>NC_092334.1:72931666-74245833 GCF_046630445.1 Rutidosis leptorrhynchoides
CAACGCTTCGCCGAACTATCCTTGATGTGTCCTAATCTTGTTAACCCCGAATCTCAAAGGATTGAGCTCTACATGTTCGGTCTTCCAAAGAGCATCAAACAAGGGGTGATGTCATCCAAACCCACTACTCATCAAGCCGCTATGAACATGGCTCGCCAACTAATTGAAACGGTTGACGAAATCGTAGTGCCGGCTCCTAAGGCCGAGGACAAGTCAGGTGGCAACAAAAGGAAATGGGAAGCCACTCCATCAACCAACTACAACAACAACACCTTCACCAAAAAGCCTTTCAACAACGACGGCAAGAAGGGTTATGTCGGAAACTTACCTTTTTGCAACAAATGCCACAAGCATCATCACGGCGAATGTAACAAACTAGTTTGTCACCGTTGCCAAGGTGTTGGTCATAGGGCCAACAATTGCACAAGCGCCGCCCCCGTTGCTCGAAAGGGGCCCAATCCTCCAAAAACGGTCACTTGTTACGAATGTGGCCAAACGGGCCATTATAAGAACGAATGCCCGAAAAAGAAAGCCAATCCCAACAACCGAGGTCGAGCCTTTAACAACAACACCGAGGAAGCCCGAGATGACAATGAACTAGTCACGGGTACGTTTCTTCTCAACAACTCTTATGTTACTTGCTTATTCGATTCGGGTGCCGATAAATGTTTTGTGTCTAAGACTTTGGCTCCTACCCTTTGCACTCCACCACACCCTTTAGATACTACTTATTCCATCGAAGTGGCCGACGGAAAACTCTTAAGTGCCGACACATATTACCGGGGGTGTACTTTGAACATTTTGGGTAAGGAATTTGAAATTGACTTGATACCCATGGAATTAGGGAGTTTTGATGTAATAATCGGTATGAATTGGATGGTCAAAAATAAATCTCACATTCTTTGCGATCTTCATGCAATCCGAATTCCTATCGAGAATGGTGAACCATTGATTGTCTATGGCGACAAAAATTGCACCGGACTCAATCTCGTTTCGTGCCTTAAAGTTCGAAAGCTACTTCGCAAGGGTTGTTTCGCGATTCTTGCTCACGTTAAGAAAGTCGAGGCCGACGAAAAGCGCATCGAAGATGTGCCAATTGTTAGTGACTTTTCCGATGTATTTCCCGACGAATTACCAGGTCTTCCACCTCATCGACCGGTTGAATTTCAAATCGATCTTATTCCAGGAGCCGCACCCGTAGCGCGTGCACCGTATAGACTCGCTCCATCCGAATTACAAGAATTGCAAAGTCAAATCCAAGAGCTACTTGACCGTGGTTTCATTCAACCTAGCCATTCACCATGGGGCGCTCCGATTTTGTTCGTCAAGAAGAAAGACGGATCCCTACGAATGTGCATTGATTATCGTGAACTAAACAAATTGACGGTTAAGAACCGATATCCCCTTCCTCGCATCGATGATCTCTTTGATCAACTACAAGGTTCTCGTGTATATTCAAAAATCGATCTCCGTTCGGGTTATCATCAACTAAGGGTTAAGGGGGAAGACGTCTCCAAAACCGCTTTCCGGACTCGTTATGGTAGTTATGAATTCCTTGTCATGCCTTTTGGTCTCACAAATGCACCGGCGGTGTTCATGGATCTTATGAACCGCGTGTGCAAACCGTATCTCGATAAATTCGTTATTGTGTTCATCGATGACATATTGATCTATTCTAAAAATGAAGAAGAGCACGAACAACATCTCCGACTTGTGCTTGAACTCTTGAGACAAGAACGACTTTATGCCAAATTCTCCAAGTGTGAATTTTGGTTAAAGGAAGTTCAATTTCTTGGTCATGTTGTAAGTGATCAAGGTATTAAAGTCGATCCCGCGAAAATCGAAGCCATTAGTAAATGGGAGACTCCTACTACTCCTACTCAAATTCGTCAATTCTTGGGTCTCGCCGGATACTATCGTAAATTCATCAAGGACTTTTCCTTAATCGCTCGCCCTTTAACCGCGTTAACTCACAAGGACCGAAAATTCGTTTGGACATCCGAACAAGAAACCGCTTTCCAAATCTTGAAAACTAAACTAACCACCGCTCCTATCTTGTCACTTCCCGAAGGCAATGATGATTTTGTTGTATATTGTGATGCCTCGAAAAACGGTTATGGGTGTGTACTAATGCAACGAAAGAAAGTCATTGCTTATGCCTCTCGACAACTCAAGGTTCACGAACGAAACTACACGACACATGATCTTGAACTCGGTGCCGTCATCTTTGCACTTAAGCTATGGAGACATCATCTTCTTGGTACCAAGAGTACTATCTTTACCGATCACAAAAGTCTCCAACATATCTTCGATCAAAAGCAACTAAACATGAGACAACGAAGGTGGATTGAGACCTTGAACGATTACAATTGTGAACTTCGTTACCACCCCGGAAAGGCTAATGTAGTGGCCGATGCCTTAAGTCGAAAGGAAAGAGCGGTGCCTCTTCGTGTCCGAGCTTTGAATATCACCATCCACTCCAACCTTAATAGCCAAATTCGGGTAGCCCAAGATGAAGCTCTTAAGGACAACAACATCGCACGCGAACTTTTAAACATTCTCGTCTCCCGATTTGAAGTTAAGGAGACCGGACTTCGATATTATGCCGGAAAAATTTGGGTGCCTAGATATGGCGATCTACGAAACCTCATCTTAGACGAAGCCCACAAATCGCGATACTCGATTCATCCCGGCGCCAATAAGATGTACCATGACCTTAAAGAACAATATTGGTGGCCGAACATCAAAAAGGAGGTTGCTAGATACGTCGCCAATTGTTTGACTTGCGCTAAAGTCAAAGCCGAACACCAAAGACCGTCCGGGTTACTTCAACAACCCGAGATTCCGCAATGGAAGTGGGAAAGGATCACGATGGATTTTATCACCAAACTACCGAAAACGTCGGGCGGTTATGATACAATTTGGGTCATTGTTGACCGTCTCACCAAATCCGCGCACTTTCTCGCCATGAAAGAAACCGACAAAATGGAGAAACTTGCACGACTTTACATTAAAGAGATTGTAGCCCGACACGGAGTACCGTTATCGATTATCTCCGACCGAGATGGTCGTTTCGTTTCTAGATTTTGGCGTACGTTACAAGAAGCGTTGGGAACGCGTTTGGACATGAGCACCGCATATCATCCCCAAACCGATGGGCAAAGTGAACGTACAATACAAACCTTAGAGGATATGTTACGAGCCTGCGTTGTTGATTTTGGAAAAGCTTGGGACAATCACTTACCTCTCGCCGAATTCTCTTACAACAATAGTTATCACGCGAGTATTAAGGCCGCACCTTTTGAAGCGTTATATGGTCGAAAATGTCGCTCTCCTCTTTGTTGGGCCGAAGTGGGTGACGTGCAAATTTCCGGGCCCGAACTCATTCACGAAACAACCGAAAAGATTCTTCAAATCCGAGATAGACTTCGGACGGCCCGGAGTCGTCAAAAATGCTATACCGACAAAAGACGCAAAGACCTCGAATTTCAAGTCGATGACCGCGTCATGTTAAAAGTCGCACCTTGGAAAGGTGTCATCCGTTTTGGGAAACGTGGGAAACTAAATCCGCGGTACGTTGGTCCTTTCGAAATCTTAGAGCGTGTTGGAACCGTTGCGTATCGTTTGGATCTTCCGCCTCAACTAAGCTCCGTCCATCCTACTTTTCATGTATCTAACTTGAAGAAATGTCTTGCTGAGCCCGATATCGTCGTCCCTCTCGAGGAACTTACTATTAATGACAAACTCCATTTTGTGGAGGAACCGGTTGAAATTGTGGACTACGTCGAGAAGGAATTGAAACAAAGCCGGATCCCGATTGTTAAGGTCCGTTGGAACGCCAAAAGGGGACCCGAGTTTACGTGGGAAAGAGAAGATCAAATGCGAAAGAAACACCCTCATCTATTCCCGGTTCCGGAAACGTCAGATTCCGAGGAAGAAACAACGACCACTACGCCTACCTAAATTTCGGGACGAAATTTCTTTTAAGGTGTAGGTAATGTAACATCCCGCCTTTTTCCGTCAACTTTTCCGTTTACCTATTTTAAACTCCGTTATATGTTTATAACATCTCCCGTTAATACGCGTTTTAAATTATCTTGTTTAGGTAATTTAACGCACCCGATTGGAAGTAGAGGGACTTGTTTTGCCAACATGCCAAAATGGTGACTAGCACTTGACTAGTCAACCATCTTCCACCTCTTTCCTCATTTTCTTTTTTTCTTTTCTTTCAACACTTTCATATTTTCCTCTAATTCATCAAAAAGCAATTCATCATCCATATTCAATCGATCAAGCTTCGGGCCAAACAAATTACATATTTGAACTCCTCGTGATCTCCTCTTCGATTCCATACCGGCTTCATTGAATTTGGGTAACTTTCTAAAATCACTAATTTTATGTGTTCTTGAGTTTTTGAGTTAAAAAGGTTGTTAATTAGTGTCTATGGCTCAAGTCTAGTATGATTATGTGTTTTGTATGCTTGTTCTTGCTATTTTGGTGTAACTAGCTCATATTGAAAGAATGCTTGTTTAATCTTGAGTTTTAGGTGTACATATGTTGGTTGATGATGAAAGTTCATGTTTTAATTGTGTTCCTAACATCACTAGCTTCAAATTGGTATGTAGGTTGACATGGATTAGTTTCATAAGCAAGATTGTTGATTTTATGATTTTGGGTTAGGGTTTGATAAAAGTAAATTGAATATTTGATGCATTAAATGCTTAGCAATGTTAATTGTAAGTGTATAGTTGTGTTGTATGCTTGATTATCTTCAAAACGGCGTATTACACATGTGCATTAATTTACCGAATCATAATATGGCATTTATGAACTTGGAGTAATAAATGATGAGCATTAATGGTGATTTTGATATAAGTTGTTTGGTTTTGATTGAGTAAATGCGTTTAGTTATTCTCCTTGTCAAATTACCTTTCTCATGATATATGATATGCCTTTTAAGTGTTTTCGGTGCATGAAATATGTTAAAATGAGTTTTGGTTCGTTACTTAAGTTATTTTTCTGCAATCAGCAATTCCCCAGGTTATGCGCGCCGCGCGTGCATCTGCGCACCGCGCAAATCAGAAAAACCAAATAAATGGTTCCCTTGGTCGAGTTCTGACCTGGTATTGCACATGGGTGCGCGCCGCGCAACCCATTGCGCACCGCGCAAATGGCCCAGGCTAACTTTCTTGTCTTTAAACGCTCCCAAAATGTTTCCCGCTTAACCGTAACTCCGATTAACATGAAACTTGACTATTATGCTCGTATATGACTTCTCATCATGAGAAAATTGTCGGACACCCGACCCGACCCCGTTGACTTTGACTTTGACCAAGTTTGACTTTTAGTCAAACTTAACCAAACGATTATACAATCGTTCTAACATGCTTAACTACTTGTATCGTGCATGAAACTTGACAAATTGATTCACATGATATATTAATCGAGTCGTAACGAGCCATAGGACTAATTGAACATCTTTGACCCTTCGTGACTATCGTTATTGATACAACCTATTTGTTTAGGTCGAGACTAGCATTGTTCCTTGCACGTTTACTTGTTGAAGTACTTTTACACTCTTGCAATCAAAGGTGAGATCATAGTCCCACTTTTACTCTTTTTGAACTTACTTTTGGGATGAGAAAACATAAACGTTCTTTTAAACTACGTGAACACAAGTACAGGGAAAACAAACATTCTACATACGAGTTTGAACACAAATCCTCAATTCGATTATCATTAGTTACATCAGATGGTGTAAGCGAGAACTTATGTTATATGGCCATATGGGTTTGACAAACCCTCACTTCGGACGGTTCGCTACCGTCTACGGGTGAAATATATTTTCGGGAAACAGTGTATGTTCTAACACTATTATTACGGGGTTCAACGGACGGAATGTTAAGCTTTGATAATTGAGTGCTCGTGAATATTAACTTTTAGAATGTACTATGACTTTATCGATGTTGCAAATCTTGTGGTTCAACTTACTTTTACTCACTTACTTATTTAAACCTATGATTTCACCAGCGTTTTCGTTGACAGATTCTCTATGTTTTTCTCAGGTCCTTGAACTTAGGTGATACATGCTTCCGCTCATACTTTTTGATACTTGCATTGGATGTCGAGTATACTTGCATATGTGGAGCGTCTTTTTGACTACTTTTAATCGTGTCGCACGTGTTTCATACAAACTTTAAACATTGTTATGTACTTGTTATGGAAACTACGTTTGTAAACTTTGAAACATCTTTATTTTGAAATGAAGGCGACATATTTTGGTCAAACTTTGTCTTAAAGACTTATGACCATGCAATGGGACCTACGTAGACGACGCCGTCACTTGACGATTTGTCGGGGTCGCTACAGGGTAATTCTAAGATTATATATATATGTATATATATATATATATATATATATATATATATATATATATATATATATATATATATATATATATATATATATATATATATATATATATATATATATATATATATATATATATCGATTATTGGACTGTTGGACTTTTCGGACTATTTTAGACTACTAACAAAGGACTAGTAACAATGGACTACTAACATAAAATGTTAAAAATTATTATATAAGTACTCTATGAACTTGCTTTATTTTATTCATATGTCGTATCATTATCTGAATCGTTATTATTGTTATATGTTCGTGAATCCAAGGACGATGGTCATATTTTTAATAAGTTGAAAACTTATTATTAATATACTTTTACTACTGTGAGTATATAGTCCCATTTTTAAACTCTAAAAATATTTTGGGATGAGAATACATGCATTTTATGTTTTACGCTATGGACACAAGTACTTAAAATATATTCTACGTTGAGTTGTACCACCTTGCATATCTTCCCTAATAGCTTGGTAACTAATATTTACATGTTGTAAGAACATGTAAGCGCGAATCCTATTGATAGATCTATCGGGTTTGACAACCCCAACCGGGCTAGTCGCTCTAGTATCGTAAACGGTTGCATAGTACTTCGTTTTTACTACACTTGGTACAGTATAGGGATATTTCATAATAAAGGGAATATGCCAAAATAATGGTTAAGTATGGTTACCGAAGCGCTCAACAACTTATAGAATACTTTTATACACTTGCGAGTGTACATATAATTATAACTATAAAATCTTGTGCTCTATATTTATATCAATGCTAAACCTATATATCTCACCAACCTTTGTGTTGACTGTTTACGCATGTTTATTCTCATGTCCTTAAGAAAGTCTTCTGCTGTTGCATTATCTGAGCAAACTGTGCATGGAGTCTCATACTTTTATTTAAATAAAGTGTTGCATTCAATAAAAACCTTTGTCATGTATTATATTCGACTGTTACGTCACGTGTGTAGTGTTTGAAAACCGATGTATTATGGGGATTATTCCTTAAATAATCGTCCAATTGTTTAAAACATGCATTATGTATAATAATGGTGTGCTTTTTATGAAACGAATGTAATATTTTCTAAAACGTATCATATAGAAGTCAAATACCTCGCTATGGGACCAATGAATATCTGTAACAACCCAAACCAAACCTCGAACAACCCACGTAAAATATCATATAATTTTTTTTTTGCTGGTACAGCTTATGGCACGGCGCGCCAGGCATTCGCGCGGCGCGCAGAATGACCTGGGCAGCCTGCTGTCCCCGAAAATCAAAAACGCGAAAATGTTTGATCATTTCCCAACATAATTAGACAAAACGCTTTTCACCACATATTCAAATATGTAAAACTAGCACGTTCCATTAAAAATATAAGTTTTACAAAGCGGGGCCCACAAGACCTAAATTACAAATTTAATACATGACGAGAGTTTCGACCACAAAAGTTTAAGTACCAAACGACACTATGAGCATGATGTTTGGGATTAAACTACCCAAATCTTGGTCAAACTCCAAAAGCTAACAATTCCAAAAGCGTCCCCTAACAATAAGCGGGATCTCTAATCCAACCGTATGCCCTTACCCTTGTCCACGCCGGAATCTATAAAATGGTAAACAACGAGAGGGTAAGCTAACACTTAGTGAGTAGAATGAATATATACATGCATATAAGACTTACCTACTCGCATCCACGATATCATATAACGCATACAAACGCATAACGTCTCAATAAACAAGCTAGTATCGTCAATTCGTACAACTAGCAACATCAATAGCATAATATTCATAATAATAATTAAATGCTAACGTCAACAACCATAAACCATGGTTAACCAAGTTCTTTGCAAGGGAATGACTTCGCGAAACAAGTCATCGATGTTCAGAACAACTGTTAGCTCCCAAACACGGCTATGGTATACTAACCCCCCGAGGTGTTCCAAAAACGGCTATGGCATCACCCCCAAGTGTTCCAAAAATGGCTATGGCATCACTTGATCAATGTGTGAGTAAAACACGGCTATTACTCACAATCATGTACACAAACACGGCTAGGTTCACAAATAAAACGGATAACAACGTGGGAGTAAAACACGGCTATTACTCGCCACTATATGCACAAACACGACTATGTGCATAAATATTAAACGTGGACAAAAACGGCTATGTCACACAACTATGGTCACAAAACGGCTATGCGACACCATTAATACGGCACATAAATTATATACATACATATATAGATATTCCAGTCACCTCAAAGTCTTGGTGAGAGATAAACAAGCTCGGAAATCTTTAATGTAACATACCTATTACATTATACATAATATCAATCACAAACTCAAGTTGGTCAACCAACTCAAACTCCATTCTATAGTCATTTTGACCCATGGTGCAATCTCGACCCATTTGCACCCTTAACCCTAATACTTGGGTCAACATAACCAAAACCCTAACATTTGCCAAATTAGGTCTTAAAACACTTTTTAACACAAGGTCTATGCATCTTATACATACACTAACCAACTTAGGTCCATTATGACCCATTTGACCATTTAAAAGTCAATACACCCATTTCGGGTAATCCACTAACCCACATAACACCCATTTACATTTATATAGGTGTGCTAGTAATTTAACTAACCAATTTAAGCTCATAAACATAATTTAATACTTTGAAAACCCTAGTTAGTCATCTTTGAGTCTACATGACCCAAATTCACCCAAAGCACCCAATTCACCAACAAATGGGTTTTAAGTTCATCACTTACCCCAAACCCTAACCCATAATCAAATTAAAATCAAGAAACCAAGATTAGAGCATACCACTACTACTACAACTTAGCTAGAGGAAAGATGAACAACTTTAATGCTTGCACTTAGACCCGATTCAACCTCCTTCTTCTTTGTTTTGAGCTCTCTCACACTAGAAAACCCTCTCTCTCTCTAGAAATTTATTGGATGAGGTTGGAGTAGATGAGAATGGAGTTAATGTGGCTCCATAAACTGATCTAAGGCATTAAAGTCGGCCCCTTTAGTGATTTTACCAATTTTCCCTCAAAATATCTAATTTAAAAAGGGAGGAATCTGTCACAGACTATTGGCGCGGCGCGCCAACACCCTACGCGGCGCGCAGAACCTTCAGATCAGAATATGACCCCTTTTGAATATGTATAACAAAACCCCACTTCAAGTATCTTAATTACACTTATGTACTCTACGAAAAATCAGGTCTTACAACTCTCCCCCACTTGAATCGGAGCGCGTCCTCGCGATCCAAGCCGCATGACAAGAGGGAAGATAAACCAACACAAACTCTTCAGGCTCCCAAGTAAACTCGGAACCTTTACTCCGTCGCCATTGAACTTTAAAAGTCCTAACCTCTTTATGTCTCAACATTTTGACCTTCTCATCGAGGATAGCAATCGGCTCCTCAATATACTCTAACTTATTGTTTAGCTCAATCTCGTCTAATGACATCCACGATGAATCATCCGCAAGACACTTACGGAGATGGGAAACATGAAATGTATTATGAATCCCCGCAAGCTCTTCTGGTAATTCCAAACGATACGCGACTTCACCAACACGAGCTAAAACCTTAAATGGCCCAATAAACCGAGGAGCTAACTTTTCCCATTTTCGAAATCGAATAATACCTTTCCATGGCGAAACCTTAAGCATCACCATGTCACCTTCTTGAAATTCGATCATTCGCCTACGCTTGTCGGCATACGAATTTTCTCTATCTTGCGCCTTTTTCAAATGCTCTCGAATCACATCAATTTTGCTATTCGTCTCTAAGACCAAATCAGTACTCCCGATTTTCTTTTGTCCCATTTCACCCCAACAAATCGGGGTTCGACACCTACGTCCATAAAGCATCTCATATGGCAGCATCCCGATACTAGTATGATAACTATTATTGTACGAGAGTTCTACCAAAGGTAAGTGCTCATCCCAACTACTACCGAAATCAATAATGTACGCTCGTAACATATATTCCAAAGTTTGATTCGTACGTTCGGTTTGACCGTCCGTTTGAGGATGATACGCCGTGCTCAATTTCAATTGTGTACCCATATCTTCATGAAACTTTTCCCAAAACCGAGATGTAAAACGAGTATCTCGATCCGAAATAATAGATATAGGAACCCCATGTCGAGCGACTACCTCCTTGATAAACAATTTAGCCAAGGTTTCCGATGATATCGCTTCCCGAATGGGAAGAAACAAGGCACTCTTCGTCAATCGATCAACTATCACCCAAATCGAATCGAATTGGGCTCTCGCCGTTTTAGGTAATTTTGTGATGAAATCCATGGCATTGTGTTCCCATTTCCATTTCGGGATTTCTAACGGTTGTAACTTACCATACGGCTTTTGGTGCTCGACCTTAACTTGCAAACACGTGACGCATTGCTCAACATACTTCACAACATCACGTTTCATGCCCGGCCACCAATAGTCTTTCTTTAAATCAAGATACATTTTTGTCGCGCCCGGATGAATGGAATACTTTGACTTATGTGCTTCATCAAGTAGCACTTGTCGATAATCACCCATCTTAGGCACCCACACTCTTCCTTGAAAAGACAACAAATCACGCGAGCCCATGGTAATGAACTCCGATTACCCCACGATTCGTTCCGCATGCTTGCTGTGAACGTAAGCCTCTATTTGAATCACACCAAGTTTTTCAAGAAAATCGTTAGTAATAATCATACGTAACAATCCCAATCGTAACGCCGGTTGATGACTCTTTCAACTTAACGCATCCGCGACCACATTCGCCTTGCCTGGATGATAAAGTATTTCACAATCAAAGTCTTTCACCACATCCATCCTCTTACGTTGACGATAATTCAAATCTCATTGATTAAAGAGATGTTTCAAACTCTTATGATCCGAATAAATCGTACTCTTGACACCATACAAGTAGTGGCGCCAAATTTTCAACGCATGTACCACCGCCGCTAACTCAAGATCATGAGTCAGATATCTCGTTTCGTGTTCCTTTAATTGTCGAGAGGCATAAGCGATGACTTTACCCCTTTGCATAAGAACACACCCGAGTCCATTTAACGAAGCATCACAATAAACCGTCATGTCTTCCATTCCTTCCGGCAATACTAACACTGGAGCTTGACACAACTTCTCTTTTAGCAATTGAAAAGCAATTTCTTGTTCGTTCTCCCAATTAAACCTCGTGTTCTTCCTCGTCAATTTCGTCAATGAAGAAGCGATCTTAGAAAAGTCTTGGATAAACCGACGATAATAACCGGCCAATCCGAGAAAACTTCGGACTTCCGTAGGCGTAGTCGGTTGTCTCCAACTCTTTACCGTCTCTATCTTCCCCGGATCTACTTGAATACCGTCTTTGTTCATAATGTGGCCAAGGAATTGAACCTCCCTTAGCCAAAATTCACATTTGGAGAACTTAGCATACAACTTCTCCTTTCGTAACGTCTTCAATACTTCACGCAAATGACGTTCATGTTCGTTAATACTCTTCGAATAAACAAGTATATCGTCGATGAACACAATTACCGACTTGTCCAACATAGGTTGGCACACTCGGTTCATAAGGTCCATGAATGCCGCCGGTGCATTCGTAAGGCCCAAAGGCATAACCACAAACTCAAAATGCCCATAACGCGTTCGAAAACCCTTTTTCTCGATGTCTTCCTCAAGGACCAGCATTTGGTGATAGCCGGATCGTAGGTCAATTTTAGAGAAATACGTTGCACCTTGGAGTTGGTCAAATAAATCGTCAAACCGAGGTAATGGATAACGATTCTTGATCGTCACTTTATTTAACTCTCGATAATCGATGCACATCCGCATACTACCAACCTTCTTCTTTACGAATAAAACCGGAGCACCCCATGGCGAAGCACTCGGTCGAATGAAACCCTTCTCAAGTAACTCTTGGGTTTGATTTAACAACTCTTGCATTTCCGTCGGCGCTAAACGATATGGAGTTTTAGCAATGGGGATAGCCCCCGGAACCAACTCAATGCGAAATTCAACTTGTCTTTCCGCCGGAACACCCGGTAACTCGTCCGAAAATGAAATGTCCCGTTCTTATTGATTAAAAACGTTCCATATTAATTGATTTCGTTGCGAGGTTTTGACCTCTATATGAGACGTTTTTCAAAGACTGCATTCATTTTAAAACAAACCATAACCTTTATTTCATCAATAAAGGTTTAAAAAGCTTTACGTAGATTATTAAATAATGATAATCTAAAATATCCTGTTTACACACGACCATTACATAATGGTTTACAATACAAATATGTTACAACAAAATAAGTTTCTTGAATGCAGTTTTTACACAATATCATACAAGCATGGACTCCAAATCTCGTCCTTATTTAAGTATGCGACAGCGGAAGCTCTTAATAATCACCTGAGAATAAACATGCTTAAAACGTCAACAAAAATGTTGGTGAGTTATAGGTTTAACCTATATATATCAAATCATAATAATAGACCACAAGATTTCATATTTCAATACACATCCCATACATAGAGATAAAAATCATTCATATGGTGAACACCTGGTAACCGACATTAACAAGATGCATATATTAGAATATCCCCATCATTCCGGGACACCCTTCGGATATGATATAAATTTCGAAGTACTAAAGCATCCGGTACTTTGGATGGGGTTTGTTAGGCCCAATAGATCTATCTTTAGGATTCACGTCAATTAGGGTGTCTGTTCCCTAATTCTTAGATTACCAGACTTAATAAAAAGGGGCATATTCGATTTCGATAATTCAACCATAGAATGTAGTTTCACGTACTTGTGTCTATTTTGTAAATCATTTATAAAACCTGCATGTATTCTCATCCCAAAAATATTAGATTTTAAAAGTGGGACTATAACTCACTTTCACAGATTTTTACTTCGTCGGGAAGTAAGACTTGGCCACTGTTGATTCACGAACCTATAACAATATATACATATATATTAAAGTATGTTCAAAATATATTTACAACACTTTTAATATATTTTGATGTTTTAAGTTTATTAAGTCAGCTGTCCTCGTTAGTAACCTATAACTAGTTGTCCACAGTTAGATGTACAGAAATAAATCGATAAATATTATCTTGAATCAATCCACGACCCAGTGTATACGTATCTCAGTATTGATCACAACTCAAACTATATATATTTTGGAATCAACCTCAACCCTGTATAGCTAACTCCAACATTCACATATAGAGTGTCTATGGTTGTTCCGAAATATATATAGATGTGTCGACATGATAGGTCGAAACATTGTATACGTGTCTATGGTATCTCAAGATTACATAATATACAATACAAGTTGATTAAGTTATGGTTGGAATAGATTTGTTACCAATTTTCACGTAGCTAAAATGAGAAAAATTATCCAATCTTGTTTTACCCATAACTTCTTCATTTTAAATCCGTTTTGAGTGAATCAAATTGCTATAATTTCATATTGAACTCTATTTTATGAATCTAAACAGAAAAAGTATAGGTTTATAGTCGGAAAAATAAGTTACAAGTCGTTTTTGTAAAGGTAGTCATTTCAGTCGAAAGAACGACGTCTAGATGACCATTTTAGAAAACATACTTCCACTTTGAGTTTAACCATAATTTTTGGATATAGTTTCATGTTCATAATAAAAATCATTTTCTCAGAATAACAACTTTTAAATCAAAGTTTATCATAGTTTTTAATTAACTAACCCAAAACAGCCCGCGGTGTTACTACGACGGCGTAAATCCGGTTTTACGGTGTTTTTCGTGTTTCCGGGTTTTAAATCATTAAGTTAGCATATCATATAGATATAGAACATGTGTTTAGTTGATTTTAAAAGTCAAGTTAGAAGGATTAACTTTTGTTTGCGAACAAGTTTAGAATTAACTAAACTATGTTCTAGTGATTACAAGTTTAAACCTTCGAATAAGATAGCTTTATATGTATGAATCGAATGATGTTATGAACATCATTACTACCTTAAGTTCCTTGGATAAACCTACTGGAAAAGAGAAAAATGGATCTAGCTTCAATGGATCCTTGGATGGCTCGAAGTTCTTGAAGCAAAATCATGACACGAAAACAAGTTCAAGTAAGATCATCACTTGAAATAAGATTGTTATAGTTATAGAAATTGAACCAAAGTTTGAATATGATTATTACCTTGTATTAGAATGATAACCTACTGTAAGAAACAAAGATTTCTTGAGGTTGGATGATCACCTTACAAGATTGGAAGTGAGCTAGCAAACTTGAAAGTATTCTTGATTTTATGAAACTAGAACTTTTGGAATTTATGAAGAACACTTAGAACTTGAAGATAGAACTTGAGAGAGATCAATTAGATGAAGAAAATTGAAGAATGAAAGTGTTTGTAGGTGTTTTTGGTCGTTGGTGTATGGATTAGATATAAAGGATATGTAATTTTGTTTTCATGTAAATAAGTCATGAATGATTACTCATATTTTTGTAATTTTATGAGATATTTCATGCTAGTTGCCAAATGATGGTTCCCACATGTGTTAGGTGACTCACATGGGCTGCTAAGAGCTGATCATTGGAGTGTATATACCAATAGTACATACATCTAAAAGCTGTGTATTGTACGAGTACGAATACGGGTGCATACGAGTAGAATTGTTGATGAAACTGAACGAGGATGTAATTGTAAGCATTTTTGTTAAGTAGAAGTATTTTGATAAGTGTATTGAAGTCTTTCAAAAGTGTATAAATACATATTAAAACACTACATGTATATACATTTTAACTGAGTCGTTAAGTCATCGTTAGTCGTTACATGTAAGTGTTGTTTTGAAACCTTTAGGTTAACGATCTTGTTAAATGTTGTTAACTCAATGTTTATAATATCAAATGAGATTTTAAATTATTATATTATCATGATATTATCATGTATGAATATCTCTTAATATGATATATATACATTAAATGTCTTTACAACGATAATCGTTACATATATGTCTCGTTTAAAAATCATTAAGTTAGTAGTCTTGTTTTTACATATGTAGTTCATTGTTAATATACTTTATGATATGTTTTCTTATCATAGTATCATGTTAACTATATATATATATCCATATATATGTCATCATATAGTTTTTACAAGTTTTAACGTTCGTGAATCACCGATCAACTTGGGTGGTCAATTGTCTATATGAAACATATTTCAATTAATCAAGTCTTAACAAGTTTGATTGCTTAACATGTTAGAAACATTTAATCATGTAAATATCAATCTCAATTAATATATATAAACATGGAAAAGTTCGGGTCACTACAGTACCTACCCGTTAAATAAATTTCGTCCCGAAATTTTAAGCTGTTGAAGGTGTTGACGAATCTTCTGGAAATAGATGCGGGTATTTCTTATTCATCTGATCTTCACGCTCCCAGGTGAACTCGGGTCCTCTACGAGCATTCCATCGAACCTTAACAATTGGTATCTTGTTTTGCTTAAGTCTTTTAACCTCACGATCTATTATTTCGACGGGTTCTTCGATGAATTGAAGTTTTTCGTTGATTTGGATTTCATCTAACGGAATAGTGAGATCTTCTTTAGCAAAACATTTCTTCAAATTCGAGACGTGGAAAGTGTTATGTACAGCCGCGAGTTGTTGAGGTAACTCTAGTCGGTAAGCTACTGGTCCGACACGATCAATAATCTTGAATGGTCCAATATACCTTGGATTTAATTTCCCTCGTTTACCAAATCGAACAACGCCTTTCCAAGGTGCAACTTTAAGCATGACCATCTCTCCAATTTCAAATTCTATATCTTTTCTTTTAATGTCAGCGTAGCTCTTTTGTCGACTTTGGGCGGTTTTCAACCGTTGTTGAATTTGGATGATCTTCTCGGTAGTTTCTTGTATAATCTCCGGACCCGTAATCTGTCTATCCCCCACTTCACTCCAACAAATCGGAGACCTGCACTTTCTACCATAAAGTGCTTCAAACGGCGCCATCTCAATGCTTGAATGGTAGCTGTTGTTGTAGGAAAATTCTGCTAACGGTAGATGTCGATCCCAACTGTTTCCGAAATCAATAACACATGCTCGTAGCATGTCTTCAAGCGTTTGTATCGTCCTTTCGCTCTGCCCATCAGTTTGTGGATGATAGGCAGTACTCATGTCTAGACGAGTTCCTAATGCTTGCTGTAATGTCTGCCAGAATCTTGAAATAAATCTGCCATCCCTATCAGAGATAATAGAGATTGGTATTCCATGTCTGGAGACGACTTCCTTCAAATACAGTCGTGCTAACTTCTCCATCTTGTCATCTTCTCTTATTGGCAGGAAGTGTGCTGATTTGGTGAGACGATCAACTATTACCCAAATAGTATCAAAACCACTTGCAGTCCTTGGCAATTTAGTGATGAAATCCATGGTAATGTTTTCCCATTTCCATTCCGGGATTTCGGGTTGTTGAAGTAGACCTGATGGTTTCTGATGCTCAGCTTTGACCTTAGAACACGTCAAACATTCTCCTACGTATTTAGCAACATCGGCTTTCATACCCGGCCACCAAAAATGTTTCTTGAGATCCTTGTACATCTTCCCCGTTCCAGGATGTATTGAGTATCTGGTTTTATGAGCTTCTCTAAGTACCATTTCTCTCATATCTCCAAATTTTGGTACCCAAATCCTTTCAGCCCTATACCGGGTTCCGTCTTCCCGAATATCAAGATGCTTCTCCGATCCTTTGGGTATTTCATCCTTTAAATTTCCCTCTTTTAAAACTCCTTGTTGCGCCTCCTTTATTTGAGTAGTAATGTTATTATGAATCATTATATTCATAGATTTTACTCCTTACTACTCAAGGCATCGGCTACCACATTTGCCTTCCCCGGGTGGTAACGAATCTCAAAGTCGTAATCATTCAATAATTCAATCCACCTACGCTGCCTCATATTCAGTTGTTTCTGATTAAATATGTGTTGAAGACTTTTGTGGTCGGTATATATAATACTTTTGACCCCATATAAGTAGTGCCTCCAAGTCTTTAATGCAAAAACAACCGCGCCTAATTCCAAATCATGCGTCGTATAATTTTGTTCGTGAATCTTCAATTGTCTAGACGCATAAGCAATCACCTTCGTTCGTTGCATTAATACACAACCGAGACCTTGCTTTGATGCATCACAATAAATCACAAAATCATCATTCCCTTCAGGCAATGACAATATAGGTGCCGTAGTTAGCTTTTTCTTCAATAACTGAAACGCTTTCTCTTGTTCATCATTCCATTCAAATTTCTTCCCTTTATGCGTTAATGCAGTCAAGGGTTTTGCTATTCTGGAAAAGTCTTGGATGAACCTTCTGTAGTAACCAGCTAGTCCTAAAAACTGGCGTATGTGTTTCGGAGTTTTCGGGGTTTCTCACTTTTCAACAGTTTCTATCTTTGTCGGATCCACCTTAATACCTTCTTTGTTCACTATGTGGCCGAGGAATTGAACTTCTTCCAACCAAAATGCACACTTTGAAAACTTAGCGTACAATTCTTCCTTCCTCAATACTTCTAACACCTTTCTCAAATGTTCACCGTGTTCTTGGTCATTCTTTGAGTAAATAAGTATGTCATCAATGAAAACAATGACAAACTTGTCAAGGTATGGTCCACACACTCGGTTCATAAGGTCCATGAACACAGCTGGTGCATTAGTTAAACCAAACGGCATGACCATAAACTCGTAATGACCGTAACGTGTTCTGAAAGCAGTCTTTGGAATATCATCTTCTTTCACCCGCATTTGATGATACCCGGAACGTAAGTCAATCTTTGAATAAACAGACGAGCCTTGTAGTTGATCAAATAAGTCGTCGATTCTCGGTAGTGGGTAGCGGTTTTTGATGGTAAGTTTGTTCAACTCTCGGTAGTCGATACACAACCTGAATGTACCATCTTTCTTCTTGACAAACAAAACAGGAGCTCCCCACGGTGATGTGCTTGGTCGAATGAAACCACGCTCTAAAAGTTCTTGTAACTGGCTTTGCAGTTCTTTCATCTCGCTGGGTGCGAGTCTGTAAGGAGTACGAGCTATTGGTGCAGCTCCTGGTACAAGATCTATTTGAAATTCAACGGATCGATGTGGGGGTAATCCCGGTAATTCTTTCGGAAATACATCGGGAAATTCTTTTGCAATGGGAACATCATTGATGCTCTTTTCTTCAGTTTGTACTTTCTCGACGTGTGCTAGAACAGCATAGCAACCTTTTCTTATTAGTTTTTGTGCCTTCAAATTACTAATAAGATGTAGCTTCGTGTTGCCCTTTTCTCCGTACACCATTAAGGGTTTTCCTTTTTCTCGTATAATGCGAATTGCATTTTTGTAACAAACGATCTCCGCTTTCACTTCTTTCAACCAGTCCATACCGATTATCACATCAAAACTCCCTAACTCTACTGGTATCAAATCAATCTTAAATGTTTCGCTAACCAGTTTAATTTCTCAATTCCGACATATATTATCTGCTGAAATTAATTTACCATTTGCTAATTCGAGTAAAAATTTACTATCCAAAGGAGTCAATGGACAACTTAATTTAGCACAAAAATCTCTACTCATATAACTTCTATCCGCACCCGAATCAAATAAAACGTAAGCAGATTTATTGTCAATAAGAAACGTACCCGTAACAAGCTCCGGGTCTTCCTGTGCCTCTATCGCATTAATATTGAAAACTCTTCCACGGCCTTGTCCATTCGTGTTCTCCTGGTTCGGGCAATTTCTAATAATGTGGCCTGGTTTTCCACATTTATAACAAACTACATTGGCATAACTTGCTCCGACACTACTTGCTCCGCCATTACTCGTTCCGACACCATTTGTTCCTTTCGTTCTATTAGCCCCTGGTCCGTAGACCTCACACTTCGCCGCGCTATGACCATTTCTTTTACACTTGTTGCAAAATTTGGTGCAGAACCCCGAGTGATTCTTTTCACACCTTTGGCATAGCTGCTTCTGATTGTTGTTGTTGTTGCGGTTATTATTGTTGTTGGGATGATTGTTGTAGTTGTTGTTGTTGTTGTTGTTGTTGTTGTTGTTGGGCCGTTTGTTGTAGTTGCGATTGATGTTGCGATTGTTGGGATAATTGTTGCGATTATTGTTGTAATTACTGTTGTTGTTGTATTGGTGATTCTTATCACCGTTTTCCTCCCACTTTCTTTTGACTTGCTTCACATTGGCCTCTTCAGCAGTCTGTTCTTTAATTCTTTCTTCAATCTGGTTCACTAGTTTGTGAGCCATTCTACATGCCTGTTGTATGGAGGCGGGCTCGTGTGAACTTATATCTTCTTGGATTCTTTCCGGTAATCCTTTCACAAACGCGTCGATCTTCTCTTCCTCATCTTCGAATGCTCCCGGACACAATAGGCACAATTCTGTGAATCGTCTTTCGTACGTGGTAATATCAAATCCTTGGGTTCGTAACCCTCTAAGTTCTGTCTTGAGCTTATTGACCTCGGTTCTGGGACAGTACTTCTCGTTCATCAAGTGCTTGAATGCTGACCACGGTAGTGCGTACGCATCATCTTGTCCCACTTGCTCTAGATAGGTATTCCACCATGTTAACGCAGAACCTGTGAAGGTATGCGTAGCGTACTTCACTTTGTCCTCTTCAGTACACTTACTTATGGCAAACACCGATTCAACCTTCTCGGTCCACCATTTCAATCCGATCGGTCCTTCGGTTCCATCAAATTCCAAAGGTTTGCAGGCAGTGAATTCTTTGTAGGTGCATCCTACACGATTTCCTGTACTGCTAGATCCAAGGTTATTGTTGGTATGTAGCGCAGCCTGTACTGCGGCTATGTTTGAAGCTAGAAAAGTACGGAATTCCTCTTCATTCATATTCACGGTGTGTCGAGTAGTCGGTGCCATTTCCTTCAAAATAGTTAAATGGAACAAGTTAATCATACAGAATATTAAGAGTAGTTAATAGTATTTCGTAGCATAATATGAACTCATTTATAAAAGCTTTTTCTTCATATTAGCGTTTTATAAGTTTAAATTCGGGTAGTACCTACCCGTTAAGTTCATACTTAGTAGCTAATATACAATTCAACTACTACAATTCTATATGAAAAACTGATTGTAATAATATTTCGCGTTCAAACTTTTATACAATATTTTACAAACTTACAATACCGCTTATTTTACATAAAGCATGAAATATAGCACACAATAACTTTGATACAAGATAGTTGTGAAGACAATTCTAGCTAGTACACAAGTCGTTCGGCAAAGGCAATAAAGACACGTAATTCATACGTCCAGAAACAAGTCATGCATTCTGGTTTTACTAGGACTACTTCCCATCCTTGGTCTTGTGCAACATAACCGTTATGGCCGTTGATAAGACAGCGTGTTGTAACGTCATCAAAAGGACGAGGGTTACGTAATGTCCAACAGTCCCGTAATAATCTAAAAACCTCATTTCTTACCCCAATTACCGACTCCGTCACTTGTGGGAACGTTTTGTTTAATAGTTGTAGCCCGATGTTCTTGTTCTCACTTTGGTGAGAAGCGAACATTACTAATCCGTAAGCATAACATGCTTCTTTATGTTGCATGTTAGCCGCTTTTTCTAAATCACGAAGTCCAATATTCGGATATATTGAGTCAAAATAATTTCTTAACCCGTTGCGTAAAATAGCATTTGGGTTCCCCGCAATATATGCGTCAAAGTAAACACATCGTAACTTATGGGTTTCCCAATGTGATATCCCCCATCTTTCAAACGAAAGTCTCTTATAAACCAAGACATTCTTGGAACGTTCTTCGAATGTCTTACAAACTGATCTCGCCTTAAATAGTTGTGCCGAAGAATTCTGGCCGACTCTAGACAAGATTTCATCAATCATGTCTCCGGGTAGGTCTCTTAAAATATTGGGTTGTCTATCCATTTTGTGTTTTTAAACTGTAAAATAGACAAGAGTTAGTTTCATAAAAAAATACTTATTAATACAAGCAATTTTTACATATATCATAAAGCATAAGAACACTATATTACATATATTACACCACACGAATACAACTATCTTATTCCGACTCGCTCGTTTCTTCTTCTTCTGTTTTGGTTCGTTTTGCCAAGTTTCTAGGGATATATGATGTTCCCCTAATACGAGCCGTCGTTGTCCACATTGGTTTAGAAAAACCTGGTGGTTTAGAGGTTCCCGGGTCATTGTTACAACTTAAGGACTTCGGGGGTTGACGATACATATAAAGTTCATCGGGGTTGGAATTAGATTTCTCTATTTTTATGCCCTTTCCCTTATTATTTTCTTTTGCCTTTTTAAATTCAGTTGGGGTAATTTCTATAACATCATCGGAATTCTCGTCGGAATCCGATTCATCGGAGAATTGGTAATCCTCCCAATATTTTGCTTCCTTGGCGGAAACACCATTGACCATAATTAACTTTGGTCGGTTGGTTGAGGATTTTCTTTTACTTAACCGTTTTATTATTTCCCCCACCGGTTCTATTTCTTCATCCGGTTTCGATTCTTCTTCCGGTTCCGATTCTTCTTCCGGTTCCGACTCTTCTTCCGGTTCCTCTTCGGGAACTTGTGAATCAGTCCACAAATCATTCCAATTTACATTTGACTCTTCATTATTATTAGGTGAGTCAATGGGACTTGTTCTAGAGGTAGACATCTATCACATAATATCAAACACGTTAAGAGATTAATATATCACATAATATTCATATGTTCAAAATATATAGTTTCCAACAAAAATGTTAAGCAATCATTTTTAAAGAAAACACGGTCGAAGTCCAGACTCACTAATGCATCCTAACAAACTCGATAAGATACACTAATGCAAATTTTCTGGTTCTCTAAGACCAACGCTCGGATACCAACTGAAATGTCCCGTTCTTATTGATTAAAAACGTTCCATATTAATTGATTTCGTTGCGAGGTTTTGACCTCTATATGAGACGTTTTTCAAAGACTGCATTCATTTTAAAACAAACCATAACCTTTATTTCATCAATAAAGGTTTAAAAAGCTTTACGTAGATTATTAAATAATGATAATCTAAAATATCCTGTTTACACACGACCATTACATAATGGTTTACAATACAAATATGTTACAACAAAATAAGTTTCTTGAATGCAGTTTTTACACAATATCATACAAGCATGGACTCCAAATCTCGTCCTTATTTAAGTATGCAACAGCGGAAGCTCTTAATAATCACCTGAGAATAAACATGCTTAAAACGTCAACAAAAATGTTGGTGAGTTATAGGTTTAACCTATATATATCAAATCATAATAATAGACCACAAGATTTCATATTTCAATACACATCCCATACATAGAGATAAAAATCATTCATATGGTGAACACCTGGTAACCGACATTAACAAGATGCATATATTAGAATATCCCCATCATTCCGGGACACCCTTCGGATATGATATAAATTTCGAAGTACTAAAGCATCCGGTACTTTGGATGGGGTTTGTTAGGCCCAATAGATCTATCTTTAGGATTCGCGTCAATTAGGGTGTCTGTTCCCTAATTCTTAGATTACCAGACTTAATAAAAAGGGGCATATTCGATTTCGATAATTCAACCATGGAATGTAGTTTCACGTACTTGTGTCTATTTTGTAAATCATTTATAAAACCTGCATGTATTCTCATCCCAAAAATATTAGATTTTAAAAGTGGGACTATAACTCACTTTCACAGATTTTTACTTCGTCGGGAAGTAAGACTTGGCCACTATTGATTCACGAACCTATAACAATATATACATATATATTAAAGTATGTTCAAAATATATTTACAACACTTTTAATATATTTTGATGTTTTAAGTTTATTAAGTCAGCTGTCCTCGTTAGTAACCTATAACTAGTTGTTCACAGTTAGATGTACAGAAATAAATCGATAAATATTATCTTGAATCAATCCACGACCCAGTGTATACGTATCTCAGTATTGATCACAACTCAAACTATATATATTTTGGAATCAACCTCAACCCTGTATAGCTAACTCCAACATTCACATATAGAGTGTCTATGGTTGTTCCGAAATATATATAGATGTGTCGACATGATAGGTCGAAACATTGTATACGTGTCTATGGTATCTCAAGATTACATAATATACAATACAAGTTGATTAAGTTATGGTTGGAATAGATTTGTTACCAATTTTCACGTAGCTAAAATGAGAAAAATTATCCAATCTTGTTTTACCCATAACTTCTTCATTTTAAATCCGTTTTGAGTGAATCAAATTGCTATAATTTCATATTGAACTCTATTTTATGAATCTAAACAGAAAAAGTATAGGTTTATAGTCGGAAAAATAAGTTACAAGTCGTTTTTGTAAAGGTAGTCATTTCAGTCGAAAGAACGACGTCTAGATGACCATTTTAGAAAACATACTTCCACTTTGAGTTTAACCATAATTTTTGGATATAGTTTCATGTTCATAATAAAAATCATTTTCTCAGAATAACAACTTTTAAATCAAAGTTTATCATAGTTTTTAATTAACTAACCCAAAACAGCCCGCGGTGTTACTACGACGGCGTAAATCCGGTTTTACGGTGTTTTTCGTGTTTCCGGGTTTTAAATCATTAAGTTAGCATATCATATAGATATAGAACATGTGTTTAGTTGATTTTAAAAGTCAAGTTAGAAGGATTAACTTTTGTTTGCGAACAAGTTTAGAATTAACTAAACTATGTTCTAGTGATTACAAGTTTAAACCTTCGAATAAGATAGCTTTATATGTATGAATCGAATGATGTTATGAACATCATTACTACCTTAAGTTCCTTGGATAAACCTACTGGAAAAGAGAAAAATGGATCTAGCTTCAATGGATCCTTGGATGGCTCGAAGTTCTTGAAGCAAAATCATGATACGAAAATAAGTTCAAGTAAGATCATCACTTGAAATAAGATTGTTATAGTTATAGAAATTGAACCAAAGTTTGAATATGATTATTACCTTGTATTAGAATGATAACCTACTGTAAGAAACAAAGATTTCTTGAGGTTGTATGATCACCTTACAAGATTGGAAGTGAGCTAGCAAACTTGAAAGTATTCTTGATTTTATGAAACTAGAACTTTTGGAATTTATGAAGAACACTTAGAACTTGAAGATAGAACTTGAGAGAGATCAATTAGATGAAGAAAATTGAAGAATGAAAGTGTTTGTAGGTGTTTTTGGTCGTTGGTGTATGGATTAGATATAAAGGATATGTAATTTTGTTTTCATGTAAATAAGTCATGAATGATTACTCATATTTTTGTAATTTTATGAGATATTTCATGCTAGTTGCCAAATGATGGTTCCCACATGTGTTAGGTGACTCACATGGGCTGCTAAGAGCTGATCATTGGAGTGTATATACCAATAGTACATACATCTAAAAGCTGTGTATTGTACGAGTACGAATACGGGTGCATACGAGTAGAATTGTTGATGAAACTGAACGAGGATGTAATTGTAAGCATTTTTGTTAAGTAGAAGTATTTTGATAAGTGTATTGAAGTCTTTCAAAAGTGTATAAATACATATTAAAACACTACATGTATATACATTTTAACTGAGTCGTTAAGTCATCGTTAGTCGTTACATGTAAGTGTTGTTTTGAAACCTTTAGGTTAACGATCTTGTTAAATGTTGTTAACTCAATGTTTATAATATCAAATGAGATTTTAAATTATTATATTATCATGATATTATCATGTATGAATATCTCTTAATATGATATATATACATTAAATGTCTTTACAACGATAATCGTTACATATATGTCTCGTTTAAAAATCATTAAGTTAGTAGTCTTGTTTTTACATATGTAGTTCATTGTTAATATACTTTATGATATGTTTTCTTATCATAGTATCATGTTAACTATATATATATATCCATATATATGTCATCATATAGTTTTTACAAGTTTTAACGTTCGTGAATCACCGATCAACTTGGGTGGTCAATTGTCTATATGAAACATATTTCAATTAATCAAGTCTTAATAAGTTTGATTGCTTAACATGTTAGAAACATTTAATCATGTAAATATCAATCTCAATTAATATATATAAACATGGAAAAGTTCGGGTCACTACAGAAAAAACGTCTTCGAATTCACTAACCACCAGAATTTCATGAGTAGGTGGTGGCTCATCACGAGTATCGACAACATGGGCAAGAAAAGCCATGCCACCACTAACAAGAAAACGACGTGCCCGTGCAAAAGAGCATATCGGCACTAGTCTTCTTCGCTTATCGCCATGAATAATTAACTCTCCCCCACTTGGGGTCTTTACTCGAATAGATTTCTCATGGCATGCAATATCGGCTCTATTATGATCGAGCCAATCCATACCCACAACAATATCAAAATCGCCCAAAGTCATCGGGATTAGATCAATTTTAAAGTTTTTGGCACCAAAAACAACATCACAATTCTTACACACATCAACCACTAGCACCGTCTTGCCATCCGCTATTTCGACTTCTACCGGACGACTTAACTTAGCTAACAGTCTATTAAGTCTCGGCACAAATTTTGGAGATACAAACGACAAATTTGCACCGCTATCAAATAGAATCCTTGCCGAATTTGAGTTAACCATAAAAGTACCTGAGACAACTTCGTTAGATTGCTTGGCCTCATCATTGGTCATCAAGTAATTGCGACCCCTAGCCGTACCCGCCGCTCTCTCCAACTTCTTCACATGATCATTATTCAAATCGGGACATTCCGGCCTCTTGTGCCCCTCTTTACCACAATTAAAACACGTGACCGACTTGGTCAAACAATCACGGGCGTAATGACCCGGCTTCCCACAACTATAACAAGTAGGCGTAAAAGTATTCAAACTACCCTTCTTCACACTTCTGACGCTTTCGGACCCTTTCTTGTTCTTGTTTTTCTTGTTTGAAAAGTTAGAATGACTAGAACCTTCAAACTTTCTTTTGGAAAAGACGAAATCACTCTTTCTTGGAACCTCCGGCTCAAAACCCCGAGCCAATTCAAATAACTCTTCAAAAGACTTAGCCATACCCCGACTAATCTTACCCTTGAACTCATCATTCAAAGTACGGTAGAAATCCTTCATTAGTTTGTGATCATCACCAACATATTCCGGATAAAAACGAGTCTTTGCCAAGAAGGTAGACTTGAGAGTAACCAAGTCCATTGAACCTTGTTGCAAATTTTGCAACTCGTCCCTGATTCTATCAAGATCGGAAGAAGTTCGATATTCTTTGAAAAATTCCTTCTTAAACTCCTCCCATGTCAAGCTCATACATTGCTCTTCACCATATAAATTGATTTTATCGTCCCACCACAACTTAGCTTCTTCCCGCAACATACTAGAACCATACCTCGCCTTCTTTTCGGGAGGACACTCCGCGGTACGGAAAGCCCCCTCGATATCGGAAATCCAACACGTGCTTTTCAACGGATCTCGCACCCCATTAAACATCGGGGGTTGAGCATCCTTGAAATTCTTGTAGTGGAAGTCCCGCCTTCCTTCACCTCCTTCACCACGAGGATAAATGTTTCTAGCGTCAAGTGCCTTATCGACAGTGGCCTTCATTCATTCATTAATTAAATCGGTTATTTGCTCGTCAACCGATTCCTTGAAAACCTTTCTCACGCTAACAAGAAAATCCTCCTTGTAGTTCTTCTAGATGGCCTCAACCTTGGCCGTGAACTCGGAGTCCTCGATTGAACCTCCGTTATCATTATCGGGTCCGTTTCTCGTCTTCATTCTATAAAACGGAAAAGGTTAAACAAAGAACGAAAGGACATAACATGTAAGTATATACATATACACCACGCCACCCCATCTTGCTCAACAATCGTCGTACATTGCTTGTTTGATATGATTTGCACCCGTAACAACGGTAGCTAATCGTTGTTACGCGAGCACGTCGCATTAACTCGCTAGTACCACGTCTATCTCGCTTGATGATTGTTAAAACAACACAAACAATTAGTGCATGGTTAATTCACATAAACACTAGCACTAACAATTCTCGTTCTGACCCAAAGTCCTACAAGTCCCGCATAAAGCGTAAACACAATAAAGTCTAAGTCTAGGCACCTATCTCAAGTTGCCTAAATCCCTTAGATCATGCTCTGATACCACTTATAACAACCCAAACCAAACCTCGAACAACCCACGTAAAATATCATATAATTTTTTTTTTTGCTGGTACAGCTTATAGCGCGGCGCGCCAGGCATTCGCGCGGCGCGCAGAATGACCTGGGCAGCCTGCTGTCCCCGGAAGTCAAAAACGCGAAAATGTTTGATCGTTTCCCAACATAATTAGACAAAACGCTTTTCAACACGTATTCAAATATGTAAAACTAGAACGTTCCATTAATAATATAAGTTTTACGAAGTGGGGCCCACACGACCCAAATTACAAGTTTAATACATGACGAGAGTTTCGACCACAAAAGTTAAAGTACCAAACGACACTATGAGCATGGTGTTTGGGATTAAACTACCCAAATCTTGGTCAAACTCCAAAAGCTAACAATTCCAAAAGCGTCCCCTAACAATAAGCGGGATCTCTAATCCAACCGTATACCCTTACCCTTGTCCACGCCGGAACCTATAAAATGGTAAACAACGAGAGGGTAAGCTAACGCTTAGTGAGTAGAATGAATATATACATACATATAAGACTTACCTACTCGCATCCACGATATCATATAACGCATACAAACGCATAACGTCTCAATAAACAAGCTAGTATCGTCAATTCGTACAACTAGCAACATCAATAGCATAATATTCATAATAATAATTAAATGCTAACGTCAACAACCATAAACCGTAGTTAACCAAGTTCTTCGCAAGGGAATGACTTCGCAAAACAAGTCATCGATGTTCATAACAACCGTTAGCTCCCAAACACGGCTATAGTATACTAACCCCCTGAGGTGTTCCAAAAACGGCTATGGCATCGCCCCCAAGTGTTCCAAAAACGGCTATGGAATCACTTGATCAATGTGTGAGTAAAACACGGCTATTACTCACAATCATGTACACAAACACGGTTAGGTGCACAAATAAAATGGATAACAACGTGGGATTAAAACACGGCTATTACTCACCACTATATGCACAAACACGGCTATGTGCATAAATATTAAACGTGGACAAAAACGGCTATGTCACACAACTATGGTTACAAAACGACTATGTGACACCATTAATACGGTACATAAATCATATACATACATATATAGATATTCCACTCACCTCAAAGTCTTGGTGAGAGATAAACAAGCTCGAAAATCTTCAATGTAACGTACCTATTACATTATACATAATATCAATCATAAACTCAAGTTGGTCAACCAACTCAAACTCCATTCTATAGTCATTTTGACCCATGGTGCAATCTCGATCCATTTTCACCCTTAACCCTAATACTTGGGTCAACATAACCAAAACCCTAACATTTTCCAAATTAGGTCTTAAAACACTTTTTAACACAAGGTCTATGCATCTTATACATACACTAACCAACTTAGGTCCATTATGACCCGTTTGACCATTTAAAAGTCAATACACCCATTTCAGGTCATCCACTAACCCACTTAACACCCATTTACATTTATATAGGTGTGCTAGTAATTTAACTAACCAATTTAAGCTCATAAACATAATTTAAAACTTTAAAAATCCTAGTTAGTCATCTTTGAGTCTACATGACCCAAATTCACCCAAAACACCCAATTCACCAACAAATGGGTTTAAGTTCATCACTTACCCCAAACCCTAACCCATAATCAAATTAAAATCAAGAAACCAAGATTAGAGCATACCACTACCACTACAACGTAGCTAGAGGAAAGATGAACAACTTTAATGCTTGCACTTAGACCCGATTCAACCTCCTTCTTCTTTGTTTTGAGCTCTCTCACACTAGAAAACCCTCTCTCTCTAGAAATTTATTGGATGAGGTTGGAGTAGATGAGAATGGAGTTAATGTGGCTCCATAAACTGATCTAAGGCATTAAAGTCGGCCCCTTTAGTGATTTTACCAATTTACCCTCAAAATATCTAATTTAAAAAGGGAGGAATCTGTCACAGACTATTGGCGCGGCGCGCCAACACCCTGCGCAGTGCGCAGAACCCCCAGATCAGAATCTGACCCCTTTTGAATATGTACAACAAAACCCCACTTCAAGTATCTTAATTACACTTATGTACTCTACGAAAAATCGGGTCTTACAATATCGTACTGCATTTATAGTAATATGGATGGGTCATTTCTGTTGGCATCAGAGCGGTGGTCTTAGCGAACCAGGTCTTGCATTGGTGTGTCTAACTGATAGTTGTTAGGATGCATTAGTGAGTCTGGACTTCGACCTTATCTGCATATTAAAAGTTTTGCTTATCATTCTTGTCGGAAATTACTTGTTTATCATCTTAAGTCTAGGCGCGTCTTATTGCAATTATTGCATAGATAGTGTATAGAAAAATATTCATATCTTATCATATCTATCACAGTAGACTTTGCCTGATATATTCCGTAAATTCCTCCGTAATCTACGAAATCTTTTGTTCTATATATATAGATATTTTATGTAATTAGAATATCATCCGAATTCAAAAATCATTTCATATCGAAAAATCCTTTATTCAATCATACGAAATGGAACTCGCCACTAGTTCAAGTTCCTCGGATTCCGATATGGAGTTTCAAACGAGCTCCGAAAGAGTGTGACTGGAATGGATCAACCAATTAGCCATCATCTATTCTAGATGAATTGGGGATGGGTTCGTAGTCTACTCAATCATTGGAGACAAGAAGAAGGTGATCCCTTCCATCCACCACATTTCCCTCTTGGCGAAGAACCTGAAGCACTTACCGGTGAACCTGTTCGTAATACTATTTTCTCTCTCATTTCCAGAGTATCTCGTCATGACTATATACTATCTTGAATTCTAGATCTTATTCATCCGCTCGTCCAAACCGACAATCATCCCGGTGTAATAGAAGAAGTCAACGAGCTTCGCGCTCGAGTAGTGGCTTTGGAGAATTTGGTACAAAGATTACAAGCACCAGCAGCAGCACCGACAGCAACAATACCACCATCAGTAACACCAACAGTATCATTACCACCACTAACAACCACATCTGCACCCCACAACTCAACGTCACAATCTGTATCTCGAGCATCAACGTCATACGCACCTTAGATACCAAGGAGTACCAACAATAACAAACGATGAAGTATTGATTCATAACTTCATCGGAGAAATATTTTACGGTGATTATGTAATCTCTAAAGTCTTAGAGATTATTTATTCTAATCATAACCGTAAATCAAGATGAATGGATGAATAGAGATGATACAGGGAAGAATATAAACCCTGACAGGAATGGTGCGTACATTACAAAATAAACTTGTTATACAAACCACCAACAGTATCGTCAGCATCACCAGCACTGTCAGTACTGTCAACATCATCAGCACTAGCAGCACCTATAACATCACAAGCTCCGCCAGGCCAAGAATCACCGTGGACATCATTACGAATCAACAACGAGTATATTGTATCAATGAGTTATGAAGTATTAACTCAATTCCTCTGAAGAATTTATATGTATATCTTAAATATATAAATTTTGAAACCATCATAAATCTTTTCGTACTAAGCTATTATGTATGAATTGAAAAAGGGTAGATACTACTCAGTTAAATTCATATTACTAATATGCTATAATCCTTCGATTAACAACTTAACCATCGTTAACCACAATCTCTGTTTCAACTCAATGAATACCGTTTCATAATAAATCAAGTGTATTATTCAAATATATGTTTGATATTACACTTTCATCAACGATGTACTCGAAAGTTTTCAGATAACATCATTCGCACTTTGCGAAATTCACAAGAATTCCACGAGCATCAACATCCTTCACCAAAGAATATCAATAAGAATAAATAATGAAGTATTTATACTCTGCGAATATTATGTAATCTCTAATGTTTTAGAGATTATTCATTTCTAGTTCCAGCCGAAAAGCAAATGAGTTTAATTTAATAGTAATTCATTAAATTTATATTACATCTGAAGAAAATATACACACATATATATTTTCAAAAAGACTGTAATAAAATTCAGTTGTACAAAATAGCACTTGTGAATTTTTTTTTTAACGGGTAGGTAATACCCGAGAAATACTTCGATTTCACATTAAAATGTTACACTGTACATTCTTCGATTCTGATTCAGCAAATCATCAACTATACTCCCTACTTTCACAACAATATACATTCTTTTATAGAAATTAAAACAACCATACTCATTCAAATCTAATTACATATTCTGATTTTTAAATCTCATAATTCAATTCGAGATATAACCGAAATCACCACTCTTAGATTCCTACATCTTTCAAAACTATACTTTGACTTCAAAACTGTACTAGAACATCACTTCTAAATATTTGTATCATTCAAAATCCTAGAACATCATATGTATATTAACAATTACAACCTGTGTTCAAATCCTTCAAAATTCCTAAAGACACTTGAAATGATAATCCAACCACATGTTACCCGCATTCTTATACCTGAAAAACCCTCGAAACCAAAGTCATAGTTTAACACGTATCCGTGTCAGACCCTTTGGCATTTATTAGCTAAAATAACTTTTCAATCTCTTTTCAAAATAGACAGTTTTGTCACAGCTCCAACAAATCACCTTCAATTATCCATTCGAATAAGCCTTATTATAACGATTACCCCTTCATCATTGTTAGCGGGGAACTTTTCATATCTCGTCACATTAGCAATAAACTTATCAACAACTTCATTAATCTTTAAGCCTCTCCAAAAAATTACGATACTTATTCATTGAAACTTTATCAACTACTCATCTACAACTTGTAACAATAATTTTCATACCAACAACTTGGAATTAGCAATCAGTATTTTGAATTTCGCAGCAATTTTATGCCAACAGTTATATATATACATGTAACGTCTACCTCCAAGACTTAAAGACTTCGAATGTGAAGTTTCTGAAAAACACCCTAAACTGCGAATTAGTTCTCCGAATTTTAGAAAAATGCTGATGAAGCAGCAAAAACTGTAAACGACCATAACGATCAAAAGTTCAATGATAAATAATAGTATGTTGGAAAGGCTCAAAAGAAAAGTTTGGAACTGGAAAACGGATTGAGCAAATCATGAAGGAGACTGTGGACAAATCACAAAGACTAAACCTGCCTTCAAAGAATCCAAATGATTTAGTATCTGCTGAAGTCATTAACGAATACCTTGCTCCTAACTCTACACTTTTACGGACAAATCTTCATCATCATCCATCGATATTAGAAATTCTAAGATATCATCGTATCTTTCATTATAAATATCCTCGATATTTCTGAAGATATTTTCATAACTATTTTTATCTGAAATCATTTATCTCTTCGCAATATCCGTGTTACATCAGAAAGGAAACTATTTTAGTTTCTAAATTCTGAAAAATTCAAATTTAAAATTTGAATGTTTTTAAAGTAATGTTGGGAACTGAAGCATGAGTTAGTATAATATAATGACACTTGATCAACGTGATTATATTACACTAAGTCATGCTGAGTTTCTAATGGAACGTGACGATTCACAGACCATAACGTCATCATGTGCCATGTTACATGACTCTTACATTCAATCTAATCTTTAAACATATCAAGAACATATTCTATTGATAGTTCTATCTTTTCCTTTGGATTCTGGTAATTTCACAAGTCAAATTGATCTATTACAATTTCTCTCTTAGAGAATTAGCTATGTTCATTCCGAATTTCATATCTATGAATTCTATACCATTATTCGCTTGACTTGAAGTCGGAAAAAGAAGACGGAAGCATGAAACTCCAAAATATAAGGAAAAATATAAGCACGAAGACAACGCAGAAATTAAAAACTGTGTATATCGATGCGTATAGCAATATAAAGACACGTGAAAACTAAGAACACTATAAACCCAAGAGCATAGTAGAAATTAACGGATTCCTTCGGTGGAAGATGAAAAGACGAATGACAGATGTGATAGTCAAGAATATATCAAGAATTAAAACTGGATGGAGCATATTGATGAATGTTTTGGAAGTACGAAGAAAGGAAGAAAGTATAAAAGATGGGAGATGTGGAAATAAGGAAACGTAGGAGGTTGATTTATAGTAAAATATCCGACATAGAAATCGAGACAGATTATTGCATTAAATCGAAGAGGATCATAATTTCCTTAATCGCCGAAGAATCAAATCTTATATAGATTATAAAGATTTTATTTAATCCGGAGATCAACCATGATGATGTCAAAAGATAAGACGAATCCCTATTTTCTCATTTCACTCTTTTACGATAGTTTCACTCATACGTTTCGAGTAATCGAATTATTTTATCCATATTTCTCAATCATGATAAAACCCTATGAATCAACTTATATTCGTCATAATAACATTCTTATTGTTAGCCATGACGACCTCGATCAAATTTCGGGAAGAAATTTCTTTAACGGGTAGGTACTGTGACGACCCGGAAATTTTCGACCAAATTTTAACTTAATCTTTATATAATTCCGACTTGATAAGAAATGAATTTTAATAAATCTTGAACCTCCGGAAAGAGTTTTACACAAGCTTTTGGTCACCCTTTTATTCCGACAATTCACGAACGTCATAACTTGATTTAATTGTTTAATTGTTTAATTATTGTGTATATATATGGATTTATATATATTTAACTTGAAAATATGATAATTAAATATCTCATTAACTATATTAACAAAGTATTATATATATATATTTTTATACTACTAATTTAAAGAGTTATCAAACAATATATATATTACTATTTAAACGAAGTAAACTTATGTTAAAATGTGTTTACATATAATGTATTACGAGTGTAAATACATCCTTACAAGTATTTAATACACTTTAAAATTTCCAATACATATAAAGGATAGCTATACTCATATTTCTGTTCAATTTCCTTAAGAATTCTACTCGTATTCACACGGTATTTTTACCCGTATTATACACAGCTTCTAGAAGTATTTACTATTGGTATATACCAATAGAAATCTGCAATTATTTGTGTAATATATCATCCATGACCTAATCAATTTAATATGTCATGCATGACTTAATATAATTTAACTTATCTTAGATATTTTCACTAAAAGCCAAAATTATAAGCTTATAAATAAAGACCATTTTAACTCATTTTTACTCTACATTTTCTTAAACTAAAAACACACACTTGAATGCTCTCATATCATACTTTAATCTCAGTAACTTTCCTCTTCATAATTAAGGTAAAAAACTTCTCAAAATCCTTGTTCAATTCCTTGTATAGTTGCTATCTTATTATACTTATAAAACTTGTAAAAACTAGAACTTGTTTTGGTGAACACCAAGTTTGTTTGAAAAACTAATCTAATCTTTTTAACTTAACTCTAATAACACTTATTTATATGTATTACTCCCTCCATCCCATAATAAGTGTCCTATTTGACTTTTTAAGGTCTTACTTTTAAAATTTTGACTTCAAATATTTTTATTTGCGTTATGTAGTATTTTATGAAACTTATATGAATGTATTCAGTTTTAAAATGAGTTTTCATTGATATAAGTTTCATCAAATATTATATAACACAAACAAAAATATTTGAAGCCAAAGTTATAGAATTAAGACCTTAAAAAGTTAAACAGGACACTTATTATGGGACGGAGGGAGTATCATGTTATATTAAGTTAATATAAGAACTTATAACTTGTACATATGAAGAACACCTTGAAACTTAACATATATCCTTTAATCTCCATTCGGTAAAAAGCGGGCTGTTTTGTGTTGGGAATTAAAAACCTATCTTAGACTTTGGGTTCGAGGCTAAGACTTTAGAAATATGTTAATATATGTAAATAAGACTTCCAGTATTTTTTTTCATGATTTTAGACAAAGTGGAAGTATTTTATCAAAAATCATATATTGGGTGGATGCCGGGATTTTTCCAAATCTGTCCACCGACACAAAAAGAGGATAAAGCTCTAAAAATTACTACTTGGGATGAACTTTTCGAATTGTTTTTGTAAAATTTACTTCTTAAGAAATCCATAGCAATTTGATTCACTTTAAACGGAGTTGTAATGAATATTTGACGAGCAAAACAAAATGTGCTAAAATTAATGTTGTATGGACGAAATTTATATTATAAAAACTATATTAACCATATCCTTGTTAACTTTTTCTATATCTTATATATATTTGGACATGTTATCAGTAGTATAACAAAATATTATAATCTTGGTCAAATCTGTGATTGTATATATGTATAATAATATTCTTGGTACGTCCTAACACAATAAGTATACAATACGTTTTGATAAATCCTAAGACAATACGTACACAATACGTCTAATTTAATTCTAAGACAATACGTATACAATACATCTCTGGGTTGATGCAAAGACAATACGTATACAATACGTCGTGGGGGTAATTCTAAGATTATATATATATATATATATATATATATATATATATATATATATACCGATTATTGGACTGTTGGACTTTTCGGACTATTTTGGACTACTAACAAAGGACTACTAACAATGGACTACTAACATAAAATGTTAAAAATTATTATATAAGTACTCTATGAACTTGCTTTATTTTATTCATATGTCGTATCATTATCTGAATCGTTATTATTGTTATAAGTTCGTGAATCCAAGGATGACGGTCATATTTTTAATAAGTTGAAAACTTATTATTAATATACTTTTACTACTGTGAGTATATAGTCCCATTTTTAAACTCTAAAAATATTTTGGGATGAGAATACATGCATTTTATGTTTTATGCTATGGACACAAGTACTTAAAATATATTCTACGTTAAGTTGTACCTCCTTGTATATCTTCCCTAATAGCTTGGTAACTAATATTTACATGTTGTAAGAACATGTAAGCGCGAATCCTATTGATAGATCTATAAGGTTTGACAACCCCAACCGGGCTAGTCGCTCTAGTATCGTAAACGGTTGCATAGTACTTCGTTTTTACTACACTTGGTACAGTGTAGGGAGATTTCATAATAAAGGAAATATGCCACATTAATGGTTAAGTATGGTTACCGAAGCGCTCAACAACTTATAGAATACTTTTATACACTTGCGAGTGTACATATAATTATAACTATAAAATCTCGTGGTCTATATTTATATCAATGCTAAACCTATATATCTCACCAACCTTTGTGTTGACTGTTTACGCATGTTTATTCTCAGGTCCTTAAGAAAGTCTTCCGCTGTTGCATTATCTGAGCAAGCTGTGCATGGAGTCTCATACTATTATTTAAATAAAGTGTTGCATTCAATAAAAACCTTTGTCATGTATTATATTCGACTGTTACGTCACGTGTGTAGTGTTTGAAAACCGATGTATTATGGGGATTATTCCTTAAATAATCGCCCAATTGTTTAAAACATGCATTATGTATAATAATGGTGTGCTTTTTATAAAACGAATGCAATATTTTCTAAAATGTATCATATAGAGGTCAAATACCTCGCTATGGGACCAATGAATATCGTACTGCGTTTATAGTAATATGGACGGGTCGTTTCATGTATAGCTAAGTCGATCATTACCGCATATAGAGTGTCTATGGTTATTCCAAATAATATATATAGATGCGTCGATATGATATGTCAAAACCTTGTATACGTGTCCCGATATTTAAAATGCGTAAATAACAGTATTTAAATGACGATAAATAAAGTGCGTAAAATAAATAACAGAAATTAAATGACGATAAATAAAATTGCGAGAATTAAAATTACGATAAATAAATTGCGATAAATAAATGTAATAAGGAATTAACAGTTAGCTAGGATTTTGTTAGCGTGGATTCTTAACAAAATTTCTCATAGTTAATTTGTTTATTTGTAACAAATTTTATTTTATCCAATGTTTTCTTCATTATGCCACTTGTTGGATTCTGATAGATCAAAATCCAAATATGAAATTGAATGAAAATGGTTATTCTGATAGATCAAAATCCAAATATGAAAGTGAACGGATACATTTTTAGTTGCGGAGAAGGCGTTTTTAGTTTCTCAGGTTGAGGGTTTGGCTGAAAAGGTCAAGTCCCTTGAGTCTGAAAAGAGCTCTCTGGCAAGAGAGCGCGACGATCTGGCTGGCCGTTTATCCGCTTGTGAAGTCAATCGTGATGATGATGTGCACCAATCTGAGACCCTGAAGTGGGGTCTCTCTGCGCTAGTTGCTCGCGCTTGTGATTCCAAATACGTGAACGATCTGCTTGTGGACGCCATTCTTGCCTTCAAGGCGGAAGAGAGGCTTACGTATTGGAAGAAGATCCAGCCTCATGTCCAATCTTTCGAGGCCTTAGATGCCATTATTTCTAAGGAGGTGGATCCTCTTGCGGTGCAAAAGAGCAAAGAGGTGGTGCCGACGTTGGTGAACAACATGGTCCCTTCATTGGTAGCTTTGTCCAATGATCCTACTGCTGATGCTCAGTGCTTGTTAAACGATAAATTGTAATTTGTAATTTTTCCTTTAAGAATGTAACGACTCTTTTGGGAATAAAATTTTTATCTTGTTGACTTCTCTTCATTGTGTATGACTTGTATGTTGTAATGTGTTAAAGTTTACAAGTGCGCGTCAGTGATTTATACTTCAACATATTTTATCGTTGTTATTCGCAGACGATATATGTGCGCTAGATATGACTCTATCCTTTGTGATTTGCACGTTTGTCTAAGTGACGATTGTTAAGTATTCGTGCGACTAGGTATATGGGTTTTGTTTGCGATTACAGTGTGATCATGCGCGTAAGATCATTTATTAAAACGTTTCCTTTTGGCTAAGTTTTCGTTGATTTTCATCGTGATTATACTCGAGGCATGTCAACATTTAACTTATCACATATATTGTTGTGCACACAATATATGCTTAAGTTAAGCATCCGTGTGTGCGCATCGGGAGTCTTCTAAGTGCGCCAACACTTAGGATTGAGGTCAGGCTCGACTAACGATGTCATTTATAGTCATGACTTGCAGATCTCGAGTTCTGTGCAGGTTGGTTTGGTCAATCCAATGACGCTTAACCATCCGGTTATAATAGACTAGCTTGTCACCAAACAAGCTTCTGCCGCACGAGCACCGGAGAAAGCAACCCTTCAAAGGCAGGAGTACGCTGCCTACATAATTGTGCGCACCGTTTTCAAGTTATAGAACTACTTTGCATATAAATGGCACAAAGATTATAGCAGACATAACTTGGAGACAATAATTAAACATAGATAGATAATGCGCGTAAAGCGCTTAGAGATTGTTATCATTACAAAATTCAAATACGCGCTAAACAGGGTGCGCTTAAGAATTTCCAAACTTTCTAATACCAATAATAGCTGTATCCACCTTGATCATAACTGTAGCCACATGCTCTCTCCCTCAACTTCTCGTCCTTGTGTTCTTCGTACTCATAGTCAATGCCGGTAATCTCGTCTCCCTCGTCATTTCCAGCTCCAGAAGAGCCAGCCCCATCGTTCGTCGCCTTTGCCGCGGCTTGAATACTTCAGATCTGCGGATACCAGTCAAATAGTGTTACAAATCAACGAATGCGCGAGTATGTGTGCAAGCGCACTCTAATATGCGTCTTATGTTTCGGATTAGGTAAGATTGTGCTCATTTTAATGCGGTAAGTGCGCAGACTGGTTATGCATTTATTGCATTTCATCCGGCGAAGTATGCAAGCGCCAATTTTGCTGTTATGCGACTGCGCGTGATCTGTGATTTTAATTTTCGAAACGGTTAGCTACATATGTTTACGCGTACCTATCGAAATTGATAGTCCTCTGCGGTCACTTTGGACTTGAGCGTGGCTTCTCCTAGCGGGGTGTGTAGCGTTATGATCCCTCGGTAAAGTCAGGTGCTGATGGCAAAGTGTGATAACGCCGGTTGTCCAAGGATAGCATCGTATTCCGATTCGGTGCGTATCACTTTGAAGTCAACCACTGTCGTGTGCGCCCTTTCCTTGTGATCGTCTCGTAAGGTTAACGCTGTCCCAATTATCCCCTTTGACCAAGCAAGGTCCCCACTTATTCCTCTAAACTGACGCTTTACTGTTCTTAGGTTGCGCTTCACTGTGTTAGCTAGGTTCTCGAAACAATGAAAGAACATGACATTGACATAGCTGCCAGTGTCGATGAGAATTTTATCAATGTGTTAAGTGCATTTAGGCAAGTAACCCTTTACCACCAGCGGAGCGCATTTCCTTTCGTAAATGGGCTCGTGTGGGAGGTGCGCCTTGAGGGCTTCATACGGCAATAGTGGATCTTTCTCAATTTCCTTCCTCCTCTCCCATGAAACGATATAGATAACCTTGTCTTTCTCAACTCCTTCGCTCTCCTTCTTATGCCCAGCTGATTCATCCTTCCCTGGTTTCAAGTGTTTCAAATCTTTGCGTTTGAGGCAAACGACCACCTTATCAACCAGCGCTTTGCAACGATTGGTCTCATGTCTGAAGTCATCGTGTAAGTCGCAGAACTTAGACTTATCATGTCGCACGTACCCAGATATGCGCGCGGGTTTCTCAAACGTTTTTAAGATAGGCTCGGTCACATAGATCTCTTTCAAACTCTTGGTGAGGCTTCTTATTAAGGCTTGCTTGTTTTCCCTGGTGTGGCTATCCCTGTTCCGATGATATTGCTGGTTGTTGTTGTTCCCTCGGTGATTTCGCTGGTGCTTCCTATCACGGTGATGATTGTTACCGTGGTGGCGGTAGGGGCTAGAGTCGTGTTGGTTTCTCCCGAAACCTCCTGACTGGTGTTCACCCCTTGGCAAGTCATAACCATCGCACCGACCATTTCCCGAACCTCTGTAACTCGAGTACCTGGTGGTGTCTTCTTCAGCGCGCATGTGTTCGTGCGCTTCCCCTATCGATTCTGCAAGTGTTTCTGGAGGACGCTTCCTAAGTCTCTGCCATAACGTTAGGTGGCGCTCTCCTGACAGATTTCGTGTATAAAACCGGATACCTTTAATGATTCAGCGCAGTTAGGGACTCTGGCCACCTCTTGGCAGTACCTATCGATGAACTGTACCAAGGATTCCCCTCGCTCATGCTTGATGTCATGACATTAAACGTGCGTTCTCCAATTTGCGCGCATGTTATGGAAGTTGAGCAGAAAATGTGTTCGGAGATCATCATAGCAGCTTATAACGGGCGCCGGAAGGTTGTTAAACCATTGCCGAGCCACACCTTCAAGCAACGGCGGGAACTCCATGCTCTTGGTCTCATCACCCCAGCGCTGGTTTCGTGCTATTCCCTCGTATTTTTACAAGAAGTCATCAGGGTCTGAGAATCCTTCATAGTATCTCAAGGTTTACGGTATCACAGGTAGTGGCGTCGAAACATGGCTCAGTATAATGCCCCGAGAACTTTTCCCCAGTGGGAGCTGTTTTGAAAGAGGGTTTGACGGGTACTCCTTTCATTCTCGCGTACAAGTTTATGATCATGAGCTCGGCCTTTCTGGGTTGCGTAAATTCATGTACCATATCATCTGGCGCGACGTTCATCAAAGCATAAATCACATTAGCTTAGCTGTGGGCGCGCTGTTCGCGTGTTCGATCTGGTGATTCCGTGGATGCTCCTCTTCCTGCGGGCGAAGTTCCTTGCGCGAAAGTGGTGGCGCTAGATCCTAGGGTGGTTGGGGAGGTATCCCTTCGAGGCAAAGGCGAAGGCCGCGCGCCCTGTGGGCCAGATTCAGTCGTTGGGTAGATGGGGGCGAATCTCGTGCTTGTGGTGTTCAAGGCCCATGGTATCGACCTAAATGCTTTCGGGGTCTTGAAAGATGACGCAGATGCGCCAGCGGGAGGTATATAGGCGCCTCTTGGTGGCGCGCTATCAGTGGTTCTCGCAGATCCCTTGATGGCTGGCTTAGGTCCTGTGGGCGAGGTAGCTCGCGCTTGCGCATGTTTAGGTATTTCTTGCTGACTAGTCATTTCATCACATGTTACTGTATCAAAAAGTAACAAGCGAGTTGTTAGTGGACATACAGAAAAAAGATCAAATCAAAATCTTTTAACTTGAATGTCCCACAGATGGCGCCAAATGATCAAGCATAGAATAATCGGGTCGGGTTCGATCCATGCTTGACATCAATAAAGGGGGATTTAAGGGTCAATTGGGTTTAACTCTCCGGTCCAGAGTACCGTGAATAACCCCTCGTGAGATGAGGATCTCAACATGGGTGGTTAAACATAGACCCACCATCGGCGGGTAGTCCGGTCAGCGATGGCTCGCGCTAAGTTGTAGGGTTTATGTTCATGGAATGTTACCTGTATATCAAGGATGTCTAGTGAGATGCTATAAGTCCGGTAGCGCGGGTATAATTGCGCTATGCACTGCTGTTCTTAGAGTATATGTGTGTAAAGTAGATTCTGGATCCTCTATGCTGTGGACGAAGTCCTGTATTTATAGGGCAATTTCTTGTCTTCTATCGCCACGTAATAAGGTTAAAAGGATCGTGGCCTGCCAATAGTACATCTTCGAGCAGGCTGATACGACAAAAGCAAAAAGTGTTCTTGTCGGACCATGCCTTTGGTCTGCCAGGTGTCCTCTGCCAGCTACAGCATCGTCTGACATGTGGATGCTGCCAATGTGCACAGATAGGATTGGCGCCATGATTGCCACGATAGCGCTATACGCCTTAGCGTGCGCTCTTGTAAATTCTTATGGCGATGTTGTTTGATGCACAACACGAGCTGATCGGGTATGCATATCATTAAAAACTTCTCGTTGTTTTTACAAACATATTGATGTACTTGGTCAAAATAAATGAACTACATTTATTCTCCCACCACCATCTTCGAATTTTCATCACAATTACTATTTTCCTTGTCATAGAGGCTTAGATTACAACCTTTTATTGAGACATATATTTCGCATACATATGTAACGTAATTGATCCCGTAAAACCTATATTTCAATAATAATAATAATATAATAATTATAATTGTAAATTATATTATTAACTAACAATATTAAAGCTTGCTTAAAAATTGAGTATTTATATTTTAAATAACAATAATATTAATTAGTAATAACAAATGGCTCTTGCATTTTTAAAAAAAAATTAAAATACAATTATTATATAAATGTTGTACAATATGCTTCAAAGTATGTACATGTTTTCATTGGGTGTTTTGTAAAAGACTAGTGAAGGGACCCGTGGTTTCACGGGATTGTATAGGAAAGATTGTTGAATGATATTTTATAGATGACAAATGTTATTTAACATAAACTTGGATGTTATATAATGAGAATGTAGATAACATATCATAATTTATCAAGTTGAAGAAGATAGAAAACACGAAAATTTTAGCGAATAGTTATAACAATCAAATTAAAAAAGTACAATCCAAACCCATAGTCTCAAAATAAAAAACTTAACAAAGGAAACAAAAAATATTTATATACTAGTAATTAAGTTAAAAATATTTATATAATTATTAAACAAAAATTTATGTATAAGTATATATACAAATAAAGTTATAAAGTACAATTATATGTGAGAATGATAATATGAAGAAATTCCATATATGCTCGAATGAAGAATTTCCAAATAAATTGATTGCATATAATTAAAAGCAGAGTTTCAATAACATTAGAAGCCTAAAATTTCAAAGATAACACAAGTGACTATAATCGTAGTCATATTAGAAGCCTAAAATTTCAAAAGTAACACAAGTGACTAAAATCTTACTCATATAACTCAACCATTGTATGTCAATGGTTTATCATGCTCATTATACAGTCGCTCCAAAATTTAAATATGCTTATCCTTTCTTTGACTATATAAAGTCAATAACCAACTGTAACAGCCTCGCTTTGGGCCTAGTAGAAATTACACATTTATCCTTGTGGGTTAGTATAGTGATTTTAATAATTATGTGTTTTATAATTATTGTGTGTGGGATAATGTGTGTTTTGTGACAAGGGTCACAGAACATATTTTCTTTTGTGAATTGGACTTAGAATGAATAAGTTATTAAAGATTTTGGATTTCAGATAACTGGTAAATACACGTGTGTTAGACGAAAGTCTTACCTATGTGTGAAGAAACCTAAATAATAAGATATATGCATGTACGTTCTTATCTTACCATTTTATCAACTAAAACAAACCCTAAACACTCCCTATTGCTCTTTAAACCTTGAAATCAAGTAGTGAAAATCAAAGATTGTGAAGTTGTGTATCCGATTCTATCAGTTTCAAGGATCAAAACAAGGTAAGCATCTTTGATTTTGGTGATTCCAAATGGGTTGTATATGGGTTTGGTTAAAATAGGTTTTTAGTGATTGATTCTTGATGATATATGTTTGTGATGCTAAATTGATGTTAGAAATAGTTTGTATATGTATTATATGATGTTTTTGAGGTGGTTTCATGATCTAAACGGCCAAAAATCAAGATTTGGAGTCAAAAAACGAGAAAACAGCGAGCTGGAGCTGCTCTACAGCTCCCACACGTTTGACAGCTCAACCATGCGATTGAGAACACTTTTGAGGGCTCAACCATGCGGTTGAGGGCTCAACCGTATGGTTGATACCTCAAACGCGCGGTTGAGCAGTGGCCAGTTTTTGGTAAAATTGAAAAGGCTGTAACTTTCAAACCGTAACTCTGTTTTTGACGAATAAACTATCGTTGGAATCATCTTGAGGTGTAGTTTATAATGATAAGGTTTTAAAACACTAAATAAAACTTTAGGTTGGGTGTAAAAAACTCAAATTGCAGTTGTGCTGCTGTACTTGCTCAACCGTGCGTCTGAGGCACTCACTCCTTCGAGTGAAGTGTCCATTCGCACGAGTGAGACACTAAACCGTGTGAGTAGGTTTGATAATCACTAGTATAAGTGATAGGTCAGTCGTGCGAGTGAGGATACTCACCCGTGCGAGTGAGCATAGTCAGTCGCACGAGTGAGACCTCATCCGTGCTAGTGAAAGTGTTTGTATGTTTGGGTCAAGTGCAACTCTGACCCATTTACTGTATTGTTGTGATATTTATGCTAATGAGTAATTTGATTGAAAAGTGTACTAACTAGAGAACTGATATTCTCAGGTGATAAACGAAAAGGTGAAGGCTCAGTGATATAAGACAACTGAGTACTTGTGCTTTCAGGTGAGTGGAATTATCTTTATGGATGTGATTATACAGTGACAAGTATAGTGATCTGTGTCATGCTTAATTAGACTGTGTAATGAGTCTGTGAACAGTGCAGTGACTATATGTGATTATGTGTGCACCCAGTGAATGTCGAGGTGTTTTGTGCGACGTAAGAGGTCAATGCTATTTACCTTGTGTATTTAGGGTGATAGTATTGGGTCCAAGTGTTACTGATTAGTGGTATAGTGTGAATGATGAGTGCGTCACGTCTGGAAGACTATACCAGTGACTCAGTAGTGTGGACTATCGGTAGATTCTAGCTTGATCAGCTATGGGTTGCCTGTCCTCTTGTGTATGGCTTAAAATGATTAGTGTCCAGTGCCTATAAGCTGTGCTTAATGCTTGTAGTGATGTCCACCTAGATATTACCATTCACTTTGCGTTATGCTAATTCCCCCATAGTGTTTTGCCCTGCATGTATAGATTAGCAGCTTTTGGTGGGTTTTGCAAGGCAAATGAAGATGTTTGACACATTGTATAACTCTGATGTTTTATAATAAACTATATGGTCAAATGGTTTGTATTAATAACGTAACATCTGTGATTTTGTGTTATCATATAATTATGTACTAATATTTGATGTGAAAACCTTCAAGTCTTTCGCTGTGAGTATCTTTAAAAAAAATGTCCGTAAAAAGTACGGTGTTACAAGTTGGTATCAGAGCATAGGTTTGGCAGTATGTACACTGTGTAAGTGCCATACTCCCAAACTTATGAATGTGTTATGTCAAACATCCAAGTAGGGGGACAAGTGAATGTAGAGATAGGCACCTATGTGACTGTGATTGGTGATAGGTACTAACAGATTTTCTATTAAGTTTGGTGTGAGATGTTGTGATAAGATAGGTATGGCGATCGATCGAACGCTGCTGTTGACCCGTTGACCCCAGTTTCTCTAGAGTTATGTCAGCGAGTCCTGATAGGAGATTTGATATGTCAGGAGATGATGTTATGCGAGGTGTATACGAAATAGCTTTTATTTTTACTACGAAATACGACGAAATATAATACAAGTTTTAATTAATTTATTTACAGATGGGATATACCTAAACCTTGCTACAACACTATAGGTAGTGTACCTAATTGTAGAGTAGTATAGTTTTTAGTAAGTCCGGTTCGTTCCACAGAGAGCGGGCTTATTACACATTATATTTTTAAACAACTATATTTGTACAAAATATATATAATTATATATAATAATATATAAAGGGGGTTTTAACGTTTAATGACCGGTTTATCGATTTTATATTTTAAGCGAAGCGTAAAGTAAATGACGATATTTAACTAACAATATAAAATAAATAACAATAATTAAAATGACAATAAATAAAAGTACGAGGAAATATGAAATAAAATATATTATGCTTATTTAAGCTTCCGTAACCATGATGTTTGACGTTTTGATTATTTATTACCCTGGGTTAATTGTCCTTTGTCCTGGATTATTTGATAAGTCCATCTGGTTTTTGTCCATAACAGTCCATCAGTCATAAATATAAAGTGCGGGTATCCTCGTCAAATTATCCTTATACCCGAAGTCAAATATTCCAACTAATTAGGGACTTAAACTGTAACAAGGTTTTAATACTTTGTTTAATAATTACATCAGGATATCAACTGCGTGTAATCCAAGGTTTTAATACTTTGTTATCAATTATGCCAAGTGTCCTTATACATAATTTCACCCCTGTTTTAATAATTCTAGTGACTATTAATCCATTCCCGTGTCCGGTTAAATGAACGATTATTCGTACATACAAATACCCCGCCCATCGTGTTCGATCGAGTGTATATGGTTATTTATAGGTACGTCCAATTGTAAATATTTATATTAAAATTAACCCGAACCCCTAGTTTAATGTTAAGTGGGGTTAGACTTCCCCACACTTAGCTGACGACATGTGAAGTCGGTAGAATAAGTTCCACGAATTAAAATAGTGAGCCAGTTATTTACACCTCGGGTGGTATAAAATATATCAATGGGTTTAAAGTTTAGACCCACCCGAATATCACTACTTAATTCTTTTTTAAGTGTAGCTTTTAGTAAATGGATATGTCTCTTTTCTGGTTCTTGGTCAAATGGATCGATATACACCGACATACATATTTTTATAGGGTGGACAATTCCTAACACTTCCTTTTGTTCATTCTCGGAATCAAAGTTTTCACCTCTATTACCCAATTGGGTGAAATTCGAGGTGTCAATATCTATTACAGCTTGTAGTTCATCTTTGGTAGATGACTCGTCTATTGAGAATATTGGGTTGGAAGGTTGTTGCTGGATTAAAGCAAATTCTTCTTCATTAACGGTACTTATCGGTCCCACCATTTTGGTCTCGGGGGTAAAATTTTCAATGTTATCATTTTCCCAAGAGTACCAATTTGTCATCCTTACTTCTTCTTCATCCATAGATGGATCGATGATTTTTTCGGTTGAGGCTAATGTGTCGATATGTTGTGAAATTGCTAAAGCTGAATAAAAAGTATCATCGGGATAATTGGTGATTTCGGAGCTATCGAATTCATCAAAATTCGATGATATGAGATTTTCTTGCACACGACTCCTCAGATCAATAGGTGTGTAATCTGATAGAGTTTCAGCTTGCCTATTTACAAACTCTCTCATTTGTTCATTTTGAGCATCAAGTTCTTCGAGTTTGATTTTCATATTGTCTAAAAGATTTTCAGACACATAATTTTTCTCGCCTTCTGGTAGTTGAGTTTGGATATATTCTTGGGAATAATCCCAATTTGAATTGTATTCTTCATAATCGTTCCATTCAGGTTCCGTGGGTGCGTAATTTTCCATAGGAACGTAATAATAACATTCCCATGTTGAGTGATAATCTCCACAGATTTCACAACCAATTATTGTTTCGTCATCCGTGATCCAAGATTGACCGAACGAATTGTCATCAACATCCGTTTGAGAGTATTGATTAAATTGATTTCGGATGTCATAAAGAGTTTCCAAAATATTCTCGAGATTTTCCATAATGCGCTTATTACCAAATTTTAGCTACAATGTGGTGCATTTACTAATTATCCTATTAGTTATAAAATAAAAAAAATTATATAAGTTATCAAATTAATAGACTTTTCTGCTTTTGCCCACGTTTCGAATAGCCAATAGATGCAGCAGGGAGCCAGAACCCTTTAAATCGGAAGCTCACAACTCAGCCACTAACAAATCCAACTATTCCTACGAAGCAGAAAATTTGGATTTCTATCAATTTAACCGCTTAAAATAATTTTTCGTTTTTGAAATTTTAGAGAAGAAATAGAAAATTCTATGTCCTAAAAACTAGAATGTCGAGAAATAAGAGAGAAAAAGAGCGCGTCGAAAAAGGTCGAAAAATAAAAATGTCTAAAAATAATAGGCGTCGAAAAATAAAAATAAGAAAGAAAAACGTCGAAACTTAAAAGTCTAAAAAGTTGCGCCTAAAGGTCTAAAGGTAAATGCAATTTTATTCGGAAAACGGCAATTACTTAAAAGGCACTAAAATCTATTTAAAATCTAAAGCGAAAAACGGCGTCGTAAAATTCTAAAGCGCCTAAATGTTAATCTAAAAAAAAAGCACTTAAGGGATTTTACGGCAAATCTTAAAAAAAAAACTAGAAATAAAAATAAACTACGGTCAAAACTAATCTTAAAACTAATTACGAACGAATAAACGATAAAAGTACAAATTATAATTAAAATGATAAAAATACAAATTTTATAAAAATATTATTTTTATATTATTTATTTTATAAAACTATTAATTTTACAATTTAAATAAAACTAATTAAAATTAATTATTACAAATTAATTAAAACTTAAACTAAATAATAAATTAATTAACCCTAAATACTAAATAATTAATAATAATAATTAAAATTCCATAATAAATGAAAATTTAGGGTTTCTGCAGCCGCGTCAGGGTGGCTCCGCGAGTCGTGGAGTTTTAAGCCTGCAAACTCCGCGAGGCGTGGAGTTTGAAAGACGTTTTTTTTTTAATTTTATATTGTTTTTCTAAAATGATATATAAATATATTTATAGAAAAATAAATTAAAAATATAGCGTTTCGCCGAGTCCCCGGCAGCGGCGCCAAAAACTTGATGTTATGCGAGGTGTATACGAAATAGCTTTTATTTTTACTACGAAATACGACGAAATATAATACAAGTTTTAATTAATTTATTTACAGATGTGATATACCTAAATCTTGCTACAACACTATAGGCAGTGTACCTAATCGTAGAGTAGTATAGTTTTTAGTAAGTCCGGTTCGTTCCACGGGGAGCGGGCTTATTACACACTATATTTTTAAACAACTATATTTGTACAAAATATATATAATTATATATAATAATATATAAAAGGGAGTTTTACCGGTTAATGACCGGTTTGTCGATTTTATATTTTAAGCGAAGCGTAAAGTAAATGACGATATTTAACTAACAATATAAAATAAATAACAATAATTAATATGACAATAAATTAAAGTACGAGGAAATATGAAATAAAATATATTATGCTTATTTAAGCTTCCGTAACCATGATGTTTGATGTTTTGATTATTTATTACCCTGGGTTAATTGTCCTTTGTCCTGAATTATTTGATAAGTCCATCTGGTTTTTGTCCATAACAGTCCATCAGTCATAAATATAAAGTGCGGGTATCCTCGTCAAATTATCCGTATACCCGAAGTCAAATATTCCAACTAATTGGGGACTTAAACTGTAACAAGGTTTTAATACTTTGTTTAATAATTACATCAGGATATCAACTGCGTGTAATCCAAGGTTTTAATACTTTGTTATCTATTATGCCAAGTGTCCTTGTACATAATTTCACCCCTGTTTTAATAATTCTAGTGACTATTAATCCATTCCCGTGTCCGGTTAAATGAACGATTATTCGTACATATAAATACCCCGCCCATCGTGTCCGATCGAGTGTATATGGTTATTTATAGGTACGTCCAATTGTAAATCTTTATATTAAAATTAACAAACTATCATTTAGTTAAACAAATATAAAGCCCATTAATAGCCCATAGTCTAATTTCCACAAGTGTCGTTCTTTTGTCCAAACCCCAATTATGGTACAAAGCCCAATTACCCAATTTTAGATATTTTTAGCCCAACATCATGATTACTTCGGATTAAATAAGCATAATAATAACTTACCTACGAGACATTAATGTAAAAAGGAGAACATAACTTACATTGAGTATTTATCGCGTAGTGTTACACGGACAGAATTTCGACTTCAAAACCCGTAAAATAACTTTTACATAACCCAAACTAATCTAATATAACACTAATCTATACTATATATATATATATATATATATATATATATATATATATATATATATATATATATATATATATATATATATATATTATATATTTATTTATATTATACTACAGAGTATTATTATTATTTATTATATTTTTATCGAACGAATGCATGACCTTTTATAGGCGTTTTGATTTCTGACAGCTTCGCGAGTCGTGGAGTTTTTGGCCTTCAAACTCCGCGAGTCGTGGAGTTTGATTTTCCAGCTCACATCATTTTGGATCTTTGCTTGTCGACGTTATTAAATAATAATATAATATATATATATATTTTTTAAGAATTATTTATATATTATATTTTATTTATGTGCATAGTTGACTTGTAATTTTTGGTCCGTTGCGTCGGGCGTTGATAGTTGACTCATGTCCCTGTTTCGGATTTTCGAACGTCCTTGCGTACAATTTAATATCTTGTACTTTGCGTTTTGTAACTTGTACTCTTGTCTTTTTTAGACATTTTTCATCAATAAATTGAACCTTTTGAATTGTATCTTGTACATTTGAGCTTTTTGGACGTTTGTGTCTTCAAATCTTCGTTTTCGCCTTTTGTCTTCGCACTTATTTATTTAAACAATTACAATGAAAATATAATACAATTACATATGAAAACCTATTATTTAGGAGGGATATTGCTATGAAATATATGTTCCTTTTTAGCCTTATCAAATATCCCCACACTTGAGCGTTGCTTGTCCTCAAGCAATACAGAACTTGAAATAAAAACATACATGAATCACTTTTTTATTCATCACACTTTATACATCAGTGATTTTGATACGGCGGTATAAACAATGATAGTAATGATAGAACCATGGTTAAAGGTGGGTGTGTCATCCACAGTTGCCTCGGGTTTAGGTCTACGACACTTGCAATCAAATAGCCGATTTACTTTCTGTTTCCAAAGCAAAGTGCACATTTGAAAGGCAGTTTACAGTCCCACATGACTATGAAAATGTAGATCCTTAAGAAAATTGGATCTTTATGAAAACATTTGATCTTTTTGAAAATTTAATCTAGCTTTTACCCTAGATAAGTTTTCCGGAATAACCCTTCACCGGTGTTGCAAAATATTTTTGTGGGTTTTGTGGGTTTCAGATTTGAAAATTTTAGCTCAAAACTTATGGTTTTGTGTCACCCACTTGCTAACCTTGTATTAGGAAAGCAACAAGTCCAGTTTACTTGTCCCGTATATTACCTTTCGATAAACTACCGTCCGGTTGTAAAGGAAAGCGATGAACAAGCAACTGTTAAGGCAATGTCCCGTGACTTGCTTTTAATTATGGTCTATAACGTGTCGGACGCAATTACAATCCTTTGTAGGAGAAATAGTAAAGCTCACCCTTATAATTTTTCGGTCTGGCACAAGGTCCTGTCTTCGACCATGCTATGCAACCACCGTTCTTACGGTTGACACCCGATTTGGTTCAGGTGACCTAATGAATTCCAGGTGAATTCCTAGGATTTTACGTTCAATGGTAATGAACGCATTGAAAATGGGTTTTCAGAAAACAAATCGGTTTGTAATTTTGATCAAAATATTTTCTCATTCAAGATCGAGTTTAGATATCATTGAATTCCATGAGTTTGTAATTCTCAATCTTTAAAGTCAATCTCAAGGATTGAGTAATATCAGGCTTAAAAGCTGATTTTTAATCTTTAAGGAGATTATCCTTTCTGGGGGTCTGATTCATTAGTCTTATCAAGCTAATTTGCACGGCGCCCTCCCCATTTTACGAGATAAATCCTTCTCATGGTTAGGATAAATCTGACCACTTGGCGACCCTGTTTGATGCTGAGGTCCGTGGATTTCCTGCTGATTTTAGTGATGACTTTTCTAGATTTTTCGTCAACCTACAGCTGGTCTGGACGACAACTTCTTGACCTAAATCAAGAAGCGCGTGTCTTTTTCGGAAGACTTTACTTCCTTTTAATGATGGAATTGATTCATCGTGTAGATCCATCTTTTCTTTTCTTTCATCGGGTAAAATAGTTAATTTAGTCCAAAACAAAAGCACCTGCAATAAACTTTACAGAAACATGTGCTAGATAGTTTTTAATTGAATAACTAGGTACATTCTCCCCATACTTAGTTTCTTTCTTTGCCTTTTTATTCTCCTATATTCCATTTTAAATGAATTCAATCGTTTTAAGGTGTTTCTCAATTTATGTCCTTTCCGAGGTAACGATAATTTCGGTATTAACACCTAGTTTTATCGTTCATAAATATGTATAAACATGATTTTAAATTCATTTAGTTGAAAATTTTTCAAAATTTCATAAAATTTGGCAAATAAACCAAGTATAAACCCGAGAGAATTTATAACCCTTCCCCACACTTGAGATCATGCAATGCCCTCATTTGCATGAAATCAGACTATAATTATAAATTCATGAGGGTGATTAGTGTAGAAAAGTAGTTAAAGATACCATAGATTTGTAGGATGATAGATGGTGCACCTCATCGTTCATTCCTTCTTGTTTTATCACACATGTTTTTCTTCAAAAACGATTGCTTTTCTGAAATGTTTGCTAATTTTTGAAAATGCGTATTTTACCCTAACTTATCATGCATTTTTATTAACGAGTTATGCACTAACCCGAACCCCTAGTTTAACGTTAAGTGCGGTTAGACTTCCCCACACTTAGCTGACGACATGTGAAGTCGGTAGAATAAGTTCCACGAATTAAAATAGTGAGCCAGTTATTTACATCTCGGGTGGTATAAAATATATCAATGGGTTTAAAGTTTAGATCCACCCGAATATCACTACTTAATTCTTTTTTAAGTGTAGCTTTTAGTAAATGGATATGTCTCTTTTCTGGTTCTTGGTCAAATGGATCGATATACACCGACATACATATTTCTATAGGGTGGACAATTCCTAACACTTCCTTTCGTTCATTCTCGGAATCAAAGTTTTCACCTCTATTACCCAATTGGGTGAAATTCGAGGTGTCAATATCTATTACAGCTTGTAGTTCATCTTTGGTAGATGACTCGTCTATTGAGAATATTGGGTTGGAAGGTTGTGGCTGGATTGAAGTAAATTCTTCTTCATTAACGGTACTTATCGGTCCCACCATTTTGGTCTCGGGGGTAAAATTTTCAATGTTATCGTTTTCCCAAGAGTACCAATTTGTCATCCTTACTTCTTCTTCATCCATAGATGGATCGATGATTTCGTCGGTTGAGGCTAATGTGTCGATATGTTGTGAAATTGCTAAAGCTGAATAAAAAGTATCATCGGGATAATTGGTGATTTCGGAGCTCTCGAATTCATCAAAATTCGATGATATGAGATTTTCTTGCACACGACTCCTCAGATCAATAGGTGTGTAATCTGATAGAGTTTCAGCTTGCCTATTTACAAACTCTCTCATTTGTTCATTTTGAGCATCAAGTTCTTCGAGTTTGATTTTCATATTGTCTAAAAGATTTTCAGACACATAATTTTTCTTGCCTTCTGGTAGTTGAGTTTGGATATATTCTTGGGAATAATCCCAATTTGAATTGTATTCTTCATAATCGTTACATTCAGGTTCCGTGGGTGCGTAATTTTCCATAGGAACGTAATAGTAACATTCCCATGTTGAGTGATAATCTCCACAGATTTCACAACCAGTTATTGTTTCGTCATTCGTGATCCAAGATTGACCGAACGAATTGTCATCAACATCCGTTTGAGAGTATTGATTAAATTGATTTCGGATGTCATAAAGAGTTTCCAAAATATTCTCGAGATTTTCCATAATGCGCTTATTACCAAATTTTAGCTACAATGTGGTGCATTTACTAATTATCCTATTAGTTATAAAATAAAAAAAATTATATAAGTTATCAAATTAATAGACTTTTCTGCTTTTGCCCACGTTTCGAATAGCCAATAGATGCAGCAGGGAGCCAGAACCCTTTAAATTGGAAGCTCACAACTCAGCCACTAACAAATCCAACTATTCCTACGAAGCAGAAAATTTGGATGTCTATCAATTTAACCGCTTAAAATAATTTTTCGTTTTTGAAATTTTAGAGAAGAAATAGAAAATTCTATGTCCTAAAAACTAGAATGTCGAGAAATAAGAGAGAAAAAGAGCGCGTCGAAAAAGGTCGAAAAATAAAAATGTCTAAAAATAATAGGCGTCGAAAAATAAAAATAAGAAAGAAAAACGTCGAAACTTAAAAGTCTAAAAAGTTGCGCCTAAAGGTCTAAAGGTAAATGCAATTTTATTCGGAAAACGGCAATTACTTAAAAGGCACTAAAATCTATTTAAAATCTAAAGCGAAAAACGGCGTCGTAAAATTCTAAAGCGCCTAAATCTTAATCTAAAGAAAAAGCACTTAAGGGATTTTACGCAAATCTTAAAAAAAGCTAGAAATAAAAATAAACTACGGCAAAAACTAATCTTAAAACTAATTACGAACGAATAAACGATAAAAGTACAAATTATAATTAAAATGATAAAAATATAAATTTTATAAAAATATTATTTTTATATTATTTATTTTATAAAACTATTAATTTTACAATTTAAATAAAACTAATTAAAATTAATTATTACAAATTAATTAAAACTTAAACTAAATAATAAATTAATTAACCCTAAATACTAAATAATTAATAATAATAATTAAAATTCCGTAATAAATGCAAATTTAGGGTTTCTGCAGGCGCGTCAGGGTGGCTCCGATAGTCGTGGAGTTTTAAGCCTGCAAACTCCGCGAGTCGTGGAGTTTGAAAGACGTTTTTTTTTAATTTTATATTGCTTTTCTAAAATGATATATAAATATATTTATAGAAAAATAAATTAAAAATATAGCGTTTCGCCGAGTACCCGGCAGCGGTGCCAAAAACTTGATGTTATGCGAGGTGTATACGAAATAGCTTTTATTTTTACTACGAAATACGACGAAATATAATACAAGTTTTAATTAATTTATTTACAGATGGGATATACCTAAACCTTGCTACAACACTATAGGCAGTGTACCTAATCGTAGAGTAGTATAGTTTTTAGTAAGTCCGGTTCGTTCCACAGGGAGCGGGCTTATTGCACACTATATTTTTAAACAACTATATTTGTACAAAATATATATAATTATATATAATAATATATAAAAGGGGGTTTTACCATTTAATGACCGGTTTGTCGATTTTATATTTTAAGCGAAGCGTAAAGTAAATGACGATATTTAACTAACAATATAAAATAAATAACAATAATTAAAATGACAATAAATTAAAGTACGAGGAAATATGAAATAAAATATATTATGCTTATTTAAGCTTCCGTAACCATGATGTTTGACGTTTTGATTATTTATTACCCTGGGTTAATTGTCCTTTGTCCTGGATTATTTGATAAGTCCATCTGGTTTTTGTCCATAACAGTCCATCAGTCATAAATATAAAGTGCGGGTATCCTCGTCAAATTATCCTTATACCCGAAGTCAAATATTCCAACTAATTGGGGACTTAAACTGTAACAAGGTTTTAATACTTTATTTAATAATTACATCAGGATATCAACTGCGTGTAATCAAGGTTTTAATACTTTGTTATCAATTATGCCAAGTGTCCTTGTACATAATTTCACCCCTGTTTTAATAATTCTAGTGACTATTAATCCATTCCCGTGTCTGGTTAAATGAACGATTATTCGTACATATAAATACCCCGCCCATCGTGTCCGATCGAGTGTATATGGTTATTTATAGGTACGTCCAATTGTAAATCTTTATATTAAAATTAACAAACTATCATTTAGCTAAACAAATATAAAGCCCATTAATAGCCCATAGTCTAATTTCCACAAGTGTCGTTCTTTTGTCCAAACCCCAATTATGGTACAAAGCCCAATTACCCAATTTTAGATATTTTTAGCCCAACATCATGATTACTTCGGATTAAATAAGCATAATAATAACTTAGCTACGAGACATTAATGTAAAAAGGAGAACATAACTTACATTGAGTATTTATCGCGTAGTGTTACACGGACAGAATTTCGACTTCAAAACCCGTAAAATAACTTTTACATAACCCAAACTAATCTAATATAACACTAATTTATACTATATATATATATATATATATATATATATATATATATATAATATATATATTTATTTATATTATACTACATAGTATTATTATTATTTATTATATTTTTATCGAACGAATGCATGACCTTTTATAGGCGTTTTGATTTCTGACAGCTCCGCGAGTCGTGGTGTTTTTGGCCTTCAAACTCCGCGAGTCGTGGAGTTTGATTTTCCAGCTAACATCATCTTGGATCTTTGCTTGTCGACGTTATTAAATAATAATATAATATATATATAATTTTTAAGAATTATTTATATATTATATTTTATTTATGTGCATAGTTGACTTGTAATTTTTGGTCTGTTGCGTCGGGCATTGATAGTTGACTCATGTCCCGGTTCCGGATTTTCGAACGTCCTTGCGTACAATTTAATATCTTGTACTTTGCGTTTTGTAACTTGTACTCTTGTCTTTTTTAGACATTTTTCATCAATAAATTGAACCTTTTGAATTGTATCTTGTACATTTGAGCTTTTTGGACGTTTGTGTCTTCAAATCTTCGTTTTCGCCTTTTGTCTTCGCACTTATTTATTTAAACAATTACAATGAAAATATAATACAATTACATATGAAAACCTATTATTTAGGAGGGATATTGCTATGAAATATATGTTCCTTTTTAGCCTTATCAGGAGAGTGTACCAGAGCATTGAGATGAATAAAGATACATGTTTCATCAGTGACATAATGAACCTCGAGATATGAAGGGAAGGATAAATGAAATAGGACATCGACAATCAAAATTGATTTCAGCTACAATCCCTTAAGTGAAGAGTTACATGTGTGTGAAGAGGGGTCTGGGGTGCAGGTAGGATCGATGTGTTGATAGATAAGAAGATGACTTCTTATTAAAAAGGTACGTCCTTGTTACATTGTTTTAAATATTATGTACCATTTGATTGAGAACAAATGCCTATCTATCTTTGTTATATATATTTTGCTCGACTAAGAACAGTTGTGACGTGATTGCTTCTTCCTAATAAGGTAGAAGTAGCCTGTGGTTTGACGTCTTTAGTCACAACAGTTGTGTCTGTAGCTACTAGTGACATTATTGGGATTTATTCCCTTTGCTTGCTTAACCTGCTTTATGTGATTGCCATGATTAGTGAGAATTGATTGGTTTTGTACTGCAAATGCATATAATACCGCTTGTCTGTTATACTCGACTAAATATAGTGATATGCATGATTAGACTGGTGGTGTAAGATTCGCAGTGATACCTTAAGGAATTTTTTCTTTTCCTACACCCTTACGAATTTTATTGTGACCTTTAGAAGTGAGTGTGGGTGGTGCCCCTTATGTTGTGTCCCTTGAAAATAGTGAAACCTTTAACTGAATGGGGATTTGTACCTGATTCGTGTTGTGACTCAGAAAGAGAGCAGATTGTTAGATGAAGTTTGAAATTGTGATTAGTATATCATTAGGATGAAATGGTATACCTAGATATATTTCTATGCACAGATGATTGTATGACCTTTTAGTTTGAGTGTTATAACCTTCCGGAATTAGACTAATCATGCCCGGACTGTTAGTGATTTGCAAGTGATGTGACTTAAGTAATTGGATTTAAACTACTGTGATAGGTGGTTAGTGACGACTAAATAAGAATTAGTTAGGTAACCATGTGGGAAGAATTCATGGTGGTTAATAGCATAAAACTATTGAGACTGGTTAATTAGTGGTAATAAAATAATAAACTAAGAAATTTTCCTATTACCGATGTTTAATAGGAAATTGTATACCATGAAAAGGTATAAACCATATAGGATTTTTCTTAACAAGTAACTCGGAATAAGGGTATGATTTAGTAAAATATACTCGCGTCTGGCCAACGGAAGTATATTATAGTAAATCATACAGGAATTCTGGGAAGCTGAAGGAAATTTAGTTGACTTGAATCATACATGGACCGTGAACTGACAGCTGGACAATGAATCGTTCGTGTATATTATGAATAGCCTAGATAATTTAATGAATTTAAGATGTGTTAAGGAACATAAGTACAGAATATCGTGAAATAAAGGGAATTTAGTTGTCATTGCTTTAAATTTTGAAGGAATTTAACTATGTAAAAAGTTAAACCTGATAATAAATTCGTGAATTTGATCATATCGAATGACATAAGGACCTGATTTTGGACCCTGACTGATGAAGTGACTATGGAAATTTTTAACACTAGTGATTAGTGATATGTGCTTAGACTGTGCCTTGTAGTCTGTGTCTAATGTAAGTAACTGTATGTGACTATTTATACACCAGTGCTCACGACGATGGTGAATTCTGACACTGAGTTGAAGTCGATGGTGAATACCAACGTAAGATATCAACTTTTCCATTATTAGTGTTGGGAAGTTTGTTGATTGTGTACCCCGACCAGATGGTAATGCCTGGACTATATTTGTGTCTAGAGATTAGTGTAATGTTGTGTTTTGACTATGGATCAAATCGCTCATTTGTGTCAACTACATTTTGTGCTAAGTTAAATGTGCCTGTTAATGTAATTGCTAAGCCCTTAATTGTCGAAGTGGGTGACGGTAGGACTATGCCAATCGCATAGTGTGTGTCTGGAATTATTATCGACTTAGAGGGTAGTCTTTTCCCTGTGACTTGTCTAGTGATGCCTATACCAAGCTCTGATGTAGTGTTAGGCATGAATTGGCTTAAGGACCATAAGGCCAGTATTAAGTGCCATAGGATGATTATCTCTTTTCTTGTGACTAGTGGAAAATGGGTAGTGGCTCGTGGTGATTGGGGTGGATTCCGTTGTCTGTTATTGTTGATGATGAAAGCTCAGAAATCTTTGGATAAGAAATGTGATTTTTTCTTAGCTTATGTGATCGATGTAAAGAAGGAAGAGAATGTAGTGTCCGATATTTCTGTAGTGTCTGAATATCCCGAAGTGTTCCCTGATGAATTGTTAGGCTTACCGCTGATCAGGGAAGTTGAATATAAGATCGAATTAGTGATAGGGGCTACGCCAGTTGATTAGCTTCTTCAGAAATTCGTGAAATGATGTCCCAAATTTAAGAATTGTTAGACCGCGGGTTCATTCGTTCGAGTTTTTCACCATGGGGTGCACCAGTGTTATTCGTGAAAAGGAATGATGGTACACTCGAATGTGTATAAATTATAGTGAATTAAATATAGAATAGTGAAGAATAAGTATCTGCTTCCTAGGGTAGATGACTTATTCGATCAGCTTCAAGGAACCTCATTCTTTTCGAAAATAGATTTACGTTCGGAATATCATCAGGTTCGTGTTGTTGAATCTGACATTCCTAAGATTTCATTTCATACTCATTATCGTCATTATGAGTTCTTAGTGATGCCGTTTAGGTTAACCAACACTCCAACAATTTTCATGGATCTCATGCATAGGATGTGTAAACCGTTTTTGGATAAGTTTGTTATCGTGTTTATTGATAATATCTTAGTGTACTCCAAAACTGAAACCGGGCATGCTGAGCATTTAAGACAAGTGTTATAACTCCTTAGACGTGAACAATTGTGTGAAAAATTTTCAAAGTGTGAGTTCTGATTACATGAAGTTCAATTTTGGGTCATGTTATATGTGCTGAAGGTATAAAGTGGATCCATTTAAAATTGAAGTTGTAATGAATTGAAATTCACCAAATAACTTGGCAGAAATTAAGAGTTTTCTTGGATTAGCCTGTTATTACTGACGGTATAATATAAATTTTTCAAAGATTGCAAGTCCTTTGACAATATTAACTAGAAAGGATGTGTATTTTCAGTGAGATAATGAACAAGAAACTGCATTTCAAACATTTAAAGGTTTGTTGTATCAAGCACCAGTGTTAGCCTTACCTGAGGGATCCGACGACTTCGTTGTGTACTGCGACGCATCTTTATCAAGTTTGGGCTATGTATTAATGTAAAGTGATCGTGTAATTGCGTATGCGTCTCAATAGTTAAAACCAAGTGAAAATATTTATCCAGTACATGATTTAGAAATTGTTGCAAAAGTGTTTGTGTTGAAGTTATGGAGATATTATCCTTGTAGTACGCATCGTGTTATCTGCACCAATCATAAAAGTTTATAGTATATCTTTTCGTAGAAAGAGATGGATATGCATCAGAGAAAATGGTAAGAATTGACCAAAGATTGTGATTATGAGTGTTCGGTGTCATCTTGGTGAAGTCAATGTGTATTATCTCTGCAAGTGTAAAGTGAAAGGTACAAGTCATATTCTTCCTCTTCAAGATTCGAAAGTAGAAACGAATAAGAAGTTAGTGGGGGAACCTGTTAGAGTTTTGGACCAAAAAGTAATCAAGTTATGAATGAACAGATGCCACTAGTGCTCGTGAATGGAAGCATAGTTTAGGCACCAATATGATATGGAAAACCGAGGAATTGATGACCTCTAGATACCTTCATTTATTTGACTGTGACTAGATTTCGAGGATGAAATCTTCTTAAGGGGGTAGATTTGTAACAGCCTCGCTTTGGGCCTAGTAGAAATGACACATTTACCCTTGTGGGTTAGTATAGTGATTTTAATAATTATGTGTTTTATAATTATTGTGTGTGGGATAATGTGTGTTTTGTGACAAGGGTTAAAGAACATATTTCCTTTTGTGAATTGGACTTAGAATGAATAAGTTATTAGAGATTTTGGGTTTCAGATAACTGGTAAATACCCGTGTGTTAGACAGAAGTCTTACCTATGTGTGAAGAAACCTAAATAATAAGATATATGCCTGTACGTTCTTATCTTACCATTTTATCAACTAAAACAAACCCTAAACACTCCCTATTGCTCTTTAAACCTTGAAATCAAGTAGTGCAAATCAAAGATTGTGAAGTTGTGTATCTGATTCTATCAGTTTCAAGGATCAAAACAAGGTAAGCATATTTGATTTTGGTGATTCCAAATGGGTTTTATATGGTTTGTTTAAAATGAGTTTTTAGTGATTGATTCTTGATGATATTTGTTTGTGATGCTAAATTGATGTTAGAAATAGTTTGTATATGTATTATATGATGTTTTTGAGGTGGTTTCATGATCTGAACGGCCAAAAATCAAGATTTGGAGTCAAAAAACGCGAAAACAGCGAGCTGGAGATGTTCTACAGCTCCCACACGTTTGACAGCTCAACCACGCGGTTGAGAACACTTTTTATGGCTCAACCACACGGTTGAGGGATCAACTGTACGTTTGAGACCTCAGACGCGCGGTTGAGCAGTGGCCAGTTTTTGGTAAAATTGAAAAGGCTGTAACTTTCTAACCGTAACTCTATTTTTGACGAATAAACTATCGTTGGAATCGTATTGAGGTGTATTTTCTAATGATAAGGTTTTAAAATAGGCAGAAGTTGATCCGATAGATCTACTAGTAGTTTCAGCTAATCAAACTTTAGATTGGGTGTAAAAAGCTCGAATTGCAGTTGTGCTACTGTACTTGCTCAATCGTGTGTCTGAGGCACTCACTCGTGCGAGTGAAGTGTCCATTCGCATGAGTGAGACACTAAAATGTGTGAGTAGGTTTGATAATCACTGGTATAAGTGATAGGTGAGTCGTGCGAGTAAGGATAGTCACCCGTGCGAGTGAGCATTGTCAGTCGCACGAGTGAGACCTCATCCGTGCGAGTGACAGTGTTTGTATGTTTGGGTCAAGTGCAATTCTGCCCATTTACTGTATTGTTGTGATATTTATGCTAATGAGTAATTTGATTAAAAAGTGTACTAACTAGAGAACTGATATTCTCAGGTGATAAACGGAAAGGTGAAGGCTCAGTGATATAAGACAACTGAGTACTTGTGCTTCCAGGTGAGTGGGATTATCTTTATAGATGTGATTATACAGTGACAAGTATAGTGATCCGTGCCATGCTTAATTAGACTGTGTAATGAGTCTGTGACCAGTGCAGTGACTATATGTGATTATGTGTGCACCCAGTGAACGTCGAGGTGTTTTGTGCGATGTAAGAGGTCAATACTATTTATCTTGTGTATTTAGGGTGATAGTATTGGGTCCAAGTGTTACTGATTAGTGGTATAGTGTGAATGATGAGTGCGTCACGTATGGAAGACTATACCAGTGACTCAATAGTGTGGACTATCGGTAGATTCCAGCTTGATCAGCTATGGGTTGTCGGTTGTGACGATCTTTCCAAATCCCTTTGGACGAATACATCATTCATTGATTTCATAGTGAGGTTTTGACCTCTATATGATACGTTTTGTAAACATTGCATTCTTTTGAAAAGGCACACCATAAACGAATATATAAATCCAAGGTTTTCGACGTCTGATGATTTCTACGTATAGACAATCACCGTATATAATAGTTTACAATACTACATCTATTGACAATGCAGTCAAAATAAGATACATGGTGATGATTTTGTGAATACAAAGTTTTCTTGAATAAAGCATGTATGACTCCATGCATATAGCTTGTATCACATATAAGCAAACAGCGGAAGACTTCTAGGAACCTGAGAATAAACATACTTAAAAGTGTCAACACAAAGGTTGGTGAGTTCATAGTTTTAATGTTGCACATAATCTGTATATAAAGGTGGATCACAAGATTTTAGTTGTTTCATCCAGAAACGTTTATCAAAAGATTCTACGTAACAGAGCACCCTGGTAACTAAACTTTAACGTTATAATGATAATTACCCTATTCGTTTTAATACACGCAACCAACGTGTCATAAACTCAAATAATATACGTCCGTTAAAAGGCTAGCGCTCTAGCTCGGACAGGGATGTCAAGCCCTATGGATCCATATACTACTACTCGCGCCACCAGTTCTTATAACTGGCAGTTACTAGTTACCAAAGCTAAGGGATTTTTGGTTCAAACTCAGTGTAGAATTTAGTATGTACTTGTATCCATTGCGTATAAAATAAAGTGCATGTATTCTCAGCCCAAAAATATAGATTGCAAAAGCAATTAAAAAGGGAGCAAATGAAACTCACCTTAGCAGCACATAAGGTCATTCATCGAAATGTGACCGAAACTCGGAATGCAAAATAACCGTAGACCTCAACTTAGAGAATATATGTTGGTCAATACATGTCTAATAACCTAGGTCAGGTCATAGTGTATCACAATCCTAATGCTCGAGACCGACATGTGAAAGTTAACAACAGTCATCTCAAAAGTCAACCTGACCTAATATGATCTTTAAATCTTTACATGTTTATTAACATAGTATAAGTCTTGATAATTGAACGAATTTATAGTTTATCAAACTCAAAACATTATTTATTTCAAGAGTTATATTGTATTTGAATGATCATGGAAATTTGATATATTTTAACATTTCATATAGTTTCCCAATACTTGTAAAACTAGATTTAGTATTTATAAAGCTTTAAAACATGGTAAGACAGTCAACTTTGACAATTGTTTAACAAGATGAGACGTGCCTTATATAGAAATTCATTTACTCGATTAGTAATATTTGAAAATCTAATTTATCAATCTTATAAACAAGTTGTTTAAATATTAATTAACAGTGTCAAACACAATTTCAATTAACGTCAAACATAATTCAGTTGACCATATGATGTTATGCGAGGGGTATATGAAATAGTATTAATTTTTACATGGAAATACTATTAAATACGATACAATTTTACACAAGATATTTATTTATTTATAGAATGGATATACCTAAACCTTTCTACAACACTTATAGGCAGTGTACCTAATCGTACAGTAGTGTAGTTTTTAGTAAGTCCGGTTCGTTCCACAGGGATCTTTTAAACAAGCTTAACGCTATATTTTTAGCATATAATTGTAAAAATATAAAAATATCTATAAGTAGTATTATTATTATAAAAGGGGGTTTTTACCGTTTAATGACCGGTTTGTCAATTTTTAAAACTTTAATCACAGTTAAAACCTAATGTAAAATATTAAAAATAAATATAACTTAACTTAAAACGTAAAGTAAATAACGATAATAAAATAACGATAAATAAAAGTGCAATAATTAAAAGAGTATGAAAATTAAAAGTGCAATTAAATACAAAGACAATAAATAAAAGTGCTATAATTAAAAGTGCAATTAAATATGAAATAAAAGAATTATGCTTATTTAATCTTCCATAATCATGATGTTCGACGTGTTGATTTTTAGTTTATTCCCATGGGTTAATTGTCCTTTGTCCTGGATTATTTGATATGTCCATACGGATTTGTTCATAATAGTCCATCAGTCATAATCATAAAATGCGGAAGTCTTCGTCAAATTATTCTTATTCCCGAAGTCAAATATTCTAACTAATTGGGGATTCGAATTGTAACAAGGTCTTAATACTTTGTTTAATGAATACACCAGGTTATCGACTGCATGTAAACCAAGGTTTTACTACTTTTTTAACAATTACACCAATTACCCTTGAATGTAATCCACCCCTGTTTCAACAAGTCTATTAACTATTAATCCAGTTCCGTGTCTGGTAAAATGAACAATTATTGGTATTTATAGATATCCCGCCCACCGTGCCCAGTCAAGCGTATGTGGTTATAAATAAATACGTCAAATTATAAGTCTATATATTAAATTAACGAGGTATCGTTTAGTTAATATAAAGCCCATTAATAGCCCATAGTCTAATTTCCACAAGTGTCGTTCTTTTATCCAAACCCCAATTATGGTACAAAGCCCAATTACCCAATTTTAATATTTAGCCCAACATCACGATTATTTCGGCATTAAATAAGCATAATACTAACTTAGCTACGAGACATTAAATTAAAAATAACATTAACCATAACTTACAGTGATTAAAAATAGCGTAGCATTACACGGACAGAATTTTGACTTACACCCTTACAACATTCGCTAACATACCCTTATTATTAGAATTTAAAATTAAAATTAAAATTAAAATATAATATATATATATATTTACGTATATGAATGAGAAGAGAAAAAGATGATGGAATTCAGCAGAATGCGTTGCCTTTTATAGGGCCCATCTGGATATTGTGCACTCCGCGAGTGCGGTTTTTCTTGCCTTCTAAGCTCCGCGAGTGCGGAGCTGTGGATTCCAGCTCACTCTTTGGATCCTAGCTTTGCCGACGGTTTTTATTATATAAATATAATATATATATAATTTATATAATTAATTATATATTATATTATATTTATATACATAATTAATTTGTAACTTTCGGTCCGTTGCGTCGAGCATTGAGAGTTGGTTCATGTCTTGGTTCTGGATTTTCGAACGCCTTTTCGTATAATTTAATATCTTGTACTTTGCGTTTTGCATCTTGTACTCTTGTAATTTTGAGACGTTTCTCACCAATAATTTGAACCACTTTGATTGTACTTTGTACTTTTGAGCTTTTTGGTCGTTTGCGTCTTCAAATCGTCGAATCTGTCTTTTGTCTTCACCTTTTAATATTTAAACGAATATCACTTGTAAATAGGACAATTGCAACTAAAAGCTTGTCTTTCTTGAGAGATAATGCTATAAAATATATGTTCATTTTTAGCATTATCAAACATTCCCACACTTGAGCGTTGCTTGTCCTCAAGCAATATAGTCTTGAAATAAAAATACTAGAATCACTTCTTTATTCTTCACACTTTGTACATCAGTGATTTCTATACGGCGGTATGAACAATGATAGTGACGTTGTGGTTTACAGTCCCACATGACTATGAAAATTTAGATCCTTAAGTAAATTGGATCTTTATGAAAACATTTGATCTTTTTGAAAATTTAATCTAGCTTTTACCCTAGATAAGTTTTCCGGAATAACCCTTCACCGGTGTTTGCAAATTGTTTTTGTGGGTTTGGTGGGTTTCAGATTTGAAAATTTTAGCTCAAAACTTGTGGTTTTGTGTCACCCACTTGCTAACCTTGTATTGGGCAAGCAACACATCCAGCATACTTGCTCCGTATATTACCTTTCGGTAAACTACCGTCCGGTTGTAAAGGAAAGCGTTGAACAAGCAACTGTTAAGGCAATGTCCCCTGACATGCTTTTAATTATGGTCTATAATGTGTCGGATGCAATTACTATCCTTGGTAGGAGCAATAGTAAAGCTCACCCTTATAATTTTTCTGTCTGGCATAGGATCCTGTCTTTAACCATGCTATGCAACCACCGTTCTTACGGTTGACACCCGATTTGGTTCAGGTGACCTAATGAATTCCTAGGATTTTACGTTCAATGGTAATGAACGCATTGAAAATGGGTTTTCAGAAAACAAATCGGTTTGTAATTTTGATCAAAATATTTTCTCGTTCAAGCTCGAGTTTAGATATCATTGAATTCCATGAGTTTGTAATTCTCAATCTTTAAGGTCATCTCAAGGATTGAGTAATATCAGGCTTAAAAGCTGATTTTTAATCTTTAACGAGATTATCCTTTCTGGGGGTCTGATTTATTAGTCTTATCAAGCTAATTTGCACGGCGTCCTCCCCATTGTATGAGACAGATCCTCTCATGGTTGGGATAAGTCTGACCACTTGGCGACCCTGTTTGATGTTGAGGTCCGTGAATTTCCAGCTGATTTTTGAGAAAACTTTTCAAGATTTTTCGTAGACTCTACAACTGGTCTGGAAGACAACTTTCTGACCTAAATCAAGAAGCGCGTGTCTTTTTCGGAAGACTTTACTTCCTTTTAATGATGGAATTGATTCATCGTGTACTTCCATCTTTCTTTCAAATATATTACAGTAAATCGGGTGAAACTGATTAGTTTAGTCTAAAGCAAAAGCATCTTCAGTTATTTGTACAAAAATATGTAATATATGTTCAAAATAACTTGGTAAATTTTTCCCACACTTGGCTTTTATTTTCCTTTCTTTGCCTTTTTATTGTCCTCTATTCCATTTTAAATGAATTCTAACATTTTGGTTTGTTTCTCAATTTATGTCCTTTCTGAGGTAACAATAATTTCGGTGTTAACACCTAGTTTTATCGTTCATAAATATGTATAAACATGATTTTGAATTCATTTAGTTGAAAATTTTGAAAAATTTTACTAGAATTGGGTAGTCAGTATATAAGACTAGGGCTGTTCTTTATTATCAGAGAGCACTAGATTCTAATACAACTACTGCGTTACTAGTATTTTTAATGGTAACCAAGTGTATAAGTCAAAAAAAAAATTTTAAAAATCCGAAAGAATTTAACCCCTTCCCACACTTAAGATCTTGTAATGCCCTCATTTGCAAGAAATCAGTAACAATTTAAATTATTGAGGGTGATTAGCGTAGAAAAATGATTAAATTTTACCAAAGTTTCCAAACATATTGGCATTTGTTTGTTGAATGAGAAATGGTGCACATCATTTGTTCATTCCGTCTTGTTGTTTCATCACATTTGTTTTTCGTTTTGTCGTCAAAAGTACTAGCTTTTGCTGAACTTAATGCCAATCTTTGAAAATGCGTTGTTTTACCCTGTTTTGTACATGAGATAAACTACAAACATATATATACATATTTTTGAAGTTGGGTATATCACCCCACATTCAAAAATTATTAAAAATCTAATAAGAAAAGTTAGAAAATTATAAAAACTATTAAAGTATCAAAAGAAATATTAAAAGTATAAAATTACAAGTTACCAAATAAATAAAAATAAAAGTAAAAGAAAATCAGGGTTGATAAGGATGGTGCCAGTAGGGATCCCATTCATAGCCGTATGTACTGTAGAATGCTTGAGCTGGGTCATATGTAGGGTACGGTGGTCGGGTCTGTATAGTCCAGGGAGGAAATACGGGCATTGGAGTCGCAATGTAAGTTGCATTTATGTGTGCACGATGACTCATGATTTGGTTTTGATGATACTGCCAATCTTGAAATGCTCGTTGTCTAGCCATTTCATACTCATGATGAGCCATAAAAAGTTGCATTTCTGTCATCTCATTCCCCCCTCCCGCGTTACCTTGCTGCTGATCTCTTTCGACCTGTGGGTGCGAGCCATCATATGGTGCTGCAGCGTTATGTTTTTTCTTTAAAACCTTAGCACCATGATATACTTTCAAACCAATTGTATCACGGGGTTCCGGTGCTGCAATTATTAATCCCCCCCTCTGATTTATATCGACACCTAGATACTCAACAATTAAAGTAACAAAGATACCACCTCCTATTATCCCATTAGGTCGTATACTCTTAACTATAGATGATAAATAATAACCCACACAATAAGGTATACTCACAGCGCTCTGTGGGTCTCGAATACACATGAGATAAAATAAATCATTCTCATTTACTTTCTCTTTGTTCTTACCTCGCTGTGTAATCGAATTTGCTAAGAACCTATGGATTACTCTTAGCTCAGCTCTATCAATATCAGTATAAGAGTTATTCCCCTCACGAAATCAGTTATGCCTAGTCATTCTACTCCATATTTCATTCATATCAAAATTTTCATCAATTCTCCTACCATTAAGTATCAACCCTTGACAATCAGTAGATGCCAGTTCCTCAGGCTTATATATACACAAAGCCTGAGCCATGTCTAGTAGAGACATATGGCGCATCACACCTCCTAATAAAAATCTAATAAAACTACGATCGGTTAAGGTAGATACCCGATCATTTATTTCAATACTACACAATAATTTCACACACCATTCTCTATATACACGCATACGTATATTAAACAAACGTTCCCAATCAGTAAAAGTAGAATTACCATACCTTTGTGTAAGTAATTCTCTGATTGGACCGGCCAATCCAACTGTTTCTAATGGTTCCCAATCTATGACTCTAGGTACTTCAACAACATTAGATTGAAGGGTGTGCAAGTTCCTCTGGTATTTTGGATAATCTATCCAATGTCGATCAAACCTTAAATTAGGATGTAAATCTGCCAATTCTATATTTGAATATGGAATGTATTGATGTGGTAGATCTTGTCTATATAGGTCGTTAATCTCCTGTTCTTCTGCATTCTCAGGAGGAGCATTGTGAGCCTGAGATGCGGATGAAGATTCACCCCTTTCAGTCTGCAAAACATATTAAACACAATTTTTGTGCATCCAAATATGCATTAGTGTTAGCAAAATCATAATTCAAAACAATTATAATGACATGTTTAATCTATTTTAAACTTTATACGCATTTTCATAATATTAACAATTCTACACTTTTACAAATGAACATATATGAGAATGTATACAATGTTCTTTAGCTTTTATCTCAAATAGCCTGTCAAAATAATCATAACAAGCAATTAAACAAGTTCCAAATGGCATTCATATCAATTAAATTGAGTTCATGCATTTTTGACTCAAAAAGTCCACTTTAATTCTTGAAAATCATGTTTAGGATCAAAGTTTTGATCATTTAGCAACCTAAACATGTTACACTACTCAATTTAGTATAAACTAACAACAAAATTCGGCCAAAACCCGTTTATATCAAAAAGCCCCAATTTTGCTCAAGAACACAAACCCTAGATTACTCAAAAATTGAAGTTTAAGGCTTCTAATCATGTTAAATAGCATCAATCTAGGTTATACAAGCATAATATACAATAAATTTAAACACAATTACACTAGAAATCATCAAAATCAAATTAGATATATTTTTGTTCAAGAACACTAATAATTCGAATTAAAGAGTGTTTAGGTGTAGAAATTACCGATTTCCTTGAAAAACTTCTTGGTAGCATCCTTCTCAACATGATTTTAGCAAAAAATTTGATGTTTATCGGTGAAAAATCGCGATTTTGGGAGTGGTTTGTGTGTGTTTTTCGCAGGAAAAAAATGGGTGTGTTTGTGTTTGGGGAAACTGGTCTGTTGACCAGTTTATCTAACTGGGTTTTGCGATCTCCGCGAGTGCGGATGTGGGTACCCACAAAGTACCGCGATTGCTGTTTTTTTTTTAATAAAACCTTATTAATAAAACAATTACTTGATTAATTTAAAATTTTGTTTTCCTTTTTAGGACGAGGTTGTTTCGGTACGTTGACCTAGTCCGTCCCTCAACAAAATTTTAAAATTTCGTCATTTTAAAGCGTTGTTTTAAAAGCAAAGATTTTTGGGGTTTTTTTTTTAATGTTTTTATCATACTTTAATTCAAATAGATTAAAAATAATGATAATAAAAGTTCTCGTCCCTCCCTTGGGTAAAGCAATTTCGGTTCAACGACCTAGTTTTCAACTCACGACGAATTTTAAAAATCATATTTTTAACTTAACGAAATAAAGTACATTTTTGTTTTTAAATTCACACCAAACTTAAATTTAAAATGCATAAAATTAAAAATTCATATTATGAAAATTATAAATTCACACGAAATTTTTATTATATTTTTATTTTTATACATACAAACTTATATTAAAAATGTAAATTTTTCAAATATTTACAAACTTAAATATATTGATTTTAAAAAGTTTACATTAATAATTTAATATAAATTTTAAAAACAAAGTAAAAATAAAATTAAAAATCTTTTTGGTCTTTTATCCCACTTTAATCAATCAAATATTATCAAAAATATGCGCCCCTCTTTTCGGTAAAGTAATTTTAGTTTCATAACCTAGTTTAACTCATGATGAATTTTTGAAATATTTTGGGTTGATTGATTAAAGATATTTATACCTTAAGAATAAACGGTAAATTTCGCAGTGATGTAATAAATTTTTGTATGATATCAATAATTTCGGTCGCAAAACCTAATTTTATTGAATACCAATTTAATACTTTATATCGAACAATTTAGCGTTTAATATCAAAAGGTTAAAAGCAATAAAATAAAAATAAAAACTGTACATACTTACCTGTGAAATAGAATTCTTAGTGACCTGCTTTAGCCCACTCATAAGATAGTCGGACTAATTGGTTTTCCATAGCTACATAGGCGTAACCTCGAGCATTTAATGTTTTTTCTTCGAAACATATGAACGGTCCATCTCTGCATAAAGTAACGAATTCGGTATTGGAATATGTCTGATTCGTCGAACATTTTCCTTCGTGTGACCATTTTCCGCATTTGTGACATCTTTCAAGGTGTCGAGCTCTTCTTTTCGCTGCGAATTTTGATTTTCCTTTACCAAAATGTAACTTATTATTTTCGTTCCTGGATTCTTTTCTTACTCCGTCCAATTTACCTCTGATTAATGATACCAATTCACTTGGAAGGGTGTCATTATTACGTTTAGTGATCAAAGCGTGTAGCATTAGACCATGGTTTAATTCACAGGAAGTCTTCATCTCGTAAAACCTAAAAAAAATTAAAATTCAGAATGGGGGGAGAAGACTAGTTCTTTAGGGTCTGCTAGGGAAAGACCATTCGGATTCCATTCTCGAGAACTACATGAAAACAGAAAATCTAACTCTAACAGAAATACATATTACCCTAAAAAGATTCGAACCTCCCCACACTTAGTTGAAATTGTGATTAATGTTATTTTCAATTGGATCATCAACAACTTGAATATCTTTGACTTTTACTTCAATCCATTTGTTGATTTCCTCCGTAACTTTCACAAATTCAACTAACATCACCTTTTCTTTTGGTGATAAATTGGATATTAATCGGTTACATAACTTAAAGTTTCCCTTAATCTTAGCATCGTGAATCCGTTTATAAAGTTTCTTCGTTGAACTGTTAAAAATGGGTTCATCTAATTTCTTATCATCAACGGGGTTCTTTGTGATCGGATCATCATTAAGTGTTTCTTCATCTTCCCCACACTTTTGCATTTTTATTGGTTTAACAGTTTTGGTTGGTGGAGATCTAAACTTTCGGTTCACAAAGGTGATCGATGTATCACCTTCCCTAAGTGTCATTCTACCTTCTCTTACATCAATGAATGCCTCGGTGGTTGCTAAAAATGGGCGACCTAAAATTAGAGGAATATCAAGGTTTTCCTCCATATTAATCACTATGAAGTTTGCAACAAAGGTCAAACTTCCCACGTTAACAAGTAAATTATTTGCTATTCCAACTGGGTGTTTAATGGTTAGGTCAAATGATTGAACACCTATTTTGGTTGGTTTTAATTTACCCATACCTAATCTTTTGTATAAGGAAAGAGGCATAATATTTGCACTTGCTCCTAAATCTGCGAGTCCATTATATACCGCACCATCATTAAGCAAGCAAGAAATGATAAATTCGCCCGGGTCTCCTACTTTAGTAAGTCGAGTTAGTTTGTAAACCTTTTTCGGGTGTTCTTTTCTTGGTTCTTTCAATTCTATTTGAACTTCTTGTTCACATTTTTTTTCGTTTCTTGGAATGGGAGGTTTGTATAAGAATTCTTCTTCATCACTCCAATTTGAATTCTCCCTATTTTCCAATTTTGATTTTTCATATGTTGTTGATAACATATTTATGTTTTCATTTTGAGGGTTTTCTTGGGTGGTGAAATTATGATTGACTTCATTGTCAACTTCCATCGGACCATGTATGTAATGTTTAACTCTGTGACCATTAACTTTAAATTCAATCCCATTTGAATTTATTAACTCTATTGTTCCGTATGGAAAAACTCTTTTGACTATAAATGGTCCAGACCATCTTGATTTCAATTTTCCAGGAAATAGCTTGAATCGTGAATTGAAAAGAAGAACTATGTCTCCTTCTTTAAATTCTTTTGAACTTCTGATTCTTTTATCATGCCATTTCTTCGTTCTTTCCTTATAGATTAAGGAATTTTCATATGCTTCATGTCTTAATTCTTCTAATTCGTTTAATTGACTTAACCGTAGACGTCCGGCTTCATGTAAATCAAGATTACATGTCTTCAAAGCCCAAAATGCTTTGTGTTCGATTTCTACTGGAAGATGACATGCTTTTTCGTAAACGAATTTAAAAGGTGTGGTACCAATTGGAGTTTTGTAGGATGTTCTAAAAGCCCAGAGTGCATCCTCCAATTTAATAGACCATTCCTTCAGATTTGATTCTACGGTTTTATCTAGATTACGTTTTAAAGCTCGGTTGGTATTTTCAACTTGTCCACTTGTTTGTGGATGATATGCAGTGGAGATTTTATGAGTTACTCCATATCTTTTGAGAACTTTCTCAAGTTGATTATTAAAGAAATGAGTACCCCGATCACTTATTAGAGCTTTCGGTGTTCCAAACCTTGCAAAAAGACGTTTTAAAAAGTTGACTACAACTCGTGCATCGTTAGTTGGGAGAGCTTGTTCTTCCGCCCATTTAGATACATAATCAATGGCAACGAGAATGTAGAGATTATTATGAGATTTTGGAAATGGACCCATAAAGTCAATACCCCAAATTTCAAATACTTCACATACTTGAATGACATTTTGTGGCATTTCATCACGTTGACTTATTTTTCTGGCCCTTTGACAAGCATCACAGGATTTGCAAAGGAGGTGTGCATCTTTGAAAATTGTAGGCCAATAGAATCCAGCATCGTAAACTTTTCTTGCTGTGAGTTGAGGCCCATAATGCTCACCTGTTGGTCCTGTGTGACAATGGTTTAAGATTTGACTAGCTTCATCTCCGAATACACATCGGTGTATTATTCCATCGGGACAACTTTTAAACAAATGTGGATCTTCCCAGAAATAGTGTTTTATATTACTAAAGAATTTCTTTTGTTTTTGGTACGACAATCCTTTTTCAAGGTATCCACTTACTAAGTAGTTTTCATAGTCTGCAAACCATGGAATTTCATTATAATCTATCTTCAATAGATATTCATCAGGAAAGTTGTCTTGTATGGCCGATTCATTTAGAACTTCTAATTCAGGATTTTCAAGACGAGAAAGATGATCAGCGGCGAGATTTTCTGCTCCCTTTTTATCTCGGATTTCAATATCAAACTCTTGTAAGAGTAAGATCCAACGGATTAATCTTGGTTTGGCATCTTGTTTCGAAAATAGGTATCTAAGAGCAGAATGGTCGGTATAGACCACCGTTTTAGCTAGAACGAGATATGAACGAAATTTGTCAAAAGCAAAGACAATAGCAAGGAGTTCTTTTTCAGTAGTTGTGTAATTCATTTGTGCTCCTTGTAACGTCTTACTAGCATAATATATAGGTTGAAATCGTTTTTCAATCCTTTGTCCTAAAACGGCTCCCATTGCAAAATCACTTGCATCACACATAAGTTCGAATGGTAGATTCCAATTTGGATTTATCATGATCGGCGCATTAGTGAGTTTTTCTTTAAGAATATTAAAAGATTTGATACATTCATCTGAAAAGATGAATGGAGCATTCTTTTCTAGGAGTTTATTCATAGGAGTGGCAATTTTAGAAAAATCTTTTATGAAACGTCGGTAAAAACCGGCATGCCCTAGAAAACTCCTAACTCCTCTAACATTGGTGGGATGTGAAAGTTTAGCAATTACATCTACTTTAGCTCTATCCACTTCAATTCCTTCCTTTGAAAATTTATGACCAAGAACGATACCTTCTTTAACCATGAAATGACATTTCTCCCAATTAAGTACTAGATTTGATTGTTCGCATCTAATAAGCATTCGTTCAAGATTAACTAGACATGATTCAAATGTATCACCGAAGACTGAAAAGTCATCCATGAAAACTTCCATGCATTCTTCTATCATGTCGTGAAAAATCGCCATCATGCACCTTTGAAAGGTTGCAGGGGCGTTGCAAAGTCCAAATGGCATGCGTTTGTAAGCAAAAGTACCATAAGGGTATGTGAACGTGGTTTTCTTTTGGTCCTCGAGTGCTATTGGAATTTGAAAATATTCGGAAAAACCATCAAGAAAACAATAGTAACTATTTCTGGCTAATCTTTCCAACATTTGATCAATGAAAGGTAAGGGAAAGTGATCTTTTCTGGTGGCGTCATTTAATTTTCTATAATCAATACATACACACCATCCTGTTACAGTCCTAGTAGGAATAAGATCATTTTTCTCATTTGTGATGACAGTCATGCCACCCTTCTTAGGTACGCATTGAACTGGGCTTACCCATGGACTATCAGAAATTGGATAATTTAAACCTGCATCTAGCAGTTTAATAATTTCTTTCTTAACAACATCTTGCATATTAGGATTTAATCTTCGTTGGCGTTGCACATACGTTTTATGACCTTCTTCCATAAGGATTTTATGTGTGCAATACGAAGGACTTATTCCTTTAATATCATGAATTTTCCATGCAATAGCTAGTTTATGAGCTTTTAGCACAGAAATGAGTTGAGATTTTTCATTTTTAGTAAGAGAAGACGATATTATTACAGGTAATTCAGATTCACCATGTAAATAAGCATATTCCAAATGGTTTGGAAGTGGCTTTAACTCTAATGTCGGTGGTTCTTCTATCGATGATTTGTATCGATATCTGTCTTCTTCTTTTAGCATTTGAATTTCTTCTGTTGTTGGTTCATATCCATTAGCCATAAGTGTAGCTAACATTTCAGTTTCATCAATTGGTTCAGTTCCTTCTCCTAAAGAACATTCTCCTGTTCCTTGTAATTCTGGAAATTCTTCTAACAATTCTGCATGTGAATCTATAGTTTGAATATAATAACATGTATCATCTGCAGATTGCGGTTATTGCATGGCTCTATTAACTGAAAAGGTAACACTCTCGTCCTCTATACTTAGGGTCAGTTTCTTACTGTACACGTCTATTATTGCTTTAGCCGTGTTTAAGAATGGTCTTCCTAATATGAGAGGAACTCAAGAATCTTCTTCCATGTCCAGAATAACAAAATCTACTGGAAATACTAAAGTACCAACTTTAACTAGCATGTTCTTCATTATCCCTCTAGGATATTTTACTGATCGATCGGCTAGTTGTATACTTATTCGTGTTGGTTTCAATTCTCCAAGGTCTAGTTTAGCGTACAGTGAATACGGCATTAGATTTATACTAGCATCTAAGTCTGCCAATGCTTCTATTGAACTAAGACTACCCAGAAAACATGGAATCGTGAAACTTCCTGGATCTGATAATTTTTCTGGTATCTTATTCAATAGTACTGCAGAGCAATTAGCATTCATTGTAACAGACGAGAGTTCTTCCATTTTCTTTCTATTTGTGATTAGATCTTTCAGAAATTTAGCATGTCTAGGCATTCCTGAAATCACATCAATGAAAGGAAGATTGACATTTATTTGTTTAAACATATCCAAGTTGGATTGCTCGGCTTCAAGTCTCTCTTTTCTCATTTTACTCGGGTAAGGAAGTGGTGGTTGGTATAGTTTAACATAAGGTTTAGCCTTAACTGTGTTATCTTCATTAACCTTTTCAACTATCGGTTCTTTTTCCTTATCTTGATTAGATTGTAGTTCTTGTGGAGTAGGAATAGTTTCATCAGAAATTACAGGTATTTCAGGTGGTTTAAGTGTAATACTACTTCTTGTGGTAATGGCTTTAGCTGTTTCATTCCAGGGGTTAGCATTTGTATCACTTGGTAAACTTCCCGGTTTTCTTTCACCTATTAACCTTGCCTTCTTGTTCCAAATTTTGAATAGAAGCTTGTTGATCTCTAAATGCTTGAGCATTTTGTTCATTGGTTTGTTTTTGAGATGTGAAAAACTGAGTTTGAGATTCAACTAGCTTTGACATCATGTCTTCTAAATTTGGCTTTTTATCATCGGTTTGTGGTGGTTTGTTTTGAAAAATAGGTCTTTGCTGATTGTAAGTATTGTTGGATACTTGTTGATTGCTTGGACCTTGTTGATTGTTGTATGGAACATTTTGGTTATAGTTCTGATTTTGATTATAGATTGGTCTTGGCGGTTGATAATTATTCTGATAATTATTTCCAGGCCTTTGGTTTATGTATGAAACATTCTCTCTCTGTTCCATTGTTAGTTCAATACTGAGACAATCTTTTGTCAAATGTGGTCCTCCACACTGCTCACAACTAATACGTATTTAGTGGATATCATTAGTCATCTTTTCCATTCGTCTCTCGACAGCATCTATTTTTGCGGAAATGGAATCTAAGTCATGGCTAGAATCGGCTCTAGCTGCTTTAGATGATCTAACGATATCTTTTTCTTGATGCCACTCATGTGAGTGGGAAGCAGTGTTATTAATAATTTTTTAAGCGTCAGTTGCGGTTTTCTTCATAATGGAACCACCAGCTGCTATATCGATGTCTTTTCGTGTAGTGATGTCGCATCCTTGGTAGAATATTTGTACTATTTGACAGGTGTCTAAACCATGTTGCGGACATCCTCTCAATAATTTTCCAAATCTTGTCCATGCTTCATATAGAGTTTCATTTGGCTTTTGTGTGAACGTAACTATTTCTCCTTGAAGTCTCACGGCTTTAGATGCCAGAAAGAATTGTTTAAGAAATTTTTCAACTAAAACGTCCCATGTATCAATCGCCCCTTCAGGTAACGATTCCAACCAATCTTTGGCTTCTCCCTTTAAAGTCCAGGGAAATAACATGAGATATATCTGCTCATCCTCTACTTCTCGGATTTTAAATAGAGTGCAGATCCTATTAAATGTACGAAGATGTTCATTTGGATCTTCCTTCGGCGCACCACTAAATTGGCATTGATTTGTCACCATGTGTAGGATTTGTCCTTTGATTTCATAATCTGGTGCATTAATGTCAGGTTGAGTAATTGCGTGACCTTGGCCAGTGTGTGTAGTGACCCGAACTTTTCCATGTTTATATATATTAATTGAGATTGATATTTACATGATTAAATGTTTCCAACATGTTAAACAATCAAACTTGTTAAGACTTGATTAATTGAAATATGTTTCATATAGACAATTGACCACCCAAGTTGACCGGCGATTCACGAACGTTAAAACTTGTAAAAACGACAAGACGATATATATATATGGATATACATATGGTTAACATGAGATTATGATAAGTAAGTATCTCCATAAGTATATTAACAATGAGTTATATACATATAAACAAGACTACTAACTTAAGGATTTCGAAACGAGACATATATGTCACGATTATCGTTGTAACGACATTTAAATGTATATATATCATATTAAGATATATTAATATATCATAATATCATGATAATATAATAATTTAACATCTCATTAGATATAATAAACAATGGGTTAACAACATTAATTGAGATCGTTAACTTAAAGGTTTCAAAACAACACTTACATGTAACGACTAACGATGACTTAATGACTCAGTTAAAATGTATATACATGTAGTGTATTTAGATGTATTAAAATACTTTTGGAAGACTTCAAGACATATATCAAAACACTCATACTTAACGAAAATGGTTACAGTTACTTTTCCATTCTTTTCTTTCATCAAGAATTCTAGTCGTATTCTTACCCGTATTATACACAGCTTCAAAACGTACTTACTATGAGTATATACCAATAGGAACTAGCATGGGATTCCACTCTTGATTATGTCATGTATGACTAATCAATTTTAACTTCTACCATGAGCTAGTCAACTAACTAGAACTCCTTTTAACCCCACTCACCACTCACCAATTACCACTCATCATTCACTCCATTTCACTTCCAATTCTCTTTCTAATTCTCTCTCAACACACACACACTATTATGAACGTAATTTTCCAGTAGTTAATCATCATCTTCATCAAAAATCACTTCAATAATCAAGCTATAATCATCATAGGAAGAACACTTCAAGAACACTTCAAAAATCCCTTCAAGTTTACTAATTTACTTCCAAGCTTTCTAATCCATTCCAAATAATCATCTAAGATCAAGAAACCTTTGTTATATACAGTAGGTTATCTTTCTTATTCAAGGTAATATTCATATTCAAACTTTGATTCAATTTCTATAACTATAAACTATCTTAATTCGAGTAAAAATCTTACTTGAACTTGTTTTTGTGTCATGATCCTACTTCAAGTACTTTCAAGCCATCCAAGATCCTTTGAAGCTAGATTATTTCTTGTCACTTCCAGTAGGTTTACCTACTAAACTTGAGGTAGTAATGATATTCATAACATCATTCGATTCATATATATAAAACTATCTTATTCGAAGGTTTAAACTCGTAATCACTAGAACATAGTTAGTTAATTCTAAAGTTGTTCGCAAAAAAAAGTTAATCCTTCTAACTTGACTTTTAAAATTAACTACACACATGTTCTATATCTATATGATATGCTAACTTAATGATTTAAAACATGGAAACACGAAAAACACCGTAAAACCGGATTTACGCCGTCGTAGTAACACCGCGGGCTGTTTTGGGTTAGTTAATTAAAAACTATGATAAACTTTGATTTAAAAGTTGTTATTCTGAGAAAATGATTTTTATTATGAACATGAAACTATATCCAAAAATTATGGTTAAACTCAAAGTGGAAGTATGTTTTCTAAAATGGTCATCTAGACGTCGTTCTTTCGACTGAAATGACTACCTTTACAAAAATGACTTGTAACTTATTTTTTTGACTATAAACCTATACTTTTCTGTTTAGATTCATAAAATAGAGTTCAATATGAAACCATAGCAATTTGATTCACTCAAAACGGATTTAAAATGAAGAAGTTATGGGTAAAACAAGATTGGATAATTTTTCTCATTTTAGCTACGTGAAAATTGGTAACAAATCTATTCCAACCATAACTTAATCAACTTGTATTGTATATTATGTAATCTTGAGATACCATAGACACGTATACAATGTTTCGACCTATCATGTCGACACATCTATATATATTTCGGAACAACCATAGACACTCTATATGTGAATGTTGGAGTTAGCCATACAGGGTTGAGGTTGATTCCAAAATATATATATAGTTTGAGTTGTGATCAATACTGAGATACGTATACACTGGGTCGTGGATTGATTCAAGATAATATTTATCGATTTATTTCTGTACATCTAACTGTGGACAACTAGTTGTAGGTTACTAACGAGGACAGCTGAATTAATAAACTTAAAACATCAAAATATATTAAAAGTGTTGTAAATATATTTTAAACATACTTTGATATATATGTATATATTGTTATAGGTTCGTGAATCAACCAGTGGCCAAGTCTTACTTCCCGATGAAGTAAAAATCTGTGAAAGTGAGTTATAGTCCCACTTTTAAAATCTAATATTTTTGGGATGAGAATACATGCAGGTTTTATAAATGATTTACAAAATAGACACAAGTACGTGAAACTACATTCTATGGTTGAATTATCGAAATCGAATATGCCCCTTTTTATTAAGTCTGGTAATCTAAGAATTAGGGAACAGACACCCTAATTGACGCGAATCCTAAAGATAGATCTATTGGGCCTAACAAACCCCATCCAAAGTACCGGATGCTTTAGTACTTCGAAATTTATATCATATCCGAAGGGTGTCCCGGAATGATGGGGATATTCTTATATATATGCATCTTGTTAATGTCGGTTACCAGGTGTTCACCATATGAATGATTTTTATCTCTATGTATGGGATGTGTATTGAAATATGAAATCTTGTGGTCTATTGTTACGATTTGATATATATAGGTTAAACCTATAACTCACCAACATTTTTGTTGACTTTTAAAGCATGTTTATTCTCAGGTGAATACTAAGAGCTTTCGCTGTTGCATACTAAAATAAGGACAAGATTTGGAGTCCATGTTTGTATGATATTGTGTAAAAACTGCATTCAAGAAACTGATTTTGATGTAACATATTTGTATTGTAAACCATTATGTAATGGTCGTGTGTAAACAGGATATTTTAGATTATCATTATTTGATAATCTACGTAAAGCTTTTTAAACCTTTATTTATGAAATAAAGGTTATGGTTTGTTTTAAAAATGAATGCAGTCTTTGAAAAATGTCTCATATAGAGGTCAAAATCTCGCAACGAAATCAATTAATATGGAACGTTTTTAATCAATAAGAACGGGACATTTCAGTTGGTATCAGAGCGTTGGTCTTAGAGAACCAGAAAATTTGAATTAGTGTGTCTTATCGAGTTTGTTAGGATGCATTAGTGAGTCTGGACTTCGACCGTGTTTTCTTTAAAAATGATTGCTTAACATTTTTGTTGGAAACTATATATTTTTAACATATGAATATTATGTGATATATTAATCTCTTAACGTGTTTGATATTATGTGATAGATGTCTACCTCTAGAACAAGTCCCATTGACTCACCTAATAATAATGAAGAGTCAAATGTAAATTGGAATGATTCGTGGACTGATTCACAAGTTCCCGAAGAGGAACCGGAAGAAGAGTCGGAACCGGAAGAAGAATCGAAACCGGAAGAAGAATCGGAACCGGATGAAGAAATAGAACCGGTGGGGGAAATAATAAAACGGTTAAGTAAAAGAAAATCCTCAACCAACCGACCAAGGTTAATTATGGTCAATGGTGTTTCCGCCAAGGAAGCAAAATATTGGGAGGATTACCAATTCTCCGATGAATCGGATTCCAACGAGAATTCCGATGATGTTATAGAAATTACCCCAACTGAATTTAAAAAGGCAAAAGAAAATAATAAGGGAAAGGGCATAAAAATAGAGAAATCTAATTCCAACCCCGATGAACTTTATATGTATCGTCAACCCCCGAAGTCCTTAAGTTGTAACAATGACCCGGGAACCTCTAAACCACCAGGTTTTTCTAAACCAATGTGGACAACGACGGCTCGTATTAGGGGAACATCGTATATCCCTAGAAACTTGGCAAAACGAACCAAAACCGAACAAGAAGAAACGAGCGAGTCGGAATAAGATAGTTGTATTCGTGTGGTGTAATATATGTAATATAGTGTGCTTATGCTTTATGATATATGTAAAAATTGCTTGTATTAATAAGTATTTTTTTTATGAATCTAACTCTTGTCTATTTTACAGTATAAAAACACAAAATGGATAGACAACCCAATATTTTAAGCGACCTACCCGGAGACATGATTGATGAAATCTTGTCTAGAGTCGGTCAGAATTCCTCGGCACAACTATTTAAGGCGAGATCAGTTTGTAAGACATTCGAAGAACGTTCCAAGAATGCCTTGGTTTATAAAAGGCTTTCGTTCGAAAGATGGGGGATATCACATTGGGAAATCCATAAGTTACGATGTGTTTACTTTGACGCATATATTGCGGGGAACCCAAATGCTATTTTACACAACGGGTTAAGAAATTATTTTGACTCAGTATATCCGAATATAGGACTTCGTGATTTAGAAAAAGTGGCAAACATGCAACATAAAGAAGCATGTTATGCTTACGGGTTAGTAATGTTCGCTTCTCACCAAAGTGAGAACAAGAACATCGGGCTACAACTATTAAACAAAACGTTCCCACAAGTGACGGAGTCGGTAATTGGGGTAAGAAATGAGGTTTTAGGTTATTACGAGACTGTTGGTCATTACGTTACCCTCGTCCCTTTGATGACGTTACAACACGCTGTCTTATCAACGGCCATAACGGTTATATTCCACAAGACCAAGGATGGGAAGTAGTCCTAGTAAAACCAGAATGCATGACTTGTTTCTGGACGTATGAATTACGTGTCTTTATTGCCTTTGCTGAACGACTTGTGTACTAGCTAGAATTATCTTCACAACTATCTTGTATCAAAGTTATTGTGTGCTATATTTCATGCTTTATGTAAAATAAGCGGTATTGTAAGTTTGTAAAATATTGTATAAAAGTTTGAACGCGAAATATTATTACAATCAGTTTTTCATATAGAATTGTAGTAGTTGAATTGTATATTAGCTACTAAGTATGAACTTAACGGGTAGGTACTACCCGAATTTAAACTTATAAAACGCTAATATGAAGAAAAAGCTTTTATAAATGAGTTCATATTATGCTACGAAATACTATTAACTACTCTTAATATTCTGTATGATTAACTTGTTCCATTTGACTATTTTGAAGGAAATGACACCGACTACTCGACACACCGTAAATATGAATGAAGAGGAATTCCGTACTTTTCTAGCTTCAAACATAGCCGCAGTACAGGCTGCGCTACATACCAACAATAACCTTGGATCTGGCAGTACAGGAAATCGTGTAGGATGCACCTACAAAGAATTCACTGCCTGCAAACCTTTGGAATTTGATGGAACCGAAGGACCGATCGGATTGAAACGGTGGACCGAGAAGGTCGAATCGGTGTTTGCCATAAGTAAGTGTACTGAAGAGGACAAAGTGAAGTACGCTACGCATACCTTCACAGGTTCTGCGTTAACATGGTGGAATACCTATCTAGAGCAAGTGGGACAAGATGATGCGTACGCACAACCGTGGTCAGCATTCAAGCACTTGATGAACGAGAAGTACCGTCCCAGAATCGAGGTCAATAAGCTCAAGACAGAACTTAGAGGGTTACGAACCCAAGGATTTGATATTACCACGTACGAAAGACGATTCACAGAATTGTGCCTATTGTGTCCGGGAGCATTCGAAGATGAGGAAGAGAAGATCGACGCGTTTGTGAAAGGATTACCGGAAAGAATCCAAGAAGATATAAGTTCACACGAGCCCGCCTCCATACAACAGGCATGTAGAATGGTTCACAAACTAGTGAACCAGATTGAAGAAAGAATTAAAGAACAGACTGCTGAAGATGCCAATGTGAAGCAAGTCAAAAGAAAGTGGGAGGAAAACGATGATAAGAATCACCAATACAACAACAGCAGCAATTACAACAATAATCGCAACAATTATCCCAACAATCGCAACATCAATCGCAACTACAACAAACGGCCCAACAACAACAACTACAACAACAACAACAACAACTACAACAATCAACCCAACAACAATAATAACCGCAACAACAACAACAATCAGAAGCAGCTATGCCAAAGGTGTGAAAAGTATCACTCGGGGTTCTGCACCAAATTTTGCAACAAGTGTAAAAGAAATGGTCATAGCGCGGCAAAGTGTGAGGTCTACGGACCAGGGGTTAATAGAACGAAAGGAACAAATGGTGTCGGAACGAGTAATGGCGGAGCAAGTAGTGTCGGAGCAAGTTATGCCAATGTAGTTTGTTATAAATGTGGAAAACCGGGCCACATTATTAAAAATTGCCCGAACCAGGAGAACACGAATGGACAAGGCCGCAGAAGAGTTTTCAATATTAATGCGGCAGAGGCACAGGAAGATCCGGAGCTTGTTACGGGTACGTTTCTTATTGACAATAAATCTGCTTACGTTTTATTTGATTCGGGTACGGATAGAAGCTATATGAGTAGAGATTTTTGTGCTAAATTAAGTTGTCCATTGACGCCTTTGGATAGTAAATTTTTACTCGAATTAGCAAATGGTAAATTAATTTCAGCAGATAATATATGTCGGAATCGAGAAATTAAACTGGATAGCGAAACATTTAAGATTGATTTGATACCAGTAGAGTTAGGGAGTTTTGATGTGATAATCGGTATGGACTGGTTGAAAGAAGTGAAAGCAGAGATCGTTTGTTACAAAAATGCAATTCGCATTATACGAGAAAAAGGAATACCCTTAATGGTGTACGGAGAAAAGGGCAACACGAAGCTACATATTATTAGTAATTTGAAGGCACAAAAACTAATAAAGAAAAGGTTGCTATGCTGTTCTAGCACACGTCGAGAAAGTACAAACTGAAGAAAAGAGCATCAATGATGTTCCCATTGCAAAAGAATTTCCCGATGTATTTTCGAAAGAATTACCGGGATTACCCCCACAGCGATCCGTTGAATTTCAAATAGATCTTGTACCAGGAGCTGCACCAATAGCTCGTGCTCCTTACAGACTCGCACCCAGCGAGATGAAAGAACTGCAAAGCCAATTACAAGAACTTTTAGAGCGTGGTTTCATTCGACCAAGCACATCACCGTGGGGAGCTCCTATTTTGTTTGTCAAGAAGAAAGATGGTACATTCAGGTTGTGTATCGACTACCGAGAGTTGAACAAACTTACCATCAAGAACCGCTACCCACTACCGAGAATCGACGACTTATTTGATCAACTACAAGGCTCGTCTGTTTATTCAAAGATTGACTTACATTCCAGGTATCATCAAATGCGGGTGAAAGAAGATGATATTCCAAAGACTGCTTTTAGAACACGTTACGGTCATTACGAGTTTATGGTCATGCCGTTTGGTTTAACTAATGCACCAGCTGTGTTCATGGACCTTATGAACTGAGTGTGTGGACCATACCTTGACAAGTTTGTCATTGTTTTCATTGATGACATACTTATTTACTCAAAGAATGACCAAGAACACGGTGAACATTTGAGAAAGGTGTTAGAAGTATTGAGAAAGGAAGAATTGTACGCTAAGTTTTCAAAGTGTGCATTTTGGTTGGAAGAAGTTCAATTCCTCGGTTACATAGTGAACAAAGAAGGTATTAAGGTGGATCCGGCAAAGATAGAAACTGTTGAAAAGTGGGAAACCCCGAAAACTCCGAAACACATACGCCAGTTTTTAGGACTAGCCGGTTACTACAGAAGGTTCATCCAAGACTTTTCCAGAATAGCAAAACCCTTGACTGCATTAACGCATAAAGGGAAGAAATTTAAATGGAATGATGAACAAGAGAAAGCGTTCCAGTTATTGAAGAAAAAGCTAACTTGGCACCTATATTGTCATTGCCTGAAGGGAATGATGATTTTGTGATTTATTGTGACGCATCAAAGCAAGGTCTCGGTTGTGTAATAATGCAACGAACGAAGGTGATTGCTTATGCGTCTAGACAATTGAAGATTCATGAACAAAATTATACGACGCATGATTTGGAATTAGGCGCGGTTGTTTTTGCATTAAAGACTTGGAGGCACTACTTATATGGGGTCAAAAGTATTATATATACCGACCACAAAAGTCTTCAACAAATATTTAATCAGAAACAACTGAATATGAGGCAGCGTAGGTGGATTGAATTGTTGAATGATTACTACTTTGAGATTCGTTACCACCCGGAGAAGGCAAATGTGGTAGCCGATGCCTTGAGCAAGAAGGACAGAGAACCCATTCGAGTAAAATCTATGAATATAATGATTCATAATAACCTTACTACTCAAATAAAGGAGGCGCAACAAGAAGTTTTAAAAGAGGGAAATTTAAAGGATGAAATACCCAAAGGATCGGAGAAGCATCTTAATATTCGGGAAGACGGAACCCGGTATAGGGCTGAAAGGATTTGGGTACCAAAATTTGGAGATATGAGAGAAATGGTACTTAGAGAAGCTCATAAAACCAGATACTCAATACATCCTGGAACGGAGAAGATGTACAAGGATCTCAAGAAACATTTTTGGTGGCTGGGTATGAAAGCCGATGTTGCTAAATACGTAGGAGAATGTTTGACGTGTTCTAAGGTCAAAGCTGAGCATCAGAAACCATCATGTCTACTTCAACAACCCGAAATCCCGGAATGGAAATGGGAAAACATTACCATGGATTTCATCACTAAATTGCCAAGGACTGCAAGTGGTTTTGATATTATTTGGGTAATAGTTGATCGTCTCACCAAATCAGCACACTTCCTGCCAATAAGAGAAGATGACAAGATGGAGAAGTTAGCACGACTGTATTTGAAGGAAGTCGTCTCCAGACATGGAATACCAATCTCTATTATCTCTGATAGGGATGGCAAATTTATTTCAAGATTCTGGCAGACATTACAGCAAGCATTAGGAACTCGTCTAGACATGAGTACTGCCTATCATCCACAAACTGATGGGCAGAGCGAAAGGACGATACAAATTCTTGAAGACATGCTACGAGCATGTGTTATTGATTTCGGAAACAGTTGGGATCGACATCTACCGTTAGCAGAATTTTCCTACAATAACAGCTACCATTCAAGCATTGAGATGGCGCCGTTTGAAGCACTTTATGGTAGAAAGTGCAGGTCTCCGATTTGTTGGAGTGAAGTGGGGGATAGACAGATTACGGGTCCGGAGATTATACAAGAAACTACCGAGAAGATTATCCAAATTCAACAACGGTTGAAAACCGCCCAAAGTCGACAAAAGAGCTACGCTGACATTAAAAGAAAAGATATAGAATTTGAAATTGGAGAGATGGTCATGCTTAAAGTTGCACCTTGGAAAGGCGTTGTTCGATTTGGTAAACGAGGGAAATTAAATCCAAGGTATATTGGACCATTCAAGATTATTGATCGTGTCGGACCAGTAGCTTACCGACTTGAGTTACCTCAACAACTCGCGGCTGTACATAACACTTTCCACGTCTCGAATTTGAAGAAATGTTTTGCTAAAGAAGATCTCACTATTCCGTTAGATGAAATTCAAATCAACGAAAAACTCCAATTCATCGAAGAACCCGTCGAAATAATGGATCGTGAGGTTAAAAGACTTAAGCAAAACAAGATACCAATTGTTAAGGTTCGATGGAATGCTCGTAGAGGACCCGAGTTCACCTGGGAGCGTGAAGATCAGATAAAGAAGAAATACCCGCATCTATTTCCAGAAGATTCATCAACACCTTCAACAGCTTAAAATTTCGGGATGAAATTTATTTAACGGGTAGGTACTGTAGTGACCCGAACTTTTCCATGTTTATATATATTAATTGAGATTGATATTTACATGATTAAATGTTTCCAACATGTTAAGCAATCAAACTTGTTAAGACTTGATTAATTGAAATATGTTTCATATAGACAATTGACCACCCAAGTTGACCGGCGATTCACGAACGTTAAAACTTGTAAAAACGACAAGACGATATATATATATGGATATACATATGGTTAACATGAGATTATGATAAGTAAGTATCTCCATAAGTATATTAACAATGAGTTATATACATATAAACAAGACTACTAACTTAAGGATTTCGAAACGAGACATATATGTAACGATTATCGTTGTAACGATATTTAAATGTATATATATCATATTAAGATATATTAATATATCATAATATCATGATAATATAATAATTTAACATCTCATTAGATATAATAAACAATGGGTTAACAACATTAATTGAGATCGTTAACTTAAAGGTTTCAAAACAACACTTACATGTAACGACTAACGATGACTTAACGACTCAGTTAAAATGTATATACATGTAGTGTATTTAGATGTATTAAAATACTTTTGGAAGACTTCAAGACATATATCAAAACACTCATACTTAACGAAAATGGTTACAGTTACTTTTCCATTCTTTTCTTTCATCAAGAATTCTAGTCGTATTCTTACCCGTATTATACACAGCTTCAAAACGTACTTACTATGAGTATATACCAATAGGAACTAGCATGGGATTCCACTCTTGATTATGTCATGTATGACTAATCAATTTTAACTTCTACCATGAGCTAGTCAACTAACTAGAGCTCCTTTTAACCCCACTCACCACTCACCAATTACCACTCATCATTCACTCCATTTCACTTCCAATTCTCTTTCTAATTCTCTCTCAACACACACACACACACACACACACACACTATTATGAACGTATTTTTCCAGTAGTTAATCATCATCTTCATCAAAAATCACTTCAAGAATCAAGCTATAATCATCATAGGAAGAACACTTCAAGAACACTTCAAAAATCCCTTCAAGTTTACTAATTTACTTCCAAGCTTTCTAATCCATTCCAAGTAATCATCTAAGATCAAGAAACCTTTGTTATATACAGTAGGTTATCTTTCTTATTCAAGGTAATATTCATATTCAAACTTTGATTCAATTTCTATAACTATAAACTATCTTAATTCGAGTAAAAATCTTACTTGAACTTGTTTTTGTGTCATGATCCTACTTCAAGAACTTTCAAGCCATCCAAGATCCTTTGAAGCTAGATCATTTCTTGTCACTTCCAGTAGGTTTACCTACTAAACTTGAGGTAGTAATGATGTTCATAACATCATTCGATTCATATATATAAAACTATCTTATTCGAAGGTTTAAACTCGTAATCACTAGAACATAGTTAGTTAATTCTAAACTTGTTCGCAAACAAAAGTTAATCCTTCTAACTTGACTTTTAAAATTAACTACACACATGTTCTATATCTATATGATATGCTAACTTAATGATTTAAAACCTGGAAACACGAAAAACACCGTAAAATCAGATTTACGCCGTCGTAGTAACACCGCGGGCTGTTTTGGGTTAGTTAATTAAAAACTATGATAAACTTTGATTTAAAAGTTGTTATTCTGAGAAAATGATTTTTATTATGAACATGAAACTATATCCAAAAATTATGGTTAAACTCAAAGTGGAAGTATGTTTTCTAAAATGGTCATCTAGACGTCGTTCTTTCGACTGAAATGACTACCTTTACAAAAATGACTTGTAACTTATTTTTCCGACTATAAACCTATACTTTTCTGTTTATATTCATAAAATAGAGTTCAATATGAAACCATAGCAATTTGATTTACTCAAAACGGATTTAAAATGAAGAAGTTATGGGTAAAACAAGATTGGATAATTTTTCTCATTTTAGCTACGTGAAAATTGGTAAGAAATCTATTCCAACCATAACTTAATCAACTTGTATTGTATATTATGTAATCTTGAGATACCATAGACACGTATACAATGTTTCGACCTATCATGTCGACACATCTATATATATTTCGGAACAACCATAGACACTCTATATGTGAATGTTGGAGTTAGCTATACAGGGTTGAGGTTGATTCCAAAATATATATAGTTTGAGTTGTGATCAATACTGAGATACGTATACACTGGTTCGTGGATTGATTCAAGATAATATTTATCGATTTATTTCTGTACATCTAACTTTGGACAACTAGTTGTAGGTTACTAACGAGGACAGCTGAATTAATAAACTTAAAACATCAAAATATATTAAAAGTGTTGTAAATATATTTTAAACATACTTTGATATATATGTATATATTGTTATAGGTTCGTGAATCAACCAGTGGCCAAGTCTTACTTCCCGACGAAGTAAAAATCTGTGAAAGTGAGTTATAGTCCCACTTTTAAAATCTAATATTTTTGGGATGAGAATACATGCAGGTTTTATAAATGATTTACAAAATAGACACAAGTACGTGAAACTACATTCTATGGTTGAATTATCGAAATCGAATATGCCCCTTTTTATTAAGTCTGGTAATCTAAGAATTAGGGAACAGACACCCTAATTGACGCGAATCCTAAAGATAGATCTATTGGGCCTAACAAACCCCATCCAAAGTACCGGATGCTTTAGTACTTCGAAATTTATATCATATCCGAAGGGTGTCCCGGAATGATGGGGATATTCTTATATATATGCATCTTGTTAATGTCGGTTACCAGGTGTTCACCATATGAATGATTTTTATCTCTATGTATGGGATGTGTATTGAAATATGAAATCTTGTGGTCTATTGTTACGATTTGATATATATAGGTTAAACCTATAACTCACCAACATTTTTGTTGACGTTTAAAGCATGTTTATTCTCAGGTGAATACTAAGAGCTTCCGCTGTTGCATACTAAAATAAGGACAAGATTTGAAGTCCATGTTTGTATGATATTGTGTAAAAACTGTATTCAAGAAACTGATTTCGATGTAACATATTTGTATTGTAAACCATTATGTAATGGTCGTGTGTAAACAGGACATTTTAGATTATCATTATTTGATAATCTACGTAAAGCTTTTTAAACCTTTATTTATGAAATAAAGGTTATGGTTTGTTTTAAAAATGAATGCAGTCTTTGAAAAACGTCTCATATAGAGGTCAAAACCTCGCAACGAAATCAATTAATATGGAACGTTTTTAATCAATAAGAACGGGACATTTCAGTGTGTTTAGCTCGCATTCGGTCTTCCATACTTAGAGGTTCCAGATTCTCCATAATTGAATTTGTTGAATCTGAATCACTAGAGGATTCTGATTTAATGGTTGGTTCCTCGACAATTTTTGTTTGAATGATTGGTGGTTCTGGAGGAAAGATTAATGGTTCAGGATCTATGAATTGTCCCTGAATATTCTCCGGATTCTCAATTGTGAGGTCAGGTTCAAAAAATGGATTATCGGAAATTTGAATTGGAGTACTTGGTCGACTGGATGACGATTCTAAAGAAAAATCAACGGCGACAATATTTGCTAGATGTCTTGATCGAGTTACAGGTGGTGAACGCACGAAAGGTGGTGAACGTTTTGCTTGGTGCATTCACTGAATATCCTATTAGTTATAAAAATAAAAATTATATAAGTTATCAAATTAATAGACTTTTCTGCTTTTGCCCACGTTTCGAATAGCCAATAGATGCAGCAGGGAGCCAGAACCCTTTAAATCGGAAGCTCACAACTCAGCTACTAACAAATCCAACTATTACTACGAAGCAGAAAATTTGGATGTCTATCAATTTAACCACTTAAAATAATTTTTTGTCGAAATTTAAAGAAATTTTAGATAAGAAATAGAAAATAAACTAAGTACTAAAAACTAGAGTGGCGAAAAATAAGAAAGAAAAAGAGCGCGTCGAAAAATGTCGAAAAATAAAAGGTCGAAAAATAATAAAAAGAATGTAGCGCGTCGAAACTTAAAAGTCTAAAAACTAATAATTAAAAGTTGTGTCTAAATATATTAAAGCTTACAAGAAATACTATATCCAAAACAACAATAACTTAAAAAGGTACTAAAATATAAAAACGGCGTCGCAAAATCTTTTTTTTATTAGAGTTGCGCTTTCGGCTTTTAACTTTCCCCGGCAGCGGCGCCAAAAATACTTGATGTTATGCGAGGGGTATATGAAATAGTATTAATTTTTACAAGGAAATACTATTAAATACGATACAATTTTACACAAGATATTTATTTATTTATAGAATGGATATACCTAAACCTTGCTACAACACTTATAGGCAGTGTACCTAATCGTACAGTAGTGTAGTTTTTAGTAAGTCCGGTTCATTCCACAGGGATCTTTTAAACAAGCTTAACGCTATATTTTTAGCTTATAATTGTAAAAATATAAAAATATCTATAAGTAGTATTATTATTATAAAAGGGGGTTTTTACCGTTTAATGACCGGTTTGTCGATTTTTAAAACTTTAATCGCAGTTAAAACCTAATGTAAAATATTAAAAATAAATATAACTTAATTTAAAACGTAAAGTAAATAACGATAAATAAAAGTGCAATAATTAAAAGAGTACGAAAATTAAAAGTGCAATTAAATACAAAGACAATAAATAAAAGTGCGATAATTAAAAGTGTAATTAATTATGAAATAAAAGAATTATGCTTATTTAAACTTCCATAATCATGATGTTCGACGTGTTGATTTTTAGTTTATTCCCATAGGTTAATTGTCCTTTGTCCTGGATTATTTGATATGTCCATACATGTGATGACACGTCCTAATTCACCTGGACGAATACATCAACATCTGGTCCCATTGCGAGGTTTTGACCTCTATGTGATACGTTTTGTAACATTGCATTCGTTTGAGAAGGTATTTCATAAATGAATATATAAATTCCAGGTTTTTAACATCTGATGATTCCTACGTATAGACAATCACCATTTAAATGGTTTACAATAATACATCTGTTGACAATACAGTCAAAATAAGGTACATGGTAATGGTTTGGTGAATGCAAGTTTCTTGTATATAGCATGTATGACTCCAAGCACATATCTTGTATCACGTATAAGCAAACAGCGGAAGACTTCTAGAAACCTGAGAATAAACATGCTTCAAGTGTCAACACAAAGGTTGGTGAGTTCATAGTTTTAATATTACACATAATCCGTATATCAATGTGGATTACAAAAGTTTAGTTGTTTCATTCAAAACATTTATCAATATGTTTTAACATTTCAAATCATCTGTATGTAAAGGTTGATCACAAGATCTCAGTTGTTTTATTCAAAACGTTTATCAATAGGTTTTACATAAAAGGTGGACCACAAAATTTCAGTTGTTTCATCCGAAACGTTTATCAATCGGTTCTACAAAATTGAGCACCCTGGTAACCAAGCCTTAACGTTCATAATAAGTACCCCTCGTTTAACATGCAACCAACATGTACAATACACGCAATCCAACGTGTACTAACTTCAAATAGCATACGTCTGTTTTATAGTTCAGGCTAGAGTTTCTTTCTATACCTGGAACAGACGGGGATGTCAAGCCCTATGGATCCATATACAATTATTCGCGCCCACCAGTCCATATCCTATGTACTGACAGCTACTAGTTACCAAAGCTAAGGGATTTTCGGTTTAACTCAGTGTAGAATTTAGTATGTACTTGTGTCTTATTGCGTTTAAAATAAATTGCATGTATTCTCAGCCCAAAAATATTTAAAGTATTTAAAAAGGGAGACTATAAACTCACGCATATAAGTATTGTAAATCAGTTAATAAAGCATTTGCATGTATTCTCAGCCCAAAAATGTATTGAGTAAAAGGGATCATATGAAACTCACGCATATAAGTATTGTAAATCAGTTAATAAAGCATTTGCATGTATTCTCAGCCCAAAAATGTATTGAGTAAAAGGGATCATATGAAACTCACTGTTTAATATTGATATACAATATTGCAGGAAAGCACGTAGACGCATCGGAGATGATAAACACGAGGTTTGATTCACAAAAATACCCCCGAACATTACCCATAATTTCCTTGGTAATAACCCATATTTTCCTTAGCTCTAGCTCGCTCGGAAATTCGTTTTGAAAATTACTTGGACAGCACTCCGTCGTAATATTTTATGTACATTATTATTTTTGTATCGCAAAAATAATAACACTAATAATAAAAAAAATAAGATTAATAATAATCTTATTAATAATAATAATAATAATAATAATTTAAATAATTTAAATAATACGGACTAAAATTAAATTAAATCAGAAGTAGAAATGGTCGAGCTTTTATAGTGTGGCCTGATTTCTCCTTCCATGCGATCGCATGGTTTCATGGGCATATGGCCATGCGATCGCATGGCCAACTGTCACCAGCCTGGTTCGTTTGTTTTTATCTTTGTCGACATAATATAAATATTAATATATAATTTATATAATTAATTATATATTATATTAAATTCACGTGCATAGTTGACTTGTAATTTTTGTTCTGATATGTCGTACGTCGTCACTCGACTTATGTCCCGGTTCCGGTTTCTCGAACGCATTTTCGTTCGCTTAGAAAACTTGCATTTTACATTTCGTGACTCGTACCTTTGTCAAAATATAGCCTTAAATTATCCCTAAACTATACCACTCAAAGTATATCTTAAACTTTCGAGTATTTTGGTCATTTACTTCTATAAATCATCGTCTCGTTATTTGTTAAAATACATTTTAAAATAGTGTTTACTGTAGCAAAGTTACTGTAGCAAAGTAAATTTTTACTGTAGCAAATAGTGATTTTTGAAAACACTGTAGCATTTTGAGTACTGTAGCAATTTGAAAATACTGTAGCAATTTAGTGTTTTACTTGTTCATCTTAAACGTTTTAGTTAACTTATCTAAATATCAATCGAATCAATAATCGAATGTTACTATCATTTACTAAATAACTTGAAATCATATATATTCAAATAGATATATAAACCAATAAGTTTAATGTACGGTATCATGCAATTAAAACTTTGTTACATTTTCAAGTTATAGTATATATATGTATCTATTTACATATAATGGTTCGCGAATCGTTGAGAACAACCGAAGGGTATTTGAATAGTTCAAGATTTTGAGATTCAACTTCATAGGCTTTGCTTATCGTGTCAGAAATGTTAAAGATTAAGTTTAAATTTGGTCAGAAATTTCTGGGTCATCACAGTACCTACCCGTTAAAGAAATTTCGTCCCGAAATTTGAGTGAGGTCGTCATGGCTAACAATAAAAATGTTTTCATGACGAATATGAGTTGATAAATAGAATTTTTTTTTATCACCGTTGAATAATATGGATAAAACAATCCAATTACTCGAAGCGTATAAGAGAAGTTATCGTAATAGAGTGAAATAAAGAATAGAGATGCGTCTTATCTTTTGACGTAGTAACGATTGATTTCCGGAATTTAAGGAATAGAAAATCTTCATAATCTAAATAAGATTTGATTCTTCGAAATTTAAGGAAATTAGGATTTCCTTTGATTAAATGCGTAATTTGCCTCGATTGCTATGTCTGATATTTCGCTATAAATTGACCTCTTCCGTTTCATTTATTTTCACCACTTCTATAATCTTCTTTCTTCCCCAATTAATACATTCAAAAGATTGTGAAAATGCTCAATCCAGTTCTAGTTCTTGAACTAATATTGACGTTTGCCACAATCATCCTTCTTTTCCAGCTCCCACCAGAAGAATCTGTTTATTTCTATTATGCTCTAGGGATTGTTGTATTTATCATTCTCCCGTGTCTTTATATTGCTATACGCATTGATATACATGGTTTATAATATATGTGTTGTTGTCAGGCTTTATATTTTCCCTTATATTTAGGAGCTCCATGCTTTCATTTTTCCTTCCCGACTTCAAGTCAAGCGAATAATGGTCCAGAATTCGTAGCTATGGAGTTTTGGATAAACATAGTTAGTGTTCCGAGAAGGTAATTGTAATGGCACGATCTTGATTTGTCAAATTACCAGAATATCTGGAAAAGACCGAATCATCAAGAAAAGTATTTTCTTGATATATTTAGAGATTAAATAGAATGAAAGAGTTATGTAACATGGTTCATGATGAGGGTGTTATATGTGAACTTTTATCAAGTTCCATTAGAAACTCAGCATGACTTACTGTAATATAATCACGTTGATCAAGTGTCATTATATTATATTAACTCATGCTTCAGTTCCCAACACTACTTCAAAAACATCCATTTTTCAAAATTTTCTGAAATTAGAAACTAAAATAGTTTCTTTTATGATGTAACACAGATAGTGCGAAGAGATGAATGATTTCCGATAAGAATAGGTATGAAGATATCTCCAGAAATATCGAGGATATTTATAATAAAAGATATGATGATATCTTAGAATTTCTAATATCAGAGGATGATGAAGAATATTGTCCGTAAGGGTTTAGATTCAGAAGCAAGGTATTCGTTAATGGCTTCGGCAAATACTTAATCATTTAGATTCTTTGAAAGCAGGTTCAGTCTTTGTGATTTATCCACAGCCTCCTTCATACTTTGCTCAATCCGTTTTCCAGTTCCAAACCTTCTATTTTTCGCAGCTTTACCACCATTCTATTCTTTATCATCAAACTTTTGACCGTTAACATTGTCTTCAGTTTTCGCTGATTCATCAGCTTTCTCAAACTCGAAAAACTGATCGGTAGGTTAGGGTGCTTTTCAGAAGTTCAGAATTAAGCTCATAAGTCCAGAAGATAGATGTTATATATATACATATATATAATTGTTGACGTAGAATTGCTACGAAAATCGAGACGTAATGATTGATGATTCCCAGTGTGTGGTATAACAATTATCGTTACAATGCGATAATGAGTACATGATCAGATTTCAAGGTATATATAGTGATTTCCGGAGAGATTCAAATTGCAGAGTGACGGAGTCGCTGGTACATTTACTGCTAATATGGTGGGATATAAAAGGTTCCCCGGTAACAACAATAGAAAGGGTAATCGTATATGTCAAGGTTTAATTAAGGCTTATCCAGATGAAGTTGACTTACTGAAGTTGTGACAAAACTGGATACTTGAAAAGGAATTGTAAGGCTATTTTCAGTAATAATAATGCCGAAGGATTTATCACAGATACGTGTTAAAGTTTTACTTAGGTTTCGAGAGCTTTCCAGATGTATGATTATAAGTACAAATCTTTCTTCTTGTAGATATCGTGTAGTTGGTTTGTCTTCTCGTTTGTTCATTAGTTGAAGTGTTTTCAAGAATTTTGATGGGTTTGAACGCAAAATGTAATCATATGATGTTCTAGTACAGTCCTGAATTCAAAACATGGTTTTCGAAGCATGGTTTTGAAAGATGTAGGAATCTAAGAGTGATGTTTTCCGTTTAATCTTGACTTGGATTCTGATTTATCGAAATCAGAATATGAAATTGAATGAAAATGATTATTCTGTGATGAACAGATACGTATATCTGTAGGTTTGAGCAGTATAGTTAATGATTGCTGAATCAGAATTGAAGAATGTATAGTGTAACATATTAATGTGGAATTTATATATTTCTAGGGTATTACCTACCCGTTAAAATGTTCTCATCATTAACAGTTTGTACAAAAGGATTTTCAATTACAATCTTTATGAAAATATATGTATGTATATTTCCTTCAGATGTAATATAGATTTAATAAGTTATTAAACTCATTTGGTTTTCTGTTGGAACTAGAAACGAATAATCTCTTCTATATTAAAGATTACATAATCGTTGCAGGATATTTCTCCAATGAAGTTATGAATCAATACTTCATCGTTTATGGTTATTAGTATTCTTCGGTGCCTACGGTGCGTATGAGGTTGATACTCGTGGGACAGATTGTGAGGTTAAGGTTTGCGGTGCGGATGTTGTTATTGGTGGTCTTGGTACTGTTGTTGGTTGTGCTGCTGGTACTGGTGGTGCCGGTGATGCCTGCAAATTGTGCATCATATTCTCCAAAGCCACAACTCGAGCGCGAAGCTCGTTAACTTCTTCTATTATTCCGGGATGATCGGTGGTTCGGACGATCGGATAAATAAGATTTAGAATATGGGATAGTATATAATCGTGATGAGATACTCTGGAGATGAGAGAGAAAATGGTATTACGAACAGGTTCACCGGTAAGTGCTTCAGGTTCTTCGCCAAGAGGTGAATTTGGTTGGTGGAAAGGATCGCCTTCCTCTTGTCTCCATTGATTAAGTTGATTACGAACCCATCCCCAATTCATCCAGAATTGGTGGTGACTGATTGGTTGATTTATTCCGGTTACACTGTTTTCGGAACTCAGGTGGAAATCCATATCGGAATCCAAAGAACTCGAATTACTTGCAGAATTCATCTTACACGGTTAGATAAAGAATTTTCAATGTGAAATGATTTTCGGATATCGGATGATATTCTAATTACATAGAATAACTATATATAGTACAAAGGTTCCGCAAATTACGGAGAAACTTTCGAAAACTGTCAAGTAAAGGTAACAGTAACAGATACGCTAAGATATTCATTTTGTCTATACACTAGTCATGCAATCCATGCAATAAGGTGTGTCTAGGCTACAATTGATAAGCAGGTACTTTTCCACACAAGGAATGATAAGCAGGTAATTTTTCACACAAGGAATGATAAGCAGGTAATTTCTAACAAGAAATTATAAGCAACAACTTTTATCATGCAAACATGGTCGAAGTCCAGACTCACTAATGTATCCTAACAATAACCGGTTAGACACACTAATGCAAATTCTGGTTCGCTAAGACCAACACTCTGATACCAACTGTGATGACCCGTCCTAATTCACCTGGACGAATACATCAACATCTGGTCCCATTGCGAGGTTTTGACCTCTATGTGATACATTTTGTAACATTGCATTCGTTTGAGAAGGTATTTCATAAATGAATATATAAATTCCAGGTTTTTAACATCTGATGATTCCTACGTATAGACAATCACCATTTAAATGGTTTACAATAATACATCTGTTGACAATACAGTCAAAATAAGGTACATGGTAATGGTTTGGTGAATGCAAGTTTCTTGTATATAGCATGTATGACTCCAAGCACATATCTTGTATCACGTATAAGCAAACAGCGGAAGACTTCTAGAAACCTGAGAATAAACATGCTTCAAGTGTCAACACAAAGGTTGGTGAGTTCATAGTTTTAATATTACACATAATCCGTATATCAATGTGGATTACAAAAGTTCAGTTGTTTCATTCAAAACGTTTATCAATATGTTTTAACATTTCAAATCATCTGTATGTAAAGGTTGATCACAAGATCTCAGTTGTTTTATTCAAAACGTTTATCGATAGGTTTTACAGAAAAGGTGGACCACAAGATTTCAGTTGTTTCATCCGAAACGTTTATCAATCGGTTCTACAAAATTGAGCACCCTGGTAACCAAGCCTTAACGTTTATAATAAGTACCCCTCGTTTAACATGCAACCAACATGTACAATACACGCAATCTAACGTGTACTAACTTCAAATAGCATACGTCTGTTTTATAGTTCAGGCTAGAGTTTCTTTCTATACCTGGAACAGACGGGGATGTCAAGCCCTATGGATCCATATACAATTATTCGTGCCCACCAGTCCATATCCTATGTACTGGCAGCTACTAGTTACCAAAGCTAAGGGATTTTCGGTTTAACTCAGTGTAGAATTTAGTATGTACTTGTGTCTTATTGCGTTTAAAATAAATTGCATGTATTCTCAGCCCAAAAATATTTAAAGTATTTAAAAAGGGAGACTATAAACTCACGCATATAAGTATTGTAAATCAGTTAGTAAAGCATTTGCATGTATTCTCATCCCAAAAATGTATTGAGTAAAAGGGATCATATGAAACTCACGCATATAAGTATTGTAAATCAGTTAATAAAGCATTTGCATGTATTCTCAGCCCAAAAATGTATTGAGTAAAAGGGATCATATGAAACTCACTGTTTAATATTGATATACAATATTGCAGGAAAGCACATAGACGCATCGAAGATGATAAACACGAGGTTTGATTCACAAAAATACCCCCGAACATTACCCATAATTTCCTTGGTAATAACCCATATTTTCCTTAGCTCTAGCTCGCTCGGAAATTCGTTTTGAAAATTACTTGGACAGCACTCCGTCGTAATATTTTATGTACATTATTATTTTTGTATCGCAAAAATAATAACACTAATAATAAAAATAATAAGATTAATAATAATCTTATTATTAATAATAATAATAATAATAATAATAATTTAAATAATTTAAATAATACGGAGTAAAATTAAATTAAATCGGAAGTAGAAATGGTCGAGCTTTTATAGTGTGGCCTGATTTCTCCTTCCATGCGATCGCATGGTTTCATGGGCATATGGCCATGCGATCGCATGGCCAACTGACACCAGCCGGGTTCGTTTGTTTTTATCTTTGTCGACATAATATAAATATTAATATATAATATATATAATTTATATAATTAATTATATATTATATTAAATTAACGTGCATTGTTGACTTGTAATTTTTGTTCCGATATGTCGTACATCGTCACTCGACTTATGTCCCGGTTCCGGTTTCTTGAACGCATTTTCGTACGCTTAGAAAACTTGCATTTTACATTTCGTGACTCGTACCTTTGTCAAAATATAGCCTTAAATTATCCCTAAACTATACCACTCAAAGTATATCTTAAACTTTCGAGTATTTTGGTCATTTACTTCTATAAATCATCGTCTCGTTATTTGTTAAAATACATTTTAAAATAGTGTTTTACTGTAGCAAAGTTACTGTAGCAAAGTAAATTTTTACTGCAGCAAATAGTGATTTTTGAAAACACTGTAGCATTTTGAGTACTGTAGCAATTTGAAAATACTGTAGCAATTTAGTGTTTTACTTGTTCATCTTAAACATTTTAGTTAACTTATCTAAATATCAATCGAATCAATAATCGAATGTTACTATCGTTTACTAAATAACTTGAAATCATATATATTCAAATAGATATATAAACCAATAAGTTTAATGTACGGTATCATGCAATTAAAACTTTGTTACGTTTTCAAGTTATAGTATATATATGTATCTATTTACATATAATGGTTCGCGAATCGTTGAGAACAACCGAAGGGTATTTGAATAGTTCAAGATTTTGAGATTCAACTTCATAGGCTTTGCTTATCGTGTCGGAAATGTTAAAGATTAAGTTTAAATTTGGTCAGAAATTTTCGGGTCATCACAATACAGATTTGTCCATAATAGTCCATCAGTCATAATCATAAAATGCGGAAGTCTTCGTCAAATTATTCTTATTCCCGAAGTCAAATATTCCAACTAATTGGGGATTCTAATTGTAACAAGGTCTTAATATTTTGTTTAATGAATACACCAGGTTATCGACTGCATGTAAACCAAGGTTTTACTACTTTGTTAACAATTACACCAATTACCCTTGAATGTAATCCACCCCTGTTTCAACAAGTCTATTAACTATTAATCCAGTTCCGTGTCCGGTAAAATGAACAATTATTGGTATTTATAGATATCCCGCCCACCGTGCCCAGTCAAGCGTATGTGGTTATAAATAAATACGTCAAATTATAAGTCTATATATTAAATTAACGAGGTATCGTTTAGTTAATATAAAGCCCATTAATAGCCCATAGTCTAATTTCCACAAGTGTCGTTCTTTTATCCAAACCCCAATTATGGTACAAAGCCCAATTACCCAATTTTAATATTTAGCCCAACATCACGATTATTTCGGCATTAAATAAGCATAATACTAACTTAGCTACGAAACATTAAATTAAAAATAACATTAACCATAACTTACAGTGATTAAAAATAGCGTAGCGTTACACGGACAGAATTTCGACTTACACCCTTACAACATTCGCTAACATACCCTTATTATTAGAATTTAAAATTAAAATTAAAATATAATATATATATATATATATATATATATATATATATATATATATATATATATATATATATATATATATATATATATATATATATATATATATTTACGTATATGAATGAGAAGAGAAAAAGATGATCGAATTCAGCAAAATGCGTTGCCTTTTATAGGCCCCATCTGGATACTGTGCACTCCGCGAGTGCGGTTTTTCTTGCCTTCTAAGCTCCGCGAGTGCGGAGCTGTGGATTCCAGCTCACTCTTTGGATCCTAGCTTTGCCGACGGTTTTTATTATATAACTATAATATATATATAATTTATATAATTAATTATATATTATATTATATTTATATACATAATTAATTTGTAACTTTTGGTCCGTTGCGTCGAGCGTTGAGAGTTGGTTCATGTCTTGGTTCCGGATTTTCGAATGCCTTTTCGTATAATTTAATATCTTGTACTTTGCGTTTTGCGTCTTGTACTCTTGTAATTTTGAGACGCTTCTCACCAATAATTTGAACCACTTTGATTGTACTTTGTAATTTTGAGCTTTTTGGTCGTTTGCGTCTTCAAATCGTCGAATCTGTCTTTTGTCTTCACCTTTTAATATTTAAACGAATATCACTTGTAAATAGGATAATTGCAACTAAAAGCTTGTCTTTCTTGAGAGATAATGCTATAAAATATATGTTCGTTTTTAGCATTATCACCATATCTTTTAATCCGTTCATTGAAATTACGCGATCTCTAAATGAAAAGTTATTGATTTTTCGCCAACTTTCCAAAAACATGCATATCATATACCTTATATCAGTAATATATGTATTAAATTCGTGATCTATCATAAACAATTTAACGACAAAATTAATCGTACTAGCATGCATAATCCTATATACTCGAGCACTAGTCAGGGATACACTATTAATATATAATAGATAAGATATAAATGCTTACGTATCAATATTGTGATTCAATATTGTAGAAAAGTACGTAGACGCAACGAAAATGATAAACGCTAGGTTGACCTTTGATTCATGATCATAACCCCCAAGCAATACCCATAACCTCCATAGTTATAACCGATAATTTCCTTAGCTCTATCCCGCTCGAAAAGCTTGTTTTGAAAATAACCCGCTCATGACCTCGTCGTAGTATTTTATGTATAATATTAATAATAATAATATAATACAAATAATAATAAGATTTATAATAATAGTAATAGTAATAATAATAATAATAATAATAATAATAATAATAATAATAATAATAATAATAATAATAATAATAATAATAATAATAATAATAATAATAAATACTGAGTGAAATAAAAAGGTTTAAATGCAATGGATTCGGCAGAAACTTGGGCTATTTATAGAAGAATTCTGATTCCTGACCGCCATGCGATCGCATGGGTTTTATGCCTATTTCTCATGCGATCGCATGGCCCCAAAATCCAGCTCACAATTTTTTTTGTTTTCTTATTTGTCGACATATATATATATATATATATATATATATATATATATATATATATATATATATATATATATATATATATATATATATATATATATACATATACATATACATATATATATATATATATATAATATATAATTTATATAATTAATTATATATTATATTAAATTCATGTGTATAGTTGACTTGTAATTTTCGTTCGGATGACTCGTACGTTGTCGCTCGACTTATGTCCCGGTTCCGGTTTCTCTAACGCATTTTCGTACGCTTAGAAAACTCGCAATTTACGTTTTGTGACTCGTACCTTTGTCAAAATATAGTCTTAAATTATCAATAAACTATATCATTCAAAGTGTATCTTAAACTTTCTAGTGTTTTGGTCATTTACTTCTATAAATCATTGTCTCGCTATTTGCTAATATATATATATATAATAACAAATCGTTTTATGACCAAGTTAATATATATTTTCAACATTCATAAACACGTTTTAATTATACTTCGCAAGTTATTCATACAATTAATATTTCAACTTATCATATATATTTAAATAAATATTTAAACCAATAAGTTTAATGTACGGTATCAAACAATTAATACATTGTTATGTTTTCAAGTTATAGTATATATATATGTATCTATATACATATAATTGTTCGCGAATCGTCAAGAACAACCGAAAGGTATTTGAATATATGAAAGTAGTTCAAAAATTTTGAGATTCAGTTTTACAGTTGCTTATCGTGTCGGAAATGTTAATCATACAAAGATTAAGTTTAAATTTGGTCGGAAATTTCCGGGTCATCACACCGGTCCTCTTGTATATGGCTTAAAGTGATTAGTAACCAGTGCCTATAAGCTGTGCTTGATGCTTGTAGTGATGTCCACCTAGATATTACCATTCACTTAGCGTTATGCTAATTCCCCCACACAGTTTTACCCTGCAGGTATAGATTAGCAGCTTTTGGTGGGTTTTGCAAGGCAAGTGAAGATGTTTGACACAGTGTATAACTCTGATGTTTTATAATAAACTATATGGTCGAATGGTTTGTATTAATAATGTAACACCTGTGATTTTGTGTTATCATATAATTATGTACTAATATTTGATGTGAAAACCTTCAAGTCTTCCGGTGTCTTTAAAAAAAATGCCCGTAAAAAGTACGGTGTTACACTAACACAGTTTGTTGACATCATATCTTCATACTCATTATACACCAAATATATATCAAAAAAAAATATATGTATACTAAACTCAAGTTATCACTCAAGTTATCAATGGGTATAAATTACCCATACAATAATTCAAAATGGGTCAAAATTCAACTTATGTGAACAAACTAAATATGTATCTCCAATCTAAGTTTTGAACATACACTAAATATGTGCACATAAAAAAAATCCAACTAATTAATTCTAAGTACTAAGAACAAAAATTCATGAACATAAATATAGAACTAATACATCAGCTACACATGAATAAAAATGAACAAAATAGATGAGTAACAAAATAGAACTTTTGCCCACGCTTTATACCATGCTTGGGATCAAATGCCCATTGAGTTACAAAATAGCTAAATCAAACAATTATCAAATGCCCATTTGTAGTTTTTGAAAACAGAGCACTCACCTTTTGGATTCAAATCCGCTACGTGATCTACCGAAAAAAGTAACAGTATGTCTCCATAAGTCTGATTTTAAGTAGAAAACGAACCCGGCGTAGCGAGCAAAATAACAGCACCAACATGTTTAAACTGTTCTTTTCGGTAGTCTTCGAAATCAACTTGCGTTCTTTATCGGTAGTTCAAATAAAATCCATAACAGTGCATTATTGTGATCTCTTGGAAGACACAAATGACTCAATCATTTTGCAACCTCCAAAATTAACATGTTGTATTTGACCCAACCATTTTGCCACCTTCACAAATTTAAGACGAATGAAAAAATCCAAGAAAAATATTTAGAAATAAACTCATAACTAAATCAAAACATTAAAAAGAAAATTTATAATTCAAAGATTAAGAATCGAACGACATACCAAGTCAGTCTCATAATCACTTGACTGATTATGGAGACATACATTAGCATAAGACGAATTTATACAAAAAAATGTTTAGACAATCAAGGACTTATACTATATGCAGGTGCAAAGAACACTCACCATTTGGGCTCGTTCATGCTTTTTTCAGTTGCTTCATCTTTAAATAGCCTTTTTACTTGAAACACTAAATGTTGCTAGTTGCCACCTGGTGTCACTACAAACACAAATGTACAAATCAAAGCCAACAACATCAAATACCTAATCAAATCTTTAGCAAAAGAACACAATTAAATAGTCATATACCTTTCCTTTGAACTCACCGAATACAATCAAATAACTATATTAACTTTATTCAACAAAAGAGATAATGGTTCGTAAAGTTTCCTTTCATTCGCAGTTCAAAGTTAATACATAAGTAGGTCCAAATCTACAACCAAAATTAAAATCAAACCATCTTCAAAGATAAATAAAAGAAAAAAAACAATAACTTGATACATTATCCACCAATTACAGCAATATATCGATTATTAACTTAAAAACAAAAGAAAAGGAGAAATTTAATAAACTTGATATTAAATACATGTTTTAACATTACTTACCAAAAAACTCTGGAGTTTTCGAGAATTGATCACCAAAATATTGATCATGTACACACATATATCCAAGCATACCAGAAAATGAATATATAAATATTGCGTGGTATTTTAGCCAAAATAAAATTCTTTTAGGAGTATATACATACCTGCAATTCAGGGTCCTTGAGCCATTACACAGCCCCTGCCAACGTTTAAAATTCAATTATCTGTGATACCTGCGACCAGCTCATTAAAATGAGTTCTCAAATACAACTATAAAATCATTGTCTTTACCTAAAATTAAATATATCAATTATATCATATTCTACCTGAAACGGGATGAGTTACAATTATGTCAACTCCAAGCAGTTTAAATTTAAGTCATTCAGTAAGCCATCTAGGTAACTGCATAAAACAAACCAGTTGAAGTAATAATACCATGATTGGAGTACATAAGGATTCCAAATTGAGATGAAAAAAATTATCTAAAATGAAAAAACCAAAATGCATTTTACCTTCAATATTTCGAGCAACATAATCAATATAACTTTTTTTCTGTATTTGATCAACAAAAACTAATCGAACTCCAATTCTTACACGAAGTGTAAGGAATGGTTTAACATAAAAATGGGATAAAGATTATATAATTGAGCAATAGATCACATGATTAAAAAATCCATCAACACTAATAAACATAATGGAAATTGTTAGTCGGTGATATATGAGTTTATCGAGTACATTCACTTGTTGATTATTCATAGATTCTTCATTAATGATCAATCGAAACTGACAGGGATTAAAAGAACGGTTCAGTCAATTGCTTGTTATCGATTTTGCAACAACCATAGTAGAAACATCCATTTATCGTTCCTGATTTAGAACGTATTGAATCAATACCATGATTTATCATACAAAATGAACAAACAAACCAACTTATCACCAGATTCAAAACATCTTTCATTATAATAATAATCAATACCATGATTCATATAGATTAATAATAATAATATCAACGATTGCTATTTTATCTTGAAACTTTATAACAAAGCACTACTAATTATCAAATCAATAAAATTATGGAAAGAAATTTCAATTTGAAGCAGATTCGAAAGCCTTACATCGAGATTCAACCAATTGGTGCTTTTCAATCCAATCTGATAACGTGGAGTGTGAAAAGATAAAGAAAAAGAGTTGAAGAAGATGATGTAAACCCTAATTTTTACTTGATTTTTACTTGATGAAAGTGGTGGTGGTTTAGGCGATGATGATGGCCTGAGGGGTTTTTTAGGGTTTTGATGGATGAATGGAGATGGAGATGGAATTGATTTTGTATTTCAATTAGACGAAGAAGTGGATGATGGAGAAGCTTTCGACTAAGTAGATTGATGTTATGCCAGGTGTATATCAAATAGCTTATATTTTACAACGAAATACTATTAAATACGATATAATTTTACACAAGATATTTATTTATTTATAGAATGGATATACTTAAATCTTGCTACAACACTTATAGGCAGTGTACCTAATCGTACAGTAGTATAGTTTTTAGTAAGTCAGGTTCGTTCTACAGGGAGATCTTTAAACAAAGCTTAACGCTATATTAGTTTTAATTTATAAAAATACAAATATATATAAGTAATATTATTATTATAAAAAGGGGGGTTTTTACCGTTTAATGACCGGTTTGTCGATTTTAAAACTTTAGTCGCAGTTAAAACCTAATGTAAAATATTAAAAATAAATATAACTTAATTTAAAGCGTAAAGTAAATAACGATAATGAAATTGCGATAAATAAAAGTGCGATAAAATAAACTTGCGATAATTAAAAAGTACGATAATTAAAAGTGCAATTAAATACAATAACAATAAATAAAAGTGCGATAATTAAAAGTGCAATTAAATATAAAATAAAGGAAATTAAATATGAAATAAAGGAATTATGCTTATTTAAACTTCCGTAATCATGATGTTTGACGTGTTGATTTTAGTTTTATGCCCATGGGTTAATTGTCCTTTGTCCTGGATTATTCAATATGTCCGTCTGGTTTTTGTCCATAACAGTCCATCAGTCATAAATATAAAGTGCGAGTATCCTCGTCAAATTATCCTTATACCCGAAGTCAAATATTCCAACTAATTGGGGACTTAAACTGTAACAAGGTCTTAATACTTTGTTTAATAATTACACCAGGATATCGACTGAGTGTAACCCAAGGTTTTAATACTTTGTTATCAATTATGCCAAGTGTCCTTGTACATAATTTCACCCCTGTTTTAATAATTCTAGTGACTATTAATCCATTCCCGTGTCCGGTTAAATGAACGATTATTCGTACATATAAATATCCCGCCCATCGTGTCCGATCGAGTGTATATGGTTATTTATAGGTATGTCTAATTGTAAATCTTTATATTAAAATTAACAAACTATCATTTAGTTAAACAAATATAAAGCTCATTAATAGCCCATAGTCTAATTTCCACAAGTGTCGTTCTTTTGTCCAAACCCCAATTATGGTACAAAGCCCAATTACCCAATTTTAGTAATTAGCCCAACATCATGATTACTTCGTTTTAAATAAGCATAATAATAACTTAGCTACGAGACATTAATGTAAAAAGGTTGAACATAACTTACAATGATTAAAAATAGCGTAGCGTTACACGGACAGAATTTCGACTTACACCCTTACAACATTCGCTAACATACCCTTATTATTAGAAATTAAAATTAAAATTATAATATAAATATATATATAATACGTTTAGATAGAGAGATTGATATATGATGGATTATGATGAACCAAACACGCGAATTTATAGGGCTGTGGCCAGATACTGTTGGCCATGCGATCGCATGGGAATTACTCTTCAAGGCCATGCGATCGCATGGCCTCTATTTCCAGCTCACATGAGCTTGTTTTCTTATGCCGACGGTTTTTAAATATAATATAATATATATATTAATTTTAAGAATTAATTATATATTATATTATATTCATGTGCATAGTTGACTTGTAATTTTTAGTCCGTTGCGTCGAGCGTTGAGAGTTGACTCTGGTCCCGGTTTCGGATTTTCGAACGTCCTTGCGTACAATTTAATATCTTGTACTTTGCGTTTTGAATCTTGTACTCTTGTAATTCTGAGACGTTTCTTATCAATAATTGGAACCTCTTTGATTGTACTTTGTACTTTTGAGCTTTTTGGTCGTTTGCGTCTTCAATTCGTCGAATCTGTCTTTTGTCTTCACCTTTTATTATTTAAACGAATATCACTTGTAAATAGAACAATTGCAACTAAAAGCTTGTCTTTCTTGAGGGATAATGCTATGAAATATATGTTCGTTTTTAGCATTATCAAATATTCCCACACTTGAGTGTTGCTTGTCCTCAAGCAATATAGTCTTGTAAGACCCGAGTATTTGTAGTGTATATAAGTGTAATGTTCGATACTTGAAATGGGGTTTTGGTTATATATTTAAAAGCAAGAAAGAAGCTGAACTGGAGGTGTCGCGCGCCGCGCGGCCTGGTGGCGCGCCGCGCCATCTGTCTGCGACAGATTCTCCTCTTCTTTTAAAATAGATATTTTGAGGGCATTTTGGTCAAAACACATTGGAGCCCGAATTTAATGCCTTGGATCAGTTTTGGAGCTTCATTCACTCCATTCCCAACAACCTTATCTTCTCCAATTAAACTCTAGAGAGAGAGTGCAATCCTTGAGAAAGAAAGCTCCATTAAAGGGTGAAAGAGGTTGAATCGGGTCTTGGTGCAAGTTTTAAAGTCGTTCATCTAGTCGATAGCTACGTGGTGATTGTGTTGGTAAGTTATAAAACCTGATTTCTTACTTTAATTGCTTTAAGGGTTAGGGTTTGGGCTAGTGATGAACCAAAGACCCATTTTGTTAGTATTTTGGGGATTTTGGGTGAATATGGGTTATGACGGCTCATTGATGACTAACCTAGGGTTTGAATGTGTTAATTGGACTTTTGAGTCTTAAATTTGGTTAGTTAGTTGCTATAACACTTTAATAAAATGTAAATGGGTGTGTTGACCTTGACTGTGAAGACCCGTCCTAATCCATCCGGACGAAGTCCATATCGATTATAAACGATTCACAACAGTTGATTACATCGCGAGGTACTTGACCTCTATATGATACATTTTACAAACATTGCATTCGTTTTTGAAAAGACAAACTTTCATTACATCGAAAGTTGACAGGCATGCATACCATTTCATAATATATCCAACTATAATTGACTTGATAATAATCTTGATGAACTCGACGACTCGAATGCAACGTCTTTTGAAATATGCCATGAATGACTCCAAGTAATATCTATAAAATGAGCAAATACACAGCGGAAGATTTCTTTCGTACCTGAGAATAAACATGCTTTAAAGTGTCAACCAAAAGGTTGGTGAGTTCATTAGTTTAACTTAAACAATCGTTTCCATCATTTTAATAGACCACAAGATTTCAGATTTTCATTTCTCATAAACATACGTCCCATGCATAGAGATAAAAATATCATTCATATGGATTGAACACCTGGTAACCGACATTAACAATATGCATATATAAGAATATCCCCATCATTCCGGGATCCTCCTTCGGACATGATATAAATTTCGAAGTACTAAAACATCCGGTACTTTGGATGGGGCTTGTTGGGCCCGATAGATCTATCTTTAGGATTCGCGCCAATTAGGGTGTCTGTTCCCTAATTCTTAGATTACCAGACTTAATAAAAAGGGGCATATTCGACTTCGATAATCCAACCATAGAATGTAGTTTCACGTACTTGTGTCAATTTTGTAAAACAGTTATAAAAGTTGCGCATGTATTCTCAGCCCAAAAATATAAAGGGTAAAAAGGCAAATGAAACTCACGATACTGTATTTTGTAGTAAAAATATATATGACGTCATTGAACAATGCAGGGTTAGCCTCGGATTCACGAACCTATATCAATTGTGTATATATTAATACATATAATGTAAGTTACAAAATTTCATTTATTAATATGTATTATTTATATATTATAGTTTTGTAGAATTTATTCTAACGTTTATTTTAAAACGTATACTTATATTATATTTTAAGTTATATTTTATATATATATATCGATTTTATGTATATATATCTATAATGATTTACGTTTATATAAATAGTGACATTAATATATTTATATACATATATTTGTGGTTAGTATTGTATTTATGAAATTTTATTAGTTTGTTATGTGAATTATTAATACAATCCTAGTATATACCATAAGTATATATATAGTGTACAAAAGATTTATTTGTTAAAATAATAATTTAGATAATAATGATTTACTACTAATAATAATAATAATAATTTTATTAATAATGATAATACTAATAGCAAAAAAAATGAAAATGATAACTGTTAATGATACTAATAATTATAACTCTAAAATAATATTAATACTAATACCATACTTATGTTAATAATAAGGGTTCTAATATTTATAAAATGATAAATGATAATCATAATAATACTAGTAAATATTAATGATGATACTGATAAATATGATATTATTAATTGTAAATGTACTGATGATACTATTATTTATAAACCGGTACAAATTCTAATATTGATGATAATAATATATTTTTATTTCCTTCATAATAATAATAATGATAATCATAATCATAATCCTAATGATGCTAAAATACTAAAATGATAAGTTTATTACTAATAATAATATTATTAATACCTATCATAATAATAATAGTAATGTCTATAATACTTTCAAATATGATAACAAGTATGATACTAATAATAACAATAACAATAACAATCAAAACAATCACACTAATAATAATAATACTAATAATAATTAATATATAATAACAATAATAAAATTAGAAAAGAAAACTACCTCACATGAAAAGAGTTTCAAAAAAAAAAAAACTGCCGTCCTCTGGACTCGATCTCGTGACCACATGCTCACACGCAAACACTCTCGACCATCCCACCAACTCTGATTCTCTGTACTAATATCGAATTTAAATTTTATATATAAACTGTTTTTCTTCTATTCCTCTTCTTCTCCACAAGTCTCATGGATTCAACAAAACATCAATAACAAAAAAAAAAAAAAACAAAATCGGGGTTCCCTTTAAAGCTTCAAAACATTACAGAAAAAAAATAATTTGGGTTCTAAAATAAAAAAAAAATATACTAAAGGCCTACTGCAGCGTCGGTTCTTGGAACAAAAAAAAATTGATTTCGTAATAGATAACATTATAGATAATGTTTATAACACGAAATAGTTTTCTAAACATGTATAAAAACTACTGGAATCGTCAATTTGATCAGAAACATATACACGAACGCGAATTTGTCTCAAGAACTATTGTTGACTTTTTTTAAACTAAATTTGACTTCAAAATTCAAGATCGATATAAAGATTTGAGAGTTGAGATTTTGCAGATAGATTCAAAGAAAGATTTCTAACCTTTCTGCATTTTTAGATTTTGAAACTTTATTCGAAATTGAATTAAGAGAAAAAAAAATTGGAGCGTGCAGAGAAGAAGAAAAAAAAAATATCGATGTGCTTTTTAATCCCATTGGATTTCCTTTTTATTTGATTTGCAATTATACATAATCATGTTGTAATAATAGAGATCGGTTGATAAAAATGGAGAAAATGTCAACACAGGTTCACGAGTTGGGAGCAGGAAAGAAACAAAAAAAAAAAATAATAGAGATAAAGGATACAGAGGTCACGCGTATAATATAGATCCCTACTGTTTTTTTTTAATTAATAATAATAATATATAATAAAAATACTATTAATATCTAATAATATTAATAAAATTAATAATAATGATAAATATAATATTAATGATAATAATAATTGTAAAAATGATAATAATAATAATAATAATAATAATACCATACTAATTATGATAATATTAATATTTTATCGATAATAATAATATTAGTAATAATAATCTAATATATACATCCAATTTCATCTTTATATGATATAAAGTGATATTATGAATACAAATATTGATATTTGACGATACAAATAACATTACTACAACAACTATATTTGTATTTAAATTTAATTTATTAATATCATCTATTATTATGTAATATTTAATAATTATGTAATATGTATTGTAACATATACTGAATATTATATATTTATGCATTTTAATATAAATATATTATAATATTTATTTACATACTAATTATATTATACTTATGTATGTAATTATGAAAAATATAAATGTTTTATATATGTAAGTATTATATATATTTATTAAAATAGTACATTATTTCATCATAGATATATTATAAATTTCTACATATACATAATATAATAATTATGTATAAAATCATATATATATAGTTATATTTATGTATATATGTATACTACCATATATATAAAATCATGTTTTAAATGTTGAGTAGATGATTAATTATGTATATTAAACAATTAACTACAAAGTATAACATTGTACATTTAATATTTTGATAACGTTGGTAAAATATGTTTGAATCATTTATATACAATATACTATATATATTCAAAATGAAAATCTTTAGTTATTAAATGTTATCTTTTATAATAACAAAATTACTTAATAGTTCATTAATACTAATATAATTAGTTTTATATATAATTATTTATATTTACATTCTTAGTTACAATTAAAGGTTCGTGAATCGTCGGAAATAGTTAAAGGTCAAATGTTATCATGAAATAGTTCAAACATAATGAGACTCGGTTTAATAGACTTTGCTTATCGAGTCGAATCATATAAGATTATGTTTAAATTTGGTTAGAAATTCCCGGGTCATCACATTGAAATGGGTCAAATGAGTCTTTAATGACCTAAGTGGCCTAGCAAGTATTAAAACGAGTTAGCCTTGCGACCTAAATGTGTTTTAAACCCATCTTGATGAATGATTAGAGTTTTGGTGTGTGTTGACCCAATTTAGGGTTAAGGGTGCAAATGGGTTGAAATTGCGCCTTGGGTCAAAATGGCTTAGAATGGTGAAAAGGGTTTGGTTGACCGACTTGAGTTTGCGTTTGATGATGTGTATTATATGATAGGTAAGTTACTTTGAGGTCTTGCAAGCTCGAGGATCTTTTCACAAGACTTTGAGGTGAGTGGAATAATTATATGCGTATGTATATAATGTGTCTATTTGTTGTAGCGTGAAATTTGTAGTGTCGAGGTGCTAAGACACCATGTTTCATGTGAAGAGTGTAGCATCGAGGTGTTAAGATGCCACTCGGGTGTAGCATCGAGGTGTTAAGATGCCACCTAGGAGTGTAGTGTCGAGGTGTTAAGACGCCACTCCGTAAATTAATGAGTGATGCATCGAATGTTTACCTTTGCCTGACAGCTTTCATTTATCGTGTATAATTACGATGTAATCAAATGACAGCTTTCATTTATCGTGTATAATTTCGACCACCAAAAAGTTTAAGAGCATGGTCTAAGGGATTTAGGTGACTTGAGATAGGCGCCTAGACTTAGACTTTTTGTGTGTGCGCTATGCAGGACTTGTAGGACTTTGGGTCGGATCAGGATTAGTTTGTGCATAGGTTTATGTAAACTAATCATGCGCTATTTGTTATGTATGTTTAGCGAGCATCGAGCGAGATGGACGTTGTACTAGCAAGTTAATGCGACGTGCTCGCGTAACAATGATTAGCTACCATTGTTACGGGCGCAAATCGTGTCAAACAAGTAATGTACGACGATTGTTGAGCGAGATGGAGTAGTGTGGCGTATGTGTATGTATATATATATATATAATTTGTCCTTCCGTTTGGTGGTTTAACCTAATTAGTTTTATAGAATGAAGACGAGAAACGGTCCCGAACATGATAACGGAAGTACAAGCGGGGACGCCGAGTTATCAACAAAGGTCGAGGCCGTCTTTAAGAAGTTAAAAGCGGATTTTCTTGCGGACGTTCGAAAGGTCTTTCAAGATTCGGTTGATGAGAAAATAACCGATCTAATTAATGAACGAATGAAGGCCACTATCGAAGAGGCCCTTGACGCTAGGAATATCTATCCTCGCGGTGAAGGAGGTGAAGGAAGGCGGGACTTCCACTACAAGAACTTCAAGGATGCTCAACCCCCGATGTTTAATGGGGTGCGGGATCCTTTAAAAAGTACATGTTGGATCTCCGATATTGAGGGAGCTTTCCGTACCTCGGAATGTCCTCCCGAAAAGAAGACGAGGTATGGTTCTAGCATGTTACGCGAAGAAGCTAAGTTGTGGTGGGACGATAAAATCAACTTGTATGGTGAAGAACAATGTATGGGCTTGACATGGGAGGAGTTCAAGAAAGAACTTTTCAGAGAATACCGAACTTCATCCGATCTCGATAGAATCCAGGACGAGTTGCACCATTTGCAACAAGGGTCAATGGACTTGGTTACACTCAAGTCTACATTCTTGGCAAAGACTCGTTTTTGCCCGAAATATGTGGGTGATGATCATAAGCTCATGAAGGATTTCTACCGTACTTTGAATGATGAGTACAAGGGGAAGATTATTCGGGGTATGGCTAAGTCTTTTGATGAATTGTTCGAGTTGGCTCGGGGTTTTGAGCCGGAGGTTCCAAGAAAGAGTGATTTCATGTTTTCCAAAAGAAAATTTGAAGGTTTTAGTTACTCTAACGACTCAAGCAAGAAGAGCAAAAGCAAGAGGGGGGCCGAAAGTGTCAATAGTGCAAAGAAGGGCACTACCGGCGGGTTTTCTTATACGTGCTACAATTGTGGGCAACCGGGTCATATGGCTCGTGAGTGTCCGAAACCATCTTCCGGAAATAAAGTCACTTGTTTTAATTGCGGCAAAGAGGGGCATAAGAAGCCGGAGTGTCCCGATTTGCGAAATGATAATGTGAAGCGGTTAGAGAAGGCGGTGGGTACGGCTAGGGGTCGCAACTACTTGATGACTAATGATGAAGCCAAACAATCGAACGAAGTTGTCTCAGGTACTTTCATGGTTAATTCTAATCGGGCGAGGATTCTTTTTGATAGCGGTGCAAATTTGTCGTTTGTGTCTCCTAGATTTGTGCCTAAACTTGATAGACCGTTAGCTAAGTTAAGTCGTCCGGTAGAAGTCGAAATAGCGAACGGCAAGACGGTGCTAGTGGTCGATGAAATGTCCCGTTCTTATTGATTAAAAACGTTCCATATTAATTGATTTCGTTGCGAGGTTTTGACCTCTATATGAGACGTTTTTCAAAGACTGCATTCATTTTAAAACAAACCATAACCTTTATTTCATCAATAAAGGTTTAAAAAGCTTTACGTAGATTATCAAATAATGATAATCTAAAATATCCTGTTTACACACGACCATTACATACTGGTTTACAATACAAATATGTTACAACAAAATAAGTTTCTTGAATGCAGTTTTTACACAATATCATACAAGCATGGACTCCAAATCTCGTCCTTATTTAAGTATGCGACAGCGGAAGCTCTTAATAATCACCTGAGAATAAACATGCTTAAAACGTCAACAAAAATGTTGGTGAGTTATAGGTTTAACCTATATATATCAAATCATAATAATAGACCACAAGATTTCATATTTCAATACACATCCCATACATAGAGATAAAAATCATTCATATGGTGAACACCTGGTAACCGACATTAACAAAATGCATATATAAGAATATCCCCATCATTCCGGGACACCCTTCGGATATGATATAAATTTCGAAGTACTAAAGCATCCGGTACTTTGGATGGGGCTTGTTGGGCCCGATAGATCTATCTTTAGGATTCGCGTCAATTAGGGTGTCTGTTCCCTAATTCTTAGATTACCAGACTTAATAAAAAGGGGCATATTCGATTTCGATAATTTAACCATAGAATGTAGTTTCACGTACTTGTGTCTATTTTGTAAATCATTTATAAAACCTGCATGTATTCTCATCCCAAAAATATTAGATTTTAAAAGTGGGACTATAACTCACTTTCACAGATTTTTACTTCGTCGGGAAGTAAGACTTGGCCACTGGTTGATTCACGAACCTATAACAATATATACATATATATCAAAGTATGTTCAAAATATATTTACAACACTTTTAATATATTTTGATGTTTTAAGTTTATTAAGTCAGCTGTCCTCGTTAGTAACCTACAACTAGTTGTCCACAATTAGATGTACAGAAATAAATCGATAAATATTATCTTGAATCAATCCACGACCCAGTGTATACGTATCTCAGTATTGATCACAACTCAAACTATATATATTTTGGAATCAACGTCAACCCTGTATAGCTAACTCCAACATTCACATATAGAGTGTCTATGGTTGTTCCGAAATATATATAGATGTGTCGACATGATAGGTCGAAACATTGTATACGTGTCTATGGTATCTCAAGATTACATAATATACAATACAAGTTGATTAAGTTATGGTTGGAATAGATTTGTTACCAATTTTCACGTAGCTAAAATGAGAAAAATTATCCAATCTTGTTTTACCCATAACTTCTTCATTTTAAATCCGTTTTGAGTGAATCAAATTGCTATGGTTTCATATTGAACTCTATTTTATGAATCTAAATAGAAAAAGTATAGGTTTATTGTCGGAAAAATAAGTTACAAGTCGTTTTTGTAAAGGTAGTCATTTCAGTCGAAAGAACGACGTCTAGATGACCATTTTAGAAAACATACTTCCACTTTGAGTTTAACCATAATTTTTGGATATAGTTTCATGTTCATAATAAAAATCATTTTCTCAGAATAACAACTTTTAAATCAAAGTTTATCATAGTTTTTAATTAACTAACCCAAAACAGCCCGCGGTGTTACTACGACGGCGTAAATCCGGTTTTACGGTGTTTTTTCGTGTTTCCAGGTTTTAAATCATTAAGTTAGCATATCATATAGATATAGAACATGTGTTTAGTTGATTTTAAAAGTCAAGTTAGAAGGATTAACTTTTGTTTGCGAACAAGTTTAGAATTAACTAAACTATGTTCTAGTGATTACAAGTTTAAACCTTCGAATAAGATAGCTTTATATGTATGAATCGAATGATGTTATGAACATCATTACTACCTTAAGTTCCTTGGATGAACCTACTGGAAAAGAGAAAAATGGATCTAGCTTCAATGGATCCTTGGATGGCTCAAAGTTCTTGAAGCAAAATCATGACACGAAAACAAGTTCAAGTAAGATCATCACTTGAAATAAGATTGTTATAGTTATAGAAATTGAACCAAAGTTTGAATATGATTATTACCTTGTATTAGAATGATAACCTACTGTAAGAAACAAAGATTTCTTGAGGTTGGATGATCACCTTACAAGATTGGAAGTGAGCTAGCAATCTTGAAAGTATTCTTGATTTTATGAAACTAGAACTTTTGGAATTTATGAAGAACACTTAGAACTTGAAGATAGAACTTGAGAGAGATCAATTAAATGAAGAAAATTGAAGAATGAAAGTGTTTGTAGGTGTTTTTGGTCGTTGGTGTATGGATTAGATATAAAGGATATGTAATTTTGTTTTCATGTAAATAAGTCATGAATGATTACTCATATTTTTGTAATTTTATGAGATATTTCATGCTAGTTGCCAAATGATGGTTCCCACATGTGTTAGGTGACTCACATGGGCTGCTAAGAGCTGATCATTGGAGTGTATATAACAATAGTACATACATCTAAAAGCTGTGTATTGTACGAGTACGAATACGGGTGCATACGAGTAGAATTGTTGATGAAACTGAACGAGGATGTAATTGTAAGCATTTTTGTTAAGTAGAAGTATTTTGATAAGTGTCTTGAAGTCTTTCAAAAGTGTATGAATACATATTAAAACACTACATGTATATACATTTTAACTGAGTCGTTAAGTCATCGTTAGTCGTTACATGTAAATGTTGTTTTGAAACCTTTAGGTTAACGATCTTGTTAAATGTTGTTAACCCAATGTTTATAATATCAAAAGAGATTTTAAATTATTATATTATCATGATATTATGATGTATGAATATCTCTTAATATGATATATATACATTAAATGTCGTTACAACGATAATCGTTACATATATGTCTCGTTTCAAAATCATTAAGTTAGTAGTCTTGTTTTTACATATGTAGTTCATTGTTAATATACTTAATAATATATTTACTTATCATTTAACATAATTAACCAAGTGCATCAATATCTTAATATGATTCATATGTACCTAGTAAGACGTTGTTATAACGATAATCGTTATATATATCGTTTTCGAGTTTCTTAAATTAATAGTCTCATTTTTATGTATATAACTCATTGTTAAAATACCTAATGAGATACATACTTATAATAAAAACATGTTAACTATATATATAACCATATATATGTCATTGTATAGTTTTTACAAGTTTTAACGTTCGTGAATCACCGGTCAACTTGGGTGGTCAATTGTCTATATGAAACATATTTCAATTAATCAAGTCTTAACAAGTTTGATTGCTTAACATGTTGGAAACATTTAATCATGTAAATATCAATCTCAATTAATATATATAAACATGGAAAAGTTCGGGTCACTACAGTACCTACCCGTTAAATAAATTTCGTCCCGAAATTTTAAGCTGTTGAAGGTGTTGACGAATCTTCTGGAAATAGATGCGGGTATTTCTTCTTCATCTGATCTTCACGCTCCCAGGTGAACTCGGGTCCTCTACGAGCATTCCATCGAACCTTAACAATTGGTATCTTGTTTTGCTTAAGTCTTTTAACCTCACGATCCATTATTTCGACGGGTTCTTCGATGAATTGAAGTTTTTCGTTGATTTGGATTTCATCTAACGGAATAGTGAGATCTTCTTTAGCAAAACATTTCTTCAAATTCGAGACGTGGAAAGTGTTATGTACAGCCGCGAGTTGTTGAGGTAACTCAAGTCGGTAAGCTACTGGTCCGACACGATCAATAATCTTGAATGGTCCAATATACCTTGGATTTAATTTCCCTCGTTTACCAAATCGAACAACGCCTTTCCAAGGTGCAACTTTAAGCATGACCATCTCTCCAATTTCAAATTCTATATTTTTTCTTTTAATGTCAGCGTAGCTCTTTTGTCGACTTTGGGCGGTTTTCAACCGTTGTTGAATTTGGATGATCTTCTCGGTAGTTTCTTGTATAATCTCTGGACCTGTAATCTGTCTATCGCCCACTTCACTCCAACAAATAGGAGACCTGCACTTTCTACCATAAAGTGCTTCAAACGGCGCCATCTCAATGCTTGAATGGTAGCTGTTGTTGTAGGAAAATTCTGCTAACGGTAGATGTCGATCCCAACTGTTTCCGAAATCAATAACACATGCTCGTAGCATGTCTTCAAGCGTTTGTATCGTCCTTTCGCTCTGCCCATCAGTTTGTGGATGATAGGCAGTACTCATGTCTAGACGAGTTCCTAATGCTTGCTGTAATGTCTGCCAGAATCTTGAAATAAATCTGCCATCCCTATCAGAGATAATAGAGATTGGTATTCCATGTCTGGAGATGACTTCCTTCAAATACAGTCGTGCTAACTTCTCCATCTTGTCATCTTCTCTTATTGGCAAGAAGTGTGCTGATTTGGTGAGACGATCAACTATTACCCAAATAGTATCAAAACCACTTGCAGTCCTTGGCAATTTAGTGATGAAATCCATGGTAATGTTTTCCCATTTCCATTCCGGGATTTCAGGTTGTTGAAGTAGACCTGATGGTTTCTGATGCTCAGCTTTGACCTTAGAACACGTCAAACATTCTCCTACGTATTTAGCAACATCGGCTTTCATACCCGGCCACCAAAAATGTTTCTTCAGATCCTTGTACATCTTCCCCGTTCCAGGATGTATTGAGTATCTGGTTTTATGAGCTTCTCTAAGTACCATTTCTCTCATATCTCCAAATTTTGGTACCCAAATCCTTTCAGCCCTATACCGGGTTCCGTCTTCCCGAATATTAAGATGCTTCTCCGATCCTTTGGGTATTTCATCCTTTAAATTTCCCTCTTTTAAAACTCCTTGTTGCGCCTCCTTTATTTGAGTAGTAAGGTTATTATGAATCATTATATTCATAGATTTTACTCGAATGGGTTCTCTGTCCTTCCTGCTCAAGGCATCGGCTACCACATTTGCCTTCCCCGGGTGGTAACGAATCTCAAAGTCGTAATCATTCAACAATTCAATCCACCTACGCTGCCTCATATTCAGTTGTTTCTGATTAAATATGTGTTGAAGACTTTTGTGGTCGGTATATATAATGCTTTTGACCCCATATAAGTAGTGCCTCCAAGTCTTTAATGCAAAAACAACCGCGCCTAATTCCAAATCATGCGTCGTATAATTTTGTTCGTGAATCTTCAATTGTCTAGACGCATAAGCAATCACCTTCGTTCGTTGCATTAATACACAACCGAGACCTTGCTTTGATGCGTCACAATAAATCACAAAATCATCATTCCCTTCAGGCAATGACAATATAGGTGCCGTAGTTAGCTTTTTCTTCAATAACTGAAACGCTTTCTCTTGTTCATCATTCCATTCAAATTTCTTCCCTTTATGCGTTAATGCAGTCAAGGGTTTTGCTATTCTGGAAAAGTCTTGGATGAACCTTCTGTAGTAACCAGCTAGTCCTAAAAACTGGCGTATGTGTTTCGGAGTTTTCGGGGTTTCCCACTTTTCAACAGTTTCTATCTTTGCCGGATCCACCTTAATACCTTCTTTGTTCACTATGTGACCGAGGAATTGAACTTCTTCCAACCAAAATGCACACTTTGAAAACTTAGCGTACAATTCTTCCTTCCTCAATACTTCTAACACCTTTCTCAAATGTTCACCGTGTTCTTGGTCATTCTTTGAGTAAATAAGTATGTCATCAATGAAAACAATGACAAACTTGTCAAGGTATGGTCCACACACTCGGTTCATAAGGTCCATGAACACAGCTGGTGCATTAGTTAAACCAAACAGCATGACCATAAACTCGTAATGACCGTAACGTGTTCTGAAAGCAGTCTTTGGAATATCATCTTCTTTCACCCGCATTTGATGGTACCCGGAACGTAAGTCAATCTTTGAATAAACAGACGAGCCTTGTAGTTGATCAAATAAGTCGTCGATTCTCGGTAGTGGGTAGCGGTTCTTGATGGTAAGTTTGTTCAACTCTCGGTAGTCGATACACAACCTGAATGTACCATCTTTCTTCTTGACAAACAAAACAGGAGCTCCCCACGGTGATGTGCTTGGTCGAATGAAACCACGCTCTAAAAGTTCTTGTAATTGGCTTTGCAGTTCTTTCATCTCGCTGGGTGCGAGTCTGTAAGGAGCACGAGCTATTGGTGCAGCTCCTGGTACAAGATCTATTTGAAATTCAACGGATCGATGTGGGGGTAATCCCGGTAATTCTTTCGGAAATACATCGGGAAATTCTTTTGCAATGGGAACATCATTGATGCTCTTTTCTTCAGTTTGTACTTTCTCGACGTGTGCTAGAACAGCATAGCAACCTTTTCTTATTAGTTTTTGTGCCTTCAAATTACTAATAAGATGTAGCTTCGCGTTGCCCTTTTCTCCGTACACCATTAAGGGTTTTCCTTTTTCTCGTATAATGCGAATTGCATTTTTGTAACAAACGATCTCTGCTTTCACTTCTTTCAACCAGTCCATACCGATTATCACATCAAAACTCCCTAACTCTACTGGTATCAAATCAATCTTAAATGTTTCGCTAACCAGTTTAATTTCTCGATTCCGACATATATTATCTGCTGAAATTAATTTACCATTTGCTAATTCGAGTAAAAATTTACTATCCAAAGGCGTCAATGGACAACTTAATTTAGCACAAAAATCTCTACTCATATAGCTTCTATCAGCACCCGAATCAAATAAAACGTAAGCAGATTTATTGTCAATAAGAAACGTACCCGTAACAAGCTCCGGGTCTTCCTGTGCCTCTGCCGCATTAATATTGAAAACTCTTCCGTGGCCTTGTCCATTCGTGTTCTCCTGGTTCGGGCAATTTCTAATAATGTGGCCCGGTTTTCCACATTTATAACAAACTACATTGGCATAACTTGCTCCGACACTACTTGCTCCGCCATTACTCGTTCCGACACCATTTGTTCCTTTCGTTCTATTAACCCCTGGTCCGTAGACCTCACACTTCGCCACGCTATGACCATTTCTTTTACACTTGTTGCAAAATTTGGTGCAGAACCCTGAGTGATATTTTCACACCTTTGGCATAGCTGCTTCTGATTGTTGTTGTTGTTGCGGTTATTATTGTTGTTGGGATGATTGTTGTAGTTGCTGTTGTTATTGTTGTTGTTGTTGTTGGGCCGTTTGTTGTAGTTGCGATTGATGTTGCGATTGTTGGGATAATTGTTGCGATTATTGTTGTAATTGCTGTTGTTGTTGTATTGGTGATTCTTATCACCGTTTTCCTCCCACTTTCTTTTGACTTGCTTCACATTGGCCTCTTCAGCAGTCTGTTCTTTAATTCTTTCTTCAATCTGGTTCACTAGTTTGTGAGCCATTCTACATGCCTGTTGTATGGAGGCGGGCTCGTGTGAACTTATATCTTCTTGGATTCTTTCCGGTAATCCTTTCACAAACGCGTCGATCTTCTCTTCCTCATCTTCGAATGCTCCCGGACACAATAGGCACAATTCTGTGAATCGTCTTTCGTACGTGGTAATATCAAATCCTTGGGTTCGTAACCCTCTAAGTTCTGTCTTGAGCTTATTGACCTCGGTTCTGGGACGGTACTTCTCGTTCATCAAGTGCTTGAATGCTGACCACGGTAGTGCGTACGCATCGTCTTGTCCCACTTGCTCTAGATAGGTATTCCACCATGTTAACGCAGAACCTGTGAAGGTATGCGTAGCGTACTTCACTTTGTCCTCTTCAGTACACTTACTTATGGCAAACACCGATTCGACCTTCTCGGTCCACCGTTTCAATCCGATCGGTCCTTCGGTTCCATCAAATTCCAAAGGTTTGCAGGCAGTGAATTCTTTGTAGGTGCATCCTACACGATTTCCTGTACTGCCAGATCCGAGGTTATTGTTGGTATGTAGCGCAGCCTGTACTGCGGCTATGTTTGAAGCTAGAAAAGTACGGAATTCCTCTTCATTCATATTCACGGTGTGTCGAGTAGTCGGTGCCATTTCCTTCAAAATAGTCAAATTGAACAAGTTAATCATACAGAATATTAAGAGTAGTTAATAGTATTTCGTAGCATAATATGAACTCATTTATAAAAGCTTTTTCTTCATATTAGCGTTTTATAAGTTTAAATTCGGGTAGTACCTACCCGTTAAGTTCATACTTAGTAGCTAATATACAATTCAACTACTACAATTCTATATGAAAAACTGATTATAATAATATTTCGCGTTCAAACTTTTATACAATATTTTACAAACTTACAATACCGCTTATTTTACATAAAGCATGAAATATAGCACACAATAACTTTGATACAAGATAGTTGTGAAGATAATTCTAGCTAGTACACAAGTCGTTCAGCAAAGGCAATGAAGACACGTAATTCATACGTCCAGAAACAAGTCATGCATTCTGGTTTTACTAGGACTACTTCCCATCCTTGGTCTTGTGCAACATAACCGTTATGGCCGTTGATAAGACAACGTGTTGTAACGTCGTCAAAGGGACGAGGGTTACGTAATGTCCAACAGTCCCGTAATAATCTAAAAACCTCATTTCTTACCCCAATTACCGACTCCGTCACTTGTGGAAACGTTTTGTTTAATAGTTGTAGCCCGATGTTCTTGTTCTCACTTTGGTGAGAAGCGAACATTACTAATCCGTAAGCATAACGTGCTTCTTTATGTTGCATGTTAGCCGCTTTTTCTAAATCACGAAGTCCAATATTCGGATATATTGAGTCAAAATAATTTCTTAACCCGTTGTGTAAAATAGCATTTGGGTTCCCCGCAATATATGCGTCAAAGTAAACACATCGTAACTTATGGGTTTCCCAATGTGATATCCCCCATCTTTCAAACGAAAGTCTCTTATAAACTAAGACATTCTTGAAACGTTCTTCGAATGTCTTACAAACTGATCTCGCCTTAAATAGTTGTGCCGAGGAATTCTGGCCGACTCTAGACAAGATTTCATCAATCATGTCTCCGGGTAGGTCTCTTAAAATATTGGGTTGTCTATCCATTTTGTGTTTTTAAACTGTAAAATAGACAAGAGTTAGATTCATAAAAAAATACTTATTAATACAAGCAATTTTTACATATATCATAAAGCATAAGAACACTATATTACATATATTACACCACACGAATACAACTATCTTATTCCGACTCGGTCGTTTCTTCTTCTTCGGTTTTGGTTCGTTTTGCCAAGTTTCTAGGGATATATGACGTTCCCCTAATACGAGCCGTCGTTGTCCACATTGGTTTAGAAAAACCTGGTGGTTTAGAGGTTCCCGGGTCATTGTTACAACTTAAGAACTTCGGGGGTTGACGATACATATAAAGTTCATCGGGGTTGGAATTAGATTTCTCTATTTTTATGCCCTTTCCCTTATTATTTTCTTTTGCCTTTTTAAATTCAGTTGGGGTAATTTCTATAACATCATTGGAATTCTCGTCGGAATCCGATTCATCGGAGAATTGGTAATCCTCCCAATATTTTGCTTCCTTGGCGGAAACACCATTGACCATAATTAACCTTGGTCGGTTGGTTGAGGATTCTCTTTTACTTAACCGTTTTATTATTTCCCCCACCGGTTCCGATTCTTCTTCCGGTTCCGATTCTTCGTCCGGTTCCGATTCTTCTTCCGGTTCCGACTCTTCTTCCGGTTCCTCTTCGGGAACTTGTGAATCAGTCCACGAATAATTCCAATTTACATTTGACTCTTCATTATTATTAGGTGAGCCAATGGGACTTGTTCTAGAGGTAGACATCTATCACATAATATCAAACACGTTAAGAGATTAATATATCACATAATATTCATATGTTAAAAATATATAGTTTCCAACAAAAATGTTAACCAATCATTTTTAAAGAAAACACGGTCGAAGTCCAGAATCACTAATGCATCCTAACAAACTCGATAAGACATACTAATGCAAATTTTCTGGTTCTCTAAGACCAACGCTCGGATACCAACTGAAATGTCCCGTTCTTATTGATTAAAAACGTTCCATATTAATTGATTTCGTTGCGAGGTTTTGACCTCTATATGAGACGTTTTTCAAAGACTGCATTCATTTTAAAACAAACCATAACCTTTATTTCATCAATAAAGGTTTAAAAAGCTTTACGTAGATTATCAAATAATGATAATCTAAAATATCCTGTTTACACACGACCATTACATACTGGTTTACAATACAAATATGTTACAACAAAATAAGTTTCTTGAATGCAGTTTTTACACAATATCATACAAGCATGGACTCCAAATCTCGTCCTTATTTAAGTATGCGACAGCGGAAGCTCTTAATAATCACCTGAGAATAAACATGCTTAAAACGTCAACAAAAATGTTGGTGAGTTATAGGTTTAACCTATATATATCAAATCATAATAATAGACCACAAGATTTCATATTTCAATACACATCCCATACATAGAGATAAAAATCATTCATATGGTGAACACCTGGTAACCGACATTAACAAAATGCATATATAAGAATATCCCCATCATTCCGGGACACCCTTCGGATATGATATAAATTTCGAAGTACTAAAGCATCTGGTACTTTGGATGGGGCTTGTTGGGCCCGATAGATCTATCTTTAGGATTCGCGTCAATTAGGGTGTCTGTTCCCTAATTCTTAGATTACCAGACTTAATAAAAAGGGGCATATTCGATTTCGATAATTCAACCATAGAATGTAGTTTCACGTACTTGTGTCTATTTTGTAAATCATTTATAAAACCTGCATGTATTCTCATCCCAAAAATATTAGATTTTAAAAGTGGGACTATAACTCACTTTCACAGATTTTTACTTCGTCGGGAAGTAAGACTTGGCCACTGGTTGATTCACGAACCTATAACAATATATACATATATATCAAAGTATGTTCAAAATATATTTACAACACTTTTAATATATTTTGATGTTTTAAGTTTATTAAGTCAGCTGTCCTCGTTAGTAACCTACAACTAGTTGTCCACAATTAGATGTACAGAAATAAATCGATAAATATTATCTTGAATCAATCCACGACCCAGTGTATACGTATCTCAGTATTGATCACAACTCAAACTATATATATTTTGGAATCAACGTCAACCCTGTATAGCTAACTCCAACATTCACATATAGAGTGTCTATGGTTGTTCCGAAATATATATAGATGTGTCGACATGATAGGTCGAAACATTGTATACGTGTCTATGGTATCTCAAGATTACATAATATACAATACAAGTTGATTAAGTTATGGTTGGAATAGATTTGTTACCAATTTTCACGTAGCTAAAATGAGAAAAATTATCCAATCTTGTTTTACCCATAACTTCTTCATTTTAAATCCGTTTTGAGTGAATCAAATTGCTATGGTTTCATATTGAACTCTATTTTATGAATCTAAATAGAAAAAGTATAGGTTTATTGTCAGAAAAATAAGTTACAAGTCGTTTTTGTAAAGGTAGTCATTTCAGTCGAAAGAACGACGTCTAGATGGCCATTTTAGAAAACATACTTCCACTTTGAGTTTAACCATAATTTTTGGATATAGTTTCATGTTCATAATAAAAATCATTTTCTCAGAATAACAACTTTTAAATCAAAGTTTATCATAGTTTTTAATTAACTAACCCAAAACAGCCCGCGGTGTTACTACGACGGCGTAAATCCGGTTTTACGGTGTTTTTTCGTGTTTCCAGGTTTTAAATCATTAAGTTAGCATATCATATAGATATAGAACATGTGTTTAGTTGATTTTAAAAGTCAAGTTAGAAGGATTAACTTTTGTTTGCGAACAAGTTTAGAATTAACTAAACTATGTTCTAGTGATTACAAGTTTAAACCTTCGAATAAGATAGCTTTATATGTATGAATCGAATGATGTTATGAACATCATTACTACCTTAAGTTCCTTGGATGAACCTACTGGAAAAGAGAAAAATGGATCTAGCTTCAATGGATCCTTGGATGGCTCAAAGTTCTTGAAGCAAAATCATGACACGAAAACAAGTTCAAGTAAGATCATCACTTGAAATAAGATTGTTATAGTTATAGAAATTGAACCAAAGTTTGAATATGATTATTACCTTGTATTAGAATGATAACCTACTGTAAGAAACAAAGATTTCTTGAGGTTGGATGATCACCTTACAAGATTGGAAGTGAGCTAGCAATCTTGAAAGTATTCTTGATTTTATGAAACTAGAACTTTTGGAATTTATGAAGAACACTTAGAACTTGAAGATAGAACTTGAGAGAGATCAATTAGATGAAGAAAATTGAAGAATGAAAGTGTTTGTAGGTGTTTTTGGTCGTTGGTGTATGGATTAGATATAAAGGATATGTAATTTTGTTTTCATGTAAATAAGTCATGAATGATTACTCATATTTTTGTAATTTTATGAGATATTTCATGCTAGTTGCCAAATGATGGTTCCCACATGTGTTAGGTGACTCACATGGGCTGCTAAGAGCTGATCATTGGAGTGTATATACCAATAGTACATACATCTAAAAGCTGTGTATTGTACGAGTACGAATACGGGTGCATACGAGTAGAATTGTTGATGAAACTGAACGAGGATGTAATTGTAAGCATTTTTGTTAAGTAGAAGTATTTTGATAAGTGTCTTGAAGTCTTTCAAAAGTGTATGAATACATATTAAAACACTACATGTATATACATTTTAACTGAGTCGTTAAGTCATCGTTAGTCGTTACATGTAAATGTTGTTTTGAAACCTTTAGGTTAACGATCTTGTTAAATGTTGTTAACCCAATGTTTATAATATCAAAAGAGATTTTAAATTATTATATTATCATGATATTATGATGTACGAATATCTCTTAATATGATATATATACATTAAATGTCGTTACAACGATAATCGTTACATATATGTCTCGTTTCAAAATCATTAAGTTAGTAGTCTTGTTTTTACATATGTAGTTCATTGTTAATATACTTAATAATATATTTACTTATCATTTAACATAATTAACCAAGTGTATCAATATCTTAATATGATTCATATGTACCTAGTAAGACGTTGTTATAACGATAATCGTTATATATATCGTTTTCGAGTTTCTTAAATTAATAGTCTCATTTTTATGTATATAACTCATTGTTAAAATACCTAATGAGATACATACTTATAATAAAAACATGTTAACTATATATATAACCATATATATGTCATTGTATAGTTTTTACAAGTTTTAACGTTCGTGAATCACCGGTCAACTTGGGTGGTCAATTGTCTATATGAAACATATTTCAATTAATCAAGTCTTAACAAGTTTGATTGCTTAACATGTTGGAAACATTTAATCATGTAAATATCAATCTCAATTAATATATATAAACATGGAAAAGTTCGGGTCACTACAGTCGATGTGTGTGAAAATTGTGAGGTTGTTTTTGGTGCCGAAACCTTTAAAATTGATCTTATTCCAATGACCTTGGGCGACTTTGATATTGTCGTTGGTATGGATTGGCTCGATCGTTATAGAGCCGATATTGCATACCATGATAAGTTTATTCGTGTGAAGACCCCAAGTGGGGGAGAGTTGGTTATTCATGGTGATAGGCGGAGGAGACCGGTGCCGATATGCACTTTTGCACGGGCACGTCGTCATGTTGTTACCTGTGGCATGGCTTTCCTTGCTCATGTTGTTGATACTTGTAATGAGCCACCACCTATTCGTGAAATTCCGGTGGTTAATGAGTTTCAAGATGTTTTTCCGGATGAGTTACTGTGATGACCCAGAAAATTTCGACTTATTTAAACCAATTATCTATATGATTTAATATTTTCGACATGATAAGCAATGAATTTTGAAACTTTTGAAAATGATTTTTTTTTATACATAACGGTTGACCACCCTGTTTGTCCAACGATTCACGAACGTCATAACATGTATTATATACATATTTTAATAAATATAAGAGTTTTCGATATATATGGAATCATGCGAATAATATTTATATACGAAATGATTAAAAATTTACTATTAAACGATGCTATTTCAAATCAAAAATTTTACGTATTAAGTCATTTTATTTTTATGATATAATTTTTGTATTTTTTTTTTAAGAAACAAAGTTAAATTAATAATGTACAATTTGTAAAGCACAACGTACAACGTGTAGCTTAAATAGTTGAATTTAAATTAATTCATTTACTATTCACATGAAAACGACATGATAGAAATTATTAATTATAAGTTACATAGAATACCCCTGAAGTATTTAATAAATACGACTTTTTAAAATTTTAAATTCAATTTACGATTATAATATATGTCAACGAGGTACACGATAAAACATTGTGAGCTGTAAAACCAATCCATGCGATCGCATGTGAATTGGTCATGGGAGCCATGCGATCGCATGGTGACAGATCCCAGCAAACATCTATAAATTTTGACGATTTTTGTTCATTTGTTGCACAATTACTCCCTCTGTTCTATTATTATTATTATTATTATTATTATTATTATTAAGATTAATATTATTATTAATCTTATTATTATTAGTATTATTAATAATTAGTATTATACATAAAATACTACGACGAGGTTATGAGCGTGTCACTTTCAAAAATGGGTTTTCGAGCGGGATAGAGCTAAGGAAAATATGGGTTATTACTAAGGAGGTTATGGGTATTGTTCAAGGGTTTTGTTTGCAAGTCAAAACTAGTGTTTATCATCTTCGTTACATCTACGTACTTTCCTACAATATTGAATCTCAATATTGATATGTAAGTACTTATATTTTATCTTTTACATAATAATTGTGTATCCATGTCTAGTGCTCGAGTATATATATATTTATACATGCTTGTATGCTAAATTTCGTCGCTAAACAGTTTATAATGAATCACGAATTAAATACATATATTACTGGTAAAAGGTATATGATATACATGTTTTTGGAAAGCTAGCGAAAAATCAATAACTTTTCATTTAGATATCGAATAGTTTCAATGAACGGATTAAAAGATATAAGCAACTGAATTATGATTGACGTTAATTGAAATTGCTTTTGAATCTACAATTAAGATTTAAACAACTTGTTTACGAGATTGATAAAATGGATTTTTAAATATTACCAACCGAGTAAATGAATCCTTATATAAGGCACGTCTCGTTTTGTTGAACTAAAGTCAGAATGACTTTTTGAAATGACTTTTGATAAACTTTTGTATGTCGATCTCGAGCATTAGGGTTGTGATACACTATGACCAGACCTAGCTTGATAGACATTTATTGACCAACATATGTTCTCTAGGTTGAGATCTACGATTATTTGATATTCCGGGTTTCGGTCACATTACGATGAACAACTTTATGTGCTGCTAAGGTGAGTTTCATATGATTCCTTTTACTCAATATATTTTTGGGCTGAGAATACATGTGACTGTTTATAAATACTGAAAATACTAGATTTATATGCGTGAGTTTCATTGATCCCTTTTTAATTGCTTTTGCAATATATATTTTTGGGCTGAGAATACATGCACTTTATTTTAAATGCAATGGATACAAGTACATACTAAATTTTACACTGAGTTTGAACCGAAAATCCCTTAGCTTTAGTAACTGTTAACTGCCAGTTATAAGAACTGGTGGGCGCGAGTAGTAGTATATGGATCCATAGGGCTTGATATCCCCGTCCGAGCTAGAGCACTAGCCTTTTAACGGACGTATGCTATTTGAGAAGCGTACACATTGGTTTGCGTGTATTATTAAGATGATTATACAAAGGGTACAAATTATATATACGTTAAGTTTAGTTACCAGGGTGCTCAATTTCGTAGAATATTTTGATAAACGTTTCTGGATGAAACAACTGAAATCTTGTGATCCATCTTTATATACAGATTATGCGAAACATACAAATTATGAACTCACCAACCTTTGTGTTGACACTTGTTAGCATGTTTATTCTCAGGTTCCCTAGAAGTCTTCCGCTGTTTGCTATTATGATATACAAGCTATGTGCATGGAGTCTTACATGGCATATTTTTCAAGAAAACGTTGCATTCACCAATTCATCACCATGTACCTTATTTTGACTGCATTGTCAACGAAAGTACTATTGTAAACTATTATATACGGTAATTGTCTATATGTAGAAATCATCAGATGTCGAAAACCTTTGATTTAAATATACATTTATGGTGTGCCTTTTCAAAAGAATGCAATGTTTACAAAACGTATCATATAGAGGTCAAATACCTCGCAATGAAATCAATGAATGACGTGTTCGTCCATATGGATTTAGAGCGATCGTCACAGTTGGTATCAGAGCGTTGGTCCTAGTGAACCAGGTCTTGCATGAGTGTGTCTAACTGATAGTTGTTAGAATGCATTAGTAAGTCTGGACTTCGACTGTGTCTACATGTCAAAAGTTTTACTTATCATTTCTTGTCAGAAATTACATGCTTATCATTCTTAAGTCTAGACACGTTTACTTGCAATTATTGCATGAATAGTGTGTAGATAAAATTCATATCTCAGCGTATCTGCTAATACATATCTTAGCATATCGGATACTGTAAACTTTTCCTGACATCTTCCGAAAATTTCTCCGTGATTTATGAAATTTGATATTATATATACATATGTAAATTATGTATTGAAGAATACCAAACTAAATTCTATAATCTAATTCATATAAAAAATAATCTCCCTAATTATACAAGATGGATCCCGTATCTAGTTCAAATTCCTTAAATTCCGACAGCTATTCCGATATGGATATTCACCTGAACTCCGAAGACAGTGTAGCCGGAATGGATCAACCAATTAGCCATCATCTATTCTGGATGAATTGGGGATGGGTTCGTAGCCTCCTCAATCATTGGAGACAAGAAGAAGGTGATCCCTTCCATCCACCACATTGCCCTCTTGGCGAAGAACCTGAAGCACTTACCGGCGAACCTGTTCGTAATACCATTTTCTCTCTCATTTTCAGAGTATCTAGTCATGATTATATACTATCTCACATTCTAAATCTTATTCGTCCGCTCGTCCGAACCGACAATCATCCCGGTGTAGTAGAAGAAGTCAACGAGCTTCGTGCTCGAGTGGTGACTTTAGAGAATATGGTACAAAGGTTACAAGCACCAGCAGCATCACCAGCATCAACAGTACCACCATCATCAACGTCAACAGTATCATTACCACCACCAACAACAACATCCGCATCGCACACCTTAACATCACAATCTGTACCTCGAACATCAACGTTATACGCACCATAGATACCAAGGAATACCAACAACAACAAACGATGAAGTATTGATTCATAACTTCATCGAAGAAATATTCTGCAGAGAATATGTAGCTTCTAAAAGTTTTAGAGATTATATATTCTAGTCCTAGTCAAAAACCAGAGGAGATTAATATTATGTTAACTCATTAAATCCATGATTACATCTAAAGAAAATATACATGTAGGTATATTTTCATAAAGATTGTAATTAAGAAAATTCTTTTGTATAAACTGTTAACGGTGAGAATATTTTAACGGGTAGGTAATACCCGAGAGATATATAAATTCACAATTAACATGTTACATTTTTCGATTCTGATTCAACCAATCATCAACTACTTTCATAACGAGAAACATTCTTTCATAGAAATCAAAACAACCATACTCATTCAAAATCAATTACATATTCTGATTTTAACATATCAGAATCCAAGTCGAGATATACCCGATATCATCACTTTTAGATCCCTACATCTTTCAAAGCTATACTTTGATTTCAAAACTGTGCTAGAACATCATATGTATATTAACGATTACAATATGTGTTCAAACCGTCCGAAATTTCTGAAAAACACTTCAAACAATGAACCATCGAGATGATGATCCAACCACATGTTACTCACAGTTATGCACCTGAAAAATTCTCAAAACCAAAGTCATAGTTTAACACGTAATCGTGTCAGACCATTTGGCATTTATTAGCAAAAATAACTTTTCAAACCCTTTTCAACATAGACAGTTTTGTCACAGCTCCAACAAATCAACTTCAATTATTCATTCGAATAAGCCTTATTATAACTTTGATATATAAGTTCGCAATTAATATGTTACACTGTACATTCTTCAACTTTGATTCAAAAATTATTAACAATGCTCACAACGATATACAATCGTTTTCATACAAATTTGATTACATATTGACGGATCAGAATTCAAGTCATAACTCTGAACCGGTGACATCATTCTTAGATCTCGATATCTTTCAAAGCTATATTTTGACTTCATAACTGTGCAAGATCCTTTAACGTTGTTTTTACCGAAAATAATCTTGCAATCCTTTTCAAAGTATCCAGTTTTATCACACTTCCAACCAACTTCGACTTTTCATATTAGCCTTATTGTGACTTTGATATATACGTTCTTGTTACTGGGAAACCTTTCATGTTCCACCACATTAGCAGTAAATTTACTAACAACTCCATTGATCTTTGACCTTCCGAAAAATCATTATATTCATTGAAACCCTATCATGTACTCATCCACATCTTGTAACAATAATTGCCATATCAACAACCGGGAATTAGCAATCAGTATTTCGAATATCGCAGCAATTCTACGTCATCAGTTATATATATATATATATATAATGTCTATCTTCTAGACTTACATACTTCGAATGTGAAGTTTCTGAAAAACATCCCAAACTATGAACTAGTTCTCTGAAATTGAAACAATGCTGATGAAGCAGCAAAAACTGTAAACGACCTTAACAGTCAAAAGTTTAATGATAAAGAATAGTATGGTGGTAAAGCTGAGAAAAAGAGAAGGTTTGGAACTGGAAAACGGATTGAGCAAAGTATGAAGGAGGCTGTGGATAAATCACAAAGACTGAACCTGCCTTCAAGGAATCCAAATGATTCAGTGTCTGCTGAAACCATTAGTAAGAACCTTACTTCTTATTCTAAACCTTCACATACAGATTTTCCGCATCATCCTCTGATATTAGAAATTCTAAGATATCATCGTATCTTCCATTATAAATATCCTCCATATTTCTGAAGATATTTTTTTATAACCATTCTTATCTGAAATCATTCATATCTTCGCTCTATCTGTGTTACATCATAAAAGAAACTATTTTAGTTTCTAAAATCTGAAAAATTCGAAAAATAGATGTTTTGAAGTAATGTTGGGAATTGAAGCATGGGTTAGTATAATATAATGACACTTGATCAACGTGATTATATTACAGTAAGTCATGCTGAGTTTCTAGTGGAACGTGATAAAGGTTCACAGATCACACCCTCAGCATGAACCATGTTACATAACTCTTTCATTCTATTTGACCTCTAAACATATCAAGAAAATATTTTTCTTGATGATTCGGTTTTTTCGAGGTATTCTGGTAATTTGACAAGTCAGATTGTGCCATTACCGTTTCTTTCTTATAATATTAATTATGTTCATTTCAAAATCCATACCTACGAATTTTGGACCATTATTCTCTTGACTTAAAGTCGGGAAGAGAAAACGAAAGCATGAAGCTCCGAAATATAAAGGAGAATATAAGCCCGATAACAACCCCGAAATTACAAACCGTGTATATCAATGCGTATAGCAATATAAAGACACAGAAGAATGAAAAATACTATAACCCCAAGGTAATAGTAGAAGAAAATAATTTCCTGTGGTGGCAGATGAAAAAGAAGAATGAAGGATACGATAGCCAGGAAAATATCAAGAATCAGAACTGGATTAAGCATTTTCACAATCTATTGGGATGTATGAAATAAGAAAGATGATTATAGGAGTGGTGAAAATAAATGAAACGGAAGAGGTCAATTTATAGCGAAATATCAGACATAGTAATCGAGGCAGATTGCGCATTTAATCAAAAAAAAAAATCTTAATTTCCGCAAATTCCGAAGAATCAAATCTTATTTAGATTAAGAAGATTTTCTATTCTTTAAATTTCGGAAATCAATCGTTACTACGTCAAGAGATAAGATGCATCTCTATTCTTCATTTCACTCTTTTACGATAACTTCCCTCATACGCTTCGAGTAATTGGATTGTTTTATCCATATTATTCAACGATGATAGAAATTCTATTTATCAACTCATATTCGTCATGAAAACATTTTTATTGTTATCCATGACGACCTCACTCAAATTTCGGGACGAAATTTCTTTAACGGGGAGGTACTGTGATGACCCGAAAAATTTCGACTTATTTAAATCAATTCTCTATATGATTTAATATTTTCGACATGATAAGCAATGAATTTTGAAACTTTTGAAAATGATTTTTTTTTTATATATAACGGTTGACCACCCTGTTTGTCCAACGATTCACGAACGTCATAACATGTATTATATACATATTTTAATAAATATAAGAGTTTTCGATATATATGGAATCATTCGAATAATATTTATATACGAAATGATTAAAAATTTACTATTAAACGATGCTATTTCAAATCAAAAATTTTACGTATTAAGTCATTTTATTTTTATGATATAATTTTTGTATTTTTTTTAAGAAACAAAGTTAAATTAATAATGTACAATTTGTAAAGCACAACGTACAACGTGTAGCTTAAATAGTTGAATTTAAATTAATTCATTTACTATTCACATGAAAACGACATGATAGAAATTATTAATTATAAGTTACATAGAATACCCCTGAAGTATTTAATAAATACGACTTTTTAAAATTTTAAATTCAATTTACGATTATAATATATGTCAACGAGGTACACGATAAAACATTGTGAGCTGTAAAACCAATCCATGCGATCGCATGTGAATTGGTCATGGGAGCCATGCGATCGCATGGTGACAGATCCCAGCAAACATCTATAAATTTTGACGATTTTTGTTCATTTGTTGCACAATTACTCCCTATGTTCTATTATTATTATTATTATTATTATTATTATTATTATTATTATTATTATTATTATTATTATTATTATTATTATTATTATTATTATTATTATTATTATTAAGATTAATATTATTATTAATCTTATTATTATTAGTATTATTAATAATTAGTATTATACATAAAATACTATGACGAGGTTATGAGCGTGTCACTTTCAAAAATGGGTTTTCGAGCGGGATAGAGCTAAGGAAAATATGGGTTATTACTAAGGAGGTTATGGGTATTGTTCAAGGGTTTTGTTTGCAAGTCAAAACTAGTGTTTATCATCTCCGTTACGTCTACGTACTTTCCTACAATATTGAATCTCAATATTGATATGTAAGTACTTATATTTTATCTTTTACATAATAATTGTGTATCCATGTCTAGTGCTCGAGTATATATATATTTATACAAGCTTGTATGCTAAATTTTGTCACTAAACAGTTTATAATGAATCACGAATTAAATACATATATTACTGGTAAAAGGTATATGATATACATGTTTTTGGAAAGCTAGCGAAAAATCAATAACTTTTCATTTAGATATCGAATAGTTTCAATGAACGGATTAAAAGATATAAGCAACTGAATTATGATTGACGTTAACTGAAATTGCTTTTGAATCTACAATTAAGATTTAAACAACTTGTTTACGAGATTGATAAAATGGATTTTTAAATATTACCAACCGAGTAAATGAATCCTTATATAAGGCACGTCTCATTTTGTTGAACTAAAGTCAGAATGACTTTTTGAAATGACTTTTGATAAACTTTTGTATGTCGATCTCGAGCATTAGGGTTGTGATACACTATGACCAGACCTAGCTTGATAGACATTTATTGACCAACATATGTTCTCTAGGTTGAGATCTACGATTATTTGATATTCCGAGTTTCGGTCACATTACGATGAACAACTTTATGTGCTGCTAAGGTGAGTTTCATATGATCCCTTTTACTCAATATTTTTTGGGCTGAGAATACATGCGACTGTTTATAAATACTGAAAATACTAGATTTATATGCGTGAGTTTCATTGATCCCTTTTTAATTGCTTTTGCAATATATATTTTTGGGCTGAGAATACATGCACTTTATTTTAAATGCAATGGATACAAGTACATACTAAATTCTACACTGAGTTTGAACCGAAAATCCCTTAGCTTTGGTAACTGTTAACTGCTAGTTATAAGAACTGGTGGGCGCGAGTAGTAGTATATGGATCCATAGGGCTTGATATCCCCGTCCGAGCTAGAGCACTAGCCTTTTAACGGACGTATGCTATTTGAGAAGCGTACACGTTGGTTTGCGTGTATTATTAAGATGATTATACAAAGGGTACAAATTATATATACGTTAAGTTTAGTTACCAGGGTGCTCAATTTCGTAGAATATTTTGATAAACGTTTCTGGATGAAACAACTGAAATCTTGTGATCCATCTTTATATACAGATTATGCGAAACATACAAATTATGAACTCACCAACCTTTGTGTTGACACTTGTTAGCATGTTTATTCTCAGGTTCCCTAGAAGTCTTCTGCTGTTTGCTATTATGATATACAAGCTATGTGCATGGAGTCTTACATGGCATATTTTTCAAGAAAACGTTGCATTCACCAATTCATCACCATGTACCTTATTTTGACTGCATTGTCAACGAAAGTACTATTGTAAACTATTATATACGGTGATTGTCTATATGCAGAAATCATCAGATGTCGAAAACCTTTGATTTAAATATACATTTATGGTGTGCCTTTTCAAAAGAATGCAATGTTTACAAAACGTATCATATAGAGGTCAAATACCTCGCAATGAAATCAATGAATGACGTGTTCGTCCATATGGATTTGGAGCGATCGTCACAGTTACCGGGTGTTCCAGAGGAAAGACAAGTTGAATTTCGCATCGAGTTGGTTCCGGGGGCTAGCCCCATTGCTAAAACTCCTTATCGTTTAGCGCCAACGGAGATGCAAGAGTTGTTAAATCAAATTCAAGAATTGCTCGAGAAGGGTTTTATTCGACCGAGTGCTTCACCGTGGGGCGCTCCGGTGTTATTTGTGAAGAATAAAGACGGTAGTATGCGTATGTGCATTGATTACCGTGAGTTGAATAAAGTGACGATCAAGAATCGTTATCCATTACCTAGGATTGACGATTTATTTGATCAACTTCAAGGTACAACGTATCTCTCTAAGATCGACCTACGGTCTGGCTATCACCAAATGCGGGTCCGTGAGGAAGACATTGAGAAAACGGATTTTAGAACGCGGTATGGGCATTTTGAGTTTGTGGTGATGCCTTTTGGTCTTACGAATGCACCGGCGGCATTCATGGATCTTATGAACCGAGTGTGCCAACCTATGTTGGACAAGTCGGTAGTAGTGTTCATCGACGACATACTAGTCTATTCGAAAAGTATGAACGAACATGAACGTCATTTGCGTGAAGTATTGAAGACCTTACGAAAGGAGAAGTTGTATGCTAAGTTCTCCAAATGTGAATTTTGGCTAAGGGAAGTCCAATTCCTTGGTTATATTGTGAACAAAGACGGTATACAAGTAGATCCGGGGAAGATAGAGACGGTGAAGAGTCGGGGACGACCGACTACGCCTACGAAAATCCGAAGTTTCCTCGGATTGGCCGGTTATTATCGTCGGTTTATCCAAGACTTTTCTAAGATTGCTTCTCCATTAACGAAGTTGACGAGAAAGAATGCTAAGTTTAATTGGGAGAATGAGCAAGAAATTGCTTTTCAATTGTTAAAAGAGAAGTTGTGTCAAGCTCCGGTTGTTAGTATTACCGGAAGGTGTGGAAGATATGACGGTTTATTGTGATGCTTCGCTAAATGGGCTCGGGTGTGTTCTAATGCAAAGAGGTAAAGTCATCGCTTATGCCTCACGACAATTAAAGGAACACGAAACAAGATATCCGACTCATGATCTTGAGTTGGCGGCGGTTGTGCATGCGTTGAAAATTTGGTGCCATTACTTGTATGGTGTCAAGTGTACGATTTATTCGGATCATAAGAGTTTGAAACATCTCTTTAATCAACGAGATTTGAATTATCGCCAACGTAGGTGGATGGATGTGGTGAAAGACTACGATTGTGAAATACTTTATCATCCGGGTAAGGCGAATGTTGTCGAGGATGCGTTGAGTCAAAAGAGTCAACATCCGGCGATAAAAGTGGGGTCGTTACGTTTGATTATTTCCAACGATTTTCTTGAGAAGCTTGGCGAGATTCAAATAGAGGCTTACATTCACAATAAGCATGTGGAACGAATCGTGGGCCAATCGGAGTTCATTACTATGGGCCCGCATGGTTTGTTGTCTTTTCAAGGAAGGGTGTGGGTGCCTAAGATGGGTGATTACCGACGGGTGCTACTTGATGAAGCACATAAGTCAAAATATTCCATTCATCCGGGCGCGACAAAAATGTATCATGACTTGAAGAAAGATTATTGGTGGCCGGGCATGAAACGTGATGTTGTGAAGTATGTTGAGCAATGTGTCACGTGTTTACAAGTAAAAGCCGAACACCAAAAGCCGTATGGTAAGTTGCAACCGTTAGAAATTCCGAAGTGGAAATGGGAACACATTACCATGGATTTCATTACAAAGTTACCTAAAACGGCGAGAACCCAATTCGATTCGATTTGGGTTATAGTTGACCGATTGACAAAAAGCGCTTTGTTTCTTCCCATTAAAGAAGCGATATCGTCGGAGGCCTTGGCTAAGTTGTTTATCAAGGAAGAGACATGGGGTTCCTATATCTATTATTTCGGATCGAGATACCCGTTTTACATCTCGGTTTTGGGAAAAGTTTCATGAAGATATGGGTACGCAATTGAAGTTGAGTACGGAGTATCATCCTCAAATGGACGGTCAAACCGAACGTACGAATCAAACTTTGGAAGATATATTACGGGCGTGCATCATTGACTTCGGTGGTAGTTGGGATGAGCATTTGCCTTTGGTGGAATTCTCGTACAATAATAGTTATCATACTAGTATCGGGATGCCTCCTTACGAAATGCTTTATGGGCGTAGGTGTCGAACTCCCGTTTGTTGGGGAGAAGTGGGTCAAAGAGAGATCGGGAGTACCGATTTGGTTTTAGAGACCAATAGCAAGATCGATTTGATTCGGGAACATTTGAAGAAGGCTCAAGATAGACAAAAGTCATATGCCGATAGACGTAGGCGATTGATTGAGTTCCAAGAAGACAATATGGTGATGCTTAAGGTTTCACCATGGAAGGGTATTATTCGATTTCAAAAACGGGGAAAGTTAGCTCCTCGGTTTATTGGGCCGTTTAAGGTTTTAGCTCGTGTTGGTGAAGTTGCATATCAATTGGAATTACCCGAAGAGCTTGCGGGGATCCATAATACATTTCATGTTTCCCACCTCCGTAAGTGTCTTGCGGATGATTCCTCATAGATGCCTTTAGACGAGATCGAGCTAAACAACAAGTTAGAATATGTCGAGGAACCGATTGCTATCCTTGACGAGAAGGTGAAAATGTTGAGGAATAAAGAGGTGAGAACTTTCAAGGTTCAATGGAGGCGAAGTAAAGGTTCCGAGTTCACTTGGGAGCCCGCAGAGTTCGTGTTATTTTATCTTCCCTCGTGTCATGCAGCTTGGATTGCGAGGACGCAATCCGAATAAGTGGGGGAGAGTTGTAAGACCCGAGTATTTGTAGTGTATATAAGTGTAATGTTCGATACTTGAAACGGGGTTTTGGTTATATATTTAAAAGCAAGAAAAAAGCTGAACTGGAGGTGTCGCGCGCCGCGCGGCCTGGTGGCGCTCCGCGCCATCTGTCTGCGACAGATTCTCCTCTTCTTTTAAAATAGATATTTTGAGGGCATTTTGGCCAAAACACATTGGAGCCCAAATTTAATGCCTTGGATCAGTTTTAGAGCTTCATTCACTCCATTCCCAACAACCTTATCTTCTCCAATTAAACTCTAGAGAGAGAGTGCAATCCTTGAGAGAGAAAGCTCCATTAAAGGGTGAAAGAGGTTGAATCGGGTCTTGGAGCAAGTTATAAAGTCGTTCATCTAGTCGATAGCTACGTGGTGATTGTGTTGGTAAGTTATAAAACCCGATTTCTTACTTTAATTGCTTTAAGGGTTAGGGTTTGGGCTAGTGATGAACCAAAGACCCATTTTGTTAGTATTTTAGGGATTTTGGGTGAATATGGGTTATGAAGGCTCATTGATGACTAACCTAGGGTTTGAATGTGTTAATTGGACTTTTGAGTCTTAAATTTGGTTAGTTAGTTGCTAGAACACTTTAATAATATGTAAATGGGTGTGTTGACCTTGAAATGGGTCAAATGAGTCTTTAATGACCTAAGTGGCCTAGCAAGTATGAAAACGAGTTAGCCTTGCGACCTAAATGTGTTTTAAACCCATCTTGACGAATGATTTGGGTTTTGGTGTGTGTTGACCCAATTTAGGGTTAAGGGTGCAAATGGGTTGAAATTGCACCTTGGGTCAAAATGGCTTAGAATGGTGAAAAGGGTTTGGTTGACCGACTTGAGTTTGCATTTGATGATGTGTATTATATGATAGGTACGTTACTTGGAGGTCTTGCAAGCTCGGGTATCTTTTCACAAGACTTTGAGGTGAGTGGAATAATTATATGCGTATGTATATAATGTGTCTATTTATTGTAGCGTGAAATGTGTAGTGTCGAGGTGCTAAGACACCATGTTTCACGTGAAGAGTGTAGCATCGAGGTGTTAAGATGCCACTCGGGTGTAGCATCGAGGTGTTAAGATGCCACCTAGGAGTGTAGTGTCGAGGTGTTAAGACGCCACTCCGTAAATTAATGAGTGATGCATCGAGGTGTTAAGATGCCACTCGGGGTGATGTGCCGAGGTGTTAAGGTGCCACCCTAGGGGTTAGTGGTGCGAGGTGTTAAGTGCCCTAACGGATGTTGTGAACACCGATGGTGTTTTCGCGAGCGTCGTTCCCTTGTACTATTGGTTAACCATGGTTATTTGTGTTGTAAGCATATTATATTATTCGAGTTATATTCATATGCGGTTGTTATGCTAGCTTGTGGTATTGGAGATTTATAGCTTGTTATCGTGACGATAAGCTAAATGTGTATGCTAGCGTGTTTGCGGGTTGGTGTGTAAGTGTATGCAAGTAGGTATAATTATATATGTATTCGTATAATTATTGCATTCACTAAGTTTTGCTTACCCTCTCGTTGTTTACCATTTTATAGGTTCGGTTTTGGACAAGGGTAAGGGCATCGTTTTGGACTAGAGATCCCGCTTGATGCTAGGGGACGCTTTTGGCTTTAGTAGCTCTTGGAGTTTGACCGATAGTTGGGTAGTTTAATCCCAAATGCCATGCTCATTGTGTAGTTTGGAACTTAAACTTTTTGGTGGTCGAAACTTTAACTTGTATTAAACTTGTAATTTGGGTCGTGTGGGCCTCGCTTGTAAAACATTGATTTTATGTTTGAAACAGGTTAGTTTTACATATTTGGATGTATGGTAAAAAGTGTTTCGTCTAAAAGTGTCGGGAACTAGTCAATCTTTTTCGCATTTAAAAACTTTTCGGACAGTCCACTTTGGCGCACCGCGCCCCTACCTGGTGCGCCGCGCGGGTATGCTGCACAGATTTTTTTTTATTTTGTATTTTCGCGTGGTTTGGTCGAGGGTTGGTTTGGGTTGTTACAAGTCTTGAAATACTAGAATCACCTCTTTATTCTTCACACTTTGTACATCAGTGATTTCTATACGGCGGTATAAACAATGGTAGTAACGATGTGGTTTACAGTCCCACATGACTATAAAATTTAGATCCTTTAAGGAAATTGGATCTTTATGAAAACATTTGATCTTTTTGAAAATTTAATCTAGTTTTTACCCTAGATAAGTTTTCCGGAATAACCCTTCACCGGTGTTTGCAAATTCTTTTTGTGGGTTTGGTGGGTTTCAGATTTGAAAATTTTAGCTCAAAACTTGCGGTTTTGTGTCACCCACTTGCTAACCTTGTATTGGTAAAGCAACACGTCCAGTATACTTGTTTCGTATATTACCTTTCAGTAAACTACCGTCCAGTTGTAAAGGAAAGCGTTGAACAAGCAACTGTTAAGGCAATGTCCCCTGACATGCTTTTAATTATGGTCTATAACGTGTCGGACGCAATTACTATCCTTTGTAGGAGCAATAGTAAAGCTCACCCTTATAATTTTTTGATCTTGGCACAAGGTCCTGTCTTTAACCATGCTATGCAACCACCGTTCTTACGGTTGACACCCGATTTGGTTCAGGTGACCTAATGAATTCCAGGTGAATTCCTAGGATTTTACGTTCAATGGTAATGAACGCATTGAAAATGGGTTTTCAGAAAACAAATCGGTTTGTAATTTTGATCAAAATATTTTCTCGTTCAAGCTCGAGTTTAGATGTCATTGAATTCCATGAGTTTGTAATTCTCAATCTTTAAAGTCAATCTCAAGGATTGAGTAATATCAGGCTTAAAAGCTGATTTTTAATCTTTAAGGAGATTATCCTTTCTGGGGGTCTGATTCATTAGTCTTATCAAGCTAATTTGCACTGCGTCCTCCCCATTTTACAAGACAGATCCTCTCATGGTTAGGATAAGTCTGACCACTTGGTGACCCTGTTTGATGCTGAGGTCCGTGGATTTCCTGCTGATTTTAGTGATGACTTTTCGTCAACCTACAGCTGGTCTGGACGACAACTTCATGACCTAAATATAGAAGCGCGTTTCTTTTTCGGAAGACTTTACTTCCTTTTAATGATGGAATTGATTCATCGTGTAGATCCATCTTTCTTACAGTAAATCGGGTAAAACTTTTTATTTTAGTCCAAAGCAAAAGTATCTTCAGTTATTTGTACAAAAATATGTGACATATGTTTAAAATAACTTGGTAAATTTTCCCACACTTGGCTTTTATTTTCTTTTATTTGCCTTTTTATTGTCTTCTATTCCATTTTAAATGAATTCTAACATTTTGGTTTGTTTCTCAATTTATGTCCTTTCCGAGGTAACAATAATTTCGGTGTTAACACCTAGTTTTATCGTTCATAAATGTGTATAAACATGATTTTGAATTCATTTAATTGACAATTTTGAAAATTTTTACTAGAATTGGGTAGTCAGTATATAAGACTAGGGCTGTTCTTTATTATCAGAGAGCACTAGATTCTAATACAACTACTGCGTTACTAGTATTTTTAATGGTAACCAAGTGTTTAAATCAAAAAAAATTTTAAAATCCGAAAGAATTTAACCCCTTCCCACACTTAAGATATTGCAATGCCCTCATTTGCAAGAAATCAGTAACAATTTAAATTATTGAGGGTGATTAGCGTAGAAAAATGATTAAATTTTACCAAAGTTTCCAAACATATTGGCGTTTGTTTGCTGAATGATAAATGGTGCACATCATTTGTTCATTCCGTCTTGTTGTTACATCACATTTGTTTTTCGTTTTGTCGTCAAAACTAGCTTTTGCTGAACTTAATGCCAGTCTTTGAAAATGCGCTGTTTTACCCTGTTTTGTACAATTTACAATATACATACATACAAATATAAACATGCATGGCAATTTGAAATGGGACTTAAAATCCCACTTTCAAATCCTAAATGTGAAATATTAGTACACAATAATAATAAAAATGATAAAAATTACACAAATATATCCAATAACATAAGTTTAAACATGAATAAGTAAAAAGATAAAAACATAAAAATCATAAAATTAACCAATGGAACTAAATCAGTCTGGATAGGGGTTCCAGTTCATCTCATCAGGTGGGTTCCATTGTTGGTTATAGGTGTCCTGATAGGGTTGGTTATAGTCATACCGGTTAAAGGGTGGTCGGATCTCGGGGCTGTGTGGCGGAAAATAAGCAGGTCTAGTAGGCACGTAGTTATTCGGTACCTGATATGATAGCTGGCTCATGATTTGGTGCTGATGAACTAACCAGCTATCGTGTTGGCGTCGCCTATAATCCTCGTATACTCGCTCGGATTTCCACTGCTCGTACATACTATGTCTGGCCGCGTTCGTCATTGCTTCCTCATCTATACGAACGTGGACGTCAAGAATAGCATCTCGAAAGACATCCCTAATGTCTTCCGCTTCCTCCATTTCCTCGTCTGAGCCCCTTTCTACCTGTGGATGAGGACCCTCATAGGGTACTGCCTGGTTGCGTCTACTTTTTAATGCCTTAGCACCCACATAAACTTTCAATCCTAAAGGCTCAACCTGTTCTCTACAAAGCTGTAATGGACCCCCTTGGTTCCTATCAACACCTAAATACTCTCCAATGAGAGTAACAAAAATACCTCCTCCTATTATACTCCCGTCCTGCATTCCTTCTACCATTTCAGATAAATAAAAACCAACACAGTAAGGGATATTGACAAAGCTTCTAGGATCCCGAATACACTTTAGGTAGAATAAATCATGTAAGGTCATTTTTTCCTTATTGTGACCTCTCTGTGTAATCGAGTTAGCCAAAAATCTATGAATGATACGAAGCTCGGCTCTGTCAATATGTGTATAGGAGTATCCTCCCGCTCGTGTAAAAACATCAAAATGTGACATACGCCTCCAAATGGCGTCAGCGTCAAAGTTGCTATCTACCCTTTCACCATAATGAATCAAATTTGTACAATCGGGTAGTAGCAACTCACCAGGAGTATATATCTGTAAAGCCCTGGCCATGTCCAGCATGGACATTCTGTACATCCTACCGCCAAGGATAAACCTAAGAAATCTTCTATCATCTATTCTAACTATATTTGTATCAAGTGATACAGTACTCATCAATTCAACACACCATTCCTTATATACAGGCCTACGAATGGTGAAAAGACGTTCCCAATCTGTAAAAGAAGAGTTCCCGTACCTCTGAATCAGTAGCAGTCTGACTCTATTAGCTAGCTGAACTCTCTCCAAAGGATCCCAATCGATTACCCTTGGCACCTCTACGTTTTTTGTTACCAATTTGAATTTGTTCCTTTGATATGTCTCGTAATCTCTCCATCTTCTATCAAATCTCAGATTAAGATGCAAAGTGTGCTCAGGAATTGTTGGGAATTATACTGGCGGCCTCATCGGAAATACTATGAATTCATTAACAAACTGTACCGGATCATAATAAGGTACATGTTGATCAGGCTGTTGTTGTGGTTCCTGTTGTGGTTGTTGTTCAGGTTCTGGCTCGTGTTGCATTTCTGGTTCTGGTTCTGGTGCTGGGACAGGTTGTCTAGATGATGATGATCCTGAACCTCCAGTATCGGCTTTCTGCAAAACACATTAAACACAAAATTTGTGCATCCAAATATGCATTAGTGTTACCAAAATAACAACTTAAAACAATAACAATAACATGTTAAATCAAAATTAAACTTATACACATTTTCACAATTTTTACAATTCTATACTTTTTCAAATAAGCACATACGAAAATGTAGACAAAGTTCATAAGCATTTAACTCAAATAACATGTCAAAATAGTCATTACTAATAATTAAACAAGTCTCAAATGGCAAATATATCAAATTAATCAAGTTCATGAATTTTGCACCTAAAAAGTCCACTTTAATCTCCAAAAATCATGTTTAGGATCAATGTTTGGATCATTTAACTACCTAAACATGTTACATTACTCAATTTAGCAATAATTCATGACAAAAATCGGCCATAACCTGTTTATATCAAAAAGCCCCAAATTGCTCAAGAACACAAACCCTAGATTTCTACAAATTTTGAAGTTTTTGGCTTAAAATTATTTTAAATAGCATCAATCTAGGTTATACATGCATAAAATACTAACAATTTATTACTAATTACACTAGAAATTAACAAAATTGCATTAGGTAAAATATTGGTATTTATCACAAAAACTAGAAAATTTATGAGTTTAGGGGTGTAATTTTTACCTTTTTGCTGAAGAATGAGAATCTAGGCATGATTAGAGCAAGAAATTTGACGAATTACGGTGAAAAATTGCGAATTTTAGAGGTGATTTGGGAGTGTTTTCGTATATGTTGTGTGTTTTGTGTGTTGAAGAACAGAACAGGCGACTGCTTGTATCAGGCCTGATTTTACTCCCCATGCGATCGCATGGAAACAAAGGCCTAACTCCATGCGATCGCATGGAGTCCCGGGTACAGTACTTTTGCATTTTTTTTATAACACCTTATACTTTATAAAACTTATAATTAATTAAATTCTAAAAATTTTATTTTCCTTTAGGAGCGAGGGTGTTTCGGATCGTTGTCCTAGTCCGTCCCTCGACAAAATTTTAAAATTTGTCAATTTAAAGCGCGGTTTTTAAAAGTAAAGATTTTTGTTTTTTTGTTTTTTTTATGTTTTTGGCATACTTTAATTTAATAAGATTAAAAATAATGATAATAAAAGTTCTAGACCCTCCCTCGGGTAAAGCAATTTCGGTTCAACGACCTAGTCTTCAACTCACGACGAATTTTAAAAATCATATTTTTTAACTTACGAAATAAAGTAAATTTTTGTTTTTAAATTCACACCAAACTTAAATTTAAAATGCATAAAATTAAAAATTTATATTAAAAATTCACACCAAACTTAAATTTAATTTTGTTTTTATACATACAAACTTATATTAAAAGTATTAATTTTTCAAATATTTACAATTTTAAATATATTGATTTAAAAAGTTTACAATATTATTTTAATATTAATTTTAAAAACAAAGTAAAAATAAAATTAAAAATCTTTTTGGATTTTATCCCACTTTAATCAATCAAATATTATCAAAAATATACGCCCCTCTTTTCGGTAAAGTAATTTCGATTTCATAACCTAATTTAACTCATGACGAATTTTTGAAATATTTTGGGTTGATTGATTAAAGATATTTATACCTTAAGAATAAACGGTAAATTTCGCAGTGATGTAATAAATTTTTGAATGATATCAATAATTTCGGTCGCAAGACCTAATTTCATCGAATACCAATTTAATACTTTATAGCGAACAAATTAGCGTTTATTATCAAAAGGTTGAAAATAAAAATAAAAATAAAAATAAAAACTGTACAAACTTACCTGTGAAATAGATTTCTAAGTGATATGCTCTAGCCCACTCATAAGATAGTCGGACTATTTACATGTTGTAAGAACATGTATATGCGAATCCTATTGATAGATCTATCGGGTTTGACAACCCCAACCGGGCTAGTCGCTCTAGTATCGTAAACGGTTGCATAGTACTTCGTTTTTACTACACTTGGTACAGTGTAGGGAGATTTCATAATAAAGGGAATATGCCACATTAATGGTTAAGTATGGTTACCGAAGCGCTCAATAACTTATAGAATACTTTTATACACTTGTGAGTGTACATATATTTATAACTATGAAATCTTGTGGTCTATATTTATATCGATGATAAACTTATATATCTCACCAACCTTTGTGTTGACTGTTTACGCATGTTTATTCTCTGGTCCTTAAGAAAGTCTTCCGATGTTGCATTATCTGAGCAAGCTGTGCATGGAATCTCATACTTTTATTTAAATAAAGTGTTGTATTCAATAAAACCTTTGTCATGTATTATATTCGACTATTACGTCAAGTGTGTAGTATTTGGAAACCGATGTATTTTGGGGATTATTTCTTAAATAATCGCCCACTTGTTTAAAACATGCGTTATGTATAATAATGATGTGCTTTTTATGAAACGAATGCAATATTTTCTAAAACGTATCATATAGAGGTCAAATACCTCGCTATGGGACCAATGAGAACGTACTGCGTTTATAGTAATATGGACGGGTCATTTCAACATCACGTGAGTCTTTGCAAAATTTTACAAGATGTATTATAGACTTGTATGGTAATGTATACATGAGAGAACCGACCGAGGACGATATACGTCGGCTGTATCATAAACATGAAGAACTTCACGGCTTTCCTGAAATGCTTGAAAGCATTGATTGTATGCATTGGGCTTGGGGTAAATGTCCAAATGCATGGAAAGGGCATTTCACCCGAGGCGATCACGGTTACCCGACAATCATGTTGGAAGCCGTTGCATCGTATGACAATTGGATTTTGCATGCATATTTTGCAATGGCCGGTTCGAACAATGACTTGAATGTCCTTAATGCATCTCCATTGTTTGATAGTTTACTAACTGACACGGCTCCTCAAGTTCCATACGAAATTGGGGACATTGATTTTGATCGAGGCTACTATCTTGCCGATGCGATTTACCCTTCGTGGGCTTCTTTCGTTAAGGGATTCTCAAGTGTTGTTGACGCAAAAAGGAAATACTTTACAAAGAAACAATCTGCATATCGTAAAGACGTTGAGAGGACATTTGGAATTTTGCAAGGTCGTTGGGGGTATTTTAAGACAACCAGCTAGGCCATATAGTGTAAACGCAATCAAAAGAATCATGTGTGGTTGCATCATATTGCACAACATGATAATTGAAGACAATGATTTTAACATAGCTGAAAATAAATCTTACTACTTGCTTGTCAACAACCTACAAGGATCAACTTGGTACGAAAGGTGTGATGTATATGCCGAGAAGACAAAAGAGCTGCGTGACAAAGACGAGCATGGGTATCTTCGGCATACTCTAGTTTCGCATCTATGGCATAATCGCGATGACCAAATAGTTAACGAATTGAAACTTTTTAATCCCGATAACGTATTGTTTTTTTTTTTTAAAATTTTTAGGAATTGTAATGTTTTTTTTTAGGAATTGTAATGTTTTTATTTTATTTTATTTTAATGGAAGTTATTTTTATTTATGTTAATATTTATAATTATATTCATTTATGTTATATTTAAAATCATAAAAATAATAATAAAAATATAAACTGATGTGCCTAACTGACAGAGGTCACCACTCCTCACTTTTTCTGACTCAGGAAGTCAGGCCTGACATGCCAAGTGACATCAGTCACCACTTTCAGTGCTCTAAGTGTCAAAATATTTCGGATTTTTGGTTAGAGCAATTATTCAAATATTTGTAATTCATATAATATCATTATTAATATGTACAATTGATAATGATAATTACGTATACGATTGACGAATTACAAGTGGTCTCTCCCATTTGTAATCCAACCACTCCATTAGACGGCACCACCACCTATTCCATTTTTGTGTATATATAATTAATATAATTATAATTATTAATGAATTTTCTAATGACAGTCTTAAAGACTATTATGAATAATTAAATGTGTATAAATTTGTAGTACATGAAGGTAGTTTTTATTAATAGATGGGTGGTTATATTAGATGTACAAACAATTAATGTATGTTTGAATGGCTTAATGACATCTCTTAGGGACGTCATTAGAAAAATGATCAAATGACCTCAAAATGCTGATTTCCAAAAAAATTGCGCGTTTCATTTTTTTTTTCCGAAAATGATTATGATTCCGAAAAATATATAATTGAGAGTAATATCGTCAAATTCATTAACAGTCGTAAGTTTGTTAAATTTCGTTAAGCGCCCACATGTGCTTGGCATGTGAGGACAAAATTACATGGTTGGTCCCTAAACCTTATAAAAAAAATTAAAAATTAAATTAAAAACTATATATAATAAAAATAAAATTAGAATAAATTTAATATATTAATTTTTGAAATTTATTACTTTTGTAAAAAAAATTAAAAATTATAAAAATCAAATATTTTTTAATTTTTATTATTTATTACTTATTTATTTTTATTTTTAGTACTTATTTATTTTTATTACTTTATTATTTAGTATTATTATTTCTTATTTTTTTATATGGTTCAGTAACCAACCGTGTAATTTTGTCTTTCAAATGCCAACTACATGTAAGCACTTAACGAATTTGTAAATTAAAATTTTAGAAGTTCAAATTAAAATATAAATATAGAATTGGTTTCCTTCTGCCTAGCTTTTATACATTATCGTACTCAATTCAAAATAAGTAATTAAAATTATTTAATTTTAATAATTAAAATAATTATTAATAAGATTTAATAATAATAATTAATTAATAATATTTAATTTTAATTCAAAATTATTTAGATTAATGACATAACCACCATGCTTAGATTTTTTTTTTTTCTTTTTGATTTTTTCTTAACAAAGAATTAACCTAATAATGACATTATCATTATAGAATTTTAATATTAACTATAGATGTCTAACTAAACGTGTATTGTGATATTTAAAGTAACATGTGGAAGGATCTGTAATTCATTTACAATGTAAAGATTTTGAAAAGAATTGTTTGAAAAGGTTGATTTAGTTATTACTTTAGAGAAAACTGGCAACCGCACGATCTAACTCCAATCTTATTAACAAAGGCAAATGGCCTAAAAAGGTAACATAAGTTACCAAATTTGACAATCAAGGTAACCCTCAAAAAAAGATGCCCGAAAAAGATTTCAATTTAATTTTTGCGCAAGAAAAAGATTACGTGTTTAAAAATTTTAAAATTGAGGTAATATCCAATGAAAAAAATAATCTAAAATCGTAAATTACTTCAAATTGAAAGTTGGAACAGATTCCTAGTGCTTCAAATAGCATTTGTTGTGAAGCAACTTGATCCAAAACATCACGAAAAACAACGAATCGAGATGAACAATTCGTTTTGTTCAAACGACTCGTTCATCTCGATTCGTTGAATTTCGTGATGTTTTGGATCAAGTTGCTTCACAACAAATGCTAATTGAAATACTAGGCTTCTGTTCCAATTTTCAATTTGAAGTAATTCCCGATTTTAGATTTTTTTCATTGAATATTACCTCAATTTTAAAATTTTTAAACACGCAATCATTGTCTTGCGCAAAAATTAAATTGGAATCCTTTTCGGGCTTACACGATTTGAGGATTACCTTGATTGTCAAATTTGATAACTTATGTTACCTTTTTGGGCCATTTGCCCTATTAACAATTAACAATAGATGATTACTTAGCAAGGCTTATATTTTAATTTGTTTTTGATCGGCCCGTCTAAAAGTTGAGACATGTATAATTGTTACCGCTATTTAATTACTAACATATAATATATGCTACATTTCTATTTTGTGTGTAGATATTTTGTCTGGAATACAATGTTATTTATAGGTTTGGTTTAGTTGTCATTTCAATCTTGCTTTTACCTTACCTCTAAGTTTAAATAAGTATGTATAAACTTCCTAAATGGGGATCATTTACCTACATGTGAATACACAGTAGGTTTAGCATATTTGTCAGATGATTTTTCTAACTTCATTTTAATAATCCCCCAATATCGGCAGGTATTACACTAGTTTTTAATTAGTGTAATCTTATTTTATAAGGGAGTCTACAGTATTGTTAGTTTATATCATCAATAAAATAATATTATTGATCAGAGAAAAATTGTGAATAATCTATCACTTTTGTTTCTATATTATTTATTATTTGAGTTTATAGTTTAGACATTTGACATTGACAATAAGTTAATAGGTAAATGATTTGACTTGTAAAACAATTCATGAACGTTTCTTTTACTTGGAATCCGTCTTGCTTTATTTATTTAATTTTTTTACCAAGAACCCTCATAACAAGCACTTGGCTCCCCATAGTAAGTAAATCTCGGACATCGAAAACGTAGACGTTACCTCGATGTTAGATAAAAGATCTTCCACCGTAAATCTCTAATTAGGCTCAAGTGGGCATTTCTAATGATTGAACCCGAGAACTACAGCTTCACTAGAAGTCCCGTTGACCACTTGAGCACTGCCCGATAAACATTCACATTTGATGAAATTTTGAATCTTGATCATTACTCCGTATTAATTAGTTTTCATATTTTCACATATATGTAAGTAAAATATATATGAAACTGAAATGAGTAAATAAGACCATAACATATTACTCAATTAAGATAAGGGTTAAAGCCATAAATATGTCATATACTTTCATTTTTGTCCCAATGTAGGCTATATACCCCCAAAAATACCAATGTAGGCTATATACTTTCATAAAGTGTACTAATATGAACGAACAAAACTTATTAACCGGATAAACAACTAAATGATGACGTGACATTCTACGTGGAGAATGACGTCGGTGATACATCGGAACAAAACTGAAATATATAGCCTACATCTGAACAAAACTTAAAGTATATAGCCTACATTGGAACAAAACTGAAAGTATATGACCTATTTGTAGCCATATAAAATGCAAAAAAAATGTTAAATAATTAACTTTACCGGTTCAGCAGGTAACTTGTTAAATTTGTGTACATCGATACAACTTTCAAGAGTATATAACCCACATTGGTATTTTTTGAGGTATATAGCCAATATTAAGACAAAACTGAAAGTATATGACCTATTTATGGCTTTAACCCTTAAGATAATTAAATCATAATCATATATGATAAATAATCAAAATAAGAACTGAAAATTAAAACGATCGAACCTAATTGAAGGTTGAGCCGGGCTTATGTTTAACACAATTCTCTTAAACAGATTCTTTATTTGTTCACAGGGTACATGTAATGATCAATCCTTGATTAATGTTACTTAATTAAGGATTGAGTGCAATGAGATTAAAGGGGTGGAATGGGATGTTGATGATCGTTTTGGGCCCTGATGATCGTTTTTCACTTTAACAATTAAGTGATCAACCACCCCAACCTGGTCTTGATTATTGATTAGCATAATTCACCTTAACACAATGTAAAGATTCCTTGGGCAAAGTCACAAATGAAAATTACAAAGGCTATAAATGAGAGGCCAAGCTCTCTATTTATAGTTTCTGGAATATTCGCGGTGTGCGGATTAACTATCATCCGCGTTGTCTTAGCGGAATGAATCCGCAATGTTTCACTAACACGCACTCTGATCCGCGAACTTTACCTTCAGCGGATCTCCCTAATTCTTTAAGTATACTTTACGCAACTGCTGTTTACAGCCTTTTGCACTTAAAATATACATATGCAATGCTATGTATATGATCAAGTCCCCCCAGTTTATTATGGTACATTTTTCATAAAAAATGCAGCATGATAAACTCTAGAAATAAAGTTCGCAGTTACTCATTGCTGTAGTCCGCGACGAATTATTTCGCAATGCATTTGTTACCGTTAGATCAAAAAAGTTACCGTTTCAAACCGTTTGCAAAAAATATTACCGTTGAAACAACATGATTAAGGCTGAAACATAATCGATTGACATTCCCAACGTTCCTATATATATACCAATATTAGGAATCACAAAATCTTCACCCTTATTCGATTCAAACTACTCTTCGTTAATCAAAATTTTCAACCAACCTTTAATTCGCATTATATCCACACGCATCTTCTTTCACTTCAAGATGTTGATTGAGGAAATCGACCTTAAATTGAACCCAAAAACTTTGATCACGAATCTACTAACAAGCCCTGAGTCGAAGTCAACAACAACCTCAAGAAAGAAAGAGCATCATGTACTAGTTGTTGATTTAACAACGACACCACCGCTCACCAAAACTGATTCTACCAAGTGACCATACGAGACATCGCCATCTTCTCAAAAGAAGAAATCGAAACAGAGTGAAATAAATTTCTTCGAGAACCCGGTGATATCAAATTATGATCTGGAGCAGCAGATGAGTAAGACCGGAACATTACCCTCTCAACATAGTCTTATCGCATATCAATTCTCTTCATTTAACCGCAATTTTAATTTTATTGCAGGTGACTCAACCAATGACCCATGTTTTTCGAGTCCTAATACCATGGAAAAGATCACCGAACTATTCCGCACTCCGCCCAATTCATATGGGGTAAGAGTCGACGGATTATCGGGGTACACGTGTACCTCTGCATTTGCTGCGTTAGATCAACGCCAACAGATGAAACTGGTGATACCAGGTGAACTTCGCCATGAATTTGCGAAACTTCCCGCCGCAGAAGCGCACAACTGCTTTGTGCATAATTTTTATATGGCCTTCAACTCGGCCTACGACATGATGGTCCGCCAAGAACAGTTTTTCCAAGTTCTTGAGGTCGAAAGAGCTAAATTTATTGCTGAAAAGGCCAAACTTGCAGAGAGCGAACAACGTTGCGCCGATTTAACCGCTGAACTCACTGCAGCAAAAACTACTGTTGAAGATTTGAAACAACAACTTTCTGCTACGTCAAATAAAGAAAATAGCTTGCGGGAAACCAACAAAGCTTTATCGGAGGATGCTGCTAAATTAGCATTAGAACGAGACAACGCTCTAGCCGCCAAATCCTCCGCGGAGCTAGAATTCGCAAAGCTCCGCCAACATTTGCCTGAGTTTTCAAGAAAAGTGCTTAACTCCTTTCCTGTTTCGCAGAAGTTTTCCACGTATGCTGCCGCAATGATGCTGCGCAGAAGGGTGGAATTTATGGATTAGGTTGCCACCAGCTGCCACTTTACAGAGCCGTTACCAACTGATGTAACAGATCACTTATGCTCCTTGGCAGATGCTCAAGCAGCGTTTGTTGCTGCCTAGGAAGCTATAGCCGAAATTCCCATCCTCAAAATTATCACGATAAGCGAGCAAGATGATGCCACTGCAAATGACATCATCAACCTCGACTTGTCTAAAGAATAGGGATGTAATTTTACTTATGTAATATTAGTGCAGCTACCTCTGCGATTTATTAATAAAGTTTCGTTATTTACCCTTTTGCAAATACTTTTATTTATATAGCGTCGTATCATCATATTCATAATCTAGACTTGTCCTTTGCAATTTCCAACTTTTATTATCGTGCACATAATAAGTATGTACTTTTGCGAAACAATCTGTACTTGTATAAATTTATACATTATGAATCTTCCAAGTCCGCCGAAACGATCCTTAGGTAATTATTAGCATTGCGAAGCATTTAAGTACGGCAAAATCAAATACTTAGGAAATTAATATCCTTTCACAATATTTAATTCATGCACGAGCGGGCAATGTCATCACTACGCGAATTAGCCTTTGCGAAACATACCAGTATGGTGGAATCAGTTATTTTGTAAAAATTTCATGAACTGTAATTATGTCGCAAAGTTTTATTAAGTTTAACAATATAAGCGGGCTTTTCCATCACTTATGCAATTCGCGTGTTTATTCATTATACTTTCACAAGTGTGATCAAGACTTGCAAAGATAAAAAACACATAGAAAAACAGAAATCGCATTCTTTTTTTCATTTAGCATTGTTAATACATAGATTTCATGACCCGTCCTAATCCATAAGAACGAATACATTACACTTGGTTACATCGCGAGGTACTTGACCTCTATCTGATACATTTTACAAACATTGCATTCGTTTTTCAAAGACAAACTTTCATTTCATCGAAAGTTGACGGCATGCATACCATTTCATAATATATTCAACTATAATTGACTTAATAATAATCTTGATGAACTCGACGACTCGAATGCAACGTCTTTTGAAATATGTCATGAATGACTCCAAGTAATATCTCTAATATAAGCAAATGCACAGCGGAAGATTTCTTTCATACCTGAGAATAAACATGCTTTAAAGTGTCAACCAAAAGGTTGGTGAGTTCATTAGTTTATCATAAACAATTATTTTCAATAATATAATAGACCACAAGATACTCATAAATATACGTCTCATGCATAGAGACAAAAATCATTCATATGGATTGAATACCTGGTAACCGACCTTAACAAGATGCATATAGAATATTTCCTATCATTTCGGGACTCCCTTCGGACATGATAAATTCGAAGTACTAAAGCATCCGGTACTTTGGATGGGGCTTGTTGGGCCCAATAGATCTATCTTTAGGATTCGCGTCAATTAGGGTGTCTGTTCCCTAATTCTTAGATTACCAGTCTAAAAATGGGCATATTCGGTTTAATAATCCAGCCATAGAATGTAGTTTTAAGTACTTATGTCTATTTCGTCAAATATTTATAAAGCAGCGCATGTATTCTCAGTCCCAAAAATATATATTGCAAAAGCATTTAAAAAGGGAGCAAATGAAACTCACAATACAATATTTTGTAGTAAAAATATTCATACGACGAAACTAAACAATGCAGGGTTGGCCTCGGATTCACGAACCTATATCATTTGTATATATATTAAAACATATAATCGTAAGCGATTTAGTTCATATATTATATCTTAGTTTATATATATATATATATATATATATATATATATATATATATATATATATATATATATATATATAATTTTTGTAAGTATTTAAATTGATTAGTATTTATATATTTATGTTAATATATATGTTTGATCAGTATTATATTAAAAATACCTAATTTGCTATATATGAATATTTATATAAAAATTGTTAATATGATTAGTACATAATTATATGTAGTATTACTTGTAACTATAATATTTATTTAGGAAAAAATAATATTAATAATAGTAATAAAAATTGTATTTAATTATAATGATAATGATAATATTAATTATAGCAATACTGGTAATAATAAATATAGTAATTTTACTACTAATAATAGTTAGGATATTAATTTTAATGATATAATAATAATGATATTCATAATATTAATAATAATACTCATAATAATCTAATAACATTAATAATAATGATAATAATAATAATAATAATGCAAAATGATAATACTAATAATTTATAAAATGTTACTAATACTAATATTATTGATAATAATAATAAATTTTTTATTACTTTTGTAGTAATTATAATCATGATCATAATGATGATAATAATATTAAATGATAGTAATAACATAGTTAATACTTATGATAACAATAATGATAAGGATTATAATACTTATACATGTTAATAATAATAATAATAATTATAACACAATAATAACAATAATACTAATATTAATAATAATAATAATAATAACAATAATAATAATAATAATAATAATAATAATAATAATAATAATAATAATAATAATAATAGTAATAATAATAATAATAATAATAATAATAATAATAATAATAATAATAATAATAATAATAATAATAATAATAATAATAATAATAATAAAAGGATACCTTTAAGAATCGAGCCCTAAAAAAATAACTACCATCAACAAGGCTTGAACCCAAGACCTGTCATTAAACCTAAACATCAATTAACCATTCCTCCGTCCTATCATTTCTGTTTTATAATCCTTCTAATTATTTATAACCCATACGATTCTGTTATGCTTCTTCTCCAAAACCATTCGCTCAATTTGATTATCCAGAGACTAACACAAGGTTGATTTTAGGACTAATAACAAAACAGAAATAATCGGTATAGGGGTGTTCACAAGTAACAATCAGAAGGAGAAAGAAGAAAAAAAAAACAGATGCAGCAACTTCGTGAAGAACTCGACAATCAAGTTCGAATTTTGATAACGTTTTAAATGAAAATTTCAACACGAAAAAGGTTATAAACCATTTCTAGAAACTTTATAAATCATTTACTTAACTTGAATCATAACAATCAATTCGAATTTCTGGAAAAATCAGTCGTTTAACTTTTTGGTTCTAAACTTTTGACTCGAAAATTAGAATTTAATATAAGAAATTGGGATTTGAAAATTTACAGAGAGTTGGAGTAAGAGGTTCCAAGTAACACTGCATTAAAAGATTTTTAAATCCATTCAAAATCAAGCTTTTGTGATTTTTGGTCAAGAACAGAGGAGAACGGGTTCAGTTTCCTTTTATTTATGTTTTTAATGTTCTAATAGCAAACGAGATTTTTATAGAACAAATGGTTTATTGAATGCTGTTACAAGATTTGATCGACATTGTAGTGTAGTGAACAAATTGGTCGACAGAAAATTAATTCAAGAAGAAGAATACAAAAAAAATAAAAGGAGAAAAAGACTTCTAACAGATTCATTCAATATGTGAATTACTTTCAACAATCAGATATAGGACGTACAAATCAATTACAGTTTGAAAAAGATTTGACACTGATTTCGTATAAGATTTCTTGTTTTATAATTTATAAAATAAAATATAATAATACTAATAATTAATAAATGTATTATTATTAATAACAACTATATTAATAATAATAATAAACAATAAAAATACTAATAATCCTAAAATTTATAATAATTATATTATTATTGATAATAATAATAATAGATTATATTAATTTTTATTAATAAATACTATAATAATAATGATAATAATAATCTTGATAAAGATAATAATAATAATAATACACAATCATTAATATTAACTAAAATTGTAATCTTACTACTAATTACGATATGAATAATGATAATAACAATACTAATAATACTAATAATAATAGTAGCTATATAATAAATCAATTACATCAAATTTCATATTCATGTATTATACAAAATAATAATAACACTGTTATTAATATTAAATACATATTCTAATTAAGTGCATGGAATTATATAAAACGTCGATTTACTTAACTTGTTGATATTCATCTTCTAAGTTTCCTACATTTCATAATTTCACCTTTTCATTAAATAATATGAAAGTTAAATAGTTACCTTATTAAAAGTCACAAGTTAATTGTTGTAAAACATGTATTGGAAATCAAACAGGAATCTCTACTAACTTTTGTCTAACTCTCGTTAAGTGACACTTTGTTCTAATTTGAAAACCACTTTACCATTTATTTCGAATACAGTTAAAAAGAAATGATTTCTCAAATCAACGTGGGCCTCGTAACAGGGACTCATAACAATAAGATGATCCATAATGGACTTTGTAAATATCTTTTAATCTTATCAATAAATGTAATAAACTTTTATTGAAACAAAATATGTTCACGTAAAGTATTATATATCTAATACTTTGTTAACGTTTTCAATTAATAAGTATATATATTATATATACATATCTATATACACATAAATGTTCGTGAATCGTCAGGCATGGTCAAAGAGTAATTGATTACATGAATATAAATTTCAAAATTTTCGAGACTCAACATTACAGACTTTGCTTATCGTGTCGGAATCATATAAAGATTAAAGTTTAAATTTGGTGAAATTTCCGGGTCATCACAGTACCTACCCGTTAAAGAAATTTCGTCCCAAAATTTGATCGAGGTTGTCATGGCTAACTATAAAAATGTTTTCATGACTCATATGAGTTGATAAAATAGAATTTTATTACCATAGAGTAATATGGATAAAATGATTCGATTATTCGAAGAGTACGAATAAAGCTATCACAAAAGAGTGAAAAGTTTCATCTTAACTTTTAAAGTAGTCATGGTTGAATTTAGAAAATAAGGTACGTCTTGACTTTTGACGTCGCCTTGGTTGAATTCCGGAATTCAAGGGATTCAAAGAAAATCTTCAAAATCTATAAGATCGGATTCTTCGGGATTTAAGGGAATTAGAATCTCTTTAATTAAATGCGATGATCTGCCTCGATTACTACGTCTGATATTTCCATTATAAATTTACCTTTTCCGTTCCATTAGTTTTCACCATTTCTATACCTTCTTTCTTAGTTCGTATATCCAAAAGATTATAATAATGCTTAATCCGGTTCTAATCCTTGTTCTTATTCTGACTATCACAACAATCATTCTCCTCTTCTAACTTCCACTAGAGGAATTAGTTTTCTTCTACTTCGCCCTTGGGGTTATAGTGTTTTTAATTCTCCCGTGTCTTTATGTTGCGATAAACATTGATCTACACGGTTTGTAATTTATGTGTTGTTATCGGGCTTTATATTCTCCCTTATATTTCAGAGTTTCATACTTTTGTTTTCTCTTCCCGACTTTAAGTCAAGCTAATAATGGTCCAGAATTTGTAGGTGTGGTGTTTCGAGTGAACATGGAAAATGTTCTAAGAGAGAGATGGTAATAGCATGATCTTGATTGGTTAAATTACCAGAATTCAAGAGAAAAGATAGAATTATCAAGAAATTAAGTTCTTGATATGTTTAAAGATTAGGTAAAATATAAGAGTCGTGTAACATGGTACATGATGATGTTATGATTCTGTGAATCATCACGTTCCATTAGAAACTCAGCATGACTTCTGTAATATAATTACGTTGATCAAGTGTCATTATATTATACTAACTCATGCATCAATTTCCAACACTACTTCAAAATCATTCATAATTCAAACTCTAAGTTTTCAGAGATTTAGAAACTAGAACAGTTTTCTTTTATGATATAACACAGATAGCACGGAGAGATAATTAATATCGAACGAGAATATTTATGAAGATATCTTCAGAAATATTGAGGACATTAATAATGAAAGATACTTTAATATTTTAGAATTTCAGAATCAAATTGTGATGAAGAATTTCATTCACGATGATTTAGTGCGATTAAGGAGCAAGGTATTCGCTAAATATTTCATCAGAATCAGAATCATTGGGGTTCTTTATGTACAAGTTTAGTCCTTGTAATTTGTTCAGGGTCTCCTTCATGGTTTGCTCAATCCGTTTTCCAGCTCCAACCTTCTCTTTTTCTGAGCTTTGCCAACCTACTATTCTTTATCATCAAACTTCTGACTGTTAAAATCGTGTACAGTTTTTGTTACTGTATTTAGCTTTTTCAGAATTTGAAGTATTGATTTGTAGACTGGTGCTTTTCAGAATTGAAGGTCATAATTCTAAGAGATAAATGTTATATATATACATATAACTGTTGATGTAGACATGCTGCGATATTTCAAAATACTGATTGCTGATTCTCGGTATTTGGTACGGTAATTCTCGTTATCAGATGCAGATGAGTAGATGATAGGGTTTTAATAAATATAATAACTTTTCAGAAAATCAAAGATCAATGAAGTTGCTGGTAAGTTTACTGCTAATGTGGTGGGACATAAACTGTTCCCCGGTAACGATGACGAAAAGTAAACTTATACATCAAGGTTATAATAAGGTTAATCCGAGTGAAAGGTCGAAATTGATTTGTTGGAGCTGTGACAAAATTGACTAATTTGGAAAAGGATTGCAAAGTTATTTTCGGTAATAACAGTGCCAAAGGAGCTAGCACAGATATGTGTTGAACGTTTATTCAGGTTCCGAGTGTTTTCTGATGCATAACTATATGCATAACTCTTTTCTTCCATAGATAAAGTACGGTTGGTTCATCTTCTCGATTGAGATGTTTTCAAGAATCATGAAAGGTTTGAACGCGGATTGTAATCATCAAGATACAAATGAGGTTTAAGATGAAATCAAGTGGCAAACTTGAAGAATTGTTTAGTTTCATATGTTATAAATAATATTTTAATTCATTTTAATTATCCAATCTTGGTAGTCCATAGTTAGCAGTCCACAGTTACTAACTCAATAATTCATATATAGTTTATAATATTCGAATTAATTAATACGTATCGTGACCCGTGTACATGTCTCAGACTCGATTACAACTCAAAGTATATATATTATTGTAGAATCAACCTCAACCCTGTATAGCAAACTCGATCATTACAGCATATAGAGTGTCTATGGTTATTCCAAATAATATATATAGATGCGTCGATATGATATGTCAAAACCTTGTATACGTGTCCCGATATTTAAATGCGTAAATAACAGTATTTAAATGACGATAAATAAAGTGCGTAAAATAAGTAACAGAAATTAAATGACGATAAATAAAATTGCGAGAATTAAAATTGCGATAAAATAAATTGCAATAAATAAATTGCGATAATTAAAATGTAATACGGAATTAACAGTTAGCTAGGTACAGTTAGCTAGGATTTTGTTAGCGCGGATTCTTAACAAAATTTCTCATAGTTAATTTGTTTGTTTCTAACAAATTTTATTTTGTCCTATATTTTCTTCGTTATGCCATTTGTTGGATTCTGATACGTCAAAATCCAAATATGAAATTGAATGAAAATGGTTATTTTGTGGTGAACGGATTCGTATATCTGTGGATGTAAATAGGATAGTAGATGACCGTTGAATCAGATTCGAAAAAATGTACAGTGTAACTTATTAATGTGAAATCTAAATATTCCTCGGGTATTACCTACCCGTTAAAATATTTTCACCATTAACAGTTTATACAATAGAGTTTTTAATTACAATCTTTATGAAAATATACTTACATATATATTTTCCTCAGATGTAATCATGGATTTAATGAGTTAATATGATATTAATCTCATTTGCTTTTCGGTTTGAGCTAGAATAAATAATCTCTAAGACTTTAGAGATTACATAATCGCCATAAAGAAAGAAGATAAATGATGTAGAACGTATGTAGAACGATGATTATACTCGAGGTACAGAATGAGATGTTGAGGCATGTGATGTTAATGGTACTGGTGCTATTTATTGATGGTACTGTTGATGCCGATGATGTTGTTGAAGCTGGTAAATTTTGCACTATATTCTCCAAATTGATTATTCGAGCGCGAAGTTCGTTGATTTCTTATATTATCCCGGGATGATTTTCGATCGGAACGAGCGAATGAATAAAGTTTAGAATTTTAGATAGAATATAATCGTGGCGAGATACTCTGGAAATGAGAGATAAAATAGTATTACGAACAGGTTCGCGGGTAAGTGCTTCAGGTTCTTCGCTAAGAGGTGAATTTGGTGGATGGAAGGGATCATCTTCTTCTTGTCTCCAATGATTGAAAAGGCTACGAACCCATCAGATGAATTGGGGATGGCTGATTGGTTGATTCATTCTGGTGACGCAGCTTTTGGAGCTTAGGTGAACATCCATGTTGAAATAGCTGTAGGAATAACTATCAGAATCTGAGGGACTCGAACTGGTTGAGGGATTCCTCTCGTACGATCAGATGAAGGATTTTCAATAAGAAATAGATTATAGGATGTAGATTAGTACCCTGCAATACATAATTTACATATGCATATATAATACTAAAATTCCATAAGTTACAGAAGAATCTACAGAAGTTGTCAGGCAAAGGTAACAATAACAGATACGCTAAGATATGAATTTATCTATACACTGTCTATGCAATAGAGGCAGTAAGACGTGTCTAGACTTTAAGGATGATAAGCAAATAATTTTCGACACTAAATGATAAACAAAACTTTTGACATGCAGACACGGTCGAAGTCCAGGCCCACTAATGCATCTAAACAACTATCAGTTAGATACACTAATGCAAGACCTGGTTCGCTAAGACCACCGCTCTGATACCAACTTTCATGACCCGTCCTAATCTATAAGAACAAATACATTACACTTGGTTACATCGCGAGGTACTTGACCTTTATATGATACATTTTACAAACATTGCATTCGTTTTTCAAAGACAAATTTTTATTTCATCGAAAGTTGACGGCATGCATACCATTTCATAATATATTCAACTATAATTAACTTAATAATAATCTTGATGAACTCGACGACTCGAATGCAACGTCTTTTGAAATATGTCATGAATGACTCCAAGTAATATCTCTAATATGAGCAAATGCACAGCGGAAGATTTCTTTCATACCTGAGAATAAACATACTTTAAAGTGTCAACCAAAAGGTTGGTGAGTTCATTAGTTTATCATAAACAATCATTTTCAATAATATAATAGACCACAAGATACTCATAAATATACATCCCATGCATAGAGACAAAAATCCTTCATATGGATTGAACACCTGGTAACCGACCTTAACAAGATGCATATAGAATATCCCCTATCATTCCGGGACTCCCTTCGGACATGATAAATTCGAAGAACTAAAGCATCCGGTACTTTGGATGGGGCATATTGGGCCCAATAGATCTATCTTTAGGATTCGCGTCAATTAGGGTGTCTGTTCCCTAATTCTTAGATTACCAGACTAAAAATGGGCATATTCGGTTTAATAATCCAGCCATAGAATGTAGTTTTAAGTACTTGTGTCTATTTCATCAAACATTTATAAAGCAGCGGATGTATTCTCAGTCCCAAAAATATATATTGCAAAAGCATTTAAAAAGGGAGCAAATGAAACTCACAATACAATATTTTGTAGTAAAAATATTCATACGACGAAACTGAACAATGCAGTGTTGGTCTCGAATTCACGAACCTATATCATTTGTATATATATTAAAACATATAATCGTAAGCGATTTAGTTCATATATTATATCTTATTATATATATATATATATATATATATATATATATATATATATATATATATATATATATATATATAAAATTTGTATAAGTATTTAAATTGATTAGTATTTATATATTTATGTTAATATATATGTTTGATCAGTATTATATTGAAAATACTTAATTTGTTATATATGAATATTTATATAAAAATTATTAATATGATTAGTACATAATTATATGTAGTATTACTTGTAACTATAATATTTATTTGGGAAAACATAATATTAATAATAGTAATAAAAATTGTATTTGATTATAATGATAATGATAATTTTAATTATAGCAATACTGGTAATAATAAATATAGTAATTTTACTACTAATAATAGTTAGGATATTAATTTTAATGATATAATAATAATGATATTCATAATATTAATAATAATACTCATAATAATCTAATAACATTAATAATAATGATAATAATTATAATAATAATACAAAATGATAATACTAATAATTTATAAAATGTTACTAATACTAATATTATTGATAATAATAATAAATTTTTTATTACTTTCGTAGTAATTATAATCATGATCATAATGATGATAATAATATTAAATGATAGTAATAACATAGTTAATACTTATAATAACAACAATGATAAGGATTATAATACTTATACATGTTAATAATAATAATAATAACTATAACACAATAATAACAATAATACTAATATTAATAATAATAATAATAATAATAATAATAATAATAATAATAATAATAATAATAATAATAATAATAATAATAATAATAATAATAATAATAGTAAAAATAATAAAAGGCTACCTTTAAGAATCGAGCCCTAAAAAAATAACTGCCATCAACAAGGCTCGAACCCAAGACCTGTCGTTAAACCTAAACACCAATTAACCATTCCTCCATCCTATCATTTCTGTTTTATAATCCTTCTAATTATTTATAACCCATACGATTCTGTTATGCTTCTTCTCCAAAACCATTCGCTCAATTTGATTATCCAGAGACTAACACAAGGTTGATTTTAGGATTAATAACAAAACAGAAATAATCGGTATAGGGGTGTTCACAAGTAACAATCAGAAGGAGAAAGAAGAAAAAAATAAAATAAAAGAAAAATAGATGCAGCAACTTCGTGAAGAACTCGACAATCAAATTCGAATTTTGATAACGTTTTAATTGAAAATTTCAACACGAAAAAGGTTATAAACCATTTCTAGAAACTTTATAAATCATTTACTTAACTTGAATCATAACAATCAATTCAAATTTCTGGAAAAATCAGTCATTTGACTTTCTGGTTCTAAACTTTTGACTCGAAAATTAGAATTTAATATAAGAAATTGGGATTTGAAAATTTACAGAGAGTTGGAGTAAGAGGTTCCTAGTAACACTGCATTAACAGATTTTTAAATCCATTCAAAATCGAGCTTTTGTGATTTTTGGTCAAGAACAGAGAAGAACGAGTTCAGTTTCCTTTTATTTCTGTTTTTAATGTTCTAATAGCAAACGAGATTTTTATAGAACAAATGGTTTATTGAATGCTGTTACAAGATTTGATCGACATTGTAGTGTAGTGAACAAATTGGTCGACAGAAAATTAATTCAAGAAGAAGAATACAAAAAAAAAAATAAAAGGAGAAAAAGACTTCTAACAGATTCATTCAATATGTGAATTACTTTCAACAATCAGATATAGGACGTACAAATCAATTACAGTTTGAAAAAGATTTGACACTGATTTCGTATAAGATTTCTTGTTTTATAATTTATAAAATAAAATATAGTAATACTAATAATTAATAAATGTATTATTATTAATAACAACTATATTAATAATAATAATAAACAATAAAAATACTAATAATCCTAAAATTTATAATAATTATATTATTATTGATAATAATAATAATAGATTATATTAATTTTTATTAATAAAAACTATAATAATAATGATAATAATAATCTTGATAAAGATAATAATAATAATAATAATACACAATCATTAATATTAACTAAAATTGTAATCTTACTACTAATTACGATATGAATAATGATAATAACAATACTAATAATACTAATAATAATAGTAGCTATATAATAAATCAATTACATCAAATTTCATATTCATGTATTATACAAAATAATAATAACACTGTTATTAATATTAAATACATATTCTAATAATTGTAGTGAAGTAATAATAATATTAGTAAAGGTAACAAATTACATGCATTGAAGTTCATATCTATATAATATCTATAATAGTATAACTAATACTGATATTACTTATTAATATTAATATTAGTATTAATAATAATGATAAAAGTAATAATAATCATATTATAACTATATTTTAATTTGTTATGATTAATTATGTAATATTTAATAATCATATAATATATTATATAATACTTTTTATTATAATATTTATCTTTTATAAATTTTATATATTATAATATAAATATAATAATAATTATACCTGTAAATTATATTATATATATATATAGATTCATTTTTAATTACACTTAATTATTTTGTGTCTTATTTTACATATTTAAATCTAATGTTTAAATTATATTTTATAATTTCAAATTATTATATATATTTATTTATATATGTATATATATATATATATATATATATACATATTTAATTAAAACAATCATTCATGAATCGTCGGGTAAGGTCCAATGGGTAGTTAAGTGCATGGAATTATATAAAACGTCGATTTACTTAACTTGTTGATATTCATCTTCTAAGTTTCCTACATTTCATAATTTCGCCTTTTCATTAAATAATATGAAAGTTAAATAGTTAACTTATTAAAAGTCACAAGTTAATTGTTGTAAAGCATGTATTGGAAATCAAACAGGAATCTCCACTAACTTTTGTCTAACTCTCGTTAAGTGACACTTTGTTCTCATTTGAAAATCACTTTACCATTTATTCTGAATACCGTTAAAAAGAAACGATTTCTCAAATCAACGTGGGCCTCGTAACAGGGACTCATAACAATAAGATGATCCATAATGGACTTTGTAAATATCTTTTAATCTTATCAATAAATGTAATAAACTTTTATTGAAACAAAATATGTTCACGTAAAGTATTATATATCTAATACTTTGTTAACGTTTTCAATTAATAAGTATATATTATATATACATATCTATATACACATAAATGTTCGTGAATCGTCAGGCATGGTCAAAGGGTAATTGATTACATGAATATAAATTTCAAAATTTTCGAGACTCAACATTACAGACTTTGCTTATCATGTCGGAATCATATAAAGATTAAAGTTTAAATTTAGTCGGAAATTCCCGGGTCATCACAATAGATGCTTTGTTTAATACATTTTACAAAAAATTTATGCATAATATCGCTTCAGCAAAGCAGCATGCCACGCTTTGGGAAGACTTCGCCCTTCTATGTCTGCGAGTTTGTATGAACCCGCTGTGTTAATAGCAACAACTTGATAAGGACCCTCCCAGTTGGGTCCTAACTTACCAAGTTTTTCTACACGACTCGCCTCATTATTCCGCAATACCCATTAGCCTACATCGAAGGACAATGCGCACACTCTTTTGTTGTAATATTTAGCGATTTGCTGTTGGTTATTTGCTTCCCTGTTAGCAGCCATTAGCCTGCGCTCTTCAATTAACTTCAAATTTTCACATAAAGCCTCATTGTTTGCTTCTTCATCAAAGTTAGCAACTCGATGTGTTGGCACAAGTATTTCAGCGGGTATTATTGCCTCAGAACCATATACCAAGCTAAAAGGCGTTTCCCCCGTACTTTTCTTAAAAGTAGTACGATGCGCCCATAAAACATTGGGTAACTCATCCACCAAACCAGTGCGTTTTCATATAAGCGCTTTTTGATTCCGCTTACAATGTCGCGATAAGTTACTTCGCATAGGCCATTAGCTTGTGTATGCGCAACCGATGTAAATTTCTGGATTATATTTAAATCAGTACACCATGTTTTGAACGGGTCTTTTGCAATTTGAGCCCCATTATCGCTAACCAACTGTCACGGAATGCCGAATCTGCACACGATGTGCTCCTAAACAAAATTACGCACTTGTACTCTAGTGATAGTGCGAACTGCCTTCGCCTCAACCCATTTTGTAAAATAGTCGATTGCTACAATTAAGAACTTGACATTGCCAGGACCTGTGGGAAATGATCCCACAATGTCAAATAGCCCATTTGTAAAATGGCCATGGCGAGTTAACAGGGATCATATCATGTCTTGGCTTCCTGTTCTGTGGCGCATGCCTTTGGCAACTCTTGCAGCGTTTAATAATTTTTGCCACATCGCGGTATAAGGATGGCCAAAATAACCCATCCACATAATCTTAGCCGCAATGGTTTTATAGCCTGAATGTAATGCGCAAGAACCATTGTGCACTTCATCAATTATCATTTCAGCTTCAATTGGGCCAACACACTGCATCATTGGGCCGCAATATGACTTACGATATAAAATATCATTTTGAATGATGTACATTGGTGTTTGCTCATGAACCAAGCGAGCTTCGCGTTTGTCATTCGGCAGAACATTATTATGGATGTACTGCATGATTGGTTCCATCCACTTTGGTTGTTCTTCTTCAATAGATGCAACCATTAGATCACCATCAATTGACTTACTTGGCAACTCCTTAACCCAGACTTGCTTTTAAAAGTGTGAGAAAGTTAGCGCGACTAGCTTACTTAGCGCTTCTGCTTTCTTATTTTGGCTTCTTGGCACTTGTGCAAGCTTAAAATGCTCAAACCGCGTAGCCAGTTCTTGCAATAACTTCAAATATTTTTGCATTGAGAGTTCGTGCGCTTCGAAGGAGCCATTGAACTGATTTCCCACTAACTGTGAATCTGTGTAAGCGCGCAGTTTTGTGACATGCATCTCATGTACAATATTCAAACCAGCAAGTAGCGCTTCATATTCGGCTTCATTATTCGTGACATCAAAATTGAAAGGTAGCGCGTACGTATGTTCCTCACCACTTGGGGTTGTTAACACTAGACCCGCACCGGCACCCTCTGCGCATGAGGCTCCATCAGTAAATAAATCCCATGTTTCGCCTTGCACCGGCTTTAGCTCTGTTCGCTCATGGATTACCTCCATCTCGCCAGACATCTCTGCGAGGTAATCCTCTAAGACTTGCCCCTTATAGCGTTGCGCTGAAGATATGAGATTTCATAAGCATCTAACTCCACTGCCCACACCGCGAGCCTACCAGATATTTCTGGCTTTGTTAAAACTTGTTTTAGTGGCATATTGGTTAACACATGAATTGGATGGCCTTGAAAATATCTCTGCAATCTTCGCGATGTTAATATAAGCGCGTAAACAAACTTTTCAATGGGGGCATAGTTTATTTCACTACCCGCGAGAGCTTTGCTAACAAAATACACTGGCTTTTGTATTTTGTCTCTTTTCGCAACTAAGACTAAGCCAAAAGCCTCATTTACCACTGATATGTAGAGGCAAAGGATTTCGCCTTCTATTGGTGCCATCAACGTAGGCAAAGTTTTTAACAATTTTTTCATTTATTGAAATGCGGTTTCGGCCTCGCTTGTCCACACAAAGCTTTTTTGCTTTAAATAACCCTTCAAGGTTTTGAAAAATGGCAATTGCCTTTCTGCGGCCTTGGACAAAAACCTTGTTAATGAAGCCAACTTACCCGTCAAACTTTGCACTTCTTTAACTGTCTTAGGCGCAGTCATATTTTCGATAGCCGCTATCTTCTTCGAGTTAGCTTGAATACCTTGTTCAGTAACTAGATAGCCCAAAAACTTCCATTCTATCTCACCGAAACCACATTTCGACGGGTTAAGCTTCATATTTAACTTGCGCAATGTATCAAATGTTTCCTGCATATCAACCATAATACGCGCTTGCGTTGTACTTTTGATTACTAAACCATCCACATAAGCCTCAAGGTTACGCCCAATTTGGGTTTCGAACGTTGTGTCAATTAGCGCTGATACGTTGCGCCTGCATTGATTAAACCAAAAGGCATCATTATATAAGAAAATATACCTTTGCTTGTGTGGAAAGCGGTTTTATCTTCATCTTCCTTAGCTATTGGAATCTGATGATATCCTCTTGCGGCATCTAAAAAACACTTGAACGAAAAGGCATGCAATGACTCCACCTTCAAATCAATTTCTGGAAGCGGGTAATTGTCTTTAGGACCCGCTTTATTGAGATCCTTAAAATCAATACACATCCGCCATGAGCCATAAGGCTTCTTCACTAAGACTGGGTATGCGACCCATGACTGGTATTTGACTTCGCGTAAAATTCCTGCTGCTACTAACTTTGTTTCCTCTTCGCACAACCATTTAGTGCGATCTGGGGCCACTCCCCTCCGTTTTTGGACTATAGGTTTTAAAGCGGGATGGACATTAAGCTTGTGTTCCGCTATATGATGCGGAACACCAGTCATATCTCTTTTACACCAGCAAAAACGTCCATATACTCCATGAGTAATTGCACAATCTGCGCTTTTGGATCCGCATTGATATAAGGACCAATCTTAATTTTTTGATCAGGATACTTAAGATTAACTACTACCATGTTATCCTCAGCATCATCACGTTCTTTAACTGTGCCTTTCATGTTAACCGTTGCACAAATAGGGATGATACTCGCAGAGTTCACTGTCGCAACGCCTTTACGCGTTGAAAATTTGATCATGCCATGAAAAGTAGATGGAATAATTCCGAATTTGCACAACGCAGATCTTCCTAATAACATATTGTAGCGGAAAGAAGTCTGTATAACATATAAGTTTAATTGTGCTTGGCGCACCAAGTTAACATCATTTTCATCGACAAGCTCAATATTCAAAGACAACTGCCCTATAGGCAATGAAGATTCTCCCGCAAAGCCAGTTAGTGAGGCTGCGGTGGGTTTTAAATTCGCCTTAATACTTTCAGGCAACCGAACAAAACATTGCTCATAAACAATATCAACACTACTACCATTATCAACATGGACCTTCGTAATTGTGATTCCAGTCTGTGCAATTTTGCACGATATTACTGTCGGCATTTCGGAAAAATCTTCGCTTTGCATTTTAGGGAAGCTTATTGGCGCGAACTGTCATTTCTGAAGCATTTGTGCGGATTTTCGTTTTCTTCCCTCTTTTGAGCATTTGTTTGCATAGTAGCAGAATTATCACAAACGTTCTTAGTATTGCTCGTCATTTCAACGAATGATCGAATTGCCATAAGTTTCAAACGTGTTTACCTGATCACCTGTAGATCACCAAAACAATACACGATAAAAATTAAACAAGCAATTTTACTGTTCGATAGCACGAATCAAAAAATTTAAAATTCAATTATGAATGTGTCCCACGGATGGCACCAATTGATCAATCCTGGATTAATGTTACTTAATTAAGGATTGAGTGTAATGAGATTGAAGGGATGGAATGGGATGTTGATTATCGTTTTGGGCCCTGATGATCGTCTTTCACTTTAACAATTAAGTGATCAACCACCCTGACCCGGTCTTGATTATTGATTAGCATAATTCACCTTAACGCAATGTAAAGATTCCTTGGGCAAAGTCACAAGTGAAAATTACAAAGGTTAGCGCGAATGGTGGAGAATCAACAACCTATAAATGAGAGGTCAAGCTCTCTATTTATAGTTTATGGAATATTCGCGGTGTGCGGATTAACAATCATCCGCGTTGTCTTGGCGGAATGAATCCACAATGTTTCACTAACACGCAATCTGATCCGCGAACTTTGTTAGGACCCCGAAGTTGTATAGTGTTAATGTGAAATAAGCTTAAATGATGGTTCCTTAGAAGAGGGCTATATAAGGAACCTAAGTAGTCCTAATTAGATAGTCATTGCATTGTAACTGAGTTCTAGAAGCTGTGGAATGTAAATCTTATTGATTCTCTCTCATACCGAATCTCCTTTACACTTACCGAATCTCATTCTAACTTGTCTTTTCTTCTAATCTCAACATGATCTGACCTATCAAACTTTACCTTCAGCAGATCTCCCTAATCCTTTAAGTATGCTTTGCGCAACTACTGTTTCAGCCTTTTGCACTTAAAATATACATATACAATGCTATGTATATGATCAATTATCACAAACATTCTTAGTATTGCTCGTCATTTCAACGAATGATCGAATTGCGGTGAGTTTCAAACGTGTTTACCTGATCACCTGTAGATCACCAAAACAATTCACGATTAAAATTAAACAAGCAATTTTACTGTTCGATAGCACGAATCAAAAAATTTCAAATTCAATTTTGAACGTGTCCCACGGATGGCGCCAATTGATCAATCCTGGATTAATGTTACTTAATTAAGGATTGAGTGCAATGAGATTAAAGGGGTGGAATGGGATGTTGATGATCGTTTTGGGCCCTGATGATCGTTTTTCCCTTTAAAAATTAAGTGATCAACCACCCTGACCTGGTCTTGATTATTGATTAGCATAATTCACCTTAACACAATGTAAAGATTCCTTGGGCAAAGTCACAAGTGAAAATTACAAAGGCAAGCGCGAATGGTGGAGAATCAACAACCTATAAATGAGAGGCCAAGCTCTCTATTTATAGTTTCTGGAATATTCGCGGTGTGTGGATTACCTATCATCCGCATTGTCTTGGCGGAATGAATCCGCAATGTTTCACTAACACGCAATCTGATCCGTGAACTTTACCTTCAGTGGATCTCCCTAATCCTTTAAGTATACTTTGCGCAACTGCTGTTTTCAGCCTTTTGCACTTAAAATATACATATACAATGCTATGTATATGATCATGTAACACCTGCTATTTTTTTATCACATAGCGGAAGTCTTACTTATTAAAATCACAACATTAATTACATCAGTACAAAAAGCCACTTAATTAAGTTTAACATTCACAAACGGTGTTACGTTATTACAAACACGGTTACAATAGTCCACATCAGAGTTACATGTGAAACATGTCTTCAACTTCATAGTCCGATCCCATCAGCAATACCTAAACCTGCAGGGGGAGGAGTGTGGAGGTTAGCTTGTTGCAGATAGGGGCAGGTATGTCTCATAAGTTTGCTTGAAATAGGTACTGAATGAAATAATTATTATGTGTTTCCCATTATTCTGGCGCATGTACAAATGCCTGTGTATTTTGTCAGCAAAGCACTTAGTGGCAGCAAGGTTAATAATCCACCCATCGATAAATTGGTGTATACGCTACTACACATAGCTCGACGGTTGCGCAGCTACTTCCAGGCCCATCCCATTATGGTGCTAATTGACCAACCGATAAGACACATATAAGTCGCGGCACGCGCATACTGATTTCTTATTTACACAATCTTATAAGACGCTAAATACCCGCTTGAATTAGTTGTGGTTTGCTGATAAGTAATGTGTAATGACAGGTGTTGTACATGCCGGAAGTTTTGGGTCGTTTGGCCAAGTGGGCCATAGAATTGGGAGACATGAAATTAATTACTCCCCACACACGGTAGAGAAAAGTCAGATACTCGCGGATTACTTGGCCAAAACTACAGGAGAAGTAGAGGCACTCACAAAAAGTACCACAATAAGTCATGACAAAAATCAGGTCTGGGAATTGTATACAGACGGTGCTTGCGGACCTGAAGACGCAGGTGCTGGCTTGGCCCTCACAAGTCCTGATGGAGAGGCGCACGCTTATGCGCTCCAATTCACATTCACGACGACTAATAATGAATCTAAGTATGAAGCACTATTGTCCGAAATGCGCATAGCGCAGTAACTGGAAATAAAATACCTGGACACATATGTAGATTCGCAGTTGGTCGCCACCCAGGTCAACAGGTCGTTTGAGGTGCGTGATGCCTCTATGCAATGATACTTAGAACTGGTGCTTGAATTAGCAAATGAATTCGATGTTTTTCAAATTACGCAGGTACACAGGGGATAAAATAAGAAAGCGGATGCACTCAACAAATTGGCTGCCTTGGCCTTTGATCATCTGCACAAGAATGTATGGGTTGAAGTGCAAACAGAGAAATCTATTGATGAGAAGCTAACTGTTGCTCCCATCGAGGAGGAAGACCCAATTTGGATGACACCATTGGTGAAATTCTAAACTGAGGGTGAGCTCCCAGCAGACGAAGAAAAGCGTGAAAGATTCGCATGAAAGCCCCCATGTACACGTTAATCGAAGGTATCCTATACATGAAGTCTTACCTAGGGCCAAGATTGTTATGCATTAGCCCTAATCAGGTGAAAGAGGTGCTCCGAGAGGTTCATGAGGGGTATTGTGCATTGTACTCGGGATATAGGATTATTGCTGCAAAAGTGATGCGCACAGGGTATTACTGGCCCACCATCCACAATGATGCAACAGAAGTTGTAAGGGCATGCCAATCATGTCAACAACACGCACCAATAAGTCGGGCACCGTGACATCCTATGATACTGATAACGGATGCATGGCCATTTTGTAAGTGGGCCATCGAAATTTTCAGCCCAATCACCGCATGCTCAGGTACGCATGAAATAATAAACTTGTGCACGCACTTTTGTAGTGACCCGAACTTTTCTATGTTTATATATATTAATTGAGATTGATATTTACATGACTAAATGTTTCCAACGTGTTAAGCAATAAAACTTTTTAAGACTTGATTAATTAGAATAGGTTTCATATAGACAAATGACCACCCAAGTTGACCGGTGATTCACGAACGTTAAAACTTGTAAAAACTATATGATGACATATATATGATTATATATATAGTTAACATGATATTATGATGAGTAAGTATCTCACTAAGTATATTAACAATGTGTGATATACATAAGAAATGAGATTACTAAGTTAAGAAACTCGAAATGATATATATAACGATTATCGTTATGATAACGTCTACTAAATACATATGTATCATATTAAGATATTGATACACTATATTTAACATGATAAAATGATATTTAAATATATCATTAAGTGTGTTAACAATGAACTACATATGTAAAAACAAGACTACTAACTCAAGAATTACGAAACGAGACTTATATGTAACGATTATCGTTGTAACGATATTTTAATGTATATATCATATTAAGAGATATTCATACATCATAATATCATGATAATATAATAATTTAACATCTCATTTGATATAATAAACATTGGGTTAACAACATTAATTGAGATCATTAACTTAAAGGTTTCAAAACAACACTTACATGTAACGACTAACGAAGACTTAACGACTCCATTAGAATGTATATACATGTTGTGTTTTGATATGTATTCTTACACTTTTGAAAGACTTCAATACACATATCAAAGTACTTCTACTTAACAAAAATGCTTACAATTACATCCTCGTTCAGTTTCATCAACAATTCTACTCGTATGCACCCGTATTCGTACTCATACAATACACAGCTTTTAGATGTATGTACTATTGGTATATACACTCCAATGATCAGCTCTTAGCAGCCCATGTGAGTCACCTAACATATGTGGGAACCATCATTTGGCAAGTAGCATGAAATATCTCATAAAATTACAAAAATATGAGTAATCATTCATGACTTATTTACATGAAAACAAAATTACACATCCTTTATATCTAATCCATATACCAATGACCAAAAACACCTAAAAACACTTTTATTCTTAAATTTTCTTCATCTAAGTGATCTCTCTCAAGTTCTATCTTAAAGTTCTAAGTGTTCTTCATAAATTCTATAAGTTATAGTTTTATAAAATCAAGAACGCTTCCAAGTTTGCAAGTCTACTTCCAAGCTTTCTAATCCATTCCAAGTAATCATCTAAGATCAAGGAACCTTTGTTATTTACAGTAGGTTATCTTTTTAATTCAAGGTAATATTCATATTCAAACTTTGATTCAATTTCTATAACTATAACAATCTTATTTCGAGTGAAAATCTTACTTGAACTTGTTTTCGTGTCATGATTCTGCTTCAAGAACTTTCAAGCCATCCAAGGATCCTTTGAAGCTAGATCCATTTTTCTCATTTCCAGTAGCTTTATCCAGAAAACTTAAGGTAGTAATGATATTCATAACATCATTCGATTCTTACTTATAAAGTTATCTTATTCGAAGGTTTAAACTTGTAATCACTAGAACATAGTTTAGTTAATTCTAAACTTGTTCGCAAACAAAAGTTAATCCTTCTAACTTGACTTTTAAAATCAACTAAACACATGTTATATATCTATATTATATGCTAACTTAATGATTTAAAACCTGGAAACACGAAGAACACCGTAAAACCGGACATACGCCGTCGTAGTAAAACCGCGGGCTGTTTTGGGTAAGTTAATTAAAAACTATGATAAACTATGATTTAAAAGTTGTTCTTCTGGGAAAATTATTTTTCTTATGAACGTGAAACTATATCCAAAAATCATGGTTAAACTCAAAGTGAAAGTATGTTTTCCAAAATGGTCATCAAGATGTCATTTTTTTCGACAGAAATGACTACCTCTTTAGTAATTGATATGTAACATAAATTTCTGACTATAAACCTATACTTTTTCTGTTTAGATTCTTAAATTAGAGTTCAATATGAAACCATAGCAATTTGATTCACTCAAAACGGATTTAAAATGAAGAAGTTATGGGTAAAACAAGATTGTATATTTTTTGATTATTTTAGCTACGGGAAATGTTTAACAAATCTATACAAATCATATTCTAGCAAACTTATATTGTATTATACATGTATTCTAATATATTATGTAATCTTGGGATACCATAGACACGTATGCAAATTTTTTGACATATCATATCGACCCATGTATATATATTATTTGGAACAACCATAGACACTCTATATGCAGTAATGTTGGAGTTAGCTATACAGGGTTGAGGTTGATTTCAAAAATATATATACTTTGAGTTATGATCTAGCCTGAGACGTGTATACACTGGATCGTGGATTGATTCAAGATAATATATATCGATTTATTTCTGTACATCTAACTGTGGACAACTAGTTGTAGGTTACTAACGAGGACAGCTGACTTAATACACTCAAATCTTTAAAACATAATAAAAATGGTTGTAATTATATTTTGATCATACTTTGATATATATGTACATATTTGTATAGGTTCGTGAATCGATCCGTGGCCAAGTCTTATTTCCGAGGAAGGAAATATCTGTGAAAGTGAGTTATAGTCCAACTTTTAAAATCTAATATTTTTGAGATGAGAATACATGCAAGTTTTATAAATGATTTACAAAATAGACACAAGTACGTGAAACTACATTCTATGGTTGAATTATCGAAATCGAATATTCCCCTTTTTATTAAGTCTGGTAATCTAAGAATTAGGGAACATACACCCTAATTGACGCGAATCCTAAAGATAGATCTATTGGGCCTAACAAACCCCATCCAAAGTGCCGAATGCTTTAGTACTTCGAAATTTATATCATATCCGAAGGGTGTCCCGGAATGATGGGGATATTCTTATATATGCATCTTGTTAATGTCGGTTACCAGGTGTTCACCATATGAATGATTTTTTATCTCTATGTATGGGATGTGTATTGAAATATGAAATCTTGTGGTCTATTGTTACGATTTGATATATATATAGGTTAAACCTATAACTCACCAACATTTTTGTTGACGTTTAAAACATGTTTATTCTCAGGTGAATACTAAGAGCTTCCGCTGTTGCAGACTAAAATAAGGACAAGATTTGGAGTCCATGTTTGTATGATATTGTGTAAAAACTGCATTCAAGAAACATATGTCGATGTAATATATTTCTATTGTAAACCATTATGTAATGGTCGTGTGTAAACAGTATATTTTAGATTATCATTATTTGATAATCTACGTAATGTTTTTAAAACCTTTATTGATAAAATAAAGGTTATGGTTGTTTTAAAAATGAATGCAGTCTTTGGAAAATGTCTCATATAGAGGTCAAAACCTCGCAACGAAATCAATTAATATGGAACGTTTATAATCAATATGAACGGGACATTTCAGTTGGTATCTGAGCGTTGGTCTTAAAGAACCAGAAAATTTGCATTAGTGTGTCTTATCGAGTTTGTTAGGATGCATTAGTGAGTCTGGACTTCGATCGTGTTTTCTTTAAAAATGATTGCTTAACATTTTTGTTGGAAACTATATATTATTAACATGTAAATATTATGTGATATATTAATCTCTTAACATGTTTGATATTGTGTGATAGATGTCTACCTCTAGCACAAATCCCATTGACTCACCTAATAATAACGAAGAGTCGAATATATATTGGCAAGATTCACAAGTTCCCGAAGAACCGGAAGAAGAGGAACCGGAAGAAGAGGAACCAGAAGAAGAGGAACCGGAAGAAGAAGAGGTTCCGGAGGGGGGAATAGTAGGAACCACAGAAAACCGGTCAAATAAAAGAAAATCCTCAACCAATGGACCAAAGTTAATAATGGTCAATGGTGTTTCCGCTAAGGAAGCAAAATATTGGGAAAATTACCAATTTTCCGATGAATCGGATCCTGATGAGGATTCCGATCATGTTATAGAAATTACCCCGACCCAATTTAATGAGGCAAAAGAAAATAATAAGGGAAAAGGCATCAAAATAGAGAAATCTGATTCCGACCCCGATGAACTTTATATGTACCGTCAACACCCGTATTTTCAATATCGTGACAATAACCCGGGAACCTCTAAACCACCAGGTTTTTCTAAACCAATGTGGAAAATGACGACTCGTATTAGAGGAACATCATATATCCCTAGAAGATTAGGAAAAAGAACCAAGTTCGAAGAAGAAGAAACCAGTGATTCATATTAAAGGGGTGTGAGCATGTTGTGTAATAAATGTATTTTAGTGTGCTTGTACTTTTATGTTCTATGTAAAAATTGCTTGTATTGTTTGTTTTTACGAATCTAATCCTTGTCTATTTTACAGTATAAAAACAAAATGGACGTTAAGGGTAGACAACCGAATATTTTAGAAGACCTACCAGAGGATATGATTGAGGAAATCTTGTCTAGAGTCGGTCAGAATTCATCAGCACATTTTGTTATGGCGAAATTAACTTGTCAAACATTTGAAAGACTTTCCAGAAATGCCTTAGTTTATAAAAGGCTTTCCTTTGATAGGTGGGGTATATCACATTGGGGAGAGTTTAAGTTACGCCGTGTTTTCTTTAAAGCGTTAAATGCGGGGAACCCAAATGCAATTTTACGCTACGGGTTAAGAACCTATTTTGACTCAACATATCCCAACATAGGATTTCGTGAATTAAAAAGAGCTTCTAACATGCAACATAAAGAAGCATGTTATTCTTACGGGTTAGTGATGTTCGCTTCTTACCAAAGTGAGAAAAAGAACATCGGATTGCAACTTTTAAATAAAACTTTCCCACAAGTGACAGATTCTGTAGTTGGGGTGAGAAACAAGGTTTTTAGATTATTACGGGGCTGTTGGACATTACAAAACCCTCGTCTTTTTGACGACATTACAACATGCTGCCTAGCCAATGGTCATAACGGTTATTTTCCACAAGACCAAAGATGGGAAGTCGTCTTAGTAAAACCAGAATGCATGACTTATTTCTGGACTTATGAATTACGTGTCTTTATTTCCTTTGCTGAACAACTTGCGTATTAACTAGATTTATCTTCAAAACTATCCTGTATCATAGTGTACCATATTTCATGTTATATGTAATATAGCGAAGTTGTAAGTTTGAAGAATATTTGTATGTGATATATTATTATAATCAGTTTTTCATATGGAATTGTAGTAGTTGAATTGTATATTAGCTACTAAGTATGAACTTAACGGGTAGGTAGTACCCGAATTTAAACTTATAAAACGCTAATATGAAGAAAAAGCTTTTATAAATGAGTTCATATTATGCTACGAGATACTATTGACTACTCTTAATATTCTGTATGATTAAATTGTTTCATTTGACTATTTTGAAGGAAATGGCACCAACTACTCGACACACCTTGAATATGATCGAAGAGGAATTTCGTGCCTTTCTTGCTTCAAACATAGCCGAAGTACAGGCCGTGCTACATACCAACAATAACTCTGAATCTAGCAATACAGCTAACGGCGCAAGAAATCGTGTAGGATGCTCCTACAAGGAATTCACTGCCTGCAAACCTTCAGAATTTGATGGGACCGAAGGACCAATCGGATTGAAACGGTGGACCGAGAAAGTTGAATCGGTGTTTGCCATAAGTAAGTGTGCTGAAGGAGACAAAGTAAAGTACGCTACGCATACCTTCACATGTATTGCGTTAACATGGTGGAATACCTATCTAGAGCAAGTGGGACAAGATGCTGCTTACGCGCTACCGTGGTCAGCATTCAAGCACTTGATGAACGAGAAGTACCGTCCCAGAACCGAGGTCAATAAGCTCAAGTCAGAACTTAGAGGGTTACGAACACAGGGATTCGATATTACTTCGTACGAAAGACGATTCACAGAATTGTGCCTATTGTGTCCGAGAACATTCGAAGATGAGGAAGAGAAGATCGACGCGTTTGTGAAAGGGTTACCGGAGAGAATCCAAGAAGAAATAAGTTCACACGAGCCTGCCTCCATACAAAAGGCATGTAGAATGACTCACAAACTAGTGAACCAGATTGAGGGAAGAATTAAAGAACAGGCGGCCGAAGAGGCCAACGTGAAGCTAGTCAAAAGAAAGTGGGAGGAAAACAGTGATAAGAGTCACCAAAACAACAACAACTATCCCAACAATCGCAAAATCAATCGCAACTACAACAAACGGCACAACAACAACAACAACAACAACAACTACAACAATCATCCCAACAACAATAACAACTGCAACAACAACAACAATCAGAAGCAGCTATGCCAAAGGTGTGAAAAGTATCACTCGGGGTTCTCCACCAAATTTTGCAACAAGCGCAAAAGAAATGGTCATAACGCAGCGAAGTGTGAGGTCTATGGACGAGGGGTTAACAGAATGAAAGGAACAAATGGTGTCAGAACGAGTAATGGCGGAGCAAGTAGTGTCGGAGCAAGTTATGCCAATGTAGTTTATTATAAATATGGAAAACCGGGCCACATTATTAAAAATTGCCCGAACCAGGAGAACACGAATGGACAAGGCCGCGGAAGAGTTTTCAATATTAATGCGACAGAGGCACAGGAAGACCCGGAGTTTGTTACGGGTACGTTTCTTATTGACAATAAATCTGCTTACGTTTTATTTGATTCGGGTACGGATAGAAGCTATATGAGTAGAGATTTTTGTGCTAAATTAAGTTGTCCATTGACGCCGTTGGAGAGTAAATTTTTACTCGAATTAGCAAACGATAAATTAATTTCAGCAGATTATATATGCTGGAATCGAGAAATTAAACTGGGTAGCGAAATATTTAAGATTGATTTGATACCAGTAGAGTTAGGGAGTTTTGATGTAATAGTTGGCATGGACTGGTTGAAGGAGATGAAAGCAGAGATCGTATGTTACAAAAATGCAATTCGCATTGTACGAGAAGAGGGAGAACCCTTAATGGTGTACGGAGAAAAGGGCAACACTAAGCTACATCTTATTAGTAATTTGAAGGCACAAAAACTAATAAGAAAAGGTTGCTATGCTGTTCTAGCACACGTCGAGAAAGTACAAACTGAAGAAAAGAGCATCAATGATGTTCTCGTCGCAAAAGAATTTCCCGATGTATTTCCGAAAGAATTATCGGGACTACCTCCACATCGAACTGTTGAATTTCAAATAGATCTTGTACCAGAAGCTGCACCAATAGCTCGTACTCCTTACAGACTCGCACCCAGCGAGATGAAAGAACTGCAAAGCCAACTGCAAGAACTATTAGAATGTGGTTTCATTCGACCAAGCACATCACCATGGGGAGCTCCTGTTTTGTTTGTCAAGAAGAAGGATGGTACATTTAGGTTGTGTATTGACTACAGAGAGTTGAATAAACTTACCATCAAAAACCGTTATCCACTGCCAAGAATTGACGACTTATTTGTTCAACTACAAGGCTCATCGGTTTATTCGAAAATCGATTTACATTCTGGATATCATCAAATGCGAGTAAAGGAGGATGATATTCGAAAAACTGCTTTTAGGACGCGTTATGGTCATTACGAATTTATGGTTATGCTGTTTGGATTGACTAACGCACTAGCTGTGTTCATGGACCTTATGAACCGAGTGTGTGGGCCATATCTTGACAAGTTTGTCATTGTTTTCATCGATGACATACTTATTTACTCAAAGAATGATCAAGAGCACGAAGAACATTTGAGAAAAGTGCTAGAAGTATTGAGGAAAGAAGAACTGTACGCTAAGTTTTCAAAGTGTGCATTTTGGTTGGAAGAAGTTCAATTCCTCGGTCACATAGTGAATAAAGAAGGTATCCAGGTGGACCCGGCAAAGATCGAAACTGTTGAAAAGTGGGAAACCCCAAAAACTCCGAAGCATATACGTCAATTTTTAGGATTGGCTGGTTACTACAGAAGATTCATCCAAGATTTCTCCAAAATAGCAAAACCCTTGACTGCATTAACGCATAAAGGGAAGAAATTTGAATGGAAGGATGAACAAGAGAAGGCGTTTCAGTTATTGAAGAAAAAGCTAACTACGGCACATATATTGTCATTGCCTGAAGGGAATGATGATTTTATGATTTATTGTGACGCATCAAAGCAAGGTCTCGGTTGTGTATTAATGCAATGAACGAAGGTGATTGCTTATGCGTCTAGACAATTGAAGATTCACGAGCAAAATTATACAACTCACGATTTGGAATTGGGTGCTGTTGTTTTTACATTAAAGACTTGGAGGCATTATTTATATGGGGTCAAAAGTATTATATATACTGACCACAAAAGTCTCCAACATATATTTAATCAGAAGCAACTGAATATGAGACAACGCAGGTGGATTGAACTGTTGAATGATTATGATTTTAAGATTCGATACCACCCCGGGAAGGCGAATGTGGTAGCCGACACTTTGAGTAGAAAGGATAGAGAACCTATACGGGTAAAAGCTATGAATATAATTATTCGTACTAACCTTACTACTCAAATAAAGGAGGCGCAACAGGGGGTTGTAAAAGAAGGAAAGTTGAAGAATGAGATACTCAAAGGATCAGAGAAACATCTTAATATTCGGGAAGACGGAACCCGATATAGGGCTGATAGAATTTGGGTACCAAGGTTTGGAGATGTGAGAGAAATGGTACTTAAATAAGCACATAAAACCAGATATTCAATACATACCGGAGCGGGGAAGATGTATAAAGATCTCAAGAAACACTTTTGGTGGCCGGGTATGAAAGCCGATATTGTTAAATATGTAGAAGAATGTTTGACGTGTTCTAAGGTCAAAGCTGAACATCAGAAACCATCAGGTCTACTACAATAACCTGAAATCCCGGAATGGAAATGGGAAAACATTACCATGGATTTCATTACTAAATTGCCAAGGACTGCAAGTGGTTATGATACTATTTGGGTAATAGTTGATTGTCTCACCAAGTCAGCACACTTCCTGCCAATGAGAGAAGATGACAAAATGGAGAAGTTGGCGTGATTGTATTTGAAGGAGGTTGTCTCCAGACATGGAATACCCGTCTCTATTATCTCTGATAGGGATGGTAGATTTGTTTCAAGGTTCTGGCAGACGTTGCAACAAGCATTGGAGACTCGTCTAGACATGAGTATTGCCTATCATTCACAAACTGATGGGCAGAGCGAAAGGACGATACAAACGTTTGAAGACATGCTACGAGCATGTGTTATTGATTTCGAAAACAGTTGGGATCGACACCTACCGTTAGCAGAATTTTCCTATAACAACAGTTATCATTCTAGTATTGAGATGGCGCCGTTTGAGGTACTTTATGGTAGAAAGTGCAGGTCTCTTATTTGTTGGAATGAAGTGGGGGATAGACAGATTACGGGTCTAGAGATAATACAAGAAACTACCGAGAAAATCATCCAAATTCAACAACGATTGAAAACCGCCCAGAGTCGAAAAAAGAGCTACGCGGATAATAAAAGAAAAGATATAGAGTTTGAAATTGGAGAAATGGTCATGCTTAAGGTTTCACCTTGGAAAGGCGTTGTTCGATTTGGTAAACGGGGGAAACTAAATCCAAGGTACATTGGACCATTCAAGATTATAGATCGTGTCGGACCAGTAGCTTACCAACTAGAGCTACCTCAACAACTCGCGGCTGTACATAACACTTTTCACGTCTCGAATTTGAAGAAATATTTTGCTAAAGAAGATCTCACTATTCTGTTGGACGAAATCCAAATCAATGAAAAACTTCAATTCATTGAAGAACCCGTCAAAATAATGGATCGTGAGGTTAAGAGACTTAAGAAAAACAAGATACCGATTGTTAAGGTTCGATGGAGTGCTCGTAGAGGACCCGAGTTCACCTGGGAGCATGAAGATCAGATGAAGAAGAAATACCCGCATCTATTTCCAGAAGATTCGTCAACACCTTCAACAGCTTAAAATTTCGGGACGAAATTTATTTAACGGGTAGGTACTGTAGTGACCCAAACTTTTCCATGTTTATATATATTAATTGAGATTGATATTCACATGACAAAATGTTTCCAACATGTTAAGCAATCAAACTTGTTAAGACTTGATTAATTGGAATAGGTTTCATATAGACAAATGACCACCCAAGTTGACCGGTGATTCACGAACGTTAAAACTTGTAAAAACTATATGATGACATATATATGATTATATATATAGTTAACATGATATTATGATGAGTAAATATCTCACTAAGTATATTAACAATGTGTGATATACTTAAGAAATGAGATTACTAAGTTAAGAAACTCGAAATGATATATATAACGATTATCGTTATGATAATGTCTACTAAATACATATGTATCATATTAAGATATTGATACACTATATTTAACATGATAAAATGATATTTAAATATATCATTAAGTGTGTTAACAATGAACTACATATGTAAAAACAAGACTACTAACTCAAGAATTACGAAACGAGACTTATATGTAACGATTATCGTTGTAACGATATTTTAATGTATATATCATATTAAGAGATATTCATACATCATAATATCATGATAATATAATAATTTAACATCTCATTTGATATAATAAACATTGGGTTAACAACATTAATTGAGATCGTTAACTTAAAGGTTTCAAAACAACACTTACATGTAACGACTAATGAAGACTTAACGACTCCATTAGAATGTATATACATGTTGTGTTTTGATATGTATTCTTACACTTTTGAAAGACTTCAAGACACATATCATAGTACTTCTACTTAACAAAAATGCATACAATTACATCCTCGTTCAGTTTCATCAACAATTCTACTCGTATGCACCCGTATTCGTACTCGTACAATACACAGCTTTTAGATGTATGTACTATTGGTATATACACTCCAATGATCAGCTCTTAGCAGCCCATGTGAGTCACCTAACACATGTGAGAACCATCATTTGGCAACTAGCATGAAATATCTCATAAAATTACTAAAATATGAGTAATCATTCATGACTTATTTACATGAAAACAAAATTACACATCCTTTATATCTAATCCATATACCAACGACCAAAAACACCTACAAACACTTTCATTCTTCAATTTTCTTCATCTAAGTGATCTCTCTCAAGTTCTATCTTAAAGTTCTAAGTGTTCTTCATAAATTCTATAAGTTATAGTTTTATAAAATCAAGAACGCTTCCAAGTTTGCAAGTCTACTTCCAAGCTTTCTAATCCATTCCAAGTAATCATCTAAGATCAAGGAACCTTTGTTATTTACAGTAGGTTATCTTTCTAATTCAAGGTAATATTCATATTCAAACTTTGATTCAATTTCTATAACTATAATAATCTTATTTCGAGTGGAAATCTTACTTGAACTTGTTTTCGTGTCATGATTCTGCTTCAAGAACTTTCAAGCCATCCAAGGATCCTTTGAAGCTAGATCCATTTTTCTCATTTCCAGTAGCTTTATCCAGAAAACTTGAGGTAGTAATGATGTTCATAACATCATTCTATTCATACATATAAAGCTATCTTATTCGAAGGTTTAAACTTGTAATCACTAGAACATAGTTTAGTTAATTCTAAACTTGTTCGCAAACAAAAGTTAATCCTTCTAACTTGAATTTTAAAATCAACTAAACACATGTTCTATATCTATATGATATGCTAACTTAATGATTTAAAACCTGGAAACACGAAGAACACCGTAAAACCGGGCATACGCCGTCGTAGTAACACGGCGGGCTGTTTTGGGTTAGTTAATTAAAAACTATGATAAACTTTGATTTAAAATTTGTTCTTTTGGGAAAATGATTTTTCTTATGAACATGAAACTATATCCAAAAATCATGGTTAAACTCAAAGTGAAAGCATGTTTTCCAAAATGGTCATCAAGATGTCGTTTTTTTCGACGGAAATGACTACCTCTTTAGTAATTGACATGTAACTTAAATTTCCGACTATTAACCTATACTTTTTCTATTTATATTCTTAAATTAGAGTTCAATATGAAACCATAGCAATTTGATTCACTCAAAACGGATTTAAAATGAAGAAGTTATGGGTAAAACAAGATTGGATATTTTTTGATTATTTTAGCTACGGGAAATGTTTAACAAATCTATAAAAATCATATCCTAGCTAACTTATATTGTATTATACATGTATTCTAATATATTATGTAATCTTGAGATACCATAGACACGTATGCAAATGTTTTGACATATCATATCGACCCATGTATATATATTATTTGGAACAACCATAGACACTCTATATGCAGTAATGTTGGAGTTAGCTATACAGGGTTGAGGTTGATTCCAAAAATATATATACTTTGAGTTGTGATCTAGCCTGAGACGTGTATACACTGGGTCGTGGATTGATTTAAGATAATATATATCGATTTATTTCTGTACATCTAACTGTGGACAACTAGTTGTAGGTTACTAACGAGGACAGCTGACTTAATACACACAAATCTTTAAAACATAATAAAAATGGTTGTAATTATATTTTGATCATACTTTGATATATATGTACATATTTGTATAGGTTCGTGAATCGATCCGTGGCCAAGTCTTATTTCTGAGGAAGGAAATATCTGTGAAAGTGAGTTATAGTCCCACTTTTAAAATCTAATATTTTTGGGATGAGAATACATGCAGGTTTTATAAATGATTTAAAAAATAGACACAAGTACGTGAAACTACATTCTATGGTTGAATTATCGAAATCGAATATGCCCCTTTTTATTAAGTCTGGTAATCTAAGAATTAGGGAACAGACACCCTAATTGACGTGAATCCTAAAGATAGATCTATTAGGCCTAACAAACCCCATCCAAAGTACCGGATGCTTTAGTACTTCAAAATTTATATCATATCCGAAGGGTGTCCCGGAATGATGGGGATATTCTTATATATGCATCTTGTTAATGTCGGTTACCAGGTGTTCACCATATGAATGATTTTTATCTCTATGTATGGGATGTGTATTGAAAAATGAAATCTTGTGGTCTATTGTTACGATTTGATATATATAGGTTATACCTATAACTCACCAACATTTTTGTTGACGTTTAAAGCATGTTTATTCTCAGGTGAATACTAAGAGCTTCCGCTGTTGCATACTAAAATAAGGACAAGATTTGGAGTCCATGTTTGTATGATATTGTGTAAAAACTGCATTCAAGAAACATATGTCGATGTAATATATTTCTATTGTAAACCATTATGTAATGGTCATGTGTAAACAGTATATTTTAGATTATCATTATTTGATAATCTACGTAATGTTTTTAAAACCTTTATCGATAAAATAAAGGTTATGGTTGTTTTAAAAATGAATGCAGTCTTTGAAAAACGTCTCATATAGAGGTTAAAACCTCGCAACGAAATCAATTAATATGGAACATTTATAATCAATATGAACGGGACATTTCAACTTTAACAGTATTTACATTATCATTGCTTGTTAAGTAGATATAAAATTCTTGGTGATAGCAATCGATTACTTCACTAAATGGGTGGAGGCAAAATCATTGGAGACAGTTACTAGCAGGCGCATTCGAAACTTCTTTTGGGAAGATATTGTGTGCAGGATTGGTATCCCCAATGAAATTGTGAGCAACAACGACACTCAGTTTCAAGGCGAGTCCTTTAGGACTTGGTGTCAAGAACTGAATATTAGGTAATCTTTTACTTTAGTCGCTCACCCGGAGGTAAATGGACAATGTGAAGTAACGAACCGAGATATCGTAAGGGGAATAAAAGCGCGTCTGGGTCTGTATGGAAATGAGTAGGTTGATGAGCTCCCGAGTGTTTTGTGGGCGCATCGCACTCCTCATAAGAAAAGTACAGAAGAAATACCGTTCAGCTTAGTTTTTGGAACGGAAGCTGTAATCCTCGCTGAATTGTTGGTTCTAACAAAGCGCATACGTAGCTTCGATGAGTCAGATAATGATGAAGGCTTGCGCGCTAACCGAGATATGCTAGAAGAGCGCAGAGAGATAACAGCCATACGCGAAGCCATCAATAAGTAGAAAATCTCTAAGTATTATGATAAGCGCGTCAAGTCAATGTCATTCAAAATGGGGGATTATGTATGGCGCAATAATGAGGCAAGTCGGGCAGAGAATACTGGGAAGCTGAGGCCCTACTGGGAAGGCCTTTATGAAGCTATTGGCACAAGTTCAATAGGATCTTATATCCTAGCATGAATTAATGGAGAACGAGTACCTCGTACTTGGCATGCAACTAATTTGAAAAGATGTTAAATATAATTGTCAGGCTACAACACCAGGGATTGATCACCCCGCTCTTTTAAGCACTTGAATTTTTTAGTTTAGTTAAAATGTTGCTTTATTTACTTGTAAGACAATTTGTATTTCTTTCGTGGTTGCAATAAGTTTTCATTTGCATATGGTTTATGAATCTGATTTATTTTACAATAAGTTTTCATAGAAGTGTTTGGTTACATTTTGATGCACAATATGATAGCAATTACGTGCATCATGCCTCCTTAAGGGATGATCTCTAGCTCCCGTGTGGCAGAAGCATGTTTGGTTATAAGGCTAGATTTTAGGGTGGGTAACAGACATTGGTTTGTCTAGACCAACACACTCTTACAAAATAGAAGACTGCAAGTCATGACTATAAACGACAAACATTGGGGTTGCTTGCCCACTAACCTAAGTGTTGGTTCACTTGGAAGACTCTAGATGTTTTACTTATTAATTCAATGAAAAGCGTCGACTATGTGCACAATAGTATGGTGTCGGTTAACATTATTAAATTTGGAGCATAAACGAGTATACATTGGCTTGTATGCAAATAACAATTTAAATTTTAATAACTTAATATGCCCATTGATGTGAACAATATAATAAGAAGAGATATTGAATTTCTTTACTTCTTAAAACAAAAGATGTAATGTATAACATTGACTAAATTGTACTATTACAAAAGAGGTGCATAAAGCACGAACATTAACTGGCGCACAGGCCATTACAATGAAGTTGAAATTTAAACTACATGCAGAAAAGTATAAGGGTGGCTTATCGGTAACGTTGCCCTACACTAATGGTAACAATCCTTCGAACCCTCGCCCGCAACGATCAGGCGGATTGCCCCATGTAAACAGGAAATGAAAAAAACTAAACTAAGGATAGGGGAGCGCGCCCATAGTGTTAAAAGCACCTCAAGAAGTGCACTAATAGCAAGTGCACCCCCAGGAGTGGTGAGCACAAGGTTCCAAAAGCAGCTAACAAAGCCTGCTCATGGCGCGCCCAAGACCCCATGCTCCATGCAAAAAGAACGTACAGGATGTCATACCAAGCACATCCTGCGACCCCACACTGTGAACAACAGCTCGCAAACTTACTACTTCATTTTAACAAGATCCTGCACTCAAACCACAGGATCAAAGACAACATTCACAAGGGTTTGGATGGTGATATTCTCCAGCGCCTTGCGAGATTCGACTACTCTTTCATAAGCATTATCTTCAAGCTGGTCAAGGATGATTTGAGGAATGACTGAGGGAACTTCACTGTTTTTCGAGATTAGATCCCAAAACCTCACCTCTCAAGTGCTTTGGCTGCTTTGATAGCTTCAGTGTAGAGCTCTGTAACGATGAAAGCACCAAGAGCATGGGTGTAAATGGTTGGAAGCGCGACCCTTAATTATTGTAATCCTGTCGCATGGCATCACGGCCTGCGGAAGATTCGTCAACCTGCGAAGTGAGATGATTTTTCTCGAAAGTTAGCAAATCAAGATTAGAGTTGGCAACAATAAGCTTTTCCCTTAGCACCCTATTCTTCTCCTCATAGTCAACCTGCGAAGACAACAAATCAACTTTTTTCATTTTTCAAGGATCCAACAGTGGCCTCAGCTATTTTCAATGCTTCATTGGAAACTTTCAGCTGTGTTTCCAAATGCTGCACCCATTTCTGTAGCTTCCTGATCAAGTGAAGACTAGTGCGCTGCGTGCGCTTAGTACTTAACCAATCACAGTCCCTCGCCCTGGTCATAAACGACAGCTGCGTGTCAAAGTTCAACTTCTGCTCTGGTGTCATTTTCTCCAACTCTTACCTAATGCCAGCAGGAGCGTACCCATGCATGTATAGGTTCTGCTCAAGCGCGGCGCGCTTAGAAACAGTCAAAATTGAGGACAGGTTATCCACTTTAATGTCAACATATCGATTGTTGTTCAGTATCGGCACCCAAGTGGAGAGCGTGACATCGGCTCGGCTGGTAGCAGGGGTTAAAGAGGATGGAGCAATAACTGTAAGAGGAGTGGGAGTCGCTGGTTGCTTAGTAGCAGCTAGGGGCGTAGGATTCATGGAGGGCGCACATGTAACAGAGGGAGTCGCAGTAGTAACGGTAGTTTCCCCCGTCTTAATCAATATGAAGAACTGGCAACAGGAAATCACAATTAGATACGCATGACACAAAAGCACCAACTTTGGAAAATAAAACAGGGCGTGAAGATAATATCATACCTTCGGATGAACACGTAGCTTTATTCTTCTTGGTCGGAGGATTGAAGCGCACGAATGACCTGCACTTCGAAGAAGCCTCATCCGCCACTTCCTCGCCCTGCAAGGCTTCAACATCTTTCATACTAACATCCTACTCAACCATTTCTTTCTTAATGGTGTAACCTTTGAAATCGTCCTCCACAAGAATTCCACGAACGTTCATCTCTGCAAAAATGACACACAAAGGTTAGCATGCATTTCAGTAAACCATTTATTAAGTGATTTAGGCAAATAAAAAATATATCCTTTACTCTAAGAATGAAGATTGTATTAGTGCCAACATACGGCCAGTATGATGAAATGCCAGTAAGATACAAAGCTTCGTTGGGATAAACACGAAGTTTAAACTTTTTACAGGAGCATAGGTCAAACAATTCTTGTTCGGCCTAATTCATGGGAGGGGGTTTGTTTAAAGAAGTGTTAGAACCACTGTGCCATTGCAGAATATTTGCAAATTCACGAGGAACAAATTTGTTGTTGATAAAGTAAAGAGAGTCTTTTCAAGAATTCTGCAGACCCTTTTTCTGACCAACAGTAAACGACACTCTATCGAAAAACCATACCAATCATGCTCGTTCAGTTGATACCGAAAAATGTTTTGAAAAATGATCAACGATGGTTCAAGATTATTGGCCGTACACCACATCTCAAAGAGAGACAATCGAGCAACACTGTACGGGTGAAGTTGACCTAGACCTATGTTGTATGCCGATAAAACTCTCATAAATAAATTAGTTGGAGGAATTCGAATGTTTCCAATTTCGATGGTTTGATCGCATATGGCAATCATGTTCGGGGTGGTTTATGGGCTAGTTCGTTTGATTTTGGGAGTGTAGGGTTAAACTCAATGATTAGTGGTTTCCAATCGGTTTTGCATTTGATAGATTATTGGTCAAGAGTAGAAGCGATTGAATGAACATGAAAGACGGGTGTGCTAGAGTAAGAAGATGCCATGATTATGAAATGGAGTTTAAAGCAAAAAAGTAAACTAACATGTGCTAATGATTGTGAGACTTCCCGAACTTGATCGGACAAATTGGGAGCGAAGATGAAAAAGAAATTGATATAAATTTTTTTACCCTAAATGGTAACGAAGGGGTCCTATTTATATTTTGAAGGATTACGGCTCCAAAAATGGGTAACATGATGTGAACCGTACACGTGTTGCAATTTGAACGAATGATAACGTGAATGAACAGTTAACGATAAGAAAATCGCATGGTTTGTTTTTAGAATAGGTGCAGGTTAGCAAACCCTGGTGGTTATGCAGCTGTGATTTGACAGCCTGTCATGATAACATGTCCTGCAGCCGTTTCCAATGCCATCATTAGCAAATGTGTGATAAAAGGATTGTTTATTTTACGTTCCTTAGCATAGTTTAATATGATGCGCCATGGTAATTGCACATCACATTAAACTGGGGGGGGGACTTAATGATACGAGTACCTACGCGCATGGCACTCGTGCGTATCACGTTTAACGCGCACGTCTTGAATAACTAAACCATGTCTGATTAGGAGGCGTGCGTATAGTCTTTGCTTGACGCGCACGAAAGCAATCCGATAACAATAATATCCTTAATTAAACATAATCCTTTTCCTACTATAACTCCGCTATTTATGGATGTTATTTGGAAGGATCTAGAAACAAATTAAAGGATAATCTAGGGTTAGGGTTTCACTATAAATACAACCTTAACCTCCTTCATTCAACAACAACGTTTTTCTGTATTACTCAATTATTGATTGCATCCAAACATGATCCTACGGTAACAGGTATGTTCTTTGAACATACACTTTATGCAACCACCTTTAGTGGCCATTGGTGCACCAGTTTCCATCAATGGTGGGCTATGATTTGGTCACCCTCTTGAAGATCATCATCTCTATGAGGGTTATTCACGGTAAACCGAACTAGAGATTAAAACTATGAATGTCCTTAAACACTCCCAAATGCACTCAACTTAAATTTGGTTCTTAGAGCAGATTTATGTTCGATCACTAGCATATACCGATAGTCCTTTCTGCTGAATCAGTCGCCCATCAGCATATTGAGACCCAACCTCCCTTGGAACGGTTGAAATCATACGGACGGCAACCTCCCTAGGAACAATTGTGAGTCCCCAAACTTTCTTGGAACGGCTGGTGTCAAGAACAGTGCACATATACAACATATAATTCACATATCATGCATTTATCCGACTAGCATGACAATCACTACACTACACAAGGTAATCAGAGAAACCCACTTACCAATGACCAGCAAATGCTCAAATTCTATCTACTGAGCTTTCTTTTTATTCTTTTCACCTGAGAAAGATATAACTCAAGTTAGTGATCATGTTTTGATAACATACTATCAGCAAGACAATCGAAGAACAAGTTAGAATCATCGAACAAAACCTAACGATCTGCCCCGATCATTCGCACGAGTGACCGACACGGTTACCGAGACTAACATTTATCTAAAACAATGTTATACATGTTATTACATGAAAATAGAGTCATAATACGCACGTTGGCGTCACAAATTGCACGTCAAACGCTCTGCGCACGTGCTGGAAATCTCATTAAGTATGGAAATATCATTAAGTATGGCTGAAAAGTCTCAAATTGCACGTCAAACGCTCTGAGCCCTCAACCGTGTGGTCAACTGCGTGGTTGTACTCAAATGCGTGGTTGTGCTCAAACACATGGTTACTCGTGCAGTTGAGCTCAAACACGTGAGTGCTGAAGAACAGCACCAGTTCACTGTTTTTTGGGTTTTTGACACCAAATCTTGATTTTTGCTTATTCTTGTCACAAAACCACTTAAAAAACATCATATAACAACTATAGAACATAAATCTAACATCAACTAACACTAACAAACACATTCCATCAATTCAAGCATCAAAACTTACTTTTTCTCCAAAAGCTCAAGAACCCTAATTTTTAAGAATTAAAACACGAATTCAAGAAGAAAAAAAACTTGGATATATGCTTACAATGATGCAAGACATTAGTCTCTAAGCTTACAAAATCAAATTTCAAGCTTGAATCAAGTTAGGGTTTGAAGGAGCATGAAGTTAGGTACGATCTTGTTTTGGGAATTTTGAAGAAACAGATGGAAATATCCTGACATTAGTTACTTAAGTGGGTTAATAAACCCATACCCATAACACATGGGTACTTACTAGTTATCTGATATCTTACGTATCTTGTTAAACGTCCCTAACGAAGTCCAAATTTAGCAAACGAACATGTTCTGTGACCATTGTCACAAACTGGTCTTAACCACATACTCAATTAATAATAAACATAATATTAAAATAAAAGCATATAATCAGGCACACATAAACCTAAGGGCAAAATAGTCATCTTACATCTAGCCTAGGTTTCAGTTTGTTACGAATCCACCCCCTTAAAGAGATTTCGTCCTCAGAATCTGGTCATGATCAAACAGATGAGAGTAACGGGTCTTCATCAACTCTTCTGTCTCCTAGGTCAAAATAGACCCTAAGCTGTGTTTCCATTTTACTAAAACCATCGAGATCTCTTTCATTATTAACTTAGTAACCTTTTATGTCGACCACTCGAATTGGTTCCTCAACCAGCTTGTTACTCAAATCAACTTTAAGATACTTATTTGGCAAAACTTGCATTTCATAGTCCACCTTACACTTTCTAAGATAACACACATTAAACGTATTTTGAATAACAGTTAACTCGGGAGGAAGTTCAAGTACAACTGTCTGATTGTTCAAGATCTCCCTAATCTAAAACGGCCCAATATACCTTGGTGCTAACTTACCACGTTTACCAAATCTGATAACCCCTTTCCACATCGACACCTTTAAATACACACGATCACCTACATTAAAAGATACATGACGTCTACTCGGATCAGCATACATTTTCTGTCTATCCCTAGCTGCTTTCAACTTTTCTCTTGCTATAGCAACTTTCTCAGCTGTCATTTGTACAATTTCTGAACCTACAAACTGTTTCTCTCCGGCTTCTAACCAACAACTTGGAGTTCTGCAACAACGACCGTATAACATTTCGTAGGGAGGCATACCTATACTTTGTGATACGAATTATTGTAGGTGAATTCAACCAATGGTAAATGTGTATTCCACAAATCATCATATTCAAATACACATGCTCGTAACATATCTTCTAAAGTCTGTATAGTTTTCTCACTCTGACCGTCTTTCTGAGGATGATATATTGTACTTAAGTTCACACGTGTACCTAGATCATGTTATAAACTATTCAAGAATTTCGGCACGAACCTAAAATCACGGTCCGATATAATAGAGAGCGGTACACCATGAAGACTAACTATTTCATTCACATACAGTTCTGCTAATTCACTCAATGAAGTTGTTTCACGTGTAGCCAGAAAATGAGCACTTTGGGTCAACCTGTCGACTATTATCCAAATCATATCGTGTTTTTGTTGTGTTCGAGGTAACTTAGTCACAAAATTCATCGTAATGTGTTCCCACTTCCATTCTGGTATCTGTAACTGACATAACGACCCATACGGTTTCTGGTGTTCGGCTTTAACTTGTACGTAAATATACACTGTTCAACAAAATGAGCAATATCTGTTTTCATAGTCGGCTACCAATACACGGATTTCATGTCATGATACATCTTATTACTGCCTGGATGTATTGTTAATCTGGATTTGTGAGCTTCTGTCATAATTAAATCCCTCAATTCTCCAAGCTTAGGCACCCAAACATGGATATTTAAAATCTTAAGTCCACGTGAGTCATCAGTCAATTCATATTTTTGTTTAGTCATTTGTTCAGATTTAGCATGTTCGTCCTCCAAAGCAAGGGCTTGAACAATTTTCAATTGGTCAATTAAGTCTGAAGTTTTGTTCAAACGAAGGAACTTTATACTTTCACTGGACTTCTTTTGGCTTAAAACATCCGCAACGACGCTTGCTTTGCCCAGATGATACTTAATTTCACAATCGTAGTCTTTAATTAACTCTTGTCATCGTCTTTGTCTTATATTTAGTTCTTTCTGAGAGAAAATGTACTGCAAACTCTTGTGATCTATACATATTACACAATGTGTCCCATACAGATAATGTCTCCATAGCTTCAGGGCAAACACTACGGCAGCCATTTCTATATCGTGTACAGGATAATTTTTCATGAACTTTCAACCGTCTGGAGGCATAAGTGATCACTTTATCTCTCTGCATTGATACATAGCCCAACCCGGCTAAAGACGTATCACAGTATACCATGAAGTCATCTGAACCCTCTGGTAGTGCTAACATTGGAGCTTGACACAATAACTATTTTAAAGTCTGGAAGGCTCTTTCATGTTCATCATTCCATCGAAAGACTACATCTTTTCTGGTTAACTTATTCAACGGACCCACGATCTTTGAAAAATTGTTTATAAACCTGCGGTAATAACCTGCTAATCCCAGAAAACTCTTAAATTCTGTCGAATTTCTTGGCGATTTCCAATTCATAACCGCATCAATCTTTGATGGATCAACTTCTATATCCTCGGCACAATTACATGACCCAAAAACTGCACTTCTCTTAACCAGAATTCACATTTAGGAAATTTTGCAAAAACTGTTCATGTTTCAATAAATTTAACACTTGTTTAAATGTTCAAAATGCTCGGCCTCTGTCTTTGAATACACTAATATGTCGTCTGTAAACACAACCACAAATTTATCTAGAAACGGACGACACACCCTATTTATCAGATCCATGAATACTGCTGGCGCGTTCGTTAACCCAAAGGGCATAACCAAGAACTCATAATGAGCATACCTAGTTCTAAACGTTGTCTTCAGGATGTCAGATTCTGCAACTCTAACCTGATGATACCCAGATCGTAAAGTTTGAGTAAATCACAAGGCCTAATGGTATAATTAACTCTTGCATGTAAAACTTTACGTCTTTTTAGGTGGTTGAAATTACCATGTTGTGTACAAAATTTTAGCTAAGTAGTATAATTTTGACCAAAGAATATAAAACAAGTATTTGCATGAACAATTTTGTATAAATAGTATAACAGGTCTTTTTAAGATCGCTTTTGTCCACATGGCATGAAACTTGTGGTGTCAAAATCGCTTTTGTCCACATGGCATGAAACCGGTGGTGTTAAGATGGGGTTTGTCCACATGGCATCAACTCGGTGGTCTCAAGACTGGTTCCGTCCTAACTCCAGGAAAACAATCACCTCACCGGAGATGACTGATCGATTTCGTCGTATAACTAATTGAGTTTTGTATTTGTTTATAGCACCTCCACCGGAAAATGGCTATATGGGTTTTGTATTTTTTTTTTTTTTTTTTTTTGACAAAATTTCCCAAATCGTCCTTATATTTATGGATTTTTGCCGAAATCATCCATGTATTAACAAAACTGCATAAATCATCCTTAAATGCTAAATAACGTCCCAAATTAGTCTTTGCCTAGCTTAACTCAACTGCTGTTAAACTCTCCGTTAATACACGTTGGTCCCTAAAGTTTCGTAACAATTTCACCCATAATCCTCTTCATCATATTAATAATTAATAACTAATAAGAATGATAATGAAAAAACTCCAATGGATTTAAATCCTTGAAATAGATCTTCATAAAAATCCTTCAAACGTATAAAAAAAGAATAAAGTGTATGAACTCTTATAAGATTTGCTAAATAGCATATATAAAATGATTATGACTCAGCCAAGTAACAATTATAATCAAAGTCAGTTCAGTGGACTATTATTATACAATTGCATTACAATTATTCATAGTTTATCACCGACTCTGACTCGAGAGGATATTCAGTCAACTAGGATTCGTAAAATTGAATCAACAGATATTTATATAACCTATGATTAGACTCAGTTGAGTCACGAATCAACTCAGTCACTATATCTTGTAATTTTGCAGAAAAACATACAAACTTTGTAATCGAAATCCTAGCTAAATAATCAATCAATAGAGACATAAAAATAGAATTACATATATACACAAACAAAATGAGGAAAAATTTAGGAGATACCTCAAAATGATCTTAAATTTTGCGATAGGGTTTCCTTGAGCATCAACACCAGGAGTGATCATATCTGGATGCTGATACATATTTGCTAGCAACAATGTCGGACTAATGCTAGGTTTTGTATGAAGTCTGGAGCAATGATCGCCATGCCTACATGCTCCGTTTTTGAAGTAAAATGGACAATTGACTCTTTCCCTTTCAGTTCCAAAAATTGACGACAATTGCTCCGCCATTGTTGTGTGAATTAACTACAAATCTACGTTTGGTTTGCTATTAATTGTTATAAGGTTAGGGTTTTAAAACTTTTTTTTGATATAGAAAGGGAGAAGGGAGATTCTGAAGATGGTGGAATTACAGGTTCATAACTTTATATCCGTGTAAGGGTCACACGTTGAGTTCAGGAGGAATTTTTTGCCAAAACCGTATCTATCCCAATTCACTTTATTGTACCCGTATATGCAAATAATTTTTTATGAAACATGTATTCCCACATGTGGGAGTTGCGGAATGGTTAAAATAAGGGGGGGTGCCTCAAGTGGGAAGTGAGGGATGCTTTCACAAACTGCACAACATCCTGCAAAAAGCTGCAGTGACTCAGGAGAGAGAAATGTATTGGGGGGTTCCGCATGTCCCAAGTGAGGGATGGTCTCACCAAACCCTAATTTATTAGTACCTGTCACAATAATAATGGGTACCGCATATCCCAGTTGCAGAACCCTTAACCTAAACCCTAGCTTCCAGTCTCTTTTTAATTTAAGTTGATTAAAGTTGAAAAAGCTGCTAGATTCGTTTTTTTCAGTCTTTTCAAAATTATTTATCTAACCCGATTCTACCAAATTCGGGACCCATAATTTAGTGTCTTATTTAAACTGGTAATATTTAGAACATTTAGCAAACAATTCAATTCACATAATTGTTAAAAAAAATTTCTAATCTTATTCTAAAATAATGGCTCTATCTCGTCCAATTTTTATTCATCTTTTTTGGGGTGATGACGTTACTTTTCAAGATGGATGCCTTATTAGTGAAGATAATTTGACAAAAAATGGTTTTCAAATGTGTAACAAGGTTGATTTCTCTTGGTTTGTTGATATGGTCTACCGACATGTTCGAGTTGCAAACGAGTTATGGGCATTGGAACTCTACTTTGCTATGATTTTAATGGTTCAGTATACAACAATCAAATATTTGACAACAATGGTTTGGAGACAATATATTTTTTGAGTGAGCTAATTGGTTGCTCCATTCCGGTCACACTGCTTTTGGAGCTTGAGTGAAAATCCATATCGAAATCCGAGAGACTTGAACTAGTGGCGAATTCCATTTCGTACGATTGAATAAAGGATTTTTCGATATGAAATGATTTCCGGCTATCGGATGGTATTCTATTACATAGAATATCTATATATATAGAACAAAAGATTTCGTAGATTACGGAGGGATTTACGGAATATGCCAGGCAAAGTTTACAATAACAGATACGCTAAGATATGAATTAGCAGATACGCTAAGATATGAATTTTTGTCTATAAACTATTCATGCAATCAATGCAGTAAGATGTGTCTAGACTAAGAATGATAAGCAGATAATTTTCGACAAGAAATGATAAGCAATTTTTTTCAACATGCAGCTAAGGTCGAAGTCCAGACTTACTAATGCATCTTATCAACTATCAGTTAGACACACTAATGCAATTACTGGTTAACTAAGACCTCTGCTCTGATACCAACTGAAACGACCCGTCCATAATACTATAAACGAGGTACGTTATTCATTGGTCCCATAGCGAGGTATTTGACCTCTATATGATACGTTTTAAAAAATATTGCATTCGTTTCATAAGAAACACACCATTATTTATAACATAATGCATGTTTTAAACAAATGGGTGATTATTTAAGGAATAATCCCCATATTACATTAGTTTCCAAATACTACACACATGACATAACAGTTGATTATAATACATGACAAAGGTTTTATTGAATGCAACACTTCATTTAAACAAAAACATGAGACTCCATGCACAGCTTGCTCAGATAATGCAACAGTGGAAGACTTTCTTAAGGACCTGAGAATAAACATGCTTAAACAGTCAACACAAAGGTTGGTGAGATATAGGTTTTAAAGCCAGCATAAGATATAATAATACACCACAAGATTTCATGTTATAAACGTTTCAGCAAAGATATTATATATGTTGTTGAGCGCCCAGTAACTATACTTAACAGATGTTTTCCGTGCATATTCCCTTTTCAAAGTTATCTCTACACCGTACCAAGTGTAGTAAAACGAAGTACTAATGTGACGATCGCTCCAAATCCATATGGACAATACGTCATTCATTGATTTCATTGCGAGGTATTTGACCTCTATATGATACGTTTTGTAAATATTGCATTCTTTTAAAAAGGCACACCATAAATGAATATTTAAATCAAAAGTTTTCGACATCTGATGATTTCTACATATAGATAATCACCGTAAATAATAGTTTACAATAGTACTTCCGTTGACAATGCAGTCAAAATAAGATACATGATGATGATTTGGTGAATGCAACGTTCCTTGAAAAATATGCCATGTACGACTCCATGCACATAGCTTGTCTAACATATAAGCAAACAACGGAAGACTTCTAGGAAACCTGAGAATAAACATGCTAACAAGTGTCAACACAAAGGTTGGTGAGTTCATAGTTTTAGTGTTTCGCATAATCTGTATATCAAGGTGGATCACAAGATTTCAGTTGTTTCATCCGAAACGTTTATCAAAATATTCTACAAAATTGAGCACCCTGGTAACTAAACTTAACGTATATATAATTTATACCCTTTGTATAATCATCTTAATAATACACGCAAACCAACGTGTACGCTTCTCAAATAGCATACGTCCGTTAAAAGGCTAGTGCTCTAGCTCGGACGGGGATATCAAGCCCTATGGATCCATATACTACTACTCGCGCCCACCAGTTCTTATAACCGGCAGTTACTAGTTACCAAAGCTAAGGAATTTTCGGTTCAAACTCAGTGTAGAATTTAGTATGTACTTGTATCCATTACGTTTGAAATAAAGTTCATGTATTCTCAGCCCAAAAATATAGATTGCAAAAGCAATTAAAAAGGGAGCAAATGAAACTCACCTTAGCAGCATATAAAGTCGTTCACCAAAATGTGACTGAAACTCGGAATACCAAATATCTGTAGATCTCAACCTAGAGAGCATATGTTGGTCAATAAATGTCTACCAAGCTAGGTCTGGTCATAGTGTATCATAATCCTAATGCTCGAGATCGACATACAAAAGTTATCCAAAGTTGTTTCAAAAAGTCAATTTTGACAATAGTTCAACAAAACGAGACGTTCTTTATATAAGAATTCATTTACTAGGCTGGTAATATTTAAAAATCCATTTTATCAATCTCGTAAACAAGTTGTTCAAATCTTAATTGCAGATTCAAAAGCAATTTCAATTAACGTCAATCATAATTCAGTTGATCATATCTTTTAATCCGTTCATCGAAACTATTCGATATCTAAATGAAAAGTTATTGATTTTTCGTTAACTTTTCCAAAAACATGTATATCATATACCTTTTACTAGTAATATATGTATTTAATTCGTGATTCATTATAAACTGTTTAACGACGAAATTTAGTATACAAGCATGCATAAACATATATACTCGAGCACTAGACATGGATACACTATTAATATATAGAAGATAAGATATGAATGCTCAAGTATCAATATTGTGATTCAATATTGCAGGAAAGTACGTAGACGCAACAGAGATGATAAACACTAGGTTTGATTTGCAAACAATACCCATGAACCTCCATAGTTATAACCCATAATTTCCTTAGCTCAATCCCGCTCGAAAACCCATTTCAAAAGTGACCCGCTCATGGCCTCGTCGTAATATTTTATGTATATTACTAATACTACTAATAATAATATTAAGATTAATAATAATAATAATAATAATAATAATAATAATAATAATAATAATAATAATAATAATAATAATAATAATAATAATATAAATAATAATAATAAGATTACAGAGGGAGTGATATATATGTGTGTGAATTATTAAACTGAACTCGCGAGCTTTTATAATGTTTTCTGAATCTGATGCCCATGCAATCGCATGGGTTTTATGCCTATTTCTCATGCGATCGCATGGCCCTAAAATCCAGCTCACAATTTTTTAACTTTTAGCTTGTCGACATATTTTTATATAATATATATAATATATTTAATTTAAATAATTAATTATATATTATATTAAATTCACGTGCATAGTTGACTTGTAATTTTTGTTCCGATAAGTCGTACGTCATCACTCGACTCATGTCCCGGTTCTGGTTTCTCGATAGCATTTTTGTACGCTTAGAAAACTTTCATTTTTCGTTTCGTGTCACGTACCTTTGTCAAAATATAACCTTAAATTATCCCTAAACTATACCACTCAAAGTATATATTAAACTTTCGAGTGTTTTGGTCATTTACTTCTATAAATCATTGTCTCGCTATTTGTTAATATATATATATATATATATATATATATATATATATATATATATATATATATATATATAATAACAATTCATTTTATGACCAGTTTAATATTATATTTTATATATTTTCAATATTAATATATACGTTTTAAAATACATATCACAATTTATTCATATATCTAATTCCAACAGTTAATATTCCTTATTATTGTATGTCTCCAAATTACGTTATTTAAACAAACACTTTACCATTTATTTCGAATATCGTTAAAAATGAACGATTTCCCAAATCAACGTGGAGCTCACAACAGAGACTCGTAATAATATCATAATCTTTAAGGGACTCAATAAATATCTTTTAATTCAATCGTTTGGCATTATCTTTTATCTCCGTAGTTAAATATATCAATCAGATAATCAAACCAATAAGTTTAATGCACCGTATCATATATTCAACACTTTGTTACGTTTTCAAGTTATAGTATATGTATCTATTTATATATAATTGTTCGCGAATCGTTGAGAACAATCGAAGGGTATTTGAATAGTTCAAGAATTTTAGGATTCAACTTCATAGACTTTGCTTATCGTGTCAGAAATATTAATTCATTTATAGAATTTGGTTCAAAATAAGTCGAAATTTTCCGGGTCATCACAGTACCTACCCGTTAAAGAAATTTCGTCCCGAAATTTGAGTGAGGTCGTCATGGCTAACAATAAAAATGTTTTTATGACGAATATGAGTCAATAAATAGAGTTTTATCACCGTTGAATAATATGGATAAAATAATCCAAGTACTCGAAGTGTATGAGAGAAGTTATCATAAAATAGTGAATTGGAGGAATAAGGATTCGTCTTAATTCTTGATGTAATATCGATTGATTTCCGAAATTTAAGGAATAGAAAATCTTCATAATCTAAATAAGATTTAATTCTTCGAAATTTAAGGAAATTAAGATTTCCTTTGATTAAATGCGTAATCTGTCTCGATTGCTATGTCTGATATTTCGCTATAAATTGACCTCTTCTGTTTCATTTATTTTCACCACTCCTATAATCTTCTTTCTTATTTCATACTTCCAAAAGATTGTGAAAATGCTTCATCCAGTTCTGATTCTTGATATACTCCTAACTTTCATATCTGTCATTCTTCTTTTTCATCTACCACCAGAGGAAGTTATTTTCTTCTACCACTACCTTGGGGTTATAGTATTTTTCATTCTCCTGTGTCTTTATATTGCTATACACATTGATATACACGGTTTGTAATATATGTGTTGTTGTCAGGCTTTATATTTTTCCCCTATATTTAGGAGCTCCATTCTTTCGTTTTTCCTTCCCGACTTCAAGTCAAGCGAATAATGGTCCAGAATTCATAGGTATGGAGTTTTGGATGAACATAGTTAATGGTCTGAGAAGGTAATCGTAATGGCACGATCTTGATTTGTCAAATTACCAGAATATCTGGAAAGATAGAACTATCAAGAAGATATGTTCTTATTATGTTTGGAGATTGGGTAGAATGTAAGGGTCGTGTAACATGGCACATGATGACGGTATGGACTGTGAATCATCATGTTTCATTAGAAACTCTGCATGACTTACTGTAATATAATTACGTTGATCAAGTGTCATTATATTATACTAACTCATGCTTCAGCTCCCAACACCACTTCAAAAATATTCATATTTTAAACTCGAAGGTTTCAGAATTTAGAAACTAAAATAGTTTCTTTTATGATGTTACACAGATATCGCAAGGAGAAAATTGATTTCCGATAAGAATAATTATGGAATTATCTCCAGAAATATGGAGGATATTTATAATGAAAGATACGATGATATCTTAGAATCATAGTGTGATGAAGAAATTCATTCACTATGATGTAGAGAAATTTAAGGAGTAAGGTATTTGCTAAAGACTTCATCAGAAACAGAATCATCAGGATTCTTACATACAGAGTTTGGTCCTTGTATTTGTCCTTGGTCTCCTTTATGGTCTGCTCAATCCGTTTTTCAGTACCAAACTTTCTCTTTTTCTGTGCTTTTCTAACACACTTCTCTTTATCATTAAACTTTTGACTGTTAAAGTCGTTTACAGTTTTTGCTGCTTCATCAGCATTTTTCCAAAATTTGGAGGACTATTTTCACAGTTTGGGGTATTTTTCAGAAACTTTACATTCAAAGTATGCGAGTCTAGGAGATAGACATTATATGTATATATATAACTGTTGGCGTAGAATTACTGCGAGATTCAAAATACTGATTGCTAATTCCCGGTAGTTGGTATGGCCATTCTTGCTACAAGATGCGGATGAGTATTTGTTAGGGTTTCAATGAATAATTATAGTGACTTTTCGGAGAGACTTAAGTCACAGATTAATGAAGTTGCTGGTACGTTTACTGCTAATGTGGTGGAATATAAACGGTTCTCCGGTAACAATAAAAGAGCACGCATATATATCAAGGTTATAATAAGGCTAATCTGAAAAGTCGAAGTTGACTGGTTGGAAGTGTGGTAAAACTGGATACTTTGAAAAGAGATTTCAAGATTATTTTCGGTAAAAACAATGCTAAAGGATCTTGCACAGTTTTGAAGTCAAAGTATAGCTTTGAAAGATGTAGAGATCTAATAATGATGTCACTGGTTAAATCTTGACTTGGATTCTGTTCTGTCAGAATATGTAATTTGAATTCGAATAAGAATGGTTTTTCAGATTTCTGTGAACGAATGTATAGCGTTGTGAAAGTAGTGTAGTTAATGATTATTGAATAATCGAATGATGTACTGTGTAACATATTAATTGTGAACTCAAATATTTCTCAGGTATTACCTACCCGTTAAAAAAAATTCACAATTAATACTTTGTACAAAGAATTTTCATTACAGTCTCTATGAAAATATAGGTATGTATATTTTCTTCAGATGTAATACAGATTTAATGGGTTAATATCGTTTTAATCTCATTTGATTTTCGGATGAAATTAGAAATGAATAATCTCTTATAGCATTAGAGATTACATAATCTTTGCGGAGTATTTCACTAATGTAATCAATACTCCATTGTTTATTGATATCCATTGGTGAAGGATGTTGATGTTCGTTGATTTCTTGCAAACTTTGCAAGGTGCGAATGATGTTTTTCTAGAAAGTTTTGGATATATCGAAAGTGTAAAATCAAACATGTGATTGAATAATAAACTTGGTTTGTTATGGAATGGAATTCTTTGAGTTGAAATAGAGATTGTAGTTAACGATGGTTAAGTTGTTAACGAAGGATGTACATTATAGCATTTTAGTAATATGAATTAACCGAGTACTATTTACCCCTTATAATTCATACGTAATAACTTAGTACGAAAAGATTCATTTTGATTTCAAAATTCATATATATAAAATATACATATAATTTCTTCAGGGAAAATGAGTTAATACTTCATAACTCGTTGATATGATATACGCGTTGTTGATTAGTGATGATGTTTGCGGTGATTATGGATCTGGCGGAGCTTGTGGTTGTTGTAGATGCTGTTGATGCTGATGGTACTGATGGTGCTGCTGCTAACAAATCTAGCTTGTAAATCGTGCACCATTCCGATCAGGGTTTCTAATCTCCCTTCTATCTTCTCTACTTATCTGATTTATGGTTAGAACTGGGATAAATAATCTATAAGATTTTAGAGATTACATAATCGCCGTTGGATATTCCTCCGATGAAGTTATGAATCCATACTTCATCGTTTGTTGTTGTTGGTACACCTTGGTATCTATGGTGTGTATGATGTTGATATCCGAGGTACAGATTGTGATGTTGAGGCGTATGATGGCGATGTTGTTGCTGGTGGTGGTAATGATACTGTTGGTGTTGATGATGGTGGTACTGGTTAGGCTGCTGGTGCTGCTGCTGGTTTTTGTAATCCTTGCACCATATTCTCCAAAGCCACTACCCGAGCGCGAAGCTCGTTGACTTCTTCTATTACACTGGGATGATCGGTGGTTCGGACGATCGGATAAATAAGATTTAGAATATGGGATAGTATATAATCATGACGAGATACTCGGGAAATGAGAGAGAAAATGGTGTTTCGAATAGGTTCGCCGGTAAGTGCTTCAGGTTCTTCACCAAGAGGGGAATGCGGTGGATGGAAAGGATCGACTTCTTCTTGTCTCCAATGATTAAGTAGGCTACGAACCAATCCCCAATTCATCCAGAATAGATGATGACTAATTGGTTGATCCATTCCAGCCACACTGCTTTCGGAGCTCGAATGGAAATCCATATCGGAATAGCTGTCAGAATTTGAGGAATTTGAACTAGATATGGAATTCATCTTACACGGTTAGATAAAAGATTTTTGATATGAAATGATTTTTGGATATCAGATGATATTTTAATTACATAGAATACCTATATATAATACAAGGGATCCGTAAATTACGGAGGAAACTTTCGGAAGCTGTCAGGCAAAGTTTACAGTAACAGTTACGCTAAGATATGAATTAGCAGATACGCTAAGATACGAATTATGTCTATACACTATTCATGCAATCAATGCAGTAAGACGTATCTAGACTAAGAATGATAAGCAGGTAATTTCTGACAAGAAATGATAAGCAAAACTTTTGACATGCAGACACGGTCGAAGTCCAGACTTACTAATGCATCCTAACAACTATCAGTTAGACACACTCATGCAAGACCTGGTTCGCTAAGACCAACGCTCTGATACCAACTGTGACGATCGCTCCAAATCCATATGGACAATACGTCATTCATTGATTTCATTGCGAGGTATTTGACCTCTATATGATGCGTTTTGTAAACATTGCATTCTTTGGAAAAGGCACACCATAAATGAATATTTAAATCAAAGGTTTTCGACATCTGGTGATTTTTACATATAGATAATCACCGTAAATAATAGTTTACAATAGTACTTCCGTTGACAATGCAGTCAAAATAAGATACATGATGATGATTTGGTGAATGCAACGTTTCCTTGAAAAATATGCCATGTACGACTCCATGCACATAGCTTGTCTAACATATAAGCAAACAGCAGAAGACTTCTAGGAAACCTGAGAATAAACATGCTAACAAGTGTCAACACAAAGGTTGGTGAGTTCATAGTTTTAGTGTTTCGCATAATCTGTATATAAAGGTGGATCACAAGATTTCAGTTGTTTCATCCGAAACGTTTATCAAAATATTCTACAAAATTGAGCACCCTGGTAACTAAACTTAACGTATATATAATTTATATCCTTTGTATAATCATCTTAATAATACACGCAAACCAACGTGTACGCTTCTCAAATAGCATACGTCCGTTAAAAGGCTAGTGCTCTAGCTCGGACGGAGATATCAAGCCCTATGGATCCATATACTAATACTCGCGCCCACCAGTTCTTATAACCGGCAGTTACTAGTTACCAAAGCTAAGGGATTTTCGGTTCAAACTCAGTGTAGAATTTAGTATGTACTTGTATCCATTGCGTTTGAAATAAAGTTCATGTATTCTCAGCCCAAAAATATAGATTGCAAAAGCAATTAAAAAGAGAGCAAATGAAACTCACCTTAGCAGCATATAAAGTCGTTCACCAAAATGTGACTGAAACTCGAAATACCAAATATCCGTAGATCTCAACCTAGAGAGCATATGTTGGTCAATAAATGTCTACCAAGCTAGGTCTGGTCATAGTGTATCATAATCCTAATGCTCGAGATCGACATACAAAAGTTATCCAAAGTTGTTTCAAAAAGTCAATTTTGACAATAGTTCAACAAAACGAGACGTGCTTTATATAAGAATTCATTTACTCGGCTGGAAATATTTAAAAATCCATTTTATCAATCTCGTAAACAAGTTGTTTAAATCTTAATTGTAGATTCAAAAGCAATTTCAATTAACGTCAATCATAATTCAGTTGATCATATCTTTTAATCCGTTCATTGAAACTATTCGATATCTAAATGAAAAGTTATTGATTTTTCGTTAGCTTTCCAAAAACATGTATATCATATACCTTTTACTAGTAATATATGTATTTAATTCGTGATTCATTATAAACTGTTTAACGACGAAATTTAGTATACAAGCATGCATAAACATATATACTCGAGCACTAGACATGGATACACTATTAATATATAGAAGATAAGATATGAATGCTCACGTATCAATATTGTGATTCAATATTGCAGGAAAGTACGTAGACGCAACAGAGATGATAAACACTAGGTTTGATTTGCAAACACCCATGAACCTCCATAGTTATAACCCATAATTTCCTTAGCTCAATCCCGCTCGAAAACCCATTTCGAAAGTGACCCGCTCATGGCCTCGTCGTAATATTTTATGTATATTACTAATACTACTAATAATAATATTAAGATTAATAATAATAATAATAATAATAATAATAATAATAATAATAATAATAATAATAATAATAATAATAATAATAATAATAATAATAATATAAATAATAATATAAATAATAATAATAAGATTACGGAGGGAGTGATATATGTGTGTGAATTATTAAACTGAACTCGCGAGCTTTTATAATGTTTTCTGAATCTGATGCCCATGCAATCGCATGGGTTTTATGCCTATTTCTCATGCGATCGCATGGCCCCAAAATCCAGCTCACAATTTTTTAACTTTTAGCTTGTCGACATATTTTTATATAATATATATAATTTATTTAATTTAAATAATTAATTATATATTATATTAAATTCACGTGCATAGTTGACTTGTAATTTTTGTTCCGATAAGTCGTACGTCATCACTCGACTCATGTCCCGGTTCCGGTTTCTCGATCGCATTTTTGTACGCTTAGAAAACTTGCATTTTACGTTTCGTGTCACGTACCTTTGTCAAAATATAACCTTAAATTATTCCTAAACTATACCACTCAAAGTATATATTAAACTTTCGAGTGTTTTGGTCATTTACTTCTATAAATCATTGTCTCGCTATTTGTTAATATATATATATATATATATATATATATATATATATATATATATATATATATATATATATATATATATATAATAACAATTCGTTTTATGACCAGTTTAATATTATATTTTATATATTTTCAATATTAATATATACGTTTTAAAATACATATCACAAGTTATTCATATATCTAATTCCAACAGTTAATATTCCTTATTATTGTATGTCTCCAAATTACGTTATTTAAACAAACACTTTACCATTTATTTCGAATATCGTTAAAAATGAACGATTTCCCAAATCAACGTGGACCTCACAACAGAGACTCGTAATAATATCATAATCTTTAAGGGACTCAATAAATATCTTTTAATTCAATCGTTTGGCATTATCTTTTATCTCCGTAGTTAAATATATCAATCAGATAATCAAACCAATAAGTTTAATGCACAGTATCATATATTCAACACTTTGTTACGTTTTCAAGTTATAGTATATGTATCTATTTATATATAATTGTTCGCGAATCGTTGAGAACAATTGAAGGGTATTTGAATAGTTCAAGACTTTTAGGATTCAACTTCATAGACTTTGCTTATCGTGTCAGAAATATTAATTCATTTATAGAATTTGGTTCAAAATAAGTCGAAATTTTTCGGGTCATCACAACTAAACACCCGTTATGAACTAGTGCTAACTAGCCCGAGTGGGGTTGTCAAACACAATAGATCTATCAATAGGATTCGCGCTTACATGTTAACCATATGTAACAAATAGTTACCAGACTATTAGGGATATATACAAAGGTACAACTCAACATAGAATATATAATTAAGTACTTGTGTCTATTTTGAAAAACAAAAGATGCATGTATTCTCATCCCAAAATATTTGTAGAGTTTAAAAATGGGACTATATACTCACTATCGTAAAAGTATAGTTTTAACAAGTTTTCAACTTATTAAAATATAGCCGACGTCCTTGGATTCACAAACCTATAATAATAATAACGATTAAGATAATAATAGATATGAATAAAATTAATATAGCAAGTTCATATAATACTTATATAATAATTTTTAACATTTTATGTTAGTAGTCCATTGTTAGTAGTCCTTTGTTAGTAGTCCAAAATTGTCCGAAAAGTTCAACAGTCCAAATATCGGTATATATATATAATCTTAGAATTACCCCACGGCTTATTGTGTATGTATTGTCTTGCATCAATCCAGAGACGTGTTGACTTAGGATTTATCAAAATGCATTGTGCACGTATTGTCATGGAACGTACCAAGATTATCATATATATACAAAGCTCAGAATTAATCAAGATTATAATATTTTGTTATACTAATGATAACATGTCCAAATATATATAGGATATAGGAAAAGTTAGTAAGGATATGGTTAATATAGTTTTTATAAGATAAATTTCGTCCATACAACGTTAATTTTAGCAGATTTTGTTTTGCTCGCCAAAAATTCATTACAACTCCGTTTAAAGTGAATTAAATTGCTATAGATTCATTAAGAAGTTAATTTTTCAAAACCAATTCGAAAATTTCAGGCCATATATTAATTTTTATAGTTTTACCCTCTTTTTGTGCCGGTGGACAGATTTGGAAGAATCCCGGCATCCACCCAATATATGATTTTTGATAAAATACTTCCACTTTGTCTAAAATCATAAAAAATTTATAGAAAGTCTTATTTACATATATTAACATATTTACAAAGTCTTAGCTTCGAACTCAAAGTCTAAGATAGGTTTTCAATTCCCAACCCAAAACAGTCCGCTTTTATCGAATGGAGACTAGTTGATGTATGTTAAGTTTTTAAGGTGTTCTTCATATGTACAAGTTATAAGTTCTTATAATAGTTTAATATAACATCATAATATATATAAATAAGTGTTTTTACGGTTAGATTAGATTAGTTTTCAAACAAGTTTAGAATCATCCAAACTATGTTCTAGTTGTTATTAACTATGATCTTTTATATAGATAGCTATAATCATATAAATTGAACAAGAGTTTTGGTAAGGCTAATACCTTGATTTAAGAAAGGGAAGTAGCTGAATATGAAGAGGATTTCTAGAGCTTGAAAGACTCCTTGAAAGGGTGCTTAAAGATAACTAAACTTGGAAGCAAAACTTAAATCAAAGGAGGTGTTCTTGATTACTACTTCTATGGTGTTTATGGATTGTTTTTGTAACTAGTTTTTGTTGTAGATAATGAAGGCTTATTAGAACTTGAAGAGAATATTAGAGAGTGTTTTTAGAGAGAAAGAATAAGAGAATACTTGGAATAGAATTGAAAGTAGAATGGATGTAAATGTGTGTAAAAAAAATACCATGTAAGGTCTTTATATACTAGTTGTATTTTGTTGTTTTATGACAAATATCTAGGATAAGTTAAATACCATGAGGTCATGCATAACATAATTAGATTGATGATGTCATGCATGACATAATACATCAATCATGCAAGTTACTATTGGCATATACGAATAGTAATTACTTTATGTTGTCTTTTTTTAACTAATATCTAGTATAAGTTAAATTGATGATGTCATACATGACATAATAAGATTTATGATATCATGCAATACATAATACTCCACTAATACAGATTTTTATTAGTATATATCAATAGTAAATACTTCTAGAAGCTTCGTATAATACGCGTATATATATACTGTATGAATATGAGTAAGATTCTTGAGAAAAATGAACGGTAATACGAGTATAACTATCTTTCATATGTATATGTATATTATAAAGTATACTCAATACTTTTAAATATATATTTATAATCATGATACATAATATATAAATATATAACTTAATTACGTTGTTTAAAAAGTACACAATTATTAAAAGAAAATTCTTAAGTTAATAGTTTCAAAATGTATATTTATAATACTTTGTTATGATGACAAATAAGATAATTAATTCTTATATATATATATATATATATATATATATATACACACACATTCATAATTTTTATGGAATTGATAAATGTATAAAAATATCTTTTAATTCAATCGTTTGGCATTATCTTTTAACTCCGTAGTTAAATATATCAATTAAATATTCAAACCAATAAGTTTAATGTGCGGTATCATACATTTAATACTTTGTTAACGTTTTCAAGTTATCATATATATTTATGTATATGTATCTATTTATATATAATTGTTCGCGAATCGTCAAGAACAATCGAAGGGTAATTGAATATATAAAAGTAGTTCAAAAATTTTGAGATTCAACTTTACAGACTTTGCTTATCGTGTCGGAAATATTAAATCATATCGAGAATTTGGTTCAAAATAAGTCAAAATTTCCCGAGTCGTCACAGTACCTACCCGTTAAAGAAATTTTGTCTCGAAATTTGAGTGTGGTTGTCATGGTTACAATAAGAATGTTTTCATGACAAGTACGAGTTGAAAAATAGAGTTTTATCGCCATTGGGTTTTGTGAATAAAACAATTCGATTACTCGAAGTGTATGAGAGAAGCTATCGCAAAATAGTGAAATGAAGAAATAGAAGTTCGTCTATACTTTTGACGTAGTAACGATTGATTTCCGGAATTCAAGGAATAGAAAATCTTCATAATCTAAATAAGATTTGATTCTTTGATAATTGTGGAAATTAGGATTCTCTTTGATTAAATGCGTAATCAGTCTCAATTTCCATGCCTGATATTTCGTTATAAATTGACCTCTTCCGTTTCATTATTTTCACCACTCCTACAATCCTCTTCCTCAATTCACACTTTAAAGCATTTGTCAATATGCTCCATCCCATTCTGATTCTTGATATACTCCTAACTTTCATATCTGTCATCCTCCTTTTTCATCTACCACCAGAGGATTTTGTTTACTTTTACTATTACCTTGGGGTTATAGTGTTATTAATTCTCCCGTGTCTTTACGTTGCAATACGTATTGATATACACAGTTTGTAATTTAAGTGTTGTTGTCGGGCTTTATACCTTCCCCTATATTTCAGAGTCACTGCTTCTATTTTTCTATAATCATTGACATCTACTATTAATGCTCTCTTCCATTTGCTGCGATATATACTCCCAATTATATTTCAGAGCTTCATGCTTTTGTATCCTTTTCCCAACTTCAAGTCAAGTGAATAATGATTCAGAATTCATAGATATGAATTTCGGAATGAACATAGCTAATGCTCTAAGAAAGAAATTGTAATAGTACGGTCTTGATTTGTCAAATTACCAGAATATCCGAAAAAGACCGAATCATCAAGAAAACATTTTCTTGAAATTTTTAGAGGTTAAATAGAATACAAGAGTCGTGTAACATGGCACATGATGACGGTATAGTCTGTGAATTGTCATGTTCCATTAGAAACTCAGCATGACTTACTGTAATATAATCACGTTGATCAAGTATCATTATATTATACTAACTCATGCTTTAGTTCCCAACACTACTTCAAAAACATTCATATTTTAAACTTGAAGGTTTCAGAATTTAGAAACTAAAATAGTTTCTTTTATGATGTAACACAGATAGCGCGAAGAGGTAAATGATTTCATATAACAATAGTCATGAAGATATCTTCAGAAGTATTGAAGATATTTATAATGAAATATATGATGATATCTTAGAATATCTAAGATCAGAGGATGATGAAGAATATTGTTCGCAAAGGTTTAGAGTAGGGAGCAAGATATTCGCTAAAGACTTCAGCAGATACTGAATCATTTGGATTCTTTAAAGGCAGATTTAGTCTTTGTGATTTTTCCACAGCCTCCTTCATGGTTTGCTCAATCCGTTTTCCAACCCCAAATCTTCTCTTTTTCTGAGCTTTGCCAACACACTATTCTTTATCATCAAACTTTTGACCATTACGGTTATCTACAGTTTCTGCTGCTTCATTCAGCTTCTTCAAAGTTCAATGTATTGGTTCGTAGACTCGACGAATTTCAGAATTTCAGAATTGAAGGTCAAAATTCCCAGAAGTTACACGTTATATGTATACATATAATTGTTGAAGTGAAAACGCTGCCAGATTCAAGATTAATGATTGATGATTCCCTGTAGTTGGTATGGCAATTATTGTTACAGGATGTAGGTGAGTACATGATGGGGTTTCATGAATAATATAGATATTTTTCAGAGAGACTAAAGCCGAAGTTACTGGTACATCTGTTGATAATGTGGTGGAATATAAAAGTTTCTCCAGTAACGATGGCGAAAGGGCAACATATATATTGAGGTTATAATAAGGCTAGTCGATTGAAAAGTCGAAGTTGACTTGTTGGAGCTGTGACAAAACTGGCTACTTTGAAAAGGAATTGCAAAGTTATTTTCGGTAATAACAAAGCTAATGGCTCACGGATTTGTGTTAAACTTCTACTTAGGTTCCTGGAGTTTTCCAGATGCATGATTGTGGATAACATGTAGTTGGATCATCATCTCGAGGTTGTTTCTTAATTGAGGTATTTTCAAGAATTATGAAGGGTTTGAACGCAGGTTGTCATCGTCAATATATGATGTTCTAGAATTTTGAACGACATGAATATTTATTCTGGTTATTATGAATAGAAGTGATATTCTAGCACAGTTTTGAATTCAAAGTATGGCTTTGAAAGATGTAGAAATCTAAGAGTGATGTCTTCTGTTAAATCTTGACTTGGATTTTGATTTGTCAAAATCAGAACACGTAATTAAATTTGGATGAGAATGGCTGTTTTGATTTCTATGAAAGAATGTATATTGTTGTGAAGTAGTGAGTATAGTTGATGATTGCTAAATCAGATTCGAAGAATGTATCATATTAATTGTGAATTTATATATCTCACGGGTATTACCTACCCGTTAAAAGTTTCACAAGTTAATATTTTGTACAAGAGAATATTATTACAGTCTTTATGAAATATATATATATATATATATATATATATATATATATATATATATATATATATATATTCTTCAGATGTAATACATATTTAATGGGTTAATATTAAATTAAACTCATTTGATTTTTGGATGGGATTAGAAGTGAATAATCTCTAAAATATTAGAGGTTATATAATTTCTGCGGAGTATTTTACTAACGTAATCAATACTTCATTGTTCATTTTCATTGATATTTCCTCGGTGGATGATGTTGGTGCTCGTAGAATTCTTGTGAACTTCGCGAGATATGAATGATGTTTTTTAGAAAGTTTCGAGTACATCGGGAATGAAAGTGTAAAATCAAACATGTATTTGAATAGTACACTTGATTTATTATGAAATGGAATTCATTGAGTTGAAACAGGGATTGTAGTTAACGATGGTTAAGTCGTTTAACAAAGGATGTACATTATAGCATATTAATAACATGAACTTAACCGAATAGTACTTACCAGTTAAGATTCACATGTAATAGCTTAGTACGAAAAGATTTATTATGGTTTCAAAATTTATACATATATATATGATATACATATAAATTCTTCAGTGGGAATGAGTTATACTTCATAACTCGTTGATACAATATACTCGTTGTTGGTTAGTGATGATGTCCGTGGTGATTATGGGTCAGACGGAGCTCGTGATGTTATAGGTGCTGTTGGTGCTGACGGTGCTGGTGATGTTGATGGTACTGTTGATGCCGGTGTTGCTGCTGATGCTTGTAACCTTTGCACCATATTCTCTAAAGCCACTACCCGAGCGCGAAGCTCGTTGACTTCTTCTATTACGCCGGGGTGATTATCGGTTCGAACAAGCGGATGAATAAGATCTAGAATTTGAGATAGTATATAATCATGACGAGATACTCTGGAAATGAGAGAGAAAATGGTGTTTCAGATAGGTTCGCCGGTAAGTGCTTCAGGTTCATCACCAAGAGGGAAATGTGGTGGATGGAAGGGATTATCTTCTTCTTGTCTCCAATGATTTAATAGGCTACGAACCCATCCCCAATTCATCCAGAATAGATGATGGCTAATTGGTTGCTCCATTCCGGTCACACTGCTTTCGGAGCTTGAGTGAAAATCCATATCGAAATCCGAGGGACTTGAACTTGTGGCGAATTCCATTTCGTACGATTGAATAAAGGATTTTTCGATATAAAATGATTTTCGGGTATCGGATGGTATTCTATTACATAGAATATCTATATATATAGAACAAAATATTTCGTAGATTACGGAGGGATTTACGGAATATGCCAGGCAAAGTTTACAGTAACAGATACGCTAAGATATAAATTAGCAGATACACTAAGATATGAATTTTTGTCTATACACTATTCATGCAATCAATGCTGTAAGATGTGTCTAGACTAAGAATGATAAGCAGATAATTTTTGACAAGAAATGATAAGAAATTTTTTTTTAACATGCAGCTAAGGTCGAAGTCCAGACTTACTAATGTATCTTATCAACTATCAGTTAGACACACTAATGCAATTTCTGGTTCGCTAAGACCTCTGCTCTGATACCAACTGAAACGACCCATTCATAATACTATAAACGAGGTACGTTATTCATTGGTCCCATAGCGAGGTATTTGACCTCTATATGATACGTTTTAGAAAATATTTCATTCGTTTCATAAAAAGCACATCATTATTTATAACATAATGCATGTTTTAAATAAATGGGCGATTATTTAAGGAATAATCCCCATATTACATTAGTTTCCAAATACTACACACGTGACATAACAGTTGAATATAATACATGACAAATATTTTATTGAATGCAACACTTCATTTAAACAAAAACATGAGACTCCATGCACAGCTTGCTCAGATAATGCAACAGCGGAAGACTTTCTTAAGGACCTGAGAATAAACATGCTTAAACAGTCAACACAAAGGTTGGTGAGATATAGGTTTTAAAGCCAGCATAAGATATAATAATAGACCACAAGATTTCATGTTATAAACATTTCAGCAAAGATATTCTATATGTTGTTGAGCGCCCAGTAACTATACTTAACAGATGTTTTTCGTGCATATTCCCTTTTCAAAGTTATCTCTACATCGTACCAAGTGTAGTAAAATGAAGTACTAAACACCCGTTACGAACTAGTGCTAACTAGCCCGAGTGGGGTTGTCAAACCCAATAGATCTATCAATAGGATTCGCGCTTACATGTTAACCACATGTAACAAATAGTTACCAGACTATTAGGTATATATACAAAGGTACAACTCAACATAGAATATATATTTAAGTACTTGTGTCTATTTCGAAAAACAAAAGATACATGTATTCTCATCCCAAAATATTTGTAGAGTTTAAAAATGTGACTATATACGCACTGTCGTAAAAGTATAGTTTTAACAAGTTTTCAACTTATTAAAATATAGCCGACATCCTTGGATTCACAAACCTATAATAATAATAACGTTTCAGATAATAATACATATGAACAAAATTAATATAGCAAGTTCATATAATACTTATATAATAATTTTTAACATTTTATGTTAGTAGTCCATTGTTAGTAGTCCTTTATTAGTAGTCCAAAATAGTCCGAAAAGTTCAACAGTCCAAATATTGGTATATATATATAATCTTAAAATTACCCCATGGCGTATTGTGTATGTATTGTCTTGCATCAATCCAGAGACGTGTTGACTTAGGATATATCAAAACATATTGTGCACGTATTGTCATGGAACGTACCAAGATTATCATATATATACAATCTCAGAATTAACCAAGATTATAATATTTTGTTATACTAATGATAACATGTCCAAATATATATAGGATATAGGAAAAGTTAGCAAGGATATGGTTAATATAGTTTTTATAAGATAAATTTCGTCCATACAACGTTAATTTTAGCAGATTTTGTTTTGCTCGCCAAAAATTCATTACAACTCCGTTTAAAGTGAATCAAATTGCTATGGATTCCTTAAGAAGTTATTTTTTCAAAACCAATTCGAAAAGTTCAGTCCATATATTAATTTTTATAGTTTTACCCTCTTTTTGTGCCGGTGGACAGATTTGGAAGAATCCCGGCATCCACCCAATATATGATTTTTTATAAAATACTTCCACTTTGTCTAAAATCATGAAAAATTTATTGAAAGTCTTATTTACATATATTAACATATTTCCAAAGTCTTAGCTTCGAACTCAAAGTCTAAGATAGGTTTTTAATTCCCAACCCAAAACAGTCCGCTTTTACCGAATGAAGACTAGTTGATGTATGTTAAGTTTTAAAGGTGTTCTTCATATGTACAAGTTATAAGTTCTTATAATAGTTTAATATAACATCATAATATGTATAAATAAGTGTTGTTAGGGTTAGATTAGATTAGTTTTCAAACAAGTTTAGAATCATCCATAATATGTTCTAGTTGTTATTAACTATGTTCTTTTATATAGATAGCTATAATCATATGAATTGAACACGATTTTTGGTAAGGCTAATACCTTTATTTAAGAAAGGGAAGTAGCTGAATATGAAGAGTATTTCTAGAGCTTGAAATACTCCTTGAAAGGGTGCTTAAAGATAACAAAACTTAGAAGCAAAACTTAAATCAAAGGAGGTGTTCTTGATTACTACTTCTATGGTGTTTATGGATTGTTTTTGTAACTAGTTTTTGTTGTAGATAATGAAGGCTTATTAGAACTTGAAGAGAGGATATTAGAGAGTGTTTTTAGAGAGAAAGAATAAGAGAATACTTGGAATAGAATTGAAAGTAGAATGGATGTAAATGTGTGTAAAAAAAATACCATGTAAGGTCTTTATATACTAGTTGTATTTTATAGTTTTATGACAAATATCTAGGATAAGTTAAATACCATGAGGTCATGCATGACATAATAAGATTGATGATGTCATGCATGACATAATACATCAATCATGCAAGTTACTATTGGTATATACGAATAGTAAATACTTTATGTTGTCTTTTTTGACTAATATCTAGTATAAGTTAAATTGATGATGTCATGCATGACATAATACTCCACTAATACAGATTTTTAGTAGTATATATCAATAGTAAATACTTTTAGAAGCTTCGTATAATACGTGTATATATATACTATATGAATATGAGTAGGATTCTTGAGAAAAATGAACGGTAATACGAGTATAGCTATCTTTCATATGTATATGTATATTATAAAGTGTACTCAATACTTTTAAATATGTATTTATAATCATGATACATAATATATAAATATATAACTTAATTACGTTGTTTAAATAGTACACAATTATTAAAAGAAAATTCTTAAGTTAATAGTTTCAAAATGTATATTTATAATACTTTGTTAAGATGACAAATAAGATAATTAATTCTTATATTTATAAGTTATATATATATATATATATATATATATATATATATATATATATATATATATATATATATATATATATATATATATATATATATATATATATATGGACAGGATCAATGGGGAAGTAACCAATCGGGGGGAAGCGGGGGGAAGCAAATATTTTTTTTTTCGTTTTTTTAGAATTTTTTTTTCGGCATCAAGATCACACGAAAATATGAACATTTAGAAGAGACACTTCGTGATGAATGTTATTATTTAGGCGGGAAAACGATCGACAAAAATAACATTCAAGATAATATTGATCGTGAAGAATATGAACGTTTTTTTTCTTCATGTTTTGTGAACTAAAATTTAGCCCGATTTAAAGTTTAGGGTTTAGGGTTTATTCCATAAACCTAAAACACCAAACCCTAAACTCTAAACCGTTCGTGTTAAAAACTCAATCTAAATCCTAAATCTAAACTCTAAACCCTAAATTTCTAAACCTTAATATCTAAACCCTATAAACCCTAATATCTAAACCCCAATAGCTAAAACCTCAACATACGCTCGAAAAACACGAGAATTGTTATATATTACTTCTTCGAGCGTTTTTTAGCCAAAATAAAAACATTTATCACAAAGTGTCTCTACTAAATGTTCATATTTTCATCCCATCTATAATGTTCGTGAACAAGGTTTTTTCAAAAAACGAAAAAAAAAAGTTTTTGCTTCCTCCCGCTTCCCCCCGATTGGTTACTTCCCTCTTGATCCTACCACTATATATATATATATATATATATATATATATATATATATATATATATATATATATATATATATATATATATACATATATATATATACACATTCATAATTTTTATGGAATTGATAAATGTATAAAAATATCTTTTAATTTAATCGTTTGGCATTATCTTTTGACTCCGTAGTTAAATATATCAATTGAATATTCAAACCAATAAGTTTAATGTGCGGTATCATACATTTAATACTTTGTTAACGTTTTCAAGTTATCGTATATATTTATGTATATGTATCTATTTATATATAATTGTTCGTGAATCGTCGAGAACAATCGAAGGGTAATTGAATATATGAAAGTAGTTCAAAAAATTTGAGATTCAACTTTACAGACTTTGCTTATCGTGTCGGAAATATTAAATCATATCGAGAATTTGGTTCAAAATAAGTCAAAATTTTCCGGGTCGTCACAGAGACGGTCGTAGAAACCTAACAAACAAGATGAATAATATCACGGTTTGGGTTCCTTAATTCACAAGTTGATGATGAAGGTCGACTCCCATTCAATGAAGATGACGAACCAAATTTTACTTTTTGGTCTAATGAGACCCCTGAATTAGTCTTTGAAGGAATGGCTTTTCAAAGTAAAGCCGAATTTATGTTCGTTATTCGGAAGTGGAACATAAAGAATAGTAGAGAGATAATTATTACTGATACGAGGCCAGACTATGCCCAAATAAAATGTTTCACAAGAGGAAAAAAGTACAAGGGTCCCCAAGAAGCTTTTCCGTGTATGTGGAGTGTTACTGGTTCAAGTAAGAACAAGTACCGTATATGGCGTATTTTAAAGTGGGTCGATAGCCACAATTGTTACGGGTATGTCCGGGGTAACAATAATCGTTGTTTAACATCAAGCTTGATTGCTACTGATATTGATATCAAGTCAATGCAAACATGGCTTATCGCATTAAGCACATCCAAGCACACATAAAAGATACTTGGAATGTGGACGTCAGTTACGCTAAGGCATGAAATGCTAGGCGGATTGCTATCGAACGAATTTTTGGAACATGGGAAAGTAACTTTGCTGAGTTGCCTAGTTATATAGATGAATTAGAGCATACTAACCCAGAGACCATTGTAAGGTTTGAGAATGGTCCACAAAGCACAAGCCAAGCGTTTACATTCAAGTTTGTATTTTGGGCTGTTGGCTCGTCAATTAGAGCATTTAATATGTGCATCCCTATGATTTGTGTCGATGACACACATTTGAAAGGTAGCTATAAGGGTAAGTTGCTTACGGTGGTTACAAAAAATGCTAACGGGCATATACTTCCTGTTGCATTTGCAATGGTTGATAAAGAAAGCAACGAAAGTTGATCATGGTTTTTGCATCTATTTAGAACTCACGTCGCTTCACGTAATCCAAGGGAGTTGTGTGTTATTTCAGACCGCCATCAAGGAATTATTAATGTCGTAAGCCAAATTTCTGGTTGGCATCATCGTTACTGTTTACGACATATTCGTAGCAACTTCAACAGCCATTTCAAGGACCATCAGTTGAAGAGATTATGTTGGATAGTCGGGTCCACTACTCAAAGCACTATTTATCGTTGGGCAATTGGAATGATTAAAGGTATTAAAACAGAAGCTTGGTAGTATTTAAAGGACATTGATCCAAAAACGTGGTCCCTGTTCACAGATAAGGACCATCGTCGTTGGGTTAACCTTACGACAAACATAGCCGAGTCACTTAATAACGTATTGCGTTATACTCAGTTGATGCCAATCAAAGCATGTATCGAATACACTTTTGATTACACTAGAAAACACTTCATCAAGCAATATGATTATGCGAGGGAATGGAATGCACCGTTGGCTAGAAAATATTGGAAACTATATAAATTCCGTGAAACAAGGGCAACAAGCCATACGGTAACAGTCGATGATGTCGAACAAGGTGTGTATAATTGTCATACAATCGGAGAAAGAATAGGAGATGGAGGCAATGAATTCATTGTGTAAATTGTTGCAAGAAAGTGTTCATGTGGAAGATGGCATAATCAAAGAATTCCTTCCTCTCACATCATTGCTGCTTGTGGACATCGAGATGAAGATCCAAAGACTCTTGTGAGCGGTATGTTCCGAACAAAAAGGTAGGCAAAACAGTATAAGGGTAAATTTGCTCCACTTCGAGACGTTATTTATTGGGGACACACAAGCACCGTTATTAGGGCAGATCCAGTCAAATTGATAACACATAAGGGTAGGAGACGATCGCGAAGGTATAGAAATGAGATGGATGAACATGGAAACAGAATAAGGAAACGTTCAACCTTTCGGGTTTGTGGTGGAGAAGGACATAACAGAAATTCATGTTCAAATAGAGGATAAATGTATGCTTTTGTATTTGTATTTGTGTACTAATAATTTATTGTTTGTGTACTCTATCTTTTAACAAACGTGGTGTTATCATAAAGACAAGAAAATTACTTTCATTATTTGTTCTGACAAAAATTTATAACATAGATAATATATAAGTGAACACACGTAAAACTAGGAGACTAGACGAATCCTCTCGGGAATACGATACGAACCCAATGTTGAGATGCCAAGATTTCGGAATAACTTTGTGATCATCATACCAAAAGGTAAAGGGGCATTTGAGCTTTCCCTAGCTTCTTGCATCCGATTAACCACGATGTATCCGACATCAAAAGGTATACCATTCGTGATCCAGTGTATCATAAGAGCTTCAATTAGAAGCACCTCGTTGGAGTAATCGTTGACCGCACATGGTGGATGTCCAGTTATGTTGCTCCGGATTATAGTATATATTTTCATTTTATTTTCTCTAAGAAAACCAAAAAACATATTTTTGGTATTAAGACAAAGGTTTAGACATTCATCTTCAACACATGTGTTGACAACATGTTTGATAATGCTAAAAACGAACATATATTTCATAGCATTATTACTCAAGAAAGACAAGCTTTTAGTTGCAATTGTTCTATTTACAAGTGATATTCGTTTAAATAATAAAAGGTGAAGACAAAAGACAGATTCGACGAATTGAAGACGCAAACGACCAAAAAGCTCAAAAGTACAAAAGACAATCAAAGAGGTTCCAATTATTGATAAGAAACGTCTCAAAATTACAAGAGTACAAGATTCAAAACGCAAAGTATAAGATATTAAATTGTACGCAAGGACGTTCGAAAATCGGGAACCGGGACCAAAGTCAACTCTCAACGCTCGACGCAACGGACTAAAAATTACAAGTCAACTATGCACATAAATATAATATAATATTTAAATAATTCTTATAATTATTTATATATTATAATAAATAATAAAAACCGTCGGCAAGAAAGACTCCAAACCAGAGTGAGCTGTAATTGCAAACTCCGCGACTCGCGGAGTTTGAAGGCAAAAATGCCGCGAGTCGCGGAGCCCCAAAAGTCGAAAATCCCTATAAAGCTCGCGCATTCTGATCGTAAAAATTCACCAAAAATATATCCATCTCTCTATCTATATCGCATATATTTATATTTATATTTTAATTTTAATTTTAATTTTAATCCTAATAATAAGGGTATGTTAGCGAATGTTGTAAGGGTGTAAGTCGAAATTCTGTCCGTGTAATGCTACGCTATTTTTAATCATTGTAAGTTATGTTCAACCTTTTTATATTAATGTCTCGTAGCTAAGTTATTATTATGCTTATTTAATCCGAAGTAATCATGATATTGGGCTAATTACTAAAATTGGGTAATTGGGCTTTGTACCATAATTGGGGTTTGGACAAAAGAACGACACTTGTGAAAATTAGACTATGGGCTATTAATGGGTTTTATATTAACTAAACAATACCTTGTTAATTTAATATACAAACTTATAATTCGACGTATTTATATATAACCACATACGCTTGACTGGGTACGGTGGGCGGGATATCTATAAATACAAATAATTATTCATTTTACCGGATACGGAACTGGATTAATAGTTAATAAACTTGTTAAAACAGGGGTGAATTACATTCAAGGGTAATTGGTGTAATTGTTAACAAAGTAGTAAAACCTTGGTTTACACGCAGTCGATAACCTGGTGTATTCATTAAACAAAGTATTAAAACCTTGTTACAATTCGAATCCCCAATTAGTTGGAATATTTGACTTCGGGAATAAGAATAATTTGACGAAGGCTTTCGCTCTTTATATTTATGACTGATGGACTATTATGGACAAATTCGTATGGACATATTAAATAATCCAGGACAAAGGACAATTAACCCATGGGAATAAAACTAAAATTAACACGTCAAACATCATGATTACGGAAGTTTAAATAAGCATAATTCTTTTATTTCATATTTAATTTCCTTTATTTTATATTTAATTGCACTTCTAATTATCGCACTTTTATTTATTGTTATTTAATCGCACTTTTAATTATCGTACTTTTTAATTATCGCAATTTTATTTTATCGCACTTTTATTTATTGCAATTTCATTATCGTTATTTATTTTACGCTTTAAATTAAGTCTTTTATTTATTTAATATTTTACATTAGGTTTTAACTGCGACTAAAGTTTTAAAATCGACAAACCGGTCATTAAACGGTAAAAACCCCCCTTTATAATAATAATATTACTTATATATATATATATATATATATATATATATATATATATTTGTATTTTTATAAAAGTAAACTAATATAGCGTTAAACTTTGTTTAAAAAGATTCCCTGTGGAACGAACCGGACTTACTAAAAACTACACTACTGTACGATTAGGTACACTGCTTATAAGTGTTGTAGCAAGGTTTAAGTATATCCATTCTATAAATAAATAAATATCTTGTGTAAAATTGTATCGTATTTAATAGTATTTCCTGCTAAAATTAATAACTATTTTATACCACTCCGCTACCACATCAAGTATTTTTGGCGCCGCTGTCGGGGAATCTCTTAAAAGCCGGAAGCGCAACGCTAATATAAAAAAAAATTTTAATGTGTTTTTAAGATTTTGTTAAATATTTAAGTTTTATAAAGTTTCTTTATTTTTATATAAGTTTTATTTAAGTATTTTGTTTTTATTTAAAAACATATAAAAAAAATATATATAATTCTAGTTTTAAGATTTTTATTTATAAAATTATAAAATATTTCTATTTTAGTTTTTAGATATAAGTTTTTATTATATAAATACTTTTATTAAAACAGAAAATTAAAAACAGAAATTAAAAATATAAAAAAAAAGAAGAAAAACGCGTAAAATTTCAAACTGCTCCAGAGTTGAATTTTGGAACCCCGCGACTCGCGGGGTTTGCTGCATCGAATACCGTGACTCGCGGAGAAACTCTGACACCGACAGAAACCCTAAACTGCATTTATTACGGATTATTATTAATTATAATTATTATTAACCCTAATTATTATTATTATTATAATTAGTTTTATTTTAATTTAAGTTTTATTTAATTTATATTTTAGTTGAATTAGTTTAATTAAATTGTAAAATTAATAGTTTTAATAAATAATTAATATAAAAATAATATTTTTATAAAAATTGTAATTTTTACAACTTTTTGTATATTTTTATATGTTGTCCCTTTTTAATCGTTTTAGCGTAATATTTGTATTTTTAGCTCATATTTAGTTTTAAACTTAGATTTTGCCTTAGTTATTTTTACTTCTAGATTTTTAGGCTTTGCCGTAAAATTCCTTAAGTGCTTTTTCTTTAGACTAAAATTTAGGTGCTTTAGAATTTTGCGACGCCTTTTTAAGTTTTAGTTTCTTTTTAAGTTATTTCCATTTGGGATATAGTTTTTCCTGTAAGCTTTAATATTTTTAGACACCTTTTACCTATGTATCAATTATCATTCCAATTAGTAATTTCAATTTGCGATTATAATTTTAAGTTAGTTGTAGTAATAAGGTTAGGTTAGTCAAGTATTTTTAAGTTTTATAAGTTTCTTTTATTTTTCCGTCACCTTTTATTTTTCAACCATTTTTCTTTTTCGACCTTTTCCGACGAACTCTTTTTCTTTCTTATTTCTCGCTATTCTAGTTTTAGGACATAGATTTTTATTCTACTTCTTATCTAAATTTCTTAAAATTACGAAAATTTATTTTAAGTGGTTAAATTGATAGACATCAAAATTTTCTGGTTCGTAGTAATAGTTGGATTTGTACGTGGACCGGGTTATTGGAGCCAAACAGTCCTCAATTATATTGAGACCAAACGAATCCTGCCCCTCTGCTGCATCTTTTGGCTATTCGAAACGTGGGCAAAATCAGAAAAGTCTATTGATTGGATAACTTATTATAATTTTTCTTTCCTTTTAAAAACTAATAGGATATTCAGTGAATGCACCGAGCAAGACGTTCACCACCTTTTGTACATTCACCACCTGTAACTAGATCAAGACATTTAGCAAATATAACCGCCGTTGATTTCTCTTTAGAATCATCATCCAGTCAACCAAGTACTTCAGTTCAAATTTCCGATAATCCATTTTTTGAACCCGACCTCACAATTGAGAATCCGGAAAATATTCAGGAACGGTTCGTAGATCCTGAACCACTAAACTTTTCTCCGGAACCACCAATCATTCAAACAGAGATTGTTGAGGAACGAACCATTAAATCAGAATCCTCTAGTGATTCCGATTCAACAAATTCAATTATGGAGAATCTGGAACCTTTAAGTATGGAAGACCGAATGAGAGCTAAACGCACTGGCCAAGGACACGCAATTACTCATCCAGACATTAATGCGCCAGATTATGCAATCAAAGGACAAATTCTACACATGGTGACTAATCAATGCCAATTTAGTGGTGCGCCGAAGGAAGATCTAAATGAACATCTACGTACCTTTAATATGATCTGCACACTATTTAAAATCCGAGAAGTAGAGGATGAACAGATATATCTCATGTTATTTCTCTGGACTTTAAAGGGAGAAGCCAAAGATTGGTTGGAATCGTTACCTGAAGGGGCGATCGATACATGGGATGTTTTAGTTGAAAAATTTCTTAAACAATTCTTTCCTGCATCTAAAGCCGTAAGACTTCAAGCAGAAATTGTTACGTTTACACAGAAACCAAATGAAACTCTATATGAGGCGTGGACAAGATATGGAAAGTTGTTAAGAGGATGTCCGCAACATGGTTTAGACACCTGTCAAATAGTACAAATATTCTACCAAGGATGCGACATCACTACAAGAAAAGACATAGATATAGCAGCTGGTGGTTCTATTATGAAGAAAACCGAAACTGATGATTACAAAATTATTGATAACACTGCTTCCCACTCACATGAGTGGTACCAAGAAAAAGATATCGTTAGATCATCTAAAGCAGCTAGAGCCGATTCTAGCCATGACTTAGATTCCATTTCCGCAAAGATAGATGCTGTGGAGAGACGAATGGAAAAGATGACTAAGGATATTCACTCAATATGAATTAGTTGTGAGCAGTGTGGAGGACCACATTTGACAAAAGATTGTCTCAGTATTGAATTAACAATGGAACAAAGAGAGAATATTTCATACATAAACCAAAGGCCTGAAAATAATTATCAGAATAATTATCAACCGCCAAGACCAATTTACAATCAAAACCAGAATTATAACCGAAATATTCCATACAACAACCAACAAGGTCCTAGTAATCAACAAGTATCCATTAATACTTACAATCAGCAAAGACCTAATTTTCAAAACAAACCACCCCAACAAACCGATGATAAAAAGCCGAATTTAGAAGATATGATGACGAAGCTAGTTGAAACTCAAACGCAGTTTTTCACATCTCAGAAACAAACCAATGAACAAAATGCTCAAGCATTTAGAAATCAACAAGCTTCTATTCAAAATCTGGAACAAGAAGTAAGTAACCTAGCAAGGTTAATAGGTGAAAGAAAGCCGGGAAGTCTACCTAGTGATACAAATGCTAATCCCCGGAATGAAACAGCTAAAGCCATTACCACAAGAAGTGGTACAACACTTAAACCACCGGAAATACCTGAAACTTCTGATGAAGCTATTCCTACTCTACAAGAACCACAACCTGATCAAGATAAGGAAAAAGAACAGGTAGTTGAAAAGGTTAATGAAGATAACACAGTTAAGGCTAAACCTTATGTTAAACCATACCAACCACCACTTCCTTACCCGAGTAAAATGAAGAAAGAGAAACTTGAAGCCGAGCAATCTAAATTCTTGGATATGTTTAAACAGATAAATGTAAATCTTCCTTTCATTGATGTGATTTCAGGAATGCCTAGATATGCTAAATTCTTGAAAGATCTAATCTCAAATAGAAAGAAAATGGAAGAACTCTCGGCTGTTACTATGAATGCTAATTGTTCAGCAGTGCTGTTGAATAAGATACCAGAAAAACTATCTGATCCAGGAAGTTTCACAATTCCATGTTTTCTGGGAAGTGTTAGTTCAATAGAAGCATTGGCAGACTTAGGTGCTAGTATAAATCTAATGCCGTATTCACTATACGCTAAACTAGACCTTGGAGAATTGAAACCAACCAGAATAAGCATACAACTAGCCGATAGATCAATAAAATATCATAGAGGGATAATGGAGAACATGCTAGTTAAAGTTGGTACTTTAGTATTTCCAGTAGATTTTGTTGTTTTGGACATGGAAAAAGATTCTCAAGTTCCTCTCATATTAGGAAGACCATTCTTAAACACGGCTAAAGCAATGATAGACATGTTCGGTAAGAAATTGAGCCTAAGTATAGAGGATGAGAGTGTTACCTTTTCAGTTGATAGAGCAATACAACAACCACAATCTGCAGATGATACATGTTATTATATTCAAACTATAGATGCACATGCAGAATTATTAGAAGAATTTCCAGAATTTTAAGGAACAGGAGAATGTTCTTTAGGAGAAGGTAATGAACCAATTGATGAAGCTGAAATGTTAGCTACACTTATAGCTAATGGATATGAACCAACAACAGAAGAAATTCAAATGCTAAAAGAAGAAGACAGATATCGATACAAATCATCGATAGAAGAACCTCCGAAATTAGAGTTAAAGCCACTTCCAAACCATTTGGAATACGCTTATTTACATGGTGAATCTGAATTACCTGTAATAATATCGTCTTCTCTTACTAAAAATGAGAAATCACAACTCATTTCTGTGTTGAAAGCTCATAAACCAGCCATTGCATGGAAGATTCATGATATTAAAGGAATAAGTCCTTCGTATTGCACACATAAAATCCTTATGGAAGAAGGTCATAAAACGTATGTGCAACGCCAACGAAGACTAAATCCTAATATGCAAGATGTAGTAAAGAAAGAGATTATTAAACTGCTAGATGCAGGTCTAATTTATCCAATTTCTGATAGTCCATGGGTAAGCCCAGTTCAATGCGTACCTAAGAAGGGTGGCATGACTGTCATTACAAATGAGAAAAATGAGCTTATTCCTACTAGAACTGTAACAGGATGGTGTGTGTGTATTGATTATAGAAAATTAAATGACACCACCAGAAAAGATCACTTTCCCTTACCTTTCATTGATCAAATGTTGGAAAGATTAGCCGGAAATAGTTACTATTGTTTTCTAGATGGATTTTCCGGATATTTTCAAATTCCAATAGCACCAGAAGATCAAGAGAAAACCACATTCACGTGCCCTTATGGTACTTTTGCTTACAAACGCATGCCATTTGGACTTTGCAACGCCCCTGCAACCTTTCAAAGGTGTATAATGGCGATTTTTCACGACCTGATAGAAGAATGCATGAAAGTATTCATGGATGGCTTTTCAGTCTTCGGTGATACATTTAAATCATGTCTAGTTAATCTGGAACGAATGCTAATTAGATGCGAACAATCAAATCTAGTTCTTAATTGGGAGAAATGCCATTTCATGATTAAAGAAGGCATCGTTCTTGGACATAAAATTTCAAAAGAAGGAATTGAAGTGGATAGAGCTAAAGTAGATGTAATTGCTAAACTTCCACATCCCACCAATGTTAGAGGAGTTAGGAGTTTTCTAGGGCATGCCGGTTTTTACCGACGTTTCATAAAAGATTTTTCTAAAATTGCCACTCCTATGAATAAACTCCTAGAAAAGGATGCTCCATTCATCTTTTCATATGAGTGTATCAAATCTTTTAATATTCTTAAAGAAAAACTCACTAATGCGCCGATCATGATAACACCAAATTGGAATCTACCATTTGAACTAATGTGCGATGCAAGTGATTTTGCAATGGAAGCCGTTTTAGGACAAAGGATTGAAAAACGATTTCAACCTATATATTATGCTAGTAAGAAGTTACAAGGAGCACAAACAAACTATACAACTACTGAAAAAGAACTCCTTGCTATTGTCTTTGCTTTTGACAAATTTTGATCATATCTCGTTCTAGCAAAAACGGTGGTTTATACCGACCACTCTGCTCTTAGATACTTATTTTCAAAACAAGATGCTAAACCAAGATTAATCCGTTGGATCTTACTCTTACAAGAGTTTGATATTGAAATCCGAGATAAAAGAGGAGCAGAAAATCTCGCCGCTGATCATCTTTCTCGTCTTGAAAATCCTGAGTTAGAAGTTCTAAATGAATCGGCCATACAAGACAACTTTCCTGATGAATATCTATTGAAGATAGATTATAATGAAATCCCATGGTTTGCAGACTATGCAAACTACTTAGTTTGTGGATTCCTTGAGAAAGGATTATCGTACCAAAAACGAAAGAAATTCTTCAGTGATATAAAACACTATTTATGGGAAGATCCACATCTGTTTAAAAGTTGTCCCGATGGAATAATACGCCGATGTGTATTTGGAGATGAAGCTAGTAAAATATTAAACCATTGTCACACATGACCAACAGGAGGGCATTATGGGCCTCAACTAACAGCAAGAAAAGTTTATGATGCTGGATTCTATTGGCCTACAATTTACAAAGACGCACACCTTCTTTGCAAATCCTGTGATGCTTGTCAAAGGGCCGGAAAAATAAGTCAACGTGATGAAATGCCACAAAATGTCATCCAAGTATGTGAAGTATTTGACATTTGGGGTATTGACTTTATGGGTCCATTTCCAAAATCTCATAATAATCTATATATACTCGTAGCCATTGATTATGTATCTAAATGGGCGGAAGCACAAGCTCTCCCAACTAACGATGCACGAGTTGTAGTCAACTTTTTAAAATGTCTTTTTGCAAGGTTTGGAACACCGAAAGCTTTAATATGTGATCGGGGTATTCATTTCTGTAATAATCAACTTGAGAAAGTTCTTAAAGGATATGGAGTAACTCATAAAATCTCCACCGCATATCATCCACAAACAAGTGGACAAGTTGAAAATACCAATCGAGCTTTAAAACGTATTCTAGAGAAAACTGTAGGATCAAATCCGAAGGAATGGTCCATTAAATTGGAGGATGCACTCTGGGCTTTTAGAACAGCCTACAAAACTCCAATTGGAACCACACCTTTTAGACTTGTTTATGGAAAAGCATGTCATCTTCCAGTAGAAATTGAACACAAAGCATTTTGGGCTTTGAAGACATGTAATCTTGATTTACATGAAGCCGGACGTCTACGATTAAGTCAACTAAATGAATTAGAAGAATTAAGACATGAAGCATACGATAATTCGTTAATCTATAAAGAAAGAACGAAGAAATGGCATGATAAAAGAATCAGAAGTTCAAAAGAATTTAAGGAAGGAGACAGAGTTCTTCTTTTCAATTCACGATTCAAGCTATTTCCTGGAAAATTGAAATCAAGATGGTCTGGACCATTCATAGTCAAAAGAGTTTTCCCATACGGAACGATAGAATTAATAAATTCAAATGGGATTGAATTTAAAGTTAATGGTCACAGAGTTAAACATTACATACATGGTCCGATGGAAGTCGACAACGAAGTTAATCACAATTTCGACACCACAGCTAACTAAGTGTGGGGAGAATCAAGTCTTTAAAGGATAATATGTATTTCTGTTAGAGTTAGATTGTCTGTTTTCGTGTAGTTCTCGAAAATGGAATCCGAATGGTCTTTCCCTAGCAGACCCTAAAGAACTAGTCTTCTCCCCCCATTCTGAATTTTTTATTTTTTTAGGTTTTTACAAAATGAAGACTGCCTGTGAGCTAAACCATGGTCTAATGCTACACGCTTTGATCACTAAACGAAATAATGACATACTCCCGAGTGAATTAGTATCAGTAATCAGAGAAAGAATGGACGGAGTTAGAAAAGAATCCAGATGCGAAGATAATAAGTTACAATTTGGTAAAGGAAAATCAAAATCCGCAGCAAAAAGAACAGCACGACATCTAGAAAGATGTCACAAATGCGGAAAATGGTCACATGGAGGTAAATGTTCAAATAATCAAACCTATTCAAATACCGAATTTGTTACTTTATGCAGAGACGGACCATTCATATGTTTAGAAGAAAAGATACTAAATGCTCGAGGTTACGCCTATGTAGCCATGGAAAACCAATTAAACCGACTATCTTATGAATGGGATAGATCATATAACTAAGAAATCTATTTCACAGGTATGTCTGTACAGTTTTTATTTTTATTTTTATTTTTAACCTTTTGATAATAAACGCTAATTTGTTCGCTAAAAAGTATTAAATTGGTATTGAATAAAATTAGGTTTGGCGACCGAAATTATTGATATCATTCAAAAATTTATTACATCACTGCGAAATTTAACGTTTATTCTTAAGGTATAAATATCTTTAATCAATCAACCCAAAATATTTCAAAAATTCGTCATGAGTTAAATTAGGTCTTGGAACCGAAATTACTTTACCGAAAAGAGGGGTGCATATTTTTGATAATATTTGATTGATTAAAATGGGATAAAAAGCCAAAAAGATTTTTAATTTTATTTTTACCATGTTTTTAAAATTAATATTTAAATCTTAAATTAATATTGTAAACTTTGTAAAAACAATATATTTAAAATTGTAAATATTTGAAAAATTAATATAAGTTTGGTATGAATTTATAAATTTTTAAATTTTAAGTTTGGTGTGAATTTTTAATATTAATTTTGAATTTTATATTTAAGTTGTGTGAATTTAAAAACAAAAATTTACTTTATCTCATTAAGTTAAAAATATGATTTTTAAAATTCGTCGTAAGTTGAAGACTAGGTCTTTGAACCGAAATTGCTTTACCCAAGGGAGGGACGAGAACTTTTATTATCATTATTTTTAATCTTATTGAATTAAAGTATGCCAAAAACATTAAAAAACCAAAAATCTTTGCTTTTAAAACAATCGCTACAAAAAGACAAATTTTAAAATTTTGTCGAAGGACGGACTAGGACATCGATCCGAAACGACCTCGTCCTCAATAATAAGGAAAACAAAATTTTAAAAATTATTTACTTAATTGTTTTATAAGTTAATGATTATAAAAAAAAAAGAGCAAACTCCGCGACTCGCGGAGTTTGAAGGGTATTTCACCGCGAGTCGCGGGAGGACCGGAAATCAGAAAAAAAATAAAGAGCTGAAACTGATCAGTTCACTCCCCACAACAGCAAAATAACTGCGAAATAACCCACGAAAAACCCGAAAAATACACCCCAAATTCACAATTTTTAACCGTTAATCACCAAATTTTTTACTAAAATCATGTTGAGAAGGATGCTATCAAGGAATTACTTAAGAAAAACGGTAAATTTCTACACCTAAACACCATTTAATCTGAAATTAGTGTTCTTGAGCCATTTTTTCCCCAATTTGATTTTGATGCTTTTTAGTGTAATTAGGCTTAAATTGTTTATGTATTATGCTTGTATAACCTAGATTGATGCGATTTAACATGATTAAAAGCCTTAAACTTCAAATTTTGAATAATCTAGGGTTTGTGTTCTTGAGCAAATTTGGGGCTTTTTGATATAAACAGGTTATGACCGATTTTTGTCATGAATTGTTGCTAAATTGAGTAGTGTAACATGTCTAGGTAGTTAAATGATCCAAACTTTGAGCCTAAACATGATTTTGAGAATTAAAGTGGACTTTTTCAAGTCTAAAATTCATGAACTTGATTTTTGAAAGATAATGCCATTTGAGACTTGTTTAATTGCTAGTAATGATTATTTTGACATGTTATTTGAGTTAAATGCTTATGAACTTGGCGAACATTTTCGTATATGCTTATTTGAAAAAGTGTAGATTTGATGAAAATATGAAAATGAGCTTAAGTTTGATATAAATTGATCATGTCATTGTAATTATTTTGATTGATGATTTTGCTGACACTAATGCATATTTGGATGCACAAAAATTGTGTTTGATGTGTTTTGCAGACTGAAAGGGGTGAATCTTCATCCCAAGCCCGCAATGCTCCTGCTGAGAACGCGGAACAACAGGAGGTGGATAACTACTACAAGCAGGATATACCTCATCCAGTCATGACCTTTTCTGATATGCACTTGGAAGAGTTGCACCCGAACCTGAGATTTGATAGACTTTGGATAGATTATCCAAAATATCAAAGGGGTTTGCATACTCTTCATTCTAAGGTTGTTGAGGTACCGAGGGTCATAGAATGGGGACCCTTAGAAGCTGTAGAATTGGCCGGGCCAATTAGAGAATTACTTGTACAGAGGTATGGTAATTCTACTTTTAATGACTGGGTACGTTTATTCACCATGCGTAGACCTGTATATAAAGTATGGTGTGAAGAATTGTTGTGTAGTATAGAGTTGAATGATCGGGTAGCTAGTTTAACCGATCGTTCTTTTATTAGATTTTTGTTAGGCGGTTCGATGCGCCACATGTCTTTACTGGACATGGCTCAGGCTTTACGTATATATACGCCTGAGGAGTTAGCATCTGCCGATTGTAGAGGGTTGATACTAAACGGTAGAAAGATAGATGAAAATTTTGATACACACGGTGTGTGGAGTCAAATGACAAGCCATCACCGTTTCAAAGGGGGAAATTACTCTTATTTGGATATAGATAGAGCCGAATTAAGAGTGATTCATAGGTTTTTAGCTAATTCGATTACACAAAGGGGTAAGAACAAGGAAAAAGTAAATGAACAGGATTTGTTTTACCATATGTGTATTCGAGACCCACAAAGTGCCGTAAGTATACCATATTGTGTGGGTTATTATTTATCAGCTATGGTTCGGGGGATGCGACCGCATAGCATAATAGGAGGTGGTATTTTTATTACTTTGATTGGTGAATATCTCGGTGTGGATATAAGTCGGGGGGGATTATTAGTAGAAGAACTAGAACCCCGCGATACTATAGGTTTAAATGTATACCATGGTGCGAAAGTTTTGAAGAGCCGAAATAACGCCGCAGTACCATACCATGGTAGACATCCACAGGTTGAGAGAAACCAACTGCAAGGTAATGTAGGAGGGGGGAATGAGATGCAAGAAATGCAAAGGTTTATAGCTTCTCAGGAATACGAAAATGCTAGACAGAGAGCATTTGAAGATTGGCAAGTTCATCAGAACCAAATCATAGCTCATTGCCAACATATAGGTAGAAACTATATTCCTACACCGAAACCCATCTTCCCTCCCTGGTCTATAGAGATGCAGCCACCATATCCTACGTATAACCCTGCCGAAGCATTCTATAGCACCTATGGTTATGCCTGGAACCCCTATTGGTACCAGTATCATCCCTAGTATACTTAATTTTTTTTTTTTTTTTGTAATTTGTAATTATTGATACGTTTAATACTTTTGTTAATATTGTAATCATTTTTATAATTATCTAACTTTTATTCTTAGATTTTAATAATTTTTGAATGTGGGGTAATATACCAAACTTCAAAAATATGTATATATGTTTGCAGTTTATCTTATGTACACAACAGGGTAAAACAACGCATTTTCAAAGACTGGCATTAAGTTCAGCAAAAGCAACTAATTTTGACGACAAGAAGCAAAATATATGTGAAATAACAACAAGACGGAATGAACAAATGATGTGCACCATTTATCATTCAGCAAACAAACGCCAATATATTTGGAAACTTTGGTAAAAATTTAATCATTTTCACACAAATCACCCTCAATAATTTAAATTATTACTGATTTCTTGCAAATGAGGGCATTGCAAGATCTTAAGTGTGGGAAGGGGTTAAATTCTTTCGGATTTTAAAATTTTTATCTTAAACACTTGGTTACCATTAAAAATACTAGTAAAGCAGTAGTTGTATTAGAATCTAGTGCTCTCTGATAATAAAGAACAGCCCTAGTCTTATATACTGACTACCCAATTCTAGTAAAATTTTTCAAAATTTTCAATTAAATGAACTCAAAATCATGTTTATACATATTTATGAACGATAAAACTAGGTTTTAACACCGAAATTATTGTTACCTCGGAAAGGACATAAATTGAGAAACAAACTAAAATGTTAAAATTCATTTAAAATGGAATAGAGGACGATAAAAAGGAAAATAAAAGCCAAGTGTGGGAAAATTTACCAAGTTATCTTAAACATATGTCACATATATCTGTAACAAATAACTGAAAATACTTTTGCTTTGGACTAAACTAAACTGTTTTACCCGATGAAAGAAAAGAAAGATGGATCTACACGATGAATCAATTCCATCATTAAAAGGAAGTAAAGTCTTCCGAAAAAGACATGCGCTTCTTGATTTAGGTCATGAAGTTGTCGTCCAGACCAGCTGTAGGTTGACGAAAAATCCAGAAAAGTCATCACTAAAATCAGCAGGAAATCCACGGACCTCAGCATTAAACAGGGTCGCCAAGTGTTCAGATTTATCCTAACCATGAGAAGGATTTATCTCGTACAATGGGGGGGGCACCATGCAAATTAGCTTGATAAGACTAATGAATCAGATCCCCAGAAAGGATAATCTCCTTAAAAGATCAAAAATCAGCTTTTAAGCCTGATATTACTCAATCCTTGAGATTGACCTTAAAGATTGAGAATTACAAACTCATGGAATTCAATGATATCTAAACTCGAGCTTGAACGAGAAAATATTTTGATCAAAATTACAAACCGATTTGTTTTCTGAAAACCCTATTTTCAATGCGTTCATTACCATTGAACGTAAAATCCTAGGAATTCACCTGGAATTCATTAGGTCACCTGAACTAAATCGGGTGTCAACCGTAAGAACGGTAGTTGCATAGCATGGTCTAAGACAGGACCTTGTGCCAGATCGAAAAAATCATAAGGGTGAGCTTTACTATTGCTCCTACCAAGGATAGTAATTGCGTCCGACACGTTATAGACCATAATTAAAAGCATGTTAGGGGACATTGCCTTAACAGTTGCTTGTTCAACGCTTTCCTTTACAACCGGACGGTAGTTTACCGAAAAGTAATATACGGGACAAGTAAACTGGACGTGTTGCTTTCCAAATACAAGGTTAGCAAGTGGGTGACACAAAACCGCAAGTTTTGAGCTAAAATTTTCAAATCTGAAACCCACCAAACCCACAAAAATATTTTGCAAACACCGGTAAAGGGTTATTCCGGAAAACTTATCTAGGGTAAAAACTAGATTTAATTTTCAAAAGATCAAATGTTTTCATAAAGATCCAATTTCCTTAATGGATCTAAATTTTTATAGACATGTGGGACTGTAAACCATATCGTTACTACCATTGTTTATACCGCCGTATAGAAATCACTGATGTACAAAGTGTGAAGAATAAAGAAGTGATTCTAGTATTTCAAGATGATATTGCTTGAGGACAAGCAACGCTCAAGTGTGGGAATATTTGATAATGCTAAAAACGAACATATATTTCATAGCATTATTCCTCAAGAAAGACAAGCTTTTAGTTGCAATTGTTCTATTTACAAGTGATATTCGTTTAAATAATAAAAGGTGAAGACAAAAGACAGATTCGACGAATTGAAGACGCAAACGACCAAAAAGCTCAAAAGTACAAAAGACAATCAAAGAGGTCCAATTATTGATAAGAAACGTCTCGAAATTACAAGAGTACAAGATTCAAAACGCAAAGTACAAGATATTAAATTGTACGCAAGGACGTTCGAAAATCCGGAACCGGGACCAGAGTCAACTCTCAACGCTCGACGCAACGGACTAAAAATTACAAGTCAACTATGCACATAAATATAATATAATATTTAAATAATTCTTATAATTATTTATATATTATAATAAATAATAAAAACCGTCGGCAAGAAAGACTCCAAACCAGAGTGAGCTGTAATTGCAAACTCCGCGACTCGCGGAGTTTGAAGGCAAAAATGCCGCGAGTCGCGGAGCCCCAAAAGTCGAAAATCCCTATAAAGCTCGCGCATTCTGATCGTAAAAATTCACCAAAAATATATCCATCTCTCTATCTATATCGCATATATTTATATTTATATTTTAATTTTAATTTTAATTTTAATTTTAATCCTAATAATAAGGGTATGTTAGCGAATGTTGTAAGGGTGTAAGTCGAAATTCTGTCCGTGTAATGCTACGCTATTTTTAATCATTGTAAGTTATGTTCAACCTTTTTATATTAATGTCTCGTAGCTAAGTTATTATTATGCTTATTTAATCCGAAGTAATCATGATGTTGGGCTAATTACTAAAATTGGGTAATTGGGCTTTGTACCATAATTGGGGTTTGGACAAAAGAACGACACTTGTGGAAATTAGACTATGGGCTATTAATGGGTTTTATATTAACTAAACAATACCTTGTTAATTTAATATACAAACTTATAATTCGACGTATTTATATATAACCACATACGCTTGACTGGGTACGGTGGGCGGGATATCTATAAATACCAATAATTATTCATTTTACCGGATACGGAACTGGATTAATAGTTAATAAACTTGTTGAAACAGGGGTGAATTACATTCAAGGGTAATTGGTGTAATTGTTAACAAACTAGTAAAACCTTGGTTTACATGCAGTCGATAACCTGGTGTATTCATTAAACAAAGTATTAAAACCTTGTTACAATTCGAATCCCCAATTAGTTGGAATATTTGACTTCGGGAATAAGAATAATTTGACGAAGGCTTTCGCTCTTTATATTTATGACTGATGGACTATTATGGACAAATCCGTATGGACATATTAAATAATCCAGGACAAAGGACAATTAACCCATGGGAATAAAACTAAAATCAACACGTCAAACATCATGATTACGGAAGTTTAAATAAGCATAATTCTTTTATTTCATATTTAATTTCCTTTATTTTATATTTAATTGCACTTCTAATTATCGCACTTTTATTTATTGTTATTTAATCGCACTTTTAATTATCGTACTTTTTAATTATCGCAATTTTATTTTATCGCACTTTTATTTATTGCAATTTCATTATCGTTATTTATTTTACGCTTTAAATTAAGTCTTTTATTTATTTAATATTTTACATTAGGTTTTAACTGCGACTAAAGTTTTAAAATCGATAAATCGGTCATTAAACGGTAACAACCCCCTTTATAATAATAATATTACTTATATATATATATATATATTTGTATTTTTATAAAAGTAAACTAATATAGCGTTAAACTTTGTTTAAAAAGATTCCCTGTGGAACGAACCGGACTTACTAAAAACTACACTACTTTACGATTAGGTACACTGCCTATAAGTGTTGTAGCAAGGTTTAAGTATATCCATTCTATAAATAAATAAATATCTTGTGTAAAATTGTATCGTATTTAATAGTATTTCCTGCTAAAATTAATAACTATTTTATACCACTCCGCTACCACATCAATGTTCTATAGAAGTATCACCAACAACACGTGTCTCAAGAAGATCACCATCAATTTGAGTTATAGAATTGTAAATTTGAAAACCTCCTGTTGGAAGGCCCAAAACATTGTTTAATGTCTCTATGTCCATGCAATATGGTTGACTATTCAACACGAACCTATCATTTTTGTCTTCTCTTAAAAAAGAAAAATTCTGATAGAACTCGTGTACTGATGTGTGAAATCTGACCTTAAAATAACTAGCTAAAAACTTAACAATTATCACACAATTATAGGCAACTATAACCCGATCATGCAGTAACCTATAAGTAATTTGACCAGTTCGTTTCACAGAAAGCAGTTTAATCGAGATCTTAAAACTAGTAATTATCCTAGAAGTTTAATAAAAGAAGTTTGGTTTGTATTTTACTTCACGCAATCAACGTGAAGAAAATGAAATGAATTAACAATTAAGAGAAAACGGTGTCCACTTGAATGATTCACTATCGATATGAATTTTTCTTGCTATTATTACCTATTGTTATGTCTTTAATATAGTTGTATGACTTCTCAAAAAGTTCAAATCAATCAAAGTTAGTAAACTCACATAAACCTACTTCAAAAGATTAAACTATATTTGATAGAAACTAATGAGACTTGATTTGGACTAAACTCGCGTAAAATCCAAAGTATAACAATCACTTGAGATAGTTACACTATTATGTGGTTCCCAACCCTTTCAATCACCAATTAAACCAATGACAAAATCACTTGAAATCACTTATCTAATTTTCTAGATCACCTAAGTGTTGAAGCATAAATTGCATCTCAAGTTAACTCACATTAAATGATTAACAACCTATCTAATTGAATTAAGAATATAGAACATGTATAATAGTGGATCTTTATCCAAACACAATCAATTTCAATCACAAAACATTAAATCCAATTGATAGAACAATCCAATATCTATAGTTTCACATTCAAGCAAACACTCAAACTATTTAGCCTATCATATTAAAGTTGCAAGAAAGAAAGAAACAATCAAAATAATAAGTATTCATCATTACAATGATAAAACCAAGGGTTTATGCTGAAAATTGGCTATATACTTTTTTTTAACCCGATGTAGGTCATATACCCTAAATAATACTAGTGTAGTACATAAAGTTTCAAAATGTGTTCTAATGTAAATAAATATGACCGGCTACCTGATGAGCCGATAAAACTACCTATGAGCCGGTAAAACTACCTATGTGGCAGGTCATATTTGTTTACATTAGAACACATTTTGAAACTTTATGTACTACAATAGTTAAAAAAATAAGTATATAGTCTATTTATGGCTAAAACCCTTTTTTTATCACTTTTATCAATCGGTTGATTTAAGCTTCCGGGTTTCACAAATTAATTGGTAAACCAAGAGTCCTATAGATAATACGATGATGGTGAATCGATGATGATGATGATGAACAATCGATGATGGTGATGATGAATAATGATGGTGAATCGACGATGAATAATGATGGTGAATCGACGATGATGATAAACAATCAATGATGATGATGATGATGTTGATGATGATGAACAATCAATGATGATGATGATGATGTTGATGATGATGAACAATCAATGATGATGATGATGAATCGGAGATATATAAATGAATAAATAAATAAATAAATACACTTAATTATAAATAAATAAATATAGTATATTGGTTGTGGTTAAAAAAGTATATTAGTTTATATTAGCACACTTTTTTAAAGATTATAGCCTACACTGAGAGTATTTTGGGTATATGACCTACATCGGGTTAAAAAAAAGTATATAGCCTATTTTCAGCATAAACCCTAAAACTAATGATTAAATCGAGTACCGAAAGTAATAAATGATGGAATGAAATTAAAGGATGAACCAAGCTTCAATGGTATGATCCACCTCTTCAAAAAGCTCTCCAATTCGTAGCCTAAAAACTACACTCCCCCATTAGGGTAAAAAACTTGTCTATTTATAGTTGATCAAAAAGTCACCAGAACGGTCCCGTGTCGCGACCGGGATTGAGGGATCGCGACCGGAATCAAGCATTTGCATCGCAATCGCGATTGACATGTTTTCAGTTCCTCCATGTTCTGTTGATGTATTACGGCCGGGATTCACTTAGTTGCGGCCGTGATCAGCTCCAGACTCAATAAAACTTCAATTTTTTGCTTTTAAACTTATTTTGAGCTTATATATAACCAATACTCAGCCGGAAACAACCAAAACGTTAAACCAAAGACCTCTGGAGCTAAATTTATCATTTTCTCTCAAATCACCACAAAATTCTTCAAATCTTTGCAAATAAATAACAATAAGGACCCGATATCGCGATATAATATATGTATAATTTGAGCGATATCACGTACACTATCAGGGTAAACAGGGAATATGTCCCTTATTACACCTAATAATGATAATTCTTCAAACTGATCGGGTTATGCCCCTTATTAAACAGGGAATATGTCCCTTACCTAAATAGAGGGTCTCGAAAGTGGGAGATTCGGGTTATGTACAATAATGCACTAATGATTAAACTTTTTCAGCCTTTGACCATACTTTTGACAATTTAATAATGTCTTAATATACCATCCCAAAAGTGGGAGATCTGGGTTAGGTACAATAATGCAGTAAGTGTTAAATTTTCTTGGCTTTTTTTTGAAAGAATATTGACATCCCAAAAGTGGGAGACCCTGGTTAGGTTAAATAATGCACATTGACATATTTGTGACACACTTTTGACAGTGAATTTTGACAGTTTTATAGTGTCTTATTATACCATCTCGAAAATGGGAGATGCGGGTTAAGTAAAACCATACTTTTCCATATAAACAGACGTCCAATTCTTGTTTTGAAGCAACTCACTCATCTTCTCTACACACACAAAAACACACACGTACCATGGATCTGAAGTACATTTCAATTGACGTATATCATGGCTGTGATTTTGTATGGAATGATAATACAAAATTCACAGAAGGGGAGAAAATGACGTTTGATAATGTAGATGTTTGCTGCTTTACTATGGAGAAGTTGATAAAGTTTCTTCGAGAAAAGTTGCCAAAAAATCTAGTTTCGAGGAGTTGCTGAACCCTGAAACAATGTTATTTGATGAAGAATGGTATACATTAGTAGGGAAAGCATGTGTACTTTCAGATAAAAAATTGAGTTGTATGTTTTATTTAGAGTTTTTGAAGACGCACTTGAATTCGATACGATGTATGATAGTAATGGTGAATACTATTATGCACCTAGACCTTTTATAAATTGAAGTTACTTGTTATAGCTTAGTAGTAGTTGTGTTTTAATTATGTGTCACCTACCTGGTTACACTAAAATATTGCAAAAATGACTAAACTGCCCACTTTAGAATTTTTTATAAAAATCATTGAGAGTCCATTTGACAAACAGTCAAAGCCAAGAGTTCATTGTTACCACAAAGATACTACACAAAATTTTTCAAAAGATAAATCGACCTGAGCAACTCGCAATACTAACACCGTTTTGACATTTCAAGGATTTGCAATCATGTAAAAGCTTGTCCATTCTAAGGGTAATCTGGGTTAGTACGGAACTTTTAATTTTTTTACAGAACACTTTTTTTATTAAACACCAAGATGAATACATATTTTTAGAGTACGATATAATTAACCTAAAGCACAATACTAATCTAAACATTGAAAACAATGACAACTTTCTTAGCTTCTTAGTCGGCATCTGAATAAAACATGCCATCGGTATTGTAAACTGGCCCAGTTGGTACATCCTCCTCATCAGTCGAAACAACATAAGCGCTATCATCTCTGAATTTGATATACACCTTAATTTTTTATTATGTGTCATGGCTTGACTTACCATATAATTCTAATCTTCGTCATCTGTGACGACCCGAAAATTTCCGACCAAATTTAAACTTAATCTTTATATAATTCCGACACGATAAGTAAAGTCTGTAATATTGAAGTCTCAAAATTTTTGAATTGTTTCGTGAAATCATTTGACCTTTGACTATTATCGACGATTCACGAACATTTGTGTGTAACTAAAAATGTAAATATATATAAATTCTACACATAAGTAATATATATATATATATATATATATATATATATATATATATATATATATATATGAGATTTGATATCTATAAATTACTATATTATTATTATTTCTATATTAGTATTTTTTTTATTATTATTAATATTAATACTATTATTATTAATAATATAGTATTATTTGAATATAAATAAAAAAGACAATTAATTACACAAGATTCTGTTATAAATCAAAATCACCCTTTAATTTTCACAGACTTTTGACAGTAAAAGAATGTCTTAAAATGCCATCCCGGAAGTGGGACTTGCGGGTTAGGTAAAATAATGCTTGAAGTGTTAAACTCCGACAACCTTTTCATAGAATTTTGACAGTAAATAACTTTGACAGCTTTTTCACAGACTTTTGACAGTAAAATAATGTCTTAAAATGTCATCCTGAAAGTGGGACTTGTGGGTTAGGTAAAATAATGCTCTAAGTGTTAAACTTGGACAACCTTTTCACAGACTTTTGACAGTAAAACACTTTGACAACTTTTTCTCAGACTTTTGACAGTAAAATAACGTCTTAAAATGTCATCCCAGAAGCGGGACTTGCAGGTTAGGTAATATAATCTGGGTTAGGTACGTACAGTTTGGAAGTTTTATTCTATATAAACCACACTCATACACCATACCATACTCATACAGTCACCTAGATTTATAAACATAAAAAATATATTATAACTTTGTTAAGAAAATTCATACCCAGCCATGGATAATGATTATGATTTTCTTGCAAATTTAACCGAAGATGAAATCTCCACACTATTTCCAATTCTCGACAACCCGGCACAATATGAACCTCAAATCATAACATCACCACCACCACAACCACCACCACAACTACCAGTTCACAAATGTCATCATGAATACGTTGAACTTGGATACAATACTCCAGGTCCGACGGGTATTACCCACACTACAAGAAAAGTGAGTTTATAGGACCCTTACCCTAGGACCCTCGTAAATTAGGGTCCTAAGGATCCATTTATTGGGACGGTTAAATATTTGAGGTCCCGGTATGAGATACGCTTATAACGAGGTGTCCTAATAAGTAATAAGATGTCCTAAAAACCTATACGCTTATAAAGTGATGTCCTAAAAAGCTTTACGCTTTTTCAATGGTGTCTTAAAGAACTATACGGTTTTACAGTGGTGTCCTAAAAAGCTATTTAATGTGACACAAGAGTTTTTATGGTCATATTATCTTAGGTTTTAATAGGACACTTAGAAATTAAGCCCCATTATGAGATATACTCACACAGTTGTGTCCTAAAGTCCTATTTGATATGATACTTGATTTATAGAGGTCCTATTATACTATGTTTTTATAGGACATTTGAAAAATGGGTTGCACTACGAGATACATTTGCAAAGTGGTGTCCTAAAAACTAATTGATATGACATATAAATTTTGGGGTACTATTATCATATGTTTTTAAAGGACACTTGATATGAAACAAACTAAAAAAGAACAATTACAGTTTTATCGAAAGTTACACAAAAAAATTTGAAGGTGAAATTTTCCCACCAAACTTACATTTCCATTTTACATTTCAAATTATTTAAACCCTCAATCTTTTATAGGTTTTTGTCGCAAAAATTTCATCCCACCATTTTAATTCAATTTTATATTTTCACCAAAATTAAACCAATTTTCTCATTTCTCTAAAATTAAATTCTGAATCAATAACTTCAATAGTTGTCTATTTTGCTGCCACTTAGACTTTAGAGCGAAAATGAAAATTTTAGGATTTTAAGACTGTTCTTCCCTCTTTAAATTTCACTAAATTATTTTCACCATTCACTCTTTCAATTTTTCAATTTGGCCGTCTATTTTCCTCCTATTTCACTAAAAAAATTTAATATACCATTTTAAAACAATTCAAGTGCATAAACCTTTTAATCTCAACCTCTTTCTCATCTTGGTCAGATTTCTCATACAACTCACGCCATTCTATTCTCTAATCTCAGATCCAATTTTGATTTTTCTTTAAACTCGAAACTGAAATTACATAAAAAGCTATTAACAAGAGTTGATGTCGCCTCCTTATTCGCTCCAGCAGTATTCACTCGTCTTATCTGGTTTTTTTTTTATGGGAGATGATAGTTCCACCATTGAAATTTATTTTTCCACCATTATTTGATACTTTGTTTCCAATACTATCCCTTATTTGAGTATACCAAGAAATTCATGTAACACTTCATTAAGGGTATAATAGAACATTTAGGTGAAAGTAGTAAAACTGGTGGTGGAAATATCATCTCCCTTTTTTTTATCCCTCCGCTATTTTATCTTGCTCCACCCACGTTTTCCCCAATCTCTATCGCCTCCACCATTACATTATCCCTTCACCTCATACGCCCTAATCAAATCACGTACTGGTTCATCTCCACCGACTTCCGTCGCTTCTTCACCCTATCCATCTCCCAAGCGCCCTCTTCGTCGCACATCAGTCTCTGTTGCTCCATCGCCTATCTTCGTCGCCACCAACATCATCGCCTTTAGGGTTTGTCTAAACTTTTCTCACATGATTTATGTTTTTAGTTCTAATCATCGACGTTTAAATTGTAAATCACCGATTTTGATAAAATTAGGGTTTATAGTTAATGTCCGTTGTACCTGGGACTCCCGCCGGTGGGAACCATGACAACCTTCGTCTCTTGAGTGTCGCTGATTCGTATGTTTTTCAGGTGATTCGTCTTAACTTTTCCGTTTCTGTATGTTTACTTTTACATGAGTTCTTTTTACCGTAAGTTTTTAACTTATCAGATTGGAAGGCTCACATCTGGGTTTTTATAGTATTGTTATCAGATTAAGGCTTTCTTTATGTATCATTTTCTCATTGTTCTGATGTAGATTATTTTTCAGATTAACGATTTTCTGTCAACGGAGCAAATATGAATGCATACAAAAAAAACATATGATACATGTGCGTTTTATCTGAATTTTGGCGTCAATTTGTTATGCACATATTCTTACTTCTACATATTTATAATTTTTTTGTTATGTTGAAATTGTGAATTTGTTGTTGGTCCTCAATGCAGCGGAGGATAATAGTTCACACTATTGTCTTTGGCTGTCTAGACTCACTTGGGATTTGTTTTCCTTCTGGACTTTTCGATAGTTACACCTTTCACCATCATACAGTATAAGCTGTTGCTATTTATAAGCCGTTGTTAATGTGAAGTTGTCGCATTAGCACATGAAATATAAATTTTTTTTGCCTTATATATAATATATTCGTTTATCACTATTGTTAAAAGTGCAAGTGTCATGTGTGTTGTCATACATAGCCAATTTCCAACTGTCTAATATTGTTATATCCTGCGTTTTTTATTTGTTAACGTTGTTACACTTTGGGTTAAATTTGTACCAGTATATTGTCTTACACAACTTTAGTCTAATGGTGAGTAGACAACACCTAAAGAGTTCGACTCAAAATAAGAACGTCTACTTCGAGGGTATTAGAGAAAGTGATTGTGCTGCTTATATGTCTTTTGTATCCTCGAGGCAAATGGATGTTAGACACATGTTAAGATATCGTAATCATATGGCTGTTACCACCGCCTATCGATCATCTTCTTCCATCTGAAATTGCTGCCCAGTTACCTGAATCGACCCACATGTGCATACATATTTCATCCACAAGTTTCAATTCATCTGTTTCCAAAGGTAATGTTGTTGTCCATTAATTTGTATGCCATACTTTTGTTGTTGATTACTCATATTTGCATTCGTAGGCATTGACTATGTGACAAGATAAGTTGTTGCTACTGCACACATACCTGCTATTGTTCGCACTAACGATATTGGGATTATAACGTTTAAAGCTATGTCCAAATTTAGATATTGATACGTCCTCTTTAATTATAATTATCATTTTTTTTTACCTCTACCAGTACTAGCATTAGGCAAATATTTAATGGTTGCAAATGACAACATGCTACTTTGCATAACTACGGACTAGAAGATTTAGGATGCTTTATTCATTTTTGTTTGCATTCCCCCGCTTAGAAAACATTAGGAGAAATTCAAAAGCGATGGAGCATTATTTAGAGATTTATGATTTCCTATGGAAGCAAACTATCGAAATCCAATGCCACAGTTCGATGCTGAATGTGAAATTTATGACTAAAACATACTTTATTCACCCAACTCCTTTTTCCGTCAAATTAACTACAAACCAAAGTTACCAAAATTGATTGTCAGCTGAAAGTATAGCACAAATACTTGAAATCACATTGACATTTGGTTTGTCTTTTATATATTAACAAAAACTTCAAACGCTAAGTTAATGACCAATCTTCTCTATTTAAGAGGCCATGACACCAGCTTATTTATTATGAAACATGTCGATGTAAGTGTCAGATATAGGTTCAAACTGACTTGCAACTTTAATTAATAATCATAAAGAATATTCTTTTCTTTTTTTTTGTTTTTTTACGAGGAACCCCCCTAGCGACGAGCCATAATGGCTCCCCTCTAGTTGGTAAACCCAGGGTAAACGGCAAGCCAGGCCTCCACCGCTACCAGGTAAAGCATCCTCTAGTCAATCAGTCACTAAATGGAGCTCGCCCCAAGGTATTTGCCTTGAAGGGAATCGAACCCATGACCTCTTGCTTCATTGGAAGTCCGCACATCTCAGAAATTTCGTTCTCTTCTTTTTATTCTGATTTTTTTTAAATTTCGTTACCCTCTTTTATTTTAGATGCATTATTTTTGAAGTTGTTACGTGTGAAGGAGTAAGAGAGAATTTAACTTCTGATTTTGTTGTTTGTTTGTTGGTTGTTATTGAAATGTTACCCTATGTTTTAGGTTTCTTCTATTTCCCTTAACTTGAAAGTCTGTCAGCGCGTTTCATGTGTAAATTATTGTATATTTGGCGTTGTTCAGGTTTATGAAGAAGAGGCTACTTAGCGTTTAACATCGACAACATCCTCGATGTACCAACTCTGGATGCAGTTTCATCAATAATCACTGAAACCATTCAATCAGGTAACAAACCCTCAATACCCTAAATTATGTATCTTTAACTTACATATTGTACGAGAGCAATTTGGTTTACGACGTGTCAAAACAAACAAAATGTAAAAACACATCAGGTTAAAAATCCCCCATAATGCATTCTGAATTTCGATAACTTAATAACTAACCAATATGACCCATTCTAAATTCTATTAAATCTACCCCTTTAACGGAAAACATCCATACCTATTGTCATCATCGACAAAAGTTAACCAAAAGTCATTCTTTCATTTGGATGTTTTGTAATTCTGTACATTACTCTTACTTTAAATGTTGTTTCCCAGATTATTTGTGATTTGGTAATTGACCATTATAAACCTCTTGAATTGTTCTATTCGAGACAACACACTGCAATATTACCCTGACTCTCTACAACATAAATACCTTTGCTTTATGAGCTTAATATTCTTGATTCAAACCATTATAACTACCTTTGTTTTTCCTGTAATATACCTTGCTCATTAATTGCATTATAGATGTTTACCAGTCTGGTACTGAAATAGATAATTGATGTTGTATTTTTCTTGCGGCTGAACTTTCTGATAGATCTATTTTTATGGTCTATCAAGGAACAAACAATAGTAGTCATATTCAACAATATGTTAAACTAATATGTCCTTTTCATCGCCCAACTCTTCAAAGGAACGTATAAAATAGACGACAAATTCACAACAGTGCAAATCACAACTGTGCAATTCATCAGGGAGGTACGTAAACTTAGTTGATTTCAAATGCTATGTATTTACATTTACATTTACATTGTCATTATAAGAAAAAATTTATATTTTGTAGCCACTCAAATGAATTAGTTAATAACTTATATGTATATGTATTAAATTACGTGTTTCTTTACTCAGGCTGCTTCACTCAATCGAGACGAAACTCCTTCGATTATATTTTTTTTTATAGTTTGCTAATGCATATGCTAATAATTATAACCGCGGCGGATGTTCTTGGCTCTTCAGGGGATGAATTTGTGCTGGCCTGAAGGTATACAACTTTATTCAATTTATAATGATTTACGTCTCTAATCATTTGTTTTAACCCTTTTCTCCTTATGAAGTTATAGTCTCTTTGATTGAATGAAGATTGCTACTGATGGTTTTGTGGGTCAACAGTTGTTGCTTTTTGAAGCAACCGACAAGTTGCTACGCACTGCTGGTGTTTGCTTACAATTCGAAGGTATGGATTTGTAGATAAGCTATGTTAATGGATTAAAAAGTGTTGGTTTAGTTATGTTTTATATTTGTTAATTTTTTTTTTATTATTGTCCAACATGCTCCTCCTTTTAGTGCCCCTTTTGTTTGTTGCTGTGTTTTTGTGTTATCCCCGCCGCAACACACGGACCGGACCTCGTTATGTTGACTATTAGTAGTTACAAATTTTATCTCTTCATTAGTCATGGTAGATGTTGATTACTTTTTAAATTTAAGTTCATTCTGTGTGTATTGATAGTTTGATTTGACTACAATAATCTTGCAATTTAGTTTATCTCATAAAATGTACTCAACCGGACTTTAGAATATGTGCGCTATGCTGTACTCAATTTAGTTTATGCTTATACATGAAAGATTTGTTTGTAGGTAGTGCCTTTCGATTGAGAAGATTTAATGAAGACCTTGGACTTATGCTTCATGACTTTGATGCTTTTCATTAATCGCCAATTGTTACCTTAATGTTATGTTGGATATTATATTGTTTAAGTTACCTATGTTTAGTGCTATTTTCAACAATATTATGTATTAAATCCTTTTTGATATTTAATGCAATTTGTAATTAATTTGATTTCCAAATTCATTTCTAGAAATTATGTATATATATATATATATATATATATATATATATATATATATATATATATATATATATATATATATATATATATATATATGTATATATATATATACATATATATATATATATACATATATGTACATATATGTATATATATATATATGTACATATATATATATACATATATGTATATATATGTACATATATGTATATATATGTACATATATGTATATATATATATATATATATATATATATATATATATATATATATATATGTATATATGTATATATATACATATAAAAAGGGTAAAAAGGTAGAAGGTTTTCCCTGTTCGGGCTACCCGGGAGGGCGAGTAATCCGACCCCATACTCTAATGTACGCAGCCCAGCAGGATTACTCCCTGGCTGTTTCCAACCCATCCCTGGCCACCACTAAATATTCGTCCCAGACGGGATTCGAACCTGAGACCTCTTGCAAGGAACTCAGGGCCCCAATGATTTCTTATGACCTGTTAGGACGCTTTTTGTGGTACTAAATTAACATCTAGTTGTATTGAGGCCCTTTTTTGTGGTCGTAAGTAGTACATCGATATTTTACGACCCTTTTATTGGTACTAATGTAAGTTACCTTTATATTAGGACTCTTTTTTCTTGGTACTAACATACTATATTTTTATAATACGACCCTTTTTTGGTACTTAAAAGTTTATATTTATTTTAGGACACTTTTATTGGTACTAACATAAGTTATCTTTATATTAGAACACTTTTTTAGGTCCTAATATGGTCTACAATACAAATTTAGTGTCATATATAGTGTTTTAAAGACCTTTTTGTGCGTCTCAAAATATTATAAAGTGTCATAATATGTCACTCTATAAGGACCCTTTCGATGATGTTTATATGACTCAAATAAAGGTCTTATAATCATATATGAGTTTTAGGGCCCTTTTCACTTTATACAACCGTCTTATAGGAGACGCCATTTCAGTGCGTCCTTTCAAGTGAAAGGTCCTAAAACAACACATTTTAGGACACTTATGGGGGTCTTATATATTCATATTTCTTGTAGTGCCAGTTCATTCTACGACGTAGGAACGAAGGTGAATTTGATGAGGGTGATCATCCAAGGTCTACCCAAGAATTTATAAGGGAAGTTATCGAAGAGGCAGAATATGATGATAGCTTTCAACAAATTCCGTGGCTTTTACCAACAAGTTGGGCGTATCCCGATGGCGGTAACAATAAATCGATCATTTAATTTCCCAACTATCCGTTCATACGATAATGATTTATATATATAGTTTGTGACTTTTTATGTTTTTGAATTATAGGGGATTCAAATATAGGCAGAATAGTAGCCGGAGGCAGAAAATACAAAATTGAAAAGGTTGTAGGTGTTATCAAGTATTGTGTTCCCAATGTGGTGGGTGATCTTAAAGTAGTGCTGAAAGTAAGATCCTTGATATGATATGATTTGAATCTTTGAAGCCGAACTACACGCGAATCACTACCCACATCATCTCCACGACAAATGCTAGCAAACTCATCTCCAAAGGGTTTATCCAATACGCTAGCCAATCACAACACCAAGGGTAGTAACCCAAAACGCATAAGCGTATTGTTGTGATTTAGCGCACTTTCAAGACCCGAGAAATTAATAGAACAATTAAGCAATAAATAAAGACACAAGTATTTACGTGGTTCGGCGTGAGGCCTAGTCCACGGGTGGAAGCAGGGATGGATTTTACTAGCAAATATGTCAAACCCGAGGTTACAATGTATCACTCTAATCTAGGCTCCGAAAATACTAACAAAGTATTTGGACCACTCACTAGATTATAACACTTCTCTCGTGACTCACTCGTATAGAATTTTATTTAACAATTCTATACCCTCTCTATTTTCTACACTACTCTTTACAAGAGTTATTATTGAACTCTTTCAAGTATGTGTTTTTAATATGAGATTTTGTGATGGGATGATCAAATGAGGCAAATCTCATTTCCTTTTATAGGAAAAAATGGTTGGTGAAGATTATATGAACACTAGACTTTGCATGGTCTCCTTTGTACAATTACCATGTGCTGAATGCATATTTCAACCAATGTTGTAGGCTACTTTAGACTTCCATGCATGCCTTTGTTGAATGTAATTTGAGCCAACAAAACATGTGGATATTAATCCATCGTCCAACAAATCTCCACCTTGGCGAACATTCCATTCCTTTGTTATCCATTATCAATCACTGCTTCCTTTCAGCCCTCCCGGGCTCATCACTTTCTTCGAATGCCAACCAAGTCCAAACAATGTTCGAACTTATTTGTTGTAACTGGCTTAGTCAACATATCTGCTGGATTATCTGCCGTGCCAATCTTCTTTACAATTATAACTCCTTTTGATATGACTTCTCGAATAAAGTGATATCGTACATCAATGTGTTTGGTTCTCTCATGATACACTTGATTTTTAGTCAAATGTGGCACTCTGGCTATCACAATGCACCACAGTTTTGTCCTGTTGCAAACCCAGATCACCAACTAAACCCCTCAGCCACTTTGCTTCTTTCACACCCTCAGTCATAGCCATGTATTCCGCTTCAGTTGTCGACAAAGAAACAGTCGATTGTAATGTTGCTTTCCAACTAATAGCACATCTTCCGAGAGTAAAAACATACCCGGTCTGAGACCTTCTTCGATCCAAATCACCTGAAATGTCCCGTTCTTATTGATTAAAAATGTTCCATATTAATTGATTTCGTTGCGAGGTTTTGACCTCTATATGAGACATTTTTCAAAGACTGCATTCATTTTTAAAACAAACCATAACCTTTATTTCATAAATAAAGGTTTAAAAAGCTTTACGTAGATTATCAAATAATGATAATCTAAAATATCCTGTTTACACACGACCATTACATAATGGTTTACAATACAAATATGTTACATCGAAATCAGTTTCTGGAATGCAGTTTTTACACAATATCATACAAACATGGACTCCAAATCTTGTCCTTATTTTAGTATGCAACAGCGGAAGCTCTTAGTATTCACCTGAGAATAAACATGCTTTAAACGTCAACAAAAATGTTGGTGAGTTATAGGTTTAACCTATATATATCAAATCGTAACAATAGACCACAAGATTTCATATTTCAATACACATCCCATACATAGAGATAAAAATCATTCATATGGTGAACACCTGGTAACCGACATTAACAAGACGCATATATATAAGAATATCCCCATCATTCCGGGACACCCTTCGGATATGATATAAATTTCGAAGTACTAAAGCATCCGGTACTTTGGATGGGGTTTGTTAGGCCCAATAGATCTATCTTTAGGATTCGCGTCAATTAGGGTGTCTGTTCCCTAATTCTTAGATTACCAGACTTAATAAAAAGGGGCATATTCGATTTTGATAATTCAACCATAGAATGTAGTTTCACGTACTTGTGTCTATTTTGTAAATCATTTATAAAACCTGCATGTATTCTCATCCCAAAAATATTAGATTTTAAAAGTGGGACTATAACTCACTTTCACAGATTTTTACTTCGTCGGGAAGTAAGACTTGGCCACTGGTTGATTCACGAACCTATAACAATATATACATATATATCAAAGTATGTTTAAAATATATTTACAACACTTTTAATATATCTTGATGTTTTAAGTTTATTAAGTCAGCTGTCCTCGTTAGTAACCTACAACTAGTTGTCCACAGTTAGATGTACAGAAATAAATCGATAAATATTATCTTGAATCAATCCACGACCCAGTGTATACGTATCTCAGTATTGATCACAACTCAAACTATATATATTTTGGAATCAACCTCAACCCTGTATAGCTAACTCCAACATTCACATATAGAGTGTCTATGGTTGTTCCGAAATATATATAGATGTGTCGACATGATAGGTCGAAACATTGTATACGTGTCTATGGTATCTCAAAATTACATAATATACAATACAAGTTGATTAAGTTATGGTTGGAATAGATTTGTTACCAATTTTCACGTAGCTAAAATGAGAAAAATTATCCAATCTTGTTTTACCCATAACTTCTTCATTTTAAATCCGTTTTGAGTGAATCAAATTGCTATGGTTTCATATTGAACTCTATTTTATGAATCTAAACAGAAAAGTATAGGTTTATAGTCGGAAAAATAAGTTACAAGTCGTTTTTTTAAATGTAGTCATTTCAGTCGAAAGAACGACGTCTAGATGACCATTTTAGAAAACATACTTCCACTTTGAGTTTAACCATAATTTTTGGATATAGTTTCATGTTCATAATAAAAATCATTTTCTCAGAATAACAACTTTTAAATCAAAGTTTATCATAGTTTTTAATTAACTAACCCAAAACAGCCCGCGGTGTTACTACGACGGCGTAAATCCGGTTTTACGGTGTTTTTCGTGTTTCCAGGTTTTAAATCATTAAGTTAGCATATCATATAGATATAGAACATGTGTGTAGTTAATTTTAAAAGTCAAGTTAGAAGGATTAACTTTTGTTTGCGAACAAGTTTAGAATTAACTAAACTATATTCTAGTGATTACGAGTTTAAACCTTCGAATAAGATAGTTTTATATATATGAATCGAATGATGTTATGAACATCATTACTACCTCAAGTTTAGTAGGTAAACCTACTGGAAGTGACAAGAAATGATCTAGCTTCAAAGGATCTTGGATGGCTTCAAAGTTCTTGAAGTAGGATCATGACACAAAAACAAGTTCAAGTAAGATTTTTACTCGAATTAAGATAGTTTATAGTTATAGAAATTGAATCAAAGTTTGAATATGAATATTACCTTGAATAAGAAAGATAACCTACTGTATATAACAAAGGTTTCTTGATCTTAGATGATTACTTGGAATGGATTAGAAAGCTTGGAAGTAAATTAGTAAACTTGAAGGGATTTTTGAAGTGTTCTTGAAGTGTTCTTCCTATGATGATTATAGCTTGATTCTTGAAGTGATTTTTGATGAAGATGATGATTAACTACTGGAAAAATACATTCATAATAGTGTGTGTGTGTGTGTGTTGAGAGAGAATTAGAAAGAGAATTGAAAGTGAAATGGAGTGAATGATGAGTGGTAATTGGTGAGTGGTGTGTGGGGTTAAAAGGAGTTCTAGTTAGTTGACTAGCTCATGGTAGAAGTTAAAATTGATTAGTCATATATGACATAATCAAGAGTGGAATCCCATGCTAGTTCCTATTGGTATATACTCATAGTAAGTACGTTTTGAAGCTGTGTATAATACGGGTAAGAATACGACTAGAATTCTTGATGAAAGAAAAGAATGGAAAAGTAACTGTAACCATTTTCGTTAAGTATGAGTGTTTTGATATATGTCTTGAAGTCTTCCAAAAGTATTTTAATACATCTAAATACACTACATGTATATACATTTTAACTGAGTAGTTAAGTCATCGTTAGTCTTTACATGTAAGTGTTGTTTTGAAACCTTTAAGTTAACGATCTCAATTAATGTTGTTAACCCATTGTTTATTATATCTAATGAGATGTTAAATTATTATATTATCATGATATTATGATATATTAATATATCTTAATATGATATATATACATTTAAATGTCGTTACAACGATAATCGTTACATATATGTCTCGTTTCGAAATCCTTAAGTTAGTAGTCTTGTTTATATGTATATAACTCATTGTTAATATACTTATGGAGATACTTACTTATCATAATCTCATGTTAACCATATGTATATCCATATATATATCGTCATGTCGTTTTTACAAGTTTTGACGTTCGTGAATCGCCGGTCAACTTGGGTGGTCAATTGCCTATATGAAACATATTTCAATTAATCAAGTCTTAACAAGTTTGATTGCTTAATATGTTGGAAACATTTAATCATGTAAATATCAATCTCAATTAATATATATAAACATGGAAAAGTTCGGGTCACTACAGTACCTACCCGTTAAATAAATTTCGTCCCGAAATTTTAAGCTGTTGAAGGTGTTGACGAATCTTCTGGAAATAGATGCGGGTATTTCTTCTTCATCTGATCTTCACACTCCCAGGTGAACTCGGGTCCTCTTCGAGCATTCCATCGAACCTTAACAATTGGTATCTTGTTTTGCTTAAGTCTTTTAACCTCACGATCCATTATTTGGACGGGTTCTTCGATGAATTGGAGTTTTTCGTTGATTTGGATTTCATCTAACGGAATAGTGAGATCTTCTTTAGCAAAACATTTCTTCAAATTCGAGACGTGGAAAGTGTTATGTACAGCCGCGAGTTGTTGAGGTAACTCAAGTCGGTAAGCTACTGGTCCGACACGATCAATAATCTTGAATGGTCCAATATACCTTGGATTTAATTTCCCTCGTTTACCAAATCGAACAACGCCTTTCCAAGGTGCAACTTTAAGCATGACCATCTCTCCAATTTCAAATTCTATGTCTTTTCTTTTAATGTCAGCGTAGCTCTTTTGTCGACTTTGGGCGGTTTTCAACCGTTGTTGAATTTGGATGATCTTCTCGGTAGTTTCTTGTATAATCTCCAGACCCGTAATCTGTCTATCCCCCACTTCACTCCAATAAATCGGAGACCTGCACTTTCTACCATAAAGTGCTTCAAACGGCGCCATCTCAATGCTTGAATGGTAGCTGTTGTTGTAGGAAAATTCTGCTAATGGTAGATGTCGATCCCAACTGTTTCCGAAATCAATAACACATGCTCGTAGCATTTCTTCAAGCGTTTGTATCGTCCTTTCGCTCTGCCCATCAATTTGTGGATGATAGGCAGTACTCATGTCTAGACGAGTTCCTAATGCTTACTGTAATGTCTGCCAGAATCTTGAAATAAATCTGCCATCCCTATCAGAGATAATAGAGATTGGTATTCCATGTCTGGAGACGACTTCCTTCAAATACAGTCGTGCTAACTTCTCCATCTTGTCATCTTCTCTTATTGGCAGGAAATGTGCTGATTTGGTGAGACGATCAACTATTACCCAAATAGTATCAAAACTACTTGTAGTCCTTGGCAATTTAGTGATGAAATCCATGGTAATGTTTTCCCATTTCTATTCCGGGATTTCGGGTTGTTGAAGTAGACCTGATGTATTCTGATGCTCAGCTTTGACCTTAGAACATGTCAAACATTCTCCTACGTATTTAGCAACATCGGCTTTCATACCCGGCCACCAAAAATATTTCCTGAGATCCTTGTACATCTTCCCCGTTCCAGGATGTATTGAGTACCTGGTTTTATGAGCTTCTCTAAGTACCATTTCTCTCATATCTCCAAATTTTGGTACCCAAATCCTTTCAGCCCTATACCGGGTTCCGTCTTCCCAAATATTAAGATGTTTCTCCGATCCTTTGGGTATTTCATCCTTTAAATTTCCCTCTTTTAAAACTCCTTGTTGCGCCTCCTTTATTTGAGTAGTAAGGTTATTATGAATCATTATATTTATAGATTTTACTCGAATGGGTTCTCTGTCCTTCCTGCTCAAGGCATCGGCTACCACATTTGCCTTCCCCAGATGGTAACGAATCTCAAAGTCGTAATCATTCAATAATTCAATCCACCTACGCTGCCTCATATTCAGTTGTTTCTGATTAAATATGTGTTGAAGACTTTTGTGGTCGGTATATATAATACTTTTGACCCCATATAAGTAGTGCCTCCAAGTCTTTAATGCAAAAACAACCGCGCCTAATTCCAAATCATGCGTCGTATAATTTTGTTCGTGAATCTTCAATTGTCTAGACGCATAAGCAATCACCTTCGTTCATTGCATTAATACACAACCGAGACCTTGCTTTGATGCGTCACAATAAATCAAAAAATCATCATTCCCTTCAGGCAATGACAATATAGGTGTCGTAGTTAGCTTTTTCTTCAATAACTGAAACGCTTTCTCTTGTTCATCATTCCATTCAAATTTCTTCCCTTTATGCGTTAATGCAGTCAAGGGTTTTGCTATTCTGGAAAAGTCTTGGATGAACCTTCTGTAGTAACCAGCTAGTCCTAAAAACTGGCGTATGTGTTTCGGAGTTTTCGGGGTTTCCCACTTTTCAACAGTTTCTATCTTTGTCGGATCCACCTTAATACCTTCTTTGTTCACTATGTGACCGAGGAATTGAACTTCTTCCAACCAAAATGCACACTTTGAAAAGTTAGCGTACAATTCTTCCTTCCTCAATACTTCTAACACCTTTCTCAAATGTTCACCGTGTTCTTGGTCATTCTTTGAGTAAATAAGTATGTCATCAATGAAAACAATGACAAACTTGTCAAGGTATGGTCCACACACTCGGTTCATAAGGTCCATGAACACAGCTGGTGCATTAGTTAAACCAAACGGCATGACCATAAACTCGTAATGACCGTAACGTGTTCTGAAAGCAGTCTTTGTAATATCATCTTCTTTCACCCGCATTTGATGATACCCGGAATGTAAGTCAATCTTTGAATAAACAGACGAGCCTTGTAGTTGATCAAATAAGTTGTCGATTCTCGGTAGTGGGTAGCGGTTCTTGATGGTAAGTTTGTTCAACTCTCGGTAGTCGATACACAACCTGAATGTACCATCTTTCTTTTTGACAAACAAAACAGGAGCTCCCCACGGTGATGTGCTTGGTCGAATGAAACCACGCTCTAAAAGTTCTTGTAATTGGCTTTGCAGTTCTTTCATCTCGCTGGGTGTGAGTCTGTAAGGAGCACGAGCTATTGGTGCAGCTCCTGGTACAAGATCTATTTGAAATTCAACGGATCGCTGTGGGGGTAATCCCGGTAATTCTTTCAGAAATACATCGGGAAATTCTTTTGCAATGGGAACATCATTGATGCTCTTTTCTTCAGTTTGTACTTTCTCGACGTGTGCTAGAACAGCATAGCAACCTTTTCTTATTAGTTTTTGTGCCTTCAAATTACTAATAATATGTAGCTTCGTGTTGCCCTTTTCTCTGTACACCATTAAGGGTTTTCCTTTTTCTCGTATAATGCGAATTGCATTTTTGTAACAAACGATCTCTGCTTTCACTTCTTTCAACCAGTCCATACCGATTATCACATCAAAACTCCCTAACTCTACTGGTATCAAATCAATCTTAAATGTTTCGCTAACCAGTTTAATTTCTCGATTCTGACATATATTATCTGCTGAAATTAATTTACTATTTGCTAATTCGAGTAAAAATTTACTATCCAAAGGCGTCAATGGACAACTTAATTTAGCACAAAAATCTCTACTCATATAGCTTCTATCCGCACCCGAATCAAATAAAACGTAAGCAGATTTATTGTCAATAAGAAACGTACCCGTAACAAGCTCCGGGTCTTCCTGTGCCTCTGCCGCATTAATATTGAAAACTCTTCCGTGGCCTTGTCCATTCGTGTTCTCCTGGTTAGGGAAATTTCTAATAATGTGGCCCGGTTTTCCACATTTATAACAAACTACATTGGCATAACTTGCTCCGACACTACTTGCTCCGCCATTACTCGTTCCGACACCATTTGTTCCTTTCGTTCTATTAACCCCTGGTCCGTAGACCTCACACTTCGCCGCGCTATGACCATTTCTTTTACACTTGTTGCAAAATTTGGTGCAGAACCCCGAGTGATACTTTTCACACCTTTGGCATAGCTGCTTCTGATTGTTGTTGTTGTTGCGGTTATTATTGTTGTTGGGATGATTGTTGTAGTTGCTGTTGTTGTTGTTGTTGTTGTTGTTGTTGTTGTTGTTGGGCCGTTTGTTGTAGTTGCGATTGATGTTGCGATTGTTGGGATAATTGTTGCGATTATTGTTGTAATTGCTGTTGTTGTTGTATTGGTGATTCTTATCACCATTTTCCTCCCACTATCTTTTGACTTGCTTCACATTGGCCTCTTCAGCAGTCTGTTCTTTAATTCTTTCTTCAATCTGGTTCACTAGTTTGTGAGCCATTCTACATGCCTGTTGTATGGAGGCGGGCTCGTGTGAACTTATATCTTCTTGGATTCTTTCCGGTAATCCTTTCACAAATGCGTCGATCTTCTCTTCCTCATCTTCGAATGCTCCCGGACACAATAGGCACAATTCTGTGAATCGTCTTTCGTACGTGGTAATATCAAATCCTTGGGTTCGTAACCCTCTAAGTTCTGTCTTGAGCTTATTGACCTCAGTTCTGGGACGCTACTTCTCGTTCTTCAAGTGCTTGAATGCTGACCACGATAGTGCGTACTCATCATCTTGTCCCACTTGCTCTAGATAGGTATTCCACCATGTTAACGCAGAACCTGTGAAGGTATGCGTAGCGTACTTCACTTTGTCCTCTTCAGTACACTTACTTATGGAAAACACCGATTCGACCTTCTCAGTCCACCGTTTCAATCCGATCGGTCCTTCGGTTCTATCAAATTCCAAAGGTTTGCAGGCAGTGAATTCTTTGTAGGTGCATCCTACACGATTTCCTGTACTGCCAGATCCAAGGTTATTGTTGGTATGTAGCGCAGCCTGTACTGCGGCTATGTTTGAAGCTAGAAAAGTACGGAATTCCTCTTCATTCATATTCACGGTGTGTCGAGTAGTCGGTGCCATTTCCTTCAAAATAGTCAAATGGAACAAGTTAATCATACAGAATATTAAGAGTAGTTAATAGTATTTCGTAGCATAATATGAACTCATTTATAAAAGCTTTTTCTTCATATTAGCGTTTTATAAGTTTAAATTCGGGTAGTACCTACCCGTTAAGTTCATACTTAGTAGCTAATATACAATTCAACTACTACAATTCTATATGAAAAACTGATTGTAATAATATTTCGCGTTCAAACTTTTATACAATATTTTACAAACTTACAATACCGCTTATTTTACAGAAAGCATGAAATATAGCACACAATAACTTTGATACAAGATAGTTGTGAAGATATTCTAGCTAGTACACAAGTCGTTCAGCAAAGGCAATAAAGACACGTAATTCATACGTCCGGAAACAAGTCATGCATTCTGGTTTTACTATGACTACTTCCCATCCTTGGTCTTGTGGAACATAACCGTTATGGCCGTTGATAAGACAGCGTGTTGTAACGTCGTCAAAGGGACGAGGGTTACGTAATGACCAACAGTCTCGTAATAACCTAAAAACCTCATTTCTTACCCCAATTACCGACTCCGTCACTTGTGGGAACGTTTTGTTTAATAGTTGTAGCCCGATGTTCTTGTTCTCACTTTGGTGAGAAGCGAACATTACTAACCCGTAAGCATAACATGCTTCTTTATGTTGCATGTTAGCCGCTTTTTCTAAATCACGAAGTCCTATATTCGGATATACTGAGTCAAAATAATTTCTTAACCCGTTGCGTAAAATAGCATTTGGGTTCCCCGCAATATATGCGTCAAAGTAAACACATCGTAACTTATGGATTTCCCAATGTGATATCCCCCATCTTTCGAACGAATGCCTTTTATAAACCAAGGCATTCTTGGAACGTTCTTCGAATGTCTTACAAACTGATCTCGCCTTAAATAGTTGTGCCGAGGAATTCTGACCGACTCTAGACAAGATTTCATCAATCATGTCTCCGGGTAGGTCTCTTAAAATATTGGGTTGTCTATCCATTTTGTGTTTTTATACTGTAAAATAGACAAGAGTTAGATTCATAAAAAAAATACTTATTAATACAAGTAATTTTTACATATATCATAAAGCATAAGCACACTATATTACATATATTACACCACACGAATACAACTATCTTATTCCGACTCGCTCGTTTCTTCTTGTTCGGTTTTGGTTCGTTTTGCCAAGTTTCTAGGGATATATGATGTTCCCCTAATACGAGCCGTCGTTGTCCACATTGGTTTAGAAAAACCTGGTGGTTTAGAGGTTCTCGGGTCATTGTTACAACTTAAGGACTTCGGGGGTTGACGATACATATAAAGTTCATCAGGGTTGGAATTAGATTTCTCTATTTTTATGCCCTTTCCCTTATTATTTTCTTTTGCCTTTTTAAATTCAGTTGGGGTAATTTCTATAACATCATCTGAATTCTCGTCGGAATCCGATTCATCGGAGAATTGGTAATCCTCCCAATATTTTGCTTCCTTGGCGGAAACACCATTGACCATAATTAACCTTGGTCGGTTGGTTGAGGATTCTCTTTTACTTAACCGTTTTATTATTTCCCCCACCGGCTCTATTTCTTCTTCCGGTTCCGATTCTTCTTCCGGTTCCGATTCTTCTTCCGGTTCCGACTCTTCTTCCGGTTCCTCTTCGGGAACTTGTGAATCAGTCCACGAATCATTCCAATTTACATTTGACTCTTCATTATTATTAGGTGAGTCAATGGGACTTATTCTAGAGGTAGACATCTATCACATAATATCAAACACGTTAAGAGATTAATATATCACATAATATTCATATGTTAAAAATATATAGTTTCCAACAAAAATGTTAAGCAATCATTTTTAAAGAAAACACGGTCGAAGTCCAGACTCACTAATGCATCCTAACAAACTCGATAAGACACACTAATGCAAATTTTCTGGTTCTCTAAGACCAACGCTCGGATACCAACTGAAATGTCCCGTTCTTATTGATTAAAAACGTTCCATATTAATTGATTTCGTTGCGAGGTTTTGACCTCTATATGAGACGTTTTTCAAAGACTGCATTCATTTTTAAAACAAACCATAACCTTTATTTCATAAATAAAGGTTTAAAAAGCTTTACGTAGATTATCAAATAATGATAATCTAAAATATCATGTTTACACACGACCATTACATAATGGTTTACAATACAAATATGTTACATCGAAATCAGTTTCTGGAATGCAGTTTTTACACAATATCATACAAACATGGACTCCAAATCTTGTCCTTATTTTAGTATGCAACAGCGGAAGCTCTTAGTATTCACCTGAGAATAAACATGCTTTAAACGTCAACAAAAATGTTGGTGAGTTATAGGTTTAACCTATATATATCAAATCGTAACAATAGACCACAAGATTTCATATTTCAATACACATCCCATACATAGAGATAAAAATTATTCATATGGTGAACACCTGGTAACCGACATTAACAAGACGCATATATATAAGAATATCCCCATCATTCCGGGACACCCTTCGGATATGATATAAATTTGGAAGTACTAAAGCATCCGGTACTTTGGATGGGGTTTGTTAGGCCCAATAGATCTATCTTTAGGATTCGCGTCAATTAGGGTGTCTGTTCCCTAATTCTTAGATTACCAGACTTAATAAAAAGGGGCATATTCGATTTCGATAATTCAACCATAGAATGTAGTTTCACGTACTTGTGTCTATTTTGTAAATCATTTATAAAACCAGCATGTATTCTCATCCCAAAAATATTAGATTTTAAAAGTGGGACTATAACTCACTTTCACAGATTTTTACTTCGTCGGGAAGTAAGACTTGGCCACTGGTTGATTCACGAACCTATAACAATATATATATATATATCAAAGTATGTTTAAAATATATTTACAACACTTTTAATATATTTTGATGTTTTAAGTTTATTAAGTCAGCTGTCCTCGTTAGTAACCTACAACTAGTTGTCCACAGTTAGATGTACAGAAATAAATCGATAAATATTATCTTGAATCAATCCACGACCCAGTGTATACGTATCTCAGTATTGATCACAACTCAAACTATATATATATTTTGGAATCAACCTCAACCCTGTATAGCTAACTCCAACATTCACATATAGAGTGTCTATGGTTGTTCCGAAATATATATAGATGTGTCGACATGATAGGTCGAAACATTGTATACGTGTCTATGGTATCTCAAGATTACATAATATACAATACAAGTTGATTAAGTTATGGTTGGAATAGATTTGTTACCAATTTTCACGTAGCTAAAATGAGAAAAATTATCCAATCTTGTTTTACCCATAACTTCTTCATTTTAAATCCGTTTTGAGTGAATCAAATTGCTATGGTTTCATATTGAACTCTATTTTATGAATATAAACAGAAAAGTATAGGTTTATAGTCGGAAAATAAGTTACAAGTCATTTTTGTAAAGGTAGTCATTTCAGTCGAAAGAACGACGTCTAGATGACCATTTTAGAAAACATACTTCCACTTTGAGTTTAACCATAATTTTTGGATATAGTTTCATGTTCATAATAAAAATCATTTTCTCAGAATAACAACTTTTAAATCAAAGTTTATCATAGTTTTTAATTAACTAACCCAAAACAGCCCGCGGTGTTACTACGACGGCGTAAATCCGGTTTTGCGGTGTTTTTCGTGTTTCCAGGTTTTAAATCATTAAGTTAGCATATCATATAGATATAGAACATGTGTGTAGTTAATTTTAAAAGTCAAGTTAGAAGGATTAACTTTTGTTTGCGAACAAGTTTAGAATTAACTAAACTATATTCTAGTGATTACGAGTTTAAACCTTCGAATAAGATAGTTTTATATATATGAATCGAATGATGTTATGAACATCATTACTACCTCAAGTTTAGTAGGTAAACCTACTGGAAGTGACAAGAAATGATCTAGCTTCAAAGGATCTTGGATGGCTTGAAAGTTCTTGAAGTAGGATCATGACACAAAAACAAGTTCAAGTAAGATTTTTACTCGAATTAAGATAGTTTATAGTTATAGAAATTGAATCAAAGTTTGAATATGAATATTACCTTGAATAAGAAAGATAACCTACTGTATATAACAAAGGTTTCTTGATCTTAGATGATTACTTGGAATGGATTAGAAAGCTTGGAAGTAAATTAGTAAACTTGAAGGGATTTTTGAAGTGTTCTTGAAATGTTCTTCCTATGATGATTATAGCTTGATTCTTGAAGTGATTTTTGATGAAGATGATGATTAACTACTGGAAAAATACGTTCATAATAGTGTGTGTGTGTGTTGAGAGAGAATTAGAAAGAGAATTGGAAGTGAAATGGAGTGAATGATGAGTGGTAATTGGTGAGTGGTGAGTGGGGTTAAAAGGAGTTCTAGTTAGTTGACTAGCTCATGGTAGAAGTTAAAATTGATTAGTCATACATGACATAATCAAGAGTGGAATTCCATGCTAGTTCCTATTGGTATATACTCGTAGTAAGTACGTTTTGAAGCTATGTATAATACGGGTAAGAATACGACTAGAATTCTTGATGAAAGAAAAGAATGGAAAAGTAACTGTAACCATTTTCGTTAAGTATGAGTGTTTTGATATATGTCTTGAAGTCTTCCAAAAGTATTTTAATACATCTAAATACACTACATGTATATACATTTTAACTGAGTCGTTAAGTCATCGTTAGTCGTTACATGTAAGTGTTGTTTTGAAACCTTTAAGTGAACGATCTCAATTAATGTTGTTAACCCATTATTTATTATATCTAATGAGATGTTAAATTATTATATTATCATGATATTATGATATATTAATATATCTTAATATGATATATATACATTTAAATGTCGTTACAACGATAATCGTTACATATATGTCTCGTTTCGAAATCCTTAAGTTAGTAGTCTTGTTTATATGTATATAACTCATTGTTAATATACTTATGGAGATACTTACTTATCATAATCTCATGTTAACCATATGTATATCCATATATATATCGTCATGTCGTTTTTACAAGTTTTAACGTTCGTGAATCGCCGGTCAACTTGGGTGGTCAATTGTCTATATGAAACATATTTCAATTAATCAAGTCTTAACAAGTTTGATTGCTTAACATGTTGGAAACATTTAATCATGTAAATATCAATCTCAATTAATATATATAAACATGGAAAAGTTCGGGTCACTACATCACCAGCATAGTCTGAATCAACGTATCTGGTAACATTAGTATTACCATCGCTATCAAATACTAAGCCAATATCAGCTGTCCCTCTGAGGTACCGAAGAATCTATTGCACCGCTTTCCAATGAGCTTTTCCTAGACAATCCATATATCTACTCACCACGCTTACCGCATGTGCAATATCCAGTCTAGTACATACCATGGCATACATGATGCTACCCACAGCACTAGCATATGGAACATGTGACATATGCTCCACCTCCTCCTCAGTTTTCGGTGACAATGTCGATGAAAGTTTGAAATGTGCAGCAAGTGGAGTACTAACCGGTTTGGAGTTATCCATCCCAAAACGCTGAAGAACCTTCTCAATATATTTCTTTTGTGACAAATACAATTTTCCTTCACGTCTATCTCTGATAATCTCCATTCCCAATATCTTCTTAGCTACACCCAAATCTTTCATCTCAAACTCACTTTTGAGTTGAGATTTTAACTGATCGATCTCTGACATGTTTTTCGAAGCAATCAACATATCATCCACATATAATAGCAAATAAATGTACGAGCCATCAGGAAGCTTCTTGTGATATACACAACTATCATAATCACTCTGCGAGTAATATTTACTAGTCATGAATACGTCAAACCGCTTATACCATTGTCGAGGTGATTGCTTCAAGTCATATAATGACTTTTTCAGCAAACAAGCATAATCTTCCTTTCCTTTGACCACAAATCCCTCTGGCTGGTGCATAAAGATCCGTTCCTCCAACTCACCATGTAAGAATGCCGTCTTGACATCTAGTTGCAGCAGCTCCATATCAAGTAAGGCAACCATGGCAAGTAATACGCGAATAGAGGTATGCTTTACGACCGGTGAAAAAACTTCATTAAAGTCAACTCCCTCTCTCTGAGTAAAGCCTTTTGCTACAAGGCGTGCTTTGAACCTTTCATCTTCTACACCCGGAATTCCGTCCTTCTTTTTGAAGATCCATTTGCATCCAACAATCTTTTGACCTTTTAGCGGTTTCACCAGCTCCCACATATGATTCTTATAAAGAGACTCCATCTCTTCATTCATAGCTACAGTCCACTTTGCAGATTATGGGCCACTAATAGCTTCACGATATGTAGCAGGTTCTTGGACCTCTATATCTTCTGCCATACTTAGGGCATAAGCTACCAAATCTGCATGCCCGAACCGTTGTGGTGGTTTTATTGTTCGTCGTTCTCTATCTCTAGCTAGATTATAATTTTGTAGATCATGTTGCTCATATGAATGCTCTTCTGGTGTCATTTAATCAACACCAGAGTCATGTACGTCTTCAATAACGGGCTCGACAGGAGTATCTTGTACTACTCCTTGTGGAACTTCTATTTCTTGTGCCACCTGCTCTTCAACTTCAATATCTTTTCCAGCAATTCCTTGTTCCTCCTTTGTCTTTTTCAACATAGCAGACTCGTCAAATGTTACATCCCTGCTGATAAGAAATCAAGATGATTTACCATCAGGGCACCACAATCTATAACCCTTCACCCCATCTGCATACCCTAGAAATATGCACCTTTTGGCCCTCGGCTCAAGTTTACCATCTTTCACATGAGCATAAACAGGACAACCAAATATCTTCAAATCACTGTAACTTGCAGGGGAACCTGACCATTTCTCCAAAGGAGTTTGACAATCAATTGCCGTTGATGGAGTTCGATTTACCAAAAAACAAGCTGTATTGACAGTTTCAGCCCAAAATACATTTGGTAATTTTGCATTTAAGAGCATACACCTCGCTGGCTCAAGGAGCATTCTATTCATCCGTTATGCAACGCCATTCTGTTGTGGTGTATACCGCACTGTGTGGTGTCTCACAATGCTTTCATTCTTGCAGAACTCATTGAATTCACCTTTGTAGAATTTCAGTCCATTGTCAGTTCTCAAGCGCTTGATGAACTTTTCAGTCTGCTTCTCTATCATCATCTTCCATTGCTTGAAATTAACAAAGACTTCATCCTTAAGTTTAAGGATATAAACCCACACTCTTCTTGAATAGTCATCAATAAAGGTTAACATGTATCTAGCACCACCTTTTGACGGAATCGGAGATGGACCCCAAAGGTCTGAATGGATATAATACAAAGTACCTTTCGTCCTATGAATGGCTGTGCTAAACTTTATTCGGCTTTGTTTTTCGAATAAACAGTGTTCGTAGAATTCCAATCTTCCGATATTCTGCCCGCACAACAAACCTCGTTTACTAAGCTCCGTCATTCCTCTCTCGCTCATGTGCCCAAGGCGCATGTGCCATAACTTGGTGGTATCTACATCTTTAGCCGATGAAGAAACTCCAGCCGCTCCAGTAACCGTGCTACCCTTTAACAAGTAAAGGCCATTATACCTTTCACCTTTCATCACGACAAGTGCACCTCTAGAAACATTTAATACTCCACCTCGGGCTCGATACTCACAGCCGATGGAGTCCAACTTACCCAAGGAAATAAGATTCGTCTTCAATTCTGGAACATGCCTGACATCTATCAACATCCTCACCGTGCCATCATACATCTTGATTTGGATCGTTCCTATGCCAACAACCTTACAAGCTACATCATTACCCATAAGGACTTTACCACCATCTATTTGTTGATAGGTAGTAAACCAGTCCCTAATAGGACACATATGATAAGAACAACCTGAGTCAAGAATCCACTCATTACTTGAGCAGCCATCGGTAACACTAAGAACATTTGCACCATCAGAATCATTTTCTGCAACCGCAGCAACTTTATCGGCTCCCGCTGCATTTCAAGTCTCTCTTTTTCCTTTTAAGTCTGGACAGTCTCTACGCATGTGACCTTCTTTGTGAAAATTGTAACACTTGATCTTTCTAGATCTTGGTTTCGATCTAGAACGACCTTTGTTGTTACTACTTGATGCTCTATCATTACTTCTTCCTCTCACCACCAAACCATTTGCACTTTCTTCCACATAATCCGCGGAGGATTTTTTCCTTAACTCAACAGAGTTCAAGGTAGATTTGACATCCACCATGGAAATAGTATCTTTACTATATAGTAGAGTTGTAACCAAATGCTCGTATGATTTTGGCAAGGAACATAAGAAAATTAATGATTGATCTTCATCGTCAATTTTCACACCAATATTATTCAAGTCCAAAATTATTTTATTGAACTCATCGATGTGATCATTTAATGAAGATTCTTTCATCCGAAGAGTATACAACCATTGTTTCATATACAATCGGTTCGTGAGACTCTTAGTCATATATAGAGATTCTAGCTGTTTCCAAAGTCCAGCCGGTGTGGTTTCTGCCGCAACTTCTCTAAGCACACAATCGGCAAGATTTAGAATAATAATGCCGTGTGCCTTTTACAGAAGTTCATCCTTCTCTTCATCTGTCAACTTTTCTAGTAGATGTTCTCTCCCTTTCAAAGCTAACAAATAACTGTGTTGGCTCAGTAGAGCCCGCATCTTCATTCACCAAAGACCAAAATCGTTCTGGCCATTAAATTTCTCTACATTAGACCTAATTATCGTCATCTTGAATGTTTAATCACAGCTAAGCTCTGATACCAGTTTGTTGTGATTTAGCGCACTTTCAAGACCCGAGAAATTAATAGAACAATTAAGCAATAAATAAAGACACAAGTATTTACGTGGTTCGACGTGAGGCCTAGTCCACGGGTGGAAGCAGGGATGGATTTTACTAGCAAATATGTCAAACCCGAGGTTACAATGTATCACTCTAATCTAGGCTCCGAAAATACTAACAAAGTATTTGGACCACTCACTAGATTATAACACTTCTCTCGTGACTCACTCGTATAGAATTTTATTTAACAATTCTATACCCTCTCTATTTTCTACACTACTCTTCACAAGAGTTATTATTGAACTCTTTCAAGTATATGTTTTTAATATGAGATTTTGTGATGGGATGATCAAATGAGGCAAATCTCATTTCCTTTTATAGGAAAAAAATGGTTGGTGAAGATTGTATGAACACTAGACTTTGCATGGTCTCCTCTGTACAATTACCATGTGCTGAATGCATATTTCAACCAATGTTGTAGGCTACTTTAGACTTCCATGCATGCCTTTGTTGAATGTAATTTGAGCCAACAAAACATGTGGATATTAATCCACCGTCCAACACGTATCACATGGACCCGAAGCACAAGAGGAGTCCATTCTCCCACACAAACATAGAGTAAACCCGAGCAAGGGTCACCCTACACACACGCCCCCATCCTATGCATACATACACGTATAGTAAATTTACACTCACCTTAAACGTCTCGATGAAGTGCAACACCAAAATCCGCAATCGCCAATGGAACATACCTATTCCATTTATCACCTAACAAACAACACAATTAGGGTGGATTACAAACCAACCCATATTGACAACTAGTGCAACTTCGACCCAAATGCACTTCCAAGCACAAACCGCACCCAAACTAACCAACAATCACTTACACAAGTGAGAATGGCCCTAATACACCAATTAAAACCAATCACAAGTGTTAAACACTTATCTTGCCCAATTTGACACATAGACCCTAATTTTGACCCATTTCAAAATTAGTCAACCAAATACACCCAAATGGGTTCCAACACTTCCATAATCACTAACACTAGTGATTATACCCAAATCAAATTCAAATCATGGCCAAAACGTCAACCAACCCAAAACCCGCCAAGTATCAACAATAACTAGTCACCATAAACCCACTTCATCATCTAAATGGGTTTTACAACTAACAAGCTCAAAACCCTAACTTGAATATCAAATCATAAAGATGAAATTCGGAGTTGAGACTTACCAATACCACCAAAATGATGTCGTTGACGAGTAGAACAACCTTAACTCTTGCACTTTAACCCGAATCAACATTCTTCTTCTCCAAATGGAGCTTTCTCTCACTAAAATGGGTTTCTCACTCTAGGGTTTGATGAAGGAGGTGAAGTGTGTGAAAAATGAGGATAAGGATAAGATTGGAACTGATTTGAGGCTTATAACCCGTTCATAATGTGAAATTACCAAAACACCCTTAAAATACCCCTAAAAACGAGCTGAAAATCGAGTCTGGCCTAAACAAGGCGCGGTGCGGCCTGGATTGGTGCGGCACGGCTCCAAGGCAAATCTGGTAACAGCCTCCGTACAATTGAATCAAACATCTTATCCACCCAAAAGGCGCGGCGCGGCTCAAGTAGGCGCGGTGCGGCCCTGTGCCTAACATCACTTTTTCATTATTTAAATTCCACATTCCGATTTAGTACGCGAAGCACCAACTTCGTACTTACGAAAATCGGGGTGTTACAACTCTCCCCCACTTAAACTCGATCACGTCCACGTGATCCTCGTCACTTAACCAACCGGACCCACAATCTATGGTCCTCAAACATACGTTCCAATCCGACTTCCACCGCATTACTCATTAACCCGAAGATTAATCCATCATCTAAATACACACTTGCACGCCTCCCGAGCTGTGCAATACACACAACATCCGAAGTCTATAACGATCTCTTAGAATACGTGGAATCACCATGTATTCTTCCAACTCCTCTAGGCGATTTGTGACGATCGCTCCAAATCCATATGGACGAACACGTCATTTATCGATTTCATTGCGAGGTATTTGACCTCTATATGATACGTTTTGTAAACATTGCATTCTTTTGAAAAGGCACACCATAAATGAATATTTAAATCAAAGGTTTTCGACATCTGATGATTTCTACATATAGACAATCACCATAAATAATAGTTTACAATAGTACTTCCATTGACAATGCAGTCAAAATAAGATACATGGTGATGATTTGGTGAATGCAACGTTTCCTTGATAAATATGCCATGTAAGACTCCATGCACATAGCTTGTCTAACATATAAGCAAACAGCGGAAGACTTCTAGGGAACCTGAGAATAAACATGCTAACAACTGTCAACACAAAGGTTGGTGAGTTCATAGTTTAGTGTTTCGCATAATCTGTATATAAAGTTGGATCACAAGATTTTAGTTGTTTCATCCAGAAACGTTTATCAAAATATTCTACAAGATTGAGCACCCTGGTAACTAAACTTTAACGTATATATAATAAGTACCCATGTTTTAACATACATGCAACCAACATGTACAATACACGCAAACCAACGTGTACTAAACTCAAATAGCATACGTCTGTTTTATAGTTCAGGCTAGGGTTTCTATACCTGGAACAGACGGGGATGTCAAGCCCTATGGATCCATATACAACTATTCGCGCCCACCAGGTCTTATAACTGGCAGTTACTAGTTACCAAAGCTAAGGGATTTTCGGTTCAAAGTCGGTGTAGAATTTAGTATGTACTTGTATCCATTGCGTTTAAAATAAAGTGCATGTATTCTCAGCCCAAAAATATAGATTGCAAAAGCAATTAAAAAGGGAGCAAATGAAACTCACCTTAGCAGCATATAAAGTCGTTCACCAAAATGTGATCAAAACTCGGATTACCAAATAACTAGATCTCAACCTAGAGAACATATGTTGGTCAATAAATGTCTATCAAGCTAGGTCAGGTCATAGTGTATCACAATCCTAATGCTCGATATCGACATACAAAAGTTATCCAAAGTCGTTTCAAAAAGTCAATTTTGACAGTTGTTTAACAAAACGAGACGTACCTTATATAAGGATTCATTTACTCGGTTGGTAATATTCAAAAAAAAAAACCAATTTATCAATCTCGTAAACAAGTTGTTTAAATCTTAATTGTAGATTCAAAAGCAATTTCAATTCACGTCAATCATAATTCAGCTGATCATATCTTTTAATCCGTTCATCGAAATTATTCGATATCTAAATGAAAAGTTATTGATTTTTCGCCAGCTTTCCAAAAACATGTATATCATATACCATTTACCAGTAATATATGTATTTAATTCGTGATTCATTATAAACTGTTTAACGACGAAATTTAGCATACATGCATGCATAAATATATATACTCGAGCACTAGACATGGATATACAATTAATATATAAAAGATAAGATATGAATGCTCACGTATCAGTATTGTGATTCAATATTTTCGGAAAGTACGTAGACGTAACGGAGATGATAAACACTATGTTTGACTTGCGAATATTACGCATGAACATTACCCATAACCTCCATGGCAATAGCCCATAATTTCCTTAGCTCTATCCCGCTAGAAAACCCATTTTTGAAAGTGACACGCTCATAACCTCGTCGAAGTATTTTATGTATAATACTAATTATTAATAATACTAATAATAATAAGATTAATAATAATATTAATCTTAATAATAATAATAATAATAATAATAATAATAATAATAATAATAATAATAATAATAATAATAATAATAATAATAATAATAATAATATAACAGAGGGACTAATTGTGCAACAAATGAACAAAAATCGTCGAAATTTATAGATGTTTGCTGGGATCTGTCACCATGCGATCGCATGGCTCCCATGACCAATTCCCATGCGATCGCATGGATTGGTTTTACAGCTCACAATGTTTTATCGTGTACCTCGTCGACATATTTATTAATTATATTTATAATATATTTAATATATATAATTAATTATATATTATATTAAATTCACGTGCATAGTTGACTTGTAATTTTCGTTCCGATAAGTCGTACGTCATCACTCGACTTATGTCCCGATTCCGGTTTTTCGAACGTCCTTTCGTACACTGAGAAAACTAGTACTTTTCGTTACGCGACGTGTACCTTTATCAAAAATTAAACTTAATCATTGATAAACTATGTCACTCGAAGTGTAGCTTTAATCAATTAAGTGTTTTGGTTATTTGCTTCTATAAATTATCGTCTCGTAGTATATACATATACATATATACATTTTCATTTTGAAATAGTGTTTTACTGTAGCAAAGTACTGTAGCAAAGTTTTTTACTGTAGCAAATAGTGATTTTCAAAAACACTGTAGCTTTTCGGGTACTGTAGCAATTTAGTGTTTTACTGGTTCATCTTAAACGTTCTAGTTAACTTATCTAATTATATCAATCAGATAATCAAACCAATAAGTTTAATGGACAGTATCATATACATAACACTTTGTTACGTTTTCAAGTTATAGTATATATATATGTATCTATTTACATATAATTGTTCGCGAATCGTTGAGAACAATCAAAGGGTAATTGTGTAGTTCAAGAATTTTGAGATTCAACTTTGCAGACTTTGCTTATCGTGTCGAAAATATTAAATCATTTAAAGATAATGTTTAAATTTGGTTAGAAATTTCTGGGTCATCACAGTACCTACCCGTTAAAGAAATTTTGTCCCGAAATTTAAGTGAGGTCGTCATGGCTAACAATAAAAATGTTTTCATAACGAATATGAGTTGATAAATAGAATTTTATCACCATTGAATAATATGAATAAAACAATCCGATTTCTCGAAACGTATGAGAGAAGTTATTGTAAAAGAGTGAAGTGAAAGGATAGAGATTCGTCTTAACTTTTGACGTAGTTAAGATTGATTTCTGGAATTTAAGGAATAGAAAATCTTCATAATCTAAATACGATTTGATTCTTCGAAATTTAAGGAAATTAAGATTTCCTTTAAATGCGTAATCTGCCTCGATTGTTATGTCTGATATTTCGCTATAAATTAACCACTTCCGTTTCATTATTTTCACCACTCCTACATCTTCTTCCTTATTTCATACTTCCAAAAGATTGTGAAATGCTTAATCCAGTTCTGATTCTTGATATTTTCTTGGCTATCGTATCCTTCATTCTTCTTTTTCATCTGCCACCAGAGGAAGTTATTTTCTTCTACTATTACCTTGGAGTTATAGTATTTTTCATTCTCCCATGTCTTTATATTACTATACGCATTGATATAAACGGTTTGTAATATATGTGTTATTGTCAGGCTTTATATTTTCTCTTATATTTAGGAGCTCCATGCTTTCGTTTTTCCTTCCCGACTTAAAGTCAAGCGAATAATGATCCAGAATTCGTAGCTATACATTTCGGAATGAACATAGTTAATGTTCTAAGAAAGAAATTGTAATGACACGATCTTGATTTGTCAAATTACCAGAATATCTGGAAAAGACCGAATCATCAAGAAAAGTATTTTCTTGATATATTTAGAGATTAAATAAAATGAAAGAGTTATGTAACATGGTTCATGATGAAGGTGAGATCTGTGAACCTTTATCACGTTCCATTAGAAACTCAGCATGACTTACTGTAATATAATCACGTTGATCAAGTGTCATTATATTATACTAACTCATGCTTCAATTCCCAACACTACTTCAAAAACATCCATTTTTTGAAATTTTCTGAAATTAGAAACTAAAATAGTTTCTTTTATGATGTAACACCGATAGCGTGAAGAGATAAATGATTTCAGATAAGAATAGTTATGAAAATATCTTCAGAAATATGGAGGATATTTATAATGGAAGATACGATGATATCTTAGAATTTCTAATATCAGAGGATGATGCGGAAAATCTGTCTGTGAAGGTTTAGAATAAGAAGTAAGGTTCTTACTAATGGTTTCAGTAGACATTGAATCATTTGTATTCTTTGAAGGTAGATTTCGTCTTTGTGATTTGTCTACAGCCTCCTTCATGGTCTGCTCAATTCGTTTTCCAGTTCTAAACCTTCTCTTTTTCTCAGCTTTACCACCATACTATTCTTTATCATCAAACTTTCGACTGTTAAAGTCGTTTACAGTTTTTGCTGCTTCATCGGCATTTTTCCAAAATTTGGAGAACTAGTTTCGTAGTTTGGGGTGTTTTTCAGAAACTTCACATTCGAAGTATGTAAGTCTATAAGGTAGATGTTATCTATATATAACTGTTGTCATAGAAAATGCTGCGAGATTCAAAATACTGATTGCTAATTCCCGATAGTTGGTATGGCAATTATTTTTACAAGATGTGGATGAGTACATGATAGGGTTTCAATGAGTATAAAGATTTTTCGAAAGGTCAAGGATTAATAAAGTTGTTTGGTAAATTTACTGCTAATGTGGTGGAACATGAAAGGTTCCCCAATAACAAGAACGTATATGTCAAGGTTATAATAAGGCTAATCTGAAAAGTCGAAGTTGACTAGTTAGAAGTGTGATAAAACTGGATACTTTGAAAAGAAATTGCAAGATTATTTTCGGTAATAACAATGCTAAAGGATCTTTCACCCTTTTGAAGTCAAAGTATAGCTTTGAAAGATGTAGAGATCTAAGAATGATATCACTTGTTAAATCTTGACTTGGATTCTGATCCGTCAATATCAAAATATGTAATTGAATTTGTATGGAAACGATTGTATATCGCTGTGAGCATAGTTAATAATTTTTTTGAATCAAAGTTGAAGAATGTACAGTATAACATATTAATTGTGAACTTATATATTTCCCGGGTATTAACTACCCATTAAAGATTTCACAATTAATACTTTGTACAAAAGAATTTTTATTACCGTCTTTATGAAAATATATGTATGTATATTTTCTTCAGATGTAACACAGATTTAATGAGTTAATATCACATTAAGCTCATTTAATTTTTGGCTGGATTAGAAATGAATAATCTCTAAAACATTAAAGATTTCATAATCTTCATGGAGTATTTTACTAATGTAATCAATACTTCATTATTCAGTTTTATTGATATTTCCTCAGTGAATCATGTTGGTGTTTATGGAACTCTTGCTAACTTCGCAAGGTACAAATGATGTTTTCTAGAAAGTTTCGAGTATAACGAAAATGAAAAAGTAAAATCAATTATGTAATTGAATAATACACTTGGTTTATTATGAAATCGAATTCATTAAGTTGAAACAGAGATTGTAGTTAACAATGGTTAAGTTGTTAAGGAAGGATGTACATCATTGCATATTAGTAATATGAACTAACCGAGTAGTACCTACCAGTTAAGATTCACACGAAATAGCTTAGTACGAAAAGATTTAATTTGATTTCAAAATTCATATATATTAAATATACATAAAATTTCTTCAGGGAAAATGAGTTAATACTTCATCGGTTATTGTTGCTGGTATTTCTTGGTAACTATGGTGCGTATGACGTTAATGCTCGTGGAACAGATTGTGAAGTTGAGGTTTGCGATGCGGATGTTGGTGGTGGTGGTAATGGTACTGTTGGTGTTGTTGTCGGTGGTACTGTTGATGTCGGTGATGCTGCTGGTGCTTGTAACCTTTGCACCGTATTCTCCAAAGCCACAACCCGAGCGCGAAGCTCGTTGACTTCTTCTACTACACCGAGATGATTGGCGGTTCAGACGAGCAGATGAATAAGATCCAGAATTTGAGAGAGTATATGATCATGACAAGATATTCTGGAGATGAGAGAGAAAATGGTATTACGAACAGGTTCGCCGGTAAGTGCTTCAGGTTCTTCGCCAAGAGGGCAATGTGGTGGATGGAATGGATCACCTTCTTCTTGTCTCCAATAATTAAGTAGACTACGAACCCATCCCCAGTTCATCCAGAATAGATGATGGCTAATTGGTTGATCCATTCCGGTTACACTTTCTTCAGAATTCAGGTGAATATCCATATCGGAATAGCTGTCGGAGTTTAAGGAATTTGAACTAGATACGGGATTCATCTTGCACGATTAGATAAAGGATTTTTGGTATGAAATGATTTTTGGGTATCGGATGATATTCTAATTACATAGAATACCAATATATAGTACAAGGGATCCCGCAAATTACGGAGAAATTTTTGAAATCTGTCAGGTAAAGTTGACAGTAACAGATATGCTAAGATATGAAATTTGGTCTATACACTATCTATGCAATCAATGCAATAAGACGCGTTTAGACTTAAGATGATAGACAGGTAATTTCCGATAAAAAATGATAAGCAAAACTTTTGACATGCAGACACAGTCGAAGTCCAGACTTACTAATGCATCTTAACAACTATCAGTTAGACACACTCATGCAAGACCTAGTTCACTAGGACCAATGCTCTGATACCAACTGTGACAATCGCTCCAAATCCATATGGACGAACACATCATTTATCGATTTCATTGCGAGGTATTTGACCTCTATATGATACGTTTTGTAAACATTGCATTCTTTTGAAAAGGCACACCATAAATGAATATTTAAATCAAAGGTTTTCGACATCTGATGATTTCTACATATAGACAATCACCGTAAATAATAGTTTACAATAGTACTTCCATTGACAATGCAGTCAAAATAAGATACATGTTGATGATTTGGTGAATGCAACGTTTCCTTGATAAATATGCCATGTAAGACTCCATGCACATAGCTTGTCTAACATATAAGCAAACAACGGAAGACTTCTAAGGAATCTGAGAATAAACATGCTAACAAGTGTCAACACAAAGGTTGGTGAGTTCATAGTTTTAGTGTTTCGCATAATCTGTATATAAAGTTGGATCACAAGATTTCAGTTGTTTCATCCAGAAACGTTTATCAAAATATTCTACAAGATTGAGCACCCTGTTAACTAAACTTTAACGTATATATAATAAGTACCCCTGTTTTAACATACATGTAACCAATATGTACAATACACGCAAACCAACGTGTACTAAACTCAAATAGCATACGTCTGTTTTATAGTTCAGGCTAGGGTTTCTATACCTGGAACAGACGGGGATGTCAAGCCCTATGGATCCATATACAACTATTCGCGCCCACCAGTTCTTATAACTGGCAGTTACTAGTTACCAAAGCTAAGGGATTTTCGGTTCAAACTCGGTGTAGAATTTAGTATGTACTTGTATCCATTGCGTTTAAAATAAAGTGCATGTATTCTCAGCCCAAAAATATAGATTGCAAAAGCAATTAAAAAGGGAGCAAATGAAACTCACCTTAGCAGCATATAAAGTCGTTCACCAAAATGTGATCGAAACTCGGATTACCAAATAACCGTAGATCTCAACCTAGAGAACATATGTTGGTCAATAAATGTCTATCAAGCTAGGTCAGGTCATAGTGTATCACAATCCTAATGCTCGATATCGACATACAAAAGTTATCCAAAGTCGTTTCAAAAAGTCAATTTTGACAGTTGTTTAACAAAACGAGACGTACCTTATATAAGGATTCATTTACTCGGTTGGTAATATTCAAAAAAATCCAATTTATCAATCTCGTAAACAAGTTGTTTAAATATTAATTGTAGATTCAAAAGCAATTTCAATTAACATCAATCATAATTCAGTTGATCATATCTTTTAATCCGTTCATCGAAATTATTCGATATCTAAATGAAAAGTTGTTGATTTTTCGCCAGCTTTCCAAAAACATATATGATATCATATACCATTTACCAGTAATATATGTATTTAATTCGTGATTCATTATAAACTGTTTAACGACGAAATTTAGCATACATGCATGCATAAATATATATACTCGAGCACTAGACATGGATATACAATTAATATATAAAAGATAAGATATGAATGCTCACGTATCAGTATTATGATTCAATATTTTCGGAAAGTACGTAGACGTAACGGAGATGATAAACACTAGGTTTGACTTGCAAATATTACCCATGAACATTACCCATAACCTCCATGGCAATAGCCCATAATTTCCTTAGCTCTATCCCGCTCGAAAACCCATTTTTGAAAGTGACACGCTCATAACCTCGTCGTAGTATTTTATGTATAATACTAATTATTAATAATACTAATAATAATAAGATTAATAATAATATTAATCTTAATAATAATAATAATAATAATAATAATAATAATAATAATAATAATAATAATAATAATAATAATAATAATAATAATAATAATAATAATAATAATAATAATAATAATAATAATAATAATAATAATAATATAACAGAGGGAGTAATTGTGCAACAAATGAAGAAAAATCGTCGAAATTTATAGATGTTTGCTGGGATCTGTCACCATGCGATCGCATGGCTCCCATGACCAATTCCCATGCGATCGCATGGATTGGTTTTACAGCTCACAATGTTTTATCGTGTACCTCGTCGACATATTTATTAATTATATTTATTATACATATACATATATACATTTTCATTTTGAAATAGTGTTTTACTGTAGCAAAGTTAATGTAGCAAAGTTTTTTACTGTAGCAAATAGTGATTTTCGAAAACACTGTAGCTTTTCGGGTACTGTAGCAAATCAAAAATACTGTAGCAATTTAGTGTTTTACTGGTTCATCTTAAACGTTCTAGTTAACTTATCTAATTATATCAATCAGATAATCAAACCAATAAGTTTAATGCACAGTATCATATACACAACACTTTGTTACGTTTTCAAGTTATAGTATATATATATGTATCTATTTACATATAATTGTTCACGAATCGTTGAGAACAATCGAAGGGTAATTGAGTAGTTCAAGAATTTTGAGATTCAACTTTACAGACTTTGCTTATCGTGTCAAAAACATTAAATCATTTAAAGATAAAGTTTAAATTTGGTCAGAAATTTCTGGGTCATCACACGATTCTTCTCAATGGATCACCCCCAACAACTAAATCGTCACCCTCGATTTATCGAATCCGCAAACCCGAGCACAAGAACCTGCTCAATTCCTCACATCGGAAAACTCAACCAATCTTGAACCTAGATATCAACTCCTTAGCGTACCCATACCAAGTACAATGCTAAGTACAACCACATACCAAAATAAGGTCAACCATCTAACCGATGAAGACCGAATAAAAGTGAACCCTTACAGATAACACTTACCACTTAACATCCCTTGTAGTGCGCAAACACGGCTAATACACAACTACTGCAATTACGTGAGCAAAACACGGCTATGCATCACTAATCACACAACATGGTCCTCACGATCGTACCATCGGCGTAAAAAAATAACCAATAGTCCTCAAATCCAACATCATGAAGGCTGGCCGAACTACACGAGCCTTAGTGAATCCGCACCACACGCGACTCACTACCTCCACCGCAACAACAATATGGATTGGCCAAACATACACGCACCCTAGTGAATCCGAACCACACAAGAGTCACTATCCCAATAGAATGACCGCATATACACGTGTTATGGTGAATCTAAACTACACGAAACTCACTTCTCGAAATCACAACACATGAAGGGTACTCTCATTTCCCACTGGCACTCGCATTTCCCGATAATGTTATACCATGCTGATATAACACTACTCCCACCACATATCCAAAATCCAAAGGGAACGATTCTCGCGAATGAACCGTTAGCAACGCAATCGCCACTAGTATGCATCACTAGTCCCTTGGGTGGTATCGAACGCCCGAAATTTAAACCCACCCATCACACACGCTCTTTTGGCCTCAATGACGAGTAGTGTAACATCGCGCCCTGCTACACCATAGTGAATCCTAATGGAATACACTAACCATCAACACACGCTCTTTTAGCCTCGATCACAACGAGTAGTGTAACATCGCGCCCTGCTACACCATAGTGAATCCTAACGGAATACACTAACCATCAACACACGCTCTTTTGGCCTCGATCACAATGAGTAGTGTAGCATGGCGCCCTGCTACACCATAGTGAATCCTAATGGAATACACTAACCATCAACACACGCTCTTTTGGCCTCGATCACAATGAGTAGTGTAACATCGCGACCTGCTACACCATAGTGAATCCTAACGGAATACACTAACCATCAACACACGCTCTTTTGGCCTTGATCACAACGAGTAGTGTAACATCTCGCCCTGCTACACCATAGTGAATCCTAACGGAATACACTAACCATCCACCCCAAACAACAAGTATATACTCATACTTAGAAACATTCTACTCACTTGGAATCTTTGCACACGCATCATACGCACACGTACACAACGCCAACACAACCGAGCAAGAACCACCTATATCGCACATAGGCACAAAAAATAATTCTCTAGAAGAGAATCCCACACGCGCATCCCTTAATCGAGGGATCTCACCTTTCTCGTCAAACACGTCCATTATCTCTCAATGAGATTCACCACATTACCACCTCGGTGATAATTTAAATCCAAAACCATAAGTACAATTTATTCTAAACCGTACTTTTACCACAAAATGTAGGTCTCAATGCTAGCTTCGAATCTATACGAGCATCATCCAATATCAACACACTAGAACATCTTCGTGCGAGAGTTCAAACTCCCCCACTTAGACTCCGACCCATAACCACTCATCGTTGACTCAGTCTGAAATGTCCCGTTCTTATTGATTAAAAACGTTCCATATTAATTGATTTCGTTGAGAGGTTTTGACCTCTATATGAGACGTTTTTCAAAGACTGCATTCATTTTAAAACAAACCATAACCTTTATTTCATCAATAACGGTTTAAAAAGCTTTACGTAGATTATCAAATAATGATAATCTAAAATATCCTGTTTACACACGACCATTACATAATGGTTTACAATACAAATATGTTACAACAAAATAAGTTTCTTGAATGCAGTTTTTACACAATATCATACAAGCATGGACTCCAAATCTCGTCCTTATTTAAGTATGCGACAGCGGAAGCTCTTAATAATCACCTGAGAATAAACATGCTTAAAACGTCAAAAAAATGTTGGTGAGTTATAGGTTTAACCTATATATATCAAATCATAATAATAGACCACAAGATTTCATATTTCAATACACATCCCATACATAGAGATAAAAATCATTCATATGGTGAACACCTGGTAACCGACATTAACAAGATGCATATATAAGAATATCCCCATCATTCCGGGACACCCTTCGGATATGATATAAATTTCGAAGTACTAAAGCATCCGGTACTTTGGATGGGGTTTGTTAGGCCCAATAGATCTATCTTTAGGATTCGCGTCAATTAGGGTGTCTGTTCCCTAATTCTTAGATTACCAGACTTAATAAAAAGGGGCATATTCGATTTCGATAATTCAACCATAGAATGTAGTTTCACGTACTTGTGTCTATTTTGTAAATCATTTATAAAACCTGCATGTATTCTCATCCCAAAAATATTAGATTTTAAAAGTGGGACTATAACTCACTTTCACAGATTTTTACTTCGTCGGGAAGTAAGACTTGGCCACTGGTTGATTCACGAACCTATAACAATATATACATATATATCAAAGTATGTTCAAAATATATTTACAACACTTTTAATATATTTTGATGTTTTAAGTTTATTAAGTCCGCTGTCCTCGTTAGTAACCTACAACTAGTTGTCCACAGTTAGATGTACAGAAATAAATCGATAAATATTATCTTGAATCAATCCACGACCCAGTGTATACGTATCTCAGTATTGATCACAACTCAAACTATATATATTTTGGAATCAACCTCAACCCTGTATAGCTAACTCCAACATTCACATATAGAGTGTCTATGGTTGTTCCGAAATATATATAGATGTGTCGACATGATAGGTCGAAACATTGTATACGTGTCTATGGTATCTCAAGATTACATAATATACAATACAAGTTGATTAAGTTATGGTTGGAATAGATTTGTTACCAATTTTCACGTAGCTAAAATGAGAAAAATTATCCAATCTTGTTTTACCCATAACTTCTTCATTTTAAATCCGTTTTGAGTGAATCAAATTGCTATGGTTTCATATTGAACTTTATTTTATGAATCTAAACAGAAAAAGTATAGGTTTATAGTGGGAAAAATAAGTTACAAGTCGTTTTTGTAAAGGTAGTCATTTCAGTCGAAAGAACGACGTCTAGATGACCATTTTAGAAAACATACTTTCACTTTGAGTTTAACCATAATTTTTGGATATAGTTTCATGTTCATAATAAAAATCATTTTCTCAGAATAACAACTTTTAAATCAAAGATTATCATAGTTTTTAATTAACTAACCCAAAACAGCCCGCGGTGTTACTACGACGGCGTAAGTCCGGTTTTACGGTGTTTTTCGTGTTTCCAGGTTTTAAATCATTAAGTTAGCATATCATATAGATATAGAACATGTGTTTAGTTGATTTTAAAAGTCAAGTTAGAAGGATTAACTTTTGTTTGTGAACAAGTTTAGAATTAACTAAACTATGTTCTAGTGATTACAAGTTTAAACCTTCGAATAAGATAGCTTTATATGTATGAATCGAATGATGTTATGAACATCATTACTACCTTAAGTTCCTTGGATAAACCTACTGGAAAAGAGAAAAATAGATCTAGCTTCAACGGATCCTTGGATGGCTCGAAGTTCTTGAAGCAGAATCATGACACGAAAACAAGTTCAAGTAAGATCATCACTTGAAATAAGATTGTTATAGTTATAGAAATTGAACCAAAGTTTGAATATGATTATTACCTTGTATTAGAATGATAACCTACTGTAAGAAACAAAGATTTCTTGAGGATGGATGATCACCTTACAAGATTGGAAGTGAGCTAGCAAACTTGAAAGTATTCTTGATTTTATGAAACTAGAACTTTTGGAATTTATGAAGAACACTTAGAACTTGAAGATAGAACTTGAGAGAGATCAATTAGATGAATAAAATTGAAGAATGAAAGTGTTTGTAGCTGTTTTTGGTCGTTGGTGTATGGATTAGATATAAAGGATATGTAATTTTGTTTTCATGTAAATAAGTCATGAATGATTACTCATATTTTTGTAATTTTTTGAGATATTTCATGCTAGTTGCCAAATGATGGTTCCCACATGTGTTAGGTGACTCACATGGGCTGCTAAGAGATGATCATTGGAGTGTATATACCAATAGTACATACATCTAAAAGCTGTGTATTGTGCGAGTACGAATACGGGTGCATACGAGTAGAATTGTTGATGAAACTGAACGAGGATGTAATTGTAAGCATTTTTGTTAAGTAGAAGTATTTTGATAAGTGTATTGAAGTCTTTCAAAAGTGTATAAATACATATTAAAACACTACATGTATATACATTTTAACTGAGTCGTTAAGTCATCGTTAGTCGTTACATGTAAGTGTTGTTTTGAAACCTTTAGGTTAACGATCTTGTTAAATGTTGTTAACCCAATGTTTATAATATCAAATGAGATTTTAAATTATTATATTATCATGATATTATCATGTATGAATATCTCTTAATATGATATATATACATTAAATGTCTTTACAACGATAATCGTTACATATATGTCTCGTTTAAAAATCATTAAGTTAGTAGTCTTGTTTTTACATATGTAGTTCATTGTTAATATACTTAATGATAGGTTTACTTATCATAGTATCATGTTAACTATATATATATCCATATATATGTCATCATATAGTTTTTACAAGTTTTAACGTTCTTGAATCACCGGTCAACTTGGGTGGTCAATTGTCTATATGAAACATATTTCAATTAATCAAGTCTTAACAAGTTTGATTGCTTAACATGTTGGAAACATTTAATCATGTAAATATCAATCTCAATTAATATATATAAACATGGAAAAGTTGTGGTCACTACAGTTCCTACCCGTTAAATAAATTTCGTCCCGAAATTTTAAGCTGTTGAAGGTGTTGACGAATCTTCTGGAAATAGATGTGGGTATTTCTTCTTCATCTGATCTTCACGCTCCCAGGTGAACTCGGGTCCTCTACGAGCATTCCATCGAACCTTAACAATTGGTATCTTGTTTTGCTTAAGTCTTTTAACCTCACGATCCATTATTTTGACGGGTTCTTCGATGAATTGAAGTTTTTCGTTGATTTGGATTTCATCTAATGGAATAGTGAGATCTTCTTTAGCAAAACATTTCTTTAAATTTGAGACGTGAAAAGTGTTATGTACAGCCGTGAGTTGTTGAGGTAACTCAAGTCAGTAAGCTACTGGTCCGACACGATCAATAATCTTGAATGGTCCAATATACCTTGGATTTAATTTCCCTCGTTTACCAAATCGAACAACGCCTTTCCAAGGTGCAACTTTAAGCATGACCATCTCTCCAATTTCAAATTCTATATCTTTTCTTTTAATGTCAGCGTAGCTCTTTTGTCGACTTTGGGCGGTTTTCAAACGTTGTTGAATTTGGATGATCTTCTCGGTAGTTTCTTGTATAATTTCCGGACCCGTAATCTGTCTATCCCCCACTTCACTCCAACAAATCGGAGACCTGCACTTTCTACCATAAAGTGCTTCAAACGGCGCCATCTCAATGCTTGAATGGTAGCTGTTGTTGTAGGAAAATTCTGCTAACGGTAGATGTCGATCCCAACTGTTTCCGAAATCAATAACACATGCTCGTAGCATGTATTCAAGTGTTTGTATCGTCCTTTCGCTCTGCCCATCAGTTTGTGGATGATAGGCAGTACTCATGTCTAGACGAGTTCCTAATGCTTGCTGTAATGTCTGCCAGAATCTTGAAATAAATCTGCCATCCCTATCAGAGATAATAGAGATTGGTATTCCATGTCTGGAGACGACTTCCTTCAAATACAGTCGTGCTAACTTCTCCATCTTGTCATCTTCTCTTATTGGCAGGAAGTGTGCTGATTTGGTGAGACGATCAACTATTACCCAAATAGTATCAAAACCACTTGCAGTCCTTGGCAATTTAGTGATGAAATCCATGGTAATGTTTTCCCATTTCCATTCCGGGATTTCGGGTTGTTGAAGTAGACCTGATGGTTTCTGATGCTCAGCTTTGACCTTAGAACACGTCAAACATTCTCCTACGTATTTAGCAACATCGGCTTTCATACCCGGCCACCAAAAATGTTTCTTGAGATCCTTGTACATCTTCTCCGTTCCAGGATGTATTGAGTATCTGGTTTTATGAGCTTCTCTAAGTACCATTTCTCTCATATCTCCAAATTTTGGTACCCAAATCCTTTCAGCCCTATACCGGGTTCCGTCTTCCCGAATATTAAGATGCTTCTCCGATCCTTTGGGTATTTCATCCTTTAAATTTCCCTCTTTTAAAACTCCTTGTTGCGCCTCCTTTATTTGAGTAGTAAGGTTATTATGAATCATTATATTCATAGATTTTACTCGAATGGGTTCTCTGTCCTTCCTGCTCAAGGCATCGGCTACCACATTTGCCTTCCCCGGGTGGTAACGAATCTCAAAGTTGTAATCATTCAATAATTCAATCCACCTACGCTGCCTCATATTCAGTTGTTTCTGATTAAATATGTGTTGAAGACTTTTGTGGTCGGTATATATAATACTTTTGACCCCATATAAGTAGTGCCTCCAAGTCTTTAATGCAAAAACAACCGCGCCTAATTCCAAATCATGCGTCGTATAATTTTGTTCGTGAATCTTCAATTGTCTAGACGCATAAGCAATCACCTTCGTTCATTGCATTAATACACAACCGAGACCTTGCTTTGATGCGTCACAATAAATCACAAAATCATCATTCCCTTCAGGCAATGACAATATAGGTGCCGTAGTTAGCTTTTTCTTCAATAACTGAAACGCTTTCTCTTGTTCATCATTCCATTCAAATTTCTTCCCTTTATGCGTTAATGCAGTCAAGGGTTTTGCTATTCTGGAAAAGTCTTGGATGAACCTTCTGTAGTAACCAGCTAGTCCTAAAAACTGGCGTATGTGTTTCAGAGTTTTCGGGGTTTCCTACTTTTCAACAGTTTCTATCTTTGCCGGATCCACCTTAATACCTTCTTTGTTCACTATGTGACCGAGGAATTGAACTTCTTCCAACCAAAATGCACACTTTGAAAACTTAGCTTACAATTCTTCCTTCCTCAATACTTCTAACACCTTTCTCAAATGTTCACCGTGTTCTTGGTCATTCTTTGAGTAAATAAGTATGTCATCAATGAAAACAATGACAAACTTGTCAAGGTATGGTCCACACACTCGGTTCATAAGGTCCATGAACACAGCTGGTGCATTAGTTAAACCAAACGGCATGACCATAAACCTGTAATGACCGTAACGTGTTCTGAAAGCAGTCTTTGGAATATCATCTTCTTTCACCCGCATTTGATGATACCCGGAACGTAAGTCAATCTTTGAATAAACAGACGAGTCTTGTAGTTGATCAAATAAGTCGTCGATTCTTGGTAGAGGGTAGCGGTTCTTGATGGTAAGTTTGTTCAACTCTCGGTAGTCGATACACAACCTGAATGTACCATCTTTCTTCTTGACAAACAAAACAGGAGCTCCCCACGGTGATGTGCTTGGTCGAATGAAACCACGCTCTAAAAGTTCTTGTAATTGGCTTTGCAGTTCTTTCATCTCACTGGGTGCGAGTCTGTAAGGAGCACGAGCTATTCGTGCAGCTCCTGGTACAAGATCTATTTGAAATTCAACGGATCTATGTGGGGGTAATCCCGGTAATTCTTTCGGAAATACATCGGGAAATTCTTTTGCAATGGGAACATCGTTGATGCTCTTTTCTTCAGTTTGTACTTTCTCGACGTGTGCTAGAACAGCATAGCAACCTTTTCTTATTAGTTTTTGTGCCTTCAAATTACTAATAAGATGTAGCTTCGTGTTACCCTTTTCTCCGTACACCATTAAGGGTTTTCCTTTTTCTCGTATAATGCGAATTGCATTTTTATAACAAACGATCTCTGCTTTCACTTCTTTCAACCAGTCCATACCGATTATCACATCAAAACTCCCTAACTCTACTGGTATCAAATCAATCTTAAATGTTTCGCTAACCAGTTTAATTTCTCGATTCCGACATATATTATCTCCTGAAATTAATTTACCATTTGCTAATTCGAGTAAAAATTTACTATCCAAAGGCGTCAATGGACAACTTAATTTAGCACAAAAATCTCTACTCATATAGCTTCTATCCGCACCCGAATCAAATAAAACGTAAGCAGATTTATTGTCAATAAGAAACGTACCCGTAACAAGCTCCGGGTCTTCCTGTGCCTCTGCCGCATTAATATTGAAAACTCTTCCGCGGCCTTGTCCATTCGTGTTCTCCTGGTTCGGGCAATTTCTAATAATGTGGCCCGGTTTTCCACATTTATAACAAACTACATTGGCATAACTTGCTCCGACACTACTTGCTTCGCCATTACTCGTTCCGACACCATTTGTTCCTTTCGTTCTATTAACCCCTGGTCCGTAGACCTCACACTTCGCCTCGCTATGACCATTTCTTTTACACTTGTTACAAAATTTGGTGCAGAACCCCGAGTGATACTTTTCACACCTTTGGCATAGCTGCTTCTGATTGTTGTTGTTGTTGTTGCGGTTATTATTGTTGTTGGGATGATTGTTGTAGTTGCTGTTGTTGTTGTTGTTGTTGTTGTTGTTGTTGTTGTTGTTGTTGTTGTTGTTGTTGTTGTTGTTGGGCCGTTTGTTGTGTTGCGATTGATGTTGCGATTGTTGGGATAATTGTTGCGATTATTGTTGTAATTGCTGTTGTTGTTGTATTGGTGATTCTTATCACCGTTTTCCTCCCACTTTCTTTTGACTTGCTTCACATTGGCCTCTTCAGCAGTCTGTTCTTTAATTCTTTCTTCAATCTGGTTCACTAGTTTGTGAGCCATTCTACATGCCTGTTGTATGGAGGCGGGCTCGTGTGAACTTATATCTTCTTGGATTCTTTCCGGTAATCCTTTCACAAACGCGTCGATCTTCTCTTCCTCATCTTCGAATGCTCCCGGACACAATAGGCACAATTCTGTGAATCGTCTTTCGTACGTGGTAATATCAAATCCTTGGGTTCGTAACCCTCTAAGTTCTGTCTTGAGCTTATTGACCTCGGTTCTGGGACGGTACTTCTCGTTCATCAAGTGCTTGAATGCTAACCACGGTAGTGCGTAAGCATCATCTTGTCCCACTTGCTCTAGATAGGTATTCCACCATGTTAACGCAGAACCTGTGAAGGTATGCGTAGCGTACTTCACTTTTTCCTCTTCAGTACACTTACTTATGGCAAACACCAATTCAACCTTCTCGGTCCACCGTTTCAATCCGATCGGTCCTTCGGTTCCATCAAATTCCAAAGGTTTGCAGGCAGTGAATTCTTTGTAGGTGCATCCTACACGATTTCCTGTACTGATAGATCCAAGGTTATTGTTGGTATGTAGCGCAGCCTGTACTGCGGCTATGATTGAAGCTAGAAAAGTACGGAATTCCTCTTCATTCATATTCACGGTGTGTCGAGTAGTCGGTGCCATTTCCTTCAAAATAGTCAAATGGAACAAGTTAATCATACAGAATATTAAGAGTAGTTAATAGTATTTCGTAGCATAATATGAACTCATTTATAAAAGCTTTTTCTTCATATTAGCGTTTTATAAGTTTAAATTCGGGTAGTACGTACCCGTTAAGTTCATACTTAGTAGCTAACATACAATTCAACTACTACAATTCTATATGAAAAACTGATTATAATAATATTTCGTGTTCAAACTTTTACACAATATTTTACAAACTTACAATACCGCTTATTTTACATATAGCATGAAATATAGCACACAATAAATTTGATACAAGATGGTTGTGAAGATAATTCTAGCTAGTACACAAGTCGTTCAGCAAAGGCAATAAAGACATGTAATTCATACGTCTAGAAACAAGTCATGCATTATGGTGTTACTAGGATTACTTCCCATCCTTGGTCTTGTGGAACATAACCGTTATGGCCGTTGATAAGACATCGTGTTGTAACGTCGTCAAAGGGACGAGGGTTACGTAATGTCCAACAGTCCCGTAACAATCTAAAAACCTCATTTCTTACCCCAATTACCGACTCCGTCACTTGTGGGAACGTTTTGTTTAATAGTTGTAGCCCGATGTTCTTGTTCTCACTTTGGTGAGAAGCGAACATTACTAATCCGTAAGCATAACATGCTTCTTTATGTTGCATGTTAGCCGCTTTTTCTAAATCACGAAGTCCAATATTCGGATATATTGAGTCAAAATAATTTCTTAACCCATTGCGTAAAATAGCATTTGGGTTCCCCGCAATATATGCGTCAAAGTAAACACATCGTAACTTATGGATTTCCCAATGTGATATCCCTCATCTTTCGAACGAAAGCCTTTTATAAACCAAGGCATTCTTGGAACGTTCTTCGAATGTCTTACAAACTGATCTCGCCTTAAATAGTTGTGCCGAAGAATTCTGACCGACTCTAGACAAGATTTCATCAATCATGTCTCCGGGTAGGTCTCTTAAAATATTGGGTTGTCTATCCATTTTGTGTTTTTATACTGTAAAATAGACAAGAGTTAGATTTATAAAAAAAAAAAATACTTATTAACACAAGCAATTTTTACATATATCATAAAGCATAAGCACACTATATTACATATATTACACCACACGAATACAACTATCTTATTCCGACTCGCTTGTTTCTTTTTCTTCGGTTTTGGTTCGTTTTGCCAAGTTTCTAGGGATATATGATGTTCCCCTAATACGAGCCGTCGTTTTCCACATTGGTTTAGAAAAACCTGGTGGTTTAGAGGTTCCCGGGTCATTGTTACAACTTAAGGACTTCGGGGGTTGACGATACATATAAAGTTCATCGGGGTTGGAATTAGATTTCTCTATTTTATGCCCTTTCCCTTATTATTTTCTTTTGCCTTTTTAAATTCAGTTGGGGTAATTTCTATAACATCATCGGAATTCTCGTCGGAATCCGATTCATCGGAGAATTGGTAATCCTCCCAATATTTTGCTTCCTTGGCGGAAACACCATTGACCATAATTAACCTTGGTCGGTTGGTTGAGGATTTTCTTTTACTTAACCGTTTTATTATTTCCCCCACCGGTTCTATTTCTTCATCCGGTTCCGATTCTTCTTCCGGTTCCGATTCTTCTTCCGGTTCCGACTCTTCTTCCGGTTCCTCTTCGGGAACTTGTGAATCAGTCCACGAATCATTCCAATTTACATTTAACTCTTCATTATTATTAGGTGAGTCAATGGGACTTGTTCTAGAGGTAGACATCTATCACATAATATCAAACGCGTTAAGAGATTAATATATCACATAATATTCACATGTTAAAAATATATAGTTTCCTACAAAATTTGTTAAGCAATCATTTTTCAAGTAAACACGGTCGAAGTCCAGACTCACTAATGCATCCTAACAAACTCGATAAGACACACTAATGCAAAATTCTGGTTCTCTAAGACCAACGCTCGGATACCAACTGAAATGTCCCGTTCTTATTGATTAAAAACGTTCCATATTAATTGATTTCGTTGCGAGGTTTTGACCTCTATATGAGACGTTTTTCAAAGACTGCATTCATTTTAAAACAAACCATAACCTTTATTTCATCAATAAAGGTTTAAAAAGCTTTACGTAGATTATCAAATAATGATAATCTAAAATATCCTGTTTACACACGACCATTACATAATGGTTTACAATACAAATATGTTACAACAAAATAAGTTTCTTGAATGCAGTTTTTACACAATATCATACAAGCATGGACTCCAAATCTCGTCCTTATTTAAGTATGCGATAGCGGAAGCTCTTAGTAATCACCTGAGAATAAACATGCTTAAAACGTCAAAAAAATGTTGGTGAGTTATAGGTTTAACCTATATATATCAAATCATAATAATAGACCACAAGATTTCATATTTCAATACACATCCCATACATAGAGATAAAAATCATTCATATGGTGAACACCTGGTAACCGACATTAACAAGATGCATATATAAGAATATCCCCATCATTCCGGGACACCCTTCGGATATGATATAAATTTCGAAGTACTAAAGCATCCGGTACTTTGGATGGGGTTTGTTAGGCCCAATAGATCTATCTTTAGGATTCGCGTCAATTAGGGTGTCTGTTCCCTAATTCTTAGATTACCAGACTTAATAAAAAGGGGCATATTCGATTTCGATAATTCAACCATAGAATGTAGTTTCACGTACTTGTGTCTATTTTATAAATCATTTATAAAACCTGCATGTATTCTCATCCCAAAAATATTAGATTTTAAAAGTGGGACTATAACTCACTTTCACAGATTTTTACTTCGTCGGGAAGTAAGACTTGGCCACTGGTTGATTCACGAACCTATAACAATATATACATATATATCAAAGTATGTTCAAAATATATTTACAACACTTTTAATATATTTTGATGTTTTAAGTTTATTAAGTCCGCTGTCCTCGTTAGTAACCTACAACTAGTTGTCCACAGTTAGATGTACAGAAATAAATCAATAAATATTATCTTGAATCAATCCACGACCCAGTGTATACGTATCTCAGTATTGATCACAACTCAAACTATATATATTTTGGAATCAACCTCAACCCTGTATAGCTAACTCCAACATTCACATATAGAGTGTCTATGGTTGTTCCGAAATATATATAGATGTGTCGACATGATAGGTCAAAACATTGTATACGTGTCTATGGTATCTCAAGATTACATAATATACAATACAAGTTGATTAAGTTATGGTTGGAATAGATTTGTTACCAATTTTCACGTAGCTAAAATGAGAAAAATTATCCAATCTTGTTTTACCCATAACTTCTTCATTTTAAATCCGTTTTGAGTGAATCAAATTGCTATGGTTTCATATTGAACTTTATTTTATGAATCTAAACAGAAAAAGTATAGGTTTATAGTCGGAAAAATAAGTTACAAGTCGTTTTTGTAAAGGTAGTCATTTCAGTCGAAAGAACGACGTCTAGATGACCATTTTAGAAAACATACTTCCACTTTGAGTTTAACCATAATTTTTGGATATAGTTTCATGTTCATAATAATAATCATTTTCTCAGAATAACAACTTTTAAATCAAAGATTATCATAGTTTTTAATTAACTAACCCAAAACAGCCCGCGGTGTTACTACGACGGCGTAAGTCCGGTTTTACGGTGTTTTTCGTGTTTCCAGGTTTTAAATCATTAAGTTAGCATATCATATAGATATAGAACATGTGTTTAGTTGATTTTAAAAGTCAAGTTATAAGGATTAACTTTTGTTTGCGAACAAGTTTAGAATTAACTAAACTATGTTCTAGTGATTACAAGTTTAAACCTTCGAATAAGATAGCTTTATATGTATGAATCGAATGATGTTATGAACATCATTACTACCTTAAGTTCCTTGGATAAACCTACTGGAAAAGAGAAAAATAGATCTAGCTTCAACGGATCCTTGGATGGCTCGAAGTTCTTGAAGCAGAATCATGACACGAAAACAAGTTCAAGTAAGATCATCACTTGAAATAAGATTGTTATAGTTATAGAAATTGAACCAAAGTTTGAATATGATTATTACCTTGTATTAGAATGATAACCTACTGTAAGAAACAAAGATTTCTTGAGGTTGGATGATCACCTTACAAGATTGGAAGTGAGCTAGCAAACTTGAAAGTATTCTTGATTTTATGAAACTAGAACTTTTGGAATTTATGAAGAACACTTAGAACTTGAAGATAGAACTTGAGAGAGATCAATTAGATGAATAAAATTGAAGAATGAAAGTGTTTTTAGGTGTTTTTGGTCGTTGGTGTATGGATTAGATATAAAGGATATGTAATTTTGTTTTCATGTAAATAAGTCATGAATGATTACTCATATTTTTGTAATTTTTTGAGATATTTCATGCTAGTTGCCAAATGATGGTTCCCACATGTGTTAGGTGACTCACATGGGCTGCTAAGAGCTGATCATTGGAGTGTATATACCAATAGTACATACATCTAAAAGCTGTGTATTGTGCGAGTACGAATACGGGTGCATACGAGTAGAATTGTTGATGAAACTGAACGAGGATGTAATTGTAAGCATTTTTGTTAAGTAGAAGTATTTTGATAAGTGTATTGAAGTCTTTCAAAAGTGTATAAATACATATTAAAACACTACATGTATATACATTTTAACTGAGTCGTTAAGTCATCGTTAGTCGTTACATGTAAGTGTTGTTTTGAAACCTTTAGGTTAACGATCTTGTTAAATGTTGTTAACCCAATGTTTATAATATCAAATGAGATTTTAAATTATTATATTATCATGATATTATCATGTATGAATATCTCTTGATATGATATATATACATTAAATGTCTTTACAACGATAATCGTTACATATATGTCTCGTTTAAAAATTATTAAGTTAGTAGTCTTGTTTTTACATATGTAGTTCATTGTTAATATACTTAATGATATGTTTACTTATCATAGTATCATGTTAACTATATATATATCCATATATATGTCATCATATAGTTTTTACAAGTTTTAACGTTCGTGAATCACCGGTCAACTTGGGTGGTCAATTGTCTATATGAAACATATTTCAATTAATCAAGTCTTAACAAGTTTGATTGCTTAACATGTTGGAAACATTTAATCATGTAAATATCAATATCAATTAATATATATAAACATGGAAAAGTTGTGGTCACTACACAGTCAACCGTCGAGTCCGTCTCCGTCTCACCGAGACTCATACAACCAACACGCTAAAGAAAGACAAGATCCATCCGTCTTGTATTCCATAATGTACTCATCACGATACCTTGCTCCAACCTTGAGCACACGAAGGATTTTGCGGTCGTCCTTCTCCACTTCATACCAATTGTTCATTAACACAAACACAAGCATCACTCTTGCAATCGTCCGATTGCTATAGCTTGTCAAATTCCACTTAGTCACTCATGTACCTAAGGGTTTCTATAGGGTACCCTAAGTACAATGTAACCACAACCATCGAAGTCGCACATCACGCCAGCAGGTATAAAAATGCACCTAACATCGCGTCACGTAGATTCCATTACCAACACACATCGAGATCAAAACACTCGATCTCTAGGGTTCCATCCACTCGATGAAACTCATGGTTCACCATCCTCAACACAAAAGCGAACACGCGATTAATAACAGAACACCAAAGCCCATTCCCATGGCTTGGTAGAAACATTTCCCAAACACTAAGGAATGGTTGGTTGCACCAAGTCTTACGCCCTTCATCCGTCAATCCAAACGTCACCATAGGGTAATTCCATTAGGAATGTCATCCATACAATAACACGCACAACACAATGCATTTAACAAGCCAAACTCGTCGGCACATAATAAATAACCAAAGGACATATTTATTAAAACGAAAAGTACCTTAACGTCTTCTCGCCACACCCGTCCCCGCTAGCTCGGGACACTCTGAGTTAAGATGTCCTTCTCCTTGGCAATTGAAGCACACCGTGCCATCACCTTTTGGCACCGAACATTCCCAAGACTTGTGACCTCTCACGCCACAATTGTAACACCTAGGCGCACTAGAATCCGATATACTCACCCGTATACCACTCGTGCTTACGCTTGCACCCTTAGTTCTCTTACTTGGAGCACCATACGAAACAACCCTTCTCCTACTTGAAGGTTCACCAACTATCGATTGCGAATGCGATTCAAAACCCCTACCCATGAGGAATAACTCCACGAACGAGTTCACTTGACCAAGGCTAATCTTGCTTCGCAAGTCATCATTCAAAGTTTGATAGAAATCTACCATCAACATACTATCTTTTCTGTAACATCCCGCCTTTTTCTGTTTACTTTCCGTTTATTCATTTTAAAGTCCGTTATATGTTTATAACATCTCCCGTTGATATGCGTTTTAAATTATCTCATTTAGGTAATTCACGCACCCGAATGAAAGTTGAGGGACCAAACTCGCAAAAGGATCAAACCTTTGACTAGGTCAAAGGGTCAAACCCATCTTACCCATTCATTCATCTCTCTCTCATTTTACTACTTCCTCCATTTTCTCTCAACACCCCATTTTAAAGAATCATCATCCAAATCCGAGCTAGCGGGTGTTTTGCAAAACAAATTACATTTTTGGAATACTTGCAACTTCCTCTTCGATTCCATACCGATTTCATTACATTTGGGTAACTTTCTAAAATCACTAGATTTTGTGTTCTTGATGTTTTTAACTTATAAAGCTGTTAGTTAGTGTCTATGGCTCAAGTATAACATGAATACATGTTTTGTTTGCTCGATTTGTTGTTTTGAGTAACTAGTTTGAACATTTGAAATGGGTGTGCTTAATCCTTGCTTTTGGTTGATTAAATATTGTTTAAATGTTAAAGTTCAAGTATTAAATGTGTTACTAGCATCATTAGCTTCATTTTGATGTGTAGGTTGATTTAGAAAAGCTTCATTTACAAAATGGTTGAATTCATGATTTTGATTAGGGTTTGATGAACTCTAAAACGAACTTTTGATGCTTTGAATGCCATGAAATGTTATTAGTTAGTGATTAGTTGTATTGTATGTTTCATTACCTTCAAAACGGCATATCGTATGTGTAGATTGGATTCCCGAGTCAAGAAATACGTTTTATGAACTTGAAACTTCGATTTTGAATAGTTAACGATCATTTATTGAGGTTTTCATTGTTGTTAATGATGTCATTGATTCATGAAATGTGTTTAGTTGTATTCCTCTTTAAATTACCTTTCCAGCGATATAAGATACGTGTTTTGAATGTTAACGAGTCAAAAGTTATGATCGTTTGAAGTTGAAATCGTCTAAGTGTTAAACTGCCCCAGAATTGCTGCACCAGACACAGATGCGGCGCATCTGCCTTGGATGCGGCACATCTGAGGCAGACTGCCCAAAAATGTCAATTTTCGCTTAATTCTAAGTATGCTACGCACCCCCGATCCACATGAAACTTGGCCAACATGCTCATACATGATTTCTAAGCTCAGGAAAATAGTTCGGGACCCGACCTGACCCCGATGACTTTTTCGTTGACTTTGACCAAGTTTAACTTTTAGTCAAATATAACAAAACACTTATGCAATCGTGCTAATCTTATTTTATACTTGATTTTTGCATGAAACTTGACAACGTGATTCACATGCTACACAATCGAGTCGTAATGAGCCATAGGACTAATTAAACATCTTTGACCAATCGTGACTATCATTATTGATACAACCTAATTGTTTAGGTCGATACTAGCATTGTTCTTGCACACGTTACTTGTTGGAGTAAATTTACATTCCTACACTCAAGGTGAGATCATAGCTCCACTTCTCAAATACTTTTATACTTTTAAAATCGTGGGATGAGAAAACATATACATTACATACTTATATATATTTTTCACATGTATATATATACTTTTCATACTTTGATACTTTGAATACTATACAAAAGCAAAGATACATACGAGTTAAAATGAAAATCCTCAAGTCCAATTATCATTAGTTACACTCGTAGAGTGTAAGCGAGAAATTATATTGTGTGGCCATGCGGGTTTGACGAACCCTCATTCAGATGAATGAAACGTACTTTCGATGTATAGTGTAGGTTCTAATACTATTATGCAGAGGTAAGATTCAGTTAAGTTTGATAATTGGGTGCTCGTGATACAAACACATCTTTTGAGATGTATACGCTTGATAAACGATTTATACTAAACCTTGTGATACAAATATACTTTATGCTTACAACTATGATTTCACCAACATTTTCGTTGACAGATTCTTTTATGTTTTCTCAGGTCCTTGAATGCTTAATGATACATGCTTCCGCTCATTCTTTTTGATACTTGCATTGGATGTCGAGTATACATGCATACGTGGAGCGTCCTTTGGCTACTTTTAAATTGTGTTGCATATGTTTCATTTGTACTTTAAACTTTCGTAACTAGTTGTCGAACTACTTTGTAAACCTTGGAACATCTTTACTTTTGAAATGAATGCGACATACTTTTGGTCAAATGTTGTTTTAAAGACTTATGACCACGTAACGGGACCTAAGTAGACGGCGCCGTCAATGACGATTTTGTCGGGTCGCTACAGATGGTATCAGAGCGTTAGTTGTAGGGATTTAGAGTTCATTGGTGTCAACCCCGAGTCATAGGGTACATTAGTGAGTCTAGACTACAACCGGCATATAGACTTGAAGTAGGAATTACTTGACTACTTGTGCATTTATACTCGAACGTTTCTACTCATATCTACTCTTATTTCATCTTAATCTCACGTTGTTTAATTTGAATGACACGCCACATTGACTATATGAAATGATGGCGAATGCACATATGAATCAGGGTAATATAATTTCCGGGATTATATTACGGTGACCCATATGAACGTTCCGACATTGTGGCATAAAGAATTTAAGGCGAGTCAAGGAATTTTTTTTTTCTATCTATCCTTATTCCATATCATGATTAGTATTATTGAAAATACTAATCAACGGTATTCTTGTGTTTTGAAGGAACAATGCCTCCTCGTCACGTGCCACGCCATGAGACTCCCGAACAAGCACTACAACAAATGGTGGCCACCGCCGTAGAGGCGGCAATGGCCGGTCACTCCTCCAACAACAACGATAACAACAACCAAGGGGCCGGTAACTCTAGCGAAGGGTGCTCCTACAAAGCTTTTATGGGGTGCAAACCTCACACTTATGATGGAACCAGGGGACCGGTTACTCTCACTCGATGGTTCGAACAAACGGAGGCCGTCTTTAGCATAAGCGGTTGTCGGGATCAAGACAAGGTCAAATACTCCACTCACACTTTCGCCGGTGTCGCCCTCACGTGGTGGAACACCTATGTTCAATCGGTGGGTACCGATGAAGCTCATGCCCTCTCTTGGGCCGATTTAAGGGAGAAGATGATTGTTGAATACTTCCCTCGTGAAGAAACCCAAAAGCTCGAACAAGAGCTAAGAACTTTGAAGGCGGTCGAAAACGATCTCAAGGCCTATAACCAACGCTTCGCCGAGCTATCCTTGATGTGTCCTAATCTCGTGAACCCCGAATCTCAAAGGGTTGAACTCTATATAGATGGTCTTCCAAAGAGCATCAAACAAGTTATGATGTCCTCCAAACCCGCTAATCATCAAGCCACTTTGAACATGGCCAGCCAATTGATAGAAACGGTGGATGAAGTAGTAGTGCCGGCTCCTAAGGCTGAGGACAAAACTGGCGGCAACAAAAGAAAGTGGGACCCCTCTCAATCAAGCAACTACAATAACAACCCCGCCAAGAAACCTTTCACTCCCGACGGTAAGAAAGGTTATGCCGGAACTTTACCGTTTTGCAACAAGTGCCACAAACATCATTTGGGTGAATGTGGAAGGCCGTATTGCATCAAGTGTCAAAAGAGTGGCCATTTGGCCCACGAATGTAGAAACACCGCTCCCGTTGCTCAAAAGGGGCCCAATGCACCAAAGACGGGCACTTGTTATGAATGTGGCCAAACGGGCCATTATAGAAACGCATGCCCGAAGAAGAAAGATAACCCCAATACGAGCGGCTGAGCTTTAAACATCAACACCGAGGAAGCCCGGGATGACAATGAATTAGTCACGGGTACGTTTCTTCTCAACAATACTTATGTTACTTGTTTATTCAATTCGGGTGCCGATAAATGCTTTGTATCTAAGACTTTGATTCATTCTTTTAGCACTCCACCACTCCCACTAGATACCACTTATACCATTGAAGTGGCCAACGGGAAACTATTGAGTGCTGACACGTATTACCGGGGGTGTACGTTAAACATTTTGGGTAATGAGTTTGAAATTGACTTGATACCCATGGAACTAGGAAGCTTCGATGTAATAATCGGTATGAATTGGCTAGCCAAAATGAAATCTCACATCCTTTGTGATCTTAACGCAATCCGAATTCCTATCGAGAATGGTGAACCTTTGATCGTCTATGGCGATAAGAGTTGCACCGGACTCAACCTCGTTTCGTGCATTAAAGTTAGAAAACTTCTCCGTAAGGGTTGTTTTGCGATCCTTGCTCACGTTAAGAAAGTCGAGTCCGATGAGAAGCACATCGATGATGTGCCAATTGTTAGTGACTATTCCGATGTATTTCCCGATGAATTGCCGGGTCTTCCACCTCATCGACCGGTTGAATTCCAAATCGATCTTATTTCGAGAGCCGCACCCGTAGCACGTGCACCATATAGACTCGCTCCATCTGAAATGCAAGAATTGCAAAGTCAAATCCAAGAACTACTTGATCGTGGTTTTATCCAACCTAGTCATTCACCTTGGGGCGCTCCGATTTTGTTTGTTAAAAAGAAAGACGGATCCCTACGAATGTGCATCGATTATCGTGAACTAAACAAATTGACGATTAAGAACCGATATCCTCTTCCTCACATCAATGACCTCTTTGATCAACTACAAGGGTCTTGTGTATATTCGAAAATCAATCTCTGCTCGGGTTATCATCAATTAAGGGTTAAGGGGGAAGATATCTCCATAACCAATTTCCGGACTCGTTATGGTAGTTATGAATTTCTTGTAATGCCATTTGGTCTCACTAACGCACCGGCGGTGTTCATGGATCTTATGAACCGCGTGTGCAAACCGTATCTTGATAAGTTCGTTATTGTATTCATCGATGACATCTTGGTCTATTCTAAAAGCGAAGAAGAACACGAACAACATCTCCGACTTGTGCTTGAACTCTTGAGACAAGAACGACTCTATGCCAAATTCTCCAAGTGTGAATTTTGGTTGAAGGAAGTTCAATTTCTTGGTCATGTTGTAAGTGATCAAGGTATTAAAGTCGATCCATCAAAAATCGAAGCCATTAGTAAATGGGAGACTCCTACTACTCCTACTCACATTCGTCAATTTTTGGGTCTCGCCGGATACTACCGTAGATTCATCAAGGATTTCTCTTTGGTTGCTCGTCCTCTAATCGCGTTAACTCACAAGGGAAAGAAATTCATTTGGGCGACCGAACAAGAATCCGCATTTCAAATCTTGAAAACAAAGCTAACCACTGCTCCTATCTTGTCACTTCCCGAAGGCAATGACGATTTTATTGTATATTGCGATGCCTCGAAACATGGTTTTGGATGTGTGTTGATGCAACGAACAAAAGTCATTGCTTATGCTTCTCGACAACTCAAAATTCATGAACGAAACTACATGACACATGATCTCGAACTCGGAGCCGTTGTCTTTGCACTAAAAATGTGGAGACACTATCTTTATGGAACCAAGAGTACTATCTTTACCGATCACAAAAGTCTCCAACACATCTTCGATCAAAAGCAACTAAACATGAGAAAACGAAGGTGGATTGAAACCTTAAACGATTACGATTGCGAGCTTCGTTACCATCCCGGAAAGGCAAATGTAGTAGCCGATGCCTTGAGTCGAAAAGAAAGAGCGGTGCCTCTTCGTGTCCAAGCCTTAAACATCACCATCCACACCAACCTTAATAGCCAAATTCGGGTAGCCCAAGACGAGGCTCTCAAGGATGAAAATATCTCTCTTGAACACTTGAACGTCCTCACCTCTCGATTCGAAGTTAAAGAAACCGGACTCCGATATTTCGCCGGAAGAATTTAGGTACCTAGTTATGGGGACTTGCGAAGCCTTATTTTAGACGAAGCCCATAAGTCAAGATATTCGATTCACCCCGGTGCTAATAAGATGTATCACGACCTCAAAGAACAATATTGGTGGCCAAACATTAAAAGGGACGTGGCTACTTATGTTGGAAAGTGCCTAACTTGCTCCAAAGTCAAAGCCGAACATCAAAGACCATTCGGACTACTTCAACAACCCAAAATCTCGCAATGGAAGTGGGAAAGGATAACGATGGATTTTATCACCAAACTACCAAAGACGGTTGGCGGTTATGATACTATTTGGGTTATTGTTGACCGTCTCACCAAATCCGCACATTTCCTAGCCATGAAGGAAACCGACAACATGGAGAAACTCGCACAACTTTACATTAAAGAAATCGTAGCCCGACACAGTGTACCCTTATCGATTATCTCCGACCGAGATGGCCGATTTGTTTCTAGATTTTGGCGTACTTTACAAGAAGCGTTGGGAACGCGTGTAGACATGAGCACCGCATACCATCCGCAAATCGACGGACAAAGCGAACGCACAATTCAAACTTTGGAAGACATGCTACGAGCTTGTGTTGTCGACTTTGGAAAAGCTTGGGATAAGCACTTGCCTCTCGCCGAATTCTCCTACAACAATAGCTATCACGCGATTATATACACCGCACCGTTCGAAGCTTTATATGGCCGAAAATGTCGTTCACCTCTTTGTTGGGCCGAAGTAGGCGACACACAAATCACCGGACCCAAACTCATTCATGAAACAACCGAGAAGATCGTTCAAATCCGAGATAGGCTTAGGACGGCCCGAAGTCGTCAAAAGAGCTATACCGACAAATGACGCAACGACCTTAAATTTCAAGTCGGTGATCTCGTAAAGTTAAAAGTCGCACCTTGGAAAGGTGTAATTCGTTTCGGGAAACACGGAAAGCTAAATCCGCGGTATATTGGTCCTTTCGAAATCTTGGAGCGTGTTGGAACCGTTGCTTATCGTTTAGATCATCCTCCTCAATTGAGCTCCGTTCATCCTACTTTCCATGTATCCAACTTGAAAAAGTGTCTTGCCAAACCCGATATCGTCATTCCTCTCGAGGAGCTTACCATTGATGATAAACTTCATTTCGTGGAGGAACCGGTTGAAATTGTGGACACCTCCGTCAAAACGTTAAAACAAAGCCGAATTCCAATTGTCAAGGTCCGTTGGAACGCCAAAAGGGGACCCGAGTTTACTTGGGAAAGACAAGATGAAATGCAAAGGAAGTATCCTCATCTATTCGCGATTTCGGAAATGCAAAATCCCGAGGAAGAAACAACGACTACTACGCCTACTTAAATTTCGGGACAAAATTTCTTTTAAGGAGTAGTTAATGTAACATCCCGCCTTTTTCCGTTTACTTTCCGTTTATTCATTTTAAAGTCCGTTATATATTTATAACATCTCCCGTTTTAAATTATCTCGTTTAGGTAATTCACGCACCCGAATGAAAGTTGAGGGACCAAACTCGCCAAAGGATCAAACCTTTGACTAGGTCAAAGGGTCAAACCCCTCTTACCCATTCATTCATCTCTCTCTCATTTTACTACTTCCTCCATTTTCTCTCAACACCCTATTTCAAAGAATCATCATCCAAATCCGAGCTAGCGGGTGTTTTGCAAAATAAATTACATTTTTGGAATCCTTGCAACTTCCTCTTCGATTCCATTCCGATTTCATTACATTTGGGTAACTTTCTAAAATCACTAGATTTTGTGTTCTTGATGTTTTTAACTTATAAAGTTTTTAGTTAGTGTCTATGGCTCAAGTATAACATGAATACATGTTTTGTTTGCTCGATTTGTTGTTTTGACTAACTAGTTTGAACATTTGAAATGGGTGTGCTTAATCCTTGCTTTTTGTTGATTAAATGTTGTTTAAATGTTAAAGTTCATGTATTAAATGTGTTACTAGCATCATTAGCTTCATTTTGATGTGTAGGTTGATTTAGAAAAGCTTCATTTACAAAATGGTTGAATTCATGATTTTGATTAGGGTTTGATGAACTCTAAAATGAACTTTTGATGCTTTGAATGCCATGAAATGTTATTAGTTAGTGATTAGTTGTATTGTATGTTTCATTACCTTCAAAACGGCGTATCGTATGTGTAGATTGGATTCCCGAGTCAAGAAATGCGTTTTATGAACTTGAAACTTCGATTTTGAATAGTTAACGATCATTTATTGAGGTTTTCATTGTTGTTAATGATGGCATTGATTCATGAAATGTGTTTAGTTGTATTCCTCTTTAAATTACCTTTCCAGCGATATAAGATACGTGTTTTGAATGTTAACGAGTCAAAAGTTATGATCGTTTGAAGTTGAAATCGTCTAAGTGTTAAACTGCCCCAGAATTGCTGCACCAGACACAGATGCGGCGCATCTGCCTTGGATGCGGCGCATCAGAGGCAGACTGCCCAAAAATGTCAATTTTCGCTTAATTCTAAGTATGCTACGCACCCCCGATCAACATGAAACTTGGCCAACATGCTCATACATGATTTCTAAGCTCAGGAAAATAGTTCGGGACCCGACCCGACCCCGTTGACTTTTTCGTTGACTTTGACCAAGTTTGACTTTTAGTCAAACATAACAAAACACATATGCAATCGTTCTAATCTTATTTTATACTTGATTCTTGCATGAAACTTGACAACGTGATTCACATGTTACATAATCGAGTCGTAACGAGCCATAGGACTAATTGAACATCTTTGACCAATCGTGACTATCGTTATTGATACAACCTAATTGTTTAGGTTGAGACTAGCATTGTTCTTGCACACGTTACTTGTTGGAGTAAATTTACATTCCTACACTCAAGGTGAGATCATAGCCCCACTTCTCAAATACTTTTATACTTTTAAAATCGTGAGATGAGAAAACATATACATTACATACTTATATATATTTTTCACATGTATATATATACTTTTCATACTTTGATACTTTGAATACTATACAAAAGCAAAGATACATACGAGTTAGAATGAAAATCCTCAAGTCCAATTATCATTAGTTACACTCGTAGAGTGTAAGCGAGAAATTATGTTGTGTGGCCATGCGGGTTTGACGAACCCTCATTCAGATGAATGAAACGTACTTTCGATGTATAGTGTAGGTTCTAACACTATTATGCAGAGGTAAGATTCAGTTAAGTTTGATAATTGGGTGCTCGTGATACAAACACATCTTTTGAGATGTATACGCTTGATAAACGATTTATACTAAACCTTGTGATACAAATATACTTTATGCTTACAACTATGATTTCACCAACATTTTCGTTGACAGATTCTTTTATGTTTTCTCAGGTCCTTGAATGCTTAATGATACATGCTTCCGCTCATTCTTTTTGATACTTGCATTGGATGTCGAGTATACATGCATACGTGGAGCGTCTTTTGGCTACTTTTAAATTGTGTTGCATATGTTTCATTTGTACTTTAAACTTTGTAACGTAACTAGTTGTCGAACTACTTTGTAAACCTTGGAACATCTTTACTTTTGAAATGAATGCGACATACTTTTGGTCAAACGTTGTTTTAAAGACTTATGACCACGTAACGGGACCTAAGTAGACGGCGCCGTCAATGACGATTTTGTCGGGTCGCTACATCTTCCGTTATACTCCGGGTAAAAACGAGCCTTCGCCATAAAGGTCGTCTTGAGAGTATTCAAGTTCATAGAACCTTGTTTCAAATTTCGCAACTCATCACGCAAATCTGACAAATCGGCTTGTGTCCGGAACTCCTCGAAGAATTCTTTCTTAAAATCGTCCCACGATAACCCCATAAACGCTTCACCACCGACAATATCAATTTTACCGTCCAACCAATCCTTCGCCCTACCCCGCAACAAACTAGTAGCGAGTCTTGTCCTCTTCTCGGGAGGGCATTCAATAGTGCGAAAACACTCTTCGACATCCGAGATCCATGTTGTGCTTACCAAAGGATCTGGTTTCCCGTCATACATCGGAGGTTTAGTCCTCATGAAGCTCTTATGACAACGCTCCATTTCACCACTACTCCGAAATTCGGAATACTTCCAATCCATTTCTTCTCGTAACGTACCCATTTGCTCCGCCACGGCGGCCGCAACTCTAGTGTTAAACTCATCATCGCCCGTGTCGATCCCGTTTCTCGTCGCCATTCTAAAGAATGCAAAGCGATTAGATCATGAACGTATAAAACCACACGCACAACACCGCCCCATCTTGCTTGACACTCGTCGTACATCACTTGTAGACATGATATGCACCCGTAATAAGGTTTGTAAGTCCTTATTACGCACGCACTTCGTACCAACTCATTAGTACAACGACCATCTTGCTCAATGACAAACACAACGCAATATTAAGCGCATGCAAAAATAAGTGCAACACAAACACCATCCTAGTTAGTTAACCTACACACTATGGCACTAACTAAAATCCCGTACGACCCGTACTCCTACAAGTCCCGCAACAATTAAGCGCACACAAAAGTCTAAGTCTAGGCACCTATCTCAAGTCGTTGAAATCCCTTAGACCATGCTCTGATACCACTTGTAACGATCCAACCCGTCTATTTCCGGCCCATAAATTTTTTTCCTTTTTAATATACATTAAATAACACCTTAGGTCCCATTACACAATTTTCAAAACGTATTTGTTATCACATTACATCTAACGACTTTAATAAAACGTACATTACATAATTAAATCATAAACTGGGTTATACTCATGACCCGACTAGTTACTTCTATACAAAACCAAGTATGATGATTGGGACTACGCTACCCAATCCTAAATCGAGTCCAAAAGCAAGATCTTCTAAAGCAACCTAGCCAAGATCTCTAATCCCCACGCTTACTCGAGCCTCCATCACGCGAACCTATAAAAATATCAACAACGAGAGGGTAAGCTAATGCTTAGTGAATGTAAAGGTACTATACACATACATATGCATAAAATGGCTACGCATCACCAAGCACAAAAAGTAAGCACATACCATCTCCGCATGGAAAACAAGCTACAAAAGAGCACATACACAAAGTAGCTACACGCTACGTAATCACCAAGCTAAAGCCACAAGATTAGCTACAACACAACAATAAGTATATACACATATACAATAAATATAATCAACAACATCAATAAGGTTAACTCTTTAACCTAAACCACATAAAGGTTGGCCGAACTACACGCGCCTAAGTGAATCCAAACTCCACAAGATTCACTACCTTTCTCCACAACGACAATAGGGATGTCCATACTACACGAGACAATATGAATCCGAACTACACGAGATTCACTAGTGAAGCCGAACTACACGTGAATCACTACCCTAGGCCGCATCAACAACAACAATGGGAACGCCCAAACTACACGCGACATTGTGAATCCGAATTACACGAGATTCACTAGTGAAGCCGAACTACACGCGAATCACTACCCACATCATCTCCACGAAAAATGCTAGCAAACCCATCGCCAAAGGGTTTATCCAATACGCTAGCCAATCACAACACCAAGGGTAGTAACCCAAAACGCATAAGCGTATCACATGGACCCGAAACACAAGAGGAGTCCATTCTCCCACACAAACATAGAGTAAACCCGAGCAAGGGTCACCCTACACACACGCCCCCATCCTATGCATACATAAATGTATAGTAAATTTACACTCACCTTAAATGCCTCGATGAAGTGCAACACCAAAATCCACAATCGCCAATGGAATATACCTATTCCATTTATCACATAACAAACAACACAATTAGGGTGGATTACAAACCAACCCATATTGACAACTAGTGCAATTTCGACCCAAATGCACTTCCAAGCACAAACCGAGTCCAAACTAACCAACAATCACTTACACAAGTGAGAATGGCCCTAATACACCAATTAAACCCAATCACAAGTGTTAAACACTTATCTTGCCCAATTTGACACATAGACCCTAATTTTGACCCATTTCAAAATTAGACAATCAAATACACCCAAATGGGTTCCAACACTTCCATTGAAATGTCCCATTCTTATTGATTAAAAACGTTCCATATTAATTGATTTCGTTGCGAGGTTTTGACCTCTATATGAGACGTTTTTCAAAGACTGCATTCATTTTAAAACAAACCATAACCTTTATTTCATCAATAAAGGTTTAAAAAGCTTTACGTAGATTATCAAATAATGATAATCTAAAATATCCTGTTTACACACGACCATTACATAATGGTTTACAATACAAATATGTTACAACAAAATAAGTTTCTTGAATGCAGTTTTTACACAATATCATACAAACATGGACTCCAAATCTCGTCCTTATTTAAGTATGCGACAGCGGAAGCTCTTAATAATCACCTGAGAATAAACATGCTTAAAAACGTCAACAAAAATGTTGGTGAGTTATAGGTTTAACCTATATATATCAAATCATAATAATAGACCACAAGATTTCATATTTCAATACACATCCCATACATAGAGATAAAAGTCATTCATATGGTGAACACCTGGTAACCGACATTAACAAGATGCATATATAAGAATATCCCCATCATTCCGGGACACCCTTCGGATATGATATAAATTTCGAAGTACTAAAGCATCCGGTACTTTGGATGGGGCTTGTTGGACCCGATAGATCTATCTTTAGGATTCGCATCAATTAGGGTGTCTGTTCCCTAATTCTTAGATTACCAGACTTAATAAAAAGGGGCATATTCGATTTCGATAATTCAACCATAGAATGTAGTTTCACGTACTTGTGTCTATTTTGTAAATCATTTATAAAACCTGCATGTATTCTCATCCCAAAAATATTGGATTTTAAAAGTGGGACTATAACTCACTTTCACAGATTTTTACTTCGTCGGGAAGTAAGACTTGGCCACTGGTTGATTCACGAACCTATAACAATATATACATATATATCAAAGTATGTTCAAAATATATTTACAACACTTTTAATATATTTTGATGTTTTAAGTTTATTAAGTCAGCTGTCCTCGTTAGTAACCTACAACTAGTTGTCCACAGTTAGATGTACAGAAATAAATCGATAAATATTATCTTGAATCAATCCACGACCCAGTGTATACGTATCTCAGTATTGATCACAACTCAAACTATATATATTTTGGAATCAACCTCAACCCTGTATAGCTAACTCCAACATTTACATACAGAGTGTCTATGGTTGTTCCGAAATATATATAGATGTGTCGACATGATAGGTCGAAACATTGTATACGTGTCTATGGTATCTCAAGATTACATAATATACAATACAAGTTGATTAAGTTATGGTTGGAATAGATTTGTTACCAATTTTCAAGTAGCTAAAATGAGAAAAATTATCCAATCTTGTTTTACCCATAACTTCTTCATTTTAAATCCGTTTTGAGTGAATCAAATTGCTATGGTTTCATATTAAACTCTATTTTATGAATCTATACAGAAAAAGTATAGGTTTATAGTCGAAAAAATAAGTTACAAGTCGTTTTTGTAAAGGTAGTCATTTCAGTCGAAAGAACGACATCTAGATGACCATTTTAGAAAACATACTTCCACTTTGAGTTTAACCATAATTTTTGGATATAGTTTCATGTTCATAATAAAAATCATTTTCTCAGAATAACAACTTTTAAATCAAAGTTTATCATAGTTTTTAATTAACTAACCCAAAACAGCCCGCGGTGTTACTACGACGGCGTAAATCCGGTTTTACGGTGTTTTTCGTGTTTCCAGGTTTTAAATCATTAAGTTAGCATATCATATAGATATAGAACATGTGTTTAGTTGATTTTAAAAGTCAAGTTAGAAGGATTAACTTTTGTTTGCGAACAAGTTTAGAATTAACTAAACTATGTTCTAGTGATTACAAGTTTAAACCTTCGAATAAGATAGCTTTATATGTATGAATCGAATGATGTTATGAACATCATTAATACCTTAAGTTCCTTGGATAAACCTACTAGAAAAGATAAAAATGGATCTAGCTTCAACGGATCCTTGGATGGCTCGAAGTTCTTGAAGCAGAATCATGACACGAAAACAAGTTCAAGTAAGATCATCACTTGAAATAAGATTGTTATAGTTATAGAAATTGAATCAAAGTTTAAATATAATTATTACCTTGTATTAGAATGATAACCTAATGTAAGAAACAAAGATTTCTCGAGGTTGGATGATCACCTTACAAGATTGGAAGTGAGCTAGCAAACTTGAAAGTATTCTTGATTTTATGTAACTAGAACTTGTAAAATATATGAAGAACACTTAGAACTTGAAGATAGAACTTGAGAGAGATCAATTAGATGAAGAAAATTGAAGAATGAAAGTGTTTGTAGGTGTTTTTGGTCGTTGGTGTATGGATTAGATATAAAGGATATGTAATTTTGTTTTCATGTAAATAAGTCATGAATGATTACTCATATTTTTGTAATTTTATGAGATATTTCATGCTAGTTGCCAAATGATGGTTCCCACATGTGTTAGGTGACTCACATGGGCTGCTAAGAGCTGATCATTGGAGTGTATATACCAATAGTACATACATCTAAAAGCTGTGTATTGTACGAGTACGAATACGGGTGCATACGAGTAGAATTGTTGATGAAACTGAACGAGGATGTAATTGTAAGCATTTTTGTTAAGTAGAAGTATTTTGATAAGTGTCTTGAAGTCTTTCAAAAGTGTATGAATACATATTAAAAAACTACATGTATATACATTTTAACTGAGTCGTTAAGTCATCGTTAGTCGTTACATGTAAATGTTGTTTTGAAACCTTTAGGTTAACGATCTTGTTGAATGTTGTTAACCTATTGTTTATTATAACAAATGAGATGTTAAATTATTATATTATCATGATATTATGATATATAATATATCTTAGTATGATGTATATACAGTTAAATGTCGTTACAACGATAATCGTTACATATATGTCTCGTTTCAAAATCATTAAGTTAGTAGTCTTATTTTTACATATGTATTTCATTGTTAATACACTTAATAATATATTTACTTATCATTTAACATAATTAACCAAGTGTATCAATATCTTAATATGATTCATATGTACCTAGTAAGACGTTGTTATAACGATAATCGTTATATATATCGTTTTCGAGTTTCTTAAATTAATAGTCTCATTTTTATGTATATAACTCATTGTTAAAATACCTAATGAGATACATACTTATAATAAAAACATGTTAACTATATATATAACCATATATATGTCATCGTATAGTTTTTACAAGTTTTAACGTTCGTGAATCACCGGTCAACTTGGGTGGTCAATTGTCTATATGAAACATATTTCAATTAATCAAGTCTTAACAAGTTTGATTGCTTAACATGTTGGAAACATTTAATCATGTAAATATCAATCTCAATTAATATATGTAAACATGGAAAAGTTCAGGTCACTACATCCATAATCACAAACACTAGTGATTATACCCAAATCAAAGCCAAATCATGGCCAAAACGTCAACTAACTCAAAACCCGCCAAGTGTCAACAATAACTAGTCACCATAAACCCACTTCATCATCTAAATGGGTTTAACAACTAACAAGCTCAAAACCCTAACTTGAATATCAAATTATAAAGATGAAATTCGGAGTTGAGACTTACCAATACCACCAAAATGATGCCGTTGACGAGTAGAACAACCTTAACTCTTGCACATTAACCCGAATCAATCTTCTTCTTCTCCAAATGGAGCTTTCTCTCATTAAAATGGGTTTCTCACTCTAGGGTTTGATGAAGGAGATGAAGTGTGTGAAAAATGAGGATAAGGATAAGCTTGGAACTGATTTGAGGCTTATAACCCGTTCATAATGTGAAATTACCAAAACACCCTTAAAATACCCTTAAAAACGAGCTGAAAATCGAGTCTGGCCCAGATAAGGCACGGTGCGGCCTGGATTGGGGCGGCGCGACTCCAAGGCAAATCTGGTAACAACCTCCGTACAATTGAAGCAAACATCTGATCCACCCAACAGGCACTGCGCGGCTCAAGTGGGCGTGGCGCGGCCCTGTGCCTAACAGCACTTTTTCTTTATTTAAATTCCACATTCCGATTTAGTAAGCGAAGCGCACCAACTTCGTACTTACAAAAACCGGTGTGTTACAAAAAACCTTGTGAACTATAGTACACCTCGTTTTGGTTGTTGTGGCCAAAATCCAACATCTGTTGTGTAAGGTTTTGAAAGTCAAACATAGCTGGTTGACTTTCTGGGTAACTTTGACCAAACGTTGAAGCCCTATCATGAATTTCGCGGATGCCTTCTCGCTGAGAATTAGTTACAAGATAAACATTAGTAGTTATATAGAAAAATGTTACTTACATATACAATATATACAAATGTTACATACATAAAAATATTGGTGGGCTCCCCATTCGGGCTATTGATTGGCAGGTGTTCGACGTGTTAGAATGTAGACGCTGAAAACTATACGTGCAATGTACCATTCCTTATAATCCGGACTGGTAGTGTTACTACCTCGTTGCCCTTCATATTAACAACTCTCTCCGTTGTTCCAGCAATCAACATATTCTCGATGTTTTTCAACCCAATCAATGTCGGCTTTACCCTTGAGTGTCATGTCATGTAGTTCTCGGTATTTATTTGGTGGAAGCACAAAAAAAGTAGTCGGAATTTGCTGAACGAAACCAAGCTGTCTACATAATCTTTGTGGGACGTGGGGTTCAACGGTAGAATAAAAAATCATCCAGTCAATATAGACCCACAAATTCCTATCATGTGTACATTCGGCAGGGAGTGTCCTCAAAATATATGTTGTGTAAGGCTCCCCGATAAACTGTAAACAAAATACACCATAATTTTATATATACTAGACAACGGTATATAGATAAACATTATTTAACGGTGTCTTAAAATGCCACAATCAACTATATTTAATATAAGCAAATGTTACAAAATTAACATTTAAATATATACGTACATATATATATATATACGTACATATATATACGTATATATATATATACGTATATATATACGTATATATATATATATATGTATATATATACGTATATATATACGTATATATATATATATATATATATATATATATATATATACGTTTTTAATTATACGTAGTTATACCTGATCATCATCTAATGTAGTGAAAGCTGAGCGGGTTGTTGTAATACAGTGAGCTGGAGTATTCTTATTGCCAAAGGTTGTATTCCACCTAATATACGTGTTTTACAAAAAATTATACATTTAAAAAAAATTATACATTTAAATAGATTTACGTATATAAGCTTTAATAAATAAAGTTATAAGAATATAATTGAATAATACCTAGTTGCATACGGGTGTGTCAGGTTGTAGTGGCATTCAATACGAGCTGGGGCAATGATCGGTATTCTCTCATATGCCCAAATCTGTAACAACCACAAAGCTCCTTGTATACCTTCTTTCGTGAATTTTCAGCTGCTTTACACAAATTTCTATGCAAATAAGCTAAGACTGCAGTCCCCCAACTTCTACGGGCCTCAACACTAAAATCTTCAAAGTTGGCCACATAGTTCAACGGGACCTCATGAGAGCTAGAATCCGGAAATAAATGCCCAGCAAGCATAATTAAAATGTACAATCTAGCTCTCTGTTTATAACCTTCTTCAGTTTCGACTACCCGATACTTCAAAAATTCAACCAAAGTGCCAATTACTATTTTTCCGGTAGAGATTTCTTCTTCTTCTACCTCAATACCTAGCATTAATTCACCGTATTTGTAAGACCCGTTTATTTGTAGTGTACATAAGTGTAGTTAATGTACTTGAAGTGGGGTTTTGGTTGTACATATTAAAAAGAATGCAGAAAATTGGTCTGGGCGTTTGGCGCGCCGCGCCATTGTTCTGTGACAGATTCCTTTTTAATTAGATATTTTGAGGGCAAATTGATAAAATCACAAGGAATCTGACTTTAAGGCTTGGGATCAGTTGTTGGAGCCTCATTTACTCCATTTCCACCCACTTAATCATCTTCCATTAAATCCTAGAGAGAGAGGAGGTTCTAGAGTGAGAAAGCTCCATTAAAGGAAGAAGGAGGTTGAATCGGGTCTTAGTGCGAGTTCTAAAGTCGTTCATCTAATCGCTAGCTACGTGGTGATTGTGTTGGTATGTTATAAAACCTAATTTCTAACTTTAATTGTATTAAGGGTTAGGGTTTGGGTAGTGTTGCACATAAAACCCATTTGTTAGTGAATTAGGGGTTTTGGGTGAATTTGGGTCATGTAGACCCAAAGATGACTAATTAGGGTTTTCAAAGTATCAATTTATGTTTATGAGCCTAAATTAGTTAGTGAAATTACTAGCACACTTATATATATGTAAATGGGTGTTGTGTGGGTTAGTGGATGACCCGAAATGGGTGTGTTGACCTTAAATTGGTCAAATGGGTCAAAGTGGACCTAAGATAGTTAATGTTTGTAATTAATGCATAAACCTAGTGTTAAAAGGTGTTTTAAGACCTAACTTGGCTAATGTTAGGGTTTTGGCGAAAGATGACCCAAATTTAGGGTTAAGTGCACAAATGGGTCAAAATGACCTAGTAGTAGTGAGTGTTGTGGGTTTGACCAACTTGAATGGTTGATTGATTATGTTTATATTATAATAGGTGCGTTACCTTAAAGATTCAAGCTTGGTTTATTGATTCACCAAAGGCGTAAGGTGAGTGGAATGATTATATGCGTAGGTATATAATGTATTTATTTGTTGTAGCGTGAGATGTGAAGTGTCGATGTGCTAAGACACCACATTTCACGTGACGAGTGAAGTGTCGATGTGCTAAGACACCACTCAAAGTAATAAGATAGGTGAAGTGTCGATGTGTTAAGACACCACCCGGGGTGTAGTGTCGATGTGTTAAGACACCACCCGGAGTGAAGTATCGATGTGCTAAGATGCCACTCCAAGTAAGTTGAAGGGTGAAGTGCCGATGTGTTAAGGCGCCACTCGAGGTGAAGTATCGACGTGTTAAGGTGCCACCCATGGGGTTAGTATACGAAGTGTTAAGTGCATTAATGGTAGTTATGAACTCCGACGGTCTTTAAACACCGTTCCTTGTTCGATTGGTTAACCATGGTTATTGTGTTGTAGAGTAAGCATATTATATTTATTCAAGTAAAATATGCTATTGTTATGCTAGTTTGGTTATTGGAGGTTATAGCTTGTATTTATGACGATAAGCTAATTGTGTTTGCTAGCATGTATACGGTATCCGTGTAAATGTTTGCAAATAGATATATTATATATGTATGTGTGTAATTATTGCATTCACTAAGCGTTAGCTTACCCTCTCGTTGTTTACCATTTTATAGGTTCCGACGTGGATAAAGGTAAGGGCATACGGTTGGATTAGAGATCCCGCTTGTTAGGGGACGCCTTTTGGATGTGTTAGCTTTTGGAGTTTGACAATGACTTGGGTAGTTTAATCCCAAACACCATGTTCATCGCGTCGTTTGGTACTTAAACTTTTTGGTGGTCGAAACTCACGTTATGTATTAAACTCGTAAAACGGCCAAAGTGGGCCCCGCTTTATAAAACTTATTTTATGTTTGAATTGTGTTAGTTTTATATGTTTGAATATGTTGTTAAAAGCGTTTTGTCTAATTATGTCGGGAAGTGGCCGATCTTTTTCGCGTTTCATGACTTTTGGGACAGACCAGTTTGGCGCGTCGCGCGGCCATATGACGCACCGCGCCATATGATGTTCCAGCAAAAAAAAATTATTTGTTATTTTTACGCGGGTTGTTCGTGATTTGGTTTGGGTTGTTACAAGTGGTATCGGAGCATGGTCTAAGGGATTTAGGCGACTTGAGATAGGTGCCTAGACTTAGACTTTATTGTGTGTACGCTTTATGAAATGTCCCGTTCTTATTGATTAAAAACGTTCCATATTAATTGATTTCGTTGCGAGGTTTTGACCTCTATATGAGACGTTTTTCAAAGACTGCATTCATTTTAAAACAAACCATAACCTTTATTTCATCAATAAAGGTTTAAAAAGCTTTACGTAGATTATCAAATAATGATAATCTAAAATATCCTGTTTACACACGACCATTACATAATGGTTTACAATACAAATATGTTACAACAAAATAAGTTTCTTGAATGCAGTTTTTACACAATATCATACAAGCATGGACTCCAAATCTCGTCCTTATTTAAGTATGCGACAGCGGAAGCTCTTAATAATCACCTGAGAATAAACATGCTTAAAACGTCAACAAAAATGTTGGTGAGTTATAGGTTTAACCTATATATATCAAATCATAATAATAGACCACAAGATTTCATATTTCAATACACATCTCATACATAGAGATAAAAATCATTCATATGGTGAACACCTGGTAACCGACATTAACAAGATGCATATATAAGAATATCCCCATCATTCCGGGACACCCTTCGGATATGATATAAATTTCGAAGTACTAAAGCATCCGGTACTTTGGATGGGGTTTGTTAGGCCCAATAGATCTATCTTTAGGATTCGCGTCAATTAGGGTGTCTGTTCCCTAATTCTTAGATTACCAGACTTAATAAAAAGGGGCATATTCGATTTCGATAATTCAACCATAGAATGTAGTTTCACGTACTTGTGTCTATTTTGTAAATCATTTATAAAACCTGCATGTATTCTCATCCCAAAAATATTAGATTTTAAAAGTGGGACTATAACTCACTTTCACAGATTTTTACTTCGTCGGAAAGTAAGACTTGGCCACTGGTTGATTCACGAACCTATAACAATATATACATATATATCAAAGTATGTTCAAAATACATTTACAACACTTTTAATATATTTTGATGTTTTAAGTTTATTAAGTCAGCTGTCCTCGTTAGTAACCTACAACTAGTTGTCCACAGTTAGATGTACAGAAATAAATCAATAAATATTATCTTGAATCAATCCACGACCCAGTGTATACGTATCTCAGTATTGATCACAACTCAAACTATATATATTTTGGAATCAACCTCAACCCTGTATAGCTAACTCCAACATTCACATATAGAGTGTCTATGGTTGTTCCGAAATATATATAGATGTGTCGACATGATAGGTCGAAACATTGTATACGTGTCTATGGTATCTCAAGATTACAAAATATACAATACAAGTTGATTAAGTTATGGTTGGAATAGATTTGTTACCAATTTTCACGTAGCTAAAATGAGAAAAATTATCCAATCTTATTTTACCCATAACTTCTTCATTTTAAATCCGTTTTGAGTGAATCAAATTGATATGGTTTCATATTGAACTATATTTTATGAATCTAAACATAAAAATTATAGGTTTATAGTGGGAAAAATATGTTACAAGTCGTTTTTGTAAAGGTAGTCATTTCAGTCGAAAGAACGACGTCTAGATGACCATTTTAGAAAACATACTTCCACTTTGAGTTTAACCATAATTTTTGGATATAGTTTCATGTTCATAATAATAATCATTTTCTCAGAATAACAACTTTTTAAATCAAATTTTATCATAGTTTTTAATTAACTAACCCAAAACAGCCCGCGGTGTTACTACGACGGCGTAAATCCGGTTTTACGGTGTTTTTCGTGTCTCCAGGTTTTAAATCATTAAGTTAGCATATCATATAGATATAGAACATGTGTTTAGTTGATTTTAAAAGTCAAGTTAGAAGGATTAACTTTTGTTTGCGAACAAGTTTAGAATTAACTAAACTATGTTCTAGTGATTACAAGTTTAAACCTTCGAATAAGATAGCTTTATATGTATGAATCAAATGATGTTATGAACATCATTACTACCTTAAGTTCCTTGGATAAACCTACTGGAAAAGAGAAAAATGGATCTAGCTTCAACGGATCCTTGGATGGTTCGAAGTTCTTGAAGCAGAATCATGACACGAAAACAAGTTCAAGTAAGATCATTACTTGAAATAAGATTGTTATAGTTATAGAAATTGAACCAAAGTTTGAATATGATTATTACCTTGTATTAGAATGATAACCTACTGTAAGAAACAAAGATTTCTTGAGGTTGGATGATCACCTTACAAGATTGGAAGTGAGCTAGCAAACTTGAAAGTATTCTTGATTTTATGTAACTAGAACTTGTAAAATATATGAAGAACACTTAGAACTTGAAGATATAACTTGAGAGAGATCAATTAGATGAAGAAAATTGAAGAATGAAAGTGTTTGTAGGTGTTTTTGGTCGTTGGTGTATGGATTAGATATAAAGGATATGTAATTTTGTTTTCATGTAAATAAGTCATGAATGATTACTCATATTTTTGTAATTTTATGAGATATTTCATGCTAGTTGCCAAATGATGGTTCCCACATGTGTTATGTGACTCACATGGGCTGCTAAGAGATGATCATTGGAGTGTATATACCAATAGTACATACATCTAAAAGCTGTGTATTGTACGAGTACGAATACGGGTGCATACGAGTAGAATTGTTGATGAAACTGAACGAGGATGTAATTGTAAGCATTTTTGTTAAGAAGAAGTATTTTGATAAGTGTATTGAAGTCTTTCAAAAGTGTATAAATACATATTAAAACACTACATGTATATACATTTTAACTGAGTCGTTAAGTCATCGTTAGTCGTTACATGTAAGTGTTGTTTTGAAACCTTTAGGTTAACGATCTTGTTAAATGTTGTTAACCCAATATTTATAATATCAAATGAGATTTTAAATTATTATATTATCATGATATTATCATGTATGAATATCTCTTAATATGATATATATACATTAAATGTCGTTACAACGATAATCGTTACATATATGTCTCGTTTAAAAATCATTAAGTTAGTAGTCTTGTTTTTACATATGTAGTTCATTGTTAATATACTTAATGATATGTTTACTTATCATAGTATCATGTTAACTATATATATATATCCATATATATGTCATCATATAGTTTTTACAAGTTTTAACGTTCGTGAATCACCGGTCAACTTGGGTGGTCAATTGTCTATATGAAACATATTTCAATTAATCAAGTCTTAATAAGTGTGATTGCTTAACATGTTGGAAACATTTAATCATGTAAATATCAATCTCAATTAATATATATAAACATGGAAAAGTTCGGGTCACTACACTTTATGCGGGACTTGTAGGACTTTGGGTCTAATCGGGAATTGTTAGTGCTTTGATTTATGTGAGCTAACATTGTGCAAATTGATTTGTGTTGTGTTTAGTAATCATCAAGCGAGATGGACGTTGTACTAGCGAGTTAATGAGGCGTGTTCGCGTAACAATGATTAGCTACCATTGTTACGGGTTCAAATCGTGTCAAACAAGCGATGTACGACGATTGTTGAGCAAGATGGGGTAGTGTGGTGTATATGTATATACATATGTGTTACGTCCCTTCATTTTGTTGTTTAATCTTTTCCGTTTTATAGAATGAAGATGAGAAATGGACACGACGCCAATGATGGAAGTACGAGTGAGGACGTTGAGTTCACGGCCAAAGTTGAGGCCATCTTTAAACGTCAAAAGGCGGAGTTCCTCAAGGATGTTAAGAAAATATTTCTAGATACGATTGACGAGCAATTTGTCAATGTAGTCAAGGAGCAAGTGAAGGCCGTTCTTCACGAAGATAATGTGGGAAGACGGGACTTTCTCTATAAGAACTTCAAGGATTCTCAACCTCCCACCTTTGAAGGTGAGCGAGACCCTCTAAAGAGTGCCCGTTGGATCTCTGATATGGAGGGGGCCTTCCGTACTTGTGAATGTCCTCACGATAAGAAGATAAGGTATGGGTATGGTATGTTGAGGGGTGATGCTAAGTTGTGGTGGGACGCAAAGCTCCAAGTTTATGGTGAAGAGAAATGCATGGAATTCACGTGGGATGAATTCAAGTCCGAATTTTTCAAGGAATACCGAACTTCGGCCGATCTTACTAGGCTTAAGGATGAGTTACGTTCTTTGAGGCAAGGGTCAATGGATTTGAACACTCTCAAATCCGTGTTTTTGTCCAAGACCCAATTTTTTCCGGAGTATGTCGGGAATGATAAGATGTTGAAGGAAGACTTTTACCGAACGTTGAAAGATTGTTATCAAGATAAGATTAGTGTAACGGTGGTGAAAACTTTTGATGAGTTATTTGATATGGCCAAGGGTTTTGAGGCGCTCGTATTGAGGAAGAGCGGCTTTACTTTTGGCAAGAGAAAGAGTGAAGGTTCGAACCATTCGAACTTTTCGAGCAAAAAGAAAAAAAAGGGTTTCGGTAATGCTAGTGGTGGAAAGAAAGGTGCTTTCGGGAATTTTTCTTATTCGTGTTACAATTGTGGACAAAAGGGCCACATGGCTCGTGAATGTCCAAGTTTATCCTCCGCAACCAAAATCACTTGTTTCAATTGTGGTAAGGAGGGGCACAAAAGGCCCGAGTGTCCCGAGTTGCGCAATGATAATGTTAAGCGGTTAGAGAAGGCGGAGGGTATGGCTAGGGGTCGCAATTATTTGATGACCAATGATGAAGCCAAGCAATCCAACGAAGTTGTCTCAGGTACTTTCATGGTTAATTCTCATCCGGCAAGGATACTTTTCGATAGTGGTGCTAACTTGTCGTTCGTGTCACCAAAATTTGTGCCTAAACTTAATAAACCATTTGCTAAGTTAAGTCGTCCGGTAGAAGTCGAAATAGCGGACGGCAAGACGGTGCTAGTGGTTGATGTGTGTAAAAATTGTGATGTTGTATTTGGTGCCGAAAGTTTTAAAATCGATCTCATACCGATGACTTTGGGCGATTTTGATATCGTTGTGGGTATGGATTGGCACAATCGAAATAGAGCAGACATTGCATGCCATGGTAAGTTTATTCGGGTAAAGACCCCAAGTGGGGGAGAGTTAATTATTCATGGCGATAAGCGAAGAAGACTTGTACCGATATGTTCTTTTGCACGGGCACATCGTTTCCTTGTTAGTGGTGGCATGGCTTTTCTTGCCCATGTTGTTGATACTCGTGATGAGCCACCACCCATTCGTGAAATTCCGGTGGTTAGTGAATTCGAAGACGTTTTTTCGGACGAATTATCGGGTGTTCCGGCGAAAAGGCAAGTTGAATTTCGCATTGAGTTAGTTCCGGGGGCTACCCCCAATGCTAAAACTCCTTATCGTTTAGCACCGACAGAAATGCAAGAGTTGTTAAATCAAACCCAAGAGTTACTTGAGAAGGGTTTTATCCGACTGAGTGCTTCACCATGGGGCGCTCCGGTTTTATTTGTGAAGAAGAAGGATGGTAGTATGCGGATGTGCATTGATTACTGGGAGTTGAATAAAGTGACGATCAAGAATCGTTATCCATTGCCTCAGATCGACGATTTGTTTGACCAACGCCAAGGTGCGACGTATTTCTCGAAGATTGACCTACGGTTCGACTATCACCAAATGCGGGTCCGTGAGAAACATATTGAGAAAACGGCTTTTCGAACGCGTTATGGGCATTTTGAGTTTGTAGTTATGCCTTTTGGTCTTACGAATGCACCGGCGGCATTCATGGACCTTATAAACCGAGTGTGCCAACCTATGTTGGACAAGTCGGTGATTGTGTTCATTGACGACATACTAGTCTACTCGAAAAGTATGAACGAACATGAACGTCATTTGCGGGAGGTTTTGAAGACATTACGAAAGGAGAAGTTGTATGCTAAGTTCTCCAAATGTGAATTTTGGCTAAGGGAGGTTCAATTCCTTGGCCACATTGTGAACAAAGACGGTATTCAAGTAGATCCGGGGAAGATTGAGACGGTGAAGAGTTGAAGACAACCGACTACGCCTACGGAGGTCCGAAGTTTTCTCGGATTGGCCGGTTATTATCGTCGGTTTATCCAAGACTTTTCTAAGATTGCTTCTTCGTTGACGAAATTGACTAGGAAGAACGCGAGGTTTGTTTAGGAGAACGAGCAAGAAATTGCTTTTCAATTGTTAAAAGAGAAGTTGTGTCAAGCTCCGGTGTTAGTTTTGCCGGAAGGGGTGGAAGACATGACGGTTTATTGTGATGCTTCGTTAAAAGGGCTCGGGTGTGTTCTAATGCAAAGAGGTAAAGTCATCGCTTATGCCTCTCGACAATTAAAGGAACACGAAACAAGATATCCGACTCATGATCTTGAGTTGGCGGCGGCGGTACATGCGTTAAAAATTTGGCGCCACTACTTGTATGGTGTCAAGAGTACGATTTATTCGGATCATAAGAGTTTGAAACATCTCTTTAATCAACGAGATTTAAATTATCGTCAACGTAGGTGGATGGACGTGGTGAAAGATTATGATTGTGAAATACTTTATCATCCGGGCAAGGCGAATGTGGTCGCGGATGCGTTAATTCGAAAGAGTCATCACCCGGCGTTACGATTGGGATTGTTACGTATGATTATTACTAACGATTTTCTTGAAAAACTTGGTGTGATTCAAATAGAGGCTTACGTTCACAACAAGCATGCGGAACGAATTGTGGGGCAATCAAAATTCATTACTATGGGTTCGCGTGGTTTGTTGTATTTTCAAGGAAGAGTGTGGGTGCCGAAGATGGGTGATTATCGACAAGTGCTACTTGATGAAGCACATAAGTCAAAGTATTCCATTCATCCGGGAGCGATGAAAATGTATCTTGACTTAAAGAAAGATTATTGGTGGCCGGGCATGAAACGTGATGTAGTAAAGTACGTTGAGCAATGCATCACGTGTTTGCAAGTTAAGGCCGAGCACCAAAAGCCGTATGGTAAGTTACAACCATTAGAAATCCCGAAGTGGAAATGGGAGCACATTACCATGGATTTCATCATAAAGTTACCTAAAACGGCGAGAACCCAATTTGATTCGATTTGGGTGATAGTTGATCGATTGACAAAAAGTGCTTTGTTTCTTCCCATTCGGGAAGCGATATCGTCAGAGGCATTGGCTAAGTTGTTTGTTAAGGAAGTAGTATCGAGACACGGGGTTCCTATATCTATTGTTTTGGATAGAGATACTCGTTTTACATCTCGGTTTTGGGAAAATTTTCACGAAGATATGGGTACACAATTGAAATTGAGCACGGCGTATCATCCTCAAACGTACGGTCAAACCGAACGTACGAATCAAACTTTGGAAGATATGTTACGGGCGTGCATTATTAATTTCGGTGGTAGTTGGGATGAGCATTTGCCTTTGGTGGAATTCTCGTACAATAATAGTTATCACACTAGTATCGGGATGCCACCTTATGAGATGCTTTATGGGCGTAGGTGTCGAACTCCAATTTGTTGGGGTGAAGTAGGTCAAAGAGAAATTGGGAGTACCGATTTGGTTTTGGAGACGAATAGCAAGATTGATGTGATTCGAGAGCATTTGAAAAAGGCTCAAGATAGGCAAAAGTCTTATGCCGACAAACATAGACGAACGATCGAATTTCAAGAAGGTGACATGGTGATGCTTAAGGTTTCGCCATGGAAGGGTATTATTCGATTTCAAAAATGAGGAAAGTTAGCTCCTCGGTTTATTGGGCCATTTAAGGTTTTAGCTCGTGTTGGTGAAGTCGCGTATCGTTTGGAATTACCCGAAGAGCTTGCGGGGATTCATAATACATTTCATGTTTCCTATCTCCATAAGTGTCTTGCGGATGATTCTTCATGGATGCCATTAGACGAAATTGAGCTAAACAATAAGTTAGAATATGTTGAAGAGCCGATTTCCATACTCGATGAAAAGGTCAAAAGGTTGAGACATAAAGAGGTGAGAACTTTAAAATTCCAATGGCGTCGTAGTAAAGGTTCCGAGTTTACTTGGGAGCCCGAAGAGTTTGTGTTGGTTTATCTTCCTTCTTGTCATGCGGCGTGGATCGCGAGGACGCGCTCCGATTCAAGTGGGGGAGAGTGGTAAGACCCGTTTATTTGTAGTGTACATAAGTGTAGTTAATGTACTTGAAGTGGAGTTTTAGTTGTACATATTAAAAAGAATGCAGAAAACTGGTCTGGGCGTTTGGCGCGCCGCGCCATTGTTCTGTGACAGATTCCTTTTTAATTAGATATTTTGAGGGCAAATTGGTAAAATCACAAGGAATCCGACTTTAAGGCTTGGGATCAGTTGTTGGAGCCTCATTTACTCCATTTCCACCCGCTTAATCATCTTCCATTAAATCCTAGAGAGAGAGGAGGTTCTAGAGTGAGAAAGCTCCATTAAAGGAAGAAGGAGGTTGAATCGGGTCTTAGTGCGAGTTCTAAAGTCGTTCATCTAATCGCTAGCTACGTGGTGATTGTGTTGGTATGTTATAAAACCTAATTTCTTACTTTAATTGTATTAAGGGTTAGGGTTTGGATAGTGTTGCACATAAAACCCATTTGTTAGTGAATTAGGGGTTTTGGGTGAATTTGGGTCATGTTGACCTAAAGATGACTAATTAGGGTTTTCAAAGTATCAATTTATGTTTATGAGCCTAAATTGGTTAGTGAAATTACTAGCACACTTATATATATGTAAATGGGTGTTGTGTGGGTTAGTGGATGACCCGAAATGGGTGTGTTGACCTTAAATTGGTCAAATGGGTCAAAGTGGACCTAAGATAGTTAATGTTTGTAATTAATGCATAAACCTAGTGTTAAAAGGTATTTTAAGACCTAACTTGGCTAATGTTAGGGTTTTGGCGAAAGATGACCCAATTTTAGGGTTAAGTGCCCAAATGGGTCAAAATGACCTAGTAGTAGTGAGTGTTGTGGGTTTGACCAACTTGAATGGTTGATTGATTATGTGTATATTATAATAGGAGCGTTACCTGGAAAATTCAAGCTTGGTTTATTGATTCACCAAAGGCGTAAGGTGAGTGGAATGATTATATGCGTAGGTATATAATGTATTTATTTGTTGTAGCGTGAGATGTGAAGTGTCGATGTGTTAAGACACCACATTTCACGTGACGAGTGAAGTGTCGATGTGCTAAGACACTACTCAAAGTAATATGACGGGTGAAGTGTCGATGTGTTAAGACGCCACCCGGGGTGAAGTGTCGATGTGTTAAGACACCACCCGGAGTGAAGTATCGATGTGCTAAGATGCCACTCCAAGTAAGTTGAAGGGTGAAGTGCCGATGTGTTAAGGCGCCACTCGAGGTGAAGTATCGACGTGTTAAGATGCTACCCGTGGGGTTAGTGTACGAAGTGTTAAGTGCACTAATGGTAGTTATGAACTCCGACGGTCTTTAAACACCGTTCCTTGTTCGATTGGTTAACCATGGTTATTGTGTTGTAGAGTAAGCATATTATATTTGTTCAAGTTAAATATGCTATTGTTATACTAGTTTGGTTATTGGAGGTTATAGCTTGTATTTATGACGATAAGCTAATTGTGTTTGCTAGCATGTATACGGTATGCGTGTAAGTGTTTGTAAATAGATATATTATACATGTATGTGTGTAATTATTGCATTCACTAAGCGTTAGCTTACCCTCTCGTTGTTTACCATTTTATAGGTTCCGGCGTGGATAAGAGTAAGGGCATACGGTTGGATTAGAGATCCCGCTTGTTAGGGGATGCCTTTTGGATGTGTTAGCTTTTGAAGTTTGACCATGACTTGGGTAGTTTAATCCCAAACACCATGTTCATCGCGTCGTTTGGTACTTAAACTTTTTGATGGTCGAAACTCACGTTATGTATTAAACTCGTAAAACGGCCAAAGTGGGCCTCGCTTTGTATAACTTATTTTATGTTTGAATTGTGTTAGTTTTACATGTTTGAATATGTTGTTAAAAGCGTTTTGTCTAATTATGTCGAGAAGTGGCCGATCTTTTTCGTGTTTCATGACTTTTGGGACAGACCAGTTTGGCGCGCCGCGCGGCCATATGGCGCGCCGCGCGGCCATATGGCGCGCCGCGCGGCCATATGGCGCGCCGCGCCATATGCTGTTCCAGCAAAAAAAAAAAAATTTGTTATTTTTACGCGGGTTGTTCGTGGTTTAGTTTGGGTTGTTACAGTATTCGATCCAACATTCCTTATCACAACACAACCACACTCCAGATACATGTTGTCCGTTTATGGGTAGACCCCATAAAACTTGAATATTTTGTAAAGTAACGATTGCTTCACAGACTGAAAAGTGAAAGGTGTGTGTCTCCGGACGCCACCTTTCAACCAATGCAGTAATTAGTGCATGATCTAACTTATGAAAACCGGTAGAGAAAACACCGGCTAACCCCGCTTGACGAATATAATCAAAGACTCTTGGGTGTATTTGTTGTCCGGGGAGTGTCTTAATGTGATCCCAAAGAGCTTTATCAGCTCTTCGCGCGTTCAACTGATTCCTAGCATCTGCACCCGAAAATATTTTAAATGAACGATGTTGTCGTGTCGCTTGTAACCACAACAATTCGTTGTTTGGCGGTTGCTCGTTTACTTGTATTCCCGCCATTGCTTGATAATTTTATAGTGTTAATGTATGCTTGATAATTTTATAGTGTAAATATATATGCTTGATAATTTTATAGTGTAAATGGGAATATGTAAATGGTTGCTAGTTCTATGGGTTTAAGTAGGATTGATAATTGATTCTATTCATTTTTTTGGTCACATGCATGCAAATAGAAATATAGAGCAAACAGAAATAATTCACGTAGACTAGAGTATAGCTGACGTGTGGGTCCCGTTTGTGGTGAATGCGGTACGTCCACAAGGGGGTTCCGGGTTTCCCATATGCGGTACCCCCTCCTTTACTCCATTCTGTGACTTTATACATGCGGTACCCGTTCACATCATGTCCCACGCAGCTTTTTAAGCTTTTTGCTGTTTTTTTCAGCATCCCCCATCTCCCACATGCGGCACCCCCTTTTTTTTAACCATCCCGCAACTTCCACATGCGGGTATACATGTTTCATAAAAAATAATTTGACAATACGGGTACAATAAAGAGATTTGGGATAGATACGGTTTTGGCAAAAAATTCAGTTCTGGAGGCCTATTGCATAACAAGCTAGTTTGCTAAATAAGTTTTTTCGTGTTCATCCTCTTGCGTTAACTGCTACTCACGATTTTATGATTTATGTTGCTATATAGGTTAAAATCTCTTCAGATATATGTTAATCGATGCTACAGAAATTCTAAAATCAATTTTAAAGCTTCATTCAGTCAGATTGAAAGTTTCACTAAAGCTTCATCTTGAAGATGATGAAGAGGATCATTGTTGCAAAAAATCTTGTAAGAAAGGGATCAATCGTGTATTTTTGACTAACAGAGAGTTTAACAAAAAATAAAGCAGGGACAAATTTGGGACGTTATTTGACATTTAAGGATGATTTATGCAGTTTTGTTAACACATGGACGATTTGGGAAAAAAAAAATCATAAACACATGGACGATTTGGGCAATTTTGTCTTTTTTTTTTCTTTTTTCAAAGCCATATCCATAAGCAAGGTTGCAAAATTCGCTATTCGGGGATTAATCGGTCGGCACTTTAGAAGGATTAATCGGTAATTCGGAGATTAATCGGGGATTAATCGGATTGTACTTTATACATTTAAATATTAAATTTTAATAACTATATGTGTAAATATAGTAAAAAATCATAAATATAAAAATAAAATTTAACATGATTGTCTAAAATTATTCATTCTGCTTAATAATTATAAAGTTATAGTTTAAATTCATGTTAAAATGGCAATCATTTTTTATTTTGACCGACTTTGATTACCAAATTCGATTTTGACCCATCAATTGACGTTAACCGTTTAATTAAACGGATTTTTAGAAATCGGAACGGATTGCTCTTAAAAATGATTAATCGGGGATTAATCGGCGAGTAATCGGGTTTTTTACAACACTGTCCATAAGGGTAACTGATTAATTGGGTCAGTCGGTAACACTAAATTCGTTGTCCGATGATTTGAAGCTTTGAAGCAAACAAAGATGGTAAAGTGTCTTTTCTAATAATGAAATATGATTTGAAGTTTAATAAGGAAGGTGGCAAATGAAAGCTTTGAGTTACAAGTGAAAAAAGATGGCTTGGTGGGTGAATACTTTTCCAGATGATTTACCAACTCCCATAGTCCCATTTTACTTAAACCCGGTTTTTGAATCACCGGGTTTAGAAAAGTTTGACCAAAAGCACATAACCCGGTTTTGACACCACCTAAATGCCATGTGAATAAACTAACATTCAGAAGACTGGTTATATATATACTTGTTACATAAAAATGTTGTATGCAAATAGTAGTTTTACAAACTCTCACCAAAATCATACTAATTGGCAAAAAAACAAAAAATAAATAAATAAATAAATAAATCGTTTCTACACAATATACGAAGTTATTAATATAACTAAATGTGAGGAGTACACTCCGTGGACGTTTCACGTAGTCGACATTGTTACGAAAATCGTTGTTCATTTTTTTTTTTTTTTATATAAAATGTTTTGCTGTTAAAACAATAAATATTAACTCAAATTATAAACAAGAGAAATGCTATAGCCACTCACTCTTTACCAAAAAAACATTCACACAATGACGTGGCTAAATGATCTGGCAATCCACGTAAACTAGTGAGTATTAATTGCTTCCATTTTTGTTTTAATATGTTTCTTTCAATTAATATCCATTGTACAAAAATATAAACCGCCAATTATTTATCCATTTTCTCTATCACAGATTACAGATTGAAAGTGTTTTTTTATTTCTTCCCCAAAGCAAAATCTCTCTAATTTTCATTATTGATTACGGAGCTAATAAAATAATTCGTTAAACTTGTAAACTTAGAGGGTGTGTAATTGCTAGCGGATTTTTGTCTATATATTGAGAGTTTGGTTTTAATTTAATGATGTTTTTTCCTGCTTTTTTCAATCGATTAGAGTTTGGTGTGTAATGATGTTTTTTCCTGCTTTTTTCAATATTCGCATTAAATATAAAATTTAGAAACAAAAACAAAAATAAGGTCATGAATCTAGAAAAATAAAAAAGCGGCAAAAAATACTCGAACAATAAAACAAAGACGTTATAAAAGCAGCAATGTTTTGTGGCTATTGATGAGATAGTAGCACCAACGTAATTCTCGATGTACCTAAATACGACATTAAATAAAAACAAGTATCATAGTGAATTTTTTGTTCTCCGACCTACTCATTTTCTTTTAATTAATTGGTGAAAACTTCTTCCATTTCTCTAGATCTACTCCATTTGATTTTAACCCTTTTTCTTCAGCCGCAACCAGCGTCTCTTGCTGCTTTCCTCCGTTTGTAGGTTTGTAGCATCTTGATATACTCCTCACCAACCACCGGCATCTCGCCGGTGTTCCGGTGTTACTAGCTTTATGTTTAAATAAAGGTCCATCGCTTCTTTCCCTTTCCGGCGATGGCTTTAGCCTGATTGGATTCTCCGGCCACAAGGCCGGTCTCCAGGCGACGATATTGTTCGGGTTCTCCACGAGATCTGGTTTTCGATTTTTGGTGTGGGGTTGATTGTCGGTTTCTCGCTATCGTTCGGGGTTTTCGAGACTCTAGATCTTGCTGGAAGATCTCTTTGGGCCGGAATCTGTGTGATCGACGTTCTCTCGATTATCTCCGGCCTATGATGCTCTTTCTTTGTGGATCTGGGTGTCTCTCAAGCTCAGGGTGGTTTGCTTTATTCGCCGGATTTTCGTTTGTCTCGCCTGAGTTTCTATTTCCGGCCTATTTCCTCTCTATAATCAGGCGACGAACACCTTATAGGTGTTCTGGTTGTTGCAGCAGGTTATTAGCTGGTTTTTGTGGTTAGGCGGCGAACACCTTTTTGGTGGTGGAGTAGTTTGGTGGTGGCCGGTTTTTTTTCCGGTCGTCGGCTTTTTTGCCGGAGTTACTGTTTGGGTGTTCTTTCAGGTTTTTGCTCGGGATGTGTTATCATTTGCGACGTTCTCTCGCTTAAGGGCTTTGGTCTTGGAGTAATCTTGAAGGTGCCGGTTTTTTTTCGGTGGTTGTCCAGGTGGTTTCTTTGGTAGGTCGATGACGGTTTTTTTTTCATTTGTTTTGTAATGGTAACGGTCGGAGTTCTCCCGATCGGTGTCAATGGTTTATTGTTTATTTTGGGTGTAGTATAGTCGGTATTTTAGTTTCCTAGGTTTTAACTTTAGTTGAAATAGTTTCCTTGTAAAACGCGATTTCTCATCCAGTTGATGAGCCGTTTGTTAGGTTTGTCTAGTCTTAGCTAGAGCTCGTTTGTTTGGATTCTATTATATCGGTTGTATGAGTTGATCTTCGGATCCGTTATTAATGTTATCGTTTTTTTGCCAAAAAAAAAAAAAAAAAAAACAAGTATCATAATGGTATTTAAACAGGCACAACAATTTACATATGAAGGTATTGCTTATCCTAAGATCTAAAAGTGCAAAATTCGCGTTTAAAAATAGTAAAATGTCATTTTCGAAATCTAAACTGCTTCAAATGGGAGAAAGCTTTAAGGAAGTCTTGCTCGTAGCGCCGTTTTCTAGTTATCTTGCGAAAATGGGCCTCATCTGCACGTTCTGTCGTTCTGATGGAAAAATCGTAATGTCCAAGAACTGGAATTTCTTGTAGTAATACGTAGTATTGCTATATTCGTCGAATAATATTCGTCGAATTAAATACATATATTACTGGTAAAAGGTATATGATATGCATGTTTTTGGAAAGCTGGCGAAAAATCAATGACTTTTCATTTAGATATCTAATAGTTTCGATGAACGGATTAAAAGATATGATCAACTGAATTATTATTGACGTTAATTGAAATTGCTTTTGAATCTACAATTAAGATTTAAACAACTTGTTTACGAGATTGATAAAATAGATTTTTGAATATTACCAACCGAGTAAATAACTCCTTATATAAGGTATGTCTCGTTTTGTTAAACTATTGTCAAAATTGACTTTTTGAAACGACTTTGGATAACTTTTGTATGTCAATCTCGAGCATTAGGATTGTGATACACTATGACCAGACCTAGCTTGATAGACATTTATTGACCAACATATGTTCTCTAGGTTGAGATCTACGGTTATTTGGTAAATCGAGTTTCAGTCACATTTTGGTGAACGACTTTATATGCTGCTAAGGTGAGTTTATAGATCCCTTTTTAAATACTTTAAATATTTTGGGCTGAGAATACATGCAATTTATTTTAAACGCAATGGATACAAGTACATACTTAATTCTACACTGAGTTTGAACCGAAAATCCCTTAGCTTTGGTAACTAGTAACTGCCGGTTATAAGAACTGGTGGGCGCGAGTAGTAGTATATGGATCCATAGGGCTTGATATCCCCGTCCGAGCTAGAGCACTAGCCTTTTAACGGACGTATGCTATTTGAGAAGCGTACACATTGGTTTGCGTGTATTATTAAGATGATTATACAAAGGGTATAAAATATATATACGTTAAGTTTAGTTACCAGGGTGCTCAATTTCGTAGAATATTTTGATAAACATTTCTGGACGAAACAACTAAAATCTTGTGATCCACCTTTATATACATATTATATGAAACTATAAAACTATGAACTCGCCAACTTTTGTGTTGACACTTGTTAGCATGTTTATTCTCAGGTTTCCTAGAAGTCTTCCACTGTTTGATTATGTGTTAGACAAGCTATGTGCATGGAGTCTTACATGACATATTTTTCAAGGAAACGTTGCATTCACCAAATCATCACCAGGTATCTTATTTTGACTGCATTGTCAATGAAAGTATTATAGTAAACTATTATTTACGGTGATTGTCTATATGTAGAAATCATTAGATGTCGAAAACCTTTGATTTAAATATTCATTTATGGTGTGCCTTTTTAAAAGAATGCAATATTTACAAAACGTATCATATAGAGGTCAAATACCTCGCAATGAAATCGATGAATGACGTTTTCGTCCATATGGATTTGGAGCGATCGTCACAAAGGAGGTTGGTTGTGCTGATTCGCTTACTGCTTAGATTTGCTGATTCGCTTGCACGATCTATCATATTGCTAGTCTGTTATACTAATCTTTCATATTGCTAGTCTGTTTTATTATGGAAGCATGCAGTTTCAAATTGTTTGATTTGTTGGTGATTATGATATGTGATTTGACTACATGTATTTGCAAAAGTTGATAACGAGAGAAATATTTTTTAGTTTTTGTTATTGTTTATCAATAGTTACGTATATGATTTATGTGGTTGGATAAGCCAAGCAATCTGATTAGATAAGCTAATCACATATGATTAGATTAGTCAATCACATGTGATTAGATGATCCATCACATGTGATTGGTGAGTCAACAGTTGTGTTAATGATTTATGCGATTGGATAATCCAATAGTTGTAGAATCATCTTTGTTATAAAATGATTATATAATCACATGTATTTGTTATATAATCACAAGTTTAGTAGAATCACATGATCGTCTTTGTTATATATTTACAAGATTGGCTCTCAAAATTTGCATGGGTTGGCCTTCACAATCACAAGTGATTGGCTTTCAGAATCACATGTGATCGACCTTCACAATCACCAGTGATTGACTTGCGGAATCACTTAAAGTTGTTTAATAATTTCAATCAACCATAGTGCATAAAACAAAAAAACATATATACACACGTGATGGACTTTTACAATGATTAGCTTTTACCATCACATGTGATTTGCATGACAAATCACATGTGATTGGCTTGCATAATCACATGTGATTGAATTGCAGAATCACATGTGATTGGTTGGGAGAATCATACGATTGCCTTTGTTATATAATCATAACAAGATTGGCTTTAAAAATCGCATAGGTTGGACTTCACAATCACAAGTGATTGGCTCTCACAATCACCAGTAATTGAATTGCAGAATCACTTGTAGCTCTTTAATAAATTCAATCAATCATAGTACATAACGTTAATCAACAGTTGTGTATATGATCTATGGGGTTGGATAAGCCAAGCACGTGTGATTAGATAAGCCAATCACATGTGATTAGATAATTCAATCACATGTGATTGGCCATACAAAATCACAAGTGATTGGCAATGCACAATCACAAGTTATTAGCTGACTTATGAATCATTCTTATTAGTATGCTTGGTAAAAATCACATGATTGACTTGTTATATAATCACTTAGGGTTTTGGGTTTACTCCGTAAACCTAAAACCCTAAACCCAAAACCCTAAACTCTAAACCGTTCGTGTAAAAAATTCACTCTAAACCCTATAATCTAAACCTTAAAATCTAAACCCTAAACCCTAAAATCTAAAATCTAAACCCTAAAACCCTGAATCATTTTGTAGAATCATTTAGTCCCTAAACCCAAAACCATGTGATGGATCTTCACAATCACATGTGATGGGTCTTCACAATCACATGTGATTGACTTGCAGAATCACAATCACATGTGATTGGAATGCCGAATCACATGTGATTGACATGCCGAATCACATGTGACTGGCTTGCCGAATCACATGTGATTGACTTGCAGAATCACCTGCAGCTATTAATAATTTCAATCAACCATCAACCATAGTACATAAAAAAAATACATATATTCACATCTAAACCATTAGCATATCATTTACATGTTACCAACCATAAAGAAAATACATATGTTAAACCATTAGCATATCATGTACCAAAATACATATATATTAAATCATAAGAAATTACTGTAAATAAATACAATCTGGAGTTTTTACAATCACATGTGATTAGATTTATACGACAACTTCTGAGCTGTTTTTCAAGGACTGAGACCACCGTGACTTTTCATCCTTGATAGGTGACATCTCTTCATTTGTACTTCTGTTACGAGTATAGTTTGTTACCTGAGAACGAGCTGCAGAATAAGACTTCGACCTGAGCCTTTCTGCACGACCTGAGCCTTTCTACACGACTAGAGACATAGTTGCATCTGCCTGCAGACCATGAAGAAAGTTTGGTGTTCATTTCGGTACTATGGCGTTCAAGGCTATCATGCATAGCTTTCATCTTAGCTTCTTTCTCTAATCCACTAGTATCTTATAGCTCTGTTAATCATGCATTTCTTTTCTTCACGTAACTTTGATATAACTTTCCTCTAGCGTTGTCAAAACTTTCATATGTTACTTGCAGTTCATCAGGAATGATATCATCGATTGGAACATGATCCGTAACCTGTAGCTTCGTGTATGATGATCTTGTTGCTGTCTGATCGGATTCCACATCAGTGACTTTAAATAATAGTCGTTAGCAACTAGCAAGTTAACCATAAAACTTTTGACAAAATAACCTTAGCATACCTTATGTATCAGTCCATCATCTGTAATCGAATTGCTCAACTTATCAAACAATTCACGCAATGACTCCACTTCATTAATAGAAACTGCAAGAATCATTTACTCTATTCAATGTTCTGAAACATAAAACTTTATCACAACAATCAAAACCTAACCTAATGTATATATTTTAATATAAAAAAGTAACAAAAAGGCAAGAAACATACATGGTGAATTACGAGCTAGACGTCATACGTCATCATATGTCGGAACATGCAGTTTAATCACAAGTGATTGAAAACCATAAAAATTACAATCTGATCAAAAAAATTGTATAAAAATTACAAGTGATTGAATACAAACACACTTGATTGATTATAAACGAACAAAGATCAATAAAACTAGTTAAAATTACCAGTAGATTTGGCCGGTGCTTGATTTATGGCCGGAGTTTGTTTTTTAGCCGATGATGCTTTTTTGGTCAGAGAATCGTTAGATTTTGCCATTCTTGATAGATGATGATCGATTATTGTTGATCGTTGATGTTGATTGTTGATAATGGCAGGTTTGATTGGTGTTGATTAAAGGAAAATAGCTAGTGATTGAAACCCTAGAACGCACTGTGTGTTTGTGTGTGAAGAATGGATGGAATGAATGAACTACCAGAGTGTGGGTATAGGTTGTATATTTTGTTAGTAAAAGGACGAAAATACCCCTCCGCCCAAAATCATTATATGTTGTAAGTTTTAATCTGAGCCATTGATCAAAGTGAATCCAAGGGATGAGAGTTGTCCCTTCAATCTCAACTTAATTTTGGGACTCAAATGAATATTCTTCTAATGAGAAAACCTCCTAATTGTTGTGATACGAGAATTTCATATATGATATTATCAGGGGAAATTGGTTAAAATGTCACCATTTTCGAAACTGTTTAACAATATGCCTTCAAAAATTCGAAATTGCAAAATAGGCCATCTGCCCACGCATCACGCACCAGGCATGATGCGTATGGGCTGGTGCGTGATGCGTACTGACCGACGACTAAGAAAACAAGAATTTGTTGTGAGTATACACGCACTAATATACCGAAAATGCTTCTAAGTATGTTATCAATACTGAGATGTTCAAGTTTGGGGATGTTGTCAAGTTTAGAGAAGGTTATCTCAATTGAATAACTCAAATTATTCATACTTCATCAACATCATTCTTCTAGACTTATCATCATTGTATTTGATATGGGACTGTGTCCATTAAAGCGTAGATAGTGAGAGATGTTTTCTGCGATGTATTATAATGAATCACTTTAAAGAAAGCTAAGTATTTCAATTTTCATTTACTCAAATAACTTTAGCAATATATGAAGCATGAGGTTGATAGCGGTTGGTCATCTGGTATATCAATGTCATTGCACTTTGGCATACCTCCTGTAAGCTATGCGTATATTCTGAATATCCAATATACCTGGATTGAAATTGTATGTTTATGGTAGAACCCAAAGGTCGACGGAGATATTCAAAATATTGCGAGAACCTTTACGTTCAACTAAATTAAAAATACATATTTATAGCAACAGAAAGGTAAAAATTCTTGTACTTAATTGGCTACCCAATACGAAGTGCGATCTCAAGTGATGACTGATTCTATGCTCTAAAATAACATAGCAATATGTCAAATTAACTAACGCTAATGTGATCATCAAAATGTCTAAGAGAAAATTATGTGTAAGCTTAATGAGGATTGATATCATTAATCGAAAAATTAAGGTAAAGATATAAATGATGATAAATTGCATAAAATTCTAGTATTGATCCCATGTTAAGATCAAAATCTCATAAAAGTATGTGATGTTTGTATGATAGATTTTCGTAAGTTTTATTGATCTAGATTGAATTTCTGCATGATTAAGTTATTTTAAATTTGATCTTCTACATTGTTTAGTTTCTTCTTGTTTAAGTTATGCATGTTTTAAATTCTACCATGTTTACATTTCAGCATTGCATGTATTCATTGCTGCATGTTTGCATTAAAGGCTTATAGCATGTTTTCATTACCGCATGTTTATATTCAGAGGCGAAGCCAGAATTTACAGATGATGGTGGCTTAATCGTTAATCGAATAATTACAAAAATAAAAATAAAAAATAAAAAACTATCTTAACAAGCCATAACATTATATCTAATTTTTGGACCTTGAGGGATGGTTACAATTATTTGTGCATAATAATACAAATGAATCTTAGGTCTCGATTGGGCCCCTGTTTATATTCCAGCTTGTATATAGCTTACTGAAAATAACAAAAAAAAATAATTTGGTGTCTTTTAACTTAAACTTTAGAAAATACAAAAATATTTTATGTCTTATTTATTTTTTGATTACTCATATCTGAACAAACTAACGTATCAGACTGAAGCAAGCTGTGTTTTTTTTTTTTAAGTAAAGTCTGAAGTTTATAATTCAAAATTTTGTTTTTCTATTTGAAAATCCAATTTTTTTTAAAATATTTAAACAATGTGATTTGAATGTTGAATAATCATAAAAATGTTGAGTAAAAATAGTTAAACTAGTGTGTGTTTGAAATAAATGTTTTATATGACCAACATTTTGTCAAAGATGATACACGTATGAGCCATGTTAACTGCAAGATGGAGTTAAAGTTGGAGTTTCTGATGTGCTGAAGAATGTCCAGCAATGTGAAGGAAGTGCGTACATGAGATAAAGGAATAAAGTTGCTTAATTAATCATTTCGATGATAATAATATTTATGTTCTAGAGAAACAAGAGATTGATTATGTCTAACATGCTCATGATTATATATGTCGCTGTACTTTATGACATTACCGTATGCAGATTATGAAGCTTTAGAAGAGAATAGAAATTACTGTGGGGTAATCAGAAACGTCTGATTTATGGGTCATACAAAGTCAAATTTAAAATTTTGCTGTGTCTATGAAGATTTATTGAAGAAGCTGAACTCGCAACAGTCATAAGTTAAGGTTAATATGATGACTGGTGAGCTTTGAAGATTCTGAGTATTAGACTTTGTGTATCATATGAGATTTTACTTAAAGGTTCAACAAATTGTATATCTTGATACTTGTATCAACTTGCAATTGTCATTGGAATATGACAAGGATAAAGATGAAAGAGGAGATATGTGCCATATAAGAGAGTTTAATGCTGCATAAGGGGAACTTAAGTGAAGCTGAAAGTAACGCCACATCCTAGGGGATTATGTTGATCCTCAAGGGAGTTTGGTGGTGTATAAGTGTGGGTAAAGAAAGAAAGTTGATAGAAATACTACCTAATGGGAGTTTGTTGGGGCATTGTAAGTCCCTAGTTTGTATCCACCGTCGCTAGTTCAAGTCAGACAAGACTATCACACGACAAGCGAGACTATATCAGGACAGACGGGCCTGTCGCATGACAGAAGTCCATACTAGTATATAATGAGATTAAGGATTCTCATTTAGGGTTAATCACCATAATTAGTTCCAGCCGTTTTCTCCCCATCCTAATCACCTAGAAAACCCACCAAGTCGAATTAATGACTCTTGGCATCAATCTAATCTATCATTCATTGATCACTTAGACTAAGTCGATACCCGAAAGTTAACAATTCGCTATAAAACTATATCTCAACATCCGATTAGCTCCAACAATTAGTCGTATGGTACAAATACATAATGCATGATAATGATGAATTTATTGAAAATGTGAGTGAATATGTCGTCACCCATAAGAAAAAGAGTAAGTATTTACTTAATTATAAAGGTTACTTGCTTACGCGCAAATGATGAGGGTCGTTGAAATAAATGATCTACTGATGCCAAAAAATCGCCGTTCAAAAAAAAAAAAAAAAAAAAACTGAAAATAGACAACAATGACTGACAAAAGAAAAGTTTTCTAAAGAATTAAATATTGTTCCGTATAATTAATAACTCCATGAAAAACTTAATATTTTCTTCCTACTTAATGTAAAAGTAAGTCTAGCTTCGTGGACTAAGTTGTTAGTGTGTTTCGTACTCAGAGAGTTTCGTGAGGGGTTTCACATTGCTGGGCTCGGATCGAATCAGGTTGTTTATTATTCGATGCTGGTGGTCTGTTGTTATTATGTTTTATAGTTTAGTCGTCAGTTGGTATCAATTGATTGTTGTACGAATTGAACGGCTTGTGATCATTGATATGATCAATCGTTTGGAGGTTGTATTTGTGTATTTATCAACTATATCGTCGAGTAGAACAAAATATAAGGGTCAAAAATAAATTGTCTTTGGCAAAGATCATCTCATGATATGAATACCTTTTTCCTATCATCCACTTTATTTACTTTCCAATAAGCCTTCACTAATATATGCTGTTATTTCTCCCCTTTTTCTTCATGTCACCATCATCATCCGTAAGAATTATCGTTTTCTTCACTTCATCATTGTCGCTCTGCAATGTTCTTGTCATTTGTCTCGTTCACATTTCGTAGTTCTTCACTGATCTCGTCATCCCGGTGTCTGAGCCATCCTCACCACTACAATTTTATAGAAATTTAGGATTTTCTTGTTGGGAATTATAGGGTTTATATTTTTGTTCGGAAAAAAAAATACTAAACATAGCCATATACGACCGCTAACGGTTTGTGATAATTATTAAACATAGCAACTTCAAGAATCTTTGATAGTTATTATTGATCGTAAAGTATTACGATTATGCCCAAGGATTCAGCCAAAACAAAAAAGATACCTTTATCAAGTCTAAACTTTTGAAAAACACTTTGTCTTCTTCAGCTTCCAAGGTTGTTGCAAAAAATGCAGATGATTAATCAATTCAAGAGCATTGTTTAGGAGAAGAATGTAAATCTTCATGTGACAAAATTCGAAGTAGAGTTCCGGAACAGAATGGTAAGGTTGAAACTTCCTTTCTAGCAACCTCTGGAAATCAAAAGGCAGCTTATTCATCCAATTCGAATCACTGGATCGATGGGGTGCCTAACATCTCAAACATCTTTTATACAACAAGAGAAATATGTCATGGTGTAGGTTAAACATCAAAACTCAATAAAGCAAAATCAAATGCTCAATTGATGGAGGCAAAAAGGCTAACTTAGAAGAAATGGTCAAATTTGATGAACTTATGAAAAATATGACCGAAGATGATATCCATTCCAACACGTCAAAGCCTTGAGATTCGCCTCATGGAATACCCTGCGCCTCGGTAATAAAACAAGAGGTCGTATTGTGGGTACTTTTGTTAACCATTTTCAAATCAAGATAGCGGTAACAAATCAAGAGGTCATATGGAGGTAACAAATCAAGATGAGTGTCCTTCAATATATCTTATTTTCCCTGTCCAATTTGGTTATGCTAATCTTTTTCTTCATCCGAGTTCAGAAGGTGATTGTCAAACTGGATGGATTCTATGACTGCCCCAACCCTTAACTATGTATGATTATGAAAATGGTTCGGACCTTCAGAGGCTTCTTGAAAGTTTCAGAATTTGGACCGATTTGTTTCGGTGGTGGAACGTTAGATGCGCTATGGTGGTTTCGATTGTTGAGTTCTCATTCGATTGATATCATGGAATGGGCATTAGTGACAAGAAATTAGTGAGTATGCCATGTGGGTTATTTGGGTCGTTAGAAATGACTACATTTTTAACGGGTAATACACATGTCGAACGGTGATCGTGCGGGACATCAAGCTTAAGGTGTTCCTTTGGGCGACACATATCAACTTGTGTCATAGTCTTCAAGCTTACGTATGGGAACTCAACCATCTTTGTTGTTTCATTAGGCTAAGACTTTCATTGTGATCTAGTACTTTTACTGTAATTTTTTTCATGTTGATCTGGTATATCTTTTTTCATGGGCTTTTTATATGCCTCGCTGTATTTTGGATTGATAATCTTCATTGCTTTAATGAAGGTTTCTATCAACAGAATTCTTTTTATCTGTAAAAAAAAAAAAAAAAAAAAAAAATTATGATTATTGAATGTATATTTTGACAAAAAGATAAAAATTTACGTTAATGAGATTAAGTGTATTTAGACAAGATTATTAATATATACGTTTACTTTTTTGAACGGCGGAAGTAAGATATCAATAAATACTGACTTAACGTAAAATAGTTATATACGTTACTCCGTATTAAATGGCCATTTTACGTTATTAAAATTGAGTGTATGTAGACAACATTTTTTTATTAAATATCCGTTGACTTCGTATTAGACAACATTTATAAAATATACTAATGAAATTACCTGTGAAATCACGAGTTTATTTAAAAGAAACAGTTTAATGATATATTTTAGGTATTAAGTGAACGTAAATGCTAAAGTCATTTAGTATAATGACCCGTGGAACCACATATTTCGACTAAGAAACTTGTCGTTGTTTTTTACAAACATATTTATATACTTAACTTAGTCAGAATAATTGAACTACATTTATTCTCCCACCACTTTCATCCAGTTTTGATCACAATTCACTACTACACAAATGTGAATAGAGACCCCTTTTAGAAACCGATTTTGAGGGTAATAACTAAAAATAGGTTTCTAAAGGTAATAAGAACCGGTTTTTTATGAGGCGGAAATGAGAAACCGGTTTTTTAAAAAAACCGGTTCCTAAAGTTTACTTTGGAAACCGGTTCCTTATTAAAAACCAGTTTCACTTTGAAAACCCTTTTTTTTTTAAAGAAACCGGTCTTCATACCCCACTTTGGAAACCCCTTTTTTAAGAACCGGTCTCCCTCGCCAAGAGATGGTTAACCCGATGGAGTTCTATTCTGCCCCTTCCTCTGAACCAAGAGGATAAGACGATGTCGTGGCCTCTCCGAACGCTGCTTGTTAAGCACACTATTCCGCTTAACTTAAAGCTCCTACTTGAGTAGATCTATGTTGCATAAGCGCTATTCAATGTTGGCTCTGAAGTAGCAGGCACGAGGGCTGGTCAATCTCAGAAAGAAGATAGGCCGGCAAACCACCGAATCCTTTGACGGACTCCATAGAAGTTAGTTCTTCGCTTATCACATTGGTCAACAAATAGAATCATGAAAACCAGAAGAATGAGTGGGATAATCAAGCTACAATAAATTCTTACACCAGTGCTTGACTTTATTGATAATAGATGAAGAAGACATAGCAACTGAATCATGAACAGATGCATTTCTAGCAAGCCAAATCTCCCAGCAACCAGAGAAGAGAAAACTACCCTAAAAATCCCATTTTAGATTTGATAGAACTTCCTTGCAACCAGGTCTTACTGAAAGCACACATACTATCTTGAACAAAACTAGCATGTTGAACACCTTTCAAATAAGACCAAACCTGAGAGGCAAAGTAGATGTCTCACGGGCGAAGGAATAGAGTAAGGCTCCACCTTCGAAAAAGTCTTTACTTGAGGGCGGTTGCCGCTTTCCTTCCTGCAAACGGAGGTCGCCGTTCACCCCACGCTGAAGAAAGAGTACAACAAGAAGATGAATACAAGAGATAGAAAGGCATGCTGACCCTATCCTTCTTCCATACTCACAGCGAGTCCATTGTGCTTACGAACGAGGGGATCGTCTTCAATGCGAGTTGTGCGTGGAGTTTTGCCTAAACAGTTGAGTTAAATAGTGGCGTTTGTTGTTTTTGAGTCCCCCTGCCTTCGGCTCCTAAAGGTACCTTAGTTCTCCATAGGCGTCTGAAGGCGGAGTGGAGTGAAGACATTCTCTTGGGAGAAGCCCGCCAGCTTACTATAGTAATAGAAGAGGGCGCTATTTAACAGTGGTAGGGGGGTACATCCTTACTTAGCATCACGTGTTACTAATCTCAGGTATTCTATAGTTCCTTCCCGCGTCAATTGCCAATTCTTGGTCATTGAGATTCATGGGCGATTCGGATGTTTATTTCAAAGCCCCAACAGTAGGGATGGCAATGGATCGGATATGGATCGGGTGAAGCCGTATCCATATTCATATCTATTTAATTTTTGTTCATCCATATCCATATCCAGATCCGTTTAATTTCATTTCATCCATCCATATCCATATCCAATGAATTAAGCGGGTTAATGGATATCCATTGGATATTCAAAAAAATGTTATAATATTTCCTAATATGTGATTAAAATAAAACGTAATATAACAAAAATTTATATAAAATTTAAAATTTAGTGTATGTAGACAACATTTTTTTTATTAATATACGTTGACTTCGTATTAGACAACATTTATAAAATATACTAATGAAATGACCCGTAAAATCACGGGTTTATTTAAAAGAAACAGTTTAATGATATATTTTAGGTATTAAGTGAACGTAAATGCTAAAGTCATTTAGTATAATGACCCGTGGAACCACATATTTCGACTAAGAAACTTGCCGTTATTTTTTACAAACATATTTATATACTTAACTTAGTCAGAATAATTGAACTACATTTATTCTCCCACCACTTTCATCCAGTTTTGATCACAATTCACTACTACACAAATGTGAATAGAGACCCCTTTTAGAAACCGCTTTTGAGGGTAATAACTAAAAACAGGTTTCTAAAGGTAATAGGAACCGGTTTTTTATGAGGCGGAAATGAGAAACCGGTTTTTTAAAAAAACCGGTTCCTAAAGTTTACTTTGGAAACCGGTTCCTTATTAAAAACCAGTTTCACTTTGAAAACCCCTTTTTTTAAAGAAACCGGTCTTCATACCTGATAATGCTAAAAACGAACATATATTTCATAGCATTATCCCTCAAGAAAGACAAGTTTTTAGTTGCAATTGTCCTATTTACAAGTGATATTCGTTTAAATAATAAAAGGTGAAGACAAAAGGCAGATTCGACGAATTGAAGACGCAAACGACCAAAAAGCTAAAAAGTACAAAGTACAATCAAAGAGGTTCAAATTATTGATGAGAAACGTCTCAAAAGTACAAGAGTACGAGCCGCAAAACGCAAAGTTCAAATTATTAAATCGTACAAAAGGACGTTCGAAAAACCGGAACCAGGACATGAACCAACTAATAACGCACGACGCAACGGACCGAAAGTTACAAATTAATTATGTATATAAATATAATATAATATATAATTAATTATATAAATTATATATAATATATTTATATATTAAAACCGTCGGCAGTCAAAAGAGCCAAGAATGTTAGCTGGAAAAGGAGGCTCCGCACTCGCGGAGTTCTAAAGGGCAAAAGCTCCGCACTCGCGGAGCTGTACAGTAAAATGTGGGCCTATAAAAGCCATCGAATTCTGCACGAAAAAAACACATCTTTTTCTAATCTATCTCTCACTCTCTACGTAATATATATATATATATATATATATATATATATATATATATATATATATATAATTTTAATTTATTAATAATAAGGGTATGTTAGCGAATGTTGCAAGTGTGTAAGTCGAAATTCTGTCCGTGTAACGCTACGCTATTATTAATCATTGTAAGATATGTTCAACCTTTTTAAATTAATGTCTCGTAGCTAAGTTATTATTATGCTTATTTAATGCCGAAGTAATCGTGATGTTGGGCTAAATATTAAAATTGGGTAATTGGGCTTTTTGTACCATAATTGGGGTTTGGATAAAAGAACGATACTTGTGGAAATTAGACTATGGGCTATTAATGGGTTTTATATTAACTTAACAATACCTCGTTAATTTAATATAAAGGTTATAATTTTACGTATCTATAAATAACCACATACGCTTAATCGGGTACGGTGGGCGGGATATCTATAAATACCAATAATTGTTCATTTTACCGGACACGGAACTGGATTAATAGTTAATGGACTAGTTGAAACGGGTGTGGATTACATTCAAGGGTAATTGGTGTAATTGTTAACAAAGTAATAAAACCTTGGATTACACGCAGTCGATAACCTGGTGTATTCATTAAACAAAGTATTAAGACCTTGTTACAATTCGAATCCCCAATTAGTTAGAATATTTGACTTCTGGTGTAAGGATAATTTGACGAAGACTCTCGCACTTTATATTTATGACTGATGGACTATTATGGACAAAACCGTATGGACATATCGAATAATCCAGGACAAAGGACAATTAACCCATGGTAATAAACTAAAATCAACACGTCAAACATCATGATTATGGAAGTTTAAATAAGCATAATTTCTTTATTTCATATTTCATCGCACTTTTATTAATGTCATTTTATTTAATTGCACTTTTAATTATCGTACTTTTTAATTATCGCAATTTCATTTATCGTCATTTTATTTATCGCACTTTTATTTATCACAACTTTTATTGTCATTTACTTTACGCTTATTATTTTACATTAGGTTTTAACTGCGACTAAAGTTTTAAAATTGACAAACCGGTCATTAAACGGTAAAAACCCCCTTTTATAATAATAATATTACTTATATATATATATTTATATTTTTACAAATATAGTTTTAAAAAAAATAGCGTTAAACTTGGCTAGTTCCCTGTGGACGAACCGGACTTACTAAAAACTACACTACTGTACGATTAGGTACACTGCCTATAAGTGTTGTTGCAAGTTTTAGGTATATCCACTCTATAAATAAATAAATAACTTGTGTAAAATTGTATTGTATTTAATAGTATTTCCTAGTAAAAATTAATATTATTTCATATACACCTCTACTAACATCAAGTATTTTTGGCGCCGCTGCCGGGGAACAACACTTAACGCCGAAGCGAGGCGCTATTAAAAGAAGAAAAAAAATTTAGTTTTTAAATTATTTTTGTAAAAATATATTTACATAAGTTTTTAAATATCATAAATATAAAAATATAAAAAAATATATATATCTTTAAGTCTTTTAAAAAAAGTATTTTTAGTTATAAAATACTAATAAGTAATTTTTATTCAAAATATAAGTTTTAGTTATATTATAAAACATTTTCTATAAAATAAAAACAGAAAATTAAAAACAAAACAAAAAAGTAAAAAAAAAAAATAACTGAACCTGTAATATTTCGACCTGCACTTCAACTGAACCTGCATCCTCCGCACTTGCGGAGTTTTTGAACAGCATATATCCGCACTCGCGGAACAGTCTGACAGACTGAAACATAGTACGTAATTAATGCGAAATTAGGGTTAAATTATTTATTATTAATTATAATTAGGGTTTATATTTAATATTAATTAGTTAATTAAATTTGTATTTTTAAGTTTTATTTAGTTTTATTAATATATAAATTAATACTTTTATAAAATAAAAATATATATATATATAAAAATAATATTTTTATAAAAATTGTATTTTTTACAACTTTAAGTTTTATTTTTATTTCGTACCTTTTTAATCGTTTATTCGTAATATTTATATTTTTCGCTCGTAATTAGTTTTAAGACTAGTATTTGCCATAGTTTATTTTTATTTTTAGATTCTTAGGCTTTGCCGTAAAATCCCTTAAGTGCTTTTTCTTTTGACTAAGATTTAGGTGCTTTAGAATTTTGCGACGCTGTTTATAAATTTTAATCCCTTTTTAATTTTTCGACGCACTCTTTTTCTTTCTTATTTCTCGCCGCTCTAGTTTTTAGGACTTATAATTTTTTCTATTTCTTCTCTAAAATTTCTTTAAATTTCAACGAAAAAATATTTTAAGCGGTTAAATTGATAGACATCCAAATTTTCTGCTTCGTAGTAATAGTTGGATTTGTTAGTGGCTGAGTTATGAGCTTCCGATTTTAAGGGTTCTGGCTCCCTGCTACATCTTTTGGCTATTCGAAACGTGGGCAAAAGCAGAAAAGTCTATTAATTTGATAACTTATATAATTTTTTTCTTTTTATAACTGATAGGATATTCTGTGAATGCACCGAGCAAAACGTTCACCACCTTTTATACGTTCACCACCTGTAACACGATCAAGACATCTAGCCAATATTGTCGCCATTGATTTTTCTTTAGAATCGTCATCAAGTCAACCAAGTACTCCAATTCAAATTTCCGATAATCCATTTTTTGAACCCGACCTCACAATTGAGAATCCGGAGGATATTCAGGGACAATTCAGAGATCCTGAACCATTAATCTTTCCTCCGGAACCACCAATCATTCAAACAGAGATTGTCGAGGAACAAACCATTAAATCAGAATCCTCTAGTGATTCAGATTCAACAAATTCAATCATGGAAAATCTGGAACCTCTAAGTATGGAAGACCGAATGAGAGCTAAACGTACTGGACAAGGTCACGCAATTACTCAACCAGACATTAATGCGCCAGATTATGAAATCAAAGGACAAATCCTACACATGGTAACTAATCAATGCCAATTTAGTGGTGCGCCGAAGAAAGATCCAAACGAACATCTTCGTACCTTTAATAGGATCTGTACTCTATTTAAAATCCGAGAAGTGGAGGATGAACAGATATATCTCATGTTATTTCCCTGGACTTTAAAGGGAGAAGCCAAATATTGGTTAGAATCGTTACCTGAAGGGGCGATTGATACATGGGACGTTTTAGTTGATAAATTTCTTAAACAATTCTTTCCGGCATCTAAAGCCGTGAGACTTCAAGGAGAAATTGTTACGTTCACACAAAAGCCAAACGAAACTCTATATGAAGCGTGGACAAGATTTGGAAAGTTATTGAGAGGATGTTCGCAACATGGTTTAGATACTTATCAAATAGTACAAATATTCTACCAAGGATGCGACATCACTACAAGAAAAGACATCGATATAGCAGCTGGTGGTTCCATTATGAAGAAAACCGCAACTGAAGCTTACAAAATTATTGATAACACTGCTTCCCACTCACATGAGTGGCACCAAGAAAAAGATATTGTTAGATCATCTAAAGCAGCTAGAGCCGATTCTAGCCATGACTTTGATTCCGTTTCCGCAAAGATAGATATTTTTGAAAGACGAATGGAAAAGATGACTAAAGATATTCACTCAATACGAATTAGTTGTGAGCAGTGTGGAGGACCACATTTGACAAAAGATTGTCTCAGTATTGAACAAACAATGGAACAAAGAGAGAATGTTTCATACATGAACCAAAGGCCTGGAAATAATTATCAGAATAATTATCAACCGCCAAGACCAATCTACAATCAAAACCAGAATTATAACCGAAATGTTCCATACAACAACCAACAAGGTCCTAGCAATCAACAAGTATCCAACAATACTTACAATCAGCAAAGGCCTATTTTTCAAAACAAACCACCACAAACTGATGATAAAAAGCCAAATTTTGAAGATATGATGTCGAAGCTAGTTGAATCTCAAATTCAATTTTTCACATCTCAGAAACAAACTAATAAACAAAATGCTCAAGCATTTAGAAATCAACAAGCTTCTATTCAAAATCTGGAACAAGAAGTGAGCAACCTAGCAAGGTTGATAGGTGAAAGAAAACCGGGAAGTCTACCTAGCGATACAAATGCTAACCCCCGGAATGAAACAGCTAAAGCCATTACCACAAGAAGTGGTATTACACTTAAACCACCTGAAATACCTGTAATTTCTGATGACTCTATTCCTACTCCACAAGAACAACAACCTGAGCAAGAAAAGGAAACAGAATCGGTAGTTGAAAAGGTTAATGAAAATAACACAGTTAAAGCTAAACCTTATGTTAAACCATACCAACCACCACTTCCTTACCTGAGTAAAATGAGAAAAGAAAGACTTGAAGTCGAGTGTAATGACCCGCACTTTTTCGATCGTTCTATACTTATAAGATTAATATTTACATAAATTAAACCTTACCAACATGATAAGCAATCCAAATTGTTGAGACTTATGTTTTTGAAATGAGTTTTACACAACGTTTGACCGTCTAGTTTGACCGATGATATCACGAACTATATAACATATGATAATTATACGTTTGTGTATATATATGTATATATACATATTTAACATGATCTAAGGATGTTTTAATATCTCATTTTGTATTAATAACAATAAGTTATAAGTATATTTTGAAACTACTAACTTAAGTTTTCAAAACGATAACCATACGTAACGTTATTTGACATAAATACTTATAACATATAATGTTTATACATATATCGTATATGTAATGTATTTAATCACTTTTAAAGACTTAAATACATAAAACAATATAAGTATATTCACAAAAGATAGCTATATTTGAATTCTCATTCCATTTTTCACAAGATTTTCTATACGTATATCTAGAGTATATGTACTCGTATCATACCTAGCTTCTATACGTATTTACTATTGGTATATACACATCAAATCACCACCAACCAGCCCTTGTTCATGCCTTATGTATAAGGTAACTCTCTTGTTCATGCCTTATGTATAAGGTAACTACTTTTGATGTTTAGTATGACTAATTACATAAAAATACAACATGGAATTTTGTCCATGTTTTTCCATTAATCATGTTTTTATGGCCTTAAATACATCTTCCATTTTCAAATTTTATTACCTCATTTCTTTAACCAAAAACACACTCTTAAGAAACTCCATAACCATTCAGCTAGTATCCATGAAGATCTAGCCATAAAAACATCACTTAAACACCATAAGAAAAACCTTACAAAAACACTTCAAGAATCCTTTCAAGAACACAAGTTTACTTCCAATCTTTCATCCAACTCCATCACTCTTTTGGTTCTAGATTTTTACTTCTCTTTTACAGCAATCTTGTCCAAGTAACTTGAGGTAGTAACTTTGTTCATAACCTTATTCGATTCATATATATATAGCTATCTTATTTTGTGGTATAAAATTTTAACAACAAGAACATAGTTTGAATGTTTTCAAACTTGTTTGCAAACTAAATAGATCCTTCTCACTTAACTTTTAAAATACTTCAAGACCTGTAATATATCATAAATATATGCTAATTTAACAAGGTATAACTTGGTTTTTCAAAGAACACCTTAAAAACTGAATTTACGACGTCGGAGTGCAACCGGGGGCTGTTTTGGGTTGGATAATTAAAAACCATCTTAAACTTTGAATTGGAGGTTTATTTTCTGGAAAAATGATTTTTACTATGAATATGATAACAAATAAAAATTTCATGATTTAACTCAAAGTATAAGTATTTTTAGAAAAATAATCATTTAAGGTTGTTTACATGATGGAAAATGATTAACTTCATAAGTTTCACTAAAGTTTGACCTATGACCTGTGATTTCGAATACAAACTAAGGTATTTACAGTTCATAGTCTTAAAGAGGGACTCGATCCAAGGAAGTGGCAAGTTGAATCAACAAAAACGGAGTTGTAACGAAGAAACTATGACCAAAACGAGATCGGATATCTAAGACTAGTTTAGCTACGAAAATAATTGGAGAAAATTAAATAAATCACATCTTTTTAAAATAACATGATATTTTATATATATGTACTCATAATTTAATTTTATATGGTTCAGGATCACCCGTAAACAATACGAGAAGATTAATCATAAGATCCCATGATTGTACGCAACACGTCATTTGACAACACCGGTACTTTATGTACGCAACACGTCATTTGACAACACCGGTACCGTGGGTCAAGATTAATCTCGACCAATACATATACGATGGGGGTTTTTATTTATTTCATTGAAGGTTTATTAAACACCTAAAAATGAACCATTAAAATTGAATTACTAACATCGGACTGCTAACTACGGACTAAGGAATTATTAAAAGTATTATAAGTATATATATGTGACGTTTGTTTAAAAAGAAAAGGTATTGATATATTATATATGGATAGGTTCGTGATATCAACCGGAGACTAAGTCAAAATATATATCTTCAAGGCAAAAGTGAGTATATAGTCCCACTTTTAAACTCTAAATATTTCGGGATGAGAATACATGTATTTTATGTTTTACGATATGGACACAAGTAACTGAAAAATATATTCTACGTTGAGTTGTACCACTGGCATACTTCCCTGTAGCTTGGTAACTATTATTTACGGTGGTATTGTAAACGCGAATCCTGTTGATAGATCTATCGGGCCTGACAACCCCAACCGGACTGGACGACCAGTATTCAACGGTTGCACAGTACTTCGTTTCGTGACTATACTTGGTACGGTGTAGTAAGATTTCATAATAAAGGGAATATGCGATGTGATTAAATGTTAAGTATGGTTACCAAGTGCTCAACCACTTAGAATATTTTTATTAAAATGTTTACATATGAAATCTTGTGGTCTATATTTATACCGCTGCCGGCATTAAACCTATATCTCACCAACTTTATGTTGACGTTTTAAGCATGTTTATTCTCAGGTGATAACTAAAAGCTTCCGCTGCAACATGTTGAATTTAAGCAAGATCTTGAGTATGCATATTTGTGTCAAAAATAAAACTGCATATCCGAGGAATTGTAATGTAAAATATGCTAGAAATCGTATTGTTATCATCACATGTAAAGTTTGTAAGTCTAAGATTATCGCTAAACGATAATCATCTTTTTATTGTCTAAAGCTTGTATTAAAATAAGAGTTATGGTTTGTAATGTAAAATAAATGCAGTTGTTCTTTTAAAAATGTCGCATATAGAGGTCAATACCTCGCAATGAAATCATACGTTATCTAACTCGTTCTTATGGTTAAGGACGGGTTATGACATGTGGTATCAGAGCGGTGGTCTTAGCGAACCAGGTTTGCATTAGTGTGTCTAACCGAGAAGTCGTTAGGATACATTAGTAAGTCTGGACTTTGACCGGGTCTGATTTTTAAAAACCATTGCTTATCATTGTTGGTTAAAATTTATATGTAAATATTATGTAGTACAAATAGGTTAGTTATTGTGTGATAGATGTCGGGCTCAAAACTTATTATCACATTCAGCGACTCCGAATCAGAATCTTCAGATGGTGTTTCAGTCATTAACCTATCCGATGACGAAAATAATATCTTTGGGGAAGACTCACAAATTCCAGATGAACCAACAATAAAGAACCCGGAAAGTGAACCCGAGGAGGAAAGTGAACCCGAGGAGGAAAGTGAACCCGAGGAAGAAATACAGGAAATTACAAAAGACAAGTTCGAATTAGGAAAGAAACGAAAGGCTAATGAATTAGAAAATTCAAATCCCGAGTTTAGTGAGGATGATGTGGCACCAACTCCACTAAACACTACCACCCCTATTCCCGCTATACCTATTCGTTCTATCCCGGCATCCAGTTCTTCAGCCCCACCGCCAAAATATAGGCAGACAGCTAGGATAAGCGTTAGGCCATTCCTTGAACCTAAACGTCTTAGAAAATAGACCAAACGATGCGCTGCCGTATTAAACCATGGAATCATATAATGTTTTGTATAATATTATTAGTGTGGTTTGCTTAATGTTCGATGTAATATAAGCATATGTAAAATAGTGAAGTGTGAAATGCAATAATTTTCCATGGTTAAGTATTATTTGGATGGTAGTAATTGATTTTCGTACTAAGCTATTAAGTATGAACTTTAACGGGTAGGTATTACCCTAGATATAATTATAAAATGCTAATAAGAAGAAAAGGCTTTTATAATAATACCTGGTTCATATTATTAACAAGCTATAATGTACTATAAATATACACTACATCTATAATATTCCATGTGAATAATTATTTTCTTTCATTAGGAAATGGCGCGATTGAATCGAATGACGGAACAAGAAGTCGAGGAATTCATCAACCAGCGAGTCAATGACAGAATGTTATGGGTCGAAGCTGCAAGAGCTGCTGCAGTTAACCCAAATCCTCGTGTAGGATGCACCTACAAGACGTTTCAAGCTTGCAAGCCCTCATCATTCAGTGGAACGGAAGGACCGATCGGTTTAACCCGGTGGATAGAAAAGATGGAGACTGTGTTTAAAATCAGTAGTTGTGTTGAAAAGGACATGACCAAGTATGCATCGTGCACTTTACAAGATAGTGCACTCACGTGGTGGAAAAATTATGTGAAGGCTGTAGGAGGAGATGTAGCTTATGATACTCCATGGGAAGAATTCAAAACAATGTTAATCAACGAATATTGTCCAAGGAACGAGGTTAGGAAGTTGGAAGATGAATTACGAAGTCTGAAGGTTGTTGGTACTGAAATCACCAACTACAATCAGCGATTCATGGAATTAGTTTTGCTATGTCCTGAATTGGTTCCAACCGAAGAACGGAAGATTGAAATGTACAAAGATGGTTTGCCCACAAAGGTCAAGGCAAACATTACAGCATCGAGACCTAAGACAATTCATGAAGCTATAACCATGGCAAACGAGCTAATGGATCAGGTCATCTTGGATAAGAAATCATCCAATACTGATGTGAAGGTATTGGGTAACAAAAGAAAGTGGAATGGAAATTATGATCGAGGTAACCAACAACAATCTTTTAAGAAACAAGAAACCACGAAAGGTGCGGGTAGTGGTTCAGGTTTTGGTTACAAAGGACAAAGTCCTTTATGCAACCGATGCCACAAACATCATTTTGGTTACTGTAGTGTGGTATGCAACAAGTGTAATCGACAGGGTCATCTTGCTGAAGATTGTAGGGCTCTCGTTACAAATACAAATGGTACCAAGACTCCTGCCACCAATGCAAATAGAACTGCTTTAGCTACCGTTACTTGTTTTGGGTGTGGAAAACAAGGTCACTATAAGAGCCAGTGCCCGAATCCAGAGAAGAATGTCGGACCTGCACGTGGGAGAGCATTTATTATTAATGCTAGAGAGGCACGTGAAGACCCGGAGCTTGTTACGAGTACGTTTACCATTAATAACTTATCAGCGTCTATTATATTTGATACTGGTGCCGATAGAAGTTACGTGTGTAGAAATTTTTACACTAAATTGAATTGTTCATCATTACCTCTAGATGCTAAGTACATGATTGAGTTAGCTAATGGTAAACTAATTAAAGCCGATAAAATTTGTCGTGATTGTAAAATAAATTTAGCCGGAGAAACGTTTAAAATTGACTTGATACCCGTAGAATTAGGAAGTTTTGATGTAATAGTCGGCATGGACTGGATGTCTAAAGTAGGAGCTGAAGTTGTGTGTGCCAAGAAGGCAATTCGCATTCCTGGTAAGGATAAAATGCCGGTGATGATTTATGGAGAGAATGGTAATTCAAAGCTAAAACTCATTAGTTGTTTGAAAGTCAAGAAGTAATTAGAAAAGGGATGTTATGCTATTCTACCACATGTTAATAAAGTCGAAAAGAAAGAAAAAGAAAAGTGCATCAACGACGTGCCTGTGGCAAGAGATTTTCCTGAAGTTTTTCCGGAAGAGTTGCCGGGATTACCTCCATTTAGATCTGTGGAATTTCAAATAGATTTAGTACCAGGAGCTGCACCAGTGGCTCGTGCTCCATATAGACTTGCACCGTCCGAGTTAAAAGAACTTCAGAGTCAGTTAAAAGAATTACTGGATCGTGGATTCATACGACCAAGTACTTCACCGTGGGGAGCTCCAATTTTATTCGTCAAGAAGAAAGACGGATCTTTCCGAATGTGTATAGATTATCGTGAATTAAATAAGTTAACTATCAAGAATCGGTATCCACTACCGAGAATTGACGACTTATTTGATCAACTCCAAGGATCATGTGTGTACTCGAAAATTGACCTAAGATCGGGCTATCATCAATTACGCGTCAAAGAAGAAGATATACTGAAAACTGCTTTTCGAACACGTTACGGTCATTATGAATTTTTGGTCATGCCGTTTGGATTGACGAATGCGCCAGCTGTATTCATGGACCTCATGAATCGAGTTTGTAGTCCATATTTAGATAAGTTTGTTATTGTTTTCATTGATGACATTCTTATCTATTCCAAGAGTGAGCAAGAGCATGAGCAGCATTTAAGGTTAATATTAGAGTTGTTGAGAAAAGAACAGCTATACGCTAAATTTTCTAAGTGTGCTTTCTGGTTGAAAGAAGTGCAATTTCTTAGCCACGTTGTTAGTAGCAAAGGAATTCAGGTTGATCCAGCAAAAATTGAAGCCATTAAAAAATGGGAGACTCCTAAGACACCAATGCAGATACGCCAATTTTTAGGTTTAGCCGGTTATTATAGAAGGTTTATTCAAGATTTTTCCCGAATAGCTAAGCCGTTGACAGCGTTAACGCAAAAAGGGAAGAAATATGAATGGACTTCTGAGCAGGAGAGTGCATTTCAATTACTGAAAAAGAAGTTGACTACGGCGCCTATTTTATCGTTACCAGAAGGGAACGATGATTTTGAAATATATTGTGACGCTTAGCGACAAGGTTTTGGTTGCGTTCTTATGCAATGGAAGAAAGTTATTGCATACGTATCCCGACAATTGAAGATTCATGAGCGGAATTATACGACGCATGATCTAGAATTGGGAGCAGTCGTGTTTGCATTGAAGATATGGAGACACTACTTGTATGGAGTTAAATGCACTGTGTTTACTGATCATAAAAGCCTTCAACATATTTTTGATCAGAAACAGCTGAACATGAGGCAATGTAGGTGGGTCGAGTTAATAAACGACTATGATTGTGAAATTCGTTATCATCCCGGGAAAGCGAATGTGGTGGCTGACGCATTAAGCAGAAAGGAACGAGAACCAATTCGAGTACGAGCGATGAACATAAAAATTCGCATGAATCTCAACTCACAAATCAAAGAAGTTCAACGAGAAGCACTTACTAAAGAAAACATAAGAAATGAAATAATGAAGAAGTATGAGAAGCAACTCGTTATACGGGAAGATGGAATTCGATATTTTGCAAATCGTATTTGGGTACCGAAGTTGGGTGGATTAAGGAAGTTGATATTGAACGAGGCACATAAGACAAGATACTCGATACATCCTGGAGTTGGAAAGATGTACCAAGATCTTAAGACACGTTATTGGTGGCCTAATTTAAAGACAGACGTTGCAACATATGTTGGGGAGTGTTTAACTTGTTCTAAGGTCAAAGCAGAACACCAGAAGCCGTCAGGGTTACTTCAACAACCAGAAATCCCAGAATGGAAATGGGATGGTATTACCATGGATTTCATCACGAAGTTACCAAAGACTGCCTGGGGATACGACACCATTTGGGTGATTGTTGATCGTCTCACCAAGTCTGCACATTTCTTGCCTATAAAGGAAACGGATAGGATGGAGAAACTATTACGATTGTATATAAAGGAAATTGTTTCAAGGCATGGAATACCTATTTCCATTATATCTGATCGTGACCTCAAAGTTCTGGCAATCACTACAGGAGGCACTAGGAACTCGTTTGGATATGAGTACCGCATATCATCCGCAAACGGACGGGCAGAGTGAAAGAACAATTCAGACTCTTGAAGACATGCTCAGGGCATGTGTGATCGATTTTGGAAACGGATGGGATAAGTATCTACCATTAGCAGAATTCTCGTATAATAATAGTTATCATGCGAGCATTAAAGCTGCACCATTCGAAGCATTGTACGGAAGGAAGTGTAGATCTCCTATCTGTTGGAATGAAGTAGGAGATCGACAATTAACTGGTCCCGAGATCATACATGAAACTACTGAAAAGATAGTACAAATCAAGGAGAGATTGAAAACAGCCCGTAGTCGCCAAAAGAGCTACGCCGATGTCCGAAGGAAACCATTAGAGTTTCAGATCGGTGACATGGTTATGTTAAAGGTGTCACCATGGAAAGGTGTAATACGTTTTGGAAAAAGGGGTAAACTGAACCCAAGATATGTAGGCCCGTTCAAGATCATCGAACGCATTGGACCGGTAGCTTATCGACTCGAGTTACCGCAACAACTCGCCGGAGTACATAATACCTTTCAAGTCTCAAACCTTAAGAAGTGTCTTGCAAAGGAAGATTTCACCATTCCTCTTGAAGAAATCCATGTCGACGAGAAACTACAATTCGTCGAAGAACCAATCGAAATCATGGACCGTGAAGTTAAACAGCTCAAGCAGAGCAACATACCGATCGTTAAGGTTCGTTGGAATGCTCGAAGGGGTCCCGAGTTTACTTGGGAACGAGAGGATCAGATGAAACAAAAGTATCCACACTTGTTCCTCTATGACGCAAAATAGGTACAATTTTAAAATTTCGGGACGAAATTTATTTAACGGGTAGGTACTGTAATGACCCGCACTTTTTCGATCGTTCTATACTTATAAGATTAATATTTACATAAATTAAACCTTACCAACATGATAAGCAATCCAAATTGTTGAGACTTATGTTTTTGAAATGAGTTTTACACAACGTTTGACCGTCTAGTTTGACCGATGATATCACGAACTATATAACATATGATAATTATACGTTTGTGTATATATATGTATATATACATATTTAACATGATCTAAGGATGTTTTAATATCTCATTTTGTATTAATAACAATAAGTTATAAGTATATTTTGAAACTACTAACTTAAGTTTTCAAAACGATAACCATACGTAACGTTATTTGACATAAATACTTATAACATATAATGTTTATACATATATCGTATATGTAATGTATTTAATCACTTTTAAAGACTTAAATACATAAAACAATATAAGTATATTCACAAAAGATAGCTATATTTGAATTCTCATTCCATTTTTCACAAGATTTTCTATACGTATATCTAGAGTATATGTACTCGTATCATACCTAGCTTCTATACGTATTTACTATTGGTATATACACATCAAATCACCACCAACCAGCCCTTGTTCATGCCTTATGTATAAGGTAACTCTCTTGTTCATGCCTTATGTATAAGGTAACTACTTTTGATGTTTAGTATGACTAATTACATAAAAATACAACATGAAATTTTGTCCATGTTTTTCCATTAATCATGTTTTTATGGCCTTAAATACATCTTCCATTTTCAAATTTTATTACCTCATTTCTTTAACCAAAAACACACTCTTAAGAAACTCCATAACCATTCAGCTAGTATCCATGAAGATCTAGCCATAAAAACATCACTTAAACACCATAAGAAAAACCTTACAAAAACACTTCAAGAATCCTTTCAAGAACACAAGTTTACTTCCAATCTTTCATCCAACTCCATCACTCTTTTGGTTCTAGATTTTTACTTCTCTTTTACAGCAATCTTGTCCAAGTAACTTGAGGTAGTAACTTTGTTCATAACCTTATTCGATTCATATATATATAGCTATCTTATTTTGTGGTATAAAATTTTAACAACAAGAACATAGTTTGAATGTTTTCAAACTTGTTTGCAAACTAAATAGATCCTTCTCACTTAACTTTTAAAATACTTCAAGACCTGTAATATATCATAAATATATGCTAATTTAACAAGGTATAACTTGGTTTTTCAAAGAACACCTTAAAAACTGAATTTACGACGTCGGAGTGCAACCGGGGGCTGTTTTGGGTTGGATAATTAAAAACCATCTTAAACTTTGAATTGGAGGTTTATTTTCTGGAAAAATGATTTTTACTATGAATATGATAACACATAAAAATTTCATGATTTAACTCAAAGTATAAGTATTTTTAGAAAAATAATCATTTAAGGTTGTTTACATGATGGAAAATGATTAACTTCATAAGTTTCACTAAAGTTTGACCTATGACCTGTGATTTCGAATACAAACTAAGGTATTTACAGTTCATAGTCTTAAAGAGGGACTCGATCCAAGGAAGTGGCAAGTTGAATCAACAAAAACGGAGTTGTAACGAAGAAACTATGACCAAAACGAGATCGGATATCTAAGACTAGTTTAGCTACGAAAATAATTGGAGAAAATTAAATAAATCACATCTTTTTAAAATAACATGATATTTTATATATATGTACTCATAATTTAATTTTATATGGTTCAGGATCACCCGTAAACAATACGAGAAGATTAATCATAAGATCCCATGATTGTACGCAACACGTCATTTGACAACACCGGTACTTTATGTACGCAACACGTCATTTGACAACACCGGTACCGTGGGTCAAGATTAATCTCGACCAATACATATACGATGGGGGTTTTTATTTATTTCATTGAAGGTTTATTAAACACCTAAAAATGAACCATTAAAATTGAATTACTAACATCGGACTGCTAACTACGGACTAAGGAATTATTAAAAGTATTATAAGTATATATATGTGACGTTTGTTTAAAAAGAAAAGGTATTGATATATTATATATGGATAGGTTCGTGATATCAACCGGAGACTAAGTCAAAATATATATCTTCAAGGCAAAAGTGAGTATATAGTCCCACTTTTAAACTCTAAATATTTCGGGATGAGAATACATGTATTTTATGTTTTACGATATGGACACAAGTAACTGAAAAATATATTCTACGTTGAGTTGTACCACTGGCATACTTCCCTGTAGCTTGGTAACTATTATTTACGGTGGTATTGTAAACGCGAATCCTGTTGATAGATCTATCGGGCCTGACAACCCCAACCGGACTGGACGACCAGTATTCAACGGTTGCACAGTACTTCGTTTCGTGACTATACTTGGTACGGTGTAGTAAGATTTCATAATAAAGGGAATATGCGACGTGATTAAATGTTAAGTATGGTTATCAAGTGCTCAACCACTTAGAATATTTTTATTAAAATGTTTACATATGAAATCTTGTGGTCTATATTTATACCGCTGCCGGCATTAAACCTATATCTCACCAACTTTATGTTGACGTTTTAAGCATGTTTATTCTCAGGTGATAACTAAAAGCTTCCGCTGCAACATGTTGAATTTAAGCAAGATCTTGAGTATGCATATTTGTGTCAAAAATAAAACTGCATATCCGAGGAATTGTAATGTAAAATATGCTAGAAATCGTATTGTTATCATCACATGTAAAGTTTGTAAGTCTAAGATTATCGCTAAACGATAATCATCTTTTTATTGTCTAAAGCTTGTATTAAAATAAGAGTTATGGTTTGTAATGTAAAATAAATGCAGTTGTTCTTTTAAAAATGTCGCATATAGAGGTCAATACCTCACAATGAAATCATACGTTATCTAACTCGTTCTTATGGTTAAGGACGGGTTATGACATCGAGCAATCCAAATTCTTGGATATATTTAAACAAATAAATGTTAATCTTCCTTTCATTGATGTAATTTCAGGAATGCCAAGATATGCTAAATTCTTGAAAGATCTAATCACAAATAGAAAGAAAATGGAAGAACTCTCAGCTGTTACTATGAATACTAATTGTTCTGCAGTGCTGTTGAATAAGATACCAGAAAAATTATCTGATCTAGGAAGTTTCACAATTCCATGTTTTCTGGGTAGTCTTAGTTCAATAGAAGCATTGGCAGATTTAGGTGCTAGTATAAATTTAATGCCATATTCATTATACACTAAACTAGACCTTGGAGAATTGAAACTAACAAGAATAAGTATACAACTAGCCGATCGATCAGTAAAATATCCTAGAGGGATAATGGAGAACATGCTAGTTAAAGTTGGTACTTTAATATTTCCAGTAGATTTTGTTATTCTAGACATGGAAGAAGATTCTCGAGTTCCTCTCATATTAGGAAGACCATTCTTAAACACGGCTAAAGCAATAATAGACGTGTTAGGTAAGAAATTGACCCTAAGTATAGAGGACGAGAGTGTTACCTTTTCAGTTGATAGAGCAATGCAACAACCGCAATCTGCAGATGATACATGTTATTATATTCAAACTATAGATTCACATGCAGAATTGTTAGAAGAATTTCCAGAATTGCAAGGAACAGGAGAATGTTCTTTAGGAGAAGGAACTTAACCAATTGATGAAACTAAAATGTTAGCCGCACTTATGGCTAATGGATATGAACCAACAACAGAAGAAATTTAAATGCTAAAAGAAGAAGACAGATATCGATACAAATCATCGATAGAAGAACTACCGACATTAGAGTTAAAGCCACTTCCAAACCATTTGGAATATACTTATTTACATGGTGAATCTGAATTACCTATAATAATATCGTCTTCTCTTACGAAAAATGAAAAATCTCAACTCATTTCTGTGCTAAAAGCTCATAAACCAGCTATTGCATGGAAAATTCATGATATTAAAGGAATAAGTCCTTCGTATTGCACACATAGAATCCTTATGGAAGAAGGTCATAAAACGTATGTGCAACGCCAACGTAGACTAAATCCTAATATGCAAGATGTTGTTAAGAAAGAAATTATAAAACTGCTAGATGCAGGTCTAATTTATCCAATCTCTGATAGTCCATGGGTAAGCCCAGTTCAATGTGTACCTAAGAAGGGTAGCATGACTGTCATCACAAATGAAAAAAATGAGCTTATTCCTACTAGGACTGTAACAGGATGGCGTGTTTGTATTGATTATAGAAAATTAAATGACGCCACAAGAAAAGATCACTTTCCCTTACCTTTCATTGATCAAATGTTGGAAAGATTAGCCGGGAATAGTTACTGTTGTTTTCTTGACGGTTTTTTCGGATACTTTCAAATTCCAATAGCACCCGAGGATTAAGAGAAAACCACATTCACGTGCCCTTATGGTACTTTTGCTTACAAACGCATGCCATTTACACTTTGCAACGCCCCTGCAACCTTTCAAAGGTGCATGATGGTGATTTTTCAAGACATGATAGAAGAATGCATGGAAGTTTTCATGGATGACTTTTCAGTCTTCGGTGATACTTTTGAATCATGTCTAGTTAATCTTGAACGAATGCTTATCAGATGCAAACAATCAAATCTAGTACTTAATTGGGAGAAATTCCATTTCATGGTTAAAGAAGGCATCATTCTTGGTCATAAAATTTCAAAGGAAGGAATTGAAGTGGATAGAGCTAAAGTAGATGTAATTGCTAAACTTTCACATCCCACCAATGTTAGAGGAGTTAGGAGTTTTCTAGGGCATGCCGGTTTTTACCGACGTTTCATAAAAGACTTTTCTAAAATTGCCACTCCTATAAATAAACTCCTAGAAAAGGATGCTTCATTCATCTTTTCAGATGAATGCATCAAATCTTTTAATATTCTTAAAGAAAAACTCACTAATGCGTCGATCATGATAACTCCAAATTGGAATCTACCGTTTGAACTTATGTGCGATGCAAGTAATTTTGCAATGGGAGCCGTTTTAGGACAAAGGATTGAAAAAACGATTTCAACCTATTTATTATGCTAGTAAGACATTACAAGGAGCACAAAAAAATTACATAACTACTGAAAAAGAACTCCTTGCTATTGTCTTTGCTTTTGACAAATTTCGTTCATATCTCGTTCTAGCTAAAACGGTGGTCTATACCGACCATTCTGCTCTTAGATACTTATTTTCGAAACAAGATGCTAAACCACGATTAATCCGTTGGATCTTACTCTTACAAGAGTTCGATATTGAAATCCGAGACAAAAAGGGAGCAGAAAATCTCGCCGCTGATCATCTTTCTCGTCTTGAAAATCTCGAATTAGAAGTTTTAAATGAATCGGCTATACAAGATAACTTTTCCGATGAATATCTATTGAGAATCGATTACAGTGAAATTCTATGGTTTGCAGACTATGCAAACTACTTAGTATGTGGATATCTTGAAAAAGGGTTGTCGTACCAAAAACGAAAGAAATTCTTTAGTGATATAAAACACTATTTCTGGGAAGATGCACATTTGTTTAAAAGTTGTCCCGATGGAATAATACGCCGATGTATATTCGGGGATGAAGCCAGTCAAATCTTCAACCAATGTCACACAGGACCAACAGGAGGGCATTATGGGCCTCAACTCACAGCAAGAAAAGTTTAGGATGCTGGATTCTATTGGCCTACAATTTTCAAAGACGCACACCTTCTTTGCAAATCCTGTGATGCTTGTCAAAAGGCCGGAAAAATAAGTCAACGTGATGAAATGCCACAAAATGTCATTCAAGTATGTGAAGTATTTGACGTTTGGGGTATTGACTTTATGGGTCCATTTCCAAAATCTCATAATAATCTCTACATTCTCGTTGCCATTGATTATGTATCTAAATGGGCGGAAGCACAAGCTCTCCCAACTAACGATGCACGAGTTGTAGTCAACTTTTTAAAACATCTTTTTGCAAGGTTTGGAACACCGAAAGCTTTAATAAGTGATCGGGGAACTCATTTCTGTAATAATCAACTTGACAAAGTTCTTAAAAGATATGGAGTAACTCATAAAATCTCAACCGCTTATCATCCACAAACAAGTGGACAAGTTGAAAATACCAACCGAGCTTTAAAACGTATTCTAGAGAAAATCGTAGGGTCAAATCCGAAGGAATGGTCCATGAAATTGGAGGATGCACTCTGGGCTTTTAGAACAGCCTACAAAACTCCAATTGGAACCACACCTTTTAAACTCGTTTACGAAAAAGCATGTCACCTTCTAGTAGAAATTGAACACAAAGCATTTTGGACTTTGAAGACATGTAATCTTGATTTACATGAAGCCGAACGTCTACGATTAAGTCAACTAAACGAATGAGAAGAATTAAGACTTGAGGCATATGAAAATTCCTTAATCTATAAGGAAAGAACGAAGAAATGGCATGATAAAAGAATCAAAAGTTCAAAAGAATTTAAGGAAGGAGATAAAGTTCTTCTTTTCAATTCACGATTCAAGCTATTTCCTGGAAAATTGAAATCAAGATGGTCTGGACCATTTATAGTCAAAAGAGTTTTCCCATACGAAACAATAGAGTTAATAAATTCAAATGAGATTGAATTTAAAGTTAATGGTCACAGAGTTAAATATTACATACATGGTCCGATGGAAGTTGACAATGAAGTCAATCATAATTTCACCACCCAAGAAAACCTTCAAAATGAAAACATAAATATGTTATCAACAACATATGAAAAATCAAAATTGAAAAATGGGGAGGATTCAAACTGGAGTGATGAAGAAGAATTTCTATACAAACCTCCCATTCCAAGAAATGAAGAAAAAGAAGTTCAAATAGAAGTGAAAGAACCAAGAAAAGAACATCTGAAAAAGGTTAACAAACCAACTCGACTTACTAAAGTAGGAGACCCGGGTGAATTTATCATTTCTTGCTTGCTTAATGATGGTGCTATATATAATGGACTCGCAGATTTAGGAGCAAGTGCAAATATTATGCCTCTTTCCTTATACAAAAGATTAGGTATGGGTAAATTAAAACCAACCAAAATAGGTGTTCAATCATTTGACCTAACCATTAAACACCCGGTTGGAATAGCAAATAATTTACTTGTAAAAGTAGGAAATTTGACCTTTGTTGCATACTTCATAGTTATTAATATGGAGGAAAACCTTGATATTCCTCTAATTTTAGGTCGCCCATTTTTAGCAACCACCGAAGCATTCATTGATGTAAGAGAAGGTAGAATGACACTTAGGGATGGTGATAAATCGGTCACCTTTGTGAACCGAAAGTTTAGATCTCCACCAACCAAAACTGTTAAGCCAATAAAAACGCCTAAGTGTGGGGAAGATGAAGAAACACTTAATGATGATCCGATAACAAAGAACCCCGTTGATGATACGAAATTAGATGAACCCGTTTTTAACAGTTTAACGAAGAAACTTTATAAACGGATTCACGATGCTAGGATTAAGGGGAACTTTAAGTTATGTAACCGAATAGTATCCAATTTATTGCTTAAAGAAAAGGCGATGTTAGTTGAATTTGTGAAAGTTACAGAGGAAATCAACAAATGGATTGAAGCAAAAGTCAGAGATATACAAGTTGTTGATAATCCAATTGAAAACGAAGTTAATCACAATTTCGACACCACATCTAACTAAGTGTGGGGAGAATCGAATCTATTTAGGGTTATTTATATTTCTGTTAGAGTTAGATTTTCTGTTTTCGTGTAGTTCTCGAAAATGGAATCCGTATGGTCTTTCCCTAGCAGACCCTAAAGAACTAGTCTTTTTCCCCCATTCTGAATTTTTATTTTTTTAGGTTTTACGAGATGAAGAATTCCTTTGATCTGAACCATGGTCTAATGTTACACGCTATGATTACTAAACGTAATAATGACACACTTCCGAGTGAACTGGTATCATTCATAAGAGAAAAAATGGACGGAGTAAGAAAAGAACTCAGAAAAGATCATCATAAGATACATTTTGGTAAAGGAAAATAAAAATCCGCAACAAAAAGAAGAGCACGACACCTTGAAAGATGTTATAAATGAGGAAAATGGTCACATGAAGGTAAATGTTCAAATAATCAAACATATTCAAATACCGAATTTGTTACTCTATGCAGAGAAGGACCATTCATATGTTTAGAAGAAAAGATATTGAAGAATCGAGGTTACGCTTACGTAGCTATGGAAAATCAAATCACACGACTCTCCTATGAGTAGGCTAAAGCAGGCCTCTGAAAATTCTTTCTCACAGGTAAGTATGTACAGTTTTATTTTATTTTATTTATATTGCTTTTAACCTTTTGATAATAAGCGCTGAATCGTTTGCTATAAAGTATTAAATTGGTATTCAATAAAATTAGGTATGCGTAACCGAAATTATTGATATCATATAAAAATTTATTACATCACTGTGAAATTTACCGTTTATTCTTAAGGTATAAATATCTTTAATCAATCAACCCAAAATATTTCAGAAATTCGTCAGGAGTAAAACTAGGTTATGGAACCGAAATTACTTTACCGAAAAGAGGGGCGTATATTTTTGATAATATTTGATTGATTAAAGTGGGATAAAAGACCAAAAAGATTTTTAATTTTAATTTTTACCATGTTTTTAAAATTAATATATAAATATTAAATTAATATTGTAAACTTTTTAAAATCAATATATTTAAGTTTGTAAATATTTGAAAAATTAATATTTTTAATATAAGTTTGTATGTATAAAAATATTAATAATATGAATTTTTAATTTTATGCATTTTAAATTTAAGTTTGGTGTGAATTTAAAAAAAAAATTACTTTATTTCACTAAGTTAAAAATTTGATTTTTAAAATTCGGCGTGACTTGATAACAAGGTCGTTGAACCGAAATTGCTCTACCCAAGGGAGGGACGAGAACTTTTATTATCATTATTTTTAATCTTATTGAATTAAAGTTTGCCAAAAACATTTAAAAAATCCAAAAATCTTTACTTTTAAAACAACGCTTTGAAATGTCAAATTTTTAAAATTTTGTTGAGAGACGGACTAGGACAACGATCCGAAACGCCCTCACTCCTAAAAAGAAACAAATTTTTAAAATTTATTGATTTATGTATAACCTTTTTATTAAAAAAAAACAAAAAAACGCCAATATGTTTGGAAACTTTGGTAAAATTTAATCATTTTTCTACGCTACTCACCCTCAATAATTTAAATTGCTACTGATTTCTTGCAAATGAGGGCATTGCAAGATCTTAAGTGTGGGAAGGGGTTAAATTCTTTCGGATTTTTAAAATTTTTTTGACTTAAACACTTGGTTACCATTAAAAATACTAGTAACGAAGTAGTTGTATTAGAATCTATTGCTCTCTGATAATAAAGAACAGCCCTAGTCTTATATACTGACTACCAATTCTAGTAAAATTTTTCAAAATTTTTCAATTAAATGAACTCAAAATCATGTTTATACAAATTTATGAACGATAAAACTAGGTGTTAACACCGAAATTATTGTTACCTCGGAAAGGACATGAATTAAGAAACAACCAAAAAAGTTAGAATTCAATTAAAATGGAATAGAGGACAATAAAAAGGCAAAGAAAGGAAAATAAAAGTCAAGTGTGGGAAAAATTTACCAAGTTATTTAGAACATATATCACATATTTTTGTACAAATAATTGAAGATACTTTTGTTTTGGACAAAATTAACTGTTTTATCCGGTAAATTGTAATATATTTGAAAGAAAGATGGATTTACACGATGAATCAATTCCATCATTAAAAGGAAGTAAAGTCTTCCGAAAAAGACACGCGCTTCTTGATTTAGGTCAGGAAGTTGTCGTCCAGACCAGCTGTAGGTTGATGAAAAATCTAGAAAAATCATCTCTAAAATCAACAGGAAATCCACGGACCTCAGCATCAAACAGGGTCGCCAAGTGGTCAGACTTATCCTAACCATGAGAGGATCTATCTCGTACAATGGGGGGCACCGTGCAAATTAGCTTATAAGACTAATGAATCAGATCCCCAGAAAGGATAATCTCCTTAAAGATCAAAAATCAGCTTTTAAGACTGATATTACTCAATCCTTGAGATTGACCTTAAAGATTGAGAATTCAAACTCATGGAATTCGATGATATCTAAACTCGAGCTTGAACGAGAAAATATTTTGATCAAAATTACAAACCGATTTGTTTTCTGAAAATCCATTTTTAATGCGTTCATTACCATTGAACATAAAATCCTAGGAATTCACCTGGAATTCATTAGGTCACCTGAACCAAATCGGGTGTCAACCGTAAGAACGGTGGTTGCATAGCATGGTCGAAGACAGGACCTTGTGCCAGACCGAAAAATTATAGGGTGATCTTTGCTATTTCTCCTACAAAGGATAGTAATTGCATTCGACATGTTATAGGCCATAATTAAAAGCATGTCACGGGACATTGCCTTAACAGTTGCTTATTCAACGCTTTCCTTTACAACCGGATGGTAGTTTACCGAAAGGTAATATACGGAGCAAGTATACTTGACGTGTTGCTTTCCCAATACAAGGGTAGCAAGTGGGTGACACAAAACCATAAGTTTTGAGCTAAAATTTTCAAATCTAAACCCACAAAACCCACAAAAATATTTTGCAAACACCGGTGAAGGGTTATTCCGGAAAACTTATCTAGGGTAAAAGCTAGATTTAATTTTCAAAAAGATCAAATATTTTCATAAAGATCCAATTTCCTAACGGATCTAAATTTTCATAGTCATGTGGGACTGTAAACCACATCGTTACTATCATTGTTGATACCGCCGTATTGAAATCACTGATGTACAAAGTGTGAAGAATAAAGAAGTGATTCAAGTATATTTTTATTTCAAGACTATATTGCTTGAGGACAAGCAACGCTCAAGTGTGGGAATATTTGATAATGCTAAAAACGAACATATATTTCATAGCATTATCGCTCAAGAAAGACAAGCTTTTAGTTGCAATTGTCCTATTTATAAGTGATATTCGTTTAAATAATAAAAGGTGAAGACAAAAGGCAGATTCGACGAATTGAAGATGCAAACGACCAAAAACCTAAAAAGTACAAAGTACAATCAAAGAGGTTCAAATTATTGATGAGAAACGTCTCAAAAGTACAAGAGTACGAGCCGCAAAACGCAAAGTTCAAATTATTAAATCGTACAAAAGGACGTTCGAAAAATTGGAACCAGGACATGAACCAACTAATAACGCATGACGCAACGGACCGAAAGTTACAAATTAATTATGTATATAAATATAATATAATATAATATAATATATAATTAATTATATAAATTATATATATATTATATTTATATATTAAAACCGTCGGCAGTCAAAAGAGCCAAGAATGTTAGCTGGAATAGGAGGCTCCGCACTCGCGGAGTTCTAAAGGGCAAAAGCTCCGCACTCGCGGAGCTGCACAGTAAAATATGGGCCTATAAAAGCCATCGAATTCTGCACGAAATAACACATCTTTTTCTAATCTATCTCTCACTCTCTACGTAATATATATATATATATATATATATATATATATATATATATATATATATATATATATATATATATATATATATATATAATTTATAATTTTAATTTTAATTTTAATTTTAATTTAATAATAATAAGGGTATGTTAGCGAATGTTGTAAGTGTGTAAGTCGAAATTCTGTCCGTGTAACGCTACGCTATTATTAATCATTGTAAGTTATGTTCAACTTTTTTAAATTAATGTCTCATAGCTAAGTTATTATTATGCTTATTTAATGCCGAAGTAATCGTGATGTTGGGCTAAATATTAAAATTGAGTAATTGGGCTTTTTGTACCATAATTGGGGTTTGGATAAAAGAACGACACTTGTGGAAATTAGACTATGGGCTATTAATGGGTTTTATATTAACTTAACGATACCCCGTTAATTTAATATAAAGGTTATAATTTGACGTATCTATAAATAACCACATACGCTTAATACGGTACGGTGGGCGGGATATCTATAAATACCAATAATTGTTCATTTTACCGGACACGGAACTGGATTAATAGTTAATGGACTAGTTGAAACAGGGGTGGATTACATTCAAGGGTAATTGGTGTAATTGTTAACAAAGTAATAAAACCTTGAATTACATGCAGTCGATAACCTGGTGTATTCATTAAACAAAGTATTAAGACCTTGTTACAATTCGAATCCCCAATTAGTTGGAATATTTGACTTCGGGTGTAAGGATAATTTGACGAAGACTCTCGCACTTTATATTTATGACTGATGGACTATTATGGACAAAACCGTATGGACATATCGAATAATCCAGGACAAAGGACAATTAACCCATGGTAATAAACTAAAATTAACACATCAAACATCATGATTATGGAAGTTTAAATAAGCATAATTTCTTTATTTCATATTTCATCGCACTTTTATTTACTGTCATTTTATTTAATTGCACTTTTAATTATCGTACTTTTTAATTATCGCAATTTCATTTATCGTCATTTTATTTATCGCACTTTTATTTATCGCAACTTTTATTGTCATTTACTTTACGCTTTAAGTTAAGTTATTTTTATTTTAAATATTTTACATTAGGTTTTAACTGCGACTAAAGTTTTAAAATCGACAAACCGGTCATTAAACGGTAAAAACCCCCTTTTATAATAATAATATTACTTATATATATTTATATTTTTACAAATATAGTTTTAAAAAATATAGCGTTAAACTTGGCTAGTTCCCTGTGGATGAACCGGACTTACTAAAAACTACACTACTGTACGATTAGGTACACTGCCTATAAGTGTTGTAGCAAGGTTTAGGTATATCAACTCTATAAATAAATAAATAACTTGGGTAAAATTGTATCGTATTTAATAGTATTTCCTAGTAAAAATTAATATTATTTCGTATACACCTCTACTAACATCAATACCCCACTTTGGAAACCCCTTTTTTAAGAACCGGTCTCCCTCGCCAAGAGATGGTTAACCCAATGGAGTTGTATTCTGCCCCTTCCTCTGAACCAAGAGGATAAGACGATGTCGTGGCCTCTCCGAACGCTGCTTCTTAAGCACACTATTCCGCTTAACTTAAAGCTCCTACTTGAGTAGATCTATGTTGCATAAGCACTATTCAATGATGGCTCTGAAGTAGCAGGCACGAGGGCTGGTCAATCTCAGAAAGAAGATAGGCCGGCAAACCACCGAATCCTTTGACGGACTCCAGAGAAGTTAGTTCTTCACTTATCACATTGGTCAACAAATAGAATCATGAAAACCAGAAGAATGAGTGGGATAATCAAGCTGCAATAAATTCTTACACCAGTGCTTGACTTTATTGATAATAGATGAAGAAGACATAGCAACTAAATCATGAACAGATGCATTTCTAGCAAGCCAAATCTTCCAGCAACCAGAGAAGAGAAAACTACCCTAAAAATCCCATTTTAGATTTGATAGAACTGCCTTGCAACCAGGTCTTAGTGAAAGCAGACATACTATCTTGACCAAAACTAGCATGTTGAACACCTTTCAAATAAGACCAAACCTGAGAGACAAAGTAGATGTCTCACGGGCGAAGGAATAGAGTAAGGCTCCACCTTCGAAAAAGTCTTTACTTGAGGGTGGTTGCCGCTTTCCTTCCTGCAAACGGAGGTCGCCGTTCACCCCACGCTGAAGAAAGAGTACAAGAAGAAGATGAATACAAGAGATAGAAAGGCATGCTGTGACACCCCCAAATAGGGCCTGGGGTATTTGTGTCTAATTATATCAAATCACAGTTGTATAAACGAGAACGACTCTACATGAGAAGTTTTTTTGAGTTTTGCAGCGGAAGATAAATATGTCTTTAATTGATATGATATGTAATGAAGACTCCAAGCATAGCAAGCAATCATCATCAAAGTAGTAGATATGCAGCGGAAGCAATATTTAAGTACCTGAGAATAAACATGCTTAAAGAGTCAACACGAGGTTGAGTGAGTTCATAGGGTTGTCATAAATAATGATTTCAGTAATATTGTTAGACCACAAGATTTAGTTTGTAAAGTAGATCTCGCAAGATCCAAAAGTTGATCTCCCGCAGGATCAAAAATTACGCCAGTGCGTGATATTTAGACTAAACGTTGTTTGCCCCGTGACAAGTTGTTCTGTCCTTGTCGTTTTATTTCAATATCAAGTAATACAAAGACTTAGTCAAATGTATCGGGGATGTTACTCCCGATAGGCCTATCCCCAATAATTAAGAATGCCGCAGCAATTAAAAATATCACTGTAGGGACTTAGTCAGACATAGCTGGGTATAGCATAGTTTTAACAGTTGGTACTGATATTTAGACTAGACTTTCAAGTTTTTCCCGTAACAAGTTATCGTTTATACTTGTCGGTTGGGGACTTGCTGGTCATAGCCCAACATATCACAGTTTAATAGTTGGTACTTGTATTTAGACTAGACTTTCAAGTTTGCCCCGTACAAGTTATCGTTTATACTTGTCGGTTGGGGACTTGCTGGTCACAGCCCAACATATCACAGTTTAATAGTTGATACGTGTAAAATAGTTATAAAAGTTGCGCATGTATTCTCAGCCCAAAAATATAGATAAAAAGGGAGCAGATGAACTCACGATACGATACGATAGTTTGTAGTAAATATGTGTATGATGGCACTGAACAAGTGCGGAGTTGTCCTCGGATTCACGAACCTATATCAAGTATATATATTAACACATATACTTGAAATCGAATAAGTTTATTGATGATGTAGCGTGAGGGTACGAAATAGTATTATTTTTACTAGGAAATACTACAAAATATGACACAAGTTTTATTAATTTACGGATGGGATATACCTAAACCTTGCTACAACACTATAGGCAGTGTACCTAATCGTAGAGTAGTGTAGTTTTTAGTAAGTCCGGTTCGTTCCACAGGGAGCTAGTGATTACGTACTATATTTTTATAAAACTATATTTATATAAATATATATATATATATATATAAGTAGTAATATTATTATAAAAGGGGGGGTTTTTACCGTTTAATGACCGGTTTGTCGATTTTATATTTTTAAGCGTAAAGATAAATGACAATAATTAAAGTGCGTAAAATAAATAAATGACGATAAATAAAATAACAATAAATAAAATTGCGATAGAATATGAAATAAAAGGATTATGCTTATTTAAACTTCCGTAATCATGATGTTTGACGTTTTGATTTTAATTAATTGTTACTCGGGTTAATTGTCCTTTGTCATGGTTTATTTGATACCTATCTGGTTTTTATCCATAATAGTCCATCGGTCATAAATATAAAGTGCGAGTGTCCTCGTCAAATTACCCTTATACCCGAAGTCAAATATTCCAACTAATTAAGGATTTAAACTGTGACGCAGTTATCACTTCTGTCAACAATTACACCAGTTATCACTGTATGTAATCTACCCCTGTTTTGATTAGATATGAATATTAATTTACCCACTTGATCAGTTTGAATAATCAATTACCCAACCCGAATAATTAATTAAATGATTATAATAGATTCCATATGAACGTCACTAAATAGGACAACCATAATCATTATTAATTATTAGGATAATTAATTTGAAGATAGGTTCGACAGACTCCAATGAGTTGTCACTCAATTAGACAATACCCCCCATCTATTAATAGTCAATAGTCCAATTTCCACAAGTGTCGGTCTTTTGCCCAAACCTTAATTATGGTACAAAATCCAATAACCCCGTCTTAATATTTAGTCAAACATCACGATTACTTCGGCTTAAATAAGCATAATAATAACTTAGTTACGAGACATTAATTTAAAAAGGAAGAACATAACTTACAGTGATTATTAATCGCGTAGCGTTACACGGACAGAGTTCCTACTTTAAAACCCGTAAAACATTTCTTACAATAACCCAATTATTATTAATCTTAAATTAAACTTAATATTATAAATATAAATTACATAAGAAAGAAAGAAGATTGGAAAAAGGTGTCTCTAAATCATCGATTTAGATGGCCTTTTATAGGCAAATGATAAATTGAAATTTTCACTTATGACCCCTGAACTATGCTCAATTAACAACTTTTTATTATTTAATATTATTCTTATTATGAATTATTTAAATATTATATTATATTCTTGTGCATAGTTGACTTGTACTTTCAGCTCCGTTGCGTCGAGCGTTGATAGTTGGCTCGGGTACCGGTTCCGGATTTTCGAACGTCCTTTCGTATAATTTAATATCTTGTACTTTGCATTTTGTAACTTGTACTCTTGTCATTTTTAGACGTTTCTCATCAATAAATTGAACCTTTTGAATTGTATCTTGTACATTTGAGCTTTTTGGACATTTTGGTCTTTCAAATCTTCGTTTTTGTCTTTAAATCTTCATTTTCGAGCGATTTGCGTCTTTCGTCTTCGCACTTATTTATTTAACTATTACTACTAAAAATAAGGAAATTACATTTAAAAACTTTACATATTGGAACGATATTGCTACTAAATATATGTTCATTTGGAGCACTATCAAATATCCCCACACTTGAACGTTGCTTGTCCTCAAGCAATACAGAACTTGAAATAAAAACATACATGAATCACTTTTTTTATTCATCACACTTTGTACATCAGTGATTTTGATATGGTGGTATAAACAATGATAGTAACGATAGAACCATGGTTAAAGGTGGGTGTGTCATCCACAGTTGCCTCGGGTTTAGGTCAACGACACTTGCAATCAAATAGCCGATTTACTTTCGGTTTCCAAAGCAAAGTGCACATTTGAAAGGTGGTTTACAGTCCCACATGACTATGAAAATGTAGATCCTTAAGGAAATTGGATCTTTATGAAAACATTTGATCTTTTTGAAAATTTAATCTAGCTTTTACCCTAGATAAGTTTTCCGGAATAACCCTTCACCGGTGTTTGCAAAATATTTTTTTGTGGGTTGTGTGGGTTTCAGATTTGAAAATTTTAGCTCAACACTTGTGGTTTTGTGTTACCCACTTGCTAACCTTGTATTAGGAAAGTAACACGTCCAGTTTACTTGTCCCGTATATTACCTTTCGGCAAACTACCGTCCGGTTGTAAAGGAAAGCGATGAACAAGAAACTGTTAAGGCAATGTCAAATGACAAGCATATGATTATGGTCTTAAAACGTGTCGGATGCTAGTACTATCCTTTGTAGGAGCAATAGTAAAGATCATCCTATGATTTTTCAGTCTGGCACAAGGTCCTGTCTCCGACCATGCTATGCAACCACCGTTCTTACGGTTGACACCCGATTTGGTTCAGGTGACCTAATGAATTTCAATGAATTCTCAGGATTTTACGTTCAATGGTAATGAACGTATTGAAAATAGGTTTTCAGAAAACAAATCGGTTTTATTTTTGATCAAAATATTTTCTCGTTCAAGCTCGAGTTTAGATATCATTGAATTCCATGAGTTTGTAATTCTCAATCTTTAAGGTCAATCTCAAGGATTGAGTAATATCAGTCTTAAAAGCTGATTTTTAATCTTTAAGGAGATTATCCTTTCTGGGGATTTGATTCATTAGTCTTATCAAGCTAATTTGCACGGTGCCCCCCCATTATGCGAGATAAATCCTTCTCATGGTTAGGATAAATCTGACCACATGGCGACCCTGTTTGATGCTGAGGTCCGTGGATTTCCTGCTGATTTTAGAGATGACTTTTCTAGATTTTTCGTCAACCTACAGCTGGTCTGGACGACAACTTCTTGACCTAAATCAAGAAGCGCGTGTCTTTTTCGGAAGACTTTACTTCCTTTTAATGATGGAATTGATTCATCGTGTAGATCCATCTTTCTTTAAAATATATTACAGTAAACCGGGTAAAACTGATTAGTATCGTCCAAAGCAAAATTACCTGCAATAACTTTACAGAAACATGTGATAGATAGTTTTTAATTGAATAACTTGGTACATTCTCCCCACACTTAGTTTCTTTCTTTGCCTTTTTATTCTCCTTTATTCCATTTTAAATGAATTCAAGCGTTTTAGGTTGTTTCTCAATTTATGCCCTTTCCGAGGTAACGATAATTTCGGTATTAACACCTAGTTTTCACCGTTCATAAATATGTATAAACATAATTTTGATTTCATTTAGTTGAAAATTTTTCAAATTTTCGCAAAATTTGGCAAATAAACCAAGTGTAAACCCGAGAGAATTTATAACCCTTCCCCACACTTAAGATCATGCAATGCCCTCATTTGCATGAAATCAGACTCTAATTATAAATTCACGAGGGTGATTAGTGTAGAAAAGTGATTAAAAATACCGAGTTTGCAAACATGTTGTTGTCATATCACATTTGATATTTTGCGTCTTGTCGTCAAAATTAGTAGCTTTTTGTTGAACTTAATGACAGTCTTTGAAAGTGCGCTGTTTTACCCTGTTGTGTACATAACATAAAATACAAACATATATACATATTTTTGAAGTTTGGTATATAACCCCTACGTTCAAAAATTAATATAATATTTTTTTTTTTTTGCATACTTTAGATCAATAAAATTAAATGATAACAAAATTTGTCGCCCCGCCCTCGGGTAAAGCAATTTCGGCTCAACGACCTAGTCTTTAACTCACGACGAATTTTAGAAATCATTTTTTAAACTTAATGAATTAAAGTAAATTTTGTTTTTAAAATCACACAAAACTTAAATTTAAAAGGCATATTAATTAAAACCTAAAAAATAAAAATTCAGAATGGAGGGAGAAAACTAGTTCTTTAGTGTCTGCTAGCGGAAAAGACCAATCGGGTTCCATTCTCGAAACTACACGAGAACAGAACAACTAACTCTAGATAGCATTTTCTTTTTAGAACATTTGAATCTCCCCACACTTAGGTAGCCGTGGTGTCAAAATTGTGATTAACTTCATCGTTAATTTCTCTTGGTCCATAATCAACTTGCATATCCGTGACTTTTTCTTTAAGCCATTGGTCGGATTCCTGTGTAATATCCACAATTTCAACTAGTTTCTCCTTTTCTTTAGGTGATAGATTGGATACTAACCGGTTACATAACTTAAAGTTCCCCTTGGTTCTAGCATCGCGAATCCGTTTAATAAGTTTCTTCATTGAACTATTAATAACGGGGTCATTTAATTTCGTATCAACAACGGGGTTCTTTGTTATCAGGTCATCATTAGGTGTTACTTCATTTTCCCCACACTTAGGCGTTTCATTATTGCTAAGTATTACCGTTGGAGTTGGTAAAAGCACATGGTTCTTACCAATTGTTTTTACTGGTTCAACGGTTTTGGCTGGTGGAGATTTAGACTTTCGAATCATAAAGGTGATCGATTTGTCACCACTTTTAAGTGTCATTCTTCCATTTCCTACATCAAATAACGCCTTGGTGGACGCTAAGAATGGCCGACCTAAAATTAGAGGAATGTTTGGGTCCTCTTCTATGTCAATGACAATAAATTCGACTAGAAAGGTTAAATTGCCTACTTGAACGAGTAGGTTGTCAGCAATTCCAACTGGGTGCTTAATGGTTTGATCAAAGAGTCGAACACTCATATCCGTTGGACTTAACTTACCTACACCTAATCTCTTATATAAGGAAAGAGGCATAACACTTACACTTGCACCTAAATCTGCTAGTGCATCATACATGACACAATCACTAAGTAGACAAGGAACAATAAATTCACCCGGATCACCTACCCTAGGTGGAGGTTTTGGTGGAACTGTCTTCACCGGGTTTATATTTATGGCTTTTGTTTCTTGCACTTTCTTATTCTTTTTCTTCTTCTTCTTTCCAGAGGTATCACAATCTTTATTACCTATTACTTGCTCATACTCAACTCCTTTTCTTGGAAACGGGATGGGTGGTTTGTATGGTGCCACCACTGGCTTTACATACTCGGGTGGTGGTGGTGTTGTAACTTCTTCATTGCTACTCATATCTAAAACCTCCCCATCTTTCGGAGCTGGTTTTTCAGAATTTGTTGAAACCATGTTAACATTCTCATTCCGAGGATTTACTTCAGTATTACTCGGTAGCTTTCCTTGTTTCCTTTCACTCATCAATCTAACAAGAGTACCTACTTGTTTTTCTAGATTCAAAATAGAAGCTTGTTGAGTTCTAAATGACTGATCAAACCTCTCATTCGTTTGAGTTTGAGTTTCAATAAATTGTGTTTGAGATTCAACTAGCTTAAATACCACTTCTTCCAGATTTGACTTTTTCTCTTCGGTTTGTTGTGGTGGTTTATACAAGCTAGGTCTTTGTTGATTGAAAGTGTTATTTTGAGTTGGTTGGTTATTCGGACCTTGTTGGTTATACCAGTTATTTTCGGGTCCTTTTGGATTGTAAAGAATGTTTTGATTTCGATTGAAGTTTAGCTTTGGCGGTTGATAATTATTCTGATAACTATTTTCCATCCTTTGGTTCATGTAGACAACATTCTCCCGTTGTTCCATCGTTTGTTCAATGTGACAGTCTTTCATTAAGTGTGGTCCACCGCATTGCTCACAACTGATTCGTATTGCGTGAATATCTTTATTCATCTTTTCCATTCGTCTTTCGAAAGCATCTATTTTTGCGGAAACGGAATCAAAGTCATGGCTAGAATCGGCTCTAGCCGCTTTAGATGAACGAAAAATATCTTTTTCTTGATGCCACTCATGAGAGTGGGAGGCTGTGTTATCAATAATTTTGTAAGCTTCAGTTGCGGTTTTCTTCATAATGGAACCACCAGCTGTTATGTCGATGTCTTTTCTTGTAGCAACGTTGACACCTTGGTAGAATATTTGTACTATTTGATAAGTGTCTAAACCGTGTTGAGGACATCCTCTCAACATCCTTCCGAATCTTGTCCACGCCTCATATAATGTTTCATTTGGCTTTTGTGTGAACGTAACAATTTCTCCTTGAAGTCTCACGGCTTTAGATGCCGGAAAGAATCTTTGAAGAAATTTTTCAACTAAGACATCCCATGTGTCAATCGCCCCTTCAGGTAACGATTCTAACCAATCTTTGGCTTCTCCCTTTAAATTCCAGGGAAACAACATGAGATAGATCTGCTCATCTTCCACTTCTCGGATTTTGAATAGTGTACAAATTCTTTTAAACGTACGAAGGTGTTCGTTAGGATCTTCATTCGGTGCACCACTGAATTGGCATTGGTTAGTTACCATGTGTAGAATTTGTCCTTTGATTTCATAATCTGGCGCATTAACTTCTGGCTTAATAATGGCGTGACCTTGGCCCGTGCGTTTAGCTCTCATTCGATCTTCCATACTTAGAGGTTCCGTTACTTCCATAATTGAATTCGTTGAATCGGTATCACTAGATGATTCTGATTTAATGGTTCGTTCCTCAACAATCTCTGTTTGAATGATTGGTGGCTCCGGAGGAAAGTTTAGTGGTTCAGGATCTACGAACCGTTCCTGAATATTCTCTGGATTCTCAATTGTGAGGTTGGGTTCAAAAAAATGGATTATCGGAAATTTGAACTGAAGTACTTGGTCGACTGGATGACGATTCTAAAGAAAAATCAACGGCGGTTATATTTGCTAAATGTCTTGATCTAGTTACAGGTGGTGAACGTACAAAAGGTGGTGAACGTCTTGCTCGGTGCATTCACTGAATATCCTATTAGTTTTTAAAAGGAAAGAAAAATTATAATAAGTTATCCAATCAATAGACTTTTCTGATTTTGTCCACGTTTCGAATAGCCAAAAGATGCAGCAGAGGGGCAGGATTCGTTTGGTCTCAATATAATTGAGTACTGTTTGGCTCCAATAACCCGGTCCACGTACAAATCCAACTATTACTACGAACCAGAAAATTTTGATGTTTATCAATTTAACCACTTAGAATAAATTTTCGTAATTTTAAGAAATTTAGAGAAGAAGTAGAAAAAATTCTAAGTCCTAAAAACTAGAATGGCGAGAAATAAGAAAGAAATAGATTGCGCGTCGAAAAATAAAAGGTCGAAAAATAGGCGTCGAAAAATAAAAATAAGAAAGTAGCGCGAAAAACGGCGTCGCAAAATTCTAAAGCACCTAAATCTTAGTCTAAGGAATAAGCACTTAAGGGATTTTACGGCAAACCTAAAAATTCTAGAAATAAAAATAACTATGCAAAACTAAACTTAATACTAAAAATTGTAACTATAGTCTAAAAATCTAAAGGTAATAAAACTAAAAAAAAAAAATTTATTATTTATTATTTATAAATTTTTTTTTTTTTTTAATTTTTTTTTTTTTTTTTTAATTTTAAAAAAAAAACGAATTTTTTTTTCTTAAAAAAAAACGTTTTTTTTTACAACTTTTTTTTTTTTTAAAAAAACGATTTTTTTTTTTTTAAAAAACGATTTTTTTTACAAATTAATAATTTTTTTATAATTATTATTTTTTTTCAAAACTTTTTTTTTTAATTCATTTACTATTCATGAATAGTAAATGAAAAGAAATTAATTAATTTACTATTCACATGAAAGCGACATGATAGAAATTATTAATTACAAGTTACATAATATACCCCTGAAGTATTTAATAAATACGACTTTTTAAAACTTTACGTATCATTTTGATTCTAAAATATTATTATATTATTATATTCTATTTCAATATTATTATATTATTATATTATTATATTCTATTTCAATATTATTATATTATTATATTTTATTTCAATATTATTATAATTAAAAATATAGCGTTTTAGCGCTACCCGGCAGCGGCGCCAAAAACTTGATGATGTAGCGTGAGGGTACGAAATAGTATTATTTTTACTAGGAAATACTACAAAATATGACACAAGTTTTATTAATTTACGGATGGGATATACCTAAACCTTGCTACAACACTATAGGCAGTGTACCTAATCGTAGAGTAGTGTAGTTTTTAGTAAGTCCGGTTCGTTCCACAGGGAGCTAGTGATTACGTACTATATTTTTATAAAACTATATTTATATAAATATATATATATATATATATATATAAGTAGTAATATTATTATAAAAGGGGGGGTTTTTACCGTTTAATGACCGGTTTGTCGATTTTATATTTTTAAGCGTAAAGATAAATGACAATAATTAAAGTGCGTAAAATAAATAAATGACGATAAATAAAATAACAATAAATAAAATTGCGATAGAATATGAAATAAAAGGATTATGCTTATTTAAACTTCCGTAATCATGATGTTTGACGTTTTGATTTTAATTAATTGTTACTCGGGTTAATTGTCCTTTGTCATGGTTTATTTGATACCTATCTGGTTTTTATCCATAATAGTCCATCGGTCATAAATATAAAGTGCGAGTGTCCTCGTCAAATTACCCTTATACCCGAAGTCAAATATTCCAACTAATTAAGGATTTAAACTGTGACGCAGTTATCACTTCTGTCAACAATTACACCAGTTATCACTGTATGTAATCTACCCCTGTTTTGATTAGATATGAATATTAATTTACCCACTTGATCAGTTTGAATAATCAATTACCCAACCCGAATAATTAATTAAATGATTATAATAGATTCCATATGAACGTCACTAAATAGGACAACCATAATCATTATTAATTATTAGGATAATTAATTTGAAGATAGGTTCGACAGACTCCAATGAGTTGTCACTCAATTAGACAATACCCCCCATCTATTAATAGTCAATAGTCCAATTTCCACAAGTGTCGGTCTTTTGCCCAAACCTTAATTATGGTACAAAATCCAATAACCCCGTCTTAATATTTAGTCAAACATCACGATTACTTCGGCTTAAATAAGCATAATAATAACTTAGTTACGAGACATTAATTTAAAAAGGAAGAACATAACTTACAGTGATTATTAATCGCGTAGCGTTACACGGACAGAGTTCCTACTTTAAAACCCGTAAAACATTTCTTACAATAACCCAATTATTATTAATCTTAAATTAAACTTAATATTATAAATATAAATTACATAAGAAAGAAAGAAGATTGGAAAAAGGTGTCTCTAAATCATCGATTTAGATGGCCTTTTATAGGCAAATGATAAATTGAAATTTTCACTTATGACCCCTGAACTATGCTCAATTAACAACTTTTTATTATTTAATATTATTCTTATTATGAATTATTTAAATATTATATTATATTCTTGTGCATAGTTGACTTGTACTTTCAGCTCCGTTGCGTCGAGCGTTGATAGTTGGCTCGGGTACCGGTTCCGGATTTTCGAACGTCCTTTCGTATAATTTAATATCTTGTACTTTGCATTTTGTAACTTGTACTCTTGTCATTTTTAGACGTTTCTCATCAATAAATTGAACCTTTTGAATTGTATCTTGTACATTTGAGCTTTTTGGACATTTTGGTCTTTCAAATCTTCGTTTTTGTCTTTAAATCTTCATTTTCGAGCGATTTGCGTCTTTCGTCTTCGCACTTATTTATTTAACTATTACTACTAAAAATAAGGAAATTACATTTAAAAACTTTACATATTGGAACGATATTGCTACTAAATATATGTTCATTTGGAGCACTATTATTTATATATAATATTTCATTTGTTATATATTTCTGCATATATATATATATATATATATATATATATATATATATATATATATATATATATATATATATATATATATATATATAAGTATTTGTTTGATAAAATAATATTAATAATGATAATGAATAATGAGTTGTATTATTTTGTAACAACAATAATAATACTAGTAGTAAAATGATAATAATCATAATAAGGTTTAAAAATAACAACAATAATAATAATAATAATAATAATAATAATAATAATAATAATAATAATAATAATAATAATAATAATAATAATAATAATAATAATAATAATAATAATAATAATAATAATAATAATAATAATAATAATAATATAGTTTTGATGATGGTAAAAACGTTAATTTTTGTAAAAATGATATTAACGATAATAATTTTTAATAATTACAATACTAATATTGATAATTATACTTAGGTTAGTAATGATAATACTACTAATATTAATGATAATAATAATGTTAATTCTAATACTAATGGTAGTAATAATAATAACAATAAATATATCAATAATAATAATACTACCTTAAGTATGTAGCTTCCATGGTTAAATAATAAAAAAATAGTGTCACTGCCGAGATTCGAACCCGGGACCTCTCGTCTAACCATTTTCCTCCCAAACCACTAAACTGCTCATTACCTTTATGTATAAACTCGCACGCCAAAATTAATTAATATACACGAAACTGTTATTATATTCCTCCTAAATTCACCATCATTCTCATCTATCATCTTCATCCATATGATTCTAAGCATCATCATCATCTTAACATAATTCATCGCAGCCATCATCATCTTTTTCGCATCATCATTTTTATGAGAATCGTCATCACCTCTTCATCATCGTGTACCATCATCATATTTTTTTTTCTGTTTCATCGTGATTCATCATCAACCTTTATCATCATCATCATTCTTCATTAACAGCAGCAATAATATCACGATGATGGTGGCGGTTTAGGCTACAGAAATACGCAACAACAGGTGGCTGAGGTGGTGGTTTGTGGCGCCCAAAAAGGCAGCAGCAGGTGGTTATGATGGTGGTGTTCGGTGGTTGCGATGTGAGCTGTAAAATAGAACGTTTATAGCAGAGGGTTACGGGTGGTGGATTGGTTGGAGATGTTCTCGAACAGACAAGAAAAAGAAAGAAAGAAAAAAATGTCACGATGATGATGCTTTTGTTATGGGTTTGGTTTCTTTTATATGCACAAAAATAGGTTCACATTATATCATCATATATGGGGTTAGTTAAATCTTAGACAAATTGATAAGAGTGTGAGCTGTAAAGGATCTACTTTACATATTAAATTGATTCCTTTAGTTCTACCTAATCTACTGAAACCGACTTATTTACTTTCCAACTATCTATATCTATGATTTCATTTTATTAAATTAATCATAATATTACTACTACTTGCTATTTATATAACGATAATGGAATCAAGTCCTTTTTCTTTTAATACTAATTTATTATTATATTTATTTATTACTATTACTATGGTATATAAAGTTGACGAATTGTTAGGCTAATACGGAGTAGATAAGAAAATGTGTGTTGTCAATACTTATCAACATCTTTGACTAAATTCCTTTAAATTGAGATAATGGAACTCAAATACAGCATGTTCTCTTAGTTTCAATATACATTATATAACAATATTATTAATATTAATCTATTAATTAATTAATACCTAATTTTTTTTTAAAAAATTTATGGACCGATGGTTTAACATATTCCTAGTTAGTCAATAAATTAAATTCAATTATAATTTAATCATATATTTTTACAAATTCGCCCCCTAACTATTACATTTTACTTTTATACAGTGTCCATTAACAAAAATCATACATAGTAACTTTCTTATTTTTCAAATTCTATATACATATTATTATTTTTTTATTAACCGGATGTTCGTGAATCGTCGGAAACAGTTGAAAGTTAAATGAAGTCATGTAGAGGTTTTTGTTTAAATTAACTCGGAAATTTTCGGGTTGTCACAGTATCCCCCTGTTAATAGAAATTTCGTCCCGAAATTTTAGTTGTTGCCATCCATCGGCGTTGTTTGTAAACAGGTGAAGATATTTTTGTTTTATTTGGTCTTCACGTTCCCAGGTATGCTCGAGGCCTTGCGTGAATTCCAACGGATAGAATATTGTTTTGTTTCAAGAGTTTAAATCATACGAATCCATAAATTTTACGAAGTGCATTTTATTATTAATGCGGAGGTTATCTAAAGGATTTAACAAGAGTGTCATTGATTAGTTTTTCTCAGAAGGAGATGATGACGTCATACAAGCATTTCAATATACATGAAATATGTTATGAATAATAGTGAGCTTATTTACACCTTGAGCGTTTATGTCACAATATTAGGGTAGTCAAAATAGAGAGGAGTTCATGAAAATTATAATCATGAAATTTGATAGAGATCGTCATTGTTTACAACAAGAATATTTTAATGATGAATATGAGTTGAAAAATAAAGTTTTATCACTATTGAATAATATGGATAAAACGATTCGATTATAGGAAGCGTATAAACGAAGCTATCGTAAAATAGTAAATGAGAAAATTAAATGTTCGCCTTAACTTTTGACATAGTCACGATTGATTTTCAGATTTCAAGGAATTAATGGAAATCTTCGTAATCTATAAGATTTGATTCTTCGGTAATTAAGGAATTTAGGATTATTTTTACTTAAATGCGGTGAATTGCCTCGATTGCTATGTCTGGAATTTTGCTATAAATTAGCTTCTTCCGTTTCATTATTTTCACCACTCCAATACTTTCTTCCTTAATTCATATTTCCAAAGATTGTGAAAATGCTCCATCCAGTTCTTATCCTGGATATTTTTCTGATTATCGCTTCTGTGTTTCTTCTTTTTCATCTACCACTGGAGGAATCTGTTTACTTCTACTATTACCTTGGGGTTATAGTGTTTTTAATTCTCCCGTGTCTTTATGTTGCTATAAGCATTGATATACACGGTTTGTAATTTCGGTGTTGTTATCGGGCTTTGTATTTTCCCTTATATGTCGGAGCTTCATGCTTTTGTAAAGCAAGTAATGGTCCAGAATTCGTAGGTATGAAGTTTCGAATGATCATAATATATAAAGTAGAAAGGAAAGATAATAGCACGATTTGATTTATCAAATTACCAGAATATCCGGAAAAGACCGAATCATCAAGAAAAATATTTTCTTGATATGTTTAGAGGTTAAATAGAATGTAAGAGTCATGTAACATGGCAAATGATGATTTATAAAGTCTATGAATCATCATCTTCTATTAAAAATTTAGCATGACTTACTGTAATATAATCATGTTGGCCTGACGTCATTATGTTATACTAACTCATGCTTCAATTCCCAACACTACTTCAAATCATTCATAATTTAAACTTGAATTTTACAGAATATAGAAACTAAATCAGTTTCCTTTATGATGTGATAAACATATTGCAAGGAGACAATTAATTGCGGTCAAGAATCGTTATGAAGATATCTTCATAAATATAGAGGATATTTATAACGAAAGATACGGTGATATCTTAGAATTCCTAAGATCCAATGATGAGGAAAATTCTTCTGTTTCCTCTGCATTTAATGCTACCATATCTGAATCATTGGTTATCAATCCGAGATGATTTCAAGAAATTTTATTTTTAGATGATTAAACATTGATTGTAATCATCAACGGATCTAATGGTTAACGAATAGGCGTTATTGATTTTAAAAGTAATGAATGATAATTTCGGTGGTTTGATATGATAATTCATCATAGAATATGAATGAATACAATTCATGAGAATCAGAATTGAAGAATGTACAATGTAACATATTAATGTGAGATATAAATATTTCTAGGGTATTACCTACCCGTTAAAATATTTTCACAATTAGCAGTTTGTACAAAAGAGTTTTAATTACTGTCTTTATGAAAATATACATACATATATATTTTCCTTCAGATGTAATCATGGATTTAATGAGTTAGTATAATATTAACTTATTTGATTTACGGTTGAAACGAGAATGAATAATCTCCAAAACCTTAAAAATTTCATAATTGTCGCGAAATATTTCGCTAATGAAGTTATGAATCAGTACATTCATCGTTACGCTTGATTTATTATGAAATGGAGTTTATTGTGTTGAAGCAGTGATTAACAATTGTTAAGTCATTAACGAAGGGTGTACATCATAGCATATTAGTGATATGAATTTACCAAGTAGTACATACTAGTTGAGATTCACACTTAATTGCTTAGTACGACAAGATTTATTATTGTTCCAAATCATATATATATAAGGTATACATATATAATCCTTCATGAAGAATGAGTCAATACATCTTAACTCATTATTACTAATATTCCTTGGTATCTATGGGTGTATGATGTTGATGTTTGAGGTACTGAGTGTGATGTTGAGGCGTAGGATGCGGATGTTGTTGTTGATGAAGCTGATGCTGTTGGTGGTGATGCTGATGTTTCTTACGATGCTTACGGTGTTGGTGATGTTGGTGGATGGTACTGGTGGTGATGGTTATGCTGCTGGTGCTGCTGATGCTTGTAGAATTCGCACCATATTCTCCAGAGCCACCACTCGAGCGCGAAGATCGTTGACTTCTTCTACTATTTTGGGATGATTGGCGGTTGGAACAAGGGGGTGAATAAGAATCTAGAATCTTCGATATTATATATTCGTGATGGGATACCCTGGAAAGAAGAGAGAAAATGGTGTTTCGGACTGGTTCGCCGGTAAGCGCTTCAGGTTCTTCGCCAAGGGGTGAATTCGGTTGGTGGAAGGGATTACCTTCTTCTTGCCTCCATTGATTGAGTCGGCTATGAACCCATCCCCAATTCATCCAGAAAAGATGATGGCTGATTGGTTCGTTTGTTCTGGTTACACTGCTATTGGAGCTCGAAGACTTCGGGAAATTCATATTATGTGTTTGGAATAGGGTTTGATATGAAATGGGTATTGAATACTGAATGATATATTCGTCTCCTTGAATACGTATTTATAGCAAAAATATTTCCTTAATTTACGGAGGAAATTTAGGAAAAGTGATAGACAAGGTCTATTGGGATAGATATGATAAGATATGATTTGTCTATACTCCAATAATGGCATTATGACGTGTCGAGATTATAAAATGATAAGTATGTAATCTAATAATCTTTCGATTAAAGACTTTCAATTCGTATACTGTGATAACCCAATAACATTCTCCGGTTCGCAAACCGATGCATAAAGGTATAAGGTATATAGGTACGTGATATAACAGGGAGTTATATACGTTTGAGTATGAATAGTAACAATTATAGGAGTTTCAAAAATCATGGATAATATTTCATGTAATACATATGTAATACACAAAACCATAATAGATGACATAGGAATGTCAAGAATTTCAGAAATCATGGTGTTGCATTTAAATGCGGTGGCGTAATTGGATAATACTTAGGAAAGTGAGCAGAGTTCTTAGGTTGGCTCAGCATTCTAAGATAAGTAAAGTTTCTAAAGTATAGTGTAGCATTTAATAGTTAAAGGCAACAAGTAAAGGCACTGTGATCAAGCAAAGTTGTAGTCCTACATTGCTAAGGTACCTAATTGTATAAGGCACACATAAAATGCAATCCTGGTTCTCTACAACAACCTGCTCTGATACCAATCTGTGACACCCCCAAATAGGGCCTGGGGTATTTGTGTCTAATTATATCAAATCACAGTTGTATAAACGAGAACGACTCTACATGAGACGTTTTGCTGAGTTTTGCAGCGGAAGATAAATATGTCTTTAATTGATATGATATGTAATGAAGACTCCAAGCATAGCAAGCAATCATCATCAAAGCAGTAGATATACAGCGAAAGCAATATGTAAGTACCTGAGAATAAACATACTTAAAAAGTCAACACGAGGTTGAGTGAGTTCATAGGTTTGTCATAAATAGTGATTTCAGTAATAGTGTTAGACCACAAGATTTAGTTTGTAAAGTAGATCTCGCAAGATCCAAAAGTTGATCTCCCGCAGGATCAAAAATTATGCCAGTGCGTGATATTTAGACTAAACGTTGTTTGCCCCGTGACAAGTTGTTCTGTCCTTGTCTTTTAATTTCATTATCAAGTAATACAAAGACTTAGTCAAATGTATCAGGGATGTTACTCCCGATAGGCCTATCCTCAATAATTAAGAATGCCGCAGCAATTAAAAATATCACTGTAGGGACTTAGTCGGACATAGCTGGGTATAGCATAGTTTTAACAGTTGGTACTGATATTTAGACTAGACTTTCAAGTTTGCCCCGTAACAAGTTATCGTTTATACTTGTCGGTTGGGGACTTGCTGGTCATAGCCCAACATATCACAGTTTAATAGTTTGTACTTGTATTTAGACTAGACTTTCAAGTTTGCCCCGTACAAGTTATCGTTTATACTTGTCGGTTGGGGACTTGCTGGTCATAGCCCAACATATCACAGTTTAATAGTTGATACGTGTAAAACAGTTATAAAAGTTGCGCATGTATTCTCAGCCCAAAAATATAGATAAAAGGGAGCAGATGAACTCACGATACGATACGATAGTTTGTAGTAAATATGTATATGATGGCACTGAACAAGTGCGGAGTTGTTCTCGAATTCACGAACCTATATCAAGTATATATATTAACACATATACTTGAAATCGAATAAGTTTATATATATTATTTCATTTGTTATATATTTCTGCATATATATACTTATATATATATATATATATATATATATATATATATATATATATATATATATATATATTCTATATATAAGTATTTGTTTGATAAAATAATATTAATAATGATAATGAATAATGAGTTGTATTATTTTGTAACAACAATAATAATACTAGTAGTAAAATGATAATAATCATAATAAGGTTTAAAAATAACAATAATAATAATATAGTTTTGATGATGGCAAAAACGTTAATTTTTGTAAAAATGATATTAACGATAATAATTTTTAATAATTACAATACTAATAATGATAATTATACTTAGGTTAATAATGATAATACTACTAATATTAATGATAATAATAATGTTAATTCTAATACTAATGGTAGTAATAATAATAACAATAAATATATCAATAATAATAATACTACCTTAAGTATGTAGCTTCCATGGTTAAATAATAAAAAAAATAGTGTCACTGCCGAGATTCGAACCCAGGACCTCTCGTCTAACCATTTTTCTCCCAAACCACTAAACTACTCATTACCTTTATGTATAAACTCGCACGCCAAAATTATTTAATATACACGAAACTGTTATCATATTCCTCCTAACTTCACCATATCATTCTCATTATCATTCTCATCTATCATCTTCATCCATATCATTCTAAGCATCATCATCATCTTAACATAATTCATCGCAGCCATCATCATCTTTTTCGCATCATCATTTTTATGAGAATCATCATCACCTCTTCATCATCGTGTACCATTATCATAATTTTTTTTCTGTTTCATCGTGATTCATCATCAAACTTTATCATCATCATCATTCTTCATTAACAGCAGCAATAATATCACGATGATGGTGGCGGTTTAGGCTGCAGAAATACGCAACAACAGGTGGCTGAGGTGGTGGTTTGTGGCACCCAAAAAGGCAGCAGCAGGTGGTTAAGATGGTGGTGTTCGGTGGTTGCGATGTGAGCTGTAAAACAGAAACGTTTATAGTAGAGGGTTACGGGTGGTGGATTGGTTGGAGATGTTCTCGAACAGACAAGAAAAATAAAGAAAGAAAAAAATGTCACGATGATGATGCTTTTGTTATGGGTTTGGTTTCTTTTATATGCACAAAAATAGGTTCATATTATATCATCGTATATGGGGTTAGTTAAATCTTAGACAAATTGATAAGAGTGTGAGCTGTAAAGGATCAACTTTACATATTAAATTGATTCCTTTAGTTCTACCTAATCTACTGAAACCGACTTATTTACTTTCCAACTATCTATATCTATGATTTCATTTTATTAAATTAATCATACTATTACTACTACTTGCTATTTATATAACGATAATGGAATCAAGTCCTTTTTCTTTTAATACTAATTTATTATTATATTTATTTATTACTATTACTATGGTATATAAAGTTGACGAATTGTTAGGCTAATACGGAGTAGATAAGAAAATGTGTGTTGTCAATACTTATCAACATCTTTGACTAAATTCCTTTAAATTGAGATAATGGAACTCAAATACAGCATGTTCTCTTAGTTTCAATATACATTATATAACAATATTATTAATATTAATCTATTAATTAATTAATACCTAATTTTTTTTAAAACAATTTATGGACCGATGGTTTAACATATTCCTAGTTAGTCAATAAATCCAATTCAATTATAATCTAATCATATATTTTTACAAATTCGCCCCCTAACTATTACATTTTACTTTTATACAGTGTCCATTAACAAAAATCATACATAGTAACTTTCTTATTTTTCAAATTCTATATACATATTATTATTTTTTTATTAACCGGATGTTCGTGAATCGTCGGAAATAGTTGAAAGTTAAATGAAGTCATGTAGAGGTTTTTGTTTAAATTAACTCGGAAATTTCCGGGTTGTCACACATGCTGACCCTATCCTTCTTCCATACTTACAGCGAGTCCATTGTGCTTACGAACGAGGGGATCGTCTTCAATGCGAGTTGTGCGTGGATTTTTGCCTAAACAGTTGAGTTAAATAGTGGCGTTTGTTGTTTTCGAGTCCCCTTGCCTTCGGCTCCTAAAGGTACCTTAGTTCTCCATAGGCGTCTGAAGGCGGAGTGGAGTGAAGACATTCTCTTGGGAGAAGCCCGCCAGCTTACTATAGTAAGAGAAGAGGGCGTTATTTAACAGTGGTAGGGGGTGCATCCTTACTTAGCATCACGTGCGACTAATCTCAGGTATTCTATAGTTCCTTCCCGCGTCAATTGCCAATTCTTGGTCATTGAGATTCATGGGCGATTCGGATGTTTATTTCAAAGCCCCAACAGTAGGGATGGCAATGGATCGGATATGGATCGGGTAAAGCCGTATGCATATTCATATCCATTTAATTTTTGTTCATCCATATCCATATCCAGATCCGATTAATTTCAATTCATCCATCCATATCCATATCCAATGAATTAAGCGGGTTAATGGATATCCATTGGATATTCAAAAAAATGTTATAATATTTCCTAATATGTGATTAAAATAAAACGTAATATAACAAAAATTTATATAATGTGGCATAATTAATATCTATCCATAAGAACATGTAATATATGTCGAAGATATAACATAATTTGTTAAACTTACTACTACCTCCGTTCCGCCACAAGTGTCCACATTTCTATTTTGGGATGTCCCATATCAAGTGTTTACCTTGTGTTTCAACCAATGGAAAGAGGTTATTCTGGATAGAGAAGATTTCTGATTGGTGGAGAATGAAGTTAGTGAGATTTCCTAAAACTGTGTTCAAAAAGTAAGTGGACACTTGTAATGGGACGGAGGGAGTATTAAACATAGACTATGACAAATTAAATGTGTAATTTTTATGTATATTTAATTATATATATACGTATTTTATTGTAATATTTCATGGTTAATTCATTATATAATTTCAAAAAATATATATGTGTAATTGTAAATGCATTTATAATAGTAAATGTATTTGCATATATCTATATTTATGTATTTATAAATGTATTTCGAGTGTATATGGATATATCCATGGATGAAAGTTTTTCATCCATATCCACATCCATATCCATTTAGATTAATCCATATCCGTATTCATATCCATTTATATCATCCATATCCATTATGTATCGGGTGGATCGGATGGATATCCAATGGATCAGGTGGCCATTGTCATCCCTACCCAACAGGCATGCCCATGGTACCCGTGAAATCAACTGACCCCAAGCAGGAAACCAAATTTGAGCGAAATTTGAGCGGCCAATGGAAAAATTTGAGGGGACCAAACCTTTAGGATTCATAACTTGTCTTATTAATTTAAAATTCTTTATTCTAACAAGTTCATACCTGTGAACAAGGTATGTGCATCTTAATTCAAAGTGTTCGTGTTCATTTGTTCATTTCTAGGACCAGGTTGCGTTTGACGTATAGCTTGTTTTATCTATAGCTTGTTTTATCTATTCCTCCATTATCAGAAAAGGTACGTTTTTGTTAATTTCAGTTGTTTGTCTTTCATTCGTATGAACATTTAGTTTATTACTTATATATTATATCACTACATTAGATTTTATATATAGAAATTGTAGAACTTGCTCTATGCTACTGTATAATGCTAGTGATATTCAATATATTTATTAATCTTTGTAGCAGATAACACCAATCCAATCTGAAGATGAAGCGTACTATGAATTTGAAGATGCTCATCTTGAATTAAGTGAAGACGAGCTAAAACTAGAGAGCATCACAACCTTCAACAAGTGGAATGGAGCAAGAGAAATTGTGTTGAATGATATACGGCAACCTCAAATGTAACGACCCGAATTTTTCCGATCATTTTATACTTATGAGATTAATATTTACATAAATTAAACCATACCAACATGATAAGCAATCCAAATTGTTGAGACTTGTGTTTTTGAAAAGAGTTTTACACAACGTTTGACCGTCCAATTTGACCGATGATATCACGAACTATATAACATACGATAATTATACGTTTGTGTATATATATGTATTTATATATATTTAACATGATCTAAGGATGGTTTAACATCTCATTGTGTAGTAATGACAATGAGTTATAAGTATATTTTGAAACTACTAACTTAAGTTTTCAAAACGATAACTATACGTAACATTCTTTGATATATATACTTATAACCTATAATGCTTATACATGTATCGTATATATAATGTATTTAATCACTTTTTAAGGACTTAAATACATAAAACAATATAAGTATATTCACAAAAGATAGCTATATTTGAATTCTCGTTCCGTTTCCTCAAGATTTCTATACGTATATCTAGGGTATATGTACCCGTATCATACCCAGCTTCTATACGTATTTACTATTGGTATATACACATCAAATTAACATCCTAATTAACATTATTACTGCCCTAGATATGAGGTAACTATGATTTGTCAAGTAGCATTAATTATTAGTAAGAAAACAAAATTAGGAATCCTTTTCTTTCTTTATAAACTAAAAACGTTTTTATGAATAAACACCATTTCTTCACTCCATTTTCTCATACCTACACCCTCATTTCTCTCTCAAAATACTCCTAACTTCATACTTGATCATCTCCAAGCATTTTCCCCATCATTTAGCTTCAATTACAAGCCTTAAACACCATAAGAAAACTCTTTCAAGAACATATCAAAATAACCACCCATTTGAAGAAGTTTACTTCCAACCTTTTGATCTAACTCCACCACTCTTTGATTCCAAGATTATTTCTTATCTTTTGCAGTAACTTTGTCCAAGTAACTTGAGGTAGTAACCTTTTTCATAATCTTATTCAATTCATATTCATATAGCTATCTTATTTTGTGGTATAAAATTTTAACAGAAGAACATAGTTTGAATGATTTCAAACTTGTTAGCAAAATAAATAGATCCTTCTAACTTGACTTTTAAAACACTTCAAGACCTGTAATATATCATAATGATATGCTAACTTAACAAGATATAACTTGGTTTTACAAAGAACATCTTAAAAACTGAATCTTCGTCGTCGGAGTGCAACCGGGGGCTGTTTTGGGTTGGATAATTAAAAACCATCTTGAACTTTGAATTGGAAGTTCATGTTCTGGAAAAATGATATTTCTTATGAATATGTTAACACATAAAAATTTCATGGTTTAACTCAAAGTGTAAGTATTTTTAGAAAAATGATCATTAAATGTTATTTTTATGATGGAAAATGATCACTTTCATAAGTTTCACCAAAGTTTGACCTATAACCTATGATTTAAAATACAAACTAAGGTATTTTCAGTTCATATTCTTAAAATTTGACTCGATCCAAGGAAGTGGCAAGTTGAACCAACAAAAACGGAGTTGTAATGAAGAAACTACGACTAAAACAAGATTGGGTATCCGAAGCTAGTTTAGCTACGAAAATATTTATAGAAAAAGTAAATTAATCATATCTTTTATAATTAATATGATATTTTATATATAATTACTTATGATTTGATTTTATATATTTCAGGACCACCCGTAAACAACACGAGAAGATTAATCATAAGACCTCATGATTGTACGCAACACGTCATTTGACAACACGGTACTTTATGTACGCAACACGTCATTTGACAACATGGTACCATGGGTCGAGATTAATTCTGATCAATACGAATACGATGGGGTCTTTATTTATTTTATTTAAGCAACTAATTGTGGGCCACTAACATCGGAATGCTAACTACGGACTAAGAAAATATTAAAAGTATATATATATATGTAACGATTACTTAAAAAGAAAATATGTTGATATATTATATATATGGTTAGGTTCGTGATATCTATCGGAGACCAAGTCGAATTAAATACCTTCAAGGCAAAAGTGAGTATATAGTCCCACTTTTAAACTCTAAATATTTCGGGATGAGAATACATGCATTTTATGATTTACGTTATGGACACAAGTGATTAAAAATATATATTCTATGTTGAGTTGTACCACTGGCATACTTCCCTGTAACTTGGTAACTACTATTTACATGAGGTATTGTAAACGTGAATCCTGTTGATAGATCTATCGGGCCTGACAACCCCAACCGGACTGGACGACCAGTATTCAACGGTTGCACAGTACTTCGTTTCGGTGACTACACTTGGTACGGTGTAGTAAGATTTCATAATAAAGGGAATATGCGACGTGATTAAATGTTAAGTATGGTTATCAAGTGCTCAACAACTTAGAATATTTTTATTAAAACGTTTATATATGAAATCTTGTGGTCTATATTTATAACGCTGCCGACATTAAACCTATATCTCACCAACTTTATGTTGACGTTTCAAGCATGTTTATTCTCAGGTGATAACTAAAAGCTTCCGCTGCAACATGTTGAATTTAAGCAAGATCTTGAGTATGCATATTTGTGTCAAAAATAAAACTGCATATCGGAGAAGTTGTAATGTAAAATACGTTGGAAATCGTGTTGTTATCATCACATGTAAAGTTTGTAAGGCTAAGATTATCGCTAAACGATAATCATTATTATGTTGTTTAAATCTTGTATTTGTAATAAAAGTTATGGTTTGTATTGTAAAAACGAATGCAGTTTTTGAAAAACGTCGCATATAGAGGTCAATACCTCGCAATGAAATCATATGTTATTGTATTCGTCCTTATGGTTAAGGTCGGGTTATGATATGTGGTATCAGAGCGTTGGTCTTAGAGAACCAGAAAATTTGCATTAGTGTGTCTTATCGAGTTTGTTAGGATGCATTAGTGAGTCTGGACTTTGACCGTGTTTGATTTTGAAAACTATTGCTTATCCTTGTTGGTTAAAAATTAATATGTAAATATTATGTGGTACTAACGTGCTAGTTGTTATGTGATAGATGTCTGGCTTAGAACTTGTTATTACATTCAACGACTCCGAACCAGAATCTTCAGATGGTGTTCCAGTCATTAACCTATCCGATGATGAAAACGACACCTTTGGGGAAGACTCACAATTTTCGGATGAATCAATTGAAGAGGAACCGAAAAGTGATCCTGAGGAGGAAGAAATACAGGAAATTACGAAAGACAAGTTCGAAAGAGGAAAGAAATGAAAGGCTACTGAATTGGAAAATCCAAATCCCAAGTTTAGTGAGGATGTTGTGGCACCAACTCCACCAGACACTTCCACCCCTATTCCCGCTATTCCTATTAGTTATATCCTGGCATCCAGTTCTTCAGCCCCTCAGCCAAAATGCAGGGAGACAGTCAAGATAACCTTTAAGCGATTTCTTTGAACACAAACGTTTTGGGTTAAATGATGCGCTGTTGTTTTAAACCATGGGATCATATAACGTTTTGTATAATATTACTAGTGTGGTTTGCTTAATGTTTGATGTAAGATAAGCATATGTAAAATAGTGAAGTGTGAAATGCAATAATTTTCCATGGTTGAAGTATTATTTGAATGGTAGTAATTAATTTCTGTACTAAGCTATTAAGTATGAACTTTAACGGGTAGGTACTACCCTAGATATAATTATAAAATGCTAATAAGAAGAAAAGGCTTTTATAATAATAACTGGTTCATATTATTAATAAGCTACGATGTACTGTAAATACATACTACATCTATAATATTCCATGTGAATAATTATTTTTTTTCATTCTTATTGAAGATTATGGCGCGATTGAACTGAATGACGGAACAAGAAATCGAGGAACTCATCAATCAGCGAGTGGACGACAGAATGTTATGGGTCGAGGCTGCAAGAGGTGCTGCAGTTAACCCAAATCCTCGTGTAGGATGTACTTACAAAACTTTTCAAGGTTGCAAGCCCTCATCATTCAGTGGAACAAAAGGACCGGTCGGTTTAACCCGGTGGATCGAAAAGATTGAGTCTGTGTTTAAAATCAGTGGTTGTATTGAGAAGGACATGACCAATTATGCATCGTGCACCTTACAAGATATTGCACTCACGTGGTGGAAAAACTATGTGAAGGTCGTAGGAGGAGATGTAGCTTATGATACTCCCTGGGAAGAATTCAAAACAATGCTAATCAACGAGTATTGTCCAAGGAACGAGGTTAGGATGTTGGAAGCTGAATTACGAAGCCTACAAGTTGTTGGTACTGAACTCACCAACTACAATCAGCGATTCATGGAATTAGCTTTGCTTTGTCCCGAATTAGTACCAACCGAAGAACGGAAGATAGAACTGTACAAAGATGGTTTGCCTAAAAATGTCAAAGCAAATGTTACAGCATCGAAACCCAAGACTATTTACGAAGCCATCACCATGGCAAACGAGTTGATGGACTAGATTATTCTGGATAAGAACACCGATGTCAAGACATCAAAAAACAAAAGAAAGTGGGAAGGTAATCAACAATCCAACAAGAAACAAGAAACCACGCAAGGTGCGGGTAGTGGTTCAAGCTCTGGTTACAAAGGACGAAATCCTTTATGTAACAGATGCCACAAACATCACTCTGGTTATTGTAATGTGGTGTGCGAAAATTGTAATCGAAGGGGTCATCTTGCTGAAGATTGTAGGATTCCTGTTACAAATACCAATGGCACCAAGACTCCTGCCACCAATGCAAATAGAACTGCCTTGGCCACTGTTACGTGTTATGGATGTGGGAAACAGGGTCATTATAAGAGCCAGTGCCCGAATCCAGAGAAGAATAACGGATCTGCACGTGGAAGAGCATTTATTATTAATGCTAGAGAGGCGTATGAAGACCCGGAGCTGGTTACGGGTACGTTTATCATTAATAACTTATCAGCATCTATTATATTTGATACTGGTACCGATAGAAGTTACGTGTGTAGATACTTTTACGCTAAATTGAATTGTTCATCATTACCTCTAGATGCTAAGTACATGATTGAGTTAGCTAATGGTAAACTAATTAAAGCCGATAAAATTTGCCGTGATTGTAAAATAAATTTAGCCGGAGAAACATTCAAGATTGATTTGATACCCATAGAATTAGGAAGTTTTGATGTAATTATCGGCATGGACTGGATGTCCAAAGTAGGAGTCGAAGTAGTGTGTGCTGAAAAGGCAATTCGTATTCCTCGAAAGGATAAATCAATGATAATGATTTACGGAGATAAAGGTAACTTAAACCTAAATCTCATTAGCTGTTTGAAAGCTCGAAAGTGCTTAGAAAAGGGATGTTATGCCATCCTAGCACATGTAAAGAAAGTTGAAGAAAAGGAGAAGAATATCAACGATGTAAATGTAGTAAAAGACTTTCCCGATATTTTTCCGGAAGAATTACCGGGACTACCTCCTTTCAGGTCTGTAGAATTTCAAATAGATCTTGTACCAGGTGCTGCACCGGTTGCCCGTGCTCCATATAGACTTGCACCGTCTGAGTTAAAAGAACTTCAGAGCCAGTTAAAAGAATTACTGGACCGTGGATTCATACGACCAAGCACTTCACCGTGGGGAGCTCCAATTTTATTTGTTAAAAAGAAAGATGGATCTTTTAGGATGTGTATAGATTATCGAGAATTAAATAAGTTAACTATCAAGAATTGGTATCCACTACCGAGAATTGACGACTTATTTGATCAGCTTCAAGGATCATGTGTGTACTCGAAAATTGACCTAAGATCGGGCTATCATCAACTACGTGTCAAAGAAGAAGACATTCCAAAAACTGCTTTTCGGACACGTTATGGTCATTACGAATTTTTGGTTATGCCGTTTGAGTTGACTAATGCGCCAGCTGTATTCATGGATCTCATGAATCGAGTTTGTAGTCCGTATTTAGATAAGTTTGTTATCGTTTTCATTGACGATATTCTTATCTATTCCAAGAGTGAGCAAGAGCATGAGCAGCATTTAAAGTTGGTATTAGAATTGTTAAGAAAAGAACAGTTATACGCCAAATTTTCTAAGCGTGCATTTTGGTTGAAAGAAGTGCAATTTCTTGGCCACGTTGTTAGTAGCAAAGGAATTCAGGTTGATCCAGCTAAAATCGAGGTCATTGAAAAATGGGAGACTCCTAAGACACCAATGCAGATACGCCAATTTTTGGGTTTAGCTGGTTATTATAGAAGGTTTATTCAAGATTTTTCTCGAATAGCTAAACCATTAACAGCGTTAACGCAAAAAGGGAAGAAGTACGAATGGACTTCTGAGCAGGAGAGTGCATTTCAATTACTGAAGAAGAAGTTGACTACAGCGCCTATTTTATCGTTACCTGAAGGGAACGATGATTTTGAGATATATTGTGACGCTTCACGACAAGGTTTTGGTTGCGTCCTTATGCAACGAAAGAAAGTTATTGCGTACGCATCCCGACAATTGAAGATTCACGAGCGAAATTATACGACGCATGATCTAGAACTGGGAGCAGTAGTGTTTGTATTGAAGATATGGAGACACTACTTATATGGGGTTAAATGCACTGTGTTTACCGATCATAAAAGCCTTCAACATATCTTCGATCAGAAACAGCTGAACATGAGGCAACGCAGGTGGGTCGAGCTGATAAACGACTATGATTGTGAGATTTGCTATCATCCCGAGAAAGCGAATGTAGTGGCCGACGCTCTAAGCAGAAAGGAACGGGAACCAATTCGAGTACGAGCAATGAACATAAAAATTCGCATGAATCTCAACTCACAAATCAAAGAGGCTCAACGAGAAGCTCTTACTAAAGAAAAAATAGGAAATGAAATAATGAAGAAGTATGGGAAACAACTCGTTATACGGGAAGGTGGAATTAGATATTTTGCAAACCGTATTTGGGTACCAAAGTTGGGTGGATTAAGGAAGTTGATATTGAACGAGACACATAAGACAAGATACTCGATACATCCTGGAGTTGGAAAGATGTATCAAGATCTTAAGACGCATTATTGGTGGCCAAATTTAAAGACAGATGTTGCAACATATGTTGGGGAATGTTTAACTTGTTCCAAAGTCAAAGCAGAACACCAGAAGCCATCAGGGTTACTTCAACAACCAGAAATCCCAGAATGGAAATGGGATGGTATTACCATGGATTTCATCACAAAGTTACCTAAGACTGCCTGGGGTTATGACACCATTTGGGTAATAGTTGATCGTCTCACCAAATCTGCACATTTCTTGCCTATAAAGGAAACGAATAGAATGGATAAACTATTACGACTGTACATAAAGGAAATTGTTTCAAGGCATGGAATACCTATTTCCATTATATCCGATCGTGATAGTAGATTTACATCAAAGTTCTGGCAATCATTACAGGAGGCCCTAGGAACTTGTTTGGATATGAGTACCGCATATCATCTGCAAACTGACGGGCAGAGTGAAAGAACAATTCAGACTCTTGAAGACATGCTCAGGGCATGTGTGATCGATTTTGAAAACGGATGGGATAAATATCTACCATTAGCAGAATTCTCGTATAATAATAGTTATCATGCGAGCATTAAAGCTGCACCATTCGAAGCACTGTATGGAAGGAAGTGTAGATCTCCTATTTGTTGGAATGAAGTAGGAGATCAACAATTAACTAGCCCCGAGATCATACATGAAATGACTGAGAAGATAGTACAAATCAAGGAAAGATTGACAACAGCCCGTAGTCGCCAAAAGAGCTACGCCGATGTCCGAAGGAAACCATTAGAGTTTCAGATCGGTGACATGGTTATGTTAAAGGTGTCACCTTGGAAGGGTGTAATACGTTTTGGAAAAAGGGGTAAACTAAACCCAAGGTATGTAGGCCCGTTCAAGATCATCGAACGCATTAGACCGGTAGCTTATCGACTCGAGTTACCACAACAACTCGCCGGAGTACATAATACATTTCACGTCTCAAACCTTAAGAAGTGTCTTGTAAAGGAAGACCTCACCATTCCTCTTGAAGAAATCCAAGTCGACGAGAAACTACAATTCATAGAAGATCCAGTCGAAATCATGGACCGTGAAGTTAAACGACTCAAGCAGAGCAACATACCAATCGTTAAGGTTCGTTGGAATGCTCTAAGAGGTCCCGAGTTTACTTGGGAATGAGAGGATTAGATGAAACAAAAGTACCCACATTTGTTTCCCGAGAACGCAAAATAGGTACAACTTTAAAATTTCGGGACGAAATTTATTTAACGGGTAGGTACTGTAACGACCCGGATTTTTCCGATCATTTTATACTTATGAGATTTATATTTACATAAATTAAACCATACCAACATGATAAACAATCCAAATTGTTGAGACTTGTGTTTTTGAAAAGAGTTTTACACAACGTTTGACCGTCCAATTTGACCGATGATATCACGAACTATATAACATACGATAATTATACGTTTGTGTATATATATGTATTTATATATATTTAACATGATCTAAGGATGGTTTAACATCTCATTTTGTACTAATGACAATGAGTTATAAGTATATTTTGAAACTACTAACTTAAGTTTTCAAAACGATAACTATACGTAACATTCTTTGATATATATACTTATAACCTATAATGCTTATACATGTATCGTATATATAATGTATTTAATCAATTTTTAAGGACTTAAATACATAAAACAATATAAGTATATTCACAAAAGATAGCTATATTTGAATTCTCGTTCCGTCTCCTCAAGATTTCTATACGTATATCAAGGGTATATGTACCCGTATCATACCCAGCTTCTATACGTATTTACTATTGGTATATACACATTAAATTAACATCCTAATCAACATTATTACTGCCCTAGATATGAGGTAACTAGGATTTGTCAAGTAGCATGAATTATTAGTAAGAAAACAAAATTAGGAATCCTTTTCTTTCTTTATAAACTAAAAACGTTTTTATGAATGAACACCATTTCTTCACTCCATTTTCTCATACCTACACCCTCATTTCTCTCTCAAAATACTCCTAACTTCATACTTGATCATCTCCAAGCATTTTTCCCATCATTTAGCTTCAATTACAAGCCTTAAACACCATAAGAAAACTCTTTCAAGAACATATCAAAATAACCACCCATTTGAAGAAGTTTACTTCCAACCTTTTGATCTAACTCCACCACTCTTTGATTCCAAGATTATTTCTTATCTTTTGTAGTAACTTTGTCCAAGTAACTTGAGGTAGTAACCTTTTTCATAATCTTATTCAATTCATATTCATATAGCTATCTTATTTTGTGGTATAAAATTTTAACAACAAGAACATAGTTTGAATGATTCCAAACTTGTTCGCAAACTAAATAGATCCTTCTAACTTGAATTTTAAAACACTTCAAGACCTGTAATATATCATAATGATATGCTAACTTAACAAGATATAACTTGGTTTTACAAAGAACATCTTAAAAGCTGAATCTACGTCGTCGGAGTGCAACCGGGGGCTGTTTTGGGTTGGATAATTAAAAACTATCTTGAACTTTGAATTGGAAGTTCATGTTCTGGAAAAATGATATTTCTTATGAATATGTTAACACATAAAAATTTCATGGTTTAACTCAAAGTGTAAGTATTTTTAGAAAAATGATCATTAAATGTTGTTTTTATGATGGAAAATGATCACTTTCATAAGTTTCACCAAAGTTTGACCTATAACCTATGATTTCAAATACAAACTAAGGTATTTTCAGTTCATATTCTTAAAATTTGACTCGATCCAAGGAAGTGGCAAGTTGAACCAACAAAAACGGAGTTGTAATGAAGAAACTACGACTAAAACAAGATTGGGTATCCGAAGCTAGTTTAGCTACGAAAATATTTGGAGAAAAAGTAAATTAATCATATCTTTTCTAATTAATATGATATTTTATATATAATTACTTATGATTTGATTTTATATATTTCAGGACCACTCGTAAACAACACGAGAAGATTAATCATAAGACCTCATGATTGTACGCAACACGTCATTTGACAACACGGTACTTTATGTATGCAACACGTCATTTGACAAAATGGTACCATGGGTCAAGATTAATTCTGATCAATATGAATACGATGGGGTCTTTATTTATTTATTTAAGCAACTAATTGTGGACCACTAACATCGGACTGCTAACTACGGACTAAGAAAATATTAAAAGTATTAAAAGTATATATATATATATGTAACGATTACTTAAAAAGAAAATATGTTGATATATTATATATATGGTTAGGTTCGTGATATCTATCGGAGACCAAGTCGAATTAAATACCTTCAAGGCAAAAGTGAGTATATAGTCCCACTTTTAAACTCTAAATATTTCGGGATGAGAATACATGCATTTTATGATTTACGTTATGGACACAAGTGATTAAAAATATATATTCTACATTGAGTTGTACCACTGGCATACTTCCCTGTAACTTGGTAACTACTATTTACATGAGGTATTGTAAACGCGAATCCTGTTGATAGATCTATCGGGCATGACAACCCCAACCGGACTGGACGACCATTATTCAACGGTTGCACAGTACTTCGTTTCGGTGACTACACTTGGTACGGTGTAGTAAGATTTCATAATAAAGGGAATATGCGACGTGATTAAATGTTAAGTATGGTTATCAAGTGCTCAACAACTTAGAATATTTTTATTAAAACGTTTATATATGAAATCTTGTGGTCTATATTTATAACGCTGCCGACATTAAACCTATATCTCACCAACTTTATGTTGACGTTTTAAGCATGTTTATTCTCAGGTGATAACTAAAAGCTTCCGCTGCAACATGTTGAATTTAAGCAAGATCTTGAGTATGCATATTTGTGTCAAAAATAAAACTGCATATCGGAGAAGTTGTAATGTAAAATACGTTGGAAATCGTGTTGTTATCATCACATGTAAAGTTTGTAAGGCTAAGATTATCGCTAAACGATAATCATTATTATGTTGTTTAAATCTTGTATTTGTAATAAAAGTTATGGTTTGTATTGTAAAAACGAATGCAGTTTTTGAAAAACGTCGCATATAGAGGTCAATACCTCGCGATGAAATCATATGTTATTGTATTCGTCCTTATGGTTAAGGTCGGGTTATGACATTAAACAAGCTAGAACTAGAGGAATCACCACGTTAAATAAGTGAAATGTAATTTTTAAACATTTCTTTAGTACATGTTTCAACAAAACAAATTTATTTGTAATAGATCGTATACGTTTTTGGTTCCTGAATGAAAACGAGTATTGCTCATCTTATTTACATCTTATATACATATGTTATGTTTTAGTCTAAAATTTGAGTTGTGCTTTAAACAATCTTGAAGTAAAACATGACTGTAACTGTAAATTATAAAGGATTTACTTTTTTAATAAAAATTAGTTTAGAAACCGGTTTTTATTAATAAAGATGTTTCTATTGTAAAGAATAGGAACATGTTTTTACGGAAAAACCGGTTCCCAAAGTCTAGTTTAGAAACCGGTTTTAAAACCGGTGTCCACTTTAGAAACCGGTTTTAAAACCGGTTTCTAAAGCCTTAAAAACCGGTTCCTATTCCCCTTTTTTGTAGTAGTGATTATTATTTTTCTTATCATAAAAGTTATATTACAACATTTTATTGAGACATGTATTTCGCATACATATGTAACGTAATTAATTTCGTAAAGAAAACTTATATTTAAATAATAATGATATAATAATACTCTTTCCGTCCCACTACAAGTGTCCAGTTACTTTTTGCACAAAGTTTTAGAAAATTTCACTAACTTCATTCTTCACCAATCATAAATCTTCTCTCTCTAGAATAACATCTTCTAATTGGTTTAAACATCATGTGGATACTTGAAATGGAACATCCGAAAATAGAAAGGTAGATACTTAAGATGGGACGAAGGTAGTAATAAAGTTTGCTTTAAAATTGAGTATTTTTTTTTGTTTTATTAACGGCCAAAATTGAATATATAAGAAAAAACGATCTCTAGCAAGTCGTTAAGGGATGATTACAATGGGATAGAAAGCCACGAGTTCCAATTAGAAACAAGATGGCCTATATTTTTAATCCAACGAAAAGTAGCTAATCTAATAACATCAAATAAATTACTTTTACTACAAAATAAAACATTAAAAACGACGCCATTACGATAACGCCATATAGCCCATAACGTAGTCATCACAACTCAACTAACCGATTCTTAGAAGAAACTTGTAATCTTACTCCTTCTAGCCAAGTAATAAACGTATCCCATGAGTCGAATTGAACTAATCCGCAATTAAGCCATAACCGAATTTTTAACCACAACTCACGAGCTAAATCACACTCAAAAAACAAGTGATCTGTGACACCCCAATTTCTAAAGTATTATTTTATTAGTAAATGAAAAAACTTTTAATAAAGTTTTATATGTATGATTTAAAGATAAATGTTAGTTAAAAAGGGACTAGTATTGTAGAGTTAAGATAATGTCTAAACTAGCTAACTAAATTAGGACCACCTAAGTTATGTAGTGGTGGGGAGGGACTTAAGTTGTCAACACACCATAGTTAATTAAAATAAAACCTATAGAAAATGGAAGGGAAGTGGTATTGAGTCTTAAAACAAAAAATTACAGTGAGTGTATGTGTGTGTGATGTGTGTCGAGCAAGAGGAAGGAAGAGAGCAAAATTGGAAGATCAAACTTCACGCAAGCACCAAATTGTGTAATTAAGAGTGTATAAACACTATTAGAAATAGAGATATCAACATCCACACTCTCTTTTCTCATATTTCTAATTTGGGTCTCAAGTGGGAAATCAAGGTATGTTTTGAATACTCAAATTGGTTAAAGTTTATGCTTAATATGTGTTTAAATAATGATTTTATGCATAGTCTATGTTTGTTGCTAGTCAAATTTCGGACTTATAAATTAATGCACAAGTCAAACTTAATTTTTGAAATATATGAATGTGGGGTTGTGAGTATAGTTATGTTTATGAGTTGCTTATACTAGAAAAGTTGTTAGATGATGTATTTATGTAAGATTCTAGCATAAAAACGAAATTAAATGAAGGTTAAAGTGTATGTTTGTATATGAGCTTGTTAAAGAACAAGTATTTTGGAAAAGAAGATGATTTAATGTTATTAATGATTAAAATCAAGTTATGCACATAAGGTGTTTGTGAAAATGTCACAATGAAAGTAAGAATATGAATTTTGAACTAAATTGTATGGAAGGACTCATGAAGTAGTCATGAGGTATTTTAATGAGATGATTTTGATAAAGTCTTAATCTTTTAGTGAAAAAGGTTAAAATGACTTAGGATTCAATTTGAATGATTATGTGTTAAGTAAGTGATTAACACGATTAGGATTGTTATTAGGAGCTAATCAAAGGGAGGAAAGCGGCCGAATTTGCAAAGGAGGTCGAGGTGAGTTTCAAGGGAAGTAATATACTAATTTATGTGTCAATAATATAGTTGATAAGTTCTTTTGATGGTACTATAATTGTTTTAATACATATAATTAATCATTGAAAGCGCCATGTAGTCTATGTGCATTATAAAGAAAAATGAAGTAAGTATGAAGTTGGTATGCGTTATCATATGTGATGAAGTAGGTTGAAGAGTCTTTGTAAAATACGTTGGTAATTACTTTTAAAATCGTCATGTTTATTTTATGAAAGAGTATGATAATATTACTTTGTAGTTTAGTATATTATGTAAGTTCAAGTTATCAACGAGTTAGTTAAGTGATTGTGATTGTTAGACACGATAGATACCTTATGGATTTGAGTTATCGAGTGATGAGTATTATAGTTGACTTTATTATGTTGACAAGTTTATTATTGCCTCTATAAGATGTTAACGTAGTCTTAAAAGGACTAAGCTAGGAAAGTATTTTGGGTCGAATAATGGGTCGTGGTCCATATTTGACTTAATGGAGGAGAAGTCCAGATGGGACTAGTCGAATTACGAAGACCAAGTGAAGTACGTGGGAACACATTTCATATTGCACTTGAAACGGGTAAATGAGGTAAGTATTATGTGATTCGTTTCTATACAAATATGGTAATGTTATATTCATGTATTATAATGTGGCTTTTGTTATTATAATATACTTCATATATGACGTTGTGTGTTATGACATGAAGTATGGAGAAAAGAATAATGGGCAATTATATATGCAAACGAGATTAGCTACCAAGGAGACGGGTTACGAATAATATTTGTTTCTAAATATAGTGTGCCAAGTTTATGGTTATTGCTTCTTAATTCTCTATGTCACTCACTAAGCATAACGCTTACCCGTATTAGTTGTTGTCATGTTTATAGGACTTTTGAGAATAATGGAAGGATTTAAAAGTGCGCTTGCACAAATGCATTGAGTGAAACGAAGATCTTAACCCAAGTAAGTTCGTTGAAAGTTTGGCAAACAACGAGAAAGAAAGGAGTTGTAAGGAAATTAAAGAAAGAAACTAGCTCAAGTAAGTGAACGCATCTATGTCTTGCAATTATGATTATTATCATTATCATAATTGGAATGTGTCACTTTTGATTATGTGATAAGCCATTATGGATTTCTATGTGTGAGCTTAAATATTTAAGTATATTCAAATGAAGTATGATAGATAATGGAATGAGTAGAAATGGGTCAGGTTTGATATATAAGTCGAAATGGGTCAAAACTATATGTTTGATTGTGGAACGGGTCGTGCGCGACCAAGTGACTTTTACATTTTGTTATGATGTCCAAATGCGTTAGTTTATGTGGATACAATATTGATAATGTATCATGTTTGGAAAAGTTGATGAATGATGTTGTGTAATGTTTGAAATGGGATTTTTAAAGATTTGTCAAAATTCGGCATCAGTCACAGCATAGGGCCGCGCCGGGGGACCTCATGGACGCTCCACGCCCTTACTTGTATTTTAGTAACAGATTATGGGGTTAGACTGACTATCAGATACCCAGACGGGCTGCGCCGCGCCCCTCTTTGCCGCGCCGCGGCTAAGCAGCAATTCTAAAAAAAAAAAAAAGTTGTCGTTTTCATGTACGAGTTTAGGGCGTTATAAGTTGGTATCAGAGCGATGGTTTAAGAGAATTAGATAATCCACCTTAGGATTATTTAGACTTAAACCGAGGTATATCTATGCTTAGACATGTATGATTGCATGATTACTATGAGTAACGGCTTTTAACTATTATGAGTTGCTTACGCTAAATGAATGATATGTGACTATATGATTATTAAATGGAATGAATTTTGGACGTATGAAGTTTAATTCGATAATGGTATGCATCATATGAAATAAGTTAACAAGGAGCTAGTTTCGAGAAGACTATGTACTTGTGATGTGATGTATGAGAGTGGTTTGATGTACCCGGGTTGCATCCGTGCAAGAGGGTGATGATCAAACCCACTAACTGATGAAGTTTGGATCCATGTCAATGACGATTAGCTTGGACTTGTGTCCATATCAATGATGATTAGCTTGAGCTTGTGTTCATGTCAATGATGATTAGCTTGGACTTGTGTCCATGACAATGATGATAACCTTGGACTTGTGTCCATGTCAATAATGATAAGCTTGGATCCATGGTAAATTTAATGAGCTTGGACTTGCGTCCATGGTAACGTTAATGAGCTTGGACTTGCGTCCATGGTAAAGTTAATGAGCTTGGACTTGCGTCCATGATAATGTTAGTGAGCCTGGACTTACGTCCATATTAATGATGATGAGCTTAGACTTATGTCCATGTAAATTGTGATAAGCGTAGGCCATATGTCTATGGATGATATGATTGAATCGGATTTTAGAAAGAAACTTTCGAGTTAAAAGGTTATGATTATGTATGAAAGAATGTTCATAATTTTATCATGAACACGAAATATGATGTCATGAGTGACTTGATGCTCCCGGATTGCATCCGTGCAAGAGGGTGACGATCAAGATCACTAGGTGAAAAGCTTAGACTTATGTCTATGTTAATGTGACGAGCTTAGACTCGACATCCATGCTAATTTTGATGAGTTTAGACCTTATGTCTATGGATATATGTTTAGCTTAGGCACAATCCTAGGTCATCCCTAGTAAGTTGTGTCTATGGTGTGGTATGACCGGATCCGATACAAGAAAGAAACTTGCGGGTTGACAGGTTATGTTTTTAGTTATGATTATGCTAATGCTAAGAGTGCTCTTGGGTTTTCGTGACCACGAGTTCTATATAGGATGATGTAAGTTGCAAATTTAAGATGAACAAACACATGAATAGGCGTAAGACTTAGCGTGAGCTAAGCAAAATAATAACAATGAAGCATAACACGTTATGCGGAACAATCTATTTTTACGAAATTGATCTTTGACATCACATGAAGTATATCATGATGATATGGTGGGACCAATGACTCGTAATAAACATCATACGTGCATGATCAAAAATGAATAGAAACTGTCATGTAAAGTAGTTGTCAAAAGTATAATGAATGTACCCTTAAGTGATGATGACTAATAACGATGTAACGATAATGTGCTAAACAAATTTTGACTTAGTTGAATGGTGTTAAAGAACGAGTCGATAAGAAATGTTAAATGAGTTAAAGTTTGTATGCTTGATAAAAAAGTTAAATTGCGAAAGGTAGACTTAAGTCTCTGGATGGCACTGAGCAAGGGATTACTTATGGTTATAAAGTCAAAGTTGCAAAGATATAAATGTTAATGTGGTCGTTAAATGATATTTATGTAAATAATGAAATCTAAGTTTTATATCAAAGAATATGTAATGTGTGAGGATCATAAGTTGCAGGAACTATGAAATGCATAATTGATGGATGAAAAGACCCGAAGGCAACTGAACGGACTCTATCGATCAGAGTATTAATGTTTGAAAGAGCTTTACTTTAAGTGTGGAAGGATATGTAATAAAGGACTACCAAATTCGTGTCATGCACACATTAAGCAAGGTTTGATTTCTTGTAAGTTATGTTAATTATTCATATGAATGATGATACAATTGAGAAGTATAGATAATGGTCATTAAAGTGCAAAGATAGGAACCTGCAATGACTAAGTGGATGTGAATCCGTACATTTGGAACACTCAACGTGACGACAAGATAAGTAAATTTTATACTATACATAATGTTGATTATATGTATATTTCGATTAAACAAAACCTGAGGGTTATATTTATGATGAATATTATCCCATAAGTGTTGTGGGTTACAAGTGTTAAGAAAGTTTAGCATGATTAACGGTAATTATGAGATGAAAGAACTGATCACCAGACGATGTATATAGAAAGACTTTTAACTAAAGGGAATACTGAGATAGAAAGGAAGTATGGCCTTAAGGTAGAATGGACTTAGAAATGTAATAGATTATGCCAGAGAAGAATGAATATTATCCTTAAAATAAACGCGTGAGTTAACACGCCAAAATGCCATGATGGGTGCCCTTAATCTATGCTTACGCGTTTAATGTTAGGTAAATGAAGATAGCTAGCAAGATTTTCCTTAATAAATAAGAATGTTTACATTGTCACGAAAGTTATATGATGAAGCTAAAAATAAAACGGTGATTCCATAATTGAATATGGTCAGTTGTAATTAGTTGAAAACGAGTAAGAGTGGATGGGAAGTTACTTTAACGCTTCTGTTTTGATAGACAGATTCAAAGAGGATATACCACACAGGTGTAAATAAATTTTATGCAAGTAAATTGGGAAGAAATAGAGTGAGATAAATGTACGCTTCCGCAAATAAGAAGATAATTAACTTATGTAGAGTCGTTGAACTAAAGTCATATTGTCGTAAATTGGAAGAAGTATGGCAATACCAAGGAACTTGACGTATTTTTATGACACGTTTCGTGTATTTTCATAAGAAAATGCATTTGATAAAAATAGCTTGTAAAATATGGTTATTGATTGAGATGTTGGTTTAAGAGAAACCGTTTAAAAGAAGAGAAATCATGATTAGCACAGTAAAAGTTATTTTAGAGACTAGTGAACAGTGTAGTGGTATAAAGGAAGTGATGTGAATTCACTTCGTTTATGTGTAATAAATGATAGTTAGCTATGATCGGTATGATAGAATTGGTTCGTGAGGACACGAACAATCCAACAGGGGGAGAGTTGTGACACCTCAAATTCTAAAGTATTATTTTATTAGTAAATGATAAAACTTTTAATAAAGTTTCATATGTATGATTTAAAGATAAATGTTAGTTAAAAAATGGACTAGTATTATAGAGTTAAGATAATGTCTAAACTAGCTAACTAAATTAGGACCACCTAAGTTATGTAGTGGTGGGGAGGGACTTAAGTTGTCAACACACCATACTTAATTAAAATAAAAACTATAGAAAATGGAAGGGAAGTGGCATTAAGTCTTAAAACAAAAAATTAAAGTGAGTGTATGTGTGCGTGATGTGTGTCGAGCAAGAGGAAGAAAGAGAGCAAAATTGGAAGATCAAACTTCATGCAAGTACCAAATTGTGTAATTAAGAGTGTATAAACACTATTAGAAGTAGAGATATCAACATCCACACTCTCTTTTCTCATATTTCTAATTAGGGTCTCAAGTGGAAAATCAAGGTATGTTTTGAATACTCAAATTGGTTAAAGTTTATGCTTAATATGTGTTTAAATAATGATTTTATGCATAGTCTATGTTTGTTGCTAGTCAAATTTCGAACTTATAAATTAATGCACAAGTCAAAGTTAATTTTTGAAATATATGAATGTGGAGTTGTAAGTATAGTTATGTTTATGAGTTGCTTATACTAGAAAAGTTGTTAGATGATGTGTTTATGTAAGATTCTAGCATAAAAACGAAATTAAATGAAGGTTAAAGTGTATGTTTGTATATGAGCTTGTTAAAGAACAAGTATTTTGGAAAAGAAGATGATTTTAATGTTGTTAATGGTTAAAATCAAGTTATGCACATAAGGTGTTTGTGAAAATGTCACAATGAAAGTAAGAATATGAATTTTGAACTAAATTGTATGGAAGGACTCATGAGCTAGTCATGAGGTATTTTAATGAGATGATTTTGATAAAGTCTTAATCTTTTAGTGAAAAAGGTTAAAATGACTTAGGATTCAATTTGAATGATTATGTGTTAAGTAAGTGATTAACATGATTCGCATTGTTATTAAGAGCTAATCAAAGGGAGGAAAGCGGCCGAATTTGCAAAGGAGGTCGAGGTGAGTTTCAAGAGAAGTAATATACTAATTTATGTGTCAATAATATAATTGATAAGTTCTTTTGATGGTACTATAATTGTTTTAATACATATAATTAATTATTGAAAGCGCCATGTAGTCTATGTGCATTATAAAGAAAAATGAAGTAAGTATGAAGTTGGTATGCGTTATCGTATGTGATGAAGTAGGTTGAAGAGTCTTTGTAAAATACGTTGGTAATTACTTTTAAAATCGTCATGTTTATTTTATGAAAGAGTATGATAATATTACTTTGTAGTTTAGTATATTATGTAAGTTCAAGTTATCAACGAGTTAGTTAAATGATTGTGATTGTTAGACACGATAGATACCTTATGGATTTTGAGTTATCGAGTGATGAGTATTATAGTTGACTTTATTATGTTGACAAGTTTATTATTGCCTCTATAAGATGTTAACGTAGTCTTAAAAGGACTAAGCTAGGAAAGTATTTTGGGTCGGATAATGGGTCGTGGTCCATATTTGACTTAATGGAGGAGAAGTCCCGATGGGACTAGTCGAATTACGAAGACCAAGTGAAGTACGTGGGAACACATTTCATATTTCACTTGAAACGGGTAAATGAGGTAAGTATTATGTGATTTGTTTCTATACAAATATGGTAATGTTCTATTCATGTATTATAATGTGGCTTTTGTTATTATAATATACTTCATATATGACGTTGTGTGTTATGACATGAAGTATGGAGAAAAGAATAATGGGCAATTATATATGCAAACGAGATTAGCTACCAAGGAGACGGGTTACGAATAATATTTGTTTCTAAATATAGTGTGCCAAGTTTATGGTTATTGCTTCTTAATTCTCTATGTCACTCACTAAGCATAACGCTTACCCGTATTAGTTGTTGTCATGTTTATAGGACTTTTGAGCATAATGGAAGGATTTAAAAGTGCGCTTGCACAAATGCATTGAGTGAAACGAAGATCTTAACCCAAGTAAGTTCGTTGAAAGTTTGGCAAACAACGAGAAAGAAAGGAGTTGTAAGGAAATCAAAGAAAGAAACTAGCTCAAGTAAGTGAACGCATCTATGTCTTGCAATTATGATTATTATCATTATCATAATTGGAATGTGTCACTTTTGATTATGTGATAAGCCATTATGGATTTCTATGTGTGAGCTTAAATATTTAAGTATGTTCAAATGAAGTATGATAGATAATGGAATGAGTCGAAATGGGTCAGGTTTGATATATAAGTCGAAATGGGTTAAAACTATATGTTTGATTGTGGAACGGGTCGTGCGCGACCAAGTGACTTTTACGTTTTGTTATGATGTCCAAATGCGTTAGTTTATGTGGATACAATATTGATAATGTATCATGTTTGGAAAAGTTGATGAATGATGTTGTGTAATGTTTGAAATGAGATTTTTAAAGATTTGTCAAAATTCGGCATTAGTCACAGCATAGGGCCGTGCCGCGGGACCTCATGGCCGCGCCGCGCCCTTACTTGTATTTTGGTAACAGATTATGGGGTTATATGATCACGAGTTTAGGGCCTTATATGATCACGAGTCTCGACCCCATTATATGCTTTATACCTGTTTTTGAAGTCAGTCACCATAAGGTCACTAAATCAAATCCAAAAGTTTCTTAAGTGTTGAAAAATGACCAATTACGTGTCTTTGTTGACCCAAACTTGCTCAAATGCATTTAACACTTCAAGTACCAATATCTATTTCAACATAATCAATCGTCAAGTGGGTTCGATGACCCATTAAAATTCAGGTGACAAATTCGACCCAATTTAAATTTAGTACAAAATATGGACTCGAGCATGGATCGTAGGTTCACACTACCCAAAAATTTCACAAAAGACAACGTCTAAATAATATCCACCCGCAATTAAACAAGTTACACCACGTTCTTACCCATATCCTTGATTGTTCTCGAATCTGTAAAAATGATAAACAACGAGAGGGTAAGCAAAGCTTAGTGAATGCAATAGTTATATATATATATATATATATATATATATATATATATATATATATATATATATATATATATATATATATATATATATATATATATATATATATATATTTACATACATACATAACCTACTTACTTGCATACAATTACACCCACATACAAGGCTAGCATCACAAAAGCATATAATCACAATATAACATGCAACTCTACAATCACACAATTATGGGTAACCATACGCAATAATGTTATATATCATATGATATAACACTATTCATCACATGTATGTGATCGATGAAAAACTGAATCCCTATGGATGACACTTACCACATACATAACACGAATGTGGCCATGAAAAATGAAACCTTTCGGATGACACTTACCACATTCCACCACACCATGTGGCCAACGAAGAGTGAATTCTTACGTATAACATTCACCACACATCACAATCGCAAATGTGGCCAACGAAAAGTGAATCCCATTGGATAACACTTACTACTTTGCATCAAGTGACCAATGAAAAGTAAATCCTTATGCACGGATATCACTCGCCACTTCACCCGTAATCAAACAAATATTATACGTACATATATAACTATTACACTCACCTTGATTATTGAATGAATGAAATCTCAAGCTTGCACTTTCGCTAATCAGTAATGTAAACACATATTACATAGCATACAACTAGCTATAATCAACTAATAGCTTCTGCAACCCAAAACACACAAGTGCAATTTCAACCCAAATTGCACTTGAACACCAAGACTAGGCCAATACCATGACCCAATCACACTTAATCACTAATGACTAGTGATTAAGTCCCGAAGTCACCAATTAAAACAATTCTAGTACTTCAAGTACTTTTTAATCCAAAACTTACAAAAATCATTTTGACCCATTCAAGTCAAAGCAACAAAATTAAGTTTGCAACAACATGGTGCAACACTATAATTTTACAATTTCTAGTGATTACATTACGACATACAAGTCTTTGTCCTTACAAATTCGTCTTCCAAAACCTTAGATTACAATATAGGGTTTACACACTCAAATCACACACCAAGAACGCTAATTTCACAAGAATTTAGGTTTTAGACTCAACACCAACCCAAACCCTAACCCAAACTCGAATTTAAATAACATAAATTCGTATATAGGTTATACCTCAAGTGTAGACCTAGACTATAGAGCAGCTACTATAAGTTAGGGCTTCAATTTTAGGTTGATTTGGCTCCTTCTTCACAAGAATTAAGCTTTATCACTCTAACAATTGCTTTCTCTCACTAAATGGGTGTTTACTTAAGGTAGAAATAAGAAAATGACAGACTTGCCTCTGTTTTCTGGTCCATAAAATCGTCCATGCAATTTTGCAACAAAACCTCGAAATTAATTTATTTACAAACAAGTCCTCCCCGCATGTCAGCACATCTGCGCGACGCGCAAACTAACTGTGTGACGCGCAGTTTGCCTTGCAGGCAGGGCAGGGGCTTACACGTATTTAATTAATTTGTATCAAGAACGTGATGCTACCAGATTACTTGGTTTAAATGTCATTCGAAAAGTAACATCCACCATACGAAAAAATAGCATATGGTTGTTCCACCGATCTTTTTTATGAATATTTGCATACGAGTCAACAAACAAGATATGCTTGTGGAACACTTATAGAGCCTTCTACCTAACTATCATATTCGACATAATCCAACATTGATACATGCAAACAATCAAGATGCAGCGGGACCTTCACATATTCCCAATGATGAAGATGAAGAAGATCAAAATAGACGAAGAATAGTTTTTATAATTTTAATCTAGTTTTAAATTTAATGCAATTTTATTTTTTTGTCTATGTTTAAATTAGAAATGTACTTTATATTTTATTGTAGTTTTAATTTAAATTTAATGAAAATGTAATTTTAAGTTTTAAAATTTTAGAAAGTATGTCATGATTGGTAGTGTTTAGCCCTGGTGAGGAAGCTTTGATGTAGTACTGATGTGACACATAGTCCTGGTGAAAAAGTGTGTCATGGTTGAGAGCATTCTAATAATAATAAAAATTACCCATTTGGGCTCTGTTGGTTTAATTCAGATTACGGTCATATTTGACAAAAGGAGCTTATAGCTGATAGCTGGAGCTGAAAGCTAGTAATTATTAACTGAAAGTTGGAGCTCCAAAAAGCTCCGTGAAAAATATAACCTACGTGGTGCTCCTTGTACTCTTTTTGATGTATTTGTCACTACGATTTGCACAAGTTACATTCATGATCCCTATCATTATCAAAAGTTTAATATTCTTTGCTAATCTCCTCAAATGCTTGGCATATATCAGGGTAACTATAGAAATATTTATTTACATTCTTAATTTTGTTTGAAAATTTTGAACCAATATAATTAATGATTAATGATTAGAATTAAAAATATGGGACAATCAAATATGACTAGTTAGAATAAAAAACTCAGAACATATCTGCAAACAAAATTAAAGATTTAAATAAATATTTTAGGAGTAAATATATCATTTTACTTTCAGTGTCCCTTGTTTACCCAATCTTCATCATTATCCAAAATTCCAAACCTTAAATTCTTCAACTTCTTCCTGTCTATCAAAAAAAATAAAAATTTATAAACCCTAATTTCAACTAAATATGCAATCCCAGTTGTGTGAAATGTAACTATAAAGTGGAAACATAAAAAAACATGTAAAGAGCGCGGGAAGCTCGTTGTAGCCATTTTTAGGTCTTTTCAAGCTTTTTGTTCGTCGTTTTCCTTCCATTTCGATTCAAATCCTCTCTCTAATTTCCTTCACTGGCATGGATCAATTTAGCGGTGTTTAATTGGAGCGTAATCATGCAGTCTACACGCAAAACATCGACGAGATCTGTTAAAATACCGAATAAATTTGACAATTCAATTCATGGATTGGCAAAGAAAACTGGAGCTCCGATTCAGACAACTGTAGCGACTAACAGTGGAGGATCTACTTGTAATGTGAGTAGTCATAATGGAAGTGGTTATTCTGAGAAAATTATGATCCCTAATTTGTCGAATAAAGAGGAAATTGCAGCTGAGGTCATAGGAGAGGAAATTAATGCTTCGGCTAAGAAATTCAATGTAAGTAGTGAATATAATTCACCTATTATAGATACTGTTGTGATTGATTCTGTTCATAATACAAATACTGAGACTGCTAAGTCAGAAAAACTGTCTTATGCTAGAGCTATGAATACTGCTAATAATGGTATAGATAGAAATTTGAGTTACATTCCACCTTCATCAGATAAGGATGGGAATGAATTTGTAATATTTGATGAAGAATATGTACAGGAGAGTACCAAAATTTGGGAAAATACTGCCTGTGGATATTTTGTAGGGTTTGATATGTCGTATAATACATTGAGCTATAACATCAGGAGGATGTGGAATAGGTATGGTCTGAAAGACATAATCATGGATGGAAGGAAAATATGCTATTTCAAGTTTGATAATACTGAAGGAATGAATCAGGTGATTGAGGTTAGTCCCTGGATGGTTCATGGTAAACCATTAATGGTTCAAAAGTGGAATCCATAGGATAATGTGGAGAAAATTGATCCTGTTAAGCTACATATTTGGGTAAAACTTACAAATGTACCTCTTGAAGCTTGGAATACTAAAGGGATTAGCACTTTGGCCAGTAGAGTGGGTAAGCCTCTGGTTATGGATAATGTGACAGGCTCAATGTGTCATAAAGGTACAGGAAGGGCTGGTTTTGCAAGAGTAATGGTGGAAGTGGAGGCAGCTAAGGGGTTTGTTGATTGTGTGGACATTCAATATCAAGACAAAGATAAGAATGTTAAAGGAAATAAGAAGGTGAATGTTGAGTATGTATGGAAACCTAGCTTATGTAGTCATTGTCATGTCTTTGGGCATGATCACAAAGAATGTGTGAAAAGGCCTAAAACTGCAGATGAGATCAAAGCAACAGATTGTGGTAAAAAGACTGATGATGATGGATATGAGCAAGTTAAGTATAAGAAAAAAAGCTTTAAGCCTAAAAATACTAAAAAGGATGAGGGGCAGTCAAGTAGAGTTAACTTTGCTGAAAAGTAAAAGAGTTCTAGAGCTATGGGTAGCCAAACTAAACAATGGAAACTTAATGAGAAAGAGAAGTCTGCATTCAAGCAAAGTGTGAATAAATACTCTGTTCTTGAGGAAGAATCAGAGTATGATGAGATTGAAGATGTTATGGTGGATAATAGGAAAATTGTTGATAGATACATCACTAAGAAAATAAGACCTACTGACTCTGAGTTAAGTAAGTGAACTTATGATATGGTTGCTTACTTTAAGTTGGAATGGGAGGCTCTTAAAAGGAAAAAGAAACAAGATAGTGATGAGGAGGATATAGTATCTGATGAGAATGCCAATGATAATTGCTTGGCTAATGAAATGCAGGGGTTGGACAATGGGATATTGACATAGTCAGTACCCTTATCTCTTTTTAGTTATAATGAAGGAAATGAAAATTGCATCATGGAATATTAGGGGTATGTCTAATGGAGACAAGCAGGATGAAAAGCTATGTTTTTGTGCTATGTTAGAGACTCATCTAAATTATAAAAATATTAGTGAGGTATGTAGTTATGTGTATGGAAATTGGAGTTGGCAATCTAACATTAGATATAGTGCCAACAGTTGTAGAATTATAATTAGGTGGGATATAAATATGGTCAAGTGCATGGTGGTTAATGTTTATAGACAGTCTAGCTTATGCCTTATTGAAGCTATTGGAACATCTACTAAGGTCTACTGTAGTGTTGTTTATGCAAGCAATAATAGAAGAGAAAGATGTCAGTTATGGAAAGATTTAACTATCCATAGAGATATTGCTAATGATCTACCTTGGGTGATTTTAGGAGATTTTAATATGACAAGGGCTGTAGAAGAACATTCTGCAGGAGGATCTTTTATTACAGATGAGATGCAAGATTTTATTAACTGCATCAATAATATTGAAGTGGATGATATTGGTAGCACTGGTTTTAACTTCACATGGACCAAATCCTTAAAGAATCCTAATTGTGGGGTATTGAAAAAGCTGGACAGAATTTTGGTAAATGATAGTATGATGTCTACATATTCACAGGCTCATGGTATTTTCTTGCCGTATCTTATATCTGATCATAGTCCAGCTGTGTTTGTGATTCCCAATGGTATCAAACCTAAACCTAAGTCTTTTAGATTCATGAATCATATTGCTGGTAAAAATGAATTTATTCCTATTGTTCAACAAAGTTGGATAAGCACATTCAAGGGCACACTATGTTTAGCATTGTTCAAAAGCTGAAGGATCTTAAAAGAAAGTTGAATCAATTGAATTGGAGCTATGGTAATGTGTTTGATAAAGTTGCTGAGATTCAAGTCAAGTTGAAAGATATTCAAGATAAGATTGATAAAGATCCTCATAATGGTAATCTGAGAATTGAGGCTACTGATATATTAAAGAAATATGAAGAAGAAAAACATGATGAATTCACTCTTCTTAAGCAAAACTCAAAGATTAAGTGGTTAGCTGAAGGAGATAAAAATACCAAGTATTTCCATGGTATTTTGAAGAGAAGACAGCAAAAAGCAAGGATTGATAGTATTTGTAATGAGCAAGGGCATAGATTCTATGGTGATCAAGTTGCTTCTCAGTTTGTGGAGCATTTCAAAATTTGTTTGGGATCTAATCATTCTGTTAAGCCTCTAGAAGAGTTAGATATTCATTTTCCTAATAAACTGAGTGAAGAAGAAGCTTTGAATATGATATCTAATATATCTGATGAAGAAATTAAAGATGCTATGTTTGATATTGATTGCAACAAAGCATCTGGGCCAGATGGTTATACTTCTCATTTCTTTAAAAAGCATGGGATGTTGTTGGAAAGGAGGTATGTAAGGCTGTCCATGAGTTTTTTGATAATGGGAGATTATTGGGTGAGATCAATGCTACATTGATTGCACTTATTCCTAAAGTTGATACACCTAATAAGGTCTCTGAATTTAGACCTATTGCTTGTTGCAATGTACTTTACAAATGCATTAGTAAGGTTATTGTTAACAGATTGAAAGGTAGCCTTGATAAGCTTACCAACTGCAGCCAGAGTGCTTTTGTTCCAGGTAGATCCATCCATGATAATATTCTGGTTACTTAGGAATTATTGAAGGGGTATAACAGGAAACATGGGCCCAAAAGGTGTGCAGTTGGTAAGCTTATCAAGGCTACCTTTCAATCTGTTAACAATAACCTTTCAATCTGTTAACAATACCCCAAAAGGGGTATAACAGGAAACATGGGCCCAAAAGGTGTGCTTTAAAAGTAGATTTGCAAAAGGCTTATGACACTGTTAACTGGAGGTTTTTAGAGAATGTCCTGAATCAATTTGGTTTTCATAACAAAATGGTTCATTGGATTATGACATGTATTTCTACTACTGTGTTTTCAGTTTGTGTTAATGGTGAAATACATGGGTATTTCAAAGGTGGGATAGGGTTAAGGCAAGGGGATCCTATGTCTCCATATCTTTTTACTTTGATTATGGAGGTGTTCACCCTTATTATGCATCAGAGGATTGAAAGTAGTATGGAGTTCAAATACCATAAAGGATGCAAGCAAATGAGTTATCTCATGTGTGTTTTGCTGATGACCTTCTTGTCATGTGCAATGGATATGTTCAGTCCATTAGTGTTGTTAAAAATGCCATGAATGATTTTAGTCAAGTCTTTGGATTACTCCCTAATATGAGCAAAAGTATTATTTTTTTTTGGGAGTGTTCCAATGGGAGTGCAACAGAATATCCTCCAAAAGGTTCTTCCATTTGTTGTTGGTAAATTACCAATGAAATACCTTGGGGTTCCACTTTTAGCTAAAAGACTTGGAGTTAAGGATGCTAAATGTTTGGTGGATAAAGTGTAACGACTCAACCCGTTATCCGATCAAAAACACGCCTTAAAAAAAATTGTGGGACTGTGCATCTGGACGGCGTCCAGCTCTGAAGGACTGGACGTCGTCCAAGCCTTTTGGACGGCGCCAAATGAACTAAAATATTCTGATCAGTTTTACATTTACACGCGAGCGGAAAACCCGCTTCCCGACACTTTCCCACGAAAACACTTTCACAATATGTTATAATAATTAAAACTAAGAGTTTTCCACGATAAAACCGAGTTTTACGACACCGGGCCCACATCGGCCGTTTTACGACTTTCGTACAAAATTACAAGTTTTCGACCACGTGAGTTTTAACATAAACTAAAGACCGAGCATGGCGATTGGGGATACGCTACCCAATCCTAATCAATCCAAAAGCACATCTTCTAAAGCAACCTACGCGAGTCCACTAGTTCTCACGCTTACCCGAGCCACTGCATCCATGCAAATTTATAAAAATGTAAAGAACGAGAGGGTAAGCTAATGCTTAGTGAGTGAGAATATACTACATACGTATATATGCATAAAATGGATACGCCACACGAATAATCAAATTACACATACCGGAGCATCCAAGTATAAAGGCAAGCTAATCTAAGCATACCGTACAATCGCTATACAACAAGCTAACGATACCAACAATGTAAGTACACCAACGACGATATGTACCACACCAAGAAGCTACACCCGGAGGGTTAGTTACAACACAACAATACGACAATATATAACAAAGCGTAAACCGCCCAAGGTTAACCCCTTAACCCAAATACCAAATGAAGATTGGCCGAACTACACGAGCCTTAGTAAATCCGCACCCATACGAGACTACTATCTTCAATATCACAACAACATCGAGGTTGGCCGAACCACACGAGCCTTAGTGAATCCGCATCCACACGAGATCACTACCTCGACCGAATCTACACGCGTCATCATGAATCCGCATCCACACGTGATCCACTTCCCACATCAAAATCCACGGTCACGGGATTATAAAATCCACCACATCGGGGTTATCCACATCATAACTCAACACCAACCCTTCTTCATTGGGGTTATATAATCCACATCACAAGTACATGTGATAACGTACACACAAAGTGTGCACCTCGCCAAATGTGGTCAACCAAAACGCATAACCGTGCCAATTGGACCTATACACAAGTCCATCAAATCCACCTATATGTGAAGTGAGCTCTATAACCGAGAACCACTTCACCCGACCCGCACTCATCCTACACATACATATGCACATAGGATATTAACACTCACCTTGTCGTCTTGAAGAATGCAACCGAACAATTCCGCAACACGTCAATGGAAAGTACCTATTCCATTATCACAATACAAACAACACAATTAGGGTGGATTTACAAACCAACCCAATTGACCCTTAGTGCAATTTCGACCCAAATGCACTTCCAAGCACAAACCGCGCACAAACTAACCAATAATCACTAACACAAGTGAAAATGGTCCTAAAACCCCAATTAAACTCAAACACAAGTGTTAAACATTCGTCTTGCCCAAATTGACACCAAACCATAATTTTGACCCATTTCAAAATTAATCAACCAAATATTCCCAAAAGGATTCCAACACTTCCATAATCACTAACACTAGTGACTATACTCATTATCAAAGCCTAATCATGGCCAAAACATTAACCAAACCAAAACCCGTCAAGTGACCACAAAAACTAGTCACCATAAACCCACTTCATCATCAAAAGGGTTTCACAACTAAACAAGCTAAAACCCTAACTTGAATATCAAATCTAACAAATGAAATTCGGTGTTTGAACTTACCAATACTACCACAATGTAGCCGTGAACGAGATGAACAACTTTAGAACCCGAGCTTTGGCGAGAATCCGACTCCTTCTTCTCCAAATCAAGCTCTCTCTCACTAAAAGTGAGTTTCTCTCACTAGGGTTTGAAGAGAGTGTTTGTGTAGGTGAATGAGATCCACAAATGGCCAATGGATCAGCTATGAAGGCTCCAAACCTACAGCCCAGAGAAATTACCAATTTGCCCCTTTTTAAAATAAACTAACAGCTGGCCCGTCAGTTCTGTTGGACGGCGTCCAGAATGTGGGATGGCGTCCAGCACAATAGGATAGGACGGCGTCCTGAAACTGGGACTGCGTCCCCTTTAACTGAACAGGAAACAGGGTCTTACAACTCTCCCCCACTTAAATTGGATCACGTCCTCGTGATCTCCATCACTTAACCAACCGGACCAACACTCAATGGTCCTCAAACATACGTTCCAAAACGAGTTCCGCCACAATTATCGTTAATCTCGAGGATTATTCCACTTACTAAATACACACGTGTACGCATGTCGGAACATGCAATGCACACTGATGTGTGCAGGGTAGTATACGAAATAGTTATATTTTTATTGCGAAATACTATTAAATGCGATACAATTTTACACAAGTTATTTATTTATTTATAGAGTGGATATACCTAAACCTTGCTACAACACTAAAGGCAGTGTACCTAATCGTAAAGTAGTGTAGTTTTTAGTAAGTCCGGTTCGTTCCGCAGGGAGCTAGCTGAGTTTAACGCTATATTTATTTTAAACTATATTTGTATCAATATATATATATATATAAATATTATTATTATTATTATTATTATTATAAAAGGAGGTTTTTTTACCATTTAGTGACCGGTTTGTCGATTTTATGTCTTAAATCACAATTAAAACCTAATGTAAAATTTTAAATATAAATACAACTTAATTTAAAGTGTAAGGTAAATGACGATAAATAAAAGTGCGATAAATAAAAGTGCGATAAATAAAATGACGATAAATAAAATTGCGATAATTAAAAGTACGATGAGATATAAAATAAAGGAATTATGCTTATTTAAACTTTCGTTTTGACGTGTTGATTTTAATTTATTACCATGGGTTAATTGTCCTTTGTCCTGGATTATTCGATATGTCCATCTGGTTTTGTCCGTAATAGTCCATCAGTCATAATTATAAAGTGCGAGAGTCTTCGTCAAATTAACCTTATACTCGAAGTCAAATATTCCAACTAATTAGGGATTCGAACTGTAACAAGGTCTTAATACTTTGTTTAATGAATACACCAGGTTATCGACTGCGTGTAATCCAAGGTTTTAATACTTTGTTAACAATTACACCAATTACCGTTGAATGTAATCCACCCCTGTTTTAATGAGTCCAGTGACTATTAATCCATCCCCGTGTCCGGTCAAATGAACAATAATTCGTATTTATAAATATCCCGCCCACCGTACCCGATTAAGCGTATGTGGTTATATATAGATACGTCAAATTGTAACCTTTATATTAAATTAACGAGGTATCGTGTAGTTAATATAAAGACCATTAATAGCCCATAGTCTAATTTTCACAAGTGTCGATCTTTTGTTCAAACCCCAATTATGGTACAAAGCCCAATAACCTCATCTTTAATATTTAGCCCAACATCACGATTACTATAACAACCCTCATATTTTCATACTTGAATTGACTAATTTGCCCCTAGGGTTGTTATCCATACTTAATATATGATTAAATTCGACGTTGATTAAATATTTTTTTTTCGTCGACACGTTTTGTTAACTAAAGTTTATACTAATTATATAAAATAACTTTAGTTAATATTAATATTAATGTGTATTATATATAAAACTATATGTAACATAATTATTAATTAAATGATAAGTTATTTTAATCATTATTTATATTTTTAGCTTATATAAAAAAAAGAAATAAGATTTTTTTTAAAAATTAAATAATGAGCCCATGAATTTTGACTAAATATTTTCAAAAACAAAAACTTATTAAAAACATTTTTAACATGTTTTTATTATTTTGTCAAAATTGGCACCTTTATTTTATTATTTTTTTCTTTTCACCAACCATTTTTTACCTATAAATACATGGCTCCTCATTCATTTTTTCTTGCCAAACAAAAAAACTTAAGTTATTCTCTCAAAACCTTGAAGAAAATTTGAGGTACTTTCTATTTTTATTAATTTTTTTCAATATTGTCATTTATATTTATATTTATTGTATATTCTTTGTAAAATTCGAAATTAATTATGTTTATATGTTATAATTAGTATTATAAGTGTTATGATGCATAAAAATAATTTTGATAATTTATGGAATATTATTTATAATTAAATACGAATTATGTAGTGTTTAAACGTAAAAACAATGTAAAATTCGTAATAAATACTTTTAACCAAAAATAAAATATATATAATTTTTTTCTGAGTTTTTAAAACTTATATAGATCTGAAAAAAATTATAAAAATAATTACTTGGGTCGAATTGGTATTTATTATATAATTAAACTCTATTATTATGTAATTCGAAGGTAAATTAAGAATAAATATAAAATAATAAAAAAATATTTTTTTTAAATATTTTTCTACAGGTTATTAGACTGATAGAAACTTATAAAAATTATAAAAATAATTATTTGGGTTTATTTAGTAATTATGTAGAATTAAAATTGTTTTGTGAATACATTAAGGGTAAAAACAAAAATAAATACAAAAATATAATAAAAACGTTTTCTTAAATTTTCCTACTAATCTATATGATTAACTAAGACTATAAAAATTATGTATGTAATTTTTAGATATTTAATTTATTATTTAGACATTTTTGAATAATGTTCGATTAATAAAACACTATTATTTTTGAAGTAATTTAGGTATTTATTTAAAGGTAATTATATTTAATATATATAAGACATACTAAGGTATAATAACTAAATATTAAATAAAACTTAGGTTATATTATCACATATATAATTATTAAGTACATTAATAATTCGTTGTGTGTATACACCTAAAGTGAAGATTAATCAAAGATAATGTATAATTCATGTGAACTTCATCGCTACTCAAAGTGAGTGATGTCTAGGTTGCCATTTATGGGTAAGCTTGTGGATCTCGAATGCCATGACTTAGATTCTGGTCAAGAATCCTGGGCCCCCGGTTACATCTGGTCATTCCTGACTTATTTGATAGCAACGAAGTTTGAGTAGAGTTGTACAACATCTTGCTAAAGATTAACCCGAACTTTCTAAAATTGGAAAATTACTATAAGTGGAAACTTTCCATAAATAGTAACCTTCCGAAAATGAAAATTCTTTAGTGAACCATTACTATCAATATAGTACTATATACTATTGTCTGTTAGGTAATGTCTGATCATACATTCTATCTCTAGGTTGAGATCTCGGTCACGTCCTTCCGTTCAATTCTTTCGTGTGCTACTAAGGTGATTTTCATAGCCCCACTTTTACTGTTTACTTAACTATTTATAACTTTTGGGGTGAGACACATGCTTGCTTTATAACTGTTTTACGCTTAGACACAAGTACTAAATTGTTAACTATGCTGTCATGCTTTGATTCATGCTAAATCCCTACCGTAATATCGTCAATTGCTACGTTTAAATGCAAACTTAATTATTGTGAGTAGGCCTATTGAGAGTAACGTCTCTAACCATTCGACAGTTGGTCTTTGGTTACATAATAATGATTCCACGACACTGACAGTACAAGGTGTCATAGGGTAAATTGTTTAGTAGCGATATTACAAACTACAGCAACACTTTTAGATTGATATATCTATATTGATCAACTTTAAACTAAATCTTGTGGTCTAAAACTTTGGATATTATTTATAAATCTATGAATTTCACTCAACCTTTTTGGTTGACACTTTAAGCATGTTTTGTCTCAGGTAATGATTGAGCTAGCTGCTACTTGCTACTAGATGATTGATGTATGCTTTGCTGCTTGCATGGAATCCATCATTCATATTTATCATTTTATTTAGACATTTCCCATTTACTGTACTCTTATCATGTAAAACTTTGAATAATGCTTCCGCTGTTTATTTAATAAATAAAACGTCTCATTTAGAGTCGTTCTCGTTTGTACAACTGTGATTTGATATAATTAATCACAAATACCCTAGGCCCTATTTGGGAGTATGACAATTACTTTGATTTAAATAAGCATAATAATAACTTAGCTACGAGATATTAAATTTAAAAAGGTTGAACATAACTTACAATGATTATTAATAGCGTAGCGTTACACGGACAGAATTTCGACTTACAAACTTAAAACATTCGCCAACATAACCTTATTATTATTAAACTTTAAATTAAAATTAAAATTAAAATTAAAATTAAAATTATATATATATAATTATAATTATAATTATATATATATATATATATATATATATATATATATATATATATATATATATATATATATATATATATATATATATATATTACGTAGATAGAAAGAAGGAAAAGGGATGATGAAATCAATCAGAATGCGCGGCCTTTTATAGGCCCACTTTGAACTGTACAGCTCCGCGAGTGCGGAGGTTTTGTGCTTCACAGGTTCGCGAGTGCGGAGATATGGATTCCAGCTCACCATAGTGATTTAAACGTGGGCTTCTTATAAATATAATATATAATAATATATATAATTAATTATATATTATATTATATTCTTGTGCATAGTTGACTTGTAATTTTTGGTCCGTTGCGTCGCACGTTGATAGTTGGTTCATGTCTCAGTTCCGAATTTTCGAACGTCCTTGCGTATAATTTAATATCTTGTACTTTGCTTTTTGCGGCTTGTACTCTTGTAATTTCTAGACGTTTCTCATCAATAATTTGAACCACTTGGATTGTACTTTGTACTTTTTAGCTTTTTGGTCGTTTGCGTCTTCAAATCGTCCAATTTGTCTTTTGTCTTCACCTTTTATTATTTAAACGAATATCACTCGTAAATAGAACAATTGCAACTAAAAGCTTGTCTTTCTTGAAGGATAATGCTATGAAATATGTGTTCGTTTTTAGTATTATCACACACAACATCCGAAATCTACCACAATCGCTTAACATACGCGGAAACATCGTGTTTCCTTCCAACTTCTCTAGGCAATCCTTCTCAATGAATCGCCTTTAACACCTAATCGTCATCCGCGATTTATCAAATTCACAAATCCGAGCACTAAAACTTGCTCAATCCCTCACATCGGGAAAACTCATCCAATCTCGAACCGAGATATCAACCTTTTAGCGTACCCCTAACAAGTACAATGCTAAAGTAACCACATACCAAAATAAGGTCAACAACCCAAACGGTGAAAACCGAACAAACGAATCCTTACGGATTACCCTTACCTCTTAACATCCCTTGTAGTGCACAATACGCAACTAACGTAACATCATAAGCAACGGTTAAAACCGATAGCGCCCAAAACGACTATGGCAACGCAAATTTCAAGGTGTACAAAATCGACTATTGTCACACCCATAACAACATGTGAGCGAAACACGGCTATCGCGTCACTAATCACACAACATGGTCCTCACGACTCCACCATTGGCGTATAAAACAACCAATAGTTCTCAATACTAACCACATGAAGGCTGGCCAAAACTACATGCGCCTTAGAGAATTCGCACCACACGCGACTCACTACCTTCACTGCACCAACAATCGGGATTGGCCGAACTACACGCGCCTTAGTGAATCCGAACTACACGAGAGTCACTATCCCAACAGAATGACTGCATCCACACGTGTCATTGTGAATCCGAAATACACGAGACTCACTTCCCAATAGAATGACCGCATCCACACGTGTCATTGTGAATCCGAACTACACGAGACTCACTTCCTCAATAAGATGACCGAACTACACGTGTCATCGTGAATCCGCATCCACACGTGATCCACCTCCCAAATCTCAACACATGAATCTTACTCCCATTCCCCATCGGTACTCGCATTTCCCGATAACGTTATACCATACCGATATAACACTACTCCCAAAGTGAAGTTAGCGGACCACGTCAACGGTCATAACCCACCAATCACACACGCTCTTTTGGCCTCATACAACGAGTAGTGTAACATCGCGCACTGCTACACCATAGTGAATCCTAACGGAATACACTAACCATCAACACACGCTCTTTTGGCCTCGATCACAATGAGTAGTGTAACATCGCGCACTGCTACACCATAGTAAATCCTAACGGATTACACTAACCATCCACCCCAAACAACTATCCATTAGTGTACTTAACACCGCGTAACACTAACTCCCAGGTGGTGTCTTAACACCGCGACTAACCCACCCAAGTAATTCCATCATACATATACGCGCATCATACGTACGCGTACACAACACCAACACAATCGAGCAAGAACCACCTATATCGCACATAGGCACAAGACAATGATTCTCTATAAAAGAATCCCACACGTACATCCCTTAACCGAGGGATCTCACCTTGCTCGTCAAACACGTCCATTATCTCTAAATGAGATTCACTACATTACCACCTCGGTGATAATTTAAATCTAAAACCATAAGTACAATTTATTCCAAATCGTACTTTTACCACAATCGACCAACATAGGTCTCAACACTAGCTCCGAATCCATACGAGCATCATCCAATATCAATACGCTAGAGCATCTTCGTGCGAGTGTTCAAACTCCCCCACTTAGAACTCCGTCCCATAACCACATCACAATACCTTGCTCCAACCTTGAGCACACGAAGGATTTTAACCCATCCTTAAATACTTTGAACGAAGAGTTCACCACAAATTGCACAAACTTTAACCTTGCAATCCTCCGATTGCTCTAGCTTGTCAAATTTCCACCTAGTCACTCATGTACGTAAGGATTTTTCTCCGGTACTCTAAGTACAATGTAACCACAACACCATCGGAGTCGAATACCACGCTAGTAGGTATGAAAGAGGCACCTAACATCGCGTCACGTAGACTCCATTACCAAAACACATCGAGATCAACCACTCGATCTTTATTTAGGGTTTTATCCACCCATCGAACCTCATGGTTCATCAACTTCAACACGAAAGCAAACCCACGCTTAACGATCGAACACCAAGGCCCATACCCATGGCTTGGTAGAAACATTTCCCAACACTAAGGAATGCTTGGTTGCACCAAGTCTTACGACCTTCACCCATTAATCAAAATGTCACCGTAGGGTAATTCCATTAGGAATGTTACCCATGACAATACTATGCACAACACAAGGCATATAACAAACCTGAACTCATCGGCACATAATAAATAATCAAAGGACATATTTATTGAAACGAAAAGTACCTTAACGTCTTCTCGCCACACCCGTCCCCGCTAACTCGGGACACTCCGACTTACGATGTCCTTCTTCTTGGCAATTGAAGCACACCGTGCCATCACCCTTTGGCACCGAACATTCCCAAGACTTGTGACCCCTCACGCCATAATTGTAACACCTAGACGCACTAGAATCCGATATACTCGTCCGTATACCACCCGTGCTCACACTTGCACCCCTAGCTCTCTTACTTGGAGCGCCATATGAAACAACCCTTCTCTCACTTGAAGGTTCGCCAATCTTCGATCGCAAATACGACTCGAAACCCCTAGCCACCGCGAATAACTCCGCAAATGATTTCGCCTGACCTCTGCTAATTTTGTTCTTCAAGTCATCATTCAAAGTCCGATCGAAATCTTCCATCAACAAACGATCATTCCCCATATACTCCGGCCAAAAACGAGCCTTCGCCATAAAGTTCGTCTTGAGAGTATTCAAATCCATAGAACCCTGTTGCAAATTTCGCAACTCATTACGCAATTCCGACAAATCGGCTGAAGTTCGAAACTCCTCGAAGAATTCCTCCTTAAATTCGTCCCACGATAACCCCATAAACGGTTCTCCACTGACAAGATCAATCTTACCATCCAACCAATCCTTCGCCCTACCCCGCAACAAGCTAGTAGCGAGTCTTGTCCTCTTTTCGGGAGGGCATTCAATAGTGCGAAAACACCCTTCGACATCCGAGATCCATGTTGTGCTTACCAAAGGATCAGGTTTCCCGTCATACATTGGGGGTTTAGTCCTCATGAAGCTCTTAAGACAACGCTCCATTTCACTACCACTCCAAAATTCGGAATACTTCCTATCCATTTCTTCTTGAAACACACACATTTGCTCCGCCACGGCGGCCGCAACTCTAGTGTTAAACTCAACGTTGTTCGTCTCGATCTCATTTCGCGTCGTCATTCTAAAGAATTCAAAGCGAATAGTCCACGAACGTATAAAACCACACGCACAACACTGCCCCATCTTGCTCAACACTCGTGGTACATCACTTGTTAGACACGATTTGCACCCGTAATAAGGTTTGCAAGTCCTTATTACGCACACACGCCGTATCAACTTGTTAGTACAACGACCGCCTCGCTCGATGATATAAACCAACACACAAAAATTCTACACGATATAAACACACGCAAGAAAATAACATCACAACACGAGCCACAATCCTAGTAAGTTCACCTACACGCTAAGGCATTAACCAAGTCCCCGTCCGACCCGTTCACCTACAAGTCGCGCAACAAAGAAGCACACACAAAAGTCTAAGTCTAGGCACCTATCTCAAGTCGCCTAAATCCCTTAGACCATGCTATGATACCACTTGTAACGACCCAACCCGTTATCCGACCAAAAACACGCCTTAAAAAAATTGTGAGACTGTGCATCTGGACGGCGTCCAGCTCTGAAGGACTGGACGGCTCCCAAGCCTTTTGGACGGCGTCCAAATGAACTAAAATATTCTGATCAGTTTTACATTTACATGCGAGCGGAAAACCCGCTTCCCGACACTTTCCCACGAAAACACTTTCACAATATGTTATAATAATTAAAACTAAGAGTTTTTCACGATAAAACCGATTTTTACCACACCGGGCCCACATCGGCCGTTTTACGACTTTCGTACAAAATTACAAGTTTTCGACCACGTGAGTTTTAACATAAACTAGAGACCGGGCATGGCGACTGGGGATACGCTACCCAATCCTAATCAATCCAAAAGCACGTCTTCTAAAGCAACCTATGCGAGTCCACTAGTTCCCACGCTTACCCGAGCCACCACATCCACGCAAATCTATAAAAATGTAAACAACGAGAGGGTAAGCTAATGCTTAGTGAGTGAGAATATACTACATACATATATAAGCATAAAATGGACACGCCACACGAATAATCAAATAACACATACCGGAGCATCCAAGCATAATGTAGTGACCCGAACTTTTCCATGTTTATATATATTAATTGAGATTGATATTTACATGATTAAATGTTTCCAACATGTTAAGCAATCAAACTTGTTAAGACTTGATTAATTGATATATGTTTCATATAGACAATTGACCACCCAAGTTGACTGGTGATTCACGAACGTTAAAACTTGTAAAAACTATATGATGACATATATATGGATATATATATAGTTAACATGATACTATGATAAGTAAACATATCATTAAGTATATTTACAATGAACTACATATGTAAAAACAAGACTACTAACTTAATGATTTTTAAACGAGACATATATGTAACGATTATCGTTGTAAAGACATTTAATGTATATATATCATATTAAGAGATATTCATACATGATAATATCATGATAATATAATAATTTAAAATCTAATTTGATATTATAAACATTGGGTTAACAACATTTAACAAGATCGTTAACCTAAAGGTTTCAAAACAACACTTACATATAACGACTAACGATGACTTAATGACTCAGTTAAAATGTATATACATGTAGTGTTTTAATATGTATTTATACACTTTTGAAAGACTTCAATACACTTATCAAAATACTTCTACTTAACAAAAATGCTTACAATTACATCATCGTTCAGTTTCATCAACAATTCTACTCGTATGCACCCGTATTCGTACTCGTACAATACACAGCTTTTAGATGTATATACTATTGGTATATACACTCCAATAATCAGCTCTTAGCAGCCCATGTGAGTCACCTAACACATGTGGGAACCATCATTTGGCAACTAGCATGAAATATCTCATAAAATTACAAAATATGAGTAATCATTCATGACTTATTTACATGAAAACAAAATTACATATCCTTTATATCTAATCCATACACCAACGACCAAAAACACCTACAAACACTTTCATTCTTCAATTTTCTTCATCTAATTGATCTCTCTCAAGTTCTATCTTCAAGTTCTAAGTGTTCTTCATAAATTCCAAAAGTTCTAGTTTCATAAAATCAAGAATACTTTCAAGTTTGCTAGCTCACTTCCAATCTTGTAAGGTGATCATCCAACCTCAAGAAATCTTTGTTTCTTACAGTAGGTTATCATTATAATACAAGGTAATAATCATATTCAAACTTTGGTTCAATTTCTATAACTATAACAATCTTATTTCAAGTGATGATCTTACTTGAACTTGTTTTCGTGTCATGATTCTGCTTCAAGAACTTCGAGCCATCCAAGGATCCATTGAAGCTAGATCCATTTTTCTCTTTTCCAGTAGGTTTATCCAAGGAAATTAAGGTAGTAATGATGTTCATAACATCATTCGATTCATACATATAAAGCTATCTTATTCGAAGGTTTAAACTTGTAATCACTAGAACATAGTTTAGTTAATTCTAAACTTGTTCGCAAACAAAAGTTAATCCTTCTAACTTGACTTTTAAAATCAACTAAACACATGTTCTATATCTATATGATATGCTAACTTAATGATTTAAAACCTGGAAACACGAAAAACACCGTAAAACCGGATTTACGCCGTCGTAGTAACACCGCGGGCTGTTTTGGGTTAGTTAATTAAAAACTATGATAAACTTTGATTTAAAAGTTGTTATTCTGAGAAAATGATTTTTATTATGAACATGAAACTATATCCAAAAATTATGGTTAAACTCAAAGTGGAAGTATGTTTTCTAAAATGGTCATCTAGACGTCGTTCTTTCGACTGAAATGACTACCTTTACAAAAACGACTTGTAACTTATTTTTCCGACTATAAACCTATACTTTTTCTGTCTAGATTCATAAAATAGAGTTCAATATGAAACCATAGCAATTTGATTCACTCAAAACAGATTTAAAATGAAGAAGTTATGGGTAAAACAAGATTGGATAATTTTTCTCATTTTAGCTATGTGAAAATTGGTAACAAATCTATTCAAACCATAACTTAATCAATTTGTATTGTATATTATGTAATCTTGAGACACCATAGACACGTATACAATGTTTCGACCTATCATGTCGACACATCTATATATATTTCGGAACAACAATAGACACTCTATATGTGAATGTTGGAGTTAGCTATACAGGGTTGAGGTTGATTCCAAAATATATATAGTTTGAGTTGTGATCAATACTGAGATACGTATACACTGGGTCGTGGATTGATTCAAGATAATATTTATCGATTTATTTCTGTACATCTAACTGTGGACAACTAGTTATAGGTTACTAACGAGGACAGCTGACTTAATAAACTTAAAACATCAAAATATATTAAAAGTGTTGTAAATATATTTTGAACATACTTTAATATATATGTATATATTGTTATAGGTTCGTGAATCAACAGTGGACAAGTCTTACTTCCCGACGAAGTAAAAATCTGTGAAAGTGAGTTATAGTCCCACTTTTAAAATCTAATATTTTTGGAATGAGAATACATGCAGGTTTTATAAATGATTTACAAAATAGACACAAGTACGTGAAACTACATTCTATGGTTGAATTATCGAAATCGAATATGCCCCTTTTTATTAAGTCTGGTAATCTAAGAATTAGGGAACAGACACCCTAATTGACGCGAATCCTAAAGATAGATCTATTGGGCCTAACAAACCCCATCCAAAGTACCGGATGCTTTAGTACTTCGAAATTTATATCATATCCGAAGGGTGTCCCGGAATGATGGGGATATTCTTATACATGCATCTTGTTATTGTCGGTTACCAGGTGTTCACCATATGAATGATTTTTATCTCTATGTATGGGATGTGTATTGAAATATGAAATCTTGTGGTCTATTATTATGATTTGATATATATATATATAGGTTAAACCTATAACTCACCAACATTTTTGTTGACGTTTTAAGCATGTTTATTCTCAGGTGATTATTAAGAGCTTCCGCTGTCGCATACTTAAATAAGGACGAGATTTGGAGTCCATGCTTGTATGATATTGTGTAAAAACTGCATTCAAGAAACTTATTTTGTTGTAACATATTTGTGTTGTAAACCATTATGTAATGGTCGTGTGTAAACAGGATATTTTAGATTATTATTATTTGATAATCTACGTAAAGCTTTTTAAACCTTTATTGATGAAATAAAGGTTATGGTTTTTTTTTTAAAATGAATGCAGTCTTTGAAAAACGTCTCATATAGAGGTCAAAACCTCGCAACGAAATCAATTAATATGGAACGTTTTTAATCAATAAGAACGGGACATTTCAGTTGGTATCAGAGCGTTGGTCTTAGAGAACCAGAATTTTACATTAGTGTGTCTTATCGAGTTTGTTAGGATGCATTAGTGAGTCTGGACTTCGACCGTGTTTACTTGAAAAATGATTGCTTAACAAATTTTGTTGGAAACTATATATTTTTAACATGTGAATATTATGTGATATATTAATCTCTTAACGCGTTTGATATTATGTGATAGATGTCTACCTCTAGAACAAGTCCCATTGACTCACCTAATAATAATGAAGAGTCAAATGTAAATTGGAATGATTCGTGGACTGATTCACAAGTTCCCGAAGAGGAACCGGAAGAAGAGTCGGAACCGGAAGAAGAATCGGAACCGGAAGAAGAATCGGAACCGGATGAAGAAATAGAACCGGTGGGGGAAATAATAAAACGGTTAAGTAAAAGAAAATCCTCAACCAACCGACCAAGGTTAATTATGGTCAATGGTGTTTCCGCCAAGGAAGCAAAATATTGGGAGGATTACCAATTCTCCGATGAATCGGATTCCGACGAGAATTCCGATGATGTTATAGAAATTACCCCAACTGAATTTAAAAAGGCAAAAGAAAATAATAAGGGAAAGGGCATAAAAATAGAGAAATCTAATTCCAACCCCGATGAACTTTATATGTATCGTCAACCCCCGAAGTCCTTAAGTTGTAACAATGACCCGGGAACCTCTAAACCACCAGGTTTTTCTAAACCAATGTGGACAACGACGGCTCGTATTAGGGGAACATCATATATCCCTAGAAACTTGGCAAAACGAACCAAAACCGAAGAAGAAGAAACGAGCGAGTCGGAATAAGATAGTTGTATTCGTGTGGTGTAATATATGTAATATAGTGTTCTTATGCTTTATGATATATGTAAAAATTGCTTGTATTAATAAGTATTTTTTTATGAATCTAACTCTTGTCTATTTTACAGTTTAAAAACACAAAATGGATAGACAACCCAATATTTTAAGAGACCTACCCGGAGACATGATTGATGAAATCTTGTCTAGAGTCGGCCAGAATTCTTCGGCACAACTATTTAAGGCGAGATCAGTTTGTAAGACATTCGAAGAACGTTCCAAGAATGTCTTGGTTTATAAGAGACTTTCGTTTGAAAGATGGGGGATATCACATTGGGAAACCCATAAGTTACGATGTGTTTACTTTGACGCATATATTGCGGGGAACCCAAATGCTATTTTACGCAACGGGTTAAGAAATTATTTTGACTCAATATATCCGAATATTGGACTTCGTGATTTAGAAAAAGCGGCTAACATGCAACATAAAGAAGCATGTTATGCTTACGGATTAGTAATGTTCGCTTCTCACCAAAGTGAGAACAAGAACATCGGGCTACAACTATTAAACAAAACGTTTCCACAAGTGACGGAGTCGGTAATTGGGGTAAGAAATGAGGTTTTTAGATTGTTACGGGACTATTGGACATTACGTAACCCTCGTCCCTTTGATGATGTTACAACACGCTGTCTTATCAACGGCCATAACGGTTATGTTCCACAAGACCAAGGATGGGAAGTAGTCCTAGTAAAACCAGAATGCATGACTTGTTTCTGGACGTATGAATTACGTGTCTTTATTGCCTTTGCTGAACGACTTGTGTACTAGCTAGAATTATCTTCACAACTATCTTGTATCAAAGTTATTTTGTGCTATATTTCATGCTTTATGTAAAATAAGCGGTATTGTAAGTTTGTAAAATATTGTATAAAAGTTTGAACGCGAAATATTATTATAATCAGTTTTTCATATAGAATTGTAGTAGTTGAATTGTATATTAGCTACTAAGTATGAACTTAACGGGTAGGTACTACCCGAATTTAAACTTATAAAATGCTAATATGAAGAAAAAGCTTTTATAAATGAGTTCATATTATGCTACGAAATACTATTAACTACTCTTAATATTCTGTATGATTAACTTGTTCCATTTGACTATTTTGAAGGAAATGGCACCGACTACTCGACACACTGTGAATATGAATGAAGAGGAATTCCGTACTTTTCTAGCTTCAAACATAGCCGCAGTACAGGCTGCGCTACATACCAATAATAACCTTGGATCTAGCAGTACAGGAAATCGTGTAGGATGCACCTACAAAGAATTCACTGCCTGCAAACCTTTGGAATTTGATGGAACCGAAGGACCGATCGGATTGAAACGGTGGACCGAGAAGGTCGAATCGGTGTTTGCCATAAGTAAGTGTACTGAAGAGGACAAAGTGAAGTACGCTACGCATACCTTCACAGGTTCTGCGTTAACATGGTGGAATACCTATCTAGAGTAAGTGGGACAAGATGATGCGTACGCACTACCGTGGTCAGCATTCAAGCACTTGATGAACGAGAAGTACCGTCCCAGAACCGAGGTCAATAAGCTCAAGACAGAACTTAGAGGGTTACGAACCCAAGGATTTGATATTACCACGTACGAAAGACGATTCACAGAATTGTGCCTACTGTGTCCGGGAGCATTCGAAGATGAGGAAGAGAAGATCGACGCGTTTGTGAAAGGATTACCGGAAAGAATCCAAGAAGATATAAGTTCACACGAGCCCGCCTCCATACAACAGGCATGTAGAATGGCTCACAAACTAGTGAACCAGATTGAAGAAAGAATTAAAGAACAGACTGCTGAAGAGGCCAATGTGAAGCAAGTCAAAAGAAAGTGGGAGGAAAATGGTGATAAGAATCACCAATACAACAACAACAGCAATCGCAACAATTATCCCAACAATCGCAACATCAATCGCAACTACAACAAACGGCCCAACAACAACAACAACAACAACAACAACAACAGCAACTACAACAATCATCCCAACAACAATAATAACCGCAACAACAACAACAATCAGAAGCAGCTATGCCAAAGGTGTGAAAAGTATCACTCGGGGTTCTGCACCAAATTTTGCAACAAGTGTAAAAGAAATGGTCATAGCGCGGCGAAGTGTGAGGTCTACGGACCAGGGGTTAATAGAACGAAAGGAACAAATGGTGTCGGAACGAGTAATGGCGGAGCAAGTAGTGTCGGAGCAAGCTATGCCAATGTAGTTTGTTATAAATGTGGAAAACCGGGCCACATTATTAGAAATTGCCCGAACCAGGAGAACACGAATGGACAAGGCCGCGGAAGAGTTTTCAATATTAATGCGGCAGAGGCACAGGAAGACCCGGAGCTTGTTACGGGTACGTTTCTTATTGACAATAAATCTGCTTACGTTTTATTTGATTCGGGTGCGGATAGAAGCTATATGAGTAGAGATTTTTGTGCTAAATTAAGTTGTCCATTGACGCCTTTGGATAGTAAATTTTTACTCGAATTAGCAAATGGTAAATTAATTTCAGCAGATAATATATGTCGGAATCGAGAAATTAAACTGGTTAGCGAAACATTTAAGATTGATTTGATACCAGTAGAGTTAGGGAGTTTTGATGTGATAATCGGTATGGACTGGTTGAAAGAAGTGAAAGCAGAGATCGTTTGTTACAAAAATGCAATTCACATTATACGAGAAAAAGGAAAACCCTTAATGGTGTACGGAGAAAAGGGCAACACGAAGCTACATCTTATTAGTAATTTGAAGGCACAAAAACTAATAAGAAAAGGTTGCTATGCTGTTCTAGCACACGTCGAGAAAGTACAAACTGAAGAAAAGAGCATCAATGATGTTCCCATTGCAAAAGAATTTCCCGATGTATTTCCGAAAGAATTACCGGGATTACCCCCACATCGATCCGTTGAATTTCAAATAGATCTTGTACCAGGAGCTGCACCAATAGCTCGTGCTCCTTACAGACTCGCACCCAGCGAGATGAAAGAACTGCAAAGCCAATTACAAGAACTTTTAGAGCGTGGTTTCATTCGACCAAGCACATCACCGTGGGGAGCTCCTGTTTTGTTTGTCAAGAAGAAAGATGGTACATTCAGGTTGTGTATCGACTACCGAGAGTTGAACAAACTTACCATCAAGAACCGCTACCCACTACCGAGAATCGACGACTTATTTGATCAACTACAAGGCTCGTCTGTTTATTCAAAGATTGACTTACGTTCCGGGTATCATCAAATGCGGGTGAAAGAAGATGATATTCCAAAGACTGCTTTCAAAACACGTTACGGTCATTACGAGTTTATGGTCATGCCATTTGGTTTAACTAATGCACCAGCTGTGTTCATGTACCTTATGAACCGAGTGTGTGGACCATACCTTGACAAGTTTGTCATTGTTTTCATTGATGACATACTTATTTACTCAAAGAATGACCAAGAACACGGTGAACATTTGAGAAAGGTGTTAGAAGTATTGAGGAAGGAAGAATTGTACGCTAAGTTTTCAAAGTGTGCATTTTGGTTGGAAGAAGTTCAATTCCTCGGTCACATAGTGAACAAAGAAGGTATTAAGGTGGATCCGGCAAAGATAGAAACTGTTGAAAAGTGGGAAACCCCGAAAACTCCGAAACACATACGCCAGTTTTTAGGACTAGCTGGTTACTACAGAAGGTTCATCCAAGACTTTTCCAGAATAGCAAAACCCTTGACTGCATTAACGCATAAAGGGAAGAAATTTGAATGGAATGATGAACAAGAGAAAGCGTTTCAGTTATTAAAGAAAAAGCTAACTACGGCACCTATATTTTCATTGCCTGAAGGGAATGATGATTTTGTGATTTATTGTGATGCATCAAAGCAAGGTCTCGGTTGTGTATTAATGCAATGAACGAAGGTGATTGCTTATGCGTCTAGACAATTGAAGATTCACGAACAAAATTATACGACGCATGATTTGGAATTAGGCGCAGTTGTTTTTGCATTAAAGACTTGGAGGCACTACTTATATGGGGTTAAAAGTATTATATATACCGACCACAAAAGTCTTCAACACATATTTAATCAGAAACAACTTAATATGAGGCAGCGTAGGTGGATTGAATTATTGAATGATTACGACTTTGAGATTCGTTACCACCCGGGGAAGGCAAATGTGGTAGCCGATGCCTTGAGCAGGAAGGACAGAGAACCCATTCGAGTAAAATCTATGAATATAATGATTCATAATAACATTACTACTCAAATAAAGGAGGCGCAACAAGGAGTTTTAAAAGAGGGAAATTTAAAGGATGAAATACCCAAAGGATCGGAGAAGCATCTTAATATTCGGGAAGACGGAACCCGGTATAGGGCTGAAAGGATTTGGGTACCAAAATTTGGAGATATGAGAGAAATGGTACTTAGAGAAGCTCATAAAACCAGATACTCAATACATCCTGGAACGGGGAAGATGTACAAGGATCTCAAGAAACATTTTTGGTGGCCGGGTATGAAAGCCGATGTTGCTAAATACGTAGGAGAATGTTTGACGTGTTCTAAGGTCAAAGCTGAGCATCAGAAACCATCAGGTCTACTTCAACAACCCGAAATCCCAGAATGGAAATGGGAAAACATTACCATGGATTTCATCACTAAATTGCCAAGGACTGCAAGTGGTTTTGATACTATTTGGGTAATAGTTGATCGTCTCACCAAATCAGCACACTTCCTGCCAATAAGAGAAGATGACAAGATGGAGAAGTTAGCACGACTGTATTTGAAGGAAGTCGTCTCCAGACATGGAATACCAATCTCTATTATCTCTGATAGGGATGGCAGATTTATTTCAAGATTCTGGCAGACATTACAGCAAGCATTAGGAACTCGTCTAGACATGAGTACTGCCTATCATCCACAAACTGATGGGCAGAGCGAAAGGACGATACAAACGCTTGAAGACATGCTACGAGCATGTGTTATTGATTTCGGAAACAGTTGGGATCGACATCTACCGTTAGCAGAATTTTCCTACAACAACAGCTACCATTCAAGCATTGAGATGGCGCCGTTTGAAGCACTTTATGGTAGAAAGTGCAGGTCTCCGATTTGTTGGAGTGAAGTGGGGGATAGACAGATTACGGGTCCGGAGATTATACAAGAAACTACCGAGAAGATCATCCAAATTCAACAACGGTTGAAAACTGCCCAAAGTCGACAAAAGAGCTACGCTGACATTAAAAGAAAAGATATAGAATTTGAAATTGGAGAGATGGTCATGCTTAAAGTTGCACCTTGGAAAGGCGTTGTTCGATTTGGTAAACGAGGGAAATTAAATCCAAGGTATATTGGACCATTCAAGATTATTGATCGTGTCGGACCAGTAGCTTACCGACTAGAGTTACCTCAACAACTCGCGGCTGTACATAACACTTTCCACGTCTCGAATTTAAAGAAATGTTTTGCTAAAGAAGATCTCACTATTCCGTTAGATGAAATCCAAATCAACGAAAAACTTCAATTCATCGAAGAACCCGTCAAAATAATGGATCGTGAGGTTAAAAGACTTAAGCAAAACAAGATACCAATTGTTAAGGTTCGATGGAATGCTCGTAGAGGACCCGAGTTCACCTGAGAGCGTGAAGATCAGATGAAGAAGAAATACCCGCATCTATTTCCAGAAGATTCGTCAACACCTTCAACAGCTTAAAATTTCGGGACGAAATTTATTTAACGGGTAGGTACTGTAGTGACCCGAACTTTTCCATGTTTATATATATTAATTGAGATTGATATTTACATGATTAAATGTTTCCAACATGTTAAGCAATCAAACTTGTTAAGACTTGATTAATTGATATATGTTTCATATAGACAATTGACCACCCAAGTTGACTGGTGATTCACGAACGTTAAAACTTGTAAAAACTATATGATGACATATATATGGATATATATATAGTTAACATGATACTATGATAAGTAAACATATCATTAAGTATATTTACAATGAACTACATATGTAAAAACAAGACTACTAACTTAATGATTTTTAAACGAGACATATATGTAACGATTATCGTTGTAAAGATATTTAATGTATATATATCATATTAAGAGATATTCATACATGATAATATCATGATAATATAATAATTTAAAATCTAATTTGATATTATAAACATTGGGTTAACAACATTTAACAAGATCGTTAACCTAAAGGTTTCAAAACAACACTTACATATAACGACTAACGATGACTTAATGACTCAGTTAAAATGTATATACATGTAGTGTTTTAATATGTATTTATACACTTTTGAAAGACTTCAATACACTTATCAAAATACTTCTACTTAACAAAAATGCTTACAATTACATCCTCGTTCAGTTTCATCAACAATTCTACTCGTATGCACCCGTATTCATACTCGTACAATACACAGCTTTTAGATGTATGTACTATTGGTATATACACTCCAATGATCAGCTCTTAGCAGTCCATGTGAGTCACCTAACACATGTGGGAACCATCATTTGGCAACTAGCATGAAATATCTCATAAAATTACAAAATATGAGTAATCATTCATGACTTATTTACATGAAAACAAAATTACATATCCTTTATATCTAATCCATACACCAACGACCAAAAACACCTACAAACACTTTCATTCTTCAATTTTCTTCATCTAATTGATCTCTCTCAAGTTCTATCTTCAAGTTCTAAGTGTTCTTCATAAATTCCAAAAGTTCTAGTTTCATAAAATCAAGAATACTTTCAAGTTTGCTAGCTCACTTCCAATCTTGTAAGGTGATCATCCAACCTCAAGAAATCTTTGTTTCTTACAGTAGGTTATCATTATAATACAAGGTAATAATCATATTCAAACTTTGGTTCAATTTCTATAACTATAACAATCTTATTTCAAGTGATGATCTTACTTGAACTTGTTTTCGTGTCATGATTCTGCTTCAAGAACTTCGAGCCATCCAAGGATCCATTGAAGCTAGATCCATTTTTCTCTTTTCCAGTAGGTTTATCCAAGGAAATTAAGGTAGTAATGATGTTCATAACATCATTCGATTCATACATATAAAGCTATCTTATTCGAAGGTTTAAACTTGTAATCACTAGAACATAGTTTAGTTAATTCTAAACTTGTTCGCAAACAAAAGTTAATCCTTCTAACTTGACTTTTAAAATCAACTAAACACATGTTCTATATCTATATGATATGCTAACTTAATGATTTAAAACCTGGAAACACGAAAAACACCGTAAAACCGGATTTACGCCGTCGTAGTAACACCGCGGGCTGTTTTGGGTTAGTTAATTAAAAACTATGATAAACTTTGATTTAAAAGTTGTTATTCTGAGAAAATGATTTTTATTATGAACATGAAACTATATCCAAAAATTATGGTTAAACTCAAAGTGGAAGTATGTTTTCTAAAATGGTCATCTAGACGTCGTTCTTTCGACTGAAATGACTACCTTTACAAAAACGACTTGTAACTTATTTTTCCGACTATAAACCTATACTTTTTCTGTCTAGATTCATAAAATAGAGTTCAATATGAAACCATAGCAATTTGATTCACTCAAAACAGATTTAAAATGAAGAAGTTATGGGTAAAACAAGATTGGATAATTTTTCTCATTTTAGCTACGTGAAAATTGGTAACAAATCTATTCAAACCATAACTTAATCAATTTGTATTGTATATTATGTAATCTTGAGACACCATAGACACGTATACAATGTTTCGACCTATCATGTCGACACATCTATATATATTTCGGAACAACAATAGACACTCTATATGTGAATGTTGGAGTTAGCTATACAGGGTTGAGGTTGATTCCAAAATATATATAGTTTGAGTTGTGATCAATACTGAGATACGTATACACTGGGTCGTGGATTGATTCAAGATAATATTTATCGATTTATTTCTGTACATCTAACTGTGGACAACTAGTTATAGGTTACTAACGAGGACAGCTGACTTAATAAACTTAAAACATCAAAATATATTAAAAGTGTTGTAAATATATTTTGAACATACTTTAATATATATGTATATATTGTTATAGGTTCGTGAATCAACAGTGGCCAAGTCTTACTTCCCGACGAAGTAAAAATCTGTGAAAGTGAGTTATAGTCCCACTTTTAAAATCTAATATTTTTGGGATGAGAATACATGCAGGTTTTATAAATGATTTACAAAATAGACACAAGTACGTGAAACTACATTCTATGGTTGAATTATCGAAATCGAATATGCCCCTTTTTATTAAGTCTGGTAATCTAAGAATTAGGGAACAGACACCCTAATTGACGCGAATCCTAAAGATAGATCTATTGGGCCTAACAAACCCCATCCAAAGTACCGGATGCTTTAGTACTTCGAAATTTATATCATATCCGAAGGGTGTCCCGGAATGATGGGGATATTCTTATATATGCATCTTGTTATTGTCGGTTACCAGGTGTTCACCATATGAATGATTTTTATCTCTATGTATGGGATGTGTATTGAAATATGAAATCTTGTGGTCTATTATTATGATTTGATATATATATATATAGGTTAAACCTATAACTCACCAACATTTTTGTTGACGTTTTAAGCATGTTTATTCTCAGGTGATTATTAAGAGCTTCCGCTGTCGCATACTTAAATAAGGACGAGATTTGGAGTCCATGCTTGTATGATATTGTGTAAAAACTGCATTCAAGAAACTTATTTTGTTGTAACATATTTGTGTTGTAAACCATTATGTAATGGTCGTGTGTAAACAGGATATTTTAGATTATTATTATTTGATAATCTACGTAAAGCTTTTTAAACCTTTATTGATGAAATAAAGGTTATGGTTTTTTTTTAAAATGAATGCAGTCTTTGAAAAACGTCTCATATAGAGGTCAAAACCTCGCAACGAAATCAATTAATATGGAACGTTTTTAATCAATAAGAACGGGACATTTCACATAAAGGCAAGCTAATCTAAGCATACCGTACAATCGCTATACAACAAGCTAACGATACCAAGAATGTAAGTACACCAACGACGATATGTACCACACGAAGAAGCTACACCCGGAGGGTTAGCTACAACACAACAATACGACAATATATAACAAAGTGTAAACCGCCCAAGGTTAACCCCTTAACCCAAATACCAAATGAAGATTGGCCGAACTACATGAGCCTTAGTAAATCCGCACCCACACAAGACTACTATCTTCAATATCACAACAACATCGAGGTTGGCCAAACCACACGAGCCTTAGTGAATCCGCATCCACACGAGATCACTACCTCAATAAGATGACCGAATCTACACGCGTCATTGTGAATCCGCATCCACACGTGATCCACTTCCCACATCAAAACCCACGGTCACGGGATTATAAAATCCACCACATCGGGGTTATCCACATCATAACTCAACACCAACCCTTTGCCATTGGGGTTATATAATCCGAGTCACAAGTACATGTTATAACGTACACACAAAGTGTGCACCTCATCAAAGGTGGTCAACCAAAACGCACAACCGTGCCAATTGGACCTATACACAATTCTATCAAATCCACCTATATGTGAAGTGATCTCTATAACCGAGAAGCACTTCACCCGACCCGCACCCATCCTATACATACATATGCACATAAGATATTAACACTCACCTTGTCGTCTTGAAGAATGCAACCGAACAATTCCGCAACACGTTAATAGAAAGTACCTATTCCATTATCACAATACAAACAACACAATTAGGGTGGATTTACAAACCAACCCAATTGACCCTTAATGCAATTTCGACCCAAATGCACTTCCAAGCACAAACCGCGCCCAAACTAACCAATATTCACTAACACAAGTAAAAATTGTCCTAAAACGCCAATTAAACCCAAACACAAGTGTTAAACACTCGTCTTGCCCAAATTGACACTAAACCCTAATTTTGACTCATTTCAAAATTAATCAACCAAATACTCCCAAAAGGGTTCCAACACTTCCATAATCACTAACACTAGTGATTATACTCATTATCAAAGCCTAATCATGGTCAAAACGTCAACCAAACCAAAACCCGTCAAGTGACCACAAAAACTAGTCACCATTGAAGCGACCCGTCCCAATCCATCCGGACGAAGTCCATATCAATTATAAATGATTCACAACAGTTGATTACATCGCGAGGTACTTGACCTCTATATGATACATTTTACAAACATTGCATTCGTTTTTGAAAAGACAATCTTTCATTACATAGAAAGTTGACGGCATGCATACCATTTCATAATATATCTAACTATAATTGACTTAATAATAATCTTGATGAACTCATCGACTCGAATGCAACGTCTTTTGAAATATGTCATGAATGACTCCAAGTAATATCTCTAAGATTAGCAAATGCACAGCGGAAGATTTCTTTCATACCTGAGAATAAACATGCTTTAAAGTGTCAACAAAAAAGTTGGTGAGTTCATTAGTTTATCATAATCGATCATTTTCATTATTTTAATAGACCACAAGAATTTCATTTCCGATTCTCATAAATATACGTTCCATGCATAGAGACAAAAAATATCATTCATATGGATTGAACACCTGGTAACCGACATTAACAAGATGCATATAAGAATATCCCCTATCATTCCGGGAAATTCTTCGGACATGATATAAAACAACATCGAAGTACTAAAGCATCCGGTACTTTGGATGGGGTTCGTCGGGCCCATAGATCTATCTTTAGGATTCGCGTCAATTAGTAGACTGGTTTACTAATTCTTAGGCTACCAAGCAAAAGGGGCATATTCGGCTTTGATCATTCAACCATATAATGTAGTTTCGATTACTTGTGTCTATTTCGTAAAACATTTATAAAAGCGCATGTATTCTCAGTCCCAAAAATATATATTGCAAAAGCATTTAAAAAGGGAGCAAATGAAACTCACCTATTGTATTTTGTAGTAAAAATACATATGACGACAATGAACAAAAGTAGGGTTGGCCTCGGATTCACGAACCTATATCATTTGTATATATATATTAACACATATAATCGTAATCGAACAAATATATATATGATTATTAGTGACAAAATTTTTATATCAATTACTTATATGTTTAATTATTTATTCATTTTATAAAAATATTAATTTTTGTTATGTTATATATATGAAATATATTTTTATATATATCTTTGATTTGTTAAAAGTAGTAATTGTAATACTAAGATAATACTAGTAATGATAAAAATAATAATAATGTTAATATTAATAATAATGATACTACAATTAATGATTTTATTGTTGGTAATAATGTTAGTTTTAATAATAATTCTTATAATAATGATAATAAAGTAGTTTTTAATAAAATGAAAAATTTAATAATAATGATAATGAAAATAATACTTTTTGGATGTTAGTACTTAATATTTAGTCATAATAATTGTAACAATCTTATTACTTATAGTAATCTTTATAATAATACTTTTATTAATATTACTAATTCCAAAATAATTCTAATACTAAAATTTAAAATATTAGTAACTTTTATTATTTTCATCATAACATTAATAATAATCCTAATAATAATAATAATAATAATAATAATAATAATAATAATAATAATAATAATAATAATAATAATAATGATAATAATAATAATAGTACTACATATATTAGTATTAATAATTGTGTCAATAATTATAATACTTCTAATAATAACAATAATTAATAATGATAACCATAATAAAAATCCTAAGGTTCATCATACTTAATAATATTACTAAAAATAATGATAATACTAACAAATATTATTTTTAATACCAATAATAACAATAATAATAATAATATTAACAATAATAATAATAATAATAATAGTAATATTAATAATTTTTAAAAATTGCAGACTACCTCAAAAGCTCTTCTAAAAAGAAAACGCTCGAATTCGGGCTCGAACCCGTGACCTCCCGCTCCTCACCATTCCCCTTAACCATTCCTCTGTCTCATGTTTTCTGGAATTATACCCAACTTAAAACTACATAACCCATACTAAACTGTCTTCGATTTCATCTTCCCTTCAGGACTTAAACGACCCAATCATCAAATTAATCCTAATAACAATGGTTTATATTCTTTAAAATAATTAGAAACCTTAATATTAAATAATTGTAGTATTTGAAAAAAAAAAAATATGAATAAAGTGTTGTTGCAGCTTCGCTGCTATATCAAAAAAAAATGTTTTCGATTTTTAGAAGTTTTTGGATCATGATTCCTTCACGAAATATTTTCCAAATCTTTTGTATAAACTGTTGGAATCATCAATTTAACTTAAAACACAAACATGAACTCGAATTTAATCTTTGTTCATATGTTTGACTTTTTACAATTAAACTTTGACTCCAAAATTATAGCTTGATATAAAGAATTGGGGGATGAAACTTTGCAGAAAGATTGAGTGTGAGAATCCAAACAAAACTGCATTAACACTTTTTGAAATTAAATTTGAAATCGCGTTTTGAGTAAAAAGTGTAAGAACAGAGGTGTTCTTATTCTTGTCGATTTATTTTGGATTTTGGATTCTCTTAACAGACGCGTATAACATTGTATATATAACATAAGAATTGAATTCGAATAATAGAAACAGAGGTTATGATTTGATTGATTTTTTTTGTTGTATTGAAGATTGAGGTCGATGGTTAACAAATTAGGGACAGAAAATTCAATCAGAGAATAAAGATATTAAACAGATCTCTTATATTCAACTGATAGTACGATTGTAAATTGATTTTTGAAGACAAAGACAAAATCAGGAGCAGTTTGATAGCTATATGAAACTGAAATGGGGTGCTTAATTCGTACGTACAAATTTTATATTTGATATTAATATTTATAATTATATTAATAATAATCTATATACAAATAATAATAATATTTATAATAATAAGAGTAATTCTAATAATTCTAATAATAAATCATATTAATACTAATGAAATTAACAATAATATTATTAATGATAATTATAATAATAATACTAATTTTATTAATACTACTTATAATAATACTAGTTACAATAATATTAATAATAACAATAATATAAAAATTTATATATATATATATATATATACATATATATATATATATATATATATATATATATATATATATATATATATATATATATATATATATATATATATATATATATATCAAATATCATATTTGTATCTTAATGATATTAATATTAATATTTATTTCAAGAATGGAAGTAATAATATTATATCATATATATTAATTTTTATTGTATATTTATTATTTATACATTTTATATATATAACATTATAATGTAAATTATATATATATATATATATATATATATATATATATATATATATATATATATATATATATATATATATAGCTTCATTTTTTTTAATAACAACTTTTATATTGTATATTGTTTTACATAATTAACTCATTTGCTTAAAGTGTACTTTATTTATTTAAAATATTAAATATGCACTTATATTTATAATTATACATATATATATATATATATATATATATATATATATATATATATATATATATATATATATATACATAATTATTTACAAACAATTGTCCGTGATTCGTCGGAAATGGTCAAAGGTCAATTTAATATATGAAACAGTTCAAACTTTTTTGAGACTTAACATTACAGACTTTGCTTATCATGTCGAAATCATATAAAGATTAAGTTTAAATTTGGTCGGAAATTTCCGGGTCATCAAAACCATAAACTCACTTCATCATCAAAAGGGTTTCACAACTAAACAAGCTAAAACCCTAACTTGAATATCAAATCTAACAAATGAAATTCAGAGTTTGAACTTACCAATACTACCACAACGTAGCCGTGAATGAGATGAACAACTTTAGAACCTGAACTTTGGCGAGAATCTGACTCCTTCTTCTCCAAATCAAGCTCTCTCTCTCACTAAAAGTGAGTTTCTCTCACTGGGGTTTGAAGAGAGTGTTTGTGTGGGTGAATGAGATCCACAAATGGCCAATGGATCAGCTATGAAGGCTCCAAACCGACACCCCAGTGAAATTGCCAATTTGCCCCTTTTTAAAATAAACTAACAGCTGGCCCGTCAGTTCTGTTGGACGGCGTCCAGAATGTGGGACGTCGTCCAACACAATAGGACCGGACGGCGTCCTGAAATTGGGATGGCGTCCCCTTGAACTGAACAGGAAACAGGGTCTTACATAAAGTCAAGATGAGAATTAACTCTTGGAGAAATAAATGCCTCTCCTATGCGGGTAGATTACAGCTAATTGCATCTGTTCTCAGCTCTATGCAAATTTATTGGGCTTCTGTCTATAAAATCCCTATGGAGACTGTCAAAGAGATTGAAAAAGCCCTTAAAGGTTTTCTGTGGAGTAAAGGGGATAGCAGTAAAGGCAAGGCAAAGGTTGCATGGTAGGTCATTTGTACTCCCAAAGATCAAGGGGGTTTAGGGTTAAAATCATTAAGTGAATGGAATGATGTGTTGTTACTTAAACAACTATGGAAGATAATTGATAAAAAAGAGACTCTATGGTTTAAATGGGTTAATCTTGTAAAATTAAAAGGGAGAAGCATTTGGGAGATTAATTATGAGCATAGTGACAGTTGGGGTTGGAAGCAAATTTTGAAATTAAGAGATAAGGTTAAAAGTCATATCCACTTTAAAATTAGAAATGGGAAGCATATTTCTGCTTGGTTTGACAAATGGTGTAATGAGGGGCCAATTGGTGATTTTGTGAATAGAAGAAACAGATATGATGCTAGGTATTCTGATGATATGACATTAGATATGTTGATTGAAAGTAATTCTTGGATTTGGTCTAGTGATTGGTTGGTTAAATTTCCCATTCTGCAGAATTTTCAGGTTCCTGTGTTATGTAACAGGAAAGATGAGGTTGAATGGATTACTAATATAGGTACATATGTGCCTTACTCTACAAATCAAGCATGGAATGATTTGAGGAGTAATCTGCCTAGTGTTCCTTGGCATTATGTTGTTTGGTATCCTCAAGCTAACCCTAAACATGCTTTCATAATGTGGTTGGCAATTCAAAACAGATTAAACCCTCAAGATAGGCTAAAAATGTGGTATCCTAATCAGTCTTTTAAGTGTGCTTTCTGCAATGATTGTATTGATTCTGTAGAGCATCTCATGTTCCAATGCAGTTATGCTCTGAAAGTTTGGAATATGATGAAGTCTATGCTTCAGTTTAGAGGGATCCCTAATAAATTTAGGGAAATTATTGACAGGTTAGTGTTATATCCCTCCTCAAGGCAAATTTGGAATGTGGTAAATAGGCTAATGGTTGCTGCAGTAGCTTATTTTATATGGCAAGAAAGAAATTGGAGGTTGTTTAAGAATAGGTGTAGGAGTGAGGAGGAGTTAAGCAAGGAAGTGATGGACTACATGAAGGCAAAAGTGATGTCCTTTAAAGTGAATCGTACTAAATCTGTTGTTATGCTTGCTAATCTGTGGAATCTGGAGTGGAGAGATAATTTCCTTCAGTTGAAGAAAAACTTGTTGTAGTGACCCCTGGCGTGCTATGAAAGATGGGGCAGCCTCGGGTTGCTTTATCTGTTTTGTATTTGTTGGTGTCTTGTTTTGATTTGGGTGTTTTTTGTTTTTGTTGTATTTGTTGGGGTTAAGAGTTAGTGATATTCCCCTGCTCTTTGTATGTGATGTTTTTTGATTAATAAAATATTTCCTTCGCCAAAAAAAAAAAAAAAAAAAAAAAAAAAAAAAACTCATCAACTAAATTAATTAATTTCACTGGCAGCCCTGATTAATTCAGCTACTAACTTGTTTAAATCATTCTTGCTTTCGCATTTGTTCATCAATCTTACAGCTACTAACATGTTGATTATTCACATATCATAATATAAAGAAAAAAAATGGCTAAAATGAATTCACCACATTTTGATATGAAAGCAACCTTTTTCTTTATCTTTTTTGCCATCTATTCAACAAACTATTAAAATCAATCTAGACGATTCCATATATATGAACCGTTAAAATCATTCTTTCTTTCAGTAATATATTAACAGTAAGCGGTAAAACCGATAAATCAAATTACTGGACACGTTTTCCGACTTCACCACAGATAATTTTGGTTGCCGCTAAAATTCCTAACGAAACTTTCAGTGAATCTGGTCGCCCGTTTTTCTGACCCGGTGAATCTGGTAATCATCCATCGACCCGACCCATAGATCAAAACAAGTATGTCCCAATTTTAGAGGGTTATTGTGTGATCAGGCAAAGTCACGAGAGAGGTAACTGAATATAGTATGATTTTGATTCTGTTTAAAGATTTTTTTAGTAAGGTTAAATTCAGTAAAGATTTTTTTTTAGCTATGTAAACGAAATACAAATTCAGCGTCCGTTGATTTCGTTTTGATATAATTAGGTAATAAAATGAAATGAAGTTAGGTATTTCAATTTCAATCCAATTTAATGGTGAACTAGTTAAAGACCCGCGAATTCGCGGGTTTTATTTAAGAAATTTTTTCATAGAGAAGAACAATCCTAATAAATGTTTGAAGATTCATATGCTACATGTGAAATAAGGTGAAAGTAAGTTTGAGATAAAAACATGATCTCTGATGAAACATAAGTTTGTAATAAGAATATAAATAACTGCAATAACGAAATAAACATAATTTATATAGGTATTGATTCTCATTGGTGGTTAAAGGAAATTAATCGTTTGTTGTAGTTGTGATGTGCAAGCTATGCCAATGATCTTTGTCTTATAGTCAATATATCTTGCATCTTCTTCAAAATAGTGATGCGCAATTCATCTACCTGTAAAAGGAGAAATAATTGACTAAATTGTATCACATATGCTATGTTTACATTCATTGTAACTTAAGTAACTCAAATATTGAAGATGTTATATGATCATAATAGTTTTTGACAACAGATAATTTTCCCAGATTTTCTGACATTTGATTTGAGAAATTATTCATAGAAGAAAAGTCTCATTTATCAACAAATGATTTTCCTGAAAAAGATACATTTAAGGTATCCTGCAAATTTGTGATGTCAGTTGTAATTGTCATTTCTTCCTTTAGAGCAGCTATTTTCAAAGTTTCCATGTTTTCTGCTTGTTTTTCGCTGAGTAGGACGTGGTTAGTAATTAACTGAAATACAAAATCGTATTGTATTAATAATAAGTAAACATACACATTGTTGTTTCTGACATAGTACTACATTAGATTAGTTATATTAATACATGTATAGATGTAGATAAAAATACGTAAATGTAAAATATATTTACCGTGAGTATATGTGATGGTCTAAATCCACCAACCCATGCGAGAAACTGTTATACAGGAGACATCCAAGATGCCAAAACGATATTCAAGACATTGATCTTTGATGCATAACATTTTAATTTGATTAATTTAATGTAATGATTAAAGACACTGTTGTTTATAGGATATATATCGTTGTCAGTACGTTGCTGCAACAATTCTTTTTTTAAACTTATAATCATTTGATCTAGTTCTTGGAACCAAATATTGTATTCTCGTGCAAAGTTGACAGGGTCTGCATTGTAAGTTAGACAAATTAAAAAAAAAATTAAGCAAGACTGTTTTGTAAAATAAAAATAAATTTTTTGTAGTTTATTAAGACTTTCTTACCACGATTGGCATTAATCACTACTACAAAAAAGGAGATTCTAGACCGGTTTTGGGGGCTTTCGAAACCGGTTTTAAAACCGGTTTGCAAAGGTAGGGGTTTATAAAGTTGAGACCGGTTTTAAAACCGGTTTCCAAACCTAACCTTCGAAACCGGTTTTCTTAAAAAAACAGGTTTCGTTTCTTTAGAATAGAAACCTATTTTTTATATAAAACCGGTTTGCTTTCTCTTTTTTTTTAAAGAAAAAAAAATTTTGTTATACAAACACACCACAAGCATATGAATTCGGTTTGCAGCTTTGTTAACAACAATGGATGAATTAATTATAATGTGTCTTTGAATATCCTTTGTCTAGAACTAGCAATCATAAACTCTTTACATGTGGATATCGATGTACTTATTAAACTAATTCCTCCCAGAATTTTTTTCTTAAACCCATTTGATGTTGGCTTCTTGAAATGCAACACAAGTGGATAGCTTGTTCAATTCCATATATAAGATCCACGGACGGAAGAAATTTGGAGAGGTCACGTACAGCTTGCATTTTCTAAAATATAATGTATGAATGTATAACACCCTTAATCATATACGTCTCTGTCGTCTCTTATTCTTGTACCTACACAATAAGATTCTTCAATTCTCATTCACATTTATCATGGTGCATATAACTATATCAAGCTAGTATAGTTATACATACACTAAATAGTAATTAAATATCTAGAAAACTCACCTGACTGATGGATTTTGCTTGGTGAGTGAGAATGTAGGAAGTCGACCCATTTCAAAGATTTCAAAGATTTGTAAAAATTTGAATTTTCTAACTCAAATGTTTGCCTCTAGTGGGCGCTTTAAGGGCCAGGTGGTTTTTTTTGAAATTTTTGATTCGCATTGAAACCGGTTTTCATAAAAAAACAGGTTTCTAATGTTTAAAACCGGTTTCATAAAAAAACCGGTTTCTAAAACACATTTTAGGAACCGGTTTTTAAAAAAAACCGGTTTCCCATTTCCGCCTTAAAAAAAACGGGTTCCTTTTACCTTTAGAAACCTGTTTTTAGTGGTTACCCTCAAAACCGGTTTCTAAAAGGGGTTTCTATACTCATATTTGTAGTAGTGAATGATGGTGATATCCTGTAAATATAATGATTTGTAACAAATTAATATTGAAGTTATAAATACCATAAGAAATTAAAGTTATTTAGTATGTTTTATTAATATAAAGAAAAAAAATGAGAAATTTGATTACAAACCTGAATTCTTGGTTGATGTTGGTTTTCAAGGTGCTCAGCTACATGTTGAATTGTGTTTTTCATGTTATGAAAGCATGCATGTAAAGAAAGTAACTACCTTATGACCAAGTAGTCCATCAATGGGTGTATATTTTCTTTATATGTGAAATTTGTATTTCAAAGTTTGTTTAATCAAATTGTTCAAACATTCAAGGAGCCTAAATAGTTAATTGTTAATTTTTTTTATATTAAGACCAAATGTCTATCAAGTAAGTAAGTAAAGTATTGTCATGTACTCCAGGACTATGTATCTTTTGAATTTGTTAAGTTGCTATGTAAACACCAATTAACTCAAATGGATCAAGCATCCAAGTAGGCTAAACAGTTAGTTGGTAAAAAAAAAATTATAATACGATCTCAAGGCTAAGAATACAATGATATTTAAATTATATCATGCACATTTATTCTTTAGTATTTTTTTAACCTACAAAACAGGACCATTCATACAATCAAGTGTAAAAAAAAAAAAAACATGACTGATCATAACGTATTACTAAGTTTGTATTAACAAACAAAGATAAAAATACCTCTTTCAGGATTCTGTGTTTTTGTACAGCCAGTCTATTTTGTTCCTTTTTTTTGTTTTGTTTCTTTTGTTCCTGTTATTTAGATACACCAATACGGATTGTTAATATACTTATAGTAGAAGATAAAACAAATATGAATGTTAAGCATAAAAAGGAAATCGTTTAATGAAGATGAACCTGTTGTTGGGTTGACAATTGTTTTTTCTTATATGGACCACGCTTCTTCTTGGAATTGTTGGTAGAGGTAGAAGCATCTTGATTAATTTTGATACTATTAAGCATGATGAATTCGTTACAGTCACGGTATGATCGTATTTTGTAAAAAAAAAAATTTACAGAATTTGAGGCCGTAGGGCTAAATATATTTTATGGTGATTTAGGTTGTAAAGTTAATTGAAAAGGATATTTGAAAAAAGTATTAATATTGAAAATTTGATTTGGTTGATTTTTTCCTTATTTTGTGATGGTTGTAGTTGACTATTTTAGATTAGTTGCAAAAAATAAGGAGTTTGCTTCTAAATAAGTGGCAAGATAATGTAAACATTTCACGTAATCTAATTCAATTGAAAAAGTTAATGTGTAATTATTTAAAAAATCAGGTAAATAAGTATATTATATCTCAGCTTAATTGTTGACAATTTTGTAATTTGAATTGATTGAGTTATACGAATACATCATTTTTTCATATTGATAATAGAACTAATTTAGATGATATAAGGTGTTGAACCAAGAATGAGAACAAACATTTACATAAGAAGGAAACAACAGTGGAGTTGAATGTTTGTTTAAATTAAAGTACACTTTATAGATAGAACAATTAAACCAAAAACATTCATTCAATGCATATTTAAGAACAACGTGCAGTAGCATGATTGAGAGAAACGTTTAAACAAAAGTACACTTCAATAGTTTAATGATTGACGAATTAAACTCAAACAACAGTCAATGCGTATATCACTTCATTCCATCTTTTTTAATGTCGTTGTAATCTATGTGAGATGAATTGGAAGCTGCTGGTTACGTAGTTCCAGTTATGGTGCAGATTAATTAAATGGCCTGCAAAAAATGAGTTAGCACACTTTTTTTTTTTTTTTTGGGTTATACAGGATATATTTAGACACATTTGATTTAAACTCTGCAACATTACAAAATAAAAAAAACGGTTTTAATTTTAATAACATAGCAAAACTACATACCAAAGTGTCATACATGTATTAAGTTTCAATTTAGCAAAAGTTGTGTCGCCTAACGATGATGTCAATGAGCCTGAAAGTTTTCACATTTACACAAATATTATTTGTTAATTGACTAATATAGTATCTGTTTACTATTACTATTGTTCCAAAGGGCAGTGCATTTAAATTATTTGTAATAGGGATTACAAATAAACTGATTCAAAGGAATTTAATTAAAAAGTACATATTTTAATGTATATTTCGAAAATATAATGAGTATATTGTTAATCAAAACTAATACCTCTTGATCCATCATAACCATCTCAACTGATGCAACAACATTTGGTGCGTTATGATAGGTTCGTTTCCAGACAGTAAACAACTTCACTCGAATGCTTGGATCAACAGCATTTGGTGTTAGCAAATTCAAAGGCACAAAAACTTGCTCGTCAGCCATTGGAATGATTGAGTGTATTTGAGAAATCGATTTTTTGTATATTGCTGTGTGAGTTTCGAATGACGATAGCAGCAACAATTGATCGCGTTTTATAGATAATGTTTTGGTGATAACAGCCGATAATTATGTGAAGATTATGGAATTGATTCAAATTGATTTGAAATTTGAATTGGATTGGGAGGATTATACGGCACAGTTGGGTTTACAATAGTATTTATGGCCAAGATCATAAATTGATGAAAAAAACAGTAAACTTTATATGACCTAATGGGATCCCTTAATATTCTCTTTTTTTGTTTAATCCCGAAGATCCCGTATTTTAATATATAATTGATTAATTTTATTAATTGTTTATTTACGTATATACGCGGTTTTTTGTCATTGACTTTTTAAGTTACCAAACGTGTTTCTAAACTTACATCCTTTTTTTTTTAGGTAATCGGTGTATACCCCAAATGATATAGGGGTAGTATAGTAATGTGTGTTTAAATTGAATTTTGCATTAAGTAATAATGATTTCACATTATGATCCAATGGTTATAATTAATTTTTAGGATTGAATTAATGGTCAAGATGTCTTTATTGAAAAAAATATTACTTAATTTTGCTTTTATTTTAATAGGAAAGAGGGATGTTTAACCAGAGATCTAGGATGGTTATGAATTTTGATTTGGGTGATTTGTTGAGGAATTTGGTGTGTGAAGATGATTAAATGTCAAGTCATGAAATGATTTAGTGAGGGATTTGGATGAAGACTAAGATCAAACACCAAGTGAAAGAGAATGTAGATACTTTTCACAGTGCTTCACACGTGATTTAAGTATTTAACAGTATTGTTTATTGACCATTAGTGATAGGACTATCGCCGTAATTTGTGCAAATTATGATGATAATCACATCAAAAAATAAGTACAAGGACCACTTGCATAATCTAAGGTATATTATAAGCATGGTTGCAAACAACGTCTGTTGCGGTGTTTTGGTATCTAGCTCGTCTTGACCCCTTCTCGGCGTCTAATAAGTCGGCCAACGGTCAAAATTCGGGTCAAATGCGAGAAATGTTGAGTCAACGGCCGTCATAAGTAAAAAATTCGGTTAAATCGGTCAAATATATCAAAATCGACGTAGTTTAGTTTTATTTTTTGTATTATATTGGCGGTAATACCGATTATAGGTACAAATTGGTCAATGAAGATTTTTTTGGCTATATATATATATATATATATATATATATATATATATATATATATATATATATATATATATATATATATATATATATATATATATATATATATATATATATATATATATAAGATAGATTTGATTAGATTACATGTCATTATGTAACGACCCTGGTTTTTCCATCCTTAATTAATAATGGTTATTATTAATACTTGTGATTTAACGAATGTATTGCTATACATTTACTTGCTACCATACATGATTCTTGAATGCCCGAAACGTCTTTGTGACACGCGAAACTTTCACTAATAATATTTTTAGAATATTATTTACATTCATGATTAAGTTTTATTAATCATTTTAATTAACTATAGTTATTATTTAATTACTTGGGCTTTGTTGGATTAACTTATTAAATACTTGAACTTGGGCCTTGATTAGTGTTAATGGACTTAAGAGCTCACCCTACTTCTTTAATGGACTTGTTAGCCCATTTTATTATGTAAGTACTACTTTCAACCTTAACTAGATTAATTAGGCATATGGAATCAAGTTACAAACTCCTTACATCTAGTTCCCATGCAAAGACACCTATTAACCACCTTTAAAGACCATTACATGCAAGAACCTCATGGACACTCTCCTCTCTTTTTTTTTCTTCCTAGGCCGTTGGTTGGGATGGGGTACAAGGGGAGATCATTTCATTTTTTTTTTTTTGACTACTAGATCCACTAGTATTCTTTTACTTCTCACTTACACACACTAACTTACATTTTCTCTCATTTCTTCCTCTCTTTTCTCTCTAATTTTTGTAAGTAACTTGAGTTTTCTCTCTTCTTTTCTCCTTTGCAAAAAGGTGACCAAGCACCCCTTAAATCATCATTCTTTGTTGTTGTTTGTTACTTGTTCTTGGATGTTGTTAGTTACTTGTCTTGTTAATTGATATTTACTTGTTACAAGAATCAAACTACCTAGTTTCATTCTACATTTTATCTTGTATTTACAAGAACAACACAAGAGCTAAACTCCCTAGTTTATGTTCTACTTTTAATGTTTGGAAGATTAAAGTTCATGAGTTGTTAAATTCATACTTGTGATTCATGTTTGTAAACTTCAAAGTTTACTTTCTTAAAGATCAAACTTTGGTTTGAATCTTTAAAGTATGAACAACCCGTGAACTAGTTACTTGTTTACTTAGTTTATTTACTTCATATTATGCATTTTGAATTCATGTATGTTGGTTAAAATTGGTCAAATGTTACTAGTTAACTTTGATCTCATTAATCTTGAACTAAAGTTAACTTTAAAAGTTCAAGAACATGTAAGTAAGTTTCTTTAATTATAACTTGGTACACTTATGTTAGATCTAGACTTTTGAGTCTTGGATCTTCAAGATCAAACTAAGAACTATGTTCTACATCTTAAGATCTTGATTTCATAAGTTCACTTTCAAGTTTGTAACTTATTATTAGTTTTAAAGTTCATGTATGTGTTAGATCTAAGACTTTGATGTAACTTTGGTTCATCAAAACACTTGCAACACTTAAGTGAGTTGTGCTTCATGTCTTAGACTTACACTTGGATTATGATGGTCAAACCTTGGTGAAAATGATGCAAACACATCAACGAGTTGTACACTTGAAGCTATATGCATCAAGGATGAGAACCGTGATAAGCATCGAGCACCAAGACCACCGGAACCCACTATTTTTCTGTTTACTGTCTTCTGCCTACTTTTTTCTGGGTTCTGTAACATACCAGTACACCTGGGCTACTGTAACCTTGATTTTCAGTTATATCTTTTCGAGTAGATAATTTTTCATATAGGACTCTTCTTAATCCGAGTTACGTTTTAGGATTTATGGCCCTCCGATCGTCACTATGTCCTTTTAACGTTGTGCAGAAATTCTGACCTACTCGCACTTAGACCGTCGCCACGGTCAAAAAAAGACGAGTTTGCTTCTGTAAATTTTATCACACTTAAAGGACTCATATACGGAGCCATGGTCACTGGTCTCACCTTAATTCAGTATGGGTAGAGGCCGTGGTGACTGATCGAAGTCAGCCTTTGTTTTAAACTACTTTCATAAACGAAACCTACTTTACACCTTTTGTTTGATGATGAATGATGATGACCATTAAGACCTTATTTACATATTTTTAAACCTATTCGGACGATTTACTGACTTAGTACTATTTGACTTAGGTTGAGGACCCGTTTGGACAACCTTCATTACTTGCTTACTTTCCGAGTCATCCTTTACCGCTACTTTATCATTGTGAGTTATAGCATTCCCTTTTTACTTTAACTTATTTTGGGAACTGAGAATACATGCGGATTTTATGTTTTACATACTAGGCACGAGTACTTAAACGTATATATGTATGTGTTATATAACGGCAGAAACATTCCCTTTAGCTCGGTAACGTTTAGTCATTGGTTTTTGAACCGGTGAACGCGAATCTTAGATATGGATCCATAGGGTTTGACATCCCCACTCGGGCTAGTCGTGCTAGCATTTAACGAGTGTTTAATACTTCGTAAATATACGCACTTGCCAAGTGTACTTTCAGGGGGTATAAACGTTAAGTTAGTTACCAAGTGCCCACGGTTAACATATACTTTATCATACTGTTTTGAAACGCTCTTTGTAGCACTGAAATCTCGTGGCCTACCTTACATACTGTTATACTTAAACTATAGCTCACCAACCTTTGTGTTGACGTTTTTAAGCATGTTTTTCTCAGGTGCTTAAGGTTATTTGCTTTCGCTGTCGTGCTAGTCTTGCCGTAGGCACCCGCTGCTCTAGTGTTATCACCGCATGAACTGTTTAACTGCATTCAAACTTTAATACATTTGAACTATGTTTTGTAACGACCTAAGGGTCACATACATTTATTCATGCTTGCTATTCGTAGAAGCATACTGTTGTTGTAAAACAATTGACGTCGGTTATGACGTCATCTTTTTATCGTGAATGCAACTTCTTTTATTACAGCATATAGTACTTAACCTTGTAATGATCATGTTGTTGATGATTCGTACACGATGGTTTTGTACGGGGCATCACATTTGGTATCAGAGCATTGGTTGTAGGGAATTAGGTTGCATTTGTGAGTCTAAGACCGACCCGAGTAGGATTCACTAATAGGACTAATCTACAACTTGCTAGTTTACTTGTTTCCGCTGAACTTACTGCATACTGCTGCTTGATTTTACTGCTATATATCGTATACTGCTACTTGTTTACACTACTGCATGATATTACCTACTTTCGATTGCATGCTACTGTGTTATATTACTGCATGCTACTATCTGCCTTTAGCATGTTACCTCGGTGTGATACTGTTACTATTGCCATGCTACGTGCTACTGTAAACGATCTAGGCTGCTGTAGTTATGCCTGATTACGTTCTTGCTACCTGTCTACTATCCGCTATACCGACTTGGAGAACTTATCCTTCCCGGTTCAGATGTTTTCCTGAACTACTTTCTCACTCGTCTAACCCTAAGAACTAGTAGTGTAATCCACCTGTTACTACTGTTCCACCGTTCCATAGATCGAAACATTTCTTCACTCAATCTAGAAGATTGTTCAGTTGATACATACCCTGTACGCTTTCATGACCGTCACTTAACTCTTTCATTCTTTCCCACTGCTTGATGACCTAACGACACTTCTATACTTAGGCATTGGAGAAGTCGGGAAGGCATCTCCTTTCACAAGCACATAGTGTCTTCCACTGAAGCTCAGTCATACCCAAAGATTTGGGGATCACCTCGAGACATATCGTATCACTACTTGCTACACGTACAACCCGACGCGAGAGCCGGATTGAATATCTAGAAGGAACCTAACAACGTTACCTGAATCCGAACCTTTGAAGAAACTTCGGGACACTTAGGCATTAATACATGATCTACGGAACCTACGCACCCACATCGAGAAACTGTGAAATTAGTTATGTCGATTCTGTTTTGAGATGGCATGGATAAAGCACCGTTAGATGAAATTTTGTATAATTAGAAGTGATCACCTTACATTGACCATATGGAATGATATTGGAATGAACGTACGATTTAGTACAATATAATGACGCCAGGCCAGCGTGATTATATTGAAGTAAATCATGCAGAAGTTCCAATGTTACTACATGAGGAATATGGGGTGATCCAGGGAAAATTTTTGGCAAGGATCATTTGAGCATGCGCATTATAGTCTGTTAAAGGTAGGGAAAGAATAACCACGTAGCCCAGATACTATACAAGAAGGGCTTTGATTGCAGAACTAATAACCCGAAAATTTGTTTAGATATCGACACCATGGACATTTAAGGAAAGAGTTCCCATATAGGAAAAACTTTAAACTTACTTGCGGTAAAGCAATAGTTATGGAGACTTGCATGGATCTTGGTTTTAGTTAGGGTACGTTTCGTCACAACGTTTTATTGTTTCGGGGTTGTTTAATACTAGAACGATAGAAACCTTATATCTAAGAACCTTAGCGTTATGAATGATAAACCATTAACAACCATGGGGATTAGTATTCTATAGGACACAAGCAAATGGTAAGCTAAGGAAGATAGAGGAATAATTTAAGGTAGTACTTTAAGATTAACAGGTGGGTCATTTGGAGATGACCTCATACTAGCCGAACTTGGGAGTTTTAATGTAGTGGTTGAAAAGGATTAGTTACCTAAGCACAGGCATATGTTATTTGAGAAGATTGATAAAAATTTTCACGGCAGTATAATAAGATTGGTTGGAATGAACCTTAAGATTAACCTAACACCCATCAACTTAGAAAATTGGATGCAATAGTTGGGATGAACTTTAAGATTAACTTAATACCCATCAAGTTAGGAAACTTGATGAAATAGTTGAAACGAACTGACTTTCAAGGATGAAAGCGGAATTTATTTATCATGAGGAAAATTTATTCGGATACCTCGCAAGAATGGTGAAACTATTATGGGGAGAGATGTAACCCGAAAACTGAACCTTATTAGCTACATGACAACAACCCGAAATCCCACAATGGAAATGGGAAGAAATTCATCACTAAACTACCAAGGACGGTAAGGCGGTTAGGACATCATCTGGGTTATTATTGACCATCTCACCAAAACTGCTCACTTTCTAGCCATGAAAGAAACAGATACAATGGATAAACTTGCACAACGATACTTAAAGGAAATCTTATTCCGTCACTTCAGCAATTCAAATTCTATATTGAAGATTTCCCAAGAATCTAATTTGATACTCATTCTTACGCAACTCTAAATCCTAACTTATTACGAGGAACTTCTTATTCGATGATAACCACAACATCATCCTTCTTACCTCGATATTAGTCATACCAGTTCGAAATTTTCATAAAATCAATGAGTGATTAAATCTCATCCTCATACTCTCCCATTTGTATCTCACTCATAAGCAACAACTTCACACTTAAGTATTTTTGGTCAAAGGACTTATGCCCTACTAATAGTCATCAATCACATATAAATTCAATGGTTTTTATTACCTCAAATATCACTCGAAATTTTCAAAAGTCTTTTACTCGATTTTCATCAATCTTTTCCAACTTGTAACCTCCGAAATATGAAAATTTTGTTTGCCACAAAAATTTTACACACATTATTTTACTGTGCTATCCTCTCAAAGCTTTATAAAGATAAATTTATTTGTTTGCCATTCGTACAAATTTTTGAAATCATACCCGTTATATAAATTAAAGTAAATGATTACTTATTTTTGACAAATACATGTAGAATTTTACTTTCACTTTTACACATCAAATCTTTTATTCAGAAGATATTATACTTTGAACGGTACGTGTTGTACATAACCCTAATTTACTAAGAACTTCGTTTCTTCTCTTACATTGTCACCATAAACAATTTCTATAAAACTTTCGTTGCTTATTATATAAAACTTTTCGTGTTATTCGTATCCAAGTCATCCTAAAGGCTTTATAACCGTCAAAATCGAAAGATTCATGTGTATGTAATAAAGGCACTGACTACCACGTCATGCAAGGCCTTCGGGCATCCGCTAACACTTAAACCATTCAAAACTATTACGTTACCCCATGGATTTATTTCACCACAACTGTTGGAACAATGCTCTTTCTTACATAACTCTAAGTCCTGACTCATCCCAAGAAACTCTCATTTAGTGATATTAACACCATCAGTATTCTGACTTTAATACTAGTCGTAACCTGTTTAGCACTTTGCAAATTCAAGAAGAAATTAACTTCTCATCCTCGTGCTCTATCCTCCGTACCCCACTTTTTAGCAACGGCTGCGCACGTAAATATTTTTGGCCCAAAGACTTGGGTCCTGACAATTACCAAAACTACATTTATGTCATTAGTTTTCATTACCTAGTAACTGGTCACCCGATGATTCAAAGCTTTTCCACTCAATCCTTTCCAACTCATAACCTTTGAAATACGAAAAACTATGTTTATCAAAGTTTTTACACGTTGTTTATTTGTACGGTCCTTACAAGATTTACAGACAATGAAAGTACTAAAAAAAAAAAAAACCTTTCTGTCACTTATACGATTTATAAAATCATATATGCATAAATTTATACTTACTTATTTTGATACTAAGTTATATCTTCAAATTATTTAAAAAAACCGCTCCTTTACCGAGTTATTCAACTTAAGTCAAATAGTTTTGTGCAAAATGGTACACGTTGTACCTACTTCCAAATTTACTAGGAACTTCGTTCCGTTTACGTTGTCACAACAAAAGTTTAAAGGTTTTGTCCTTCAAAACTCCCTTAGTTGATTTTATTAAAGGTTTTCATGTTAGACTACACCATGTATGGATCACATTTTTTTTTTCTTTCTCTCGCCCTCTGTTAGAGATGAAACTTACTATTAAGATATTTGTTAAATACTCTTAAGCCACTTTGGATGGCGGTTTTATAAAATTTGTTAGAAAATCCTTGCACCCATAAAATGTTCTTTTAAAGCTAGACATGACAAAAACTTGGGCCGATAAATCAGTTTTCTGAGGTACACTCATTGGTTACCTCATTGTAGGAAAGGTACTAGGAGGGTTTCTGTTCTCAATACTTCACGGCAAATCACAACACCCTCGTAAACCTCATCTCTATGAATCAGTATGTTGAGACACAAGAATCATTTTTGGAGATTCTTTTCACTCGGAGTAAACTATTCGTTAGGACCAAGGGTTCACGTACCTTCTCATCCACACATCCCCTTTTAGTACACGGATGAATTCAGAACGAACCACTCAAAGAGTTCACTCTCGTTCATAGATCACACCTTTCGTGCGACTTCCTTTCGGAAATGTAATATAAGAAACTTTGAGAATCTATGAATCTTGATATCCCTTGGAAGGGGACTGCTTAAAACATATATGACACTGATGTGGATACTCTATATATTACTTCCCTCTTTGGTTGCAACTGTATGTTGCTCTAGTTAACGTTAACCCTAACTTCAACATATAACTGAAGGGATGAAGTTACATTACGAAATCGTGCTTTCATTTCATCCAAGGATAGGTTCACCTGCAGTATGGTAAACTAAGTGATATCCCTCATTGTTCGTTCAGACCGTCCTGAAGACACTATGAATAATTATGGCTTGCAAGTCCGATTGGTCACTTTCAGCTAAAATTTCTATTCACTTACTCAAATGAAACGTTCTTAAATATCGGGTTCCTATGCCTATGGCCTCCTTCCGAAACCAAGGGGTTGGTAAAACCCGTGGCTAACGCTATCTAGACATCAAATAGCATGGTTGTAATCACTATGTTTTCCATTCTACCTGTCAGCTTATATTACGACATACACGCTCAATGTTTTAGACGAGCTTAGAATCATTCATGATGCAGTTCACGCATCTAACTTACCGAGGATGCCTGTAAGGCTAAACACACCATCTTTCCTTTTGTGGATATACATTCAGATGACATACTCAGGTTAATCGGAAACGAAATCAAATTGTTGATCGCTTAGGACAAGAGACTCAATTAACGGCAGATGCCTATTCTTACTTTCATACACCGAAGTACCTTTCAAGGTAAATAACTTACTTCTGAGCCCATGGGTCTCACGGAACTTTGATACACCCCTTCTTATTCGATTACGGTACCATTGTTGGTTAATTCTTAAAATTTCGGGACGAAATTTTCTTTAACAGGTGGGTAATGTACCGACCCTGGTTTTTCCATCCTTAATTAATAATGGTTATTATTAATACTTGTGATTTAACGAATGTATTGCTATACATTTACTTGCTACCATACATGATTCTTGAATGCCCGAAACGTCTTTGTGACACTCGAAACTTTCACGAATAATATTTTTAGAATATTATTTACATTCATGATTAAGTTTTATTAATCATTTTAATTAACTATGGTTATTAGTTAATTACTTGAGCTTTGTTGGATTAACTTATTAAATACTTGAACTTGGGCCTTGATTAGTGTTAATGGACTTAAGAGCCCACCCTACTTCTTTAATGGACTTGTTAGCCCATTTTATTATGTAAGTACTACTTTCAACCTTAACTAGATTAATTAGGCATATGGAATGAAGTTACAAACTCCTTACATCTAGTTCCCATGCAAAGACACCTATTAACCACCTTTAAAGACCATTACATGCAAGAACCTCATGGACACTCTCCTCTCTTTTTTTTTTCTTCCTAGGCCGTTGGTTGGGATGGGGTACAAGGGAGATCATTTCATTTTTTTTTTGACTACTTGATCCACTAGTATTCTTTTACTTGTCACTTACACACACTAACTTACATTTTCTCTCATTTCTTCCTCTCTTTTCTCTCTAATTTTTGTAAGTAACTTGAGTTTTCTCTCTTCTTTTCTCCTTTGCAAAAAGGTGACCAAGCACCCCTTAAATCATCATTCTTTGTTGTTGTTTGTTACTTGTTCTTGGATGTTGTTAGTTACTTATCTTGTTAATTGATATTTACTTGTTACAAGAATCAAACTACCTAGTTTCATTCTACATTTTATCTTGTATTTACAAGAACAACACAAGAGCTAAACTCCCTAGTTTATGTTCTACTTTTAATGTTTGGAAGATTAAAGTTCATGAGTTGTTAAATTCATACTTGTGATTCATGTTTGTAAACTTCAAAGTTTACTTTCTTAAAGATCAAACTTTGGTTTAAATCTTTAAAGTATGAACAACCCATGAACTAGTTACTTGTTTACTTAGTTTATTTACTTCATATTATGCATTTTGAATTCATGTATGTTGGTTAAAATTGGTCAAATGTTACTAGTTAACTTTGATCTCATTAATCTTGAACTAAAGTTAACTTTAAAAGTTCAAGAACATGTAAGTAAGTTTCTTTAATTATAACTTGGTACACTTATGTTAGATCTAGACTTTTGAGTCTTGGATCTTCAAGATCAAACTAAGAACTATGTTATACATCTTAAGATCTTGATTTCATAAGTTCACTTTCAAGTTTGTAACTTATTATTAGTTTTAAAGTTCATGTATGTGTTAGATCTAAGACTTTGATGTAACTTTGGTTCATCAAAACACTTGCAACACTTAAGTGAGTTGTGCTTCATGTCTTAGACTTACACTTGGATTATGATGGTTAAACCTTGGTGAAAATGATTCAAACACATCAACGAGTTGTACACTTGAAGCTATATGCATTAAGGATGAGAACCGTGATAAGCATCGAGCACCAAGACCACCGGAACCCACTATTTTTCTGTTTACTGTCTTCTGCCTAATGTTTTCTGGGTTCTGTAACAGACCAGTACACCTGGGCTACTGTAACCTTGATTTTCAGTTAGATCTTTTCGAGTAGATAATTTTTCATATAGGACTCGTCTTAATCCAAGTTACGGTTTAGGATTTATGGCCCTCCGATCGTCACTATGTCCTTTTAACGTTGTGCAGAAATTTCTGACCTACTCGCACTTAGACCGTCGCCACGGTCAAACGAAGACGAGTTTGCTTCTGTAAATTTTACCACACTTAAAGGACTCATATACGGAGCCATGTCCACTGGTCTCACCTTAATTTAGTAAGGGTAGGGGCCGTGGTGACTGATCGAAATCAGCCTTTGTTTTAAACTACTTTCATAAACGAAACCTACTTTACACCTTTTGTTTGATGATGAATGATGATGACCATTAAGACCTTATTTACATATTTTTAAACCTATTCGGACGATTTACTGACTTAGTACTATTTGACTTAGGTTGAGGACCCGTTTGGACAACCTTCATTACTTGCTTACTTTCCGAGTCATCCTTTACCGCTACTTTATCATTGTGAGTTATAGCATTCCCTTTTTACTTTAACTTATTTTGGGAACTGAGAATACATGCGGATTTTATGTTTTACATACTAGGCACGAGTACTTAAACGTATATATGTATGAGTTATATAACGGCAGAAACATTCCCTTTAGCTCGGTAACGTTTAGTCATTGGTTTTTGAACCGGTGAACGCGAATCTTAGATATGGATCCATAGGGTTTGACATCCCCACTCGGGCTAGTCGTGCTAGCATTTAACGAGTGTTTAATACTTCGTAAATATACGCACTTGCCAAGTGTACTTTCAGGGGGTATAAACGTTAAGTTAGTTACCAAGTGCCCACGGTTAACATATACTTTATCATACTGTTTTGAAACGCTCTTTGTAGCACTGAAATCTCGTGGCCTACCTTACATACTGTTATACTTAAACTATAGCTCACCAACCTTTGTGTTGACGTTTTTAAGCATGTTTTTCTCAGGTGCTTAAGGTTATTTGCTTTCGCTGTCGTGCTAGTCTTGCCGTAGGCACCCGCTGCTCTAGTGTTATCACCGCATGAACTGTTTAACTGCATTCAAACTTTAATACATTTGAACTATGTTTTGTAACGACCTAAGGGTCACATACATTTATTCATGCTTGCTATTCGTAGAAGCATACTGTTGTTGTAAAACAATTGACGTCGGTTATGACGTCATCTTTTTATCGTGAATGCAACTTCTTTTATTACAGCATATAGTACTTAACCTTGTAATGATCATGTTGTTGATGATTCGTACACGATGGTTTTGTACGGGGCATCACACATTAGCTCCTTAAATATTGCATATTAAGCCAAGTATAATTTTCACATGTCACAATTATTCATATATACCCTTATCAACTTTTAAAATCACATATTTACCCAAATAAATCATATAATATCATATATACCCAATTTAATTACTAAAACTATCATATGTACCCATTTAATTTAAAAAATTCACCAAACTCAATTTTACAAATTTAATTTATATTTGATCCCTACTCCTATATACTACTACGATCATCAGAAAAACTATAAACATTTGTTCATACACACATGTCTTATTATTATAGTATATTCATACATACATTTGTTCATATAAACTCACAAGAAAAACTACAGAACAATTTTTAATACTAATTTTGAGGGAATGGTAACATATTACTTTGTATTAGTAACATTATACCATTACATAATTAGATTCAACCGATTTCTTAAATCTGATATAACCCGAGCAATTTTTTGTTATTGCAACTACACGCAATATGAAATATATATGTATTTTATATTCCAGTTATTTCAAACGAAACATACTAACATACTAGAAATGCATCCTTTTTTAAGAGCTTTCGGCGATCATCAGAGCACATTGAAAACGGTGACACATGGACGGTTTTGTTTCTAAGAACAACCATTAATTAAAGATTTGTTAATTTGTTTATTGTAATTAAAATGAAAAGAATTGGGACGGAGGGAGTACATAATTTGTTTGTGGAGATATAACGTCAAAGAAAAAAATTGTTACAAAATTTGTTTGTTGGAGAGAAAGTTGAAAAAGAGTGGTTTATAAATCTTCATCATAAAATATATGTATGTTCCTTCTCTAACCTATAAAGTATGAACTTCGTGGAAGCTAAAACTGATTCTGGGAGCTAGACCGACTGTACTTCTCTAACCTCTAAATTATGAACTTGGTTCCAACACTTCTTTGTCCATTTCATTATAGTCTTATTGATTCTTCGTTGTTATTAGTGGTAGTCAAAGTATGATGTAACATATTGTTTAAAAGACACACATTTAAAATATTTCAATGAATCAATAATAAAATGGATAAATTTTGCCCCTTTTGATCTGGTCAACTAATTAAACCCATTACCATTTTATCTAAACTTTCAAATAGTAACCGCTATGACCTATTAAAAATAGAGTACGGGCTCAAATTAATCGCACTTAAGCTATTGGGTCGACATGTCCCCCTTAAACACAACCACAAATATTGTTTGAAAATGTAGATCAAGCGTCATAAAATTAAAATATGTGACTTATTTAAAACAGATTTTGAATAGCCGTGCAACGCACGGGCTCAAAATCTAGTGTGTGTATATATATATATATATATATATATATATATATATATATATATATATATATATATATATATATATATATATATATATATATATATATTCAAAAGGTAACGTTAGTCAACGTCCGTCTCCACCCTTTGAAATCCCGATCGTCTCGACTCCGTCTCACGCCTTTTTCAATCTTGATTACAAGACCCACTACGTATTTCTTAATTACAAGAATGACATACTAATTTAATTCTAGTACTAGTAGCATAATAAATTAAGGCAACTGGTGATATAATCACTACGGAGTATTTTAGTATAGCCGGCCGTCAGCCAGGTAGTATTGACTCTGATTGAACACAAAGACCAAGTAAACATATGTTGTAGAAGTCATCAAAGATTGTACCTTATTATTTTAGTCATTAAAATTCAAAAGTCATTAAATTTGTGGTCGAGTGATTTTGTATGTTTTCGTTGATTTGCCTTGTTACTCTTAGCCGTTGTAATCATGCTTTATTTCGTTTATATGAAGTTTGTAGTTTTTATCGCAAAAAATAAAATAAAATAAGCAAACACATATTGTAATTGTAAAAGTCATTAAATATTCATATTCTACCTTATTCTTCTAGCCATGTAGGTGTAGCATATGTTATTCAAGATAACCAATGGATATGGCGTAAAGAGTGGAGAGTTAGATGGCCAATTTTGTTCAGCATAAATGTTCCTGAGTTAACTGAACAGTTGGATAGAGTTGTCCTGTTAATCATCTCGAGCCTTTGTTTTCTCTTATTCTGAGTCTGTTTAATTGTAGGGGCCCCTTAATTGTATTGTTTCGAGTCTGTTTGTTGTATAGCCTAGACTTATTTCAGGCCTAAATGGCCCATTATGTAATTCTTTTATTTATTTAATAAAATCAGCTTATCTTTCAAAAAGAAGGTGTAGCATATGTTGGATAGATGGTTGTTTTCTAGGTGCGAGCTTCTCAATTTCTCCCATTTTTTTTTAATAAGTTTTGGTTATTTTTGGTATAAAAAAAAAGTTGGATAGAGTTGTTTGGATTGCTAATGATGGTAAAATGTGTAAGTATAATATTACAGTTTGATATTGGTTAAGAAGTGGCCTAATTGTAGCGCCTCATGAAAGACGAGACGACTTATGTTAGGTTGCTATGTTTGTAAATGTTCGTATGTATTGATCAATTTTATTAAATATAAACCTCTTTTTGTCGGAATAAAATATTCATTAAAAAATTAATGAACGGTAGGTTTATTCATATTCCAATTTTTTTCTTTATTTTATAATATTTCTGCCAGTCACTCGACTAGTGACGAAATTTATAGTACCAACAAGAAGTCAGCTGCATTATTAAACCTCGTATAATTATTCCTCGTACTCGTATGATTGAATGAGTCAATTTACTCTCCCTTTTTGTCCCATTCATGCCTATATAATTATCCCGAAACTTCCTTAATGTTCATGCTCCAAGTCTTGAACTTTACTTGAATTCATCAGTTGGGTTGCTATTTTTCTTTAGGGTTTTAATAAAAATGTTTCAAGTCTTAAGCTTTTTACTTTAGTAATATTGGGTCTAATTAGAAATCGTAATTAATCATTGAGCAGGAATAAGATTTTTTTATTAAAAAGGTGTTTTCCAAGATTTGTTGAAGACATATGCTTATAGTGTTCCACTCTAACGTGAGTAAGTTCTATTTTAAGGGTTTTTCATTTGAATTTGTTGGTTGAGGATTATTATTGTTTATTGCTATTGCTATTTATTTATCTGGTAAACTCATACTAGTTTAAATTTTGAATTTTTAGTTAGTAATTAAATTATGGGATCTTATCAAAATCTCATCTTGTCAAAGTCAAACACCTCAGTTGTTGGTCAACATGAATTTGAAACTGTAGCTCCAAATAATAGCCATAAAAGGTTGGATATGATGGAGAAAAAAGAAGGGTTTATTGGGGTTCTTGATGTTTTTGTACATCAAGCAAGAAATATTCAAAATATATGTATTTACCATAAACAAGATGTCTATGCCAAAATTTACTTGACTAGTAACCCTGAAGCAACTAAGTCAACCCGTGTGATTAATGGAGCTGGACAGAATCCAGTTTTCGATGAGAATCTTAGGGTCAATGTCCAAAAAGGGGATTGTTCGTTAAAATGTGAAATTTGGATGCTTAGTAGGATTCGAAATTATCTTCAAGATCAGCTTTTAGGGTTCACAACAGTGCCACTATGTGAAATTCTTGTTGAAAGCTCTGGTAAGTTGGAGAAAGAATTCAAACTTTCAACAAGCGAAGTTTTCGAATCGCCTTGTGGTTTTGTTAAATTAAGCATCGTCTATACTGGAACGCAGCCGGATGTGTTTGAAATCCCATCACCTAACGGTTCGCGTAATCAGAATTTATCAGATGAACGTGATGAAGTTTGTAGTGAACTAGAAAAGATCGAATTCAGTGATCCAAACATCATGAAAGAAAATGAAATCATGGTTTCTGAATATTACTCTAGTACTGAAACAGAGTCTCCGAGTTTAGTCAACAGTCAAATAACCGAAAATGATGATTTTGTTAGTTCAAATTTTAGTGATCTTATAATTTCAAGAGCTTCAAAAGAGAATGTTGGTGAAGTTACTTGTGTTACAAATGATGAGAGCTCTGAAAGTGACAAGCCAGAAGCATCAGAGAAGATAGAAGAGAAAAGTCAAAGTTCGGTTGACTCGAATAAAACTGAAGCTGAGGAAAAAGTGGTGCAGCAAGATTTTGTAGATATGTACTTGAAAAGCATGAAACAGTTCACAGAGGCTCTGGAAAAGATGAATTTTCCGATGAAAACCGGAAAGGAATCACCTGATTCCGGGGTCAATGATTGTGCAGAGTCAAACCCAAATGGGAAAAAGTCAACGGTTGAGGGTCCATGCCCCAAAGTGTTCTATGGGAGCAGGGCGTTTTTCTGAACTGTGTTATTTAACTGGTTGGTTAAAGAAGACAACTATAAGCTTTAATATATTCCCTGCAGTTTGTTTCCTTGCTGAATGTTAGTAAAAGTAGATTAATTAAGTTATTTTCCTTTCAACGGTATTTCATTTCATTTGATAATAAAAGTCTCGCCTGAAAAATTGTTGAAAAATAGTATGTTGAAATAAGGTTTGTCTATGATCTCACATAAAGGTGGTAAGATGGGCGGGTTTGGCAAGTTGAGTTCGAAATAGAACGTGACGTTGCTAACTGTGGTTAATATAAACCAATTGGGTTGTGGTAAACCACATTCACCATTTTCTTCTTTTAAAATAGATAATTGTGTTATAATTCAGTAGGCTTATAACTACCTTTAATGGTTATAAGAACAAAGAGAGAAAAAGAGAGAAGAAGGAGAGAAGAAATATTGATATTGATATTTCAAGAGAAATGGTGCACCTTAAATGGTTACCATACATGTCTATTTATAGTATAAAATATTACTATGCAAGAAATATAATAATAATAAAATTAACATCCAATCTAGATATTTTATAACACAATCTAGATATTTTATAACACTCCTCCTTGGATGACAATTTTATTAGAGAATAACTAGTACTGCCTCGTTAAAAACCTTGCTAAAGAAAACTCATTGGGATAAAACTTTAGCTAAGGGAAAAAGAGTGCAGCATAAAGTTGACTCCCCCTCAAGTAGGCAACGCCTGAGTTGTTACATCTTCTGAACATTCCTCATGCCAATATTATGAACGTGTGTTCTGAAAATAGCAGTTAGCAGTGCTTTGGTATAAAGATCAGCAGAGTTGTTGATTGAACGTATCTCATTTTAATCTGGTTGTCTTTTACGATATCTTGAGTATATGAGAAAAATCTGAGGTTTTTATCTGAAACTGTATCATCTAAATCTTTTATGTACAAGTTTGGCCCTCGTGATTTGTCTACAGTCTCCTTCATGGTTTGTTCAAACCGTTGTTTCAGTTCCTATTCCCTTTCAGTCTTTTTCTGAGCCTTACCAATATACCATTCTTTTCCATCAAATTTATGACCGTTAAGACCGTTTATAGCTTTAGCGCCTCGTCAGCATTTATGTTTTGTTCTGTCATTTTTGATACTCTTCTTTCATTTGTATTATGTAAGCTGTATTATCTTCATAGATAGTTGTTACGCTTTTATAGCGTTCTAGTCCACAAGAATCAATAATGATTTGTATCATTGATCTTAACTAAAATCATTCCTGAGTAGCTTCATGTAATGCAATCACTTCGGCATGATTTGATGATGTTGCAACAAGTGTGTGTTTTGAGAACGTCATGATATTGCGGTGCCTCCATTTAGGAATACATATCCAGTTTGAGATTTAGCTTTATGTAGATCGGATAAATAATCTGCATCTGTATAACCAAACAAATCTTGTTTCGAGTTGTTAGAATAAAATAATTATAAATCAGTAGTTCCCCGAAGGTATCAAACTATTTGTTTGATCCCATTCCAATGTCTTTTGGTAGGGGCTGAGCTGAACCTTGTCAACAAATTAACTGCAAAAGAAATGTCAGATCTTGTATAATCTATAAGATACATAAGAACCTCAATTGCACTAAAATATAGAACTTCCGATCTGTTAAAATTTTCATGATCTTCGCAGGGATGAAATAGATCAGTGTCAATATTGAGTGATCTAACAACAATGAGTTTGTCTTAAAAAAAAAATGTTTTAAAATCTTTTCGGTATAAGTTGTTTGATGTACAAGTAAACCATTAGGCATATGCTCAATTTGCAATCCAAGGTAATACTTGGTTTTTTCAAGATCTTTCATTTCAAAATAATTCTTTAGAAGTTGAATGATTTCATAGATCTCTTTATTTGTTCATATGATGTTAAGAACATTGACATAAACAACTACGATCTCATATCCGAACATTGTTTTTATAAAACATACGTGCAAAATAAGTTTATATTTATACCCTTTTTTTTTATCAAGTAGTCATTTAATCGGTTATACCACATACGTCCCGTTTGTATAAACCCACTTAGAAATCTTTGTGATTTAATGGAATATATTCCCTTGAGTTTTACATTAGATGCTTATGATACCTTAACCCTTTAGGTATATTCATATATATCACTATTAAGTGATCCATACAGATAAGTAGTAACAACATTCATGAGATGCATTTAAATAACTACCAGGTTGATTAAGTATCTAATAAGTAATTGTATCCATTACAGGAGGATAATTTTTCCTCCTAATTCATTTCTGGTCTTTGTGGGAAATATTGAGTTACAAGTCTAGTTTTGCCTTGTAACTTCATTTGCACATTTCTTTTCGGATAAAAATTCATTTGTATCCCATACGTTTCACATCTTTAAAAGTGATAACGATTGATCCGAAAACTTTTCTTTTATCGAGCGATTCTAATTCAGCTCTTATTGCTCCTTTCCATTGAGCTCAATCATGTCCATTTTGTATATTCAATGACAGATTTTAGTTCCAGATCATCATCTTTATTCATGATGTCATTGTAACATTATATGAAAATATCTCATAGAGATTTTAGTTTCATTTCGGTTCCATAATATTGCATAATTTATTGCAATTTTAGTATTTACATTTATCAATATCCTCTGCAGAAGGAATATTGATTTGTGGTTCTTCTTGAACACTTTCTCTTACCTCATTATCAGCTGATTTTCTTTTTCGAGGATTTTTATCTTCGGAACCAATTGATCTTCCACGTTTGATGCGTGGCAAAGACTCAACAGTGACATTATTGCCAGCTTTTGGAATTTCAGTTCGAGCTGGAGCATTTATCGCTGGTATATATGATTTAGTCACTTTTTTATATCTGTAAATGCATAAAGTAATTAATTTGCAAGTTCTTGCATATGCATTATTTTTGAACTTTCGTTTCACATTCTTTTGTGCGAGTTCAATATACCTTAATTGATGTTCACATCATGAAGCATCATTTTATTTTTTATTTTTATTTCTCCCCCTAATCTAGGGAACAATGTTTTATTAAAATGACAATCAGCAAAACGTGCTGTAAAAACATCACCCATCATGGGTTCAATATATCTTATGATTGAAGATGTTTTATATCCAAAATATATTATCATCTTTCTTTGAAGAACCATTTTATTGTGTTGTGGTGATACAATTGGAACATACACTGCACAACCAATGTTTTAAGGTAGAAAATATTTGGCTCTTGGCCAAAATCAAGTATTAAGTGAAAATATTTACGACTTCCACATGGTATAATGCGAATTAATGTCGCAGCATGTAAATTTACATGTCCACATATAAATATTGAGAGATTTGTACTCATTATCAATTGTCTAGTTATTAGCCGTAAGCGTTTATCTATTGATTCAGCTAAACTAATTTTGTGTATGCACATGAGCAACTTGATGTTCAACAACAATCCCTGTAGATATATAATGATCATTAAATGCTTGAGATGTTAACTCACCAGCATTATCAAGTCTCATCCTTTTAATGGTGTAATCAGAATAATGTGTTCTCAATTTAATAATTTGTGCAAGAAACTTTGCAAATGCCATATTACGGCTCGATAACATACAAATATGAGATCATCCGCTAGATGCGTCTATTAGAACCATGAAATATCAAAATGGTTCACATGATGGATGAATTGGTTCATATATCTTACCTTGAATTCTTTCAAGAAACATTTGTGATTCTTTTTCACAATATACTTTTCATTAATCACCATATGTGCTTTCCATTAATCACCATATGTGTTTTTTTTTTTTATAAATCACCATATGTGTTTTTTTTTTATCATATATCCTTTTCACCATATACGCTTTTAATCATATGCGCTGTGTTTTTCACCATATGCGCTTTTAATCATATGCGATTTTCATCATATGCGTTGTGCTTTTCATCATATTCGCTTTTTATCATATGCGCTTATCATATGCGATGCGCTTTTTATCATATGCGCTTTTTTATGTGAATAGTAAATTAATTAATTTCGTTTTACTATTCATATGAATTAATTTAGATTTACTATTTTGTTAATTGAGTAATATATATATACATCATATACTTGTGACTCCGAATGCTCAAATGAATTTGACCATATAGTTATACGTTGTACCTTGCACATTAATTTTCAGTAGAAGCTTTAGATGCATATTATTTTCAGTAGAAGCTTTAGATGCACTTTTTTTTTAAATCACCAAATACCACAAACACTTTGTTTGCGTTTGTTCATAGTCATCAATGAAAACCATTTTCTTTAATTTTATTTTATACAATAAAATTAACGCATCATTATTCTTTTCAAAAATAATAATCTATTGTTATTGTTCACTTGTGCCATGTTTAACAACAAAAGTCAACAACCTCTGTCTTGTTTGTTGTGGCAACCAAAAACAACCTTTGCTTTTGTTACCGAGAATCCAAGACCAAAAAACAATTAATTTTTAATTAATCTTTTATCAAAACCATAAATGATTTTATTGATCTACGTTGATATGGCCATAAAGAATTGACGGCTGACCTACTTTTGTAAGTGTATTTCGGCTATCATCCCGAAAACGCACAACGACCTTTTTTTTTTTTTATGAACTATTTGTTTCATATCTAGCTTAGGCAATTATTGTGAACATTTGGTCCCTATAAGAGCATTTATTTTTTAGACTTTTAGTTGATTTGTACTTGTCACAATTAGGGATAGCACCCGCGGGTCGTGGATGCGGATCCATTGGATCCATCACCCGTACCCGCGGATTTTTTTTAAGAGACATCAAATTGAACCCTTGTTCGTTGAAACAATTTGACTATATTTTTACTCCCCATTATTAAACGGGCCATTTTGATGCACACTCTTAAAAAAATAATTTGTTTTTTAAGTTTTATTATTCAACCTCCTTTTTTCAACGGTCACGTTTTTAACAAAACATTTGACAAGTTTGGAAAAAAGTTTTTATTGATTATCATCAAAAGTTTTCTATTGTCACTCTACTGGATGGAATTATGGCATACAACCAAAATTGCAACCCAACACTTCATAAGAACAAAAAGGTTGTTTTTAATTAACATATGTATATGTGTTAAACTCGGAATAATAATAACTTATTTTAGAAAATTAACATAAGACATGTTGAAACATTTTTGTCACATTTAGCTCATCAAGTCTAATACTTATCATTGATAGATTTTATCACGTCTAGGAGATGTTTACTTTTTTCTTGTATTAAGTCCTACTTTCATTTACCTTTGTTTGGAAAAAAATTTTTTTTTTTACTTTGCTTTCCCCCTTTCTGTAAAACTCATTTAAACACTTTCTTTGTTTTTTTTTTTTTTAAAAAAACTTCCTTTTTTTTTACGTTACCCATAAATTATAAATATATAAAAAAAACTTTTTGTTTAAATTTTTTTTCTAGTTTTTAAAAGGCCACTTGACCAATTTTTTAATTCTTTCACAACACCTGATATCGTGATCGTGACCTTTCACCAAAGCAAGAGATATTCTTGATAAACTAAACACGGACTCGTGTTTGAAATTGTCGGCCACAAAAAAATTCATTTGATAAAAGTATATATATTTTTTTTAGTTATAGAAGGAGACCACTTCATTTTCAATACTTCATTTTTGACAAAAAACTATTCCATTTTACCATCCCTTTTTTTCAAATACAAACTACTTTTTCTTACTTTAACTTTTAAAATATACTTTTAATAAAAATACAAACTACTTTTTCTTATTTTAACTTTTAAGATTTACTTTTATTAAAAAGTACAAACTACTTTTTCTTATTTTAACTTTTAAGATTTACTTTTAATAAAAATACAAACTATTTTTTTATTTTAACTTTTAAAATTATAAATTTAAGAATAAACATTAGTATGCATGAAATAAATAATGATTAATTGCATAAGTAATCATAAATGTTAGATAACATATAAAGACCCCGTCGTATTCGTATTGATCGGAATTAATCTCGACCCATGGTACCGTGTTGTCAAATGACGTGTTGCGTACATAAAGTACCGTGTTGTCAAATGACGTGTTGCGTACAATCATGAGGTCTTATTAACATAAATATAAATGTTAGTGAAGTTAATAAGAGTTAGATTACAGAAAATATAATTCAGGTGGTATAACCGACCATATATAACTTAAATAACATAAATATAAATGTTAGTGAAGTTAGTAAAAGTTAGATTACAGAAATATAATTCAGGTGGTATAACCGACCATATATAACTTAAATAACATAAATATAAATGTTAGTGAAGTTAGTAAAAGTTAGATTACAGAAATATAATTCAGGTGGTATAACCGACCATATATAACTTAAATAACATAAATATAAATGTTAGTAGTCCAAAATTTGATATATTCGAGTCTGAAAATTATTAATAATTTCATACCTTGATTAGTGATTCGTGATCGTTTGAGATATCTTTTAATTACACTAAGCTTTTCGTGCTGATAACGTGTTATAATTCAGTAGGCTTATAACTACCTTTAATGGTTATAAGAACAAAGAGAGAAAAAGAGAGAAGAAGGAGAGAAGAAATATTGATATTGATATTTCAAGAGAAATGGTGCACCTTAAATGGTTACCATACATGTCTATTTATAGTATAAAATATTACTATGCAAGAAATATAATAATAATAAAATTAACATCCAATCTAGATATTTTATAACACAATCTAGATATTTTATAACAAATTGATTTTTTTTTCTTTTTTAGCGAAAAGGGGGAATATTATAAATAATCGCTTCATCAAACTGATGAATTGATTCAAACAAACTAACAGAGGGTACAGTACAAGCTTGAAGAAAAAACAAAGAAACATGAAAAGCTACAGAATACAAATAGATAATTGATTGATAATGAATGATGTGGTTAACTTATTTCGGTCCTCTTTTTTAATGTCAACTCGATCGATGATTGCTCGATTGCAGAATATTGAGAAAGTTAGGACACAAAATGATTATGCTAAGAAACTTTGATCCCTTTTATAGGTGTGCAAAACTACATCATTCTTTCAATGCAACCCGAACCCAAATAGTAAAATAAGTATGCTTTTATATGAACTATATATGGTGTTCACCTTTTTTTTCCGGCAAAAAAAAAAAAAAAAACGAAAACTCATATACAAACGAGGCAACAGGAATTACAACAAAGACAGGGGAAACGGGGGAGCTCGTACCTAGACAGCTACATCTAGACGCAAACTATCTATAAACGAGTCTCCTAAACAATCCGAATCTTAAAAGCAAACTACTAACATACAAAACCAACAACAACACGAAAATAAAAGGACAATACCGAACAAAGTATGGAACACAAAGCGCCCTAATCAACCTCTGGAACCCGCTCTTTTCACTTTTACTACCTTGCGTAAGTTTCATAATGATTAGAGGGTCAAAAATAGCCCGACTTCAAACTTTATTAACCATGCATGAAGATCGACATTTACATGAAATAATGGTCTAAAGATCATATAATCATGGGTTTTTCCAAATCGGTATCATTTTATAGTCAAATCAACTTTTAGTTTGAATTAGCTGTGCCTTTGACTTAAAACTAGGCATGAATGTGACGACTGAGCTATATAAGTGTTAAGTACCAAACTTTAATTGCCTACCAGCAGTGGCGAATCTAAGATAAAATTTCATTGGGTCCCAAACTTTTTTTAAAGCTAATTATATTTGAATGGTACTTTATTGGTTGTTTACCTAAAAAAAATTATAAATTTTAAAAATATATGGGGTCCTATAACTAAATTTAGTGGTGTTCTATAAATTTTAAAGAGTAAATGGTAAAAAAAAAAAAGTGAGGTCATAGGACCCCACCCCAATACATCTACATTCGCCCCGGTACCAGCTGCAATTGATTAAATAATGAGAGCATAGATCGTGTGTTACCCATGGTTGCAAACGACGTCGTTTGTCGTTGTGACGACCGTTGCGGCATTTTAGTGACTAGCCCGTCTCGACCCCGTCTTAGCGTCTAATAAGTCCGTTAACGATAGGTCAAAATTCGGTCTAAGCGATCAACAAGAAACACTACAGATTGAGTGCTAGATAACAATCGTTCAATTTGATCTGTGACGCTATTTGTATTAGACAGAATAGAACATGTTGGTTTAAGTCCAATTGTAAGTACAATTGGGTCTATTAATTAGGGTTTTCAAGGGATAATTGTACTCTCACTATATCACCAGATAACCCTAATGTCAACAATTGAAGTTGAGCCAACCTATTCTGACCCGTTTAATAAATTGAAGATCCAGTTCCCTATCCCTATTCATATTAATATTAGTCATTTGTTGATGTTCACATATCACAGTCGCAAATTGGCAAGGGTTATTATCATTTTCTCGCCCAGTATCACACGAAAATATATCGGAATTACAATCCAGTTGTATTGAAGAATTCCATATGAAATTTCTATGCAAAGTTATAATTTCTTCATAGTTTTATTTCTTTGATATATACATATTTTTTTAATATTGATGAGCTTTGTAGCTTTGGATTTTGTTTCCAGGTTTATGTAATTCACTTAGTTGAATTTTGTTGTTGATTTTTGATTGTTTATATTAGAAATGGAGCAGGACAACTTGTTTGTTTGTTGTTGGAAATTCTTGTGATACTATCATACTAATGAAGTACGATTTAACGAGTATTTTTAAACGTTCGGTGAGGTGATTGAGATATTATTTATCCAAGATCGAATCAGTGGTCGTGCACTTGTGAGTTCAGTTTTTGTGTTTTGAACTTGCTATTGCTGTAAGAGTTGTGAAAGAAAAACATATGATCGATGGTACTATGATAGCACTGTAAAGGATTTTCAGTCTGCATATCTTATCATGTCTTATGTATGCGCGCCGACAAATGTTTTTACTGCAGACTGTTTGTTTTTCTTGAAGACATAAGATATAATAATGTCTTATTATGTTAGTAAACTCACGGATTTATAAATATACTTCTAAGTGTTACAGACAAGATTAATTTAAACCGAATACCCAATCGAAACCAAACCGTAAAAACTGAATCGAGTTCGTTGTATTGTTTTTGGATCGGGCAAAACTGAATTCGAATTGGTTTTTCGGTTCGGTTTTGAAAATTCTGATTTTTGTTAACCGAAAACAAATATCAAACTAAATTCAATTTATATAGTATTAAAACTATATTTAGTTATTAATATTATTATATACATGTAGACGATATAATTTTAGTAAATATCTTAACTTTTAAATTCAAATTATGTTTACTCGGATTTGAAATCGTATTTAATTCTTTTATTTTATATTTTTTCTATTTTTTTTTTCATTCCATATATTTGAAATTGTAAACATTTCAAGTCGTCTTTCTTGTTAAAGTCAATATATGTGCGTAAGTATATTGAATCAATAAAATTCATGTACATCATCTTTTTATTAGAAAGATATACACTATAACTAAAATGGAGATAATTTTAGTTTTTTCTCGATTATTGATTTTGTTTGTTTTCTTAATATAATATGTATTGTATTATGTTATTCTATTTTGATAAATAAACTTATTATATTTTGTATATTAGTTTAGAATGATACTTTACAAAGTTTGAAACTTTAATGTTCGTTCATCTCGTAGAAAAAAAAAGTAATAAAAAGTCGGTTTCGGTTTTAACCAAACCGAATTCGAATTTGATTTTCCGTTTTGTTTCGTTTTCCGTTTTAATATTTGAATTCGATTTCTGTTCGATTTTTGATTTCGATTTTTATAGTTTCACAATCGAAGAATTCGAACCGAATAAATCGAAAAACCGAAATCGAAATGATAAGCACCCCTACATGGTAGGTATCAACCCAAAGAAGAAGGTGTCCTATGTTCATCTTAAAAAAAAAAAAAAATACTCGGTGCATATTTGTGTTTGATATGCACTAATTTGGTTTAGGAGTCAGAAGACTCGGAATATGGGCAAGGACACCAAGATCATTGAACGGTTACGTGAAAATAACTAAATTAGAAGACCTTAATTAAGATACTTTAATTAAGATACTTAGGAGAAATCACTTGAATCCAGTCGATCAAAAAGATGTTAACGGATCTAGGAATGGTCGTCACTCTTGTTATTGCTTAAAAACTAAAATAAATAAAAAAAATTAGTAGATGACTTATTTCAATAGTGTCACCCAAAAAATTTTACACTATCTACTCGTGTCACTAGTTAAACATAACATTTACCACTACATCGGGTATTTCACTGGTGTCTCGTACCATCACTGGGCATATACTAGGTCCACCCCTGCCCACGTCCATGAAATAATCGGTGCGGGTTCGAATCCAAGGGGGAGGTTTTCTCCAGTATTCTGTTGTGGTTACAAGGTGCATGCCATAAGCCACTCGGTTTAATCCAAAGCACATCGGTACGCATTGCGTGATGGTATGCGAGGAGTTTCATCTTAACGTGTGTGTGGATGACATGTAATCGCGAAAGTGGTTAAGTCTCATATAGGTGATGTCGATACTGTGTTTAATAAAAAGAACGTTATTAATTCATTGATCATAAATAAATTAGTTTTCAACATATAATTTATATGACTTTATTATATGCATTGGTTCAAGAATCGACGATCTTGACATGTATGTGTAGCCAAACGGATTGGGTAAAATAATATATTAATTTTATTATTAATTATTAAATTATGTTTAATATGACACAAGTTATAAAAATAACAATAAAATTTATGGTTTTTTGGATCTTTCATAACCATCATTAATAATCATTTCAACAGTTTGTAATTTTATATGATTTATATTTGAGCTTTGTAATTTTATATGATTTATATTTATATTTGAGCTTGTGGGTTAGATTATATCAAATTCTTGATTGATTTTACATAGGCTTAGTCATTTCAAATGTCGTTAGAAATCTTTTTTGATAAACCCACATTTAATAAGCTTTGATAAGCTTGAACAATGGTGATTAAAACATATGAACGAGAACAATTGAACTCATCTGTTTCATTGAAATGAAAAACGTAATTAGAGAAAGAAGCCCTAATCCCCTTTTATGACTAACAGGGTTAACTGTCACTAACAGAACAACTAACAAACTAACTAACATCAGAATAATTTACAAAACTGAACCTTCAAGAATTATAAATTACAGAATACCCCCTGAACTCTTGTATAACACTAATACTGTAGTGACCCGAACTTTTCCATGTTTATATATATTAATTGAGATTGATATTTACATGACTAAATGTTTCCAACGTGTTAAGCAATCAAACTTGTTAAGACTTGATTAAATGAAATAAGTTTCATATAGACAATTGATCACCCAAGTTGACCGGCGATTCACGATCGTTACAAAATTGTAAAAACTACATGTTGTGGTATATATAGACATATATATATGGTTGACGTAAGATTATGATGAGTAAGTATCTCACTAAATATATTAACAATGTGTGATATACATAAGAAATGAGATTACTAAGTTAAGAAACTCGAAATGATATATATAACGATTATCGTTATGATAACGTCTATTAAATACATATGTATCATATTAAGATATTGATACACTATATTTAACATGATAAAATGATATTTAAATATATCATTAAGTGTATTAACAATGAACTACATATGTAAAAACAAGACTACTAACTCAAGAATTACGAAACGAGACTTATATGTAACGATTATCGTTGTAACGATATTTTAATGTATATATCATATTAAGAGATATTCATACATCATAATATCATGATAATTTAATAATTTAACATCTCATTTGATATAATAAACATTGGGTTAACAACATTAATTGAGATCGTTAACTTAAAGGTTTCAAAACAACACTTACATGTAACGACTAACGAAGACTTAACGACTCCATTAGAATGCATATACATGTTGTGTTTTGATATGTATTCTTACACTTTTGAAAGACTTCAAGACACATATCAAAGTACTTCTACTTAACAAAAATGCTTACAATTACATCCTCGTTCAGTTTCATCAACAATTCTACTCGTATGCACCCGTATTCGTACTCGTACAATACACAGCTTTTAGATGTATGTACTATTGGTATATACACTCCAATGATTAGCTCTTAGCAGCCCATGTTAGTCACCTAACACATGTGGGAACCATCATTTGGCAACTAGCATGAAATATCTCATAAAATTACAAAAATATTAGTAATCATTCATGACTTATTTACATGAAAACAAAATTACATATCCTTTATATCTAATCCATATACCAACGACCAAAAACACCTACAAACACTTTCATTCTTCAATTTTCTTCATCTAATTGATCTCTCTCAAGTTCCATCTTCAAGTTCTAAGTGTTCTTCATAAATTCCATAAGTATAGTTTCATAAAAATCAAGAATATTACTAAGTTTGCAAGTTTACTTCCAAGCTTTCTAATCCATTCCAAGTAATCATATAAGATCAAGGAATCTTTGTTATTTACAGTAGGTTATCTTTCTAATTCAAGGTAATATTCATATTTAAACTTTGATTCAATTTCTACAACTATAACAATCTTATTTTGAGTGAAAATCTTACTTGAACTGTTTTCGTGTCATGATTCTGCTTCAAGAACTTTCAAGCCATCCAAGGATCCTTTGAAGCTAGATCCATTTTTCTCATTTCCAGTAGTTTTATCCAGAAAACTTGAGGTAGTAATGATGTTCATAACATCATTCGATTCATACATATAAAGCTATCTTATTCGAAGGTTTAAACTTGTAATCACCAGAACATAGTTTAGTTAATTCTAAACTTGTTCGCAAACAAAAGTTAATCCTTCTAACTTGACTTTTAAAATCAATTAAACACATGTTCTATATCTATATGATATGCTAACTTAATGATTTAAAACCTGAAAACACGATGAACACCATAAAATCGGATATACGCCGTCGTGGTGAAACCGGGGGCTGTTTTGGTTTGGATAATTAAAAACTATGATAAACTTTGATTTAAAAGTTGTTCTTCTGGGAAAATAATTTTTCATATGAACATGAAACTATATCCAAAAACCTTGGTTAAACTCAAAGTGAAAGTATGTTTTTCAAAATGGTCATCAAGATGTCGTTCTTTCGACGGAAATGACTACCTCTTTAGTAATTGACATGTAACTTAAATTTTTAACTATAAACCTATACTTTTTCTGTTTGGGTTCTTAAATTAGAGTTCAATATGAAACCATAGAAATTTGATTCACTCAAAACGGATTTAAAATGAAGAAGTTATGGGTAAAACAAGATTGGATATTTTTGATCTTTTTAGCTACGGGAAATGTTTAACAAATCTATACAAATCATATCCTAGCTAACTTATATTGTATTATACATGTATTCTAATATATTATGTAATCTTGGGATACCATAGACACGTATGCAAATGTTTTGACATATCATATCGACCCATTTAGATATATTATTTGGAACAACCATAGACACTCTATATGCAGTAATGTTGGAGTTAGCTATACAGGGTTGAGGTTGATTCCAAAAATATATATACTTTGAGTTGTGATCTAGCCTGAGACGTGTATAAACTGGGTCGTGGATTGATTCAAGATAATATATATCGATTTATTTCTGTACATCTAACTGTGGACAACTAGTTGTAGGTTACTTACGAGGACAGCTGACTTAATACACTCAAATCTTTAAAACATAATAAAAATGGTTATAATTATATTTTGATCATACTTTGATATATATGTACATATTTGTATAGGTTCGTGAATCGATCCGTGGCCAAGTCTTATTTCCGAGGAAGAAAATATCTGTGAAAGTGTGTTATAGTCCCACTTTTAAAATCTAATATTTTTGGGATGAGAATACATGCAAGTTTTATAAATGATTTACAAAATAGACACAAGTACGTAAAACTACATTCTATGGTTGAATTATCGAAATTGAATATGCCCCTTTTTATTAAGTCTGATAATCTAAGAATTAGGGAACAGACACCCTAATTGACGCGAATTCTAAAGATAGATCTATTGGGCCTAACAAACCCCATCCAAAGTACCGGATGCTTTAGTACTTCGAAATTTATATCATATCCGAAGGGTATCCCAGAATGATGGGGATATTCTTATATATGCATCTTATTAATGTCGGTTACCAGGTGTTCACCATATGAATGATTTTTATCTCTATGTATGGGATGTGTATTGAAATATGAAATCTTGTGGTCTATTGTTACGATTTGATATATATAGGTTAAACCTATAACTCACCAACATTTTTTGTTGATGTTTAAAGCATGTTTATTCTCAGGTGAATATTAAGAGCTTCCGCTGTTGCATACTAAAATAAGGACAAGATTTGGAGTCCATGTTTGTATGATATTGTGTAAAAACTGCATTCAAGAAACATATGTCGATGTAATATATTTCTATTGTAAACCATTATGTAATGGTCGTGTGTAAACAGTATATTTTAGATTATTATTATTTGATAATCTACGTAATGTTTTTAAAACCTTTATTGATAAAATAAAGGTTATGGTTGTTTTAAAAATGAATGCAGTCTTTGAAAAACGTCTCATATAGAGGTCAAAACCTCGCAACGAAATCAATTAATATGGAACGTTTATAATCAATATGAACGAGACATTTCAGTTGGTATCCGAGCGTTGGTCTTAGAGAACCAGAAAATTTTCATTAGTGTGTCTTATCGAGTTTGTTAGGATGCATTAGTGAGTCTGGACTTCGACCGTGTTTTCTTTAAAAATAATTGCTTAACATTTTTGTTGGAAACTATATATTATTAACATGTAAATATTATGTGATATATTAATCTCTTAATATGTTTGATATTGTATGATAGATGTCTACCTCTAGCACAAATCCCATTGACTCACCTAATAATAATGAAGAGTCGAATATATATTGGCAAGATTCACAAGTTCCCGAAGAACCGGAAGAAGATGAAACGGAACCGAAAGAAGAGGAACCGGAAGAAGAGGAACCAGAAGAAGAGGAACCAGAAGAAGAAGAGGTTCCGGAGGGGGGAATAGTAGGAACCACAGAAAACCGGTCAAATAAAAGAAAATCCTCAACCAATGGACCAAAGTTAATAATGGTCAATGGTGTTTCTACTAAGGAAGCAAAATATTGAGAAAATTACCAATTTTCTGATGAATCGGATCCTGTTGAGGATTCCGATGATGTTATAGAAATTACCCCGACCCAATTTAATGAGGCAAAAGAAAATAATAAGGGAAAGGCATTAAAATAGAGAAATCTGATTTCGACCCCGATGAACTTTATATGTACCGTCAACACCCGTATTTTCAATATCGTGACAATAACCCGGGAACCTCTAAACCACCAGGTTTTTCTAAACCAATGTGAAAAACGATGACTCATATTAGAGGAACATCATATATCCCTAGAAGATTAGGAAAAAGAACCAAGTCCGAAGAAGAAGAAACCAGTGATTCAGATTAGAGGGGTGTGAGCATGTTGTGTAATAAATGTATTGTGGTGCTTGTACTTTTATGTTCTATGTAAAAATTGCTTGTATTGTTTGTTATTACGAATCTAATCCTTGTCTATTTTACAGTATAAAAACAAAATGGACGTTAAGGGTAGACAAGCGAATATTTTAGAAGACCTACCAGAGGATATGATTGAGGAAATCTTGTCTAGAGTCGGTCAGAATTCATCAGCACATTTAGTTATGGCGAAATTAACTTGTCAAACATTTAAAAGACTTTCCAGAAATGCCTTAGTTTATAAAAGGCTTTCCTTTGATAGGTGGGGTATATCACATTGGGGAGACTTTAAGTTACGCCGTGTTTTCTTTAAAGAGTTAAATGCAGGGAACCCAAATGCAATTTTATGCTACTGGTTAAGAACCTATTTTGACTCAACATATCCCAACATAGGATTTCGTGAATTAGAAAGAGCTTCTAACATGCAACATAAAGAAGCATGTTATGCTTACGGGTTAGTGATGTTCGTTTCTTACCAAAGTGAGAAAAAGAACATCGGATTGCAGCTTTTAAATAAAACTTTCCCACAAGTGACGGATTCAGTAGTTGGGGTGAGAAACAAGGTTTTTAGATTATTACGGGGCTGTTGGACATTACGAAACCCTCATCCTTTTGACGACATTACAACATGCTGCCTAGCTAATGGTCATAACGGTTATTTTCCATAAGACCAAGGATGGGAAGTCGTCTTAGTAAAACCAGAATGCATGACTTGTTTCTGGACTTATGAATTACGTGTCTTTATTTCCTTTGCTGAACAACTTGCGTATTAACTAGATTTATCTTCAAAACTGTCCTGTATCATAGTGTACTATATTTCATGTTATATGTAATATAGCGAAGTTGTAAGTTTGAAGAATATTTGTATGTGATATATTATTATAATCAGTTTTTCATATGGAATTGTAGTAGTTGAATTGTATATTAGCTACTAAGTATGAACTTAACGGGTAGGTAGTACCCGAATTTAAACTTATAAAACGCTAATATAAAGAAAAATCTTTTATAAATGAGTTCATATTATGCTACGAGATACTATTGACTACTCTTAATATTCTGTATGATTAAATTGTTTCATTTGACTATTTTGAAGGAAATGGCACCGACTACTCGACACACCTTGAATATGAGCGAAGAGAAATTTCGTGCCTTTCTTGCTTCAAACATAGCCGCAGTACAGGCCGCGCTACATACCAACAATAACTCTGAATCTAGCAATACAGCTAACGGTGCAAGAAATCATGTAGGATGCTCCTATAAGGAATTCACTGCCTGCAAACCTTCAGAATTTGATGGGACCGAAGGACCAATCGGATTGAAACGGTGGACCGAGAAAGTTGAATCGATGTTTGCCATAAGTAAGTGTGCTGAAGGAGACAAAGTGAAGTATGCTACGCATACCTTCACATGTATTGCGTTAACATGGTGAAATACCTATCTAGAGTAAGTGGGACAAGATGCTGCTTACGCGCTATCGTGGTCAGCATTCAAGCACTTGATGAACGAGAAGTACCGTCCCAGAACCGAGGTCAATAAGCTCAAGTCAGAACTTAGAGGGTTACTAACACAGGGATTCGGTATTACTTCGTACGAAAGACGATTCACAGAATTGTGCCTATTGTGTCCGAGAGCGTTCGAAGATGAGGAAGAGAAGATCGACGCGTTTGTGAAAGGGTTACCAGAGAGAATCCAAGAAGATATAAGTTCACACGAGCCTGCCTCCATACAAAAGGCATGTAGAATGGCTCACAAACTAGTGAACCAGATTGAGGGAAGAATTAAAGAACAGGCGGCCGAAGAGGCCAACGTGAAGTTAGTTAAAAGAAAGTGGGAGGAAAAAGGTGATAAGAGTCACCAAAACAACAACAACTATCCCAACAATCGCAACATCAATCGCAACTACAACAAACGGCACAACAACAACAATAACAACTACAATAATCATCCCAACAACAATAACAACCGCAACAACAACAACAACAACAACAACAACAACAATAATCAGAAGCAGCTATGCCAAAGGTGTGAAAAGTATCACTCGGGGTTCTGCACCAAATTTTGCAACAAGTGTAAAAGAAATGGTCATAGCGCGGCGAAGTGTGAGGTCTACGGACCAGGGGTTAACAGAACGAAAGGAACAAATGGTGTCGGAACGAGTAATGGCGGAGCAAGTAGTGTCAGAGCAAGTTATGCCAATGTAGTTTGTTATAAATGTGGAAAACCGGGCCACATTATTAGAAATTTCCCGAACCAGGAGAACACGAATGGACAAGGCCGAGGAAGAGTTTTCAATATTAATGCGGCAGGGGCACAGGAAGACCCGGAGCTTGTTACGGGTACGTTTCTTATTGACAATAAATCTGCTTACGTTTTATTTGATTCGGGTGCGGATAGAAGCTATATGAGTAGAGATTTTTGTGCTAAATTAAGTTGTCCATTGACGCCGTTGGATAGTAAATTTTTACTCGAATTAGCAAACGGTAAATTAATTTCAGCAGATTATATATGCCGGAATCGAGAAATTAAACTGGGTAGCGAAATATTTAAGATTAATTTTGATACCAGTAGAGTTAGGGAGTTTTGATGTAATAGTTGGCATGGACTGGCTGAAGGAGATGAAAGCAGAGATCTTATGTTACAAAAATGCAATTCGCATTGTACGAGAAGAAGGAGAACCCTTAATGGTGTACGGAGAAAAGGGCAACACGAAGCTACATCTTATTAGTAATTTGAAGGCACAAAAACTAATAAGAAAAGGTTGCTATGCTGTTCTAGCACACGTCGAGAAAGTACAAACTGAAGAAAAGAGCATCAATGATGTTCCCGTCACAAAAGAATTTCCCGATGTATTTCTGAAAGAATTACCGGGACTACCTCCACATCGATCTGTTGAATTTCAAATAGATCTTGTACCAGGAGCTACACCAATAGCTCGTGCTCCTTACAGACTCGCACCCAGTGAGATGAAAGAACTGCAAAGCCAATTGCAAGAACTATTAGAACGTGGTTTCATTCGACCAAGCACATCACCATGGGGAGCTCCTGTTTTGTTTGTCAAGAAGAAGGATGGTACATTTAGGTTGTGTATTGACTACAGAGAGTTGAATAAACTTACCATCAAAAACCGTTATCCACTGCCTAGAATTGACGACTTATTTGATCAACTACAAGGCTCGTCAGTTTATTCTAAAATCGATTTACATTCTGGATATCATCAAATGCGAGTAAAGGAGGATGATATTCCAAAAACTGCTTTTAGGACGCGTTATGGTCATTACGAGTTTATGGTTATGCCGTTTGGATTGACTAACGCACCAGCTGTGTTCATGGACCTTATGAACCGAGTGTGTGGGCCATATCTTGACAAGTTTGTCATTGTTTTCATCGATGACATACTTATTTACTCAAAGAATGATCAAGAGCACGAAGAACATTTGAAAAAAGTGCTAGAAGTATTGAGGAAAGAAAAACTGTACGCTAAGTTTTCAAAGTGTGCATTTTGGTTGGAAGAAGTTCAATTCCTCGGTCACATAGTGAACAAAGAAGGTGTCCAGGTGGACCCGGTAAAGATCGAAACCGTTGAAAAGTGGGAAACCCTAAAAACTCCGAAGCATATACGTCAATTTTTAGGATTGGCTGGTTACTACAGAAGATTCATCCAAGATTTCTCCAAAATAGCAAAACCCTTGACTGCATTAACGCATAAAGGGAAGAAATTTGAATGGAAGGATGAACAAGAGAAGGCGTTTCAGTTATTGAAGAAAAAGCTAACTACGGCACCTATATTGTCATTGCCTGAAGGGAATGATGATTTTGTGATTTATTGTGACGCATCAAAGCAAGATCTCGGTTGTGTATTAATGCAACGAACGAAGGTGATTGCTTATGCGTCTAGACAATTGAAGATTCACGAGCAAAATTATACAACTCACGATTTGGAATTGGGTGCTGTTGTTTTTGCATTAAAGACTTGGAGGCATTATTTATATGGGGTCAAAAGTATTATATATACCGACCACAAAAGTCTCCAACATATATTTAATCAGAAGCAACTGAATATGAGACAACGCAGGTGGATTGAACTGTTGAATGATTATGATTTTAAGATTCGATACCACCCAGGGAAGGCGAATGTGGTAGCCGACGCTTTGAGTAGAAAGGACAGAGAACCTATACGGGTAAAAGCTATGAATATAATTATTCGTACTAACCTTACTACTCAAATAAAGGAGGCCTAACAGGGGGTTGTAAAAGAAGGAAAGTTGAAGAATGAGATACCCAAAGGATCAGAGAAACATCTTAATATTCGGGAAGACGGAACCCGATATAGGGCTGATAAAATTTGGGTACCAAGGTTTGGAGATGTGAGAGAAATGGTACTTAAAGAAGCACATAAAACCAGATATTCAATACATCCCGGAGCGGGGAAGATGTATAAAGATCTCAAGAAACATTTTTGGTGGCCGGCTATGAAAGCCGATATTGCTAAATATGTAGGAGAATGTTTGATGTGTTCTAAGGTCAAAGCTGAACATCAGAAACCATTAGGTCTACTACAACAACCTGAAATCCCAGAATGGAAATGGGAAAACATTACCATGGATTTCATTACTAAATTGCCAAGGACTACAAGTGGTTATAATACTATTTGGGTAATAGTTGATCGTTTCACCAAGTCAGCACACTTTCTGCCAATGAGAGAAGATGACAACATGGAGAAGTTGGCGCGATTGTATTTGAAGGAGGTTGTCTCCATACATGGAATACCCGTCTCTATTATCTCTGATAGGGATGGTAGATTTGTTTCAAGGTTCTGGCAGACGTTGCAACAAGCATTGGGGACTCGTCTAGACATGAGTACTGCCTATCATCCACAAATTGATGGGCATAGCGAAAGGACGATACAAACGCTTGAAGACATGCTACGAGCATGTGTTATTGATTTCAGAAATAGTTGGGATCGACACCTACCGTTAGCAGAATTTTCCTACAACAACAGTTATCATTCTAGTATTGAGATGGCGCCGTTTGAGGTAATTTATGGTAGAAAGTGCAGGTCTCCAATTTTTTAGAATGAAGTGGGGGATAGATAGATTACGGGTCCGGAGATAATACAAGAAACTACCGAGAAAATCATCCAAATTCAACAACAATTGAAAACCGCCCAGAGTCGACAAAAGAGCTACGCGGACAGTAAAAGAAAAGATATAGAGTTTGAAATTGGAGAAATAGTCATGCTTAAGGTTTCACCTTGGAAAGGCGTTGTTCGATTTGGTAAACGGGGGAAACTAAATCCAAGGTACATTGGACCATTCAAGATTATAGATCGTGTCGGACCAGTAGCTTACTAACTGGAGCTACCTCAACAACTCGCGGCTGTACATAACACTTTCCACGTCTTAAATTTGAAGAAATGTTTTGCTAAAGAAGATCTCACTATTCTGTTGGACGAAATCCAAATCAATGAAAAACTTCAATTCATTGAAGAACTCGTCGAAATAATGGATCGTGAGGTTAAGAGACTTAAGCAAAACAAGATACCGATTGTTAAGGTTTGATGGAATACTCGTAGAGGACCCGAGTTCACCTGGGAGCATGAAGATCAGATGAAGAAGAAATACCCGCATCTATTTCCAAAAGATTCGTCAACACCTTCAACAGCTTAAAATTTCGGGACGAAATTTATTTAACGGGTAGGTACTGTAGTTTCCCGAACTTTTCCATGTTTATATATATTAATTGAGATTGATATTTACATGACTAAATGTTTCCAACATGTTAAGCAATCAAACTTGTTAAGACTTGATTAAATGAAATAAGTTTCATATAGACAACTGATCACCCAAGTTGACCGGCGATTCACGAACATTACAAAATTGTAAAAACTACATGTTGTGGTATATATAGACATATATATATAGTTGACATAATATTATGATGAGTAAGTATCTCACTAAATATATTAACAATGTGTGATATACATAAGAAATGAGATTACTAAGTTAAGAAACACGAAATGATATATATAACGATTATCGTTATGATAACGTCTACTAAATACATATGTATCATATTAAGATATTGATACACTATATTTAACATGATAAAATGATATTTAAATATATCATTAAATGTGTTAACAATGAACTACATATGTAAAAACAAGACTACTAACTCAAGAATTACGAAACGAGACTTATATGTAACGATTATCGTTGTAACGATATTTTAATGTATATATCATATTAAGAGATATTCATACATCATAATATCATGATAATATAATAATTTAACATCTCATTTGATATAATAAACATTGGGTTAACAACATTAATTGAGATCGTTAACTTAAAGGTTTCAAAACAACACTTACATGTAACGACTAACGAAGACTTAACGACTCCATTAGAATGTATATACATGTTGTGTTTTGATATGTATTCTTACACTTTTGAAAGACTTCAAGACACATATCAAAGTACTTCTACTTAACAAAAATGCTTACAATTACATTCTCGTTCAGTTTCATCAACAATTCTACTCGTATGCACCCGTATTCGTACTCGTACAATACACAGCTTTTAGATGTATGTACTATTGGTATATACACTCCAATGATCAGCTCTTAGCAGCCCATGTGAGTCACCTAACACATGTGGGAACCATCATTTGGCAACTAGCATGAAATATCTCATAAAATTACAAAAATATTAGTAATCATTCATGACTTATTTATATGAAAACAAAATTACATATCCTTTATATCTAATCCATATACCAACGACCAAAAACACATACAAACACTTTCACTCTTCAATTTTCTTCATCTAATTGATCTCTCTCAAGTTCAATCTTCAAGTTCTAAGTGTTCTTCATAAATTCCATAAGTATAGTTTCATAAAAATCAAGAATATTACTAAGTTTGCAAGTTTACTTCCAAGCTTTCTAATCCATTCCAAGTAATCATCTAAGATCAAGGAACCTTTGTTATTTACAGTAGGTTATCTTTCTAATTCAAGGTAATATTCATATTTAAACTTTGATTCAATTTCTACAACTATAACAATCTTATTTTGAGTGAAAATCTTACTTGAACTGTTTTCGTGTCATGATTCTGCTTCAAGAACTTTCAAGCCATCCAAGGATCCTTTGAAGCTAGATCCATTTTTATCATTTCCAGTAGTTTTATCCAGAAAACTTGAGGTAGTAATGATGTTCATAACATCATTCGATTCATACATATAAAGCTATCTTATTCGAAGGTTTAAACTTGTAATCACTAGAACATAGTTTAGTTAATTCTAAACATGTTCGCAAACAAAAGTTAATCCTTCTAACTTGACTTTTAAAATCAACTAAACACATGTTCTATATCTATATGATATGCTAACTTAATGATTTAAAACCTGGAAACACGATGAACACCATAAAATCGGATATACGCCGTCGTAGTGAAATCGGGGGCTGTTTTGGTTTGGATAATTAAAAACTATGATAAACTTTGATTTAAAAGTTGTTCTTCTGGGAAAATGATTTTTCATATGAACATGAAACTATATCCAAAAATCTTGGTTAAACTCAAAGTGGAAGTATGTTTTTCAAAATGGTCATCAAGATGTCGTTCTTTCGACGGAAATGACTACCTCTTTAGTAATTGAAATGTAACTTAAATTTCCGACTATAAACTATACTTTTCCTTTGTGGATTCTTAAATTAGAGTTCAATATGAAACCATAGAAATTTGATTCACTGAAAACGGATTTAAAATGAAGAAGTTATGGGTAAAACAAGATTGGATATTTTTGATCTTTTTAGCTACGGGAAATGTTTAACAAATCTATTCAAATCATATCCTAGCTAACTTATATTATATTATACATATATTCTAATATATTATGTAATCTTGGGATACCATAGACACGTATGCAAATGTTTTGACATATCATATCGACCCATGTATAAATATTATTTGAAACAACCATAGACACTCTATATGCAGTAATGTTGGAGTTAGCTATATAGGGTTGAGGTTGATTCCAAAAATATATATACTTTGAGTTGTGATCTAGCCTGAGACGTGTATACACTGGGTTGTGGATTGATTCAAGATAATATATATATCGATTTATTTCTGTACATCTAACTGTGGACAACTAGTTGTAGGTTACTAACGAGGACAGCTGACTTAATACACTCAAATCTTTAAAACATAATAAAAATGGTTGTAATTATATTTTGATCATAATTTGATATATATGTACATATTTGTATAGGTTCGTGAATCGATCCGTGGCCAAGTCTTATTTTCGAGGAAGGAAATATCTGTGAAAGTGAATTATAGTCCCACTTTTAAAATCTAATATTTTTGGGATGAGAATACATGCAGGTTTTATAAATGATTTACAAAATAGACACAAGTATGTGAAACTACATTCTATGTCTGAATTATCGAAATCGAATATGTCCCTTTTTATTAAGTCTGGTAATCTAAGAATTAGGGAACAGACACCCTAATTGTCGCGAATCCTAAAGATAAATCCATTGGGCCTAACAAATCCCATCCAAAGTACCGGATGCTTTAGTACTTCGAAATTTATATCATATCTGAAGGGTGTCCCGGAATGATGGGGATATTCTTATATATGCATCTTGTAAATGTCGGTTACCAGGTGTTCACCATATGAATAATTTTTATCTCTATGTATGGGATGTGTATTGAAATATGAAATCTTGTGGTCTATTGTTACGATTTGATATATATAGGTTAAACCTATAACTCACCAACATTTTTTGTTGACGTTTAAAGCATGTTTATTCTCAGGTGAATATTAAGAGCTTTCACTGTTGCATACTAAAATAAGGACAAGATTTGGAGTCCATGTTTGTATGATATTGTGTAAAAACTGCATTCAAGAAACATATGTCGATGTAATATATTTCTATTGTAAACCATTATGTAATGGTCGTGTGTAAACAATATATTTTAGATTATAATTATTTGATAATCTACGTAATGTTTTTAAAATCTTTATTGATAAAATAACGGTTATGGTTGTTTTAAAAATGAATGCAGTCTTTGAAAAATGTCTCATATAAAGGTCAAAACCTCGCAACGAAATCAATTAATATGAAACGTTTATAATCAATATGAACGGGATATTTCAAATACTCCCCCTCAAGTTAGGTAACCTGCGAAGTAAAGCATTATGCTGCTCCACACTAACCACTTTAGTAAATACATCAGCCAGCTGTGATTTAGTGTAAACATAGGTAGGTTTAACAATGCCATCCTTCAATTTGTCACGCACATAATGACAATCAACTTCAATGTGTTTAGTACGAGAATGAAAAACTGGATTAGCTGCTCTATGTAATGCAGCCTAATTATCACACAAAAGCTGTACATGACCTAAATCATTTATCCCTAGATCTTTTAATAGAGTGACTAACCAGGTTATCTCACAACACGTCAAAGCCATTGCATGATATTCAGCTTCTGCTGATGATCTAGAAACAACTCCTTATTTTTTTTTCCAAGACACGTGAGAATCACCTAATAAAATGCAATATCCAGTTGTGGATCTTCGAGTCATAGGACAACTAGCCCAATCAGAATCACAATAGGCTTTAAGTTCAATAGCAGAATTATTAGCCAACAAGATACCCTATTCAGGAGCAAGCAAAAGGTTTCTAAGCACATGTTTAACAGCCTGCATATGTAATGAAGTAGGTGACTGAATGAACTGGCTCAACAATTGCACACTATAACATATATTTAGACGTGTAATTGTGAGATATTTGAGCTTGCCAATGTACTTTCTGTACACTTCTGGATCCTGAAGAGGTGTTCCAATGTCAGCTTGCAACTTTAGAGTGGGATCTAAAGGAAGTTTATAAGGCTTATTATGCAACACCCCATATTCTTTAAATAGATCTAAAGTATATTTCCTTTGTGAAATGAAAATACCATGTTTTGACTTTGCAACCTCCAAACCAAGAAAATAACTAACTTGCCCTAAGTCTTTCATATGAAATGTTGACTTAAGTTGACTTTTCAATTTTTCTATATGATCTTTACTGTCTCCAGTAATCAAAAGATCATCAACATACACCAAAATGGCTGTGAATTGTTCACTATCCTTTTTTGTGAACAATGAATAATCAGCCTTAGATTGAACAAATCCAAAAGATAGCAATGCACTTGATAATTTTGCAAACCATTGCCTTGGAGCTTGTTTTAATCCATAAAGAGACTTCTTCAATTTACACACTTGATTCAAAGACCTTGTTATACCATTATCATTCTGAATTTGCTCCCCCTTACCAACATATCCCAATGGCATTTTCATATACACCTCTTCTAATAAATCTCCATGTAAAAAAGCATTTGATACATCCATTTGACATATATCCCAATTGTACATAGCTGCAACAGCAAGTAAAGACCTTACTGTAACTGATATCGCATATTTTATACACGTTTTCCTTAGCGATATCGATCACATTTTAGTCCGTTCGGATACGATTTGGCAGTTATAATGATGATATTGAGAACTTCCAAGTTTGAAGATTTTATTGTTGAAGAGTGGCGTTTTATGGAGTTTTTGAGGCATGTTGTTAATCAATTATTACTACTCGTGCTCCGGGGTTGGAAACGTCAAGTACATATCGGGTATTTTGGTTCTAAGTTATTATTAGTGTTGAAAAAGTACAAAGGAAGGTTAGAATCAGAACAAGTTAATTGTCGCGGTGCGGAGACTTAGGCCGCGGCGCGATAATCTTAAGGTTTCATTATCAGGAAGGGGTTTAAAGAAGGGTTCAGAACAAGCTATATGTCGCGGCGTGACAAATTGGGTCCCGGCGCGGTGTTTGCCTAGTTTCAATCTCAGGAGAGGATTTAAGGATGTTCCAGTTCAAGTTAGTTGTCGTGGCGAGACGATATGGGTCGCGGCGCGGCGGTAGGTCGGTCCAGGTATTTTTGGCAGGTATTTAAGGCCCGAAAAATACCCTAATATTCATTATTGCATCCAGACGAATTCCAGCAGCTTTTTGACGAAAAAGGGTATTTTTGGGGAACCCCAAGATCATTCTAACACATCAATCATTCCGGAAACGCGTCTCGATCCATTCATCATTCAAGAACACAATTTTCATTAGGTTTAATTCTTAGGGAACGATAAAGTCAATTCGACCGAGTTGTGGATTATGCATCGAGTTCGGGCCGATGCACATGTTGATTTGTGTATGTTAATTGCTACTTATTTATCTCATCATGCGAGGGAAACAAGGGCATCAAGGCCACTTCTTGGTGGTCATTTTGTTACAAAAATTGCGAGGTTTTTCAACATTGATTTCAGCAGGTGTACGAAATTGACCGACCCATTACAGATTATGAAACCTTTTAATGTAAGGTTTTATATTAGTGCAAATTTTGTAATGTGGGATGCAAATCGAGTTGGCTTAGAGGAGTATGTTCGGTAACAAGCACCTGAGGCTGGTGATCATGATCAAGGAGGTGATGAGGCGGAGCCGGTTGCCCAGAATGTACCTGCAGGGGGTCAGCCTTGGGGTATTTCCCAAGAAATTTGGGATAACTTGGTCTCGAGGGTTGATAACGTGCAAATCGGTGTGTCGGAGAGTTTTAATGATTTTCGAGGAGAACAACGGTCGCATAATAACCGTATGTGGGAAAGTCAGCAGCGGGTCGATGAGAGGTCGGCCGAGTCCGTACATGACCAGCAATGGATTGTTTATGGGAAGGCACAATGCTCGTCTCTTCTACTTCAATCCGGATCATTATTATGGTACTACTTCTCAGACACCCGTGTATTATCGCAAGTCCAGTTCGGCCACGAGTGATGGCCCTGATTTATAGTGAGCAGGAAAGGTTGGAGGATGCGCGTCAGAGGTTTCAGCAGCAGTATCCATACGGCAATTGGCCGTATGATAGTTTTCAGTGAGGAGGGCCTGCGAGCCCGTTGATTATGTTGTAATTTGTTTAAAACTATTTCCTTTTCATTGGTCTGTATTTGGATAATTATGTATTCTGCTTATGTACTTTGACACTTATTTGAGGGACAAGGCGTTTCGGCATCGGGTGGTGCCACCTTGTCCTGTTTATGTAGTTTTCTTTTGTTTTTCTTTTCTTAGGATTGTTGGTGAAACGATTTTTCAAGTCTGGCATTAAGTTCAGCAAAATTGCATGATTGATGATATTGGTGTGATGATCAGGAATGGACGATGTTCTTATGCTGGCAGTCAGTTCAGCGCCATCTGTCACTGGCATTCCGCGATCAGTGGTTAAGCTCGATAAGTTTTTATATTTTCTTTCTCACATAACCCTTTCAATTTTTATCTAATTTTAATCTCAAGTGATGGGGACATTACTTGATCTCAAGTGTGGGGTGGGGGATGTAAAATCTCTCGGGTTGGTTGTTAATGGAATCATCATCATATTAGTTTTTATTTAAAAAAGACTTGACGTTTCACGGGTTTTGGTCGTAAAAAAAATGAAAAAAATTAGGGGTAAAATAAAAAAAAAAAATAGAAAAGTTAGTTTAAAAATAAAAAAAAGTAGAAAAACAATTGAAAATTCGGCCAAATCCTTTATTATGAAAATTGGCTTGGTAGTTTATTGCGTATTTCGTGATTTCAAAGAAGCCAAAATTGTCCCACATGTTCATTATCTTGGACATGAAATCCTACGAGTTCGGAGAACTCAATAGTAGGTCACCTGTACCAAAACGAGTGTAAATCGTGAGAGAGTGGTGATTGTATAGCGTGATTGTGACCGAATCACGTGCCAGATCACAAACTTTTAGTTACTTGGTATAGCAGACTTCCGAAACTATATCATTTTATTATTACATCATTTAATGGTGTGATACTGTGGGAAGAGGAGCCTAGAGCTTCACCAGTGTTGTCCTTTTTAGGAACAATAGCTACGTGCTTGTGTTTGCTTAGATAACACAACCCAAAGCCAAAAGCTATGGCACCCAAAGGTTTTTGGGATTTAAATGAGTGTCAATTGAAATAGATTGGCATTCCCGAGTGAGTCAGATCCACTCATTAAGGAAGTAAAGTCTTCCGACCGTTTCACTTGATACGTATACCTCTTAAGCTGTACCATTTCATTACCCATCATTTCACGAGGAGGTACTGTTAGAGGTGAAAGTCTTGAACTTTCAAAACATGTTCATTATTTTGAATGTGAAATCCTACATGAACATTAAAATCCTTACGTAGGTCACTTGCACCAAGGCGAGTGTCAACCGTATGAATGATGATAGTAGCGTGTGGTCGAAACCGGACCATGCCCTAGATCGAAAACTTTAACAGGGCGATCCTCATTGTTTCTCCTAACAAGGACAATGTTGCACCCGAACACTTTATTTAACCACACAGGATGTATCCATTCCATCCTAAAGGGAATCAAGTCTCCCGAACGACACACTTGCTGATTTGTTTCAGAAGTTGTAGTCCAGACCAGTTGTAGGGTGGCGAAAAATCTTGAAAAGTCATTGCTAAAATCTACTGAAAATCTACCAGGCCTCAACGTCAAACAGGGAAACTGGTAGTCAAAGCTTATCTCAATGAGGGAGATTTGCTAGCTAAATGGGAAGCGCACCATGATACACAAAATGTCAGTGATTGATCAGATTCCTAGTGGATAACCTCCGGAAAGGTAAGATATCAGCTTTTAAGCCTGATGAACCTCAATCTCTATTATTGACTTAACGGATTAGATGATTACCTCATGATTATCGATGATATCTGGACGTAATGTGTATCCTCCTAAGCACATTATTTTCTTACCGACATCTCACGATGTTTGGTACTGTGGGAGGCATTGGCTTGACCAATTGCGGGGTAGCCCGTGCGTTCTTTCTGGCACACATGTTCGATAGCTATATTTTTGGTGCTCGGTTCCCACTTGATTCTCGGTTCCTTTGAAGACTTACATTATGGTTCGAGACTCTCTGCTTCATTTTATTTGGTACGCAATTCGAGATTATATTTAGCTACTTTGTTCATATTATTTACTTGAGGTTTGAGAAGTTAATTTCAGGGGAATGCAAGTGGGTGGTATGGTTGATATTTACTCCAAATCGTGCCCATGCTAGTTTTTGGTTTGTTGGTTGTTCGTTTGGTTCTACATACATGTTGAAGAAGTTATTATATGGTAGAAGATTATTTTCGAGTTCTATTGCTTGAGGACAAGCAAAACTCTAGTGTGGGGTGGTTTGATATCACATATTTTATACACGTTTTCCTTAGCGATATCGATCACATTTTAGTCCGTTCGGATACGATTTGGCGGTTATAATGATGATATTTAGAACTTCCGAGTTTGAAGAGTTTATTGTTGAAGAGTGGCGTTTTATGAAGTTTTTAAGGCATGTTGTTAATCAATTATTACTACTGGTGCTCCGGGGTTGGAAACGTTAAGTACATATCGGGTATTTTGGTTCTAAGTTATTATTAGTGTTGAAAAAGTGCAAAGGAAGGTTATAATCAGAACAAGTTAATTGTCGCGGCGCGGAGACTTAGGCCGCGGCGCGATAATCTTAAGGTTTCGTTATCAGGAAGGGGTTTAAAGAAGGGTTCAGAACAAGCTATATGTCGCGGCGCGACAAATTGGGTCGCGGCGCAGTGTTTGCCTAGTTTCAATCTCAGGAGAGGATTTAAGGATGTTCCAGTTCAAGTTAGTTGTCGCGGCGCGACGATATGGGTCGCGGCGCGGCGGTAGGTCGGTCCAGGTATTTTTGGCAGGTATTTAAAGCCCGAAAAATACCCTAATATTCATTATTGCATCCAGACGAATTCCAGCAGCTTTTTGACGAAAAAGGGTGATTTTTGGGGAATCCCAAGATCATTCTAACACATCAATCATTCCGGAAACGCGTCTCGATCCGTTCATCATTCAAGAACACAATTTTCATTAGGTTTAATTCTTATCATCATTATGAATACTCTTAATTGTTTATTTGTGATTTTGGTTTTAGCCATGGTTGGCTAAGCACTTAAATATTTGTCTAGATTGAATATTCGTATGTGTGTGGATGATACTTTAAAGTTTGATTTAATTAATGCATGATAATTATGAGTTTTGATTAAGAACCATTCTTGTAGGTGTTGATTATTGTTACTAGGTTGATTAGTGATCTTGTTTGAACAAAGGGAACCCTGTTTCAATTTAGTACACTAGTATTCAATTGATTTGTCTTAACCAATTGGGTGCTTACTGGACCAAGGGGTTAAACCGGGTAACATAGATTAAACAAAATAGGGGTGAATTGTGTGGAGCAAACGCGTAACCAATTGAATCTTAATCTTATAATTAGTTGATTACTAAGTCATAAACGAAAGAGGTCTTTGGTGAAAGGGAACCCTAAGCCAATAAATCCAAGTTTGACGTGTTTGCTAAAAGAGAACTCTGGGTAAACCGACTCTGTAGTTGCATGTATTGATAAATTGAACTAGAGCTTAATAACAAATCATCCGACACTGCGAATAGGAGATCTAGGCGAACATTCTTTTATCTATTGAATTCAAATATCTTTACTTTTTGTTGAGTCTGCATCTATTTCTTATAAACTTAAAAACACAAAAATATTGTCTTTTACTTTTAATCAATCTTTGATTTGGCTAATCGTTAAATAGGCACAAAACAAATTATCTCGTACTTTCGATTTTCATAGATTAACTTAGTTTATTTTATTAGTTGCAATCTTAATTCTCACGTTTAAAACTGTCCTTGGAACGATTTCGGAATTACCAACTTTATACTATTACACGATCGGGTACACTGCCCGTTAGTGTGTAGTAATCTTTAAACCGGCATTTATACTAGATTTTACACATCAAGTTTTTGGCGCCGCTGCCGGGGACAATTGTGTCGAAAATTAAGATTGTTATCTAATTGTTCTTAGTTTAGTTTTAGTTATAGTTTATTATTTCCCTTCGTTTATTCTCAGTTGAATCGGTGCGTTTAATCAGTTTTTAGTTGTGATTTCGCAGATAACAGGTAGTGCATGCCACATACGCGTTCTTCTAATTCTCCGATTCTTCAACCGTTCGATGAACCCGAAAGAGAGTTATTCAGAGCGTTAAGTCAAGAGCAACAGTCTACAGTGGATTCATCTTTTTCTTTAAGTGCTAATATAATTACTTTGGGTAGTAGTTCTGAGACTATGGTTCCCGATACACCACCTGAAATCATAGAAGAAGAAGAATCTTACGTTTCATTTGATCTTTTTTAGACTGAAGAGATGGATGAACAACCAGAACAACCAAATCGTCCTCAGACTATGGCAGAAAAGTTGAAGGCCACCCGAGCTGGCCAAGGCAATTTGATTACTCAACCGAACATCACTCAGCCTTTTCAAATTACAGGTCCGATTCTGAGTTTGATTTCTTCTGACTGCCAATTTCATGGCAAGGATAGTGAGGATGCTAACGAGAATCTTCGTATTTTCAATGATGTTTGCAACTTGTTCAAACTACATGAGGTTGCCGATACTTCGATCAAGACGAGGCTTTTTCCCTGGACTCTTAAGGGAGAAGCTAAGAGATGGTTAGATAAACAGCCAGAGGGAGCGATTACCTCTTGGGAAGTTTTGGTGGATAAGTTTTTAGCAAAGTTTTTCCCTGCGTCTCGAGCTACTAGACTTCAAGCAGATATTTCGCAATTCAGACAAAAGCGCAGTGAGACATTGTTTGATGATTGGGACCGTTATTCTAATTTGTTACGCTCGTGTCCGCAACACAGGTTGAATGATTTACAAAAGGTCCAGATTTTCTATAAGGGGTGTGACATACCAACTCGTCAGAGTATTGATCAAGCAGCAGGTGGAACTTTAATGGATAAGACCGAAGAAGAGGCACTAGAGATTATTGAAAAGCAAGCTGCTTACACTCACGAATGGCATCAAGATCATGAGTCAACTCATTCAACGTCAGTTAAGAGAACCAAAACCACTGGTGCTTATGATGATTATGGGTCTATTAATGCTAAGTTAGACAAATTTGGTAGACACTTGGAGAAGTTGGAGAAGTACATGCATGGTATTAAGGTTGGTTGTGAATTTTGCGGGGGATTACACTTAGGAAAAGATTGTGATGTGGGTTTGACTATGAACCAGAAAGAAGAGATCGCTTATATTAGTTAACAGGACAACAATCAGTTTCAGGGACGTGCGCAGTTTAATAGGAATTTCAACAATCCCTATAATCCTCAAGGTAATCAAGGTTCGAGGTTCTAGCCAGGATCTAGTGGAGGATATCAACAGCAAGCTCCCGGGTATTTTAAAAGCCTCAAGCCGAAGAGAAAAAGTCCAACCTTGAAGCTATGATCGAAAAGCTTGTGATGTCTCAAACTCAGCTTGTTACTACTGTTACTCAAAACAATGAGAAGAATGATCAAATGTTTCGAAATCAACAAGCGGCTATTCAGAATCTGGAGAAACAAATTGGTCAACTTGCTAATCAGAATAATGAGAGGAAACCGGGGGAGTTACCGAGTAAGACAGATAATAACCCGAAGAATGGGCACGTTAATGCTATCACCACCCGAAGTGGTTTAAAATATGATCCACCGAGGAAGCCCGATGAGTATGATTTGCGAGTGCCGTTGGTTAAGGATAGTGAGTCAGTTGTTGTTAGTGAACTGGAGGGGAAAAAGGAGCCAGAACAGGTGATTGATAAAGTTGTGAGGGTACCGGAAACTGTTGCTGCTAAACTGGTAGTTAAAGAGTATCACCACCACTCCCATTCCCGAGGAAGTAGAGATTGGAGAAGCTGTAGGCAGAAAAGCCCAAGTTCATGGACTTGATTAAAAAAGTTAATATAAATTTGCCTTTTATTGATGTGGTTGCAGGTATGCCCAAGTATGCAAGGTTTCTTAAGGACTTGCTAACTAACAGGAAGAAGCTAGAGAACATGTCTTCAGTCAGGTTGAATGACGCATGCTCAGCGGTAGTTTCAAACAAGCTTCCCGAAAAGCTTGAGGATCCTGGGAGTTTCACCATTCCTTGTTTACTGGGTAATTTGGATTGTATGAGGGTGTTGGCAGATTTGGGGGCTAGCATAAATTTAATACCCTATTCTATTTACTTAAAGCTAGACCCCAAGGAGTTGAAACCCATGCATATAGCTATTCAGATAGTTGACCGCTCCATTAAATTCCCTCGTGGAATTATAGAGAATATGCTGGTTAAGACCGGGTCGTTGGTTTTCCCGGCCGATTTCGTGGTGTTGGATATGGAAGTGGATGAGAGGATTCCATTGATTTTGGGTCGGACATTTTTAAATATGGCTAGATGTATCATTGATGTTTATGGCCAACAGTTGACCCTTAGGATAGATGATTTGCATGCAACTTTCTCAATCGACCATGTTTTGAAATACCCTGCCTACACTGATGATACATGTTATTTTCTTAAACTGTGAATGTCCAGTCTGAGTTTTTGCAGGAATTCCCAGAGTTACAGGGTTCAGGAGAATGTTCATTGGTTGAAATTGATGAAGATTTGCAGGTCGAGGAGGTGGATATTTTGACCACCTTGATGGAAAACGGCTATGAGCCGACTGGGGAGGAGTTCAAAGAACTCGAACGTGATGCGGATTACCAGAGAAAGTCTTCAATTTAAGAACCTCCTGGGTTAGAATTAAAACAACTTCCAGATCATTTGGAATACGCTTATTTGCAGGAGGAATCTAAGCTCCCGGTAATTATTTCTTCTTCTCTTACTACAGGTCAGAAAACTGAGCTTGTAACCATGCTGCAGGCCCATAAACCGGCCATTGCATGGAAAATTCACGACATAAAGGGTATTAGTCCCTCCTATTACACCCACAAAATCCTAATGGAGGAAAACTCCAAACCTGTGGTGCAACGACAAAGGAGGTTGAACCCGCACATGCAAGATGTCGTGAAGAAAGAGATCATTAAGCTCCTCGATGCATATCTGATTTAACCGATTTCTGACAGTCCGTGGATTAGCCCGGTACACTGTGTACCTAAGAAAGGTGGTATGACTATTACCACTAATGATAAAAATGAGTTAATTTCCACTCGGACTGTCACGGGGTGGCGTGTTTGTATTGACTACCGGAAGTTGAACGACGCCACACGCAAAGACCACTTCCCGTTACCTTTCATGGATCAAATGCTAGAGAGGTTAGCGGAAAACAGCTTTTATTGTTTTCTTGATGGTTTTTCGAGCTATTTTCAAATTCCTATCTCGCCCGAGGACCAGGAGAAAACCACTTTCACGTGCCCGTATGGCACTTTCTCATACCGATGCATGCCCTTTGGCCTTTGCAATGCTTCGGCCACTTTTCAAAGGTGCATGATGGCCATATTCCATGATATGATAGAGGATTGCATGGAGGTGTTCATGGATGACTTTTCGGTCTTCGGTGACACTTTTGATTCATGCCTTCTTAATTTATAACGGATGTTGAAAAGGTGTGAGAAGTCTAATCTTGTGCTCAATTGGGAAAAGTGCCATTTCATGGTTCAAGGGGGCATAGTTCTCGGGCAGAAGATTTCTAAGAACGGTATTGAGGTGGATCCCGCGATGGTAACAGCTATTAAGAACCTTCCACCTCCCACCGATGTTAAGGGTGTTTGGAGTTTTCTCGGGCACGCCGGTTTTTACCGGCGGTTCATTAAGGATTTTTCTAAAATTGCTAACCCGATGAACAAACTCCTCGAAAAGGACACGCCTTGGAATTTCTCCGACGAGTGCCAAAAGGCATTCAATCTTCTTAAGGAGAAACTGATCAATGCACCCATCATAATTGCTCCGAATTGGTCCCTTCCATTCGAGCTTATGTGCGATGCTTCTGATTTTGCTGTTGGCTCTATTTTGGGTTAGAGGGTCGAGAAACATTCCTGACCCATTTATTATGCAAGCAAGACCTTGCAAGGAGCGCAATTGAATTATATTACCACTGAAAAGGAGCTCCTTGTGGTGGTCTTTTCGTTTGATAAGTTCCGGTCCTACTTAGTCTTGTCTAAGACTATTGTTTTTACGGACCATTCTGCTCTTAAGTACCTATTTTCGAAATCGGATGCAAAACCTCGACTGCTTAGATGGATCTTGCTTTTGCAAGAATTCGATATCGAGATCCGGGATAAGAAGGGTGCTGAAAATCTAGCGGCTGACCACTTGTCTAGACTCAAGAATCCAAATCTCGAAGTCCTTCACGAGTCGAGTATCCATGATGATTTTCCCGATGAATATCTCATGGCGATGGACAAGGCGGATGAGCCATGGTACATGAACATTGCTAATTATCTCGTTGGGAGATTCTTGGAAAAAGGGTGGTCACATCAAAAGAGAAAGAAATTCTTCAGTGACCTTAAGTACTATTTCTGGGAGGACCCCTATCTTTTTCGTTGTTGTCCCGATGGGGTTATCCGTCGGTGTGTTTCCAGTGAAGAGTGTATGCGTATTTTGACCGAGTGCCATAGTGGGCCAACCGGTGGGCATTTTTGACCCCAAATCACGGGGCGTAAAGTCTATGATGCCGACTTCCTTTGGACGACAATATTCAAGGATGCCCACCAGATTTGCTAATCGTGCGATTCTTGTCAAAGGGCTGGTAAAGTCACCAAACGGGATGAGATGCCTCAACAAGGCATCCAAGTATGCGGGGTATTCGACGTTTGGGGAATTGACTTTATGGGGCCATTTCCGAAATCTCATAATTATAGTTACATACTCGTTGCCATTGACTACGTGTCTAAATCGGCCGAAGTGCAAGCTTTAGCCACAAACGATGCACGAGTTGTGATTTCCTTCCTTCAGCGTTTATTCTCTCGATTTGGAACTCCTAAAGCTTTAATTAGCGATAGGGGTACTCATTTTTGTAACGCCCAGATGGAGAAGGTATTGAAGCGATATGGAGTTCTCCATAAAGTTTCTACTTCATACCATCCCCAAATGAGCGGACAAGTTGAGAATACCAATCGAGCTCTTAAAGGAATTCTTGAGAAAACTGTGGGGTCGAATCCGAAGGAGTAGGCGAATAAGCTCGATGAAGCTTTGTGGGCGTTTCGAACCTCTTACAAAACACCGATTGGTACCACTCCTTATCGGTTGGTTTATGGAAAAGCGTGCCATCTCTCGTTGGAGATGGAGCATAAAGCGATGTGGGCACTTAAAAAGTGCAATTTGGATTTAAAGGAAGCCGGACGCCTAAGGGCGGGGCAATTGAATGAGCTTGGTGAATTACACCTTGATGCGTATGAAAATTCGTTGATTTATAAAGAGAAAACCAAGCAATGGCATGATAGAATGTTAAAGGATCCGAAGGAGTTTAATGAGGGTGATCGAGTGCTCTTGTTTAACTCTAGATTGAAGCTTTTACCGGGAAAACTTAAGTCCCGGTGGACGAGACCATTTGAGGTTGTTAAGGTGTACCCATACGGTACGATTGAGTTGAAAAATGCGAGTGGTACTACCTTTAAGGTTAACGGACATCGAGTGAAGAAATATTTCGATGGTCCGTTGGAGATTGATGACGGGGTTCACGTTGAACCCGATCCCAACGCCACTTGAAGTTGGGGACGAGTTGTGTGAACGACTCGTTAAATATGGTTCACATTGTTGTATAGTTTGTATTAATAGGTGTGATCATGGGTTTGCTGCGTCTTACTTGCTAAATGATTAATTATGATAGATTTCTTGTCATTTTTGTTGGTTGTTTTGGTTCTTAAAAGTGATTTAAGGTTGCTGAATAATTCTTACATCGAAGTATCAGGTCACGCACATTGCCGCGGCGCGGCCACTAATATCGCGGCGCAACATTCCTGCTGCGCAGATTCTCACCCGACGGTCAAGGTTTTAATTCAAATGGGTCAACCAGACCCAACATTAAACCCGACGGGAATTCCACCCTTTTTAGGGGTTTTTGGATCTGTTTTCACCCACTATTCTTATACTCACCTCTCTAACACACTTAGAGCTCTCAAACCTTAAGTTTAATTATCACTAATTCTTGCCTAATTTCTTCAATTTCTGGTTCAATCATGCCGGTTAAGGTTCGATTTTGCTATTCTCTTGCTTTTTCTCTTATGTTTCTTGATTAATTTTATTAATTCTAGGGTTCATGTTTGAAATTTTGTGGGGTTTGTTTAATTGAGACTTTTATGCCTTATTATGTGATGAATTGTTGATGAATATGATATTATTGTGTTTTCTTCATGAATTCTTGTGTAGTTTATGCATAATATTGATTCTTGAGATTAGGGTAGCGGTAAATCCGAATTTGATGTTGAATGTTTGGGGATTTTGTTTGTGAGAGAGATGTTTGCTACTAGATACATGTTTAAAGATAGTGTGGGGTGATTTGGGCGGGTCATATGTGATTTTGGTAATTGGTAAAGCATGATGATTTTTGTGATTTGTGAGATGTTTATTTGGTTGTTAGAATTGTTTAATCTTCTTGCAATTTTAGAAGTTAACTTGTGATTATAGGAATGATTTATCGTAGGTTGGTGAATTAATTAGACGAGTTGTGAATTTAGGTTAAGTGAGGATTGTTTAATGGGGCACTTACATGATATAGTGTTTTGAGAATTAGTTTGATATTGGTACCATGGAACAAAAACACATGTTTTAAATACTTGCTTTTGTTTAAATGCCTAATTGAAATTGAAACGAGTATTAATGGTAGTTGATGCAAGTATGTGGAACATGTTGGTTTGATTATTATAATTGTCCTAATGCTAACTTTTCAAGGTTTTGTGTTTGGTTTGGTTCTTGTTTCATGTGTGCAGAGAAGCAGAGTTGATGTCCCTTCGTCCTCTACATCTTAATCACGAAGGGATGAAGAGAGAAGAACGAACCCAGAGATTTGGTTGCAAAGAGTTGGAGAAAACTACTCATAATACTTTGAATTTATTTCAGTTCGAAGTATACAAGCGACTTGGTATTTCAGTTGGGATGAGTTGAATAGAGCTACTAGTGAGATCATGGATGAAATTACTGATATGTTAGCAATGTCGAGAAACAGAGTCTATCTTGGCACTTAGGAACATGCTATGTCTTTGAGAGATGACCATTATCGTGAGTTGGTGGTTGAGTTTTTCTCCTCTTTAAGTGTGCGTTCAAGAAGGGATCCTACGGATCAAGGGTTTATGACATTTCAGCTAGGTGGAGAGAATCGAGCCATGAGTAGAATGGATTTGGCTCAAGCACTAAATTTGTATGAGGAATTGGATGAGAAGTCTTTAACACGGTACTTGAAAAAAGAAACTGAGTTTATAGGACACCCGGAGGATTATAACGAGCGAGACTTTTGGTATGAAATTTCGGGTTTGACTCCTTTTGTTTCCAATGAGTTGAAGGGGTCCGATATTCGGAGCAGACAGCTACGGTTACTTCATAAATTGCTTTCGTGTACTTTTTGTGGTCAAAAAATTGGAACGATAAAGTCAATTCGACCGAGTTGTGGATTATGCATCGAGTTCGGGCCGATGCACATGTTGATTTGTGTATGTTAATTGCTACTTATTTATCTCATCATGCGAGGGAAACAAGGGCATCAAGGCCACTTCTTGGTGGTCATTTTGTTACAAAAATTGCGAGGTTTTTCAACATTGATTTCAGCAGGTGTACGAAATTGACCGACCCATTACAGATTATGAAACCTTTTAATGTAAGGTTTTATATTAGTGCAAATTTTGTAATGTGGGATGCAAATTGAGTTGGCTTAGTGGAGTATGTTCGGCAACAAGCGCCTGAGGCTGGTGATCATGATCAAGGAGGTGATGAGGCAGAGCCGGTTGCCCAGAATGTTCCTGCAGGGGGTCAGCCTTGGGGTATTTCCCAAGAAATTTGGGATAACTTGGTCTCGAGGGTTGATAATGTGCAAATCGGTGTGTCGGAGAGTTTTAATGATTTTCGGGGAGAACAACGGTTGCAAAATAACCGTATGTGAGAAAGTCAGCAGCGAGTCAATGAGAGGTCGGCCGAGTCCGTGCATGACCAGCAATGGATTGCTTATGGGAACGATTGGCAAAGGCACAATGTCCGTCTCTTCTACTTCAACCCGGATCATTATTATGGTACTACTTCTCAGATACCCGTGTATTATCGCAGTCCAGTTCGGCCACAAGTGCAGGCCCCGATTTATAGTGAGCAGGAAAGGTTGGAGGATGCGCGTCAGAGGTTTCAGCAGCAGTATCCGTACAGCAATTGGTCGTATGATGGTTTTCAGTGAGGAGGGCCTGCGAGCTCGTTGATTATGTTGTAATTTGTTTAAAACTATTTCCTTTTCGTTGGTCTGTATTTGGATAATTATGTATTCTGCTTATGTACTTTGACACTTATTTGAGAAACAAGGCGTTTCGGCATCAGGTGGTGCCACCTTGTCCTGTTTATGTAGTTTTCTTTTGTTTTTCTTTTCTTAGGATTGTTGGTGAAATGATTTTTCAAGTCTGGCATTAAGTTCAGCAAAACTGCATGATTGATGATATTGGTGTGATGATCGGGAATGGACGATGTTTTTATGTTGGCAGTCAGTTCAGCGCCATCTGTCACTGGCATTCCACGATCAATGGTTAAGCTCGATAAGTTTTTATATTTTCTTTCTCACATAACCCTTTCGATTTTTATCTAATTTTGATCTCAAGTGATGGGGACATTACTTGATCTCAAGTGTGGGGTGAGGGATGTAAAATCTCTCGGGTTGGTTGTTAATGGAATCATCATCATATTAGTTTTAATTTAAAAAAGACTTGACATTTCACGGGTTTTGGTCGTAAAAAATGAAAAAAAATTAGGGGTAAAATAAAAAAAAATATAGAAAAGTTAGTTTAAAAATAAAAAAAAAGTAGAAAAACAATTGAAAATTCGGCCAAAACCTTTATTATGAAAATTGGCTTGGTATTTTATGACATATTTCGTGATTTCAAAGAAGCCAAAATTGTCCCACATGTTCATTATCTTGGACATGAAATCCTACGAGTTCGGGGAACTCAATAGTAGGTCACATGTACCAAAATGGGTGTAAACCGTGAGAGAGCGGTGATTGCATAGCGTGATTGTGACCGAATCACGTGCCAGATCACAAACTTTTGGTTACTTGGTATAGCAGACTTCCGAAACTATATCATTTTATTATTACATCATTTAATGGTGTGATACTGTGGGAAGAGGAGCCTAGAACTTCACCAGTGTTGTCCTTTTTAGGAACAATAGCTACGTGCTTGTGTTTGCTTAGACAACACAACCCATAGCCAAAAGCTATGGCACCCAAAGGTTTTTGGGATTTAAACCGAGTATCAATTGAAATAGATTGGCATTCCCGAGTGAGTCAGATCCACTCATTAAGGAAGTAAATTCTTTCGACCGTTTCACTTGGTACGTATACCTCTTAAGTTGTACCATTTCATTACCCATCATTTCACGATGAGGTACTGTTAGAGGTGAAAGTCTTGAACTTTCAAAACATGTTCATTATTTTGAATGTGAAATCCTACATGAACATTAAAATTCATACGTAGGTCACTTGTACCAAGGCGAGTGTCAACCGTATGAACGGTGATAGTAGCGTGTGGTCGAAATCGGACCATGCGCTAGATCGAAAACTTTAACAGGGTGATCCTCATTGTTTCTCCTAACAAGGTAAATGTTGCACCCGACCACTTTATTTAACCACACAGGATGTATCCATTCCATCCTAGAGGGAGTCAAGTCTCCCGAACGACACACTTGCTAATTTGTTTCAGAAGTTTTAGTCCAGACCAGTTGTAGGGTGACGAAAAATCTTGAAAAGTCATTGCTAAAATCGACTGGAAATCTACCAGGCCTCAACGTCAAACAGGGAAACTGGTAGTCAAAGCTTATCTCAATGAGGGAGATTTGCTAGCCAAATGGGAAGCGCACCATGATACACAAAATGTCAGTGATTGATCAGACTCTCGGTGGATAACCTCCGAAAAGGAAAGATATCAGCTTTTAAGCCTGATGAACCTCAATCTCTATGATTGACTTAACGGATTAGATTATTACCTCATGATTATCGATGATATCTGGACGTAATGTGTATCCTCCTAAGCACATTATTTTCTTACCTACATCTCACGATGTTAGGTACTGTGGGAGGCATTGGCTTGACCAATTGCGGGGTAGCCCGTGCGTTCTTTTTGGCACACATGTTCGATAGCTATATTTTTGGTGCTCGGTTCCCACTTGATTCCCGGTTCCATTGAAGACTTACATTATGGTTCGAGACTCTCTGCTTCATTTTATTTGGTACGCTATTCGAGATTATATTTAGCTACTTTGTTCATATTATTTGCTTGAGGTTTGAGAAGTTAATTTCGGGGGAATGCAAGTGGGAGGTATATTTGATATTTACTCCAAATCGTGCCCATGCTAGTTTTTGGTTTGTTGGTTGTTCGTTTGGTTCTACATACATGTTGAAGAAGTTATTAAATGGTAGAAGATTATTTTCGAGTTCTATTGCTTGAGGACAAGCAAAACTCTAATGTGGGGTGGTTTGATATCGCATATTTTATACAAGTTTTCCTTAGCGATATCGATCACATTTTAGTCCGTTCAGATACGATTTGGCAGTTATAATGATGATATTGAGAACTTCCGAGTTTGAAGAGTTTATTGTTGAAGAGTGGCGTTTTATGGAGTTTTTGAGGCATGTTGTTAATCAATTATTACTACTGGTGCTCCGGGGTTGGAAACGTTAAGTACATATCGGGTATTTTAGTTCTAAGCTATTATTAGTGTTGAAAAAGTGCAAAGGAAGGTTAGAATCAGAACAAGTTAATTGTCGAAGCGCGGAGACTTAGGCCGCGGCGCGATAATCTTAAGGTTTCGTTATCAGGAAGGGGTTTAAAGAAGGGTTCAGAACAAGCTATATGTCGCGGCGCGACAAATTGGGTCGCGGCACGGTGTTTGCCTAGTTTCAATCTCTGGAGAGGATTTAAGGATGTTCCATATCAAGTTAGTTGTTGCGGCGCGACGATATGGGTCGCGGCGCAGCGGTAGGTCGGTCCAGGTATTTTTGGCAGGTATTTAAGGCCCGAAAAATACCCTAATATTCATTATTGCATCCAGACGAATTCCAGCAGCTTTTTGACGAAAAAGGGTGATTTTTGGGGAACCCCAAGATCATTCTAACACATCAATCAATCCAGAAACGCGTCTCGATCCGTTCATCATTCAAGAACACAATTTTCATTAGGTTTAATTCTTATCCATAACTTCTTCGTTTTAAATCCGTTTTGAGTGATTCAAGTTGCTATGGTTTCATAATGAACTTAAGTTTATGAATCTAAACAGAAAAAGTATAAGTTTATAGTCAGAAATACAAGTTACAAGTCGTTTTTGTAAAGGTAGTCATTTCAGTCGAAAGAACGACGTCTAGATGACCATTTTGGAAAACATACTTCCACTTTGAGTTTAACCATGATTTTTGGATATAGTTTCATGTTTATAAGAAAAATCATTTTCCCAGAAGAACAACTTTCAAAATCAAAGTTTATCATAGTTTTTAATTAACTACCCCAAAACAGCCCGCGGTGTTACTACGACAGCGTAAATCCGGTTTTACGGTGTTTTTCATGTTTTCAGGTTTTAAATCATTAAGTTAGCATATCATATAGATATAGAACATGTGTTTAGTTGATTTTAAAAGTCAAGTTAGAAGGATTAACTTTTGTTTGCGAACAAGTTTAGAATTAACTAAACTATGTTCTAGTGATTACAAGTTTAAACCTTTGAATAAGGTAGTTTTATATATATGAATTGAATGATGTTATGAATATCATTACTACCTCAGGTTTTGTGGATAAACCTACTAGAAATGAGAAAAATAGATCTAGCTTCAAAGGATCCTTGGATGGCTTGAAAGTTCTTGAAGTAGAATCATGACACGAAAACAAGTTCAAGTAAGATTTCCACTCGAAATAAGATTGTTAAAGTTATAGAAATTGAATCAAAGTTTGAATATGAGTATTACCTTGTATTAGAAAGATATCTTACTGTAAATAAGAAAGATTTCTTGAAATTGGATGATCACTGATGTCAAAGCTAGGTAGTATATAAAATAGCTTATATTTTTACAGAAAATATTATTAAATACGATACAATTTTACACAAGATATTTATTTATTTATAGAATGGATATACTTAAACCTTGCTACAACACTTATAGGCAGTGTACCTAATCGTACAGTAGTGTAGTTTTTAGTAAGTCCGGTTCGTTCCACAGGGAATCTTTTTTAACAAAGCTTAACGCTATATTAGTTTACTTTTATAAAAATACAAATATATATATATAAGTAATATTATTATTATAAAGGGGGTTTTTTTACCGTTTAATGACCGGTTTGTCGATTTTAAAACTTTAGTCGCAATTAAAACCAAATGTAAAATATTAAAAATAAATACAAGACTTAAATTAAAGCATAAAGTAAATAACAATAATGAAATTGCGAATAATAAAAGTGCGATAAAATAAACTTGCGATAATTAAAAAGTACGATAATTAGAAGTGCAATTAAATATAAAATAAAGGAAATTAAATATGAAATAAAAGAATTATGCTTATTTAAACTTCCGTAATCATGATGTTTGACGTGTTGATTTTAGTTTTATGCCCATGGGTTAATTGTCCTTTGTCCTGGATTATTTAATATGTCCGTCTGGTTTTTGTCCATAACAGTCCATCAGTCATAAATATAAAGTGCGAGTGTCCTCGTCAAATTATCCTTATACCCAAAGTTAAATATTCCAACTAATTGGGGACTTAAACTGTAACAAGATTTTAATACTTTGTTTAATAATTACACCAGGATGTCGACTGAGTGTAACCCAAGGTTTTAATATTTTGTTATCAATTATACCAAGTGTCCTTGTACATAATTTCACCCCTGTTTTAATTATTCTAGTGGCTATTAATCCATTCCCGTGTCCGGTTAAATGAACGATTATTCGTACATATAAATACCCCGCCCATCGTGTCCGATCGAGTGTATATGGTAATTTATAAGGACGCCCAATTGTAAATTTTTATATTAACATTAACAAACTATCATTTAGTTAAACAAATATAAAGTCCATTAATAGCTCATAGTCTAATTTCCACAAGTGTCGTTCTTTTGTCCAAACCCCAATTATGGTACAAAGCCCAATTACCCAATTTTAGTAATTAGCCCAACATCATGATTACTTCGTTTTAAATAAGCATAATAATAACTTAGCTATGAGACATTAAATTAAAAAGGTTGAACATAACTTACAATGATTAAAAATAGCGTAGCGTTACACGGACAGAATTTCGACTTACACCCTTACAATATTCGCTAACATACCCTTATTATTAGAATTATAATTAAAATTAAAATTAAAATTAAAATATAAATATAAATTTTTACGTAGTATTATGAGAGAAGAAGAAAAAGATGATGATAAATGCTCAGAATTCGGTTGCTTTTATAGGGACTTTCAAAACTTGGGGCTCCGCGACTCGCGGCATTTTTGGCCTTCAAACTCCGCGAGTCGCGGAGATTGAAATTACAGCTCAGTCCAGTTTGGAGTCTTTCTTGCCGACGGTTTTTATTATTTATTATAATATATAAATAATTATAAGAATTATTTAAATATTATATTATATTTATGTGCATAGTTGACTTGTAATTTTTAGTCCGTTGCGTTGAGCGTTGAGAGTTGAATCTGGTCCCGGTTTCGGATTTTCGAACGTCCTTGCGTACAATTTAATATCTTGTACTTTGCGTTTTGAATTTTGTACTCTTGTAATTTCGAGACGTTTCTTATCAATAATTGGAACCTCTTTGATTGTCTTTTGTACTTTTGAGCTTTTTGGTCGTTTGCGTCTTCAATTCGTCGAATCTGTCTTTTGTCTTCACCTTTTATTATTTAAACGAATATCACTTGTAAATAGAACAATTGCAACTAAAAGCTTGTCTTTCTTGAGGAATAATGCTATGAAATATATGTTCGTTTTTAGCATTATCAAATATTCCCACACTTGAGCGTTGCTTGTCCTCAAGCAATATCGTCTTGAAATACTAGAATCACTTCTTTATTCTTCACACTTTGTACATCAATGATTTCTATACGGTGGTATAAACAATGGTAGTAACGATATGGTTTACAGTCCCACATGACTATAAAAATTTAGATCCATTAAGGAAATTGGATCTTTATGAAAACATTTGATCTTTTGAAAATTAAATCTAGTTTTTACCCTAGATAAGTTTTCTGGAATAACCCTTTACCGGTGTTTGCAAAATATTTTTGTGGGTTTAGTGGGTTTCAGATTTGAAAATTTTAGCTCAAAACTTGCGGTTTTGTGTCACCCACTTGCTAACCTTGTACTTGGAAAGCAACACGTCCAGTTTACTTGTCCCGTATATTACCTTTCGGCAAACTACCGTCCGGTTGTAAAGGAAAGCGTTGAACAAGCAACTGTTAAGGCAATGTCTAATGACATGTATTTGATTATGGTCTATAACGTGTCGGACGCAATTACTATCCTTGGTAGGAGCAATAGTAAAGCTCACCCTTATAATTTTTCGGTCTGGCACAAGGTCTTGTCTTTGACCATGCTATGCAACCACCGTTCTTACGGTTGACACCCGATTTGGTTCAGGTGACCTAATGAATTCCAGGTGAATTCCTAGGATTTTACGTTCAATGGTAATGAACGCTTTGAAAATAGGGTTTTCAGAAAACAAATCGGTTTGTAATTTTGATCAAAGTATTTTCTCGTTCAAGCTCGAGTTTAGATATCATTGAATTCCATGAGTTTGAATTCTCAATCTTTAAGGTCAATCTCTAGGATTGAGTAATATCAGGCTTAAAAGCTGATTTTTAATCTTTAAGGAGATTATCCTTTCTGGGGATCTGATTCATTAGTCTTATTCAGCTAATTTGCATGGTGCTCCCCCATTTTACGAGATAAATCCTTCTCATGGTTAGGATAAATCTGACCACTTGGCGACCCTGTTTAATGCTGAGGTCCGTGGATTTCCTGCTGATTTTAGTGATGACTTTTCTCGATTTTTCGTCAACCTACAGCTGGTCTGGACGACAACTTCATGACCTAAATCAAGAAGCGCGTTTTTTTTTCGGAAGACTTTACTTCCTTTTAATGATGGAATTGATTCATCATGTAGATCCATCTTTTCTTTTCTTTCATCGGGTAAAACAGTTTAGTTTAGTCCAAAGCAAAAGTATTTTCAGTTATTTGTTACAGATATATGTGACATATGTTTAAGATAACTTGGTAAATTTTCCCACACTTGGCTTTTATTTTCCTTTTTATCGTCCTCTATTCCATTTTAAATGAATTTTAACATTTTGGTTTGTTTCTCAATTTATGTCCTTTTTGAGGTAACAATAATTTCGGTGTTAAAACCTAGTTTTATCGTTCATAAATATGTATAAACATGATTTTGAGTTCATTTAATTGAAAATTTTGAAAAATTTTACTAGATTTGGGTAGTCAGTATATAAGACTAGGGCTGTTCTTTATTATCAGAGAGCACTAGATTCTAATACAACTACTGCTTTACTAGTATTTTTAATGGTAACCAAGTGTATAAAGTAAAATTTTAAAATCCGAAAGAATTTAACCCCTTCCCACACTTAAGATCCTGCAATGCCCTCATTTGCAAGAAATCAGTAACAATTTAAATTATTGAGGGTGATTTGTGTGAAAATGATTAAATTTTTACCAAAGTTTCCAAATATATTGGCGTTTGTTTGCTGAATGATAAATGGTGCACATCATTTGTTCATTCCGTCTTGTTGTTATTTCACATATATTTTGCATCTTGTCGTCAAAATTAGTTGCTTTTGTTGAACTTAATGCCAGTCTTTGAAAATGCTTTGTTTTACCCTGTTGTGTACATAAGATAAACTGCAAACATATATACATATTTTTGAAGTTTGGTATATTACCCCACATTCAAAAATTATTAAAATCTAAGAATAAAAGTTAGACAATTATAAAAACTATTACAATATTAACAAAAGTATTAAACGTATCAATCATTACAAATTACAAAATAAAAAAAAATATAATAAGTAGACTAGGGATGATATTGATACCAATAGGGGTTCCAGGCATAACCATAGGTGCTATAGAATGCTTCGGCAGGGTTATACGTAGGATACGGTGGCTGCATCTCTATAGACCAGGGAGGGAAGATGGGTTTTGGTGTAGGAATATAGTTTCTACCTATATGTTGGCAATGAGCTATGATTTGGTTCTGATGAACTTGCCAATCTTTAAATGCTCTCTGTCTAGCATTTTCGTACTCTTGAGAAGCTATAAACCTTTGCATTTATTGCATCTCATTCCCCCCTCCTACATTACCTTGCTGTTGGTTTCTCTCAACCTGTGGATGTCTACCATGGTATTGTACTGCGGCGTTATTTCGCCTCTTCAAAACTTTCGCACCATGGTATACATTTAAACCTATAGTATCGCGGGGTTCTGGTTCTTCTACTAATAATCCCCCCCGACTTATATCCACACCGAGATATTCACCATTCAAAGTAATAAAAATACCACCTCCTATTATGCTATGCGGTCTCATCCCCCAAACCATAGCTGATAAATAATAACCCACAAAATACGGTATACTTACAGCGCTTTGTGGGTCTCGAATACACATATGGTAAAACAAATCCTGTTCATTTACTTTTTCCTTGTTCTTACCCCTTTGTGTAATCGAATTAGCTAAAAACCTATGAATTACTCTTAATTCAGCTCTATCTATATCCAAATAAGAGTAATTTCTCCCTTTGAAACGGTGATGGCTTGTCATTTGACTCCACACACAGTGTGTATCAAAATTTTCATCTATCTTTCTACCATTTAGTATCAACCCTCTACAATCGGCAGATGCTAACTCCTCAGGCGTATATATACGTAAAGCCTGAGCCATGTCTAGTAAAGACATGTGGCGCATCGAACCGCCTAACAAAAATCTAATAAAAGAACGATCGGTTAAACTAGCTACCCGATCATTCAACTCTATACTACATAACAATTCTTCACACCATACTTTATATACAGGTCTACGCATGGTGAATAGACGTACCCAGTCATTAAAAGTAGAATTACCATACCTCTGTACAAGTAATTTCCTAATTGGCCCGGCCAATTCTACAGCTTCTAAGGGTCCCCATTCTATGACCCTCGGTACCTCAACAACCTTAGAATGAAGAGTATGCAAACCCCTTTGATATTTTGGATAATCTATCCAAAGTCTGTCAAATCTCAGGTTCGGGTGCAACTCTTCCAAGTGCATATCAGAAAAGGTCATGACTGGATGAGGTATATCCTGCTTGTAGTAGTTATCCACCTCCTGTTGTTTCGCATTCTCAGCAGGAGCATTGCGAGCTTGGGATGAAGATTCACCCCTTTCAGTCTGCAAAACACATCAAACACAATTTTTGTGCATCCAAATATGCATTAGTGTCAGCAAAATCATCAATCAAAATAATTACAATGACATGATCAATTTATATCAAACTTAAGCTCATTTTCATATTTTCATCAAATCTACACTTTTTCAAAATAGCATATACGAAAATGTTCGCCAAGTTCATAAGCATTCAACTCAAATAACATGTCAAAATAATCATTACTAGCAATTAAACAAGTTTCAAATGGCATTATCTCTCAAAAATCAAGTTCATGAATTTTTAGACTTGAAAAAGTCCACTTTAATTCTCAAAATCATGTTTAGGCTCAAAGTTTGGATCATTTAACTACCTAGACATGTTACACTACTTAATTTAGCAACAATTCATGACAAAAATCTGCCATAACCTGTTTATATCAAAAAGCCCCAAATTTGCTCAAGAACACAAACCCTAGATTACTCTAAATTTGAAGTTTAAGGCTTCTAATCATGTTAAATAGCATCAATCTAGGTTATACAAGCATAATACATAAACAATTTAAGCATAATTACACTAAAAAGCATCAAAATCAAATTGGGGAAAAAAAATTGCTCAAGAACACCAAATTTCGGATTAAATGGTGTTTAGGTGTAGAAATTTACCGTTTTTCTTGAGTAATTCCTAGATAGCATCCTTCTCAACATGATTTTAGTAAAAAATTTGGTGATTAACGGTTAAAAATTGTGATTTTGGGGTGTATTTTTCGGTTTTTTGCGTGTTTATGTTCGCAGTATTTGTGTGTTTTGTGGGTTGGGACTGATCTGTTCCAGCTCTTTATTTTTTTTCTGATTTTCGGTCTTCCCGCGACTCGCGGCATTTAAGCCTTCAAACTCCGCGAGTCGCGGAGTTTGGTATATTTTTTTATTTTTTATTTTTATATAATCTTTAACTTATAAAACAATTAAGTAAATAATTTTTAAAATTTTGTTTCCCTTATTATTGAGGACGAGGTCGTTTCGGATCGATGTCCTAGTCTGTCTCTCGACAAAATTTTAAAATTTGTCTTTTTGTAGCGATTGTTTTAAAAGCTAAGATTTTTGGTTTTTTAATATTTTTGGCATACTTTAATTCAATAAGATTAAAAATAATGATAATAAAAGTTCTCGTCCCTCCCTCGGGTAAAGCAATTTCGGTTCAAAGACCTAGTCTTCAACTTATGACGAATTTTAAAAATCATATTTTTAACTTAATGAGATAAAGTAAATTTTTGTTTTTAAATTCACACAACTTAAATATAAAATTCAAAATTAATATTAAAAATTCACACCAAACTTAAAACTTAAAATGCATAAAATTAAAAATTCATATTTTAAAAATTAAAAATTCATATTATAAATTCACACCAAACTTATTTTAATTTTTCAAATATTTACAATTTTAAAAATATTGATTTTACAAAGTTTATAATATTAATTTAAGATTTATATATTAATTTTAAAAACATGGTAAAAATAAAATTAAAAAATCTTTTTGGCTTTTTATCCCACTTTAATCAATCAAATATTATCAAAAATATGCGCCCCTCTTTTCGGTAAAGTAATTTCGGTTCCAAGACCTAATTTAACTCATGACGAATTTTTAAAATATTTTGGGTTGATTGATTAAAGATATTTATACCTTAAGAATAAACGTTAAATTTCGCAGTGATGTAATAAATTTTTGAATGATATCAATAATTTCGGTCGCCAAACCTAATTTTATTCAATACCAATTTAATACTTTTTAGCGAACAAATTAGCGTTTATTATCAAAAGGTTAAAAATAAAAAAAAATAAAATAAAAACTGTACAGACATACCTGTGAAATAGATTTCTTAGTTATATGATCTATCCCATTCATAAGATAGTCGGTTTAATTGGTTTTCCATAGCTACATAGGCGTAACCTCGAGCATTAAGTGTCTTTTCTTCTAAACATATGAACGGTCCGTCTCTGCATAAAGTAACAAATTCGGTATTTGAATATGTTTGATTATTTGAACATTTACCTCCATGTGACCATTTTCCGCATTTGTGACATCTTTCTAGGTGTCGTGCTCTTCTTTTCGCTGCGGATTTTGATTTTCCTTTACAAAATTGTAACTTATTATCTTCGCATCTGGATTCTTTTCTAACTTCGTCCATTCTTTCTCTGATTACTGATACTAGTTCACTCGGTAGTATGTCATTATTACGTTTAGTGATCAAAGCGTGTAGAATTAGACAATGGTTTAGTTCACAGGCAGTCTTCATTTTGTAAAAACCTAAAAAAAATAAAAATTCAGAATGGGGGAAGAAGACTAGTTCTTTAGGGTCTGCTAGGGAAAGACCATTCGGGTTCCATTTTCGAGAACTACACGAAAACAGATAATCTAACTCTAACAGAAATACATATTATCCTTTAAAGACTTGATTCTCCCCACACTTAGTTAGCTGTGGTGTCGAAATTGTGATGAATTTCGTTGTCAACTTCCATCGGACCATGTATGTAATGTTTAACTCTGTGACCATTAACTTTAAATTCAATCCCTTTTGAATTTATTAATTCTATCGTTCTGTATGGAAAAACTCTTTTGACTATGAATGGTCCAGACCATCTTGATTTCAATTTTCCAGGAAATAGCTTGAATCGTGAATTGAAAAGAAGAACTCTGTCTCCTTCTTTAAATTCTTTTGAACTTCTGATTCTTTTATCATGCCATTTCTTCGTTCTTTCCTTATAGATTAACAAATTTTCGTATGCTTCATGTCTTAATTCTTCTAATTCGTTTAGTTGACTTAATCGTAGACGTCCAGCTTCATGTAAATCAAGATTACATGTTTTCAAAGCCCAAAATGCTTTGTGTTCAATTTCTACTGGAAGATGACATGTTTTTCCATAAACAAGTCTAAAAGGTGTGGTTCCAATTGGAGTTTTGTAGGCTGTTCTAAAAGCCCAGAGTGCATCCTCCAATTTAATGGACCATTCCTTCGGATTTGATCCTACGGTTTTCTCTAGAATACGTTTTAAAGCTCGGTTGGTATTTTCAACTTGTCCACTTGTTTGTGGATGATATGCGGTGGAGATTTTATGAGTTACTCCATATCTTTTAAGAACTTTCTCAAGTTGATTATTACATAAATGAGTACCCCGATCACTTATTAAAGCTTTCAGTGTTCCAAACCTTGCAAAAAGACGTTTTAAAAAGTTGACTACAACTCGTGCATCGTTAGTTGGGAGAGCTTGTGCTTCCGCCCATTTAGATACATAATCAATGGCTACGAGTATATATAGATTATTATGAGATTTTGGAAATGGACCCATAAAGTCAATACCCCAAATGTCAAATACTTCACATACTTGGATGACATTTTGTGGCATTTCATCACGTTGACTTATTTTTCCGGCCCTTTGACATGCATCACAGGATTTGCAAAGAAGGTGTGCGTCTTTGTAAATTGTAGGCCAATAGAATCCAGCATCATAAACTTTTCTTGCTGTTAGTTGAGGCCCATAATGCCCTCCTGTTGGTCCTGTGTGACAATGGTTTAATATTTTACTGGCTTCATCTCCAAATACACATCGGCGTATTATTCCATCGGGACAACTTTTAAACAGATGTGGATCTTCCCAGAAATAGTGTTTTATATCACTGAAGAATTTCTTTCGTCTTTGGTACGATAATCCTTTTTCAAGGAATCCACATACTAAATAGTTTGCATAGTCTGCAAACCATGGAATTTCTTTATAATCTATCTTCAATAGATATTCATCAGGAAAGTTGTCTTGTATGGCCGATTCATTTAGAACTTCTAATTCGGGATTTTCAAGACGAGAAAGATGATCAGCGGTGAGATTTTCTGCTCCTCTTTTATCTCGGATTTCAATATCAAACTCTTGTAAGAGTAAGATCCAACGGATTAATCTTGGTTTAGCATCTTGTTTTGAAAATAGGTATCTAAGAGCAGAATGGTCGGTATAGACCACCGTTTTTGCTAGAACGAGATATGATCGAAATTTGTCAAAAGCAAAGACAATAGCAAGGAGTTCTTTTTCAGTAGTTATATAGTTCGTTTGTGCTCCTTGTAACGTCTTACTAGCATAATATATAGGTTGAAATCGTTTTTCAATCCTTTGTCCTAAAACGGCTCCCATTGCAAAATCACTTGCATCGCACATTAGTTCAAATGGTAGATTCCAATTTGGTGTTATCATGATCGGTGCATTAGTGAGTTTTTCTTTAAGAATATTAAAAGATTTGATACACTCATCTGAAAAGATGAATGGAGCATCCTTTTCTAGGAGTTTATTCATAGGAGTGCCAATTTTAGAAAAATCTTTTATGAAATGTCGGTAAAAACCGGCATGCCCTAGAAAACTCCTAACTCCTCTAACATTGGTGGGATGTGGAAATTTAGCAATTACATCTACTTTAGCTCTATCCACTTCAATTCCTTGTTTTGAAATTTTATGACCAAGAACGATGCCTTCTTTAACCATGAAATGGCATTTCTCCCAATTAAGAACTAGATTTGATTGTTCGCATCTAATAAGAATTCATTCAAGATTAACTAGACACGATTCAAATGTATCACCGAAGACTGAAAAGTCATCCATGAATACTTCCATGCATTCTTCTATCATGTCGTGAAAAATCGCCATCATACACCTTTGAAAGGTTGCTGGGGCGTTGCAAAGTCCAAATGGCATGCGTTTGTAAGCAAAAGTACCATAAGGGCACGTGAATGTGGTTTTCTCTTGATCTTCGGGTGCTATTGGAATTTGAAAATATTCGGAAAATCCATCCAGAAAACAATAATAACTATTTCCGGCTAATCTTTCCAACATTTGATCTATGAAAGGTAAGGGAAAGTGATCTTTTCTGGTGGCGTCATTTAATTTTCTATAATCAATACACACACGCCATCCTGTTACAGTCCTAGTAGGAATAAGCTCATTTTTCTCATTTGTAATGACAGTCATGCCACCCTTCTTAGGTACGCATTGAACTGGGCTTACCCATGGACTATCAGAGATTGGATAAATTAAACCTGCATCTAGCAGTTTAATAATCTCTTTCTTAACTACATCTTGCATATTAGGATTTAGTCTTCGTTGGCGTTGCACATACGTTTTATGACCTTCTTCCATAAGGATTTTATGTGTGCAATACGAAGGACTTATTCCTTTAATATCATGAATCTTTCATGCAATGGCTGGTTTATGAGCTTTCAACACAGAAATGAGTTGTGATTTCTCATTTTCAGTAAGAGAAGACGATATTATTACAGGTAATTCAGATTCACCATGTAAATAGGCGTATTCCAAATGGTTTGGAAGTGGCTTTAACTCTAATTTCGGAGGTTCTTCTATCGATGATTTGTATCGATATCTGTGTTCTTCTTTTAGCATTTGAATTTCTTCTGTTGTTGGTTCATATCCATTAGCTATAAGTGTAGCTAACATTTCAGCTTCATCAATTGGTTCATTACCTTCTCCTAAAGAACATTCTCCTGTTCCTTGTAATTCTGGAAATTCTTCTAATAATTCTGCATGTGCATCTATAGTTTGAATATAATAACATGTATCATCTGCAGATTGTGGTTGTTGCATTGCTCTATCAACTGAAAAGGTAACACTCTCATCCTCTATACTTAGGGTCAGTTTCTTACCGAACACGTCTATCATTGCTTTAGCCGTGTTTAAGAATGGTCTTCCTAATATGAGAGGAACTTGAGAATCTTCTTCCATGTCCAAAACAACAAAATCTACTGGAAATACTAAAGTACCAACTTTAACTAGCATGTTCTCCATTATCCCTCTAGGATATTTTATTGATCTATCGGCTAGTTGTATGCTTATTCTTGTTGGTTTTAATTCTCCAAGGTCTAGTTTAGTGTATAGTGAATACGGCATTAGATTTATACTAGCACCTAAGTCTGCTAATGCTTCTATTGAACTAAGACTACCCAGAAAACATGGAATTGTGAAACTTCCTGGATCAGATAGTTTTTCTGGTATCTTATTCAACAGCACTGCTAAACAATTAGCATTCATGGTAACAGCCGAGAGTTCTTCCATTTTCTTTCTATTTGAGATTAGATCTTTCAAGAATTTAGCATATCTAGGCATTCCTGAAATCACATCAATGAAAGGAAGATTTACATTTATATGTTTAAACATATCCAAGAATTTGGATTGCTCGGCTTCAAGTTTCTCTTTCTTCATTTTACTCGGGTAAGGAAGTGGTGGTTGGTATGGTTTAACATAAGGTTTATCCTTAGCTGTGTTATCTTCATTAACCTTTTCAACTACCGGTTCTTTTTCCTTATCTTGATCAGGTTGTGGTTCTTGTGGAGTAGGAATAGCTTCATCAGAAATTACAGGTATTTCAGGTGGTTTAAGTGTTGTACCACTTCTTGTGGTAATGGCTTTAGCTGTTTCATTCCGTGGGTTAGCATTTGTATCACTAGGTAGACTTCCCGGTTTTCTTTCACCTATTAACCTTGCTAGGTTACTTACTTCTTGTTCCAGATTTTGAATAGAAGCTTGTTGATTTCTAAATGCTTGAGCATTTTGTTCATTGGTTTGTTTCTGAGATGTGAAAAACTGCGTTTGAGTTTCAACTAGCTTCGTCATAATATCTTCTAAATTCGGCTTTTTATCATCGGTTTGTTGTGGTGGTTTGTTTTGAAAATTAGATCTTTGCTGGTTCTAAGTATTATTGGATACTTGTTGATTGCTAGGACCTTGTTGGTTGTTGTATGGAATATTTCTGTTATAATTCTGGTTTTGATTGTAAATCGGTCTTGGCGGTTGATAATTATTCTGATAATTATTTCCAGGCCTTTGGTTTATGTATGAAATATTCTCTCTTTGTTCCATTGTTAATTCAATACTGAGACAATCTTTTATCAAATGTGGTCCTCCACACTGCTCACAACTAATTCGTATTGAGTGAATATCTTTAGTCATCTTTTCCATTCGTCTCTCCACAGCATCTTTCTTTGCGGAAATGGAATCTAAGTCATGGCTAGAATCGGCTCTAGCTGCTTTAGATGATCTAACGATATCTTTTTCTTGGTGCCACTCATGTGAGTGGGAAGCAGTGTTATCAATAATTTTGTAAGCATCAGTTTCGGTTTTCTTCATAATAGAACCACCAGCTGCTATATCTATGTCTTTTCTTGTAGTGATGTCGCATCCTTGGTAGAATATTTGTACTATTTGACAGGTGTCTAAACCATGTTGCGGACATCCTCTTAACAACTTTCCATATCTTGTCCACGCCTCATATAGAGTTTCATTCGGTTTCTGTGTGAACGTAACAATTTCTGCTTGAAGTCTTACGGCTTTAGATGCCGGAAAGAATTGTTTAAGAAATTTGTCAACTAAAACGTCCCATGTATCGATCGCCCCTTCAGGTAACGATTCCAACCAATCTTTGGCTTCTCCCTTTAAAGTCCAGGAAAATAACATGAGATATATCTGTTCATCCTCCACTTCTCGGATTTTAAATAGTGTACAGATCCTATTAAAGGTACGTAGATGTTCATTTGGATCTTCCTTCGGCGTACCACTAAATTGGCATTGATTAGTCACCATGTGTAGAATTTGTCCTTTGATTTCATAATCTGGCGCATTAATGTCTGGATGAGTAATTGCGTGACCTTGGCCAGTGCGTTTAGCTCTCATTCGGTCTTCCATACTTAAAGGTTCCAGATTCTCCATAATTGAATTTGTTGAATCGGAATCACTAGAGGATTCTGATTTAATGGTTCGTTCCTCAACAATCTCTGTTTGAATGATTGGTGGTTCCGGAGGAAAGTTTAGTGGTTCAGGATCTACGAACCGTTCCTGAATATTCTCTGGATTCTCAATTGTGAGATCGGGTTCAAAAAATGGATTATCAGAAATTTGAACTGAAGTACTTGGTTGACTGGATGACGATTCTAAAGAAAAATCAACGGCAGTAATATTTGCTAAATGTCTTGATCTAGTTACAGGTGGTGAACGTACAAAAGGTGGTGAACGTCTTGCTCGGTGCATTCACTGAATATCCTATTAGTTTTTAAAAGGAAAGAAAAATTATAATAAGTTATCCAATCAATAGACTTTTCTGATTTTGCCCACGTTTCGAATAGCCAAAAGATGCAGCAGAGGGGCAGGATTCGTTTGGTCTCAATATAATTGAGGACTGTTTGGCTCCAATAACCCGGTCCACGTACAAATCCAACTATTACTACGAACCAGAAAATTTTGATGTCTATCAATTTAACCACTTAAAATAAATTTTCGTAATTTTAAGAAATTTAGATAAGAAGTAGAATAAAAATCTATGTCCTAAAACTAGAATAGCGAGAAATAAGAAAGAAAAAGAGTTCGTCGAAAAAGGTCGAAAAAGAAAAATGGTTGAAAAATAAAAGGTGACGGAAAAATAAAAGAAACTTATAAAACTTAAAAATACTTGACTAACCTAACCTTATTACTACAACTAACTTAAAATTATAATCGCAAATTGAGATTACTAATTGGAATGATAATTGATACATAGTAAAAGGTGTCTAAAATATTAAAGCTTACAGGAAAAACTATATCCCAAATGGAAATAACTTAAAAAGAAACTAAAACTTAAAAAGGCGTCGCAAAATTCTAAAGCACCTAAATCTTAGTCTAAAGAAAAAGCACTTAAGGAATTCTACGGCAAAGCCTAAAAATCTAGAAGTAAAAATAACTATGGCAAAAACTATGTTTAAAACTAAATATGAGCTAAAAATACAAATATTATGCTAAAACAATTAAAAAGGGATAAAATATAAAAATATACAAAAAGTTTTAAAAAGTACAATTTTTATAAAAATATTATTTTTATATTATTTATTTATTAAAACTACTAATTTTATAAATTAATTAAACTAATTAATACTAAATAATACAAATTAATTAAAACTTAAATTAAATACTAAATTAATTAAATATTTAACCCTAATTACAAATTAATTAATAATAATTAATAATACTCCGTAATAAATGCAGGATTAGGGCTTCCTGTTGGTGTCAGGTCCCCTCCGAGAGTTGCGGTATTCAAGGCACCAAACCCCGCAACTCGCGGGGTTCAGAAATTCAACTGACAGGTTTAAAATTCGACGCGTTTTTCTTTATTTTTTTTTATTTTCTGTTTTCTGTTTTTATATTTTCTGTTTATATTAATTAAAATATTTATATAATTTAAATAAAACTTATCTTTAATAACTAAGATAAAAATAAAATACTTTATAATAATAAAAAAAATAGATTTATATATATTTATATTTTTTTTCGGTTTTTTTATATTTATAAAATATATTTATAAAATAAATTAAATAAAACTTATATTTTTACAAACTAAAGAAACTTTATAAAACTTAAATATTTATCAAACTCCTAAAAGTATTTATATTTTTGTTTTTCTTTTTATATTTTCGAATTTTTAAAACGTATTTTTATAAAAACGAATTTTAATAAAAGTAAACTAAAATTTTTTTTTCTTTCTATTAGCGTTGCGCTTCCGGCATTTAAGAAGTTCCCCGGCAGCGGCGCTAAAAATACTTGATGTCAAAGCTAGGTAGTATATAAAATAGCTTATATTTTTACAGAAAATATTATTAAATACGATACAATTTTACACAAGATATTTATTTATTTATAGAATGGATATACTTAAACCTTGCTACAACACTTATAGGCAGTGTACCTAATCGTACAGTAGTGTAGTTTTTAGTAAGTCCGGTTCGTTCCACAGGGAATCTTTTTAAACAAAGCTTAACGCTATATTAGTTTACTTTTATAAAAATACAAATATATATATATAAGTAATATTATTATTATAAAGGGGGTTTTTTTACCGTTTAATGACCGGTTTGTCGATTTTAAAACTTTAGTCGCAGTTAAAACCAAATGTAAAATATTAAAAATAAATACAAGACTTAAATTAAAGCATAAAGTAAATAACGATAATGAAATTGCGAATAATAAAAGTGCGATAAAATAAACTTGCAATAATTAAAAAGTACGATAATTAGAAGTGCAATTAAATATAAAATAAAGGAAATTAAATATGAAATCAAAGAATTATGCTTATTTAAACTTCCGTAATCATGATGTTTGACGTGTTGATTTTAGTTTTATGCCCATGGGTTAATTGTCCTTTGTCCTGGATTATTTAATATGTCCGTCTGGTTTTTATCCATAACAGTCCATCAGTCATAAATATAAAGTGCGAGTGTCCTCGTCAAATTATCCTTATACCCGAAGTTAAATATTCCAACTAATTGGGGACTTAAACTGTAACAAGATTTTAATACTTTGTTTAATAATTACACCAGGATGTCGACTGAGTGTAACCCAAGGTTTTAATATTTTGTTATCAATTATACCAAGTGTCCTTGTACATAATTTCACCCCTGTTTTAATTATTCTAGTGGCTATTAATCCATTCCCGTGTCCGGTTAAATGAACGATTATTCGTACATATAAATACCCCGCCCATCGTGTCCGATCGAGTGTATATGGTAATTTATAGGGATGCCCAATTGTAAATTTTTATATTGACATTAACAAACTATCATTTAGTTAAACAAATATAAAGCCCATTAATAGCTCATAGTCTAATTTCCACAAGTGTCGTTCTTTTGTCCAAACCCCAATTATGGTACAAAGCCCAATTACCCAATTTTAGTAATTAGCCCAACATCATGATTACTTCGTTTTAAATAAGCATAATAATAACTTAGCTATGAGACATTAAATTAAAAAGGTTGAACATAACTTACAATGATTAAAAATAGCGTAGCGTTACACGAACAGAATTTCGACTTACACCCTTACAATATTCGCTAACATACCCTTATTATTAGAATTAGAATTATAATTAAAATTAAAATTAAAATTAAAATTAAAATATAAATATAAATTTTTACGTAGTATTATGAGAGAAGAAGAAAAAGATGATGATAAATGCTCAGAATTCGGTTGCTTTTATAGGGACTTTCAAAACTTGGGGCTCTGCGACTCGCGGCATTTTTGGCCTTCAAACTCCGCGAGTCGCGGAGATTGAAATTACAGCTCAGTCCAGTTTGGAGTCTTTCTTGCCGACGGTTTTTATTATTTATTATAATATATAAATAATTATAAGAATTATTTAAATATTATATTATATTTATGTGCATAGTTGACTTGTAATTTTTAGTCCGTTGCGTCGAGCGTTGAGAGTTGACTCTGGTCCCGGTTCCGGATTTTCGAACGTCCTTGCGTACAATTTAATATCTTGTACTTTGCGTTTTGAATTTTGTACTCTTGTAATTTCGAGACGTTTCTTATCAATAATTGGAACCTCTTTGATTGTCTTTTGTACTTTTGAGCTTTTTGGTCGTTTGCGTCTTCAATTCGTCGAATCTGTCTTTTGTCTTCACCTTTTATTATTTAAACGAATATCACTTGTAAATAGAACAATTGCAACTAAAAGCTTGTCTTTCTTGAGGAATAATGCTATGAAATATATGTTCATTTTTAGCATTATCAATCACTCAAAGTGGATTTGCAAGGTTAGAAGTAAGCTAGCAAACTTGGAAGTGTTGTTGGTGTGTTCTTGAGTAGTTGTTTTATGACTTGGTTTATGTATGGATTTATGAACTAGATTGAGCTAGATTTTGATGAAGATGATGAAGAACACTTAGAACAAAGGAAGAACACTTGAGAGAGATGAGTTTGATTCAAGAAAAATTGAAAATGAAAGTGTTTGTGTGTGCTATCCTTCACGTGAAATGGGGTGTTCATAAAGGCTCCATTAGTTTGTAATCTTATGAGATATTTCATGCTAGATGTTAAATGATGGTTCCCACATAGTTAGGTGACTCACATGAGCTGCTAATAGCTGATTATTGGAGTGTATATACCAATAGTAAATACATTTAGAAGCTGTGTTTTGTACGAGTACAAATACGAGTGCATACGAGTAGAATTGTTGATGAAAATGAATGAGGATGTAATTGTAAGCATTTTTGTTAAATAGAAGTACTTTGATATGTGTCTTGAAGTCTTTAAAAAGTGTATGAATACACACTAAAACACTACATGTATATACATTTTAACTGAGTCGTTAAGTCATCGTTAGTCGTTACATGTAAGTGTTGTTTTGAAACCTTTAGGTTAACGATCTTGTTAAATGTTGTTAACCCATTGTTTATTATATCAAATGAGATGTTAAATTATTACAATATCATGATATCATGATGTATTAATATATCTTAATATGATATATATACATTAAATGTCGTTACAACGATAATCGTTACATATGTGTCTCGTTTCGAAATCATTAAGTTAGTAGTCTTGTTTTTACATATGTAGTTCATTGTTAATACACTTAATGACATGATTACTTATCATTTATCATGATTAAACATAGTGTAAAAATATCTTAATATGATTCATATGTATTTAGTAAGACGTTGTTATAACGATAATCGTTATATATATCGTTTTCAAGTTTCTTAATTCACCAGTCTCATTTTTGTGTATATAACTTATTGTTAATATACCTAATGGGATACTTACTTATCATAATATAATGTTAACTATATATATAACCATATATATGGCATCATTTAGTTTTTACAAGTTTTAACGTTCGTGAATCACCGGTCAACTTGGATGGTCAATTGTCTATATAAAACCTATTTCAATTAATCAAGTCTTAACAAGTTTGATTGGTTAACATGTTGGAAATACTTAATCATGTAAATATCAAATTCATTAAATATATATAAACATGGAAAAGTTCGGGTCACTACAGTACCTACCCGTTAAATAAATTTCGTCCCGAAATTTTAAGCAGTTGGAGGTGTTGACGTATCTTCTGGAAATAAATGCGGGTATTTCTTCTTCATCTAATCTTCTCGTTCCCAGGTGAACTCAGGTCCTCTACGAGTATTCCATCGAACCTTAACAATTGGTATCTTGTTTTGCTTAAGTCTTTTAACCTCACGATCCATTATTTCGCCGGGTTCTTCGATGAATTGAAGTTTTTCGCTGATTTGGATTTCGTCTAACGGAATAGTGAGATCTTCTTTAGCAAAACATTTCTTCAAATTTAAGACGTGGAAAGTGTTATGTACAGCCGCGAGTTGTTGAGGTAATTCAAGTCGGTAAGCAACTGGTCCGACACGATCAATAATCTTGAATGGTCCAATATACCTTGGATTTAATTTCCCCCGTTTACCAAATCAAACAACGCCTTTCCAAGGTGCAACTTTAAGCATGACCATCTCTCCAATTTCAAATTCTATATCTTTTCTTTTAATGTCAGCGTAGCTCTTTTGTCGACTTTGGGCGGTTTTCAATCGTCGTTGAATTTGGATGATCTTCTCGGTAGTTTCTTGTATTATCTCTGGATTCGTAATCTGTCTATCCCCCACTTCACTCCAACAAATTGGAGACCTGCACTTTCTACCATAAAGTGCTTCAAATGGCGCCATCTCAATGCTTGAATGGTAGCTGTTGTTGTAGGAAAATTCTGCTAACGGAAGGTGTCGATCTCAACTGTTTCCGAAATCAATAACACATGCTCTTAGCATGTTTTCAATCGTTTGTATCGTCCTTTGCCTATCAGTTTGTCGATGATAAGCAGTACTCATGTCTAGACGAGTTCCTAATGCCTGCTGTAATGTCTGCCAGAATCTTGAAATAAATCTTCCATCCCTATCAGAGATAATAGAGATTGGTATTCCATGTCTGGAGATGACTTCCTTCAAATACAGTCGTGCTAACTTCTCCATCTTGTCATCTTCTCTTATTGTCAGGAAGTGTGCTGATTTGGTGAGACGATCAACTATTACCCAAATAGTATCAAAACCACTTGCAGTCCTTGGCAATTTAGTGATGAAATCCATGGTAATGTTTTCCCATTTCCATTTCGGGATTTTGAGTTGTTGAAGTAGACCTGATGGTTTCTGATGCTCCGCTTTGACCTTAGAACACGTCAAACATTCCCCTACGTATTTAGCAACATCGGCTTTCATACCTGGCCACCAAAAATGTTTTTTGAGATCCTTGTACATCTTTCCCGTTCCAGGATGTATTTAGTATCTGGTTTTATGAGCTTCTCTAAGTACCATTTCTCTCATATCTCCAAATTTTGGTACCCAAATTCTTTCAGCCCTATATCGGGTTCCGTCTTCCCGAATATTAAGATGCTTCTCCGATCCTTTGGGTATTTCATTCTTTAAATTTCCTTCTTTTAAAACTCTTTGTTGCGCCTCCTTTATTTGAGTAGTAAGGTTATTGTGAATATTTATATTAATAGATTTTACTCGAATGGGTTCTCTGTCCTTTCTGCTCAAGGCGTCGGCTACCACATTTGCCTTCCCAGGGTGATAACGAATCTCAAAGTCTTAATCATTCAACAATCCAATCCATCTGCGCTGCCTCATGTTCAGTTGTTTCTGATTAAATATGTGTTGAAGACTTTTGTGGTCGGTATATATAATACTTTTGACCCCATATAAGTAGTGCCTCCAAGTCTTTAATGCAAAAACAACCGCGCCTAATTCCAAATCATGTGTCGTATAATTCTGCTCGTGAATCTTCAATTGTCTAGACACATAAGCAATTACCTTTGTTCGTTGCATTAATACACAATCGAGACCTTGCTTTGAGGCATCACAATATATCACAAAATCATCATTCCCTTCAGGTAATGACAATATAGTTGTCGCAGTTAACTTTTTCTTCAACAATTGAAATGCTTTCTCTTGTTCATCCTTCCATTCAAATTTCTTCCCTTTATGCGTTAATACAGTCAAGGGTTTTGCTATTTTGGAAAAATCTTGGATGAATCTCCTGTAATAACCAGCCAGCCCTAAAAATTGGCGTATATGCTTCGGAGTTTTCATGATTTCCCACTTTTCAACGGTTTCAATCTTTGCTGGATCCACCTGAATACCTTCTTTGTTCACTATGTGACCGAGGAATTGAACTTCTTCCAACCAAAATGCACACTTTGAAAACTTAGCGTACAGTTTTTCCTTCCTTAACAACTCTAGCACTTTTCTCAAATGTTCTTCATGCTCTTGGTCATTCTTTGAGTAAATAAGTATGTCATCGATGAAAACAATGACAAACTTGTCAAGGTATGGTCCACACACTCAGTTCATGAGGTCCATGAACACAGCTGGTGCGTTAGTCAACCCAAACGGCATAACCATAAACTCGTAATGACCGTAACGGGTCCTAAAAGCAGTCTTTGGAATATCATCCTCCTTCACCCGCATTTGATGATACCCAGAACGTAAATCAATCTTCGAATAAATCGACGAGCCTTGTAGTTGATCAAATAAGTCATCGATTCTGGGTACTGGATAATGATTCTTGATGGTAAGTTTGTTCAACTCTCGGTAGTCGATACACAACCTGAATGTACCATCCTTCTTCTTGACAAACAAAACAGGAGCTCCCCACGGTGATGTGCTTGGTCGAATGAAACCACGCTCTAAAAGTTCCTGTAACTGACTTTGTAATTCTTTCATTTCGCTGGGTGCGAGTCTGTAGCGTACTTAACTTTGTCCTCTTCGGTACACTTACTTATGGCAAACACCGATTCGAATTTCTCGATCCACCGTTTCAATCCAGTTGGTTCTTCGGTTCCATCGAATTCCAAAGGTTTGCAGGCAGTGAATTCTTTGTAGGAGCATCCTACACGATTTCTTGTAGGATTAGTTCCACTACTAGAACCAGAGTTATTGTTGTTATTTTGCATTGCAGCCAGCACTGCGGCTATGTTTGCAGCAAGGAAAACATGGAAGTCTTCCTCGCTCATGTTCAAATTCTGATGAGTAGTCGGTGCCATTTCCTTCAAAAATATCCAAACGAATTAAGTTAATCATATAGAAATTTTAAGAGTAGTCAATAGTATTTCGTAGCATAGTATGAACTCATTTATAAAAGCTTTTTCTTCATATTAGCGTTTTTTTTTAATTCGGGTAGTACCTACCCGTTAAGTTCATACTTAGTAGCTAATATACAATTCAACTACTACAATTCCATATGAAAAAACTGATTATAATAAAATTTCGCGTTTAATTATATATAATATTTACAACATACAATACCGCAATTATACATTTAGGATGAAATATAGCACATAATAACTTTGCTACTCGGCAGCTATAAAGGCATTTCTAGTTAATACGCAAGTTGTTCAGCAAAAGAAATAAAGACACGTAATTTATAAGTCCAAAAACAAGTCATGCATTCTTGTTTTACTAAGATGACTTCCCATCCTTAGTCTTGTGGAAAGTAACCGTTATGACCATTGGCTAGGCAGCATGTAGTAATGTCGTCAAAAGGATGAGGGTTTCGTAATGCCCAACAGCCTCGTAGCAATCTAAAAACCTTGTTTCTTACTCCAACTACTGAGTCCGTCACTTGTGAGAATGTTTTATTTAAAAGTTTCAACCCAATGTTCTTTTTCTCAATTTGATGAGAGGCGAACATTATTAACCCGTAAGCATAACATGCTTCTTTATGTTGCATGTTAGAAGCTCTTTCTAAAGAACGGAGTCCTATGTTGGGATATGTTGAGTCAAAAAAGGTTCGTAACCCGTAGCGTAAAATTGCATCTGGGTTTCCCGCACTAAATGCCTTAAAGAAAACTTGATGTAACTTAAAGTCTCCCCAATGTGATATACCCCATCTTTCAAAGGAAAGCCTTTTATAAACTAAGTCATTTCTGAAAAGTTTTTCAAATGTTTGACAAGTTCATTTCGCCATAACTAATTGTGCTGATGAATTCTGACCGACTCTAGACAAGATTTCATCAATCATATCCTCTGGTAGGTCTTCTAAAATATTCGATTGTCTACCCTTAACGTCCATTTTGTGTTTTTATACTGTAAAATAGACAAGGATTAGATACGTAAAAGATAATTAACAAACAATACAAACAATTTTTACATAGAGCATAAAAGTGCAAGCACACTACAATACACAACATGATTACAACCCTCTAATCTGAATCACTGGTTTCTTCTTCTTCGGACTTGGTTCGTTTTCCTAATTTTCTGGGGATATATGGTATTCCTCTAATACGAGCCGTCGTTTTCTACAATGGTTTAGAAAAACCTGGTGGTTTAGAGGTTCCCGGGTTATGGTCACAATTTAGAAAATACGGACGTTGCCGATACATATAAAGTTCATCGGGGTTGGAATCAGGTTTCTCTATTTTTATACTTTTTCCCTTATTATTTTCTTTTGCTTTATTAAATTGGGTCGAGGTAATTTCTATAACATCATCGGAATCCTCATCGGGATCCGATTCATCGGAAAATTGGTAATCTTCCCAATAATTTGCTTCCTCGGCAGAAACACCATTGACCATTTTTAACGTTAGTCCGTTGGTTGAGGATTTTCTTTTATTTAATCGATTTACTGTAGGTATCAATATTTCTTCCTCCGGAACCTCTTCTTCTTCCGGTTCCTCCTCTTTCGGTTCCTCTTCTTCCGGTTCCTCCTCTTCCGGTTCTTCCTCTTCTGGTTCCTCCTCTTCTGGTTCCTCTTCGGGAATTTGTGAATCTTCCCAAAGTATATTCGACTCTTCATTATTATTAGGTGAGTCGATGGGATTTGTACTAGTGGTAGACATCTATCACAAAATATCAAACATATTAAGAGGTTAATATATCACATAATAATTACATATAGTTTCCAACAAAAGTGTTAAGCAATCGTTTTTAAAGAAAACACGGTCGAAGTCCAGACTTACTAATGTATCCTAACAAACTCGATAAGACACACTAATGCAAATTTATGGTTCTCTAAGACCAACGCTCGGATACCAACTGAAATGTCCCGTTCATATTGATTATAAACGTTCCATATTAATTGATTTCGTTGCGAGGTTTTGACCTCTATATGAGACGTTTTTCAAAGACTGCATTCATTCTTTTAAACAAACCATAACCTTTATTTTATCGACAAGGTTAAAAGGATACCACCTAGATTATCAGAAATGATAATCTAAAAATATCACACTTACACACTACCAATACATATTGGTTTACAATATTAATATGTTACAACAAAGTAAATCTCGAATGCAGTTTTAAACAATATTATACAAGCATGCTGACACCAAATCTTGTCCATATATTAGCATGCAACAGCGGAAGCTCTTAATAATCACCTGAAAATAAACATGCTTTAAACGTCAACAAAATGTTGGTGAGTTATAGGTTTAACCTATATATCAAATTGTAATAATAGACCACAAGATTTCATCTTTCAATAACATGCAATCTGCGTAAAAATCATTCGTATGGTTGAACACCTGGTAACCGACATTAACAAATGCATCTAGAATATCCCCATATATAAATATCGAAGTACTAAAGCAGTTCAAATTCTCTGACTGGGGCTTGTCAATGGCCCATAGATCTATCTTTAGGATTCGCGTCAATTGGTGGCAATTATAATAAACACCAATTCTTAGGTTACCAAGTTCAACAAGGGCGATATACGGTATAACGATTCAACATAGAATGTAGTTTCAATACTTGTATCTATTTTGTAAATCATTTTCAAAACTGCATGTATTCTCATCCCAAAATATTAGATTTTAAAAGTGAGACTATAACTCACTTTCACATATTTTTACTTCGTCGGGAAGTAAGACTTGGCCACTGGTCGATTCACGAACCTATAACAAATATGTACATATATATCAAAGTATGTTCAAAATATATTTGCAACATTTTTAATACGTTTTAATATTTTAAGTTTACTAAGTCAGCTGTCCTCGTTAGTAACCTACAACTAGTTGTCCACAGTTAGATGTACAGAAAATAAAGCAATATATATTATCTCGAATCAATCCACGACCTCGTGTATACAAGCCTCAGGCTAGATCACAACTCAAAGTATATATAATATTTTGGAATCAACCTCAACCCTGTATAGCTAACTCCAACATTACTGCATATAGAGTGTCTATGGTTGTTCCGAAATATATATATATATATATATATATATATATATAGATGGGTCGATATGATATGTCAAAACATTGTATTCATGTCTATGGTATCCCAACATTACATAATATATTAGAATACATGTATAATACAATATGAGTTAGCTAGGATATGATTAATATAGATTTGTTACCAATTTTCACGTAGCTATAATCAATAAAATTAACCAATCTTGTTTTACCCATAACTTCTTCGTTTTAAATCCGTTTTGAGTGATTCAAGTTGCTAAGGTTTCATAATGAACTTAAGTTTATGAATCTAAACATAAAAAGTATAAGTTTATAGTCGGAAATACAGGTTACAAGTTGTTTTGGTAAAGGTAGTCATTTCAGTCGAAAGAACGACGTCTAGATGACCATTTTGGAAAACATACTTTCACTTTGAGTTTAACCATGATTTTTGGATATAGTTTCATGTTCATAAGAAAAATCATTTTTCCAGAAGAACAAATTTTAAATCAAAGTTTATCATAGTTTTTAATTAACTAACCCAAAACAGCCCGCGGTGTTACTACGGCGGCGTAAATTCTGTTTTACGGTGTTTTTCGTGTTTTCAGGTTTTAAATCATTAAGTTAGAATATCATATAGATATAGAACATGTGTTTAGTTAATTTTAAAATTCAAGTTAGAAGGATTAACTTTTGTTTGCAAACAAGTTTAGAATTAACTAAACTATGTTCTAGTGATTACAAGTTTAAACCTTCGAATAAGGTAATTTTATATATATGAACCGAATGTAACGACCCGCACTTTTTCGATCGTTTTATACTTATTAGATTAATATTTACATAAATTAAACCTCACCAACATGATAAGCAATCCAAATTGTTGAGACTTATTTTTCCGAAAAGAGTTTTACACAACGATTGACCGTCTAGTTTGACCGGTGATATCACGAACTATACAATATATGATAATTTTATGTTTGTGTATATATATGTATATATACATATTTAACATGATTAATGAATGTTTTAATATCTCATTTTGTATTAATAACAATAAGTTACAAGTATATTTTGAAACTACTAACTTAAGTTTTCAAAACGATAACCATACGTAACGTTATTTGACATAAATACTTAAGACTTATAATGTTTATACATATATCGTATAAGTAATGTATTTAATCACTTTTAAGAACTTAAATACATAAAATCATATAAGTGTATTCACAAAAGATAGCTATATTTGAATCCTCATTCCATTTTTCACAAAATTTCTATACGTATATCTAGAGTATTTGTACTCGTATCATACCTAGCTTCTAGATGTATTTACTATTGGTATATACCAATAGGAAATACCAATGATCAGCCATGAATGATTAAGGGACATGATAACAACTTGTGGGAACCATCTTTAGTCATTAATCAAGACTTATTTGTAACAAAACAAAGTTATACATATCATGTATCTATATATCACGTTTGTATATGTGTATATATATACATGCTCATTTCCATTTTCTTCACTAGATCACTAACTCTAAAACACACACACTTATGAGCCTTAAACCCCTTAATCATCTCAGCTCACATCTATAGAAATCTAGCTCCAAAAACACTAGTTAAACACCATAAGAAAACCATACAAAAACACTTCAAGAAAACCCTCCAAGAACACCAACTTACTTCCAATCTTTCATCCACTTCAATCACCCTTTTTGTTCTAGCTTTTTACTTCTCTTTTACAGCAACTTCATCCAAGGAACTTGAGGTAGAATCTATGTTCATAACCTTATTCGATTCATATATATATAGCTATCATATTTTGTGGTATACAAGTTTAACAACAAGAACATAGTTTGAATGTTTTCAAACTTGTTTGCAAACTAAATAGATCCTTCTAACTTAACTTTTAAAATACTTCAAGACCTGTAATATAACTTATGTATATGCTAATTTAACAAGGTAAAACTTGGTTTACCAAAGTATAAGTATTTTTAGAAAAATGGTCATTAAATGATTTTGTTGTAACAAAAATGTTTAACTTCATATGTTTCACTAATGTTTCACCTATGCCGTATGATTTTGAATACAAACCAAGGTATTTACAGTTCATAGTCTTAAAGAAGAACTCGATCCAAGAAGATGGCAATTTGAATCAACGAGAACGGATTTGTAACGAAGAAACTATGACCGAAACAAAATTGGTTATCCAAGACTTAAATGACTTCGGGATTCATTGGAAAAATTTACATAAAATCACATACTTCTAAGATAACATGATATTTTATATATATGTACTTACAATTCAATTTCATATGGTTCAGGATCACCCGTAAGCAACACGAGAAGATTAATCATAAGATCCCATGATTGTACGCAACACGTCATTTGACAACACCGGTACTTTATGTACGCAACACGTCATTTGACAACACCGGTACCATGGGTCAAGATTAATCTCGACCAATACATATACGATGGGGTTTTATTTATTTCGTTGGGGGTTTTATTTATTTCATTGCGGGTATATTAAACATCTAAAAATGAACCATTAAAATTGAATTACTAACATCGAAATGCTAACTACGGACTAAGGAAATATTCAAAATATTAAAAGTATAACAAGTATATATATATATAACGTTTGTTTTAAAATGAAAACATATTGATATATTATATATGGATAGGTTCGTGATATCAACCGGAAGACCGAGTCAAATTATATATATCATCAAGACAAGAGTGAGTATATAGTCCCACTTTTAAACTCTAAATATTTCGGGATGAGAATACATGTATTTTATGTTTTACGTTATGGATACAAGTAACTGAAAATATATTCTACGTTGAGTTGTACCACTGGCATACTTCCCTGTAGCTTGGTAACTAATATTTACAGCGGTATTGTAAACGCGAATCCTGTTGATAGATCTATCGGGCCTGACAACCCCAACCGGACTGGACGACCAGTATTCAACGGTTGCACAGTACTTCGTTTTGTGACTACACTTGGTACGGTGTAGTAAGATTTCATATTAAAGGGAATATGCGACGTGATTAAATGTTAAGTATGGTTACCAAGTGCTCAACCACTTAGAATATTTTTATGAAAATGTTTATATATGAAATCTTGTGGTCTATATATATATATTGCTGCCGGCACTAAACCTATATCTCACCAACTTTATGTTGACCTTTTAAAACATGTTTATTCTCAGGTGATTTCTAAAGCTTCCGCTGCATCATGTTGGATCTAACCAGGATCTTGCGTACGCATGTTTGTGTCAAAAATAAAACTGCATATCCGAGATGTTGTACTGTAAAATATGCTAGAAACCGTGTTGTTATTATCATTTGTAAAGTTTGTAAGTCGAAGATTATCGCTAAACGATAATCATCTTTTTATTGTCTAAAGCTTGTAACAAAAATAACGGTTGTGGTTTGTAATGTATAATATATGCAGTTTCTTTTAAAAATGTCGCATATAGAGGTCAATACCTCGCAATGAAATCATACGTTATCTAACACGTTCTTATGGTTAAGGACGGGTTATGACATGTGGTATCAGAGCGTTGGTCTTAGCGAACCAGGTTTGCATTAGTGTGTCTAACCGAGAAGTCGTTAGGATACATTAGTAAAGTCTGGACTTTGACCGGGTCTGATTTTAAAAAAAAAACCATTGCTTATCACTGTTGGTTAAAATTTATGTGTAAATATTATGTAAGTACTAATGGGTTAGTTGTTGTGTGATAGATGTCGGGCTCGAAACTTATTATCACATTCAGCGACTCCGAATCAGAACCTTCAGATTGTGTTTCAGTCATTAACATATCCGATGACGAAAGTGGTATTTTTGGGGAAGACTCACAAATTCCGGATGAACCAACTATAGAGAACCCGGAAAGTGAACCCGAGGAGGAAAGTGAACCCGAGGAGGAAAGTGAACCCGAGGAGGAAAGTGAACCCGAGGAAGAAATACAGGAAATTACAAAAGACGAGTTCGAACTAGGAAAGAAACGAAAGGCTAATGAATTAGAAAATTCAAATCCTGAGTTTAATAAGGATGATGTGGCACCAATTCCACTCAACACTACCACCCCTATCCCCGCTATTCCTATTAGTGCTATCCCCGCATCTAGTTCTTCGGCACCTCAGCCAAAACGTAGGGAGACAGCTAGGATTCGCGTTGGGGGATTCCCTGGACATAAATGTTTTGGGAAATAGACCAAATGATGCGCTACCGTATTAAACCATGGAATCACATAATGTTTTGTATAATATTATTAGTGTGGTTTGTTTAAAGTTTGATGTAAGCATATGTAAAATAGCGAAGTATGAAATGCAATAATTTTCCATGGTTAAGTATTATTTAGATTGTAGTAATTGATTCTGTACTAAGCTATTAAGTATGAACATTAACGGGTAGGTACTACCCAAGATATAATTATAAAACGCTAATAAGAAGAAAAGGCTTTTATAATAATACCTGGTTCATATTATTAACAAGCTATAAATGTACTATAAATACACACTACATCTATAATATTCCATGTGAATAATTATTTTCTTTCATTAGGAAATGGCGCGATTGAATCGAATGACGGAACAAGAACTCGAGGAACTCATCAACCAGCGAGTGAACGACAGAATGTTATGGGTCGAGGCTGCAAGAGGTGCTGCAGTTAACCCAAATCCTCGTGTGGGGTGCACTTACAAAACTTTTCAAGCTTGCAAGCCCTCATCATTCAGTGGAACGGAAGGACCGATCGGTTTAACCCGATGGATAGAAAAGATGGAGACGGTGTTCAAAATCAGTGGTTGTGATGAAAAAGACATGACCAAGTATGCATCGTGCACTTTACAAGATAGTGCACTCACATGGTGGAAGAATTATGTGAAGGCGGTAGGAGGAGATGTAGCTTATGATACTCCATGGGAAGAATTCAAAGCAATGATAATCACCGAGTATTGTCCAAGGAATGAGGTTATTAAGTTAGAAGATGAGTTACGAAGTTTGAAGGTGGTTGGTACTGAAATCACCAACTACAATCAGCGATTCATGGAATTGGTTTTACTATGTCCTGAATTGGTTCCAACCGAAGCACGGAAGATTGAAATGTACAAAGGTGGTTTGCCTAGAAAGGTCAAGGCAAACGTTACGGCGTCGAAACCTAAGACAATTCATGAAGCTATAACCATGGCGAACGAGTTAATGGATCAGGTCATTCTGGATAAGAAAGCATTCACTACTGAGGTGAAGGTATCGAGTAACAAAAGGAAGTGGAACGGAAATTATGATCGAGGTTACCAACAGCAATCTTTTAAGAAACCAGAAACCCCGAAAGGTGCGGGTAGCGGTTCAGGCTTTGGTTACAAAGGACAAAGTCCTTTATGCAACCGTTGTCACAAACATCATTTTGGTTACTGTAGTGTGTTATGCACTAAATGCAATAGACAGGGACATCTTGCTGAAGATTGTAAGGCTCTCGTTACAAATGCAAATGGTAACAAGACTCCTGCCACCAACGCAAATAGAACTGCTTTGGCTAACATTACTTGTTTTGGGTGTGGAAAACAAGGTCACTATAAGAGCCAGTGCCCGAATCAGAATGGCGGACCTGCACGTGGAAGAGCGTTTGTTATTAATGCTAGAGAGGCACGAGAAGACCCGGAGCTTGTTACGGGTACGTTTACCATTAATAACTTATCAGCATCTATTTTATTTGATACTGGCGCCGATAGAAGTTACGTGGGTATAAATTTTTACACTAAATTGAATTGTTCATCATTACCTCTAGATGCTAAGTACTTGATTGAGTTAGCTAATGGTAAACTAATTAAAGCCGATAAAATTTGTCGTGATTGTGAAATAAATCTAGCCGGAGAAACGTTTAAAATCGACTTAATACCCGTAGAATTGGGAGGTTTTGATGTAATAGTCGGCATGGACTGGATGTCCAAAATAGGAGCGGAAGTTGTTTGTGCCAAGAAGGCAATTCGTATTCCTGGTAAGGATAAAATGCCAGTGATGATTTATGGAGAGAAGGATAACTCAAAGCTAAAACTCATTAGTTATTTGAAAGCTCAAAAGTGCTTGAAGAAAGGGTGCTATGCTATCTTAGCACATGTTAATAAAGTCGAAAAGAAAGAACAAGAGAAGTGCATCAATGACGTGCCTGTGGCAAGAGATTTTCCTGAAGTATTTCCGGAAGAGTTGCCGGGATTACCTCCATTTAGATCGGTAGAATTTCAAATAGATTTAGTACCAGGAGCTGCACCAGTGGCTCGTGCTCCATATAGACTTGCACCGTCCGAGTTAAAAGAACTTCAAAGTCAGTTAAAAGAATTACTGGACCGTGGATTCATACGACCAAGTACTTCACCGTGGGGAGCTCCAATTTTGTTTGTTAAGAAGAAAGATGGATCTTTCAGGATGTGTATAGATTATCGTGAATTAAATAAGTTAACTATCAAGAATCGGTATCCACTACCGAGAATTGATGACTTATTTGATCAATTGCAAGGATCATGTGTTTATTCGAAAATCGACTTAAGATCGGGCTATCATCAACTACGCGTCAAAGAAGAGGACATTCCGAAAACTGCTTTTCGGACACGTTATGGTCATTACGAATTTTTGGTTATGCCGTTTGGATTGACGAATGCGCCAGCTGTATTCATGGACCTCATGAATCGAGTTTGTAGTCCGTATTTAGATAAGTTTGTTATCGTTTTCATTGATGATATTCTTATCTATTCCAAGAGTGAGCAAGAGCATGAAGAGCATTTAAGGTTGATACTGGAGTTGTTGAGAAAAGAACAACTTTATGCTAAATTTTCTAAGTGTGCTTTCTGGTTGAAAGAAGTGCAATTTCTTGGTCACGTTGTTAATAGCGAAGGAATTCAGGTTGATCCAGCAAAAACTGAAGCTATTGAAAAATGGGAGACTCCTAAGACATCAACACAGATACGCCAATTTTTGGGTTTAGCCGGTTATTATAGAAGGTTTATTCAAGATTTTTCCCGAATAGCTAAGCCGTTGACAGCATTAACGCAAAAAGGGAAGAAATACGAATGGACCTCGGAGCAGGAGAACGCATTTCAAATACTGAAGAAGAAGTTAACTACGGCGCCTATTTTATCGTTACCAGAAGGGAACGATGATTTTGAAATATATTGTGACGCTTCGCGACAAGGTTTTGGTTGTGTTCTTATGCAACGGAAGAAAGTTATTGCATTTGCATCCCGACAATTGAAGATTCACGAGCGAAATTATACGACGCATGATCTAGAATTGGGAGCAGTCGTGTTTGCATTGAAGATGTGGAGACACTACTTGTATGGGGTTAAATTCACTGTGTTTACTGATCATAAAAGCCTTCAACATATTTTTGATCAGAAACAATTGAACATGAGGCAACGTAGGTGGGTCGAGTTAATAAATGACTATGATTGTGAAATTCGTTATCATCCTGGGAAAGCGAACGTGGTGGCCGACGCTCTAAGCAGAAAGGAACGAGAACCAATTCGAGTACGAGCGATGAACATAAAAATTCGCATGAATCTCAACTCACAAATCAAAGAAGTTCAACGAGAAGCACTTACTAAAGAAAATATAGGAAATGAAATAATGAAGAAGTATGAGAAGCAACTCGTTATGCGGGAAGATGGAATTCGATATTTTGCAAATCGTATTTGGGTACCGAAGTTGGGTGGATTAAGGAAGTTGATATTGAACGAGGCACATAAGACAAGATATTCGATACATCCTGGAGTTGGAAAGATGTACCAAGATCTTAAGACGCATTATTGGTGGCCTAATTTGAAGACAGACGTTGCAATATATGTTGGGGAATGTTTAACTTGTTCTAAAGTCAAAGCAGAACACCAGAAGCCGTCAGGGTTACTTCAACAACCAGAAATTCCAGAATGGAAATGGGACGGTATTACCATGGATTTTATCATGAAGTTACCAAAGACTGCCTGGGGATACGACACCATTTGGGTGATTGTTGATCGTCTCACCAAGTCTGCACATTTCTTACCTATAAAGGAAACGGATAGAATGGAGAAACTATTACGATTGTATATAAAGGAAGTTGTTTCAAGGCATGGAATACCTATTTCCATTATATCCGATCGTGATAGTAGATTTACCTCAAAATTCTGGCAATCACTACAGGAGGCATTAGGAACTCGTTTGGATATGAGTACCGCATATCATCCGCAGACCGACGGGCAGAGTGAAAGAACAATTCAGACTCTTGAAGACATGCTCAGGGCATGTGTGATCGATTTTGGAAACGGATGGGATAAATATCTACCGTTAGCAGAATTCTCGTATAATAATAGTTATCATGCGAGCATTGGAGCTGCGCCATTCGAAGCATTGTACGGAAGGAAGTGTAGATCTCCTATCTGTTGGAATGAAGTAGGAGATCGACATTTAACTGGTCCCGAAATCATACACGAAACGACCGAGAAGATAGTACAAATCAAGGAGAGATTGAAAACAGCCCGTAGTCGCCAAAAGAGCTACGCCGATGTCCGAAGGAAACCATTAGAGTTTCAGGTCGGGGACATGGTTATGCTAAAGGTGTCACCTTGGAAAGGTGTAATACGTTTCGGCAAAAGGGGTAAACTGAACCCAAGGTACGTAGGCCCGTTCAAGATCATCGAACGCATTGGACCGGTAGCTTATCGACTCGAGTTACCGCAAAAACTCGCCGGAGTACATAATACCTTTCACGTCTCAAACCTTAAGAAGTGTCTTGCAAAGGAAGACCTCACCATTCCTCTTGAAGAAATCCATGTCGACGAGAAACTACAATTCATCGAAGAACCAATCGAAATCATGGACCGTGAAGTTAAACAGCTCAAACAGAGAAATATACCGATTGTTAAGGTTCGTTGGAATGCTAGAAGAGGTCCCGAGTTTACTTGGGAACGAGAGGATCAGATGAAACAAAAGTATCCGCACTTGTTCCTCGATGACGCAAAATAGGTACAATTTTAAAATTTCGGGACGAAATTTATTTAACGGGAAGGTAATGTAACGACCCGCACTTTTTCGATCGTTTTATACTTATTAGATTAATATTTACATAAATTAAACCTCACCAACATGATAAGCAATCCAAATTGTTGAGACTTATGTTTCCGAAAAGAGTTTTACACAACGATTGACCGTCTAGTTTGACCGGTGATATCACGAACTATACAATATATGATAATTTTATGTTTGTGTATATATATGTATATATACATATTTAACATGATTAATGAATGTTTTAATATCTCATTTTGTATTAATAACAATAAGTTACAAGTATATTTTGAAACTACTAACTTAAGTTTTAAAACGATAACCATACGTAACGTTATTTGACATAAATACTTAAGACTTATAATGTTTATACATATATCGTATAAGTAATGTATTTAATCACTTTTAAGAACTTAAATACATAAAATCATATAAGTGTATTCACAAAAGATAGCTATATTTGAATCCTCATTCCATTTTTCACAAAATTTCTATACGTATATCTAGAGTATTTGTACTCGTATCATACCTAGCTTCTAGATGTATTTACTATTGGTATATACCAATAGGAAATACCAATGATCAGCCATGAATGATTAAGGGACATGATAACAACTTGTGGGAACCATCTTTAGTCATTAATCAAGACTTATTTGTAACAAAACAAAGTTATACATATCATGTATCTATATATCACGTTTGTATATGTGTATATATATACATGCTCATTTCCATTTTCTTCACTAGATCACTAACTCTAAAACACACACACTTATGAGCCTTAAACCCCTTAATCATCTCAGCTCACATCTATAGAAATCTAGCTCCAAAAACACTAGTTAAACACCATAAGAAAACCATACAAAAACACTTCAAGAAAACCCTCCAAGAACACCAACTTACTTCCAATCTTTCATCCACTTCAATCACCCTTTTTGTTCTAGCTTTTTACTTCTCTTTTACAGCAACTTCATCCAAGGAACTTGAGGTAGAATCTATGTTCATAACCTTATTCGATTCATATATATATAGCTATCATATTTTGTGGTATACAAGTTTAACAACAAGAACATAGTTTGAATGTTTTCAAACTTGTTTGCAAACTAAATAGATCCTTCTAACTTAACTTTTAAAATACTTCAAGACCTGTAATATAACTTATGTATATGCTAATTTAACAAGGTAAAACTTGGTTTACCAAAGTATAAGTATTTTTAGAAAAATGGTCATTAAATGATTTTGTTGTAACAAAAATGTTTAACTTCATATGTTTCACTAATGTTTCACCTATGCCGTATGATTTTGAATACAAACCAAGGTATTTACAGTTCATAGTCTTAAAGAAGAACTCGATCCAAGAAGATGGCAATTTGAATCAACGAAAACGGATTTGTAACGAAGAAACTATGACCGAAACAAAATTGGTTATCCAAGACTTAAATGACTTCGGGATTCATTGGAAAAATTTACATAAAATCACATACTTCTAAGATAACATGATATTTTATATATATGTACTTACAATTCAATTTCATATGGTTCAGGATCACCCGTAAGCAACACGAGAAGATTAATCATAAGATCCCATGATTGTACGCAACACGTCATTTGACAACACCGGTACTTTATGTACGCAACACGTCATTTGACAACACCGGTACCATGGGTCAAGATTAATCTCGACCAATACATATACGATGGGGTTTTATTTATTTCGTTGGGGGTTTTATTTATTTCATTGCGGGTATATTAAACATCTAAAAATGAACCATTAAAATTGAATTACTAACATCGAAATGCTAACTACGGACTAAGGAAATATTCAAAATATTAAAAGTATAACAAGTATATATATATATAACGTTTGTTTTAAAATGAAAACATATTGATATATTATATATGGATAGGTTCGTGATATCAACCGGAAGACCGAGTCAAATTATATATATCATCAAGACAAGAGTGAGTATATAGTCCCACTTTTAAACTCTAAATATTTCGGGATGAGAATACATGTATTTTATGTTTTACGTTATGGATACAAGTAACTGAAAATATATTCTACGTTGAGTTGTACCACTGGCATACTTCCCTGTAGCTTGGTAACTAATATTTACAGCGGTATTGTAAACGCGAATCCTGTTGATAGATCTATCGGGCCTGACAACCCCAACCGGACTGGACGACCAGTATTCAACGGTTGCACAGTACTTCGTTTTGTGACTACACTTGGTACGGTGTAGTAAGATTTCATATTAAAGGGAATATGCGACGTGATTAAATGTTAAGTATGGTTACCAAGTGCTCAACCACTTAGAATATTTTTATGAAAATGTTTATATATGAAATCTTGTGGTCTATATATATATATTGCTGCCGGCACTAAACCTATATCTCACCAACTTTATGTTGACCTTTTAAAACATGTTTATTCTCAGGTGATTTCTAAAGCTTCCGCTGCATCATGTTGGATCTAACCAGGATCTTGCGTACGCATGTTTGTGTCAAAAATAAAACTGCATATCCGAGATGTTGTACTGTAAAATATGCTAGAAACCGTGTTGTTATTATCATTTGTAAAGTTTGTAAGTCGAAGATTATCGCTAAACGATAATCATCTTTTTATTGTCTAAAGCTTGTAACAAAAATAACGGTTGTGGTTTGTAATGTATAATATATGCAGTTTCTTTTAAAAATGTCGCATATAGAGGTCAATACCTCGCAATGAAATCATACGTTATCTAACACGTTCTTATGGTTAAGGACGGGTTATGACACCGAATGATGTTATGAACATCATTACTACCTCAGGTTTTGTGGATAAACCTACTGGAAATGAGAAAAATAGATCTAGCTTCAAAGGATCCTTGGATGGCTTGAAAGTTCTTGAAGTAGAATCATGACACGAAAACAAGTTCAAGTAAGATTTCCACTCGAAATAAGATAGTTAAAGTTATAGAAATTGAATTAAAGTTTGAATATGAGTATTACCTTGTATTAGAAAGATATCTTACTGTAAATAAGAAAGATTTCTTGAAATTGGATGATCACTCAAAGTGAATTTTCAAGGTTGGAAGTAAGCTAGCAAACTTGGAAGTTTTGTTGGTGTGTTCTTGAGTAGTTGTTTTATAACTTGGTTTATGTATGGATTTATGAACTAGATTGAGCTATATTTTGATGAAGATGATGAAGAAAACTTAGAACAAAGGAAGAACACTTGAGAGAGATGAGTTTGATTCAATAAAATTTGAAAATGAAAGTGTTTGTGTGTGATATCCTTCACGTGAAATGGGGTGTTCATAAAGGCTCCATTAGTTTGTAATCTTATGAGATATTTCATGCTAGATGTTAAATGATGGTTCCCACATGGTTAGGTGACTCACATAGGCTGCTAAGAGCTGATCATTGGAGTGTATATACCAATAGTAAATACATTTAGAAGCTGTGTTTTGTACGAGTACAAATACAAGTGCATACGAGTAGAATTGTTGATGAAAATGAATGAGGATGTAATTGTAAGCATTTTTGTTAAATAGAAGTACTTTGATAAGTGTCTTAAAGTCTTTAAAAAGTGTATGAATGCATACTAAAACACTACATGTATATACATTTTAACTGAGTCGTTAAGTCATCGTTAGTCGATACATGTAAGTGTTGTTTTGAAACCTTTAGGTTAACGATCTTGTTAACTGTTGTTAACCCATTGTTTATTATGTCAAATGAGATGTTAAATTATTACATTATCATGATATCATGATGTATTAATATATCTTAATGTGATATATATACATTAAATGTCGTTACAACGATAATCGTTACATATATGTCTCGTTTCGAAATCATTAAGTTAGTAGTCTTGTTTTTACATATGTAGTTCATTATTAATACACTTAATGACATGATTACTTATCATTTATCATGATTAAACATAGTGTAACAATATCTTAATATGATTCATATGTATTTAGTAAGACGTTGTTATAACGATAATCGTTATATATATCGTTTTCGAGTTTCTTAATTCACTAGTCTCATTTTTGTGTATATAACTCATTGTTAATATACCTAATGGGATACTTACTTATCATAATATCATGTTAACTATATATATATAACCATATATATGACATCATTTAGTTTTTACAAGTTTTAACGTTCGTGAATCACCGGTCAACTTGGGTGGTCAATTGTCTATATAAAACCTATTTCAATTAATCAAGTCTTAACAAGTTTGATTGCTTAACATGTTGAAAACACTTAATCATGTAAATTTCAAATTCATTAAATATATATAAACATGGAAAAGTTCGGGTCACTACATCACCAACGTTTTTCGTTGACACTTTTCTATATGTTTTCTCAGGTCCTTAAACGCTATGTGATACATGCTTCCGCACTCTTTTTGATACTTGCTTGGATGTCGAGTATATATGCATACATGGATCATCTTTTGGATTACTTTCAAAATTGTGTCGCATAGGTTTCATTTGTACGTTAAACATTGTAATGTAACTAGTCGTGGAACTACCTTTGTAAACTTGAAACACTTTTACATTTGAAATGAATGAGACATATTTTGGTCAAACATCATTTTAAAGACTTATGACCACGTAACGGGACCTAAGTAGACGGCCCCATCAATGACGATTTTGTCGGGTAGCTACAGATGGTAACAGAGCGTTGGTTGTAGGGATTTAGAGTTCATTGTTGTCAACCCCGAGCCGTAGGGTACATTAGTGAGTCTAGACTACAACCGGCATATAGACTTGAAGTAGAAATTACTTGACTACTTGTGCATTTATACTCGAACTCTTCTATTCATATCTAACTTATATTCCATCTTAATCTCACGTTGTTTAATTTGATTGACACGCCACCTTGACTTCGTGAAATAATGTCGAATGCACATATGAATTAGGGTAATATAATTTCCGGGATTATATTACGGTGACTCATATGAACGTTCCGACATTATGACATAAAGAATTTAAGGCGAGTCAAGGAAAATTTTCTCTTTATCCTCATTCCATATCACGGTTAGTATTATTGAAAATACTAATCAACGATATTCTTGTGTTTTGAAGGAACAATGCCTCCTCGCCATGTACCACGCCATGAAACACCCGAACAAGCTCTATAACGAATGATAGCCACCGCCGTGGATGCGGCCATGGCCGGACACTCATCCAACAACAACAACAATAACAACAACCACACCAACAACAACAACAACAACAATGGAGCCGGTAACTCAAACGAGGGATGCTCCTATAAAGCTTTCATGTGGTGCAAACCTCACACCTTCGATGGAACCGGGGGACCGGTTGTGCTCACCCAATGGTTTGAGCAAACGGAAGCCGTATTTAGCATAAGCGGTTGTCGGGACCAAGACAAGGTCAAGTACTCCACTCACACTTTCGCCGGTGTCGCTCTCACTTGGTGGAACACCTATGTACAATCGGTGGGTACCGATGAAGCCCACACCCTCTCTTGGGCCGATTTAAAGGAAAAGATGATCATCGAATATTTCCCTCGCGAAGAAACCCGAAAGCTCGAACAAGAGCTAAGAACTTTAAAAGCGGTCGGAAACGATCTCAAGGCTTATAATCAACGATTTTCCGAATTAGCCTTGATGTACCCAAACCTTGTGAACCCCGAGTCTTCAAGGGTTGAACTTTACATGGATGGTCTTCCAAAGAGCATCAAACATGGGGTAATGTCATCCAAACCCACTAATCATCAAGAAGCTTTGAACATGGCCCGCAAATTGGTAGAAATGATGGACGAAATCGTAGTACCGGCACCTAAAGCCGAGGATAAGTCGGGTAGCAACAAAAGAAAATGGGAAGCCACTCCATCAAGCAACTACAACAACAACTTCACCAAAAAGCCTTTCACCTCTGACGCCAAGAAAAGTTATGGCGGAAATAAACCTTTTTGCAACAAATGCCACAAACATCACTAAGGAGTGGTCATGTGGCCAATGATTGTAGAAGTGCCGCCCCCGTCTCTCAAAGGGGGCCCAATGCACCAAAACCGGGTGCTTGTTTTGAATGTGGCCAAATGGGTCATTTTAGAAATGCATGTCCGAAGAAGAAAGCTAACCCCAACACACGCGGCCGAGCTTTCAACATTAACGCCCAAGAGGCCCGAGATGACAATGAACTAGTCACGGGTACGTTTCTTCTCAACAAAACTTATGTTTCTTGCTTATTTGATTCGGGTGCCGATAAATTTTTTATATCCAAGACTTTGGTTCATACTCTTAGCACTCCATCACTCCCCCTAGATACTACTTATGCCATTGAGGTGGCCAACGGGAACCTATTGAGTGCCGACACATATTACCGGGGGTGTACGTTAAATATTTTGGGAAATGAGTTTGAAATTGACTTGATACCCATGGAACTAGGGAGCTTCGATGTAATAATGGGTATGAATTGGTTAGTCAAAATGAAATCTCACATTCTTTGCGATCTTAAGGCAATTCGGATTCCTATCGAGAACGGTGAACCCTTGATTGTCTATGGCGATAAGAGTTGCACCGGACTCAACCTCGTCTCGTACCTTAAAGTTAGAAAACTACTCCGTAAGGGTTGTTTTGCGATCCTTGCCCACGTTAAGAAAGTCGAGTCCGATGAGAAGCATATCGATGATGTGCCAATTGTTAGTGACTTTTCCGATGTATTTCCCGATGAATTGTCGGATCTTCCACCTCATCGATCGGTTGAATTCCAAATCGATCTTATTCCGAGAGCCGCACCCATAGCACGTACACCGTATAGACTTTCTCCATCTGAAATGCAAGAATTGAAAAGTTAAATTCAAGAACTACTTGACCGTGGTTTTATCCAACCTAGCCATTCACAATGGGGCGCTCCGATTTTATTCGTTAAGAAGAAAGATAGATCCCTACGAATGTTTATCGACTATCGTGAACTAAACAAATTAACGGTTAAGAACCGATACCCTCTTTAAGCAATCAAACTTGTTAAGACTTGATTAATTGAAATAGGTTTTATATAGACAATTGACCACCCAAGTTGACCGGTGATTCATGAACGTTAAAACTTGTAAAAACTGTATGATGTCATATATATGGATATATATATATATATATATATATATATATATATATATATATATATATATATATATATATATATATATATATATATATATATATAGTTAACATGGTGTTATGATAAGTAAACATATCATTAAGTATATTAACAATGAATTACATATGTAAAAACAAGACTACTAACTTAAGGATTTCGAAACGAGGCATATATGTAACGATTATCATTGTAACGACATTTAAATGTATATATATCATATTTAGATATATTAATATATCATAATATCATGATAATATAATAATTTAACATCTCATTAGATATAATAAATGATGGATTAACAACATTAAATGAGATCGTTAACTTAAAGGTTTCAAAACAACACTTACATGTAACGACTAACGATGACTTAACGACTCAGTTAAAATGTATATACATGTAGTGTATTTAGATGTATTAATATAATTTTGGAAGACTTCAAGACATATATCAAAACACTCATACTTAACGAAAATGGTTACAGTTACATTCCCATTCTTTTTTCATCAAGAATTCTAGTCGTATTCATACCCGTATTATACACAGCTTCTAGACGTACTTACTATGGGTATATACCAATAGGAACTAGCATGGAATTCCACTCTTGATTATGTCATGCATGACTAATCAATTTTAACTTCTACCATGAACTAGTCAACTAACTAGAACTCCTTTTAACCCCACTCACCACTCACCACTTACCACTCATCGTTCACTCTATTTCACTTCCAATTCTCTTTCTAATTCTCTCTCAACACACATACACACACACACACACACTCTTATGAATGAATTTTTCCAGTAGCTAATCATCATCTTCATCAAAAATTACTTCAAGAATCAAGCTATAATCATCTTAGGAAGAATACTTCAAGAACACTTCGAAAATCCTTTCAAGTTTACTAGTTTACTTCCAAGCTTTCTAATCCATTCCAAGTAATCATCTAAGATCAAGAAACCTTTGTTATTTACAGTAGGTTATCTTTCTTATTCAAGGTAATATTCATATTCAAACTTTGATTCAATTTCTATAACTATAAACTATCTTAATTCGAGTAAAAATCTTACTTGAACTTGTTTTGTGTCATGATCCTACTTCAAGAACTTTCAAGCCATACAAGATCCTTTGAAGCTAGATCATTTCTTGTCACTTCCAGTAGGTTTAACTGCTAAACTTGAGGCAGTAATGATGTTCATAACATCATTCGATTCACATATATAAAACTATCTTATTCGAAGGTTTAAACTCGTAATCACTAGAACATAGTTTAGTTAATTCTAAACTTGTTCACAAACAAAAGTTAATTCTTCTAGCTTGACTTTTAAAATCAACTAAACACATGTTCTATATCTATATGATATGCTAACTTAATGATTTAAAACCTGAAAACACGAAAAACACCGTAAAACTGGATATACGCCGTCGTAGTAACACCGCGGGCTGTTTTGGGTTAGTTAATTAAAAACTATGTTAAACTTTGATTTAAAAGTTGTTCTTCTGGGAAAATGATTTTTTTTAGAACATGAAACTATATCCAAAAATCATGGTTAAACTCAAAGTGGAAGTATGTTTTCCAAAATGGTCATCTAGACGTCGTTCTTTCGACTGAAATGACTACCTTTACAAAAACACTTGTAACCTGTGTTTTTGACTATAAACTTATACTTTTTCTGTATATATTCATAAACTTAAGTTCAATACGAAACCATAGCAATTGGATTCACTCAAAACAGATTTAAAACGAAAAAGTTATGGGTAAAACAAGATTGGATATTTTTGCTTGTTGTAGCTACGTGAAAATTGGTAACAAATCTATATTAATCATATCCTAGCTAACTCATATTGTATTATACATGTATTCTAATATATTATGTAATCTTGGGATACCATAGACACGTATGCAAATGTTTTGACATATCATATCGACCCATGTATATATGTTATTTGGAACAACCATAGACACTCTATATGCAGTAATGTTGGAGTTAGCTATACAGGGTTGAGGTTGATTCCAAATATATATATACTTTAAGTTGTGATCTAGCCTGAGACGTGTATACACTGGGTCGTGGATTGATTCAAGATAATATATATCGATTTATTTCTGTACATCTAACTATGGACAACTAGATGTAGGTTACTAACGAGGACAACTGACTTAATAAACTTAAAACAGTAAAACGTATTAAAAATGTTGTAAATATATTTTGAACATACTTTGATATATATATATACATATTTGTTATAGGTTCGTGAATCGACCAGTGGCCAAGTCTTACTTCCCGACGAAGTAAAAATCTGTGAAAGTGAGTTATAGTCTCACTTTTAAAATCTAATATTTTGGGATGAGAATACAAGCAATTTTATAAATATTTTACGAAATAGATACAAGTAAATGAAACTACTTTATATTGGTGAATGATCGAAGCCAATATGCCCATTTTTAGCTTGGTAGCCTAAGAATTTGGGAACAGACCCCCAAATTGACGCGAATCCTAAAGATAGATCTATCGGGCCCAACAAGCCCCATTCTGGAATTTGGAATGCTTTAGTACTTCGATTTTATCATGTCTGATGGGTGTCCCGGAATGATGGGGATATTCTTTATGCATCTTGTTAATGTCGGTTACCAGGTGTTCACCGTATGAATGATTTTTATCTTTATGTATGAGATGTATTGAAATATGAAATCTTGTGGTCTATTATTATGATTTGATAATATATAGGTTAAACCTATAACTCACCAACATTTTTGTTGACGTTTTAAGCATGTTTATTCTCAGGTGATTATTAAGATCTTCCACTGTTGCATACTAAAATAAGGACAAGATTTGGAGTCCATGCTTGTATGATATTATGTAAAAACTGCATTCAAGAAACTTATTTTTGATGTAATATATTCTTATGGTAAACCATTATGTAATGGTCGTGTGTAAACGGTATATTTTAGATTATCATTATTTGATAATCTACGTAATGCTTTTTAAACCTTTATCAATAAAATAAAGGTTATGGTTGTTTTAAAAATGAATGCAGTCTTTGAAAAACGTCTCATATAGAGGTCAAAACCTCGCGACGAAATCAATTAATATGGAATGTTCATAATGAATATGAACGGGACATTTCAGTTGGTATCAGAGCGTTGGTCTTAGAGAACCAGAAATTTGCATTAGTGTGTCTTATCGAGGTTGTTAGGATACATTAGTGAGTCTGGACTTCGACCGTATTTTCTTTAAAACGATTGCTTAACACTTTTGTTGGAAACTATATATTATTAACATGTAATTATTATGTGATATATTAACCTCTTAATGTGTTTGATATTGTGTGATAGATGTCTATCACTAGTACAAATCCCATCGACTCACCTAATAATAATGAAGAGTCGAATATACTTTGGGAATATTCACAAATTCTCGAAGAGGAACCGGAAGAGGAGGAACCAGAAGAAGAGGAACCGGAAGAAGAGGAACAGAAGAGGAGGAATCGGAAGAGGAGGAACCGGAAGAAGAAGAGGTTTCGGAGGAAGAAATATTGATACCTACAGTAAATAGTTTAAATAAAAGAAAATCCTCAACCAACGGACCAAAGTTAAAAATGGTCAATGGTGTTTCCGCCGAGGAAGCAAAATATTGGGAAGATTACCAATTTTCCGATGAATCGGATCCCGATGAGGATTCCGATGATGTTATAGAAATTACCTCGACCCAATTTAATATAGCAAAAGAAAATAATAAGGGAAAAGGTATAAAAATAGAGAAACCTGATTCCAACCCCGATGAGCTTTATATGTATCGGCAACATCCGTATTTCCTAAAGTGTAACAATAACCCGGGAACCTCTAAACCACCAGGTTTTTCTAAACCATTGTGGAAAATGACGGCTCGTATTAGAGGAACACCATATATCCCTAGAAAATTAGGAAAGCGAACCAAGTCCAAAGAAGAAGAAACCAGTGATTCAGATTAGGGAGTTGTAATCATGTTGTGTATTATATGTATTGTAGTGTGCTTGTACTTTTATGTTCTATGTAAAAATTGCTTGTATTGTTTGTTAATTATCTTTTATGAATCTAATCCTTGTCTATTTTACAGTATAAAAACAAAATGGACGTTAAGGGTAGACAACCGAATATTTTAGAAGACCTACAAGAGGATATGATTGAGGAAATCTTGTCTAGAGTCGGTCGGAATTCATCAGCACATTTAGTTATGACGAAATTAACTTGTCAAACATTTGAAAGACTTTCTAAAAATTCCTTAGTTTATAAAAGGCTTTCCTTTTATAGGTGGGGTATATCACATTGGGGAGACCGTAAGTTACGCCGTGTTTTCTTTAAAGCGTTAAATGTGGGGAACCCAAATGCAAATTTACGCTACGGGTTAAGAACCTATTTTGACTCAACATATCCCAACATAGAATTCGCGAGTTAGAAAGAGCTTCTAACATGCAACATAAAGAAGCATGTTATGCTTACGGGTTAGTGATGTTCGCTTCTTACTAAAGTGAGAAAAAGAACATCGGATTACAACTTTTAAATAAAACCTTTCCACAAGTGACGGATTCAGTAGTTGAGGTGAGAAACAAGGTTTTTAGATTGCTACGAGGCTGTTGGGCATTACGAAACCCTCGTCCTTTTGACGACATTACAACATGCTGCCTAGCCAATGGTCATAACGGTTACTTTCCACAAGATCAAGGATGGGAAGTCGTCTTAGTAAAAACAGAATGCATGACTTGTTTCTGGACTTATGAATTACGTGTCTTTATTTCTTTTGCTGAACGACTTGCGTATTAACTAGAATTGCCTTTATAGCTGCCGAGTAGCAAAGTTATTATGTGCTATATTTCATCCTATATGTATAATAGTGGTATTGTAAGTTTGTAAAATATTGTATAAATTTGAACGCGATATATTATTATAATCAGTTTTTTCATATAGAATTATAGTAGTTGAATTGTATATTAGCTACTAAGTATGAACTTAACGGGTAGGTACTACCCGAATTAAAACTATAAAACGCTAATATGAAGAAAAAGCTTTTATAAATGAGTTCATACTATGCTACGAAATACTATTGACTACTCTTAAAATTCTATATGATTAACTTAATTCTTTTGAGATATTTTTGAAGGAAATGGCACCGGCAACTCGTCAGAATTTGAACATGAGTGAGGAAGACTTTCGTGTTTTCCTAGCAGCAAACATAGCCGCAGTACAGGCTGCGATGCAAAATAACAATAACTCTGGATCTAGCAGTGGAACTAATTCCACAAGAAATCGTGTAGGATGCTCCTACAAAGAATTCACTGCCTGCAAACCTTTGGAATTTGATGGAACTGAAGGACCAATTGGATTGAAACGGTGGACTGAGAAAGTCGAATCGGTGTTTTCCATAAGTAAGTGTACTGAAGAGGACAAAGTTAAGTATGGTATACATACCTTCACAGGTACTACGTTAACGTGGTGGAACACCTATCTTGAACAGGTAGGGCAAAATGCTGCTTACGCACTACCGTGGTCGGCATTCAAGCAATTGATGAACGAGCAGTACCGTCCTAGAAACGAAGTCAATAAGCTCAAGGTAGAGCTTAGAGAGTTACGAACACAAGGGTTCGACATTACCACATATGAACGACGATTCACAGAGTTGTGCCTATTATGTCCAGGAACGTTCGAAGATGAAGAATAGAAAATTGACGCGTTTTTAAAAGGGTTACCAGTAAGGATTCAAGAAGATGTGGGTTCACACGAGCCCGCTTCCATACAAAAGGCAAGTTGAATGGCTTATAAACTCATAAATCAGATTGAGGGAAGAATTAAAGAGCAGGCAGCTGAAGAAGTCAACACGAAACAACTCAAGAGAAAGTGGGAAGAAACCAGTGACAAGGGTCACCAATACAACAACAACAACAACAACAATAATTACAACCACAACCGTAACAACAATCGCAACAATAACAGCAATCCCAACAATAACTATAATAAACATCCCAACAACAACACAACTACAACAACCGTTCCAACAACAATAACAATCCCAACAACAACCTAAATAACAACAACGGCAACAAAAACCAAAAATGCCAAAGGTGTGAAGAGTACCACCAGAATGGGTTCTGTAAGATATTTTGCACCAAGTGTAAAAGAACTGGCCATGGTGCAAAAAAGTGTGAGGTCTACGGACCAAAGTTTAACAGAACTAAAGGAACAAATAGTGGCGAAACAAGTAATGCCGCCTTTGTTTGTTATGGATGTGAAAACCGGGCCACATTAGAAGTAATTGCCCGAATCAGGGGAATACTAATGGGCAGGGCCGCGGAAGAGTTTTCAATATTAATACAGCAGAAGCGCAGGAAGACCCGGAGCTTGTTACGGGTACGTTTCTTATTGATAATAAATCTGCTTATGTTTTATTTGATTCGGGTGCGGATAGAAGCTATATGAGTAGAGATTTGTGTGCTAAGTTAAGTTGCCCATTGACGCCTTTGAATAGTAAATTTTTACTCGAATTACCAAACGGTAAATTATTTTCAGCAGATAATATATGTCGGGATAGATAAATTAAACTGGGGGATGAAACGTTTAAAATTGATTTAATACCAGTCGAGTTAGGGAGTTTTGATGTAATAATTGGTATGGACTGGTTGAAAAGGGTGAGAGCAGAGGTCGTTTGTTACAAAAATGCGATTCGCATTATGCGTGAAAAAGGAAAACCTTTAATGGTGTTCGGAGAAAAGAACAATGCGAAATTAAATCTTATTAGTAGTTTGAAGGCGCAAAAACTAATAAGAAAAGGTTGTTACATCATTCTAGCACACATCAAGGAAGTTAAACCTGAAGAAAAGAACATCAGTGATGTTCCTGTCGCAAAAGAATTTCCCGATGTATTTCTGAAAGAATTACCAGGATTACCCCCACATCGATCCGTTGAATTTCAAATAGACCTTGTACCAGGAGCTGCACCAATAGCTCGTGCTCCATACAGACTCGCACCCAGCGAAATGAAAGAATTACAAAGTCAATTACAGGAACTTTTAGAGCGTGGTTTCATTCGACCAAGTACATCACCATGGAGAGCTCCTGTTCTGTTTGTCAAGAAGAAATATGGTACATTTAGGTTGTGTATCGACTACCGAGAGTTGAACAAACTTACCATCAAGAACCGCTACCCACTACCGAGAATCGACGACTTATTTGATCAACTACAAGGCTCGTCGGTTTATTCGAAGATTGATTTACGTTCTGGGTATCATCAAATGTGGGTGAAGGAGGATGACATTCCAAAGACTGCTTTTAGGACGCGTTACGGACCTTACAAGTTTATGGTTATGCCATTTGGGTTGACTAACGCACCAGCTGTGTTCATGGACCTCATGAACCGAGTGTGTGGACCATACCTTGACAAGTTTGTCATTATTTTCATCGATGACATACTTATTTACTCAAAGAATGACCAAGAGCATGAAGAACATTTGAGAAAAGTGCTAGAGTTGTTAAAAAAAGAAAAACTATACGCTAAGTTTTCAAAGTGTGCATTTTGGTTGAAAGAAGTTCAATTCCTCGGTCACATAGTGAACAAATAAGGTATTCAAGTGGATCCGGCAAAGATTGAAACCGTTGAAAAGTGGGAAACCCCGAAAACTCCGAAACACATATGGCAATTTTTAGGGCTAGCTGGTTATTACAGGAGATTCATCCAAGATTTTTCCAAAATAGCAAAACCCTTGACTGCGTTAACGCATAAAGGGAGGAAATTTGAATGGAAGGATGAACAAGGAAAAAAGCGTTTCAATTGTTGAAGAAAAAGTTGACTACGCACCTATATTGTCATTACCTGAAGGGAATGATGATTTTGTGATATATTGTGACGCCTCAAAGCAAGGTCTCAGTTGTGTATTAATGCAACGAACGAAAGTAATTGCTTATGCGTCTAGACAATTGAAGATTCACGAGCAGAATTATACGACGCATGATTTGGAATTAGGCGCGGTTATTTTTGCATTAAAGACTTGGAGGCAATACTTATATGGGGTCAAACGTATTATATATACCGACCACAAAAGTCTTCAACACATATTTAATCAGAAACAACTGAACATGAGGCAGCGCAGATGGATTGAATTATTGAATGATTACGACTTTGAGATTCGTTACCACCCGGGGAAGGCAAATGTGGTAGCCGACGCCTTGAGCAGAAAGGACAGAGAACCTATTCGAGTAAAAGCTATGAATACAATGATTCACACTAACCTTACTACTCAAATAAAGGAGGCGCAACAAGGAGTTTTAAAAGAGGGAAACTTAAGGGATGAAATACCCAAAAGATCGGAGAAGCATCTTAATATTCGGGAAGACAGAACCCGGTATAGGGCTGAAAGAATTTGGGTACCAAAATTTGGAGATATAAGAGAAATGGTACTTAGAGAAGCTCATAAAACCAGATACTCAATACATCCTGGAATGGGAAAGATGTACAAGGATCTTAAGAAAAAATTTTGGTGGCCAGGTATGAAAGCCGATGTTGCTAAATATGTAGGAGAATGTTTGACGTGTTCTAAGGTCAAAGCTAAGCATCAGAAATCGTCAGGTCTACTTCAACAACCCGAAATCCCGGAATGAAAATGGAAAAACATTACCATGGATTTCATCACTAAATCACCAAGGACTGCAAGTGGTTTTGATACTATTTGGGTAATAGTTGATCGTCTCACCAAATCAGCACACTTTCTGCCAATAAGAGAAGATGAAAAGATGGAGAGGTTAGCACGACTGTATTTGAAGGAAGTCGTCTCCAGACATGGAATACCAATCTCTATTATCTCTGATAGGGATGGCAGATTTATTTCAAGATTCTGGCAGACATTACAGCAAGCATTAGGAACTCGTCTAGACATGAGTACTGCCTATCATCCACAAACTGATGGTCAGAGCGAAAGGACCATACAAACGCTCGAAGACATGCTACGAGCATGTGTTATTGATTTCGGAAACAGTTGGGATCGACATCTACCGTTAGCAGAATTTTCCTACAACAACAGCTACTATTCAAGCATTGAGATGGCACCGTTTGAAGCACTTTATGGTAGAAAGTGCAGGTCTCTGATTTGTTGGAGTAAAGTGGGGGATAGACAGATTACGGGTCCGGAGATAATACAAGAAACTACCGAGAAGATCATCCAAATTCAACAACGGTTGAAAACTGCCCAAAGTCGGCAAAAGAGCTATGCGGACATTAAAAGAAAAGATATAGAATTTGAAATTGGAGAGATGGTCTGAAATGTCCCGTTCTTATTGATTAAAAACGTTCCATATTAATTGATTTCGTTGCGAGGTTTTGACCTCTATATGAGACGTTTTTCAAAGACTGCATTCATTTTAAAACAAACCATAACCTTTATTTCATCAATAAAGGTTTAAAAAGCTTTACGTAGATTATCAAATAATGATAATCTAAAATATCCTGTTTACACACGACCATTACATAATGGTTTACAATACAAATATGTTACAACAAAATAAGTTTCTTGAATGCAGTTTTTACACAATATCATACAAGCATGGACTCCAAATCTCGTCCTTATTTAAGTATGCGACAGCGGAAGCTCTTAATAATCACCTGAGAATAAACATGCTTAAAACGTCAACAAAAATGTTGGTGAGTTATAGGTTTAACCTATATATATCAAATCATAATAATAGACCACAAGATTTCATATTTCAATACACATCCCATACATAGAGATAAAAATCATTCATATGGTGAACACCTGGTAACCGACATTAACAAGATGCATATATAAGAATATCCCCATCATTCCGGGACACCCTTCGGATATGATATAAATTTCGAAGTACTAAAGCATCCAGTACTTTGGATGGGGTTTGTTAGGCCCAATAGATCTATCTTTAGGATTCGCGTCAATTAGGGTGTCTGTTCCCTAATTCTTAGATTACCAGACTTAATAAAAAGGGGCATATTCGATTTCGATAATTCAACCATAGAATGTAGTTTCACGTACTTGTGTGTATTTTGTAAATCATTTATAAAACCTGCATGTATTCTCATCCCAAAAATATTAGATTTTAAAAGTGGGACTATAACTCACTTTCACAGATTTTTACTTCGTCGGGAAGTAAGACTTGGCCACTGGTTGATTCACGAACCTATAACAATATATACATATATATCAAAGTATGTTCAAAATATATTTACAACACTTTTAATATATATTGATGTTTTAAGTTTATTAAGTCAGCTGTCCTCGTTAGTAACCTACAACTAGTTGTCCACAGTTAGATGTACATAAATAAATCGATAAATATTATCTTGAATCAATCCATGACCCAGTGTATACGTATCTCAGTATTGATCACAACTCAAACTATATATATTTTGGAATTAACCTCAACCCTGTATAGCTAACTCCAACATTCACATATAGAGTGTCTATGGTTGTTCCGAAATATATATAGATGTGTCGACATGATAGGTCGAAACATTGTATACGTGTCTATGGTATCTCAAGATTACATAATATACAATACAAGTTGATTAAGTTATGGTAGGAATAGATTTGTTACCAATTTTCACGTAGCTAAAATGAGAAAAATTATCCAATCTTGTTTTACCCATAACTTCTTCATTTTAAATCCGTTTTGAGTGAATCAAATTGCTATGGTTTCATATTGAACTCTATTTTATGAATCTAAATAGAAAAAGTATAGGTTTATAGTCGAAAAAATAAGTTACAAGTCGTTTTTGTAAAGGTAGTCATTTCAGTCGAAAGAACGACGTCTGGATGACCATTTTAGAAAACATACTTCCACTTTGAGTTTAACCATAATTTTTGGATATAGTTTCATGTTCATAATAAAAATAATTTTCTCAGAATAACAACTTTTAAATCAAAGTTTATCATAGTTTTTAATTAACTAACCCAAAACAGCCCGCGGTGTTACTACGACGGCGTAAATCCGGTTTTACGGTGTTTTTCGTGTTTCCATGTTTTAAATCATTAAGTTAGCATATCATATAGATATAGAACATGTTTTTAGTTGATTTTAAAAGTCAAGTTAGAAGGATTAACTTTTGTTTGCGAACAAGTTTAGAATTAACTAAACTATGTTCTAGTGATTACAAGTTTAAACCTTCGAATAAGATAGCTTTATATGTATGAATCGAATGATGTTATGAACATCATTACTACCTTAAGTTCCTTGGATAAACCTACTGGAAAAGAGAAAAATGGATCTAGCTTCAACGGATCCTTGGATGGCTCGAAGTTCTTGAAGCAGAATCATGACACGAAAACAAGTTCAAGTAAGATCATCACTTGAAATAAGATTGTTATAGTTATAGAAATTGAACCAAAGTTTGAATATGATTATTACCTTGTATTAGAATGATAACCTACTGTAAGAAACAAAGATTTCTTGAGGTTGGATGATCACCTTACAAGATTGGAAGTGAGCTAGCAAACTTGAAAGTATTCTTGATTTTATGTAACTAGAACTTGTAGAATATATGAAGAACACTTAGAACGTGAAGATAGAACTTGAGAGAGATCAATTAGATGAAGAAAATTGAAGAATGAAAGTGTTTGTAGGTGTTTTTGGTCGTTGGTGTATGGATTAGATATAAAGGATATGTAAATTTGTTTTCATGTAAATAAGTCATGAATGATTACTCATATTTTTGTAATTTTATGAGATATTTCATGCTAGTTGCCAAATGATGGTTCCCACATGTGTTAGGTGACTCACATGGGCTGCTAAGAGCTGATCATTGGAGTGTATATACCAATAGTACATACATCTAAAAGCTGTGTATTGTACGAGTACGAATACGGGTGCATACGAGTAGAATTGTTGATGAAACTGAACGAGGATGTAATTGTAAGCATTTTTGTTAAGTAGAAGTATTTTGATAAGTGTATTGAAGTCTTTCAAAAGTGTATAAATACATATTAAAACACTACATGTATATACATTTTAACTGAGTCGTTAAGTCATCGTTAGTCGTTACATGTAAGTGTTGTTTTTAAACCTTTAGGTTAACGATCTTGTTAAATGTTGTTAACCCAATGTTTATAATATCAAATGAGATTTTAAATTATTATATTATCATGTATGAATATCTCTTAATATGATATATATACATTAAATGTCTTTACAACGATAATCGTTACATATATATCTCGTTTAAAAATCATTAAGTTAGTAGTCTTGTTTTTACATATGTTTGTTAATATACTTAATGATATGTTTACTTATCATAGTATCATGTTAACTATATATATATCCATATATATGTCATCATATAGTTTTTACAAGTTTTAACGTTCGTGAATCACCGGTCAACTTGGGTGGTCAATTGTCTATATGAAACATATTTCAATTAATCAAGTCTTAACAAGTTTGATTGCTTAACATGTTGGAAACATTTAATCATGTAAATATCAATCTCAATTAATATATATAAACATGGAAAAGTTCGGGTGACTACAGTACCTACCCGTTAAATAAATTTCGTCCCGAAATTTTAAGCTGTTGAAGGTGTTGACGAATCTTCTGGAAATAGATGCGGGTATTTCTTCTTCATCTGATCTTCACGCTCCCAGGTGAACTCGGGTCCTCTACGAGCATTACATCGAACCTTAACAATTGGTATCTTGTTTTGCTTAAGTCTTTTAACCTCACGATCCATTATTTCGACGGGTTCTTCGATGAATTGGAGTTTTTAGTTGATTTGGATTTCATCTAACGGAATAGTGAGATCTTCTTTAGCAAAACATTTCTTCAAATTTGAGACGTGGAAAGTGTTATGTACAGCCGCGAGTTGTTGAGGTAACTCAAGTCGGTAAGCTACTGGTCCGACACGATCAATAATCTTGAATGGTCCAATATACCTTGGATTTAATTTTCCTCGTTTACCAAATCGAACAATGCCTTTCCAAGGTGCAACTTTAAGCATGACCATCTCTCCAATTTCAAATTCTATATCTTTTGTTTTAATGTCAGCGTAGCTCTTTTGTCGACTTTGGGCGGTTTTCAACCGTTGTTGAATTTGGATGATCTTCTCGGTAGTTTCTTGTATAATCTCCGGACCCGTAATCTGTCTATCCCCCACTTCACTCCAACAAATCGGAGACCTGCACTTTCTACCATAAATTGCTTCAAATGGCGCCATCTCAATGCTTGAATGGTAGCTGTTGTTGTAGGAAAATTCTGCTAACGGTAGATGTCGATCCCAACTGTTTCCGAAATCAATAACACATGCTCGTAGCATGTCTTCAAGCGTTTGTATCGTCCTTTCGCTCTGCCCATCAGTTTGTGGATGATAGGCAGTACTCATGTCTAGACGAGTTCCTAATGCTTGATGTAATGTCTGCCATAATCTTGAAATAAATCTGCCATCCCTATCAGAGATAATAGAGATTAGTATTCCATGTCTGGAGACGACTTCCTTCAAATACAGTCGTGCTAACTTCTCCATCTTGTCATCTTCTCTTATTGGCAGGAAGTGTGCTGATTTGGTGAGACGATCAACTATTACCCAAATAGTATCAAAACCACTTGCAGTCCTTGGCAATTTAGTGATAAAATCCATGGTAATGTTTTCCCATTTCCATTCTGGGATTTCGGGTTGTTGAAGTAGACCTGATGGTTTCTGATGCTCAGCTTTGACCTTAGAACACGTCAAACATTCTCCTACGTATTTAGCAACATCGGCTTTCATACCCGGCCACCAAAAATATTTCTTGAGATCCTTGTACATCTTCCCCGTTCCAGGATGTATTGAGTATCTGGTTTTATGAGCTTCTCTAAGTACCATTTCTCTCATATCTCCAAATTTTGGTACCCAAATCCTTTCAGCCCTATACCGGGTTCCGTCTTCCCGAATATTAAGATGCTTCTCCGATCCTTTGGGTATTTCATCCTTTAAATTTCCCTCTTTTAAAACTCCTTGTTGCGCCTCCTTTATTTGAGTAGTAAGGTTATTATGAATCATTATATTCATAGATTTTACTCGAATGGGTTCTCTGTCCTTCCTGCTCAAGGCATCGGCTACCACATTTGCCTTCCCCGGGTGGTAACGAATCTCAAAGTCGTAATCATTCAATAATTCAATCCACCTACGCTGCCTCATATTCAGTTGTTTCTGATTAAATATGTGTTGAAGACTTTTGTGGTCGGTATATATAATACTTTTGACCCCATATAAGTAGTGCCTCCAAGTCTTTAATGCAAAAACAACCGCGCCTAATTCCAAATCATGCGTCGTATAATTTTGTTCGTGAATCTTCAATTGTCTAGACGCATAAGCAATCACCTTCGTTCGTTGCATTAATACACAACCGAGACCTTGCTTTGATGCATCACAATAAATCACAAAATCATCATTCCCTTCAGGCAATGACAATATAGGTGCCGTAGTTAGCTTTTTCTTCAATAACTGAAACGCTTTCTTTTGTTCATCATTCCATTCAAATTTCTTCCCTTTATGCGTTAATGCAGTCAAGGGTTTTGCTATTCTGGAAAAGTCTTGGATGAACCTTCTGTAGTAACCAGCTAGTCCCAAAAACTGGCGTATGTGTTTCGGAGTTTTTGGGGTTTCCCACTTTTCAACAGTTTCTATCCTTGTCGGATCCACCTTAATACCTTCTTTGTTCACTATGTGACCGAGGAATTGAACTTCTTCCAACCAAAATGCACACTTTGAAAACTTAGCGTACAATTCTTCCTTCCTCAATACTTCTAACACCTTTCTCAAATGTTCACCATGTTCTTGGTCATTCTTTGAGTAAATAAGTATGTCATCAATGAAAACAATGACAAACTTGTCAAGGTATGGTCCACACACTCGGTTCATAAGGTCCATGAACACAGCTGGTGCATTAGTTAAACCAAACGGCATGACCATAAACTCGTAATGACCGTAACGTGTTCTGAAAGCAGTCTTTGGAATATCATCTTCTTTCACCCGCATTTGATGATACCCGGAACGTAAGTCAATCTTTGAATAAACAGACGAGCCTTGTAGTTGATCAAATAAGTCGTCGATTCGCGGTAGTAGGTAGCGGTTCTTGATGGTAAGTTTGTTCAACTCTCGGTAGTCGATACACAACCTGAATGTACCATCTTTCTTCTTGACAAACAAAACAGGAGCTCCCCACGGTGATGTGCTTGGTCGAATGAAACCACGCTCTAAAAGTTCTTGTAATTGGCTTTGCAGTTCTTTCATCTCGCTGGGTGCGAGTCTGTAAGGAGCACGAGCTATTGGTGCAGCTCCTGGTACAAGATCTATTTGAAATTCAACGGATCGATGTGGGGGTAATCCCGGTAATTCTTTCGGAAATACATCGGAAAATTCTTTTGCAATGGGAACATCATTGATGCTCTTTTCTTCAATTTGTACTTTCTCGATGTGTACTAGAACAGCATAGCAACCTTTTCTTATTAGTTTTTGTGCCTTCAAATTACTAATAAGATGTAGCTTCGTGTTGCCCTTTTCTCCGTACACCATTAAGGGTTTTCCTTTTTCTCGTATAATGCGAATTGCATTTTTGTAACAAACGATCTCTGCTTTCACTTCTTTCAACCAGTCCATACCGATTATCACATCAAAACTCCCTAACTCTACTGGTATCAAGTCAATCTTAAATGTTTCGCTAAGCAGTTTAATTTCTCGATTCCGACATATATTATCTGCTGAAATTAATTTACCATTTGCTAATTCGAGTAAAAATTTACTATCCAAAGGCGTCAATGGACAACTTAATTTAGCACAAAAATCTCTACTCATATAGCTTCTATCCGCACCCGAATCAAATAAAACGTAAGCAGATTTATTGTCAATAAGAAACGTACCCGTAACAAGCTCCGGGTCTTCATGTGCCTCTGCCGCATTAATATTGAAAACTCTTCTGCGGCCTTGTCCATTCGTGTTCTCCTGGTTCGGGAAATTTCTAATAATGTGGCCCGGTTTTCCACATTTATAACAAACTACATTGGCATAACTTGCTCCGACACTACTTGCTCCGCCATTACTCGTTCCGACACCATTTGTTCCTTTCGTTCTATTAACCCCTGGTCCGTAGACCTCACACTTCACCGCGCTATGACCATTTCTTTTACACTTGTTGCAAAATTTGGTGCAGAACCCCGAGTGATACTTTTCACACCTTTGGCATAGCTGCTTCTGATTGTTGTTGTTGTTGCGGTTATTATTGTTGTTGGGATGATTGTTGTAGTTGCTGTTGTTGTTGTTGTTGTTGTTGTTGTTGTTGTTGTTGGGCCGTTTGTTGTAGTTGCGATTGATGTTGCGATTGTTGGGATAATTGTTGCGATTATTGTTGTAATTGCTGTTGTTGTTGTATTGGTGATTCTTATCACCGTTTTCCTCCCACTTTCTTTTGACTTGCTTCACATTGGTCTCTTCAGCAGTCTGTTCTTTAATTCTTTCTTCAATCTGGTTCACTAGTTTGTGAGCCATTCTACATGCCTGTTGTATGGAGGCGGGCTCGTGTGAACTTATATCTTCTTGGATTCTTTCCGGTAATCCTTTCACAAACACGTCGATCTTCTCTTCCTCATCTTCGAATGCTCCCGGACACAATAGACACAATTCTGTGAATCGTCTTTCGTACGTGGTAATATCAAATCCTTGGGTTCGTAACCCTCTAAGTTCTGTCTTGAGCTTATTGACCTCGGTTCTGGGACGGTATTTCTCGTTCATCAAGTGCTTGAATGCTGACCACGGTAGTGCGTACGCATCGTCTTATCCCACTTGCTCTAGATAGGTATTCCACCATGTTAATGCAGAACCTGTGAAAGTATGCATAGCGTACTTCACTTTGTCCTCTTCAGTACACTTACTTATGGCAAACACCGATTCGACCTTCTCGGTCCACCGTTTCAATCCGATCGGTCCTTCGGTTCCATTAAATTCCAAAGGTTTGCAGGCAGTGAATTCTTTGTAGGTGCATCCTACACGATTTCCTGTATTGCTAGATCCAAGGTTATTGTTGGTATGTAGCGCAGCCTGTACTGCGGCTATGTTTGAAGCTAGAAAAGTACGGAATTCCTCTTCATTCATATTCACGGTGTGTCGAGCAGTCGGTGCCATTTCCTTCAAAATAGTCAAATGGAACAAGTTAATCATACAGAATATTAAGAGTAGTTAATAGTATTTCGTAGCATAATATGAACTCATTTATAAAAGCTTTTTCTTCATATTAGCGTTTTATAAGTTTAAATTCGGGTAGTACCTACCCGTTAAGTTCATACTTAGTAGCTAATATACAATTCAACTACTACAATTCTATATGAAAAACTGATTATAATAATATTTCGCGTTCAAACTTTTACACAATATTTTACAAACTTACAATACCGCTTATTTTACATATGGCATGAAATATAGCACACAATAAATTTGATACAAGATGGTTGTGAAGATAATTCTAGCTAGTACACAAGTCGTTCAGCAAAGGCAATAAAGACACGTAATTCATACGTCCAGAAACAAGTCATGCATTCTGGTTTTACTAGGATTACTTCCCATCCTTGGTCTTGTGGAACATAACCGTTATGGCCGTTGATAAGACAGCGTGTTGTAACGTCGTCAAAGGGACGAGGGTTACGTAATGTCCAACAGTCCCGTAACAATCTAAAAACCTCATTTCTTACCCCAATTACCGACTCCGTCACTTGTGGGAACGTTTTGTTTAATAGTTGTAGCCCGATGTTCTTGTTCTCACTTTGGTGAGAAGCGAACATTACTAATCCGTAAGCATAACATGCTTCTTTATGTTGCATGTTAGCCGCTTTTTCTAAATCACGAAGTCCAATATTCGGATATATTGAGTCAAAATAATTTCTTAACCCATTGCGTAAAATAGCATTTGGGTTCCCCGCAATATATGCGTCAAAGTAAACACATCGTAACTTATGGATTTCCCAATGTGATATCCCCCATCTTTCGAACGAAAGTCTTTTATAAACCAAGGCATTCTTGGAACGTTCTTCGAATGTCTTACAAACTGATCTCGCCTTAAATAGTTGTGCCGAAGAATTCTGACCGACTCTAGACAAGATTTCATCAATCATGTCTCCGGGTAGGTCTCTTAAAATATTGGGTTGTCTATCCATTTTGTGTTTTTATACTGTAAAACAGACAAGAGTTAGATTCATAAAAAAAAATACTTATTAATACAAGCAATTTTTACATATATCATAAAGCATAAGCACACTATATTACATATATTAGACCACACGAATACAACTCTCTTATTCCGACTCGCTTGTTTCTTCTTCTTTGGTTTTGGTTCGTTTTGTCAAGTTTCTAGGGATATATGATGTTCCCCTAATACGAACCGTAATTTTCTACATTGGTTTAGAAAAACCTGGTGGTTTAGAGGTTCCCGGGTCATTGTTACAACTTAAGGACTTTGGGGGTTGACGATACATATAAAGTTCATCGGGGTTGGAATTAGATTTCTCTATTTTTATGCCCTTTCCCTTATTATTTTCTTTTGCCTTTTTAAATTCAGTTGGTGTAATTTCTATAACATCATCGGAATTCTCGTCAGAATCCGATTCATCGGAGAATTGGTAATCCTCCCAATATTTTGCTTCCTTAGCGGAAACACCATTGACCATAATTAACCTTGGTCAGTTGGATGAGGATTTTCTTTTACTTAACCTTATTTATTATTTCCTCCACCGGTTCTATTTCTTCATCCGGTTCCGATTCTTCTTCCGGTTCTGATTCTTCTTCTGGTTCCGACTCTTCTTCCGGTTCCTCTTCGGGAACTTGTGAATCAGTCCACGAATCATTCCAATTTACATTTGACTCTTCATTATTATTAGGTGAGTCAATGGGACTTGTTCTAGAGGTAGACATCTATCACATAATATCAAACGCGTTAAGAGATTAATATATCACATAATATTCACATGTTAAAAATATATAGTTTCCAACAAAATTTGTTAAGCAATCATTTTTCAAGTAAACACGGTCGAAGTCCAGACTCACTAATGCATCCTAACAAACTCGATAAGACACACTAATGAAAAATTCTGGTTCTCTAAGACCAACGCTCGGATACCAACTGAAATGTCCCGTTCTTATTGATTAAAAATGTTCCATATTAATTGATTTCGTTGCGAGGTTTTGACCTCTATATGAGACGTTTTTCAAAGACTGCATTCATTTTAAAACAAACCATAACCTTTATTTCATCAATAAAGGTTTAAAAAGCTTTACGTAGATTATCAAATAATGATAATCTAAAATATCATGTTTACACACGACCATTACATAATGGTTTACAATACAAATATGTTACAACAAAATAAGTTTCTTGAATGCAGTTTTTACACAATATCATACAAGCATGGACTCCAAATCTCGTCCGTATTTAAGTATGCGACAGCGGAAGCTCTTAATAATCACCTGAGAATAAACATGCTTAAAATGTCAACAAAAATGTTGGTGAGTTATAGGTTTAACCTATATATATCAAATCATAATAATAGACCACAAGATTTCATATTTCAATACACATCCCATACATAGAGATAAAAATCATTCATATGGTGAACACCTGGTAACCGACATTAACAAGATGCATATATAAGAATATCCCCATCATTCCGGGACACCCTTCGGATATGATATAAATTTCGAAGTACTAAAGCATCCGGTACTTTGGATGGGGTTTGTTAGGCCCAATAGATCTATCTTTAGGATTCGCGTCAATTAGTTTGTCCGTTCCCTAATTCTTAGATTACCAGACTTAATAAAAAGGGGCATATTCGATTTCGATAATTCAACCATAGAATGTAGTTTCACGTACTTGTGTCTATTTTGTAAATCATTTATAAAACCTGCATGTATTCTCATCCCAAAAATATTAGATTTTAAAAGTGGGACTATAACTCACTTTCACCGATTTTTACTTCGTCGGGAAGTAAGACTTGGCCACTGGTTGATTCACGAACCTATAACAATATATACATATATATCAAAGTATGTTCAAAATATATTTACAACACTTTTAATATATATTGATGTTTTAAGTTTATTAAGTCAGCTGTCCTCGTTAGTAACCTACAACTAGTTGTCCACAGTTAGATGTACATAAATAAATCGATAAATATTATCTTGAATCAATCCACGACCCAGTGTATACGTATCTCAGTATTGATCACAACTCAAACTATATATATTTTGGAATCAACCTCAACCCTGTATAGCTAACTCCAACATTCACATATAGAGTGTCTATGGTTGTTCCGAAATATATATAGATGTGTCGACATGATAGGTCGAAACATTGTATACGTGTCTATGGTATCTCAAGATTACATAATATACAATACAAGTTGATTAAGTTATGGTAGGAATAGATTTGTTACCAATTTTCACGTAGCTAAAATGAGAAAAATTATCCAATCTTGTTTTACCCATAACTTCTTCATTTTAAATCCGTTTTGAGTGAATCAAATTGCTATGGTTTCATATTGAACTCTATTTTATGAATCTAAATAGAAAAAGTATAGGTTTATAGTCGAAAAAATAAGTTACAAGTCGTTTTTGTAAAGGTAGTCATTTCAGTCGAAAGAACGACGTCTAGATGACCATTTTAGAAAACATAATTCCACTTTGAGTTTAACCATAATTTTTGGATATAGTTTCATGTTCATAATAAAAATCATTTTCTCAGAATAACAACTTTTAAATCAAAGTTTATCATAGTTTTTAATTAACTAACCCAAAACAGCCCGCGGTGTTACTACGACGGCGTAAATCCGGTTTTACGGTGTTTTTCGTGTTTCCAGGTTTTAAATCATTAAGTTAGCATATCATATAGATATATAACATGTGTTTAGTTGATTTTAAAAGTCAAGTTAGAAGGATTAACTTTTGTTTGCGAACAAGTTTAGAATTAACTAAACTATGTTCTAGTGATTACAAGTTTAAACCTTCGAATAAGATAGCTTTATATGTATGAATCGAATGATGTTATGAACATCATTACTACCTTAAGTTCCTTGGATAAACCTACTGGAAAAGAGAAAAATGGATCTAGCTTCAACGGATCCTTGGATGGCTCGAAGTTCTTGAAGCAGAATCATGACACGAAAACAAGTTCAAGTAAGATCATCACTTGAAATAAGATTGTTATAGTTATAGAAATTGAACCAAAGTTTGAATATGATTATTACCTTGTATTAGAATGATAACCTACTGTAAGAAACAAAGATTTCTTGAGGTTGGATGATAACCTTACAAGATTGGAAGTGAGCTAGCAAACTTGAAAGTATTCTTGATTTTATGTAACTAGAACTTGTAGAATATATGAAGAACACTTAGAACTTGAAGATAGAACTTGAGAGAGATCAATTAGATGAAGAAAATTGAAGAATGAAAGTGTTTGTAGGTGTTTTTGGTCGTTGGTGTATGGATTAGATATAAAGGATATGTAATTTTGTTTTCATGTAAATAAGTCATGAATGATTACTCATATTTTTGTAATTTTATGAGATATTTCATGCTAGTTGCCAAATGATGGTTCCCACATGTGTTAGGTGACTCACATGGGCTGCTAAGAGCTGATCATTGGAGTATATATACCAATAGTACATACATCTAAAAGTTGTGTATTGTACGAGTACGAATACGGGTGCATACGAGTAGAATTGTTGATGAAACTGAACGAGGATGTAATTGTAAGCATTTTTGTTAAGTAGAAGTATTTTGATAAGTGTATTGAAGTCTTTCAAAAGTGTATAAATACATATTAAAACACTACATGTATATACATTTTAACTGAGTCGTTAAGTCATCGTTAGTCGTTACATGTAAGTGTTGTTTTTAAACCTTTAGGTTAACGATCTTGTTAAATGTTGTTAACCCAATGTTTATAATATCAAATGAGATTTTAAATTATTATATTATCATGATATTATCATGTATGAATATCTCTTAATATGATATATATATATACATTAAATGTCTTTACAACGATAATCGTTACATATATATCTCGTTTAAAAATCATTAAGTTAGTAGTCTTGTTTTTACATATGTAGTTCATTGTTAATATACTTAATGATATGTTTACTTATCATAGTATCATGTTAACTATATATATATATCCATATATATGTCATCATATAGTTTTACAAGTTTTAACGTTCGTGAATCACCGGTCAACTTGGGTGGTCAATTGTCTATATGAAACATATTTCAATTAATCAAGTCTTAACAACTTTGATTGCTTAACATGTTGGAAACATTTAATCATGTAAGTATCAATCTCAATTAATATATATAAAATGGAAAAGTTCGGGTCACTACATGGTCATGCTTAAAGTTTCACCTTGGAAAGCCATTGTTCGATTTGGTAAACGGGGGAAATTAAATCCAAGGTATATTGGACCATTCAAGATTATTGATCGTGTCGGACCAGTTGCTTACCGACTTGAATTACCACAACAACTCGCGGCTGTACATAACACTTTTCACGTCTCAAATTTGAAGAAATGTTTTACTAAAGAAGATCTCACTATTCCGTTAGACGAAATCCAAATCAACGAAAAACTTCAATTCATCGAAGAACCCGTCGAAATAATGGATCGTGAGGTTAAAAGACTTAAGCAAAACAAGATACCAATTGTTAAATTTCTATGGAATGCTCGTAAAGGACCCAAGTTCACCTGGGAATGAGAAGATCAGATGAAGAAGAAATACCCGCACTTATTTCCAGAAGATACGTCAACACCTCCAACTGCTTAAAATTTCAGGACGAAATTTATTTAACGGGTAGGTACTGTAGTGACCCGAACTTTTCCATGTTTATATATATTAAATGAAATTGATATTTATATAATTAAGTGTTTCCAACATGTTAAGCAATCAAACTTGTTAAGACTTGCTTAATTGAATTAGGTTTTATATAGACAATTGACCACCCAAGTTGACCGGTGATTCACGAACGTTAAAACTTGTAAAAACTATATGATGTCATATATATGGATATATATATATATATAGTTAACATGGTGTTATGATAAGTAAACATATCATTAAGTATATTGACAATGAACTACATATGTAAAAAGAAGACTACTAACTTAAGGATTTCGAAACGAGGCATATATGTAACGATTATCATTGTAACGACATTTAAATATATATATATATCATATTTAGATATATTAATATATCATAATATCATGATAATATAATAATTTAACATCTCATTAGATATAATAAACAATGGATTAACAACATTAAATGAGATCGTTAACTTAAAGGTTTCAAAACAACACTTACATGTAACGACTAACGATGACTTAACGACTCAGTTAAAATGTATATACATGTAGTGTATTTAGATGTATTAATATAATTTTGGAAGACTTCAAGACATATATCAAAACACTCATACTTAACAAAAATGGTTACAGTTACATTCCCATTCTTTTTTCATCAAGAATTCTAGTCGTATTCATACCCGCATTATACACAGCTTCTAGACGTACTTACTATGGGTATATACCAATAGGAACTAGCATGAAATTCCACTCTTGATTATGTCATGCATGACTAATCAATTTTAACTTCTACCATGAACTAGTCAACTAACTAGAACTCCTTTTAACCCCACTCACCACTCACCACTTACCACTCATCATTCACTCCATTTCACTTCCAATTCTCTTTCTAATTCTATCTCAACACACACACACACACACTTATGAATGAATTTTTCCAGTAGCTAATCATCATCTTCATCAAAAATTACTTCAAGAATCAAGCTATAATCATCTTAGGAAGAGCACTTCAAGAACACTTCGAAAATCCTTTCAAGTTTACTAGTTTACTTCCAAGCTTTCTAATCCATTCCAAGTAATCATCTAAGATCAAGAAAACTTTGTTATTTACAGTAGATTATCTTTCTTATTCAAGGTAATATTCATATTCAAACTTTGATTCAATTTCTATAACTATAAACTATCTTAATTCGAGTAAAAATCTTACTTGAACTTGTTTTGTGTCATGATCCTACTTCAAGAACTTTCAAGCCATCCAAGATCCTTTGAAGCTAGATCATTTCTTGTCACTTCCAGTAGGTTTACCTACTAAACTTGAGGTAGTAATTATGTTCATAACATCATTCGATTCATATATATAAAACTATCTTATTCGAAGGTTTAAACTCGTAATCACTAGAACATAGTTTAGTTAATTCTAAACTTGTTCACAAACAAAAGTTAATCCTTCTAACTTGACATTTAAAATAAACTAAACACATGTTCTATATCTATATGATATGCTAACTTAATGATTTAAAACCTGAAAACACGAAAAACACCGTAAAACTGGATATACGCCGTCGTAGTAACACCGCGGGCTGTTTTGGGTTAGTTAATTAAAAACTATGTTAAACTTTGATTTAAAATTTGTTCTTATGGGAAAATGAATTTTCTTATGAACATGAAACTATATCCAAAAATCATGGTTAAACTCAAAGTGGAAGTATGTTTTCCAAAATGGTCATCTAGACGTCGTTCTTTCGACTGAAATGACTACCTTTACAAAAACAACTTGTAACCTGTGTTTCCGACTATAAACTTATACTTTTTATGTATAGATTCATAAACTTAAGTTCAATATGAAACCATAGCAATTGGATTCACTCAAAACAGATTTAAAACGAAAAAGTTATGGGTAAAACAAGATTGGATATTTTTGCTTGTTGTAGCTACGTGAAAATTGGTAACAAATCTATATTAATCATATCCTAGCTAACTCATATTGTATTATACATGTATTCTAATATATTATGTAATCTTGGGATACCATAGACACGTATGCAAATGTTTTGACATATCATATCGACCCATGTATATATGTTATTTGGAACAACCATAGACACTCTATATGCAGTAATGTTGGAGTTAGCTATACAGGGTTGAGGTTGATTCCAAAAATATATATACTTTGAGTTGTGATCTAGCCTGAGACGTGTATACACTGGGTCGTGGATTGATTCAAGATAATATATATCGATTTATTTCTGTACATCTAACTATGGACAACTAGATGTAGGTTACTAACGAGGACAGCTGACTTAATAAACTTAAAACAGTAAAACGTATTAAAAATGTTGTAAATATATTTTGAACATACTTTGATATATATGTACATATTTGTTATAGGTTCGTGAATCGACCAGTGGCCAAGTCTTACTTCCCGACGAAGTAAAAATCAGTGAAAGTGAGTTATAGTCCCACTTTTAAAATCTAATATTTTGGGATGAGAATACATGCAATTTTATAAATATTTTACGAAATAGACACAAGTAAATGAAACAACTTTATATGGGTGAATGATCGAAGCCGAATATGCCCCTTTTTAGCTTAGTAGCCTAAGAATTTGGGAAAAGACCCCCAAATTGACGCGAATCCTAAAGATAGATCTATCGGGCCCAACAAGCTCCATTCTGGAATTTGGAATGCTTTAGTACTTCGATTTTATCATGTTCGATGGGTGTTCCGGAATGATGGGGATATTCTATATGCATCTTGTTAATGTCGGTTACCAGGTGTTCACCGTATGAATGATTTTTATCTTTATGTATGGGATGTATTGAAATATGAAATCTTGTGGTCTATTATTATGATTTGATAATATATAGGTTAAACCTATAAGTCACCAACATTTTTGTTGACGTTTTAAGCATGTTTATTCTCAGGTGATTATTAAGAGCTTCCGCTGTTGCATACTAAAATAAGGACAAGATTTGGAGTCCATGCTTGTATGATATTATGTAAAAACTGCATTCAAGAAACTTATTTTTGATGTAATATATTCTTATTGTAAACCATTATGTAATGGTCGTGTGTAAACGGTATATTTTAGATTATCATTATTTGATAATCTACGTAATGCTTTTTAAACCTTTATCGATAAAATAAAGGTTATGGTTGTTTTAAAAATGAATGCAGTCTTTGAAAAACGTCTCATATAGAGGTCAAAACCTCACAACGAAATCAATTAATATGGAACGTTCATAATCACTATGAACGGGACATTTCAGTTGGTATCAGAGCGTTGGTCTTAGAGAACCAGAAATTTGCATTAGTGTGTCTTATCGAGGTTGTTAGGATACATTAGTGAGTCTGGACTTCGACCGTATTTTCTTTAAAAACGATTGCTTAACACTTTTGTTGAAACTATATATTATTAACATGTAATTATTATGTGATATATTAACCTCTTAATGTGTTTGATATTGTGTGATAGATGTCTACCACTAGTACAAATCCCATCGACTCACCTAATAATAATGAAGAGTCGAATATACTTTAGGAAGATTCACAAATTCCCGAAGAGGAACCGGAAGAGGAGGAACCAGAAGAAGAGGAACCGGAAGAAGAGGAACCAGAAGAGGAGGAATCGGAAGAGGAGGAATCGAAAGAAGAAGAGGTTCCGGAGGAAGAAATATTGATACCTACAGTAAATCGTTTAAATAAAAGAAAATTCTCAACCAACGGACCCAAGTTAAAAATGGTCAATGGTGTTTCCGCCGAGGAAGCAAAATATTGGGAAGATTACCAATTTTCCGATGAATCGGATCCCGATGAGGATTCCGATGATGTTATAGAAATTACCTCGACCCAATTTAATATATCAAAAGAAAATAATAAGGGAAAAGGTAAAAAAATTGAGAAACCTGATTCCAACCCCGATGAGCTTTATATGTATCGGCAATATCCGTATTTCCTAAAGTGTAACAATAACCCGGGAACCTCTAAACCACCAGGTTTTTCTAAACCATTGTGGAAAACGACGGCTCGTATTAGAGGAACACCATATATCCCTAGAAAATTAGGAAAGCGAACCAAGTCCGAAGAAGAAGAAACCAGTGATTCAGATTAGGGAGTTGTAATCATGTTGTGTATTATATGTATTGTAGTGTGCTTGTACTTTTATGTTCTATGTAAAAATTGCTTGTATTGTTTGTTAATTATCCTTTATGAATCTAATCCTTGTCTATTTTACAGTATAAAAACAAAATGGACGTTAAGGGTAGACAACCGAATATTTTAGAAGACCTACCAGAGGATATGATTGAGGAAATCTTGTCTAGAGTCGGTCGGAATTCATCAGCACATTTAGTTATGGCGAAATTAACTTGTCAAACATTTGAAAGACTTTCCAGAAATGCCTTAGTTTATAAAAGGTTTTCCTTTGATAGGTGGGGTATATCACATTGGGGAGACCGTAAGTTACGACGTGTTTTCTTTAAAGCGTTAAATGCGAGTATTAACGATGCACCATTCGAAGCATTATATGGCCGAAAATGACGTTCACCTCTTTGTTGGGCCGAAGTAGGCGACACACAAATCACCGGACCCGAACACATTCATGAAACAACCGAGAAGATCGTTCAAATTCGAGATAGGCTCCGGACGGCCCGAAGTCGTCAAAAGAGCTATACCGACAAAAGACGCAACGACCTCGAATTTCAAGTCGGTGATCGCGTAATGTTAAAAGTCGCACCCTGGAAAGGTGTAATCCTTTTCGGGAAACGCGGGAAGCTAAATCCGCGGTATATTGGTCCTTTCAAAATCTTGGAGCGTGTTGGAACCGTTGCTTATTGTTTAGATCTTCCGCCTCAATTAAGCTCCGTTCATCCTACTTTCCATGTATCAAATTTGAAGAAGTGCTTTACTGAACCCGAACTCGTCATTCCTCTCGAGGAGCTTGCTATTGATGACAAACTTCATTTTGTGGAAGAACCGGTTGAAATTGCGGACACCTCCGTCAAAACGCTAAAACAAAGTAGAATTCCGATCGTTAAGGTCCGTTGGAACGCCAAAAGAGGACCTGAGTTTACTTGGGAATGACAAGATCAAATGCAAAAGAAATACCCTCATTTATTCATGGATTCGGAAACGCAAGATCCCGAGGAAGAAACAACGACTACTACACCTACTTAAATTTCGGGACGAAATTTCTTTTAAGGAGGAGGTAATGTAACATCCCGCCTTTTTCCGTTTACTCTCTGTTTAATTATTTTAAAGTCCGTTATATAATTATAACATCTTCCGTTAAAACACGTTTTGAAATATCTCGTTTAGGTAATTTCCGCAACCGCTTTTAAACTTGAAGGACTAAACTTGCCAATGGACCAAAGTGGTGACTAGGTCAAAGTGGTCAAACCTCATCCCTTCCACTCATTCACCTCCTCTCTTTCTTTTTGATACTTCAACTTTTCTCTCAAGCACTCAAGCAAAGATTCATCATCTAATTTCAATCTAGCAATCAAACATCAAAACAAATTACATATTTGGAATCCTTGCAACTTCCTCTTCGATTTCATACCGATTTCATCAAGTTTGGGTAACTTTCTAAAATCACTAGATTCTTTATTCTTGATGTTTTTAACTTATAAAAGTGTTAATTAGTGTCTATGGCTCAAGTCTAACATGAATATATGATTTGTATGTTTGATTTCGTTGTTTTGATGTAACTATCTTAAACTTGAAATGGGTGTGCTTAATCTTGAGTTTTGGTGGATCATATGTTGTTAGATGTTAAATGTGCATGTATTAAATGTGTTACTAGCATCACTAGCTTCAATTTGATATGTAAGTTAACTTGGAAAAACCTCATTAACATGATTAAGGATTTCATGATTGTTGGTTAGGGTTTGGTAGCCTTGAATGTGATTTTTGATGTATTGAAAGCCTTGCAATGTTGTTTGTAAGTGTTTAGTAGTATTGTATGTGAAATTACCTACGAAACGGCGTATTATATGTGTGTAGTAAGTTCCCGAATTATCTTATGCATTTTACGAACTTGAAACCTTGATAACGAGCTTTAAATGATCAATCGACAAAAATTCGATTATTGGAAATGATGTTTTTGTTTGATGAAAAGTGTTTAGTTGTGTTCCTTGTTAAATTACCTTTCCAACGATATAAGATACTTGTTTTGAATATTTACGGTTCATTAATTATGGTTGTTTGAAGTTGGATTCGTGCGTTAAGTGTAAAAACTGCCCAGAATTGCTGAACATATACATGGAGCGGCGCTCCATAACCTTGAGCGGCGCTCCAAAGTAGGTTGTCCAAACTTGCACTTTTTCGTTTAATTCTAACTATGCTACGCACCTCCGATTAACATGAAACTTGTCCTAACATGCTCATATATGATTAAAAACCTCAGAAAAATAGTTCGGGACCCGACCCGAACGTGTTGACTTTTTTGTTGACTTTGACTTGACCAAAGTTGACTTTTATCCAAACTTAACCAAATACTTATGCAACCATTCTAACATGCTTTTATACTTGTACCTTGCATGAAACTTGACAATTTGATTCACATGCTATAATAATCGAGTCGAAACGAGCCATAGGACTAATTGAACACTCTGACCAATCGTGTTTATCGTTATTGATACGACCTACTTGTTTAGGTCAAGACTAGCATTCGTCCTTGCACACGTTTACTTGTGAAGTACTTTTATACGCTTGTGCTCAAGGTGAGATCATAGTCCCACCTTTTCAACAACTTTTACTTTAAACTATGGGATGAGAAACATATACGTATCACACTTTTATGCTTTGAACACAAGTACGAAAACAAACATTCCACGTGCGAGTTTGAACAAAAAGCCTCAATTCAATTATCATTAGTTACACTTGCAGGGTGTAAACGAGAACTTATATTATGTGACCACATGAGCTTGACGAGCCTCATTCGGACGGTTCGCTACCATTAGCGGATGAAATATATTTTCGGGTATAGTGTATGTTCTAACACTACGTAACAAGGTACAAAACAGTTAAGTCTTGATAATTGGGTGCTCGCGAACAAACTTTTAGAATACAAACGATTTGGATAATCAACTATATTAAATCTTGTGGTTCAAAAACAACGTTACTAATACACCTATGATTTCACCAACATTTTTCGTTGACAGTTTTCTATATGTTTTCCCAGGTCCTTAAACGCTATGTGATACATGCTTCCGCACTCTTTTTGATACTTGCTTGGATGTCGAGTATATATGCATACATGGATCATCTTTTGGATTACTTTCAAAATTGTGTCACATAGGTTTCATTTGTACGTTAAACATTGTAATGTAACTAGTCGTGAAACTACCTTTATAAACTTGAAACACTTTTACATTTGAAATGAATGCGACATATTTTGGTCAAACGTCATTTTAAAAACTTATGACCACATAACGGGACCTAAGTAGACGGCGCCGTCAATGACGATTTTGTCAGGTCGCTACACAGTTTCCACAGTAGGTAGAGGATTCATTAGCAGCATTTGACTTCTAAGAGCACTAAACTTATCATCTAAGCCATTCAAGAGCTGAAACAAGTATTCCTCTTCCTTTTGCTTGTTTAAAGCAGTTAGAAATGCCACAACCTCATGAGTAACATTACTAATTCTAGGCAAATCACTCAAAGAGTCTAGTTCTTCCCAAATGCACTTAAACCTAGTATAGTAGTCACTAACCAGGTTTCCTTGCTGCTCATTTTCATATCTATCTTTATGCAATTTGTACTTCCTAGAGCCATTGCTTAAAGCAAATCTCTTTTCTAATTGAGTCCAGATCTCAGAAGCAGTGCCAACAAACATAATAGACTTGACAATAGACTCAGAAACTGAATTCATAATCCAGCTAATTACCATATTATTGCATGTATCCCATGCCTCAGCCTTAACTGGATCATTTTCAGATCTAACAATAGTACCTGTAACAAATCCGATCTTCCTTTTGGTTAACAAAGAAATTTCCATAGATCGACGCCATGATCTATAGTTTTGAGCTCCAGTCAACTTCTCTTGGATAGATAGAGATCCAGGTCCGTCAGAAGGATGAAGAAACAATGGATTTTGAACCAATTGAGGATCCATATTACACGCGGAAACGAATTATTCTTCAATTTGATTAAGCAATTCACGAACTCAGCAAACACAAGACTGAATTGAACAGCTAGGTAATCTAAATTGATTCAACAATCAAAGAAAATCAACCACTGTTACGCTCTGATACCATAATAAGCTTTGATAAGCTTGAACAATGGTGATTAAAACATATGAACGAGAGCAATTGAACTCATCTGTTTCATTGAAATGAAAAACGTAATTACCGAAAGAAGCCCTAATCCCCTTTTATGATTAACGGGGTTAACTGCCACTAACAGAACAACTAACAAACTAACTAACATCAGAATAATTTACAAAACTGAACCTTCAAGAATTATAAATTACAGAATACCCCCTGAACTCTTGTATAACACTAATAACATTTATTTTCTTTTTGTGATTAATGGGTACTAATGTAGTACACTCTGTTTGATTTTGATTGTTGTCATCATTTACGGTTCTAGTTAAGAGTGACTATTCTGTTTTCCTTTTTATTGATTATTCCGAAGTTTTTTATGAATAAAAAGAAAGTAAAGGCAAAGAATTAGGATCCTTACAATTTGAAAAAAAGGATTGAAAAGAAAGTTATACTGAAGTTATCCATCATTTTTTTTTTCCAACATAAAAATCTAGAATAGAGTGTTCTTTTCATTTTTTTATTATTAATGTTTTTCCATAGCAAATAAAATTACACTAAAATCTTTCATAAAATACAAATGTATCCTTTTATCACATATGATTAGAGTAGCCCAAGAAACTAAGAAAGAAAGAAAAAATGTGTACCTTGTTGAACTGTTTGTTGAATTATATGATAACAACTAGTTAAAGACCCTCGATTTCGCGGGGTTTTTAAATGGGAAATCATTTATTAATACCACATTATATTGTATTTGTTATTTTGCTTTGAATTTGGTTATCTAAATAATCTAATAATAGAAATAGATGATGATCAATATGAAGTTGATGTTTCCATAAGAATACTATTTGTAACATAGTTATATTGACAATTTTTTTTAATATACAAAAGAATAAGATTATACAAACATAAGATCTTACATTTTAGTTGTTTAGTTGCAACTCATGTTTAATGATAAGATCTATAGCATATCAAAATTACCATCATTCATCGATTGACATATCATAAAGTTCAGTTACATATCAAATTATTCGATGGTTACTAAGCTGCCATAAGTTACATCTTAAGTGTTTAATAATTACATGCCTAAGCATCAAAATAGAAAGAAACTAAATCCATAGATACATCATTCAACATATTCATTAACACTTCTGCACAAACTAACGATAAACCTGCAGAATCAAAAGATTTTGATATCGAAACAAACGGTTACACCTGGTGATGTTACTTCCTGGCCTACGTAGTGGTAAAAGAGTTTCGTGCTTTAATTTTGCACGAGTAGATACAAATGGACGTTGAAACAAGAAAAGTCAAAGAAAAAACCAAACCTCTTTGTGTGTCGTATGGATTTAGCCGATTTCGAAAATAAGATCGACTAAAGCCTGGTACAAAATGTTTATTCACTTACCATTTTAAAGTTCATGTTTTTTTATTTTTTTTCATAGTTATAACAAATGATAACTATAATTCGTGTGATGAATACTTGAAGTAAAGGATTAACTAAATTTATCAGTATTTTAAAGTTTTATATTAGTGTTATTTGTGGTTTAATATTTTGTTTGCAATTGCTATGCTTTTGATCAATTGATTATGTATTTATGTAGCTAACGGTAACTGCAATTGTTCATCTATATCATTCATGCTTTTTTGATTATATTTAAAAAACTTTGTTTATTTGATTATCTTTCGAAAGTTAATAAATACAAAATATCGCTAAACTTAGAATTAAATAACGAAAAATACTTTTCATTGAAATTGAAAAAGCTGCGTATCCAGATATGTTCGCCAGGTACAGGAAAGACAACTTGTCGATCGTGGAGATCATTGTTGGGCTGTGCAGGTTGGTTTTCTTCATTCATTTACTCTGTATTAGATTCAGGATCCAATTCTTCATCACTTTGATGTCCCAAGTAAATTAAACCCGATCTGTAGTCATTTTCATTGTTTTCATCATTAACGATAGGATTATTCTGATACTGGTAATGGACATCAATGTTGGTTTGGCCAGTGTGATCACCCGGACTTCCCAAGTTTCTAAAACTGATATAAAAACAGGTATAGTAATATTAACATTAACATAATATTGAACGAAACATTGTAATTAGATATGATGTGTGTAGACAAAGTAAATTACCAGTTGATGCATATCAGTATCCGTAATGTGTTAGATGCAAGATGGAAAACGCATGTGTGGTGCCATTGTAAGTCGTTTAAGGTGGGTTGATGTATTATTGGTATGTGTTAATTCATCTTCAAACTTGGTCAAGCACATTTCTTCGTCATAAATCGTTAAAGACCAATAAGCTTGTTGTGTTACAGTGAAGCAAATGAAATTACCATTTTTAAAATTTAATTGCTACATTATTGAAGGCCAGCCATTGTTTATGAATCTTATCTCACTTTTTTGGTAATTTTAACTTTTAATTCAACATCGTTACAGTTGATACAGACATTCCTCTTTTTCACTGTTTTCCCAAACTGTTCGGAGCTTAAAAAATATAAATTTTAAAAAGTGGTATTCACAAAAGGACATATGCATACCAAAATGATTAGCACATATTTTAAGGGACGAACCATTGTCCCAAACCCAAATCGACCCATTCATTTATAAAGTACCTCCCAATCAGAGATATACTCCCTTAGTTTTGCCGCACATTTTGCATTATTTGAAGTGTCTTGATGTCTCCTTCAAACTTACCGGTTTTCACTTGAAAATCTCACAACTACCTACATAAGTAATGAGTACTTACAAAATGAACAGATGTAACCACCGAATACTTCAAAGCAATTCAAATTATACATGTATAAAATAACAACTCTTACTCTATCCCGCCAAATTGTAATAAATCATTATCCCTTAATTATTCAAAGATCCACAAAGTTGTTTAGTTGCCTGTAAATCAACAAACAAATTACCTAAATGCACCAGTTTCTCAAAAAAAAAAAAAAAAAAAAAAAAAAAAAAAAAAAAAAAATTGCCTAAATCAATAAGTACATTAGCAACAACATAAAACTTGTTAATTTTGTTAGATAACGGAACAAAAATTATAAAATCAAGGCTAGTAATGAAAAGTAGCTAAGCAACTGAAAAATGTTGATAACAAATATGTGAAAAAGTTGAAATTCTTCAAACTTCTCGGCCTTTTTTCAAGTTCATGTAGCCCCTCATGTTCAGAGTGTGTGTCACGACCCGGAAAATTTCGACTAATTTTGAACCAAACTATCAATACGATTTCATATTTTCTACACGATAAGCCAAGTCTGTTAGGTTGAGTCTCAAAAATTTTGAACTATTCAATTAACATCAACCATTCCCGACGATTCACGAACCACTATTTGTAAATAGATATGTGTGTATATATATATAAATGTTATACCTATTAATTCTATTATTATTGTTAACATAAATATTATGAATATGATTATCATATTTAGTATTATTATTATTATTATTAGACAATAATACAATTTATTGTTATTATAATTAATACTATTATTGTTATTATCAATATTTTTATTACTCTTATTATTAATAGGGTTTGTATTATTATTATTAATAACAATTACCAATATTATTATTAATCTAAATTAATACGAAATTATAAGAATAAAAAAATCAGTTCATATCATTATCAAACAGTGTTTGATTTGTAATTACTGTATTCGATTGTTGACATTAAATTCAACACAAACAAATTCTGGTATCAATCAGCCTTTACTTTATTTTTTTTTCTCTCCCTCATTGAAGTTTACTAATCAATCTTACTACAAAACAATTTAAATCGCATATGGTACAGTGACTATCTCATACCATCTTCAAGATTTAGATATATGTATATTATATATGCTTGTTATATACATATGCACCTTTATAAATTCGCAAACCCATTCTTTCTCCATCTCTCTATCTCCTTCGTCCCTCTATTCTCTTTATCTCTTACAATTCATGACTTGCTTGACGAAACCACGATGACTACTAATGCATCTGTTACTGTTTTGTTCGAATAACACAAACCACCACCTTAATCAATCGCCACCTCCTTGACCGCCTATGAACTCCACCATCTTTTCTCTCTCTCCTCCATCTCTCATGTTGTTCTTCATCATGAACCCACCATCAAAACCGCTACCATTATCACCATGCTACCCGAAATAACTACCACCTTAACCCGCTAAATTACTGTTTCAGTTTCAACTTAATCCAAGACCACAAACCATCGATCAAACTACGGTTATACAATTTCCTTTCTTTTCTGTTTAAGTCGTAAAACAAACACCACAACTATCCCGTTACTACAACTGAAATCGTTTCTATCTCATTCGAACAAAACTCGTACAAACTTCAATGTTACGCTTACCTTTTCTTCTGCTTCTGACTCGTACGAACCCAGCCACACACCACCACCCATGAACACTTCTTTGTTGATATTAGTTTCTAAATTATTTGCACATTACTTTTCTAGTTCTTTTGGCCGAAACTGTGCAAGATGGGCCGAGACCCAGCTCCTTTTTCCTTTGTTGATGACTATTATGATGATGATACTAACTGTTTTTGCTGCTGATACGTCTCTGAGTTCCTGTGAGTGAATACGTTTACGTGAAAATGATAATGATAATATTGAATAAAGTTAATGATGAAACGAAATGCTGATTAGTGGATGAAAATGGAAATATACGAGATTTATGGCTTTTCGAAATTAAAGTTGAAACAGAAAGATTATTCAATTGAATTATTAGTGGGTTGTCAAGATAATGGTAGGGTCTGAAAACTAGTGATGAGCTGTACTGAAACTATCGTTTAAACAATAAACTGAACAAAAATCCGATTTAATCATAGGCCGATGTGATTTAGGCGTATGAAGTGTAGATTGGGCCGAGGACTACCAGTTGGGCCAATATCCTACTTATTCTAATTGGGGCGTAATAGTTTCATGCTGTTATTTTTTTTTCTCATACGCAAATGGATAATGATAACACTAAGGTTATGGTGAGTGATTATAATATAATTATGAAATGATCATAATTTTGATCATAGTTATGAAAGAATGATGATGATGTTCGTTTATGAAAAAAATGATAGATATTAGGATGACTGAATATGATGATGATGATAATATGATACATGAAATCGTGAAGATGATGATTATTGGTGATGACAAAGTGATGATTATAATTATAAAAATGATGAACTAGGTAGATGATGAAAATGATAATAAAGAAGATAGATAGACGATGATGATTATGAGGATGTTAGATTAAGATTATGATCCATAAATGATAATGTTAATGGATCATGATGATATTGGTAATGATGAGAAGATGATATAGATGTGATCGATGATAATGATGTTGGAAACATGAATAAGGAAATCACAAATGGAATGTTTAGGATGTTATCGGTTTAGCGGGACGTCGCGGGTTCAAACCCGGACTTGGGCATTTTTTTAAGGGCTACTTCTTTGAGGTAGTTATCTATATATTTATTTATTTATTATTATTATTATTATTATTATTATTATTATTATTATTATTATTATTATTATTATTATTATTATTACAAATAAATATTATTATTATTATTATTATTATTATTATTATTATTATTATTATTACAAATAAATATTATCTATATAAAAAGATATATATTCATTTCATATATCATAAATAAATTAATATTACATACTAATTTTTAAATAAAATATTATTATCTAAAAAAAATATAAAATAGTTTTAATTAATCTAGTTATTACTATCACACATAAATTTTCAAGATAACAAGTATATTAATATTAATAAATAAATTTGTTTGAATATTATTACATGTTTTAATATATATAACTGATATAGGTTCGTGAATCCGAGGCCAACTCTACACTTGTTAAATGTCGTTATATGTATTTTTACTACAAAATACAGTATGGTGAGTTTCATTTGCTCCCTTTTTAATTGCTTTTGCAATATATATTTTTGGGCTGAGAATACATGCGCTGTTTTATAAATGTTTTACGAAATAGGCACAAGTACTAAAACTAATTCTATGTGGGTTTAAACCAGAAATATACCCTTAGCTTGGTAACATTAAACTACTTGTCTATGTATGGTAGGCGAGAATCCTAAAGATAGATCTATTGGGTCTGACAAACCCCATCCTGACTATGGGATGCTTTAGTACTTCGAGGTTATTTTACACACACCTGATCTGGTGTACTTCAGAGGGTAAAACATGAACGTTAAGGCTTGTTACCGGGTGCCTACAGCTTATAGAATACTTTTATACACTTGCGAGTGTACATATATTTATAAACGAAAATCTTGTGGTCTATTTATATATTGAACTGATTATTATGATAAACTTATGAACTCACCAACCTTTTGGTTGACACTTTTAAGCATGTTTATTCTCAGGTACGAATTAAGTCTTCCGCTGTGCATTTGCTCATTTTAAGGACATTACTTGGAGTCGATCATCGCAATGGGACCAAATATTGATGACTTCGTCCAGGTAGATTAGGACGGGTTGTTAAAGTTGGTATCAGAGCTGGTTTAATTCCGTTTATTAGCGGGTTAATCGTATAGGGGGTTCTCATAGTGTTACCTGTGACGAAGCATTGGCTCTTACTCCTCGCGGTCCCTATTAGGGTTAGATGTACTGCCGAGAGGCGGGCCGTAAAATCAGTGTCTGAGGTACGCTCAGTGATCACCAGGCGGTTAGCTGGGAAGGCACTAAGTGGGATGCGTCCCCACTGTTGTCATATGTGGTATCAGAGCGGTGGTCTTAGCGAAGCAGGTCTTGCATTAGTATGTCTAACTGATAGTTGTTTAGATACATTAGTGAGTCTGGACTTCGACCGTGTCTGCATGTCAAAAGTTTTGCTTATCATTTAGTGTCGAAAAATTATTTGCTTATCATCCTTAAAGTCTAGACACGTCTTACTGCCTCTATTACATAGACAGTGTATAGATAAATTCATATCTTAGCGTATCTGTTATTGTTACCTTTACCTGACAGCTTTCGTAGATTCCTCCGTAACTTATGGGATTTTAGTATTATATACGCATATGTAAATTATGTATTGCAGAGTACTAATCTACATCCTATAACCTATTTCTTATCGAATATCCTTCTTCTGATCGTACGAGATGAATCCCTCAACCAGTTCGAGTTCCTCAAATTCCGATAGCTATTCTGATAGTTATTCCGACAGCTATTCCGATGTGGATATTCATCTGAACTCCGAAGACAGTGTAACCGGAATGGATCAACCAATCAGCCATCACATGTTCTGTATGAATTAGGGATGGGTTCGTAGCCTACTTAATCGCTGGACACAAGAAGAAGGTGATCCCTTCCATCCACCTTATTGCCCTCTTGGTGAAGAACCTGAAGCACTTACCGGCGAACCTGTTCGAAACACCATTTTATCTCTCATTTCCAGAGTATCTCGCCACGATTACATATTATCTAAAATTCTAGATCTTATTCATCCGCTCGTCCGAACTGACAATCATCCCGGTGTAATAGAAGAAGTCAACGAGCTTCGCACCCGAGATGTATCCTTGGAAATATGGTGCAAAAAGCCTACCAGCTCCAGCAACATCACCGGCACCAACAGTACCACCAACATCAACACTAATACCACCAACAATCTAAGGTTCAACAATCCATGCCTCAACATCTCATTCTGAACCTCGAGCATAATCATCGATCTACGTATCGTTCTATCTACTTTATCTTCGTTCTACATATCGTTCTACATCGATTATCTTCGCTCGACATGGCGATTATGTAATTTCTAAAGTTTTAGAGATTATGTAATCTAGTACTAACTATAAATCAAATGAGTTTAATATCTTATTGACTCATTAAATCCATGATTACATCTGAAGAAAATATATATGTATGTATATTTTCATAAAGATTGTAATTAAAAATTATTTTGTACAAACTGTTAATGATGAGAATATTTTAACGGGTAGGTAATACCCGAGGAATATTTAGATTTCACATTAATAAGTTACACTGTACATTCTTCGAATCTGATTCAACGGTCATTTACTATCCTACATACAACCACTGATATACGTATCCATTCACCACAGAATAACCATTTCCATTCGAATTTTATATTTGGATTTTGACCTATCAGAATCCAACAAGTGGCATAATGAAGAAAACATTGGACAAAATAAAACTTGTTAGAAACAAACAATTTAACTATGAGAAGGATTTTGCTAAGAATCCACGCTAACTGTTCCTAGCTAACTGTTCCTAGCTAACTGGTTACATTTTATTTATCGCAATTTACATTCTCGCAATTTTATTTATCATCATTTAATTTCTGTTATTTACTTTTACGCACTTTAAATAACGGGACACGTATACAAGGTTTCGACATATCATATTGACCCATCTATATATATATCTTGGAACAACCATAGACACTCTATATGCAAATGACGGAGTTGGCTATACAGGGTTGAGGTTGATTCCAAAATATATATATAGTTTGAGTTGTGATCAATACTGAGACCGGTACACGGGTCAGGATACGTATTAATTAATTCGAATATTATATATAAAACTATATATGAATTATTGGACTATTGGAATATTGGACTATTGGACTACTAACTTTGGACAATTAAAATGAATTAAAATATTGATTATAACATATGCAACTAAACAATTCTTCAAGTTTGCCACTTGATTTCATCTTAAACCTCATTTGTATCTTGACGTTTACAATCTGCGTTTAGATCTTTCATGATTCTTGAAAACACCTCAATCGAGAGGATGAACCAACCGCACTTTATCTACGGGAGAAAAGATTGATGCATATAGTTATGCACCTGAAAAACTCTCGGAAACTGAGTAAACGTTTAACACATAGCTGTGTTAATTCCTTTAGTATTATTATTACTCAAAATAACTTTGCAATTCCTTTCCAAATTAGCGAATTTTGTCACAGCTCCAGCAAGTCAACTTCGACTTTTCATCCGAAACAACCTTATTATAACCTTGATATATATGCGTACTCTTTATTGTTACCGGGGAACCTTTTATATTCCACCATATTACCATCAACGTTTAATCATTTAAAAACACAATTCTCCTGAAACCACCTCGGTTTGATAACCGATGACCCAGATCCGCTAACTTTGAAAATGCTGACGAAGCAACATGTTGTAGATGGTCTTAATGGCCAAAAGTTGATGATAAAGAAGGAAGTGTTAGGAACGCTCGATAGAAAATTTGGTACTGAAAAACAGATTAAACAAACCATGAAGGAGATTGTGAACAAATCACAAAGACTAAGCCTGTACTTAACAAATCCAGATGATTCAGTATCTGCTGAAACCTTTAAATGAATATCTTGCTCCTACTTATTCTAAATCCTTGCGGAAGGATTTTCTTCATCAACCTTCGATCTTAGAAATTCCAAAATATCATCATAAAATATCTTCGATATTTCTGAGGATATTTTCATAAATATTCTTGTCCGAAATTATCTACCTCTTCGTATTTTCTGTATTCCATTATATTGGAAACTTCTGTAAAATATAGGTATGAATTATGAATGAATCCTGGAGAAGTGTAGGGAATTGAAGCATGAGTTAGTATAATATAATGCGCTTGGCCAACGTGATTATATTACAGTAAGTCATGCTGAGTTTCTAATGAAATGTGATGATTCTCAGTACCATCATCATGTGCCATGTTACATAACTCTTTCATTCTACTTAAGCTCTAAGCATATCACGGATATATTTCCTTGATATTTCTGTTCTTCCGTAACTCCGACAATCTGCTAATAAATCGTGCGAATACATTTTCTTTCTGATTAGAAGATTTCTTTAAATTCCTTGAATTCTAAAAATCAACCTTGACTATGTCAGGAGTTAAGACGAACCTCTAATAACTTCATTTCACTCTTTTGTGATAGCTTCACTCCTACGCTTCGCATGATCGAATCGTTTTATCCATATTAATCGAAAATGATAAAACACTATTCATAATCGTCATGAAAAACATTCTTATTGTTAGCCATGACGACCTCGATCAAATTTCGGGACGAAATTTCTTTAACGGGTGGGTACTGTCACGACCCAGAAAATTTTGACTAATTTTGAACCAAACTATCAATACGATTTCATATTTTCTACACGATAAGCCAAGTCTGTTAGGTTGAGTCTCAAAAATTTTGAACTATTCAATTAACATCGACCATTCCCGACGATTCACGAACCACTATTTGTAAATAGATATGTGTGTATATATATAACTGTTATACCTATTACTTCTATTATTATTGTTAACATAAATATTATGAATATGATTATCATATTTACTATTATTATTATTATTATTATTAGACAATAATACAATTTATTGTTATTATAATTAATACTATTATTGTTATTATCAATATTTTTATTACTCTTATTATTAATAGGGTTTGTATTATTATTATTATTAATAACAATTACCAATATTATTATTAATCTAAATTAATATGAAATTATAAGAATAAAAAAATCAGTTCATATCATTATCAAACTGTGTTTGATTTGTAATTACTGTATCCGATTGTTGACATTAAATTCAACACAAACAAATTCTGGTATCAATCAGCCTTTACTTTATTTTTTTTTCTCTCCCTCATTGAAGTTTACTAATCAATCTTACTACAAAACAATTTAAATCGCATATGGTACAGTGACTATCTCATACCATCTTCAAGATTTAGATATATGTATATTATATATGCTTGTTATATACATATGCACCTTTATAAATTCGCAAACCCATTCTTTCTCCATCTCTCTATCTCCTTCGTCCCTCTATTCTCTTTATCTCTTACAATTCATGACTTGCTTGACGAAACCACGATGACTACTAATGCATCTGTTACTGTTTTGTTCGAATAACACAAACCACCACCTTAATCAATCGCCACCTCCTTGACTGCCTATGAACTCCACCATCTTTTCTCTCTCTCCTCCATCTCTCATGTTGTTCTTCATCATGAACCCACCATCAAAACCGCTACCATTATCACCATGCTACCCGAAATAACTACCACCTTAACCCGCTAAATTACTGTTTCAGTTTCAACTTAATCCAAGACCACAAACCATCGATCAAACTACGGTTATACAATTTCCTTTCTTTTCTGTTTAAGTCGTAAAACAAACACCACAACTATCCCGTTACTACAAATGAAATCGTTTCTATCTCATTCGAACAAAACTCGTACAAACTTCAATGTTACGCTTACCTTTTCTTCTGCTTCTGACTCGTACGAACCCAGCCACACACCACCACCCATGAACACTTCTTTGTTGATATTAGTTTCTAAATTATTTGCACATTACCTTTTCTAGTTCTTTTGGCCGAAACTGTGCAAGATGGGCCGAGACCCAGCTCCTTTTTCCTTTGTTGATGACTATTATGATGATGATACTAACTGTTTTTGCTGCTGATACGTCTCTGAGTTCCTGTGAGTGAATACGTTTACGTGAAAATGATAATGATAATATTGAATAAAGTTAATGATGAAACGAAATGCTGATTAGTGGATGAAAATGGAAATATACGAGATTTATGGCTTTTCGAAATTAAAGTTGAAACAGAAAGATTATTCAATTGAATTATTAGTGGGTTGTCAAGATAATGGTAGGGTCTGAAAACTAGTGATGAGCTGTACTGAAACTATCGTTTAAACAATAAACTGAACAAAAATCCGATTTAATCATGGGCCGATGTGATTTAGGCGTATGAAGTGTAGATTGGGCCAAGGACTACCGGTTGGGCCAATATCCTACTTATTCTAATTGGGGCGTAATAGTTTCATGCTGTTATTTTTTTTTTCTCATACGCAAATGGATAATGATAACACTAAGGTTATGGTGAGTGATTATAATATAATTATGAAATGATCATAATTTTGATCATAGTTATGAAAGAATGATGATGATGTTCGTTTATGAAAAAAATGATAGATATTAGGATGATTGAATATGATGATGATAATAATATGATACATGAAATCGTGAAGATGATGATTATTGGTGATGACAAAGTGATGATTATAATTATAAAAATGATGAACTAGGTAGATGATGAAAATGATAATAACGAAGATAGATAGACGATGATGATTATGAGGATGTTAGATTAAGATTATGATCCATAAATGATAATGTTAATGGATCATGATGATATTGGTAATGATGAGAAGATGATATAGATGTGATCGATGATAATGATGTTGGAAACATGAATAAGGAAATCACAAATGGAATGTTTAGGATGTTATCGGGTTAGCGGGACGTCGCGGGTTCAAACCCGGACTTGGGCATTTTTTTAAGGGCTACTTCTTTGAGGTAGTTATCTATATATTTATTATTATTATTATTATTATTATTATTATTATTATTATTATTATTATTATTATTATTATTATTATTATTATTATTATTATTATTATTACAAATAAATATTATCTATATAAAAAGATATATATTCATTTCATATATCATAACTAAATTAATATTACATACTAATTTTTAAATAAAATATTATTATCTAAAAAAAATATAAAATAGTTTTAATTAATCTAGTTATTACTATCACACATAAATTTTCAAGATAACAAGTATATTAATATTAATAAATAAATTTGTTTGAATATTATTACATGTTTTAATATATATAACTGATATAGGTTCGTGAATCCGAGGCCAACTCTACACTTGTTAAATGTCGTTATATGTATTTTTACTACAAAATACAGTATGGTGAGTTTCATTTGCTCCCTTTTTAATTGCTTTTGCAATATATATTTTTGGGCTGAGAATACATGCGCTGTTTTATAAATGTTTTACGAAATAGGCACAAGTACTAAAACTAATTCTATGCGGGTTTAAACCAGAAATATACCCTTAGCTTGGTAACATTAAACTACTTGTCTATGTACGGTAGGCGCGAATCCTAAAGATAGAACTATTGGGCCTGACAAACCCCATCCTGACTATGGGATGCTTTAGTACTTCGAGGTTATTTTACACACACCTGATCTGATGTACTTCAGAGGGTAAAACATGAACGTTAAGGCTTGTTACCGGGTGCCTACAGCTTATAGAATACTTTTATACACTTGCGAGTGTACATATATTTATAAACGGAAATCTTGTGGTCTATTTATATATTGAACTGATTATTATGATAAACTTATGAACTCACCAACCTTTTGGTTGACACTTTTAAGCATGTTTATTCTCAGGTACGAATTAAGTCTTCCGCTGTGCATTTGCTCATTTTAAGGACATTACTTGGAGTCGATCATCGCAATGGGACCAAATATTGATGACTTCGTCCAGGTGGATTAGGACGGGTTGTTAAAGTGTGGAAATCACTTTCCGGAAATGAACACACCGTCAGAGTTTTAAAAACTTGGCATCACTAATGGACATAGACATAGACACCTGCCTGTTAGAAGCAGCTGCTTCTGTTTAGAGAGTATCCCTCTACGCATGCAATAAAACTAATATAGATACATAATGCATTACATAACAGTTTTAACTTGAAAATTTTAAGCAACAATAACATTACCAGTGGAAAAATGGGATTTCAACATGCAACTTGGTAGAGCCAGGTAAGTACGTCACAGTTACAGAAGTTCCAGCGACTTTTGAAGGATAAACAGGTGTGCTACCCATACGATTACGCTATTTTAACATGTTTCTAATACCCACCTGCCTAAGACAATGTAGTGCTATACATCTATCTCAAAGTGTAACAACATAAAAAAAAATAAAGAACCAACGTTAAGCAGCTACAAATTGTAACATAATAGCCTATGAATACCATCCAAGAGGACATTTGGCCAATAACAATGTCATCCAAATGCATATCGTAACAACTTATTATTAACGGGTGCATATAAACAACAACATACAGGGCAAAAATGGAACTTTAGACGCCACGCAAAAATTGAACTATATATGATATATAAAGTTTTATAATTACAAATATAGTCCAAACAAATTATATGATATTATTGAATTAACATAAACCTGCATTTGACCCTGCAAATTGTCCAAAGCCTGTGGTAGAGGCTCAATTTCTTTTCTCTTACCAGTTACCATCCATGATATGTCTATAATGGTTTTTGTCTTTAACAAAAACCTTCAGTTGACCGACAACTTTTGCTCGTTTATTAAAAAAAAAAATTTAATATTTAGTTAAATCAAAGCGTATTTATATACCCTTTTAGCCCTCAACTTATCGGTGTTGGATCACGTGCCAGATTAAGCCTTTTAATCGAAATGATTGTTTGGTTCAGTCGCAGGTGCTAAAGATCTTTCAAGCCGTTTTGATTTACGTCATGACATTGTCACCTATATAAATTATATCCTACTTGTTAAAGTGCAGCATCATCAAAAGAGGCAACAAAGTCAAATAACCATATTTGGTTATTTGACTTATTGGGATCAGATTCTAGCTTCATCATTTCCCACTTTAAAGTCACAAGGGTCAAATAAATGCCAAGAATAACAGCTCAAAAGCTGGCATATTGGGGGTCCCAAGAGCATAATTGGTTTATACCCACTTGGAGCCTACCCACTTGAGGATTAAGCCGTTATGTGTTTTGTGTATATAACACTTAATAGTATGGAGCTAGAAATCAATTCAAACTTGTATCAAATAATCATCTAATCAATACAAACGATCAATTTCTTGTTAACATGGTATCAGAGCTTACGGTATCGATCTAGTGATCAAGATACTCGTTTTTTTTAGCCTCCATCATCTACCAAAGGGATTACTGCCATGTCTAGTGACGGTAGAAATCCCCATACTGAATCATCTGCTGATTCAAGCGATAAATCTGATTTTCAAACCCAACTTGAATTATTTTTTAAAAATGCCATGAGTTTTCAGTCTAAACCCAAACTGACTAGTAGCTTGAAGATCAATATCAATCTGAATAGTCAGAACTACGCTTTATGGTCCCGTATGATGAAAGTGGCAATAGGAGGAGAATCAAAAGGCCTCCTAAACCACTTGACCTCAAACGGACCAGAAACTGATGAACCAAGCTATAACCAATGGGAACAGGAAGATCTTGTGGTCTTTTCCTGGTTAATTCAAAACATTGATCCAAATCTCGCAAGTGACTTGACATCGTTTCCAACTGCCAAGTCATTGTGGGATGCTCTCATCACCACTTACAGTAGTGGTCAGGACAAATTGCAAACATACGATTTATATGTAAAAGCCATTAAGATGGAACAATCCAATATGACTCTTGAAGAGTTATGGATCAAAATGCAAGGTATATGGGGGGAACTCGAAAGACGAGATCCAAACCCCATGGACAATACATCTGATATTGCCAAATATAACAAAATCAAGGCTGAGCATAAGCTTTTTCAATTTTTAAATGCATTAGATCGAAAACATGATACTATCAAAAGAGAAATGCTTCGATTAAACCCTCTACCAACGGCAGAGGAAGCATATGCTTCTGTAAGAAAAGAAGCAGCACATCAGCAAATTTTAGGGCTCAACAACAACGAACCTTCGACCAATCAAGGAATTGCAACTGGATTAGCTGCAATTGATGGCAAAGGCTCATCATCTCGCCCACCGTTTCAATCATCACAACAGAACCGTACCACTTATCAACCCAGAGTCGATAAATCAAAGCTAAAATGCACAAGGTGTGGGAAATCGAGACACACAATTGAGCAGTGTTTCGAAATCAAGGGTTACCCAGAATGGTGGATGAAGCAGAACAAAGGCAAAGCGTCAATGGCGGCCGATGAAATCACCACCACTACCGATAAAAGCTTCGGTGGTGTCGCTACCTCCTCAAAACCCACTGGTATAAAACTTAATCTCTTTACTTCTCCTTTTACAGATATAGGTAATATAAAAACTAGGGTTTGCAAATATAAAGATGGGTCTGGGGAAAGTGAAATTGGGAGAGAGGAATATGGGGATGATAAACTCGATTGGGATGTGGAGGATAAACTGGTTCACGAGGAAAAAGGGTACAGTAACCGAATGGGTGGGGTATTTCGGTTTAAAGGTAACCAAAGACTTAAAAATAATGGGAAGCCTACTAAAAAAATGGGGTGGACTAATTCTAAGGATAAAAGCCCAATACATGAATCTAAAAGATTTACAAACAGGCCAGCCTGTTTGAATTCGAAAATTGGGCCTAAAAACATAAATATAAATAAACCTAAATATAATAAACCCGAGGTTAGTGTTTTGTGTCAAAACAAATACTCCGTCTTGTCTAAAATACAAAAAGAGTCTTCCGAAGCGAATAGTGTCTCAAATAATTTTACACCTAAATCCTGGATATTTGATTGCGGGGCAACGGACACTATGACATTTGACGAAAAAGATATCATTTTTAAAACAAAACCTAAAAAAAACTGGATTCAAACGGCCAACGGTGAAATTGTTAAAGTTAAAAGCGGTGGTACTATTGAAATATCACCGACGATTAAAATACCTAATTGTCTATATGTTCCAGCTTTATCTCATAAGCTGTTATCGGTAAGCCATGTTACAAAAGAATTAAACTGTAAAGTCCTAATGTATCCGACTTTCTGCATCTTGCAGGACATCCGGACGGGACTGTTGATTGGGCGTGGCACTGAAAAAGGGGGGTTATACTATGTTGACGAAGTTTCTCAACAAGGTACCGTGTCACTTGCTCACGGAACTCCTACAAGGGAAGCTTGGTTATGGCATAGGAGATTGGGTCACCCGTCAGCCGGATATTTACATGCTTTATTTCCTAGTTTATTTCCGTCAAATGTTGTTTTAAATTGTGAAACTTGTATTTTGGCTAAAAGCCATCGAAGTACTTTTAAATCTAGTAATACTAGAAAAGATGTACCGTTTGCCTTAATTCATTCTGATGTGTGGGGTCCAGCTCCTGTTAATGGGGGGAAAAATTATCGATATTTTGTTCTCTTTATTGATGACCATACAAGAATGACATGGATTTATTTCTTAACTCACAAATCTGAAGTTTTCGAAAAGTTTTCCCACTTTTATAAGATGGTGCAAACACAATTTAACAAAAACATCCAAATTTTAAGATCTGATAATGGGGGTGAATTTGTCAATAATTCAATGAAACAATTTTGCGAAAATAAAGGGATTATTCACCAAACATCTTGTGCTCATACTCCCGAACAAAATGGAGTTGCCGAACGCAAGAATCGACTACTCTTAGAAATGACAAGAGCACTACTCATTGAATCTAAGGTTCCGAAAAGTTTTTGGCCCGAAGCTCTTGCTTCCGCTACCTATCTTATTAACCGTTTACCTACTAAAGTTTTGGGCACGAAAACCCCTAAAGATACGCTTTCCCAGTTTCATACCCTTCCGACTTCATTTAGCCTCGAACCTCGAATATTTGGATGCTCTGTCTTTGTCCACATACCAAAACATGAGCGTTCCAAACTTGATCCGTGTGCGGAGAAATGTGTCATGGTAGGCTATGGAATAAACCAAAAAGGATATCGGTGTTATAATCCTAAGAGACGTCACGTATTTACTACAATGAATTGCGATTTTATTGAGACTGAATATTTTTATAATACCCAACTCACGAGTGAGGGGGAGAAAGAAGAAATTGACACTCTAAGTTGGGTACAATGGATACCGAGACATGATGATATACAACCACCAATACCAAATTCCGATAATACCCAAACATCAACGCTATCAACGCCAAACCAAGACTCACCCAACCCACCAAATCACGGTGCACCAAATCTTGATTTACCAGATACTATGCCACAAGTTTCTGAATCCACTGACACTTCTTCAAACAGTGAACATCCTGTTCAAGAAGAACAACACAGCCCAACTACCGACACCACACATTCCGCAACCAACAATGCCCCAAATTCCAATGAAAACACAGAAAAATATGTTTTACCACAAAGAGCCAACAGGGGTGTACCACCCAAAAGATACTCTCCAAATAGAGAAGCCCAAAGGTCGAGGTATCCTATTGCTAATATTGCACAAGGAAACTTGTCAAGAGAAGCACAAAGATTCAAAGATGCATTATATTCTGAAGAAATTCCAACTACCGTTGACCAAGCAATGAAATTCGAAAATTGGAGAAAGGCTATGGAAGAAGAAATAGAAGCACTTAAGAAAAATGACACATGGGAAAAATGTGTTATCCCTGAAGAGAAGAAACTTGTAGGATGTCGATGGGTATTCACAATAAAGCGCAAACCAGACGGAACAATTGAAAGATATAAAGCTCGACTGGTTGCAAAAGGGTACACTCAGACATACGGGATTGATTACTCCGAAACCTTCTCACCAGTTGCAAAGATTGATACCATTAGAGTTCTCTTCTCTATCGCTGCAAATGAAGAGTGGCCACTTCATCAATTTGATGTAAAGAATGCTTTTCTCCATGGCGAATTAAAAGAGGAAGTCTATATGGAAGCACCACCTGGATTCTCCGCCAACTTTAAAAACAGGGAAGTTTGTCGACTTAAAAAGGCTTTATATGGGCTAAAACAATCACCACGGGCTTGGTTTGGGAGATTTACTCTATTCATGAAAAAATATGATTTTAAACAAAGCAACTCGGATCATACTCTCTTTTTTAAACGAAAAGGAAATTTAATTACATGCTTAATCATTTATGTTGATGATATGATAATAACAGGAAATGATAAAGAGGAAATTTCTAAATTAAAAATGAACTTATTTAGAGAATTTGAAATGAAAGATTTGGGCAGACTTAAGTATTTTTTGGGAATTGAGGTATTACGATCCCAACATGAAATATTTATCTGTCAAAAGAAGTATGTTCTTGATTTTCTTGCAGAAACAGGTATGATTGATTGTAAACCAGCTGATACTCCAATGATTCCAAATCAAAAGCTATATATGGAAGATGAAGCTGATCTTGCTGACAAAGGGCAATACCAAAGGATGGTGGGAAAACTCATCTATCTTGCTCACACTCGGCCTGATATAGCACATGCAGTTGGAGTTGTGAGTCAGTTTATGCATCAACCACAAGTTCACCATATGGAAGCTGTCATGAGAATCATCAGATACTTGAAGAAGACATCAGATCATGGAGTTGTTTTTAAAGGACATGGACACCTAAAGACTCAAATATATACAGATGCAAGTTGGGCAGGAGAAAAAGGGGATAGAAGATCTACATCCGGATTCTTCACACTTGTTGGGGGTAATCTAGTGGCATGGAGGAGTAAGAAACAAAAGGTTGTCTCACTTTCAAGTGCCGAATCAGAATTTAGAGGAATCGCAAAAGGAGTAGTCGAAGCCTTATGGATCAAAAGGTTGCTAACAGAGATCGGTTTTCCACCTCAAGAAGCTATTCAAATCTTCTGTGACAATGAAGCAGCGATTGCCATCTCAGAAAACCCTGTTCAGCATGACCGTACCAAACATGTGGAAATAGATCGACATTTTATCCGTGAAAAATTAGATGGTGAAATTATTTCTCTCCCATCCATCAGATCAGAAGACCAATTAGCTGATATCCTCACCAAATCCGTCAATGGAAGATTATTCAGTGAAGTTCTTAGCAAGTTGAATATTGGAAACCCCACTGTTCAACTTGAGGGGGAGTGTTAAAGTGCAGCATCATCAAAAGAGGCAACAAAGTCAAATAACCATATTTGGTTATTTGACTTATTGGGATCAGATTCTAGCTTCATCATTTCCCACTTTAAAGTCACAAGGGTCAAATAAATGCCAAGAATAACAGCTCAAAAGCTGGCATATTGGGGGTCCCAAGAGCATAATTGGTTTATACCCACTTGGAGCCTACCCACTTGAGGATTAAGCCGTTATGTGTTTTGTGTATATAACACTTAATAGTATGGAGCTAGAAATCAATTCAAACTTGTATCAAATAATCATCTAATCAATACAAACGATCAATTTCTTGTTAACACTACTCATTTACCTCGAAGAAAACAGCACTCTTCAATTCTCTTATCAGTTATTTCAACACCTGAATAAAAAAAAAAGACAAATCAATACTCAAAATTTGATATACAAAGTATGTACATAATTTGATATCATACGTCAGAGTCCAACATAAAGAGCACAAGGCTTCCGGAATGAGTAAAAGTTGTTTACTTCAAAAGTGAAACAACTAATATAGGTACACGGGCAATTTTGACCCATTAACTTATGAGTTGAATAAAAAGTGGTAAGGAATTATCGTTTTCATGGGTAAATTGCACGAGAAATTTCGACCCATTTATTTACGGGTTGATTCAAGTTATTAGCGTAAGTAGCCGTTAAAAAAAGAATTAAGTAATGTCATGGTTCAATCATCGACTTCAAAATTCATATTTCTTAAGCTAATGATGTTTTCAAGTTGTAAAATTATTGTTACAAGCTTAGTCTAATGATCGAAATCACCAAACAACATGTTAAATAACATTTTTTTATTTTCTTTCTAACTCAAAATTGGAAATATTTTAACAAATGCATATAACTTCTTCTAAACTCTTACATATATATGTTCATCTATTATGACTTACCTCTCTTATTTAAAGTAAAATTTGGTGTCATACTATGAATTGATGCCTTTACTGATAGCTGAATTCCTTCATTGAATGAGAATTTTACAGTAACGATATCATATTCTGGAATGATCCTTGCACAAACATTAATTTTGGAACATTAATGAGCAGAAGGTTATAAAAATGATACCTTGCAATTAAAAACATCTAATTCATCAACAAACATTAGCTATAAGCCTACATCCCGAGTTTTAAGCTCCTCCTCTCTTTCCAGAGCATCCTTTGATTTAAAAACTAAATCTAAACCCTAACCCTAAACATTAAGCCCCAAAATCTAAACCCTAGAATCTAAACCCTAAACCCTAACCTAAACCCTAAATCTAAACCCAAAACCCTAACCCTAAACTCTAAACTGTAAAACCTAAATCTAAACCCTAAACCTAAACTCTAAACCATAACCCCTAAACCCTAACCTAAACCCTAAATCTAAACCCAAAATCCAACACCTAAAATCTAAAACATAAATCTAAACCTTAAACCCGAAACGTAAACTCTAAACCCTAAATCTAAACCCTAAACGTAAACTCTAAAATATTTTGAAAAATAAATAGAAAGCATTCTTGGTAAACCCAAGCCATGGTGCAAAATTTTGCCAATTCTACCCATACACATTTTGACCAGTTGGGAATCTTCAAGTCCAATTGGGAATCTTTTGCTCAGCTTATTCTCGGAATGTAAATGTTGCAACAAATGTGCTTACGGAACAACAAAAGGATTAGAAATATTGGCAACGGTAACAAACTTCACAGTGCAGATAAAAAATACCTAGCAATTAACACGGTACTCAATTGTGTTCATCACTTGTAGCTCTTATAATATGGCACGTCTTTCTTACTCAACTCGAGATGTAAGAAACTTTGGGTAAAAAGCGAACATGCTCAATCATATTTGCAATACCTCGCTCATTATCTTCCTCATCAATTGACCCTGCATGAACCTCCATATGGGCTTCAGATATTCATAAATGCAATGTTCATAGTACAAAATAGAAAGAAAAAAAAAAGCAAGAAAAATATTAAAACTATACCACACATGTACTGAAATAGCAATGGAATCACAACTATACCTATTTATGCAAATAAAGAGCAAACATTTTAACAAAGATTAGCTATTATACCACTGATAATGTAAAATCCAACATGTACACAATTATAAATGGCTATATTTACATGTTTTATGACAGATAGACTCGCTTCCAAAATAATACACAGTATACGTATTTAAGTAAACAATTCTAAAACGTAATAAATCAATACACAATTCAATTATATAAATTACCTAAGCAATCGATTGTGTCGGCGGAGATGGCGACAACTGTGGCGATAGAGGTCACAACTGTTATGGCGGCGGTTGGTGTTTGGACGCCACAAACATTAACCTTTACCCCATATAAACAATCGATTTTGCAAAAGCTGAAACCATTAACGGATTAAAAGGGTCGAAATAATTGCAGGAAGCACACACAAATCACTCAAAGCAAAAATCGCCCATTTGTATAAATGGGTCTAATTTGTACTATTGTTATACCTAAAATATCATATACTAACCAATAAAGAGATCATTTTTACATTCTCAATGATTGCATCCTGAACCATAAGAACATCACTAAGCATATACAATTATCACTGATTATATCTAAAGTTCTAACATCTGTGTCAAAGAACTGTATGACTTGATTTAGTACATGATCCTCAATTTTTTCTTAGTTGCCTCTCTCTTGTCCACATTAAACATGATATTTCTACAATGATAAATTAAACATCTCAAATTTTCGATCATTTTTAATAATATTATGGAATATTCCCAAATTGATTTAAAAAGAAAGGTCCGTACTTGCACATGAAGAAGCCCACACAACAGCTCCAACTATATCCTGTCACTTTTCCTATAGCGCGAAGTCAATAAAAAAACTCATTTGGGAATCGTTAAGAGTTATGAAATCGAATTGTTAAAAATTTTGAAAAATTCTCATAAACTGTAATGTAGAAATGCATTTGACATATATCTACAAATTCAAAAAATATTTGAACTAATAGTTAATGTGAATGGTGATCTGGAAGAAATATTATTACAACTTCAAGAAAAGTTTTCTACAAAATTGTCAGATAAGTAATATCTAATACAGCCCCAAACAATGACTAATGTTAATCGAAATCCATTTGTAATAGTTACTAAGTCAATGATTTGGTGGGCTTGGCAAAGGTACTATATTCACATTTTCAGAAACAATGTGAATTTTATTGTGCTTATCTTTTAATATAAATGATGAGATGATGAGATTATGTGGTTGGCAAAATATTAATATGTATTTTTGAGAAACTGCCAAGTTTCAATCTTGGGCCAAATTTTTCAAAAACATTTATAGCACCACCAAACACTTAGATATACCAGTATCTTAAATCTAAAAACTTCTTAAAAATACTCCTTTATCATATATCTTGATATTGGCCTAATTCTCATACCAATTAGGGTATGCTACTAAGTATACTGGTTAGTTTTAATAAAAAACATCAACAACTCAATTAATTTAAGTGTGCATAATTATGCTAACTAAACTATAGAATAACAAAAAAATGAATGATTACATGTATGAATGAAGTTACCTAATCTATGAACCCGACATATGTATTCGAATCGTTCGATGGATGACCAAACAACCATCAGCATATTTATGATTTCATTAGCATCGTGCAACAAAAGTTCAAAGTGGTTTCTGAAACCCTGCTTCTATCAAATTGTATCTTTTAACTAACGACTCAATAAATTAAACACAATATATAAATTAATTAATTAATTAATTACTACGCAACAATTTAATAAATACTTGTAATTTATAAACAAGCATACTAAGTCTACCAAAGAAGTCAATATACTAATATAGTTGTGTTGTCTTGGAATAACCGGCCATTAGAGGCTGTAAGCTCGGTTGAGAACACTATATATTGAACTATAATCACCTTAGAATCTAGCATTATAAGCAAATAAATTGAACATAATACCAATCAATGTCAATGTTGTAATATGGGGACAAATATAACTATGAACCTGTCCTACGTCCATGCATTCAATATAATCCGCAATTTAACTGAGTAAACACGAAATATCATCCTAAAAATTGGAAAAAATTGTAATGAAAATTTAATAAAAAGGTTACATCACTGTTGATATGGAAACTTAATAACAGTTGCAAATGTTAAGAATTGATAATGCGGAAATTTAAATTTGTTTATTGATAATGTATTGAGTATCTATGGGATTAAGATGATAAACTGAGAAAGATAAAAATAGCAAAATGCTTTAAAGACTACATTGTATTAATTGGATTGTAATTCAGTTTACATTTGATAAGTGTTTTTATACACAAAAAATACAACAGCTATTTCTATTAGAGGTTAGGCTCCAAATCTCATTTTGGAACCCCTTTATCAAAATAGGAAATATGCTTGTGATTGTAGCCGTTGCCTCATGCTTTGTGCTCAGATTTATGTTGCCTTTTACTTATGGAAATGATGAAGTTAACTTTACTTCTGATCCAAAGTCAAACTTCCATTTCAGGAAATGGTCCCTTTTTGGTTATGTATTCTAACACTCCCCCTCAAGTTGAATAGTGGTATTTTCACAATTCAACTTGCTCAATACATCGTTGAGGGGTCTTCCGTTGACTAGTCAATCACAAGCTACTCATCATCTTTGTTCAGCCGATTTCTCGACTTCAAACCGATCATCAAGCTCTGGACATGAACCCAGTTCATTTCTTGAACCTTGTTTGGTTCGCCCAATATTTTCATCTTCCCGACATGAACCCAGTCCAATCTTAGACCTTTACTAGTTCGTCAAGGAGTATTCAATTTCTAGACATGAACCCAGTCCAACTTGGACCTTTATTGGTTCGCCTATGAATATTCAGATTCCAAACATGAACCCAGTTCATTCTCAAACCTTGTTTGGTTCGCTTAGAATATTTAAGTTTCCTTTTCCTGACATGAACCCAGTTCAACGTGAACCTTGTTTGGTTCGCCAGAAGTATTTAAGTTTCCTGACATGAACCCAGCTCCACTTGAACCTTGTTTGGCTCGCCCAACATGAACCCAGTTCAATCTTGACCTTCTTTGGCTCACCTGACATGAACCTAGTTCAACTTTAGCCTTGTTTGGTTCAGCCTGGATTACTAAGTTGACTTTCGTCGAAGTATCTTGCTCTATTCCTTAGATGCATCGGTAATCAACTCACGGTGTCGCTAGATTTAATCTCCCCCTCACCGTGTGTTGGATATGTACCTTGTTCGGTTTTGTGAGCAGCTAATTCTCCAAGCCCTAGATCGGTTCGGTGGTGGTTGGTGGTGGTTTAGCTACTGCCGCCGCTCCTTTTTCTGGTTTACTCCGCCATTCTTCGATGGCAGAACCCTTGAACCGACGTGATACCTCAAATTGAAGAAGGCTGGTTGGTATGACCAATGGTGGTTCGTTCGTTCGCAAATTGAACAGCCGCCGCCGCCGGTTCCCAATTGCTGTTGCCGGTGACCTCGTCGTTGCCCACAACCACCGCCACCGCCACTTGTAGTTTCTTTCGCCGTCATTCAGGTTGTTGATCTCTTTTCCCTTTTTTCGGTGCCAGGTAAACACTTATGGCCGCCGTTAACTTTTGATGGTTGTTGGTGGTGACCACCGTTGTTGGTATCCTCTAGGTTACTGTCGGCTGCACCCCACTCCATTTTTTATTTATTCAAAAGCTTCAACATAATCACCATGGAAACCGCAACTATTCCTTGTTGCTTGGTCGCCGGTGAGTTTGAGGCTTGATTTGAGCTACCGTCATTTTTGACATGGCAGTTTGATGATTTAAGCTAACCTGTTACCATCACTGTCCATAATGACAGCATGTGTTCAATGGTAAAAGATTGAGGTTCGGTTGGGTTTTGAACTGTTTACTAAGCTACCGTCGATTGACATGGCAGCTTAGTTTGGTAAATGATTGAAGCTTATAATCGGTTGCATAGATTTCGGATCAGACAACCATAAGCTCTGATACCAAGTTAAGAATTGATAATGCGGAAATTTAAATTTGTTTATTGATAATGTATTGAGTATCTATGGGATTAAGATGATAAACTGAGAAAGATAAAAATAGCAAAATGCTTTAAAGACTACATTGTATTAATTGGATTGTAATTCAGTTTACATTTGATAAGTGTTTTTATACACAAAAAATACAACAGCTATTTCTATTAGAGGTTAGGCTCCAAATCTCATTTTGGAACCCCTTTATCAAAATAGGAAATATGCTTGTGATTGTAGCCGTTGCCTCATGCTTTGTGCTCAGATTTATGTTGCCTTTTACTTATGGAAATGATGAAGTTAACTTTACTTCTGATCCAAAGTCAAACTTCCATTTAAGGAAATGGTCCCTTTTTGGTTATGTATTCTAACAGCAAAGAACACTTACCTCTTGTGTTTTCAATAGGGGGATGGTTGTTGGTGCATCATCAGAAGGAAAAGTTCATTTACATGAGAAATCGAACAATCTTGTAATCTTCATGTATATATGTAAATCAAATATGGGAGTTAATAATAGGAACCTTAAAAGGAAAAAAAATCCTTCATTGTAACCGATCTGGATTAGGAAATTGAAAATGGGGATTAATAATAAGAATCCTAAAACTCGTTATTAGGGTTTTATTTAGTCGCAGACTTTTTTTTTTCTAGAGAAGATTGGTATATTAGTTACTCCGTGTAAGGGTAATTTAGGTACATAAGTATTAGAGTAGGAATTTTTTTTTTTTTTTGAAAGGCGATTTTTTTTTTTTTTTTTGGCATCAGTAGATCATTTCTTTCAACGACCCTCATCATTTACACGTAACACACACGTTCGGGCAGAAACCCGAACCCGATCGACGGTACCCGGGAACACATCCATTCGGGCAGTGATTCCGGGTAGGGGTCCGTGAACGAATCCGGTAAAACCTCCCTATAGGGTCAATATATACCACCATTATTGGTGTTCAATTGGTTTAAAGAAAATCATGTCATCCCTAAGGATCGAACCCATGACCTCTCCCTATCCCATGACACAAAGTACATGGGGAGAACCGTTGGGCTATGCCCGCAAGTTCTAGAGTAGGATTTATTAACTAATATTTTTAATGGATGAATAATGATCGTTGGATTAAGAGGTATTGTAATATAATTTTTTAATCTAACGGCAATTAAGGGGATTTTAAAAACATTTATTAGCTAATCGAGACTCTCTTTTAATGAATAATATAGTGATAATGATGATAATAATAATAATAATAACTAGTGAAATGACCCGTGAAATTACGTATTTGTTTAAACGAAACAATTTAATGACATGTTTAGGTATTAAGTGAATGTAAATGCTAAACTCACTTATTTTAATGACCCGTTTGACTAAGAAGCTTGTCGTTATTTTTACAAATATATAGAGACATGTATTTCGCATACATATGTAACGTAATTAATTTCGTAAAAATAATCCATATTTGAATATTAATAATATAATAATTATAACTATAATTATTATATTAAAAGTAAATAATAATAATAATAATAATAATAATAATAATAATAATAATAATAATAATAATAATAATAATAATAATAATAATAATAATAAAGTTCGCTCAAAGTTAATATTTATAATTATATTTTTAATAATGATAATATTAATCCCTCTTCTTATTAAAAGAGAAGCTAAATTAAGTAATAATTTTTTGGATTAACAGATCTTGACCATTGATTATCAAAGATCATTAAAATCCAACCCTTGATTTGCATAACGAAAATATTATTACATAATCAATTTTCATTTTCAAGTAAATAGACATAATTACCCTCCATTTGAATATAAACGGAATTAAATAAAAGCTGAAATGAATTCAAATTCAAAAAAATAGAAAAAATCGGCATTTAGTTTGCAATATTCCATTAATTCCTATAATTAATTTTTTCATTTAAAAAAATTCCTTTATTTATCCCGTAAATAATGGGATTTAATTAATTCCCTAATTTACAACTCAACCACCGATCATTTTTACTCCACCTATTTAAAAAATTTCATAATTCGCCTGCACCAGATTCACGAAGGATAATTTTGTATCCTTTTCATCGATCGCGAGCTTGGCAGAAATTAGGATTTAGATCGTCAATTTGATTTGGTGGTTACGTTTGTGCGAAAAATTAGGGTTTCGGTTGATTAATTAGGGTTAAGGCAACCCAATTCAAATCGTTATCATCACCGTGTTTGTTCGACTGGTATGTTGCTTCTTATGTTTGTTTTGTTACTTTATTTTAACGATTTATCTTTGAGGTGATGGCCGTTGTATTTTTTGTCTATGTATTTATTGACGATGAACTTACGGTTAAAGTGAAGCCTTTGAGACGGTGTTTCCATGCTTGTTCGATCCTTTAGTATTGGGTCTTGCATTCTGCCGCCAGGTTTGATAATTGTACTGTATTTTTATTTTTTTTAAAGAGTACATATCTTTAATCATGTTTGTTTGATTGAAAATGGCCTTTTGCATCGATGTGGTCTTTATTTGATAAATTCATGATATGAAACAACAAAGTTTATATTGCATTATAATTAACCAAAAATACTACTGACTATTATTCAAATTAAAACCTTGCAACAGGTAACGTAGATGGAGATTTCTGGAAGGTTGTGTGAAGGTTTATATGATGAAGTCAAACGATAATTACGCTGTAATCCATAATCGGTTTCTATATTTTCAAGTTCAAAATTTTCAAATTCTTCATCGATGCTTACTCTGACCATCGATGCATACAGTACTGGATTATAAAGGTATTTTTTTACCCTTCTATTTTGGCTTCCCAATTTATAAGCATTCCTTCATATTCTGTCAATCGAATTGGGGTTTAATACACTTCATATAATTTCTGTTCATTATATTTCTGATGAATAATAACGATTCCACGAATCTTGAACCAGAACTGCTATGATATGGAGAAAACTAGTAAGACAAGTGCAAAACTATCATTGATTTGAGATCAAATAGGATCGGGAAGGCATGAGATGGTATGTATACTATGATTTTTATAATGTAATTTTTCTATATAATTTTCAATCTACTGATTTCGTTTACTTGGTACAATATTTGATTTATTACTAATATGGTGTTTGTTGGGAGATCGATTTGGGTTACGATGTGATGTCAAATGGACTGCAGTTACCAGTGTTTCTGAAGATGATTATGGTAAAAAGTCATTATATTTGTTTCAATTTATTTAAATTATTTACCTGTTGTTTGAAGTATTAACGAGTAATTATGTGAAGTTTTAATTGCTTCTAAATCTGTAACTTTGTAGTCCATGTTATTGTTTCTATGATAACTTACTAGAAGGCAATAGTGGCATAAGTGAGATTGATGCTTTCGATTGTGCATATTTTCCAAATGTGAGTAAATAGGCGTATATATTACGTATCCTTTCTTTGTTATGATAAACTGTTAGTGCGCAGTTGTAGGTCCAATTTGTTTCTGACTTCAGAAAATTGTAGCAGAAAGTGTTTAAGATTATATCGCATGTCATTACATCTTCTGGTTAATGAGTTAACAAAAAACAAGTCATGTGTTATGCACAAACCATAAGAAAGAGAACAAATGAATGTTTTAGTTTTAACAATCAGAGCAATAACAGAGTACGTTTGTTATGTGCCACATCTATATTTGCATGGCTAAACCTACACATGTTATGTGCTAAGTGTTTTCATTATTAGTTGTGTATCCATTTCCATTGCTTCCATTTGTGGATTTCTTCAAACTAGCACCCAGTTACACCAAAAGTAGCTATCAGTTACTAAAGTTTCGTTATGTGCCCTTCGTTCTTATTTCATTTTCACGTTTGTTGACTATATATTTATTTTGTTTTTTACTTTTATGTGTTTTGGTGTATATACTAATAAACTGGAAATCTGCAATAATTTAGATTACAATTAAAATTTCTCTAAATATCTTTTGCGCCTAACTTATTTATGTATTGCGATTCCAATCCAGTAGAACAAAATGTGTTGGTGTCTCTTGGAAAATTTGAATGATCTCAATCCTTTCCAAGCATACGATGAAGGCAACCTTTCTTCCATGGTAAGCTTTTTTTTTTCCTTAAAAAAAATCATATGTATTAGTTGTGTTAGAATTTGAAGGTTTTTTAATCACCAAAGAGTACTCATATGAAGAGCGTATTGAAGAGCGAGTGATTGGTATTTTCATCTGAGCTTCTTGCTTTCCATTTGATCTTGAGGTGTCAAAATGAGCGGGTTGGTCATGTCAAACATATATAGTGATGGTATATAATCCATAATCAGTTATTCGAATACGATACTTTAGAAACGTATAATTGTTTTGTTATACCGATGGTATTTGTTTATTTTTCTGAATTCATATGATGAAGGCAACCTTTCTTCCCTGGTAAGCTTCCCTTTACAAAAAAACATATGTATTAATTACGTTAGAATTTGAATGGTTTTTTAATCACCAAAGAGCAGTCATATGATAGGTGTATAAGTATATTGAAGAGTGAGTGATTGGTAATTTCATCTGAGCTTCTTGCTTTTCATTTCATCTCAAGGTAGCAAAATGGGCGGGTTGGTGTGACGATCGATCCAAATCCATATGGACGAACACGTCATTCATCGATTTCATTGCGAGGTATTTGACCTCTATATGATACGTTTTGTAAACATTGCATTCTTTTGAAAAGGCACACCATAAATGAATATTTAAATCAAAGGTTTTCGACATCTGATGATTTCTACATATAGACAATCACCGTAAATAATAGTTTACAATAGTACTTCCGTTGACAATGCAGTCAAAATAAGATACATGGTGATGATTTGGTGAATGCAACGTTTCCTTGAAAAATATGCCATGTAAGACTCCATGCACATAGCTTGTCTAACATATAAGCAAACAGCGGAAGACTTCTAGGGAACCTGAGAATAAACATGCTAACAAGTGTCAACACAAAGGTTGGTGAGTTCATAGTTTTAATGTTTTGCATAATCTGTACATAAATGTGGATCACAAGATTTCAGTTGTTTCATCCAGAAACATTTATCAAAATATTCTACGAAATTGAGCACCCTGGTAACTAAACTTAACGTATATATAATTTGTACCCTTTGTATAATCATCTTAATAATACACGCAAACCAACGTGTACGCTTCTCAAATAGCATACGTCCGTTAAAAGGCTAGTGCTCTAGCTCGGACGGGGATATCAAGCCCTATGGATCCATATACTACTACTCGCGCCCACCAGTTCTTATAAACGGCAGTTACTAGTTACCAAAGCTAAGGGATTTTTGGTTCAAACTCAGTGTAGAATTTAGTATGTACTTGTATCCATTGTGTTTAAAATAAATTGCATGTATTCTCAGTCCAAAAATATATATTGCAAAAGCAATTAAAAAGGGATCAATGAAACTCACCTTAGCAGCATATAAAGTCGTTCACCAAAATGTGATCGAAACTCGGATTACCAAATAATCGTAGATCTCAACCTATAGAACATATGTTGGTCAATAAATGTCTATCAAGCTAGGTCAGGTCGTAGTGTATCACAATCCTAATGCTCGAGATCGACATACAAAAGTTATTCAAAGTCGTTTCAAAAAGTCAGTTTTGGACAGTTGTTTAACAAAACGAGATGTACCTTATATAAGGATTCATTTACTCGGTTGGTAATATTCAAAAATCCAATTTATCAATCTCGTAAACAAGTTGTTTAAATCTTAATTACAGATTCAAAAGCAATTTCAATTAACGTCAATCATAATTCAGTTGATCATATCTTTTAATCCGTTCATCGAAACTATTCGATATCTAAATGAAAAGTTATTGATTTTTCGCCAGCTTTCCAAAAACATGTATATCATATACCTTTTACCAGTAATATATGTATTTAATTAGTGATTCATTATAAACTGTTTATGACAAAATTTAGTATACAAGCATGCATAAACATATATACTCGAGCACTAGACATGTATACACTATTAATATAAAAAAGATAATATATGAATGCTCACTTATCAATATTGAGATTCAATATTGTAGGAAAGTACGTAGACGTAACAGAGATGATAAACACTAGGTTTGATTCATAAATATATCCCCGAACATTACCCATAACCTCCTTGGCAATAACCCATAATTTTCTTAGCTCTAGCTTGTTTGTAAACTTGTTTTGAAATTACTCAAACAGCACTCCGTCGTAATATTTTATGTATAATACTAATAATAATAATTCTCATAACCATAAGATTAATAATAATAATAATCTTAATAATAATAATAATAATAATAATAATAATAATAATAATAATAATAATAATGATAATAATAATAATATATAAATATAATACGAAGTAATATTTGAATGATTTAAAGAAATGGAACCAGACATCGCGTTTTATAGTGTGGCCTGAATTCAGACACCATGCGATCGCATGAGTTTTCAGTATTTTTGCCATGCGATCGCATGGCCGCCTTTTCTGTTTTTGTTTGCTAGTTCGTCGACATCAAATAGTGTTTACTGTAGCAAAATAGTACTGTAGCAATAGTGTTACTGTAGCAAATAGTGTTTACTGTTGCAAATCACTGTAGCAAAGTCGTTTTCGCTGTAGCACTGTAGCAAAGTACGGTTTCACTGTAGCAAATAGTGTTTTACTGTAGCAATAGTGTTTTACTGTAGCAAAGTCATTTTTACTGTAGCAAATAATGTTTTACTGTAGGAAAGTCGTTTTTACTTGTATATATATATATATATATATATATATATATATATATATACATACATAAAATTGTTCATGAATCGTCGAGAGTAGTCAAAGGTAATTGTATATATGAAACAGTTCTAAAATTTTGAGACTCAATCTAACAGACTTTGCTTATATTAAATCATTTAAAGATAAAGTTTAAATTTGGTCAGAAATTTCCGGGTCATTACAGTTGGTCATTACAAACATATATAGCGATGGTATATAATCCATAATCAGTTATTCGAATACGATACTTTAGATACATTCAATTTTTCTGTTATACCGATGGTATTTGTTTATTTTTCTAATTTGTTGTTTTATTTCTACAGGTTCGGAATTAAACAAATCTATTGGATGCTTCTATATGTTATGTCAATTCTTAAAAAAATTCTTTTGTGCCCAATTAAGATATGTTCAAACCATGGTTTGATGAGTAGTGTATTAAAGTCCTAATTTGAGTAAGTATTGTCCTGAGTGGTTGTGTCGTTTCCCTTCTTTAAAGTAATGGCATAAGAGGTTGTTGGTCCCTTAATAACAACAGGAGTATTGTAGGGGGGGTGAATACAATTTCTTTTCAATTAACTAAACAGTTAAACTCGATAATGTATTCAAGCATGCAAATTAGATAGAGTCACAGGTAATTTTCAACGGTTATTCTTTATTGATTGAATCACAAAGAATTACAACTATCCTTGGCGGAATGATAGTTGGTTGATACAGATTACCTAGATTATAGCTAAGAGGTAAACTAAAAGCTATTACACGTTTAGAACTCTAAATAATAAAACCCACACCACTGGTTGATACAACAGTGAATACAACAATTATATAGTAGTCCTATTGTCCGTGTAATTAATCTATTGTCCACTAGTACATAGGATGCCTTGTACTTGTGGGGACAATTGTGTCAGAAGGCGTGCTCTCCTACTTTCCTCTTAGGTAGCTATTTGCAGGAACACACCAATTCGGTTTAGCACTACCATTTGTTTTAAACAAATGGAATGTTGTGTTCCCTAGGTATGAATAAAGTATAACACATGTCTGCACATGCGTTCCACTTCTGCATTCACACATGGTCTTGTAAGGTCACTTGTCAGCCGCCGACTCCTGTCCTTTTCTGTTCAACTTTGTCTTCGACTTCTGTTGAATAGTGCGTTGATGTAGACCACTCTGGGAAACTACCATGCTTGTAATGGAGCATGGCTGTCTTGTGTTGTATGCTGCTATCCAGATCTACTGGTTCTTCATATGCTGAGTCACTTGATATTCTTAATTTAGCTGAGTACTCATCCTGTGCTAATTCGAAGAATACATTCTACCTTGTGCTGGTAGATCAGCCAGCATACTACACACTCGACACAGCTATATTAGCTGACAGTACATAAACAAACTTGTGCTGGCTGCACATAACATTTTAGTGTAAATAAACTACAGTTTTGTCATAATTAAATCCTTAATTATTTTGGGGACTCAACAATCTCCCCCTATTTGATGATGACAAAACCTATGACATATAGAGAAAACACTAAAGCCATCAACAAGGGAACAAATAAGAATATGCAGAGAGATTGTCCCTTTTAAGTTTGTTTTGGGATCTTTTGCTGAGTTATCTATATCTTATAATTCGATATGATTTTGAAGATAAACTCATTTCACTTTCATTACAACAGGATATATACATTAAATACAGTGATAATATAATGAAAAGTGAGTTAGACAAAAGATACAATTTAAGCATATAGGAGACTATCTATCTTTATCTTTGTCCCGTTCTTCTTCAGATAGCTCCTCTTATTTGATTCTCCAGGATTCATAGAACAGAATAGGTATCTCAGTAGGGTCAAAAACAGGGATAGAAGGAGGTAGAATGATGGGGCCTTTTCCGGTTAGTCCTTCACCAGTAGATTGATGTCTTTTAAATTTTTGAGAAAGAAACTCTTTCACATCTACTGCTGGTGCATTCCCAAACTTCGTGGCTTTGTTGAAGAGCTGTTGGAGTTCAGATTTAATTGTCTTTTTGATGGCACTATCACCTTTGCCAATAAAATACTCCTGTATCTCCATCCATTCACTAAATCCAAGGGATCTTAACTCATCATAGTTAATCCTTTCTTGAACATTATTCTCCCTTAAAACGTTGAAGGCTCTTTTTGACCCTCTGTTCACTTTGATGATCCTGCTGGGATTTGATCTTCTATTCATTACATCACCATATCTGCTCCTGTAATAATGATCAGGAACTTCAATAGTACTGAAAGGTTTTATAGGAGCAGTAGCAGGTGCTTTCTCAGCAGCTTCCTTCTTATCAAGTGCCTTATCCTGTTCTTTGACAATAGCTTGAATTAGTTTGAGGGACTCAGCCTCTTCCTTTTTATCAGCAGCCAACTTGTCTTCTATTTCCTGAAGCCTTAATCTCTCAGTAAGTTCAGCATCAGCAGCCTCTCTTCTTTGCTGTTCTGCCACTAAGCCTAGCAGATAATCAGTGTGGCTAATTTTTAGAGATCTGACTGCTTCAATCATTTTTCTTCCATCTTCAGTTCTTATAGCAACCTGATACTCTTTCAGATCCATACCCAGCTGATGAGCTTCATGAAATTGTGCTTTCTCCTTATCAGTGGAGAGCTTTCGACCACTGTTATTCAAATATACACCAATATCAACGCCAAAATTCAAGGCAGCGATGTAGAGTGGCTGATCAAGAGGATGATGCAGCAATCTGACTTGGCGTATTCTTTCATTAAGCTCTGCTTGTCTTTGCTCAAGTAATTCTGAAACAGTGATCTCCAGCCTGTAAGCTTTTCTTTCATCTGGATTCATTCTGAAAAGATTCGGCTCACTATGGGCAACTGAATCATCTTCCCAGGTTCTGTGTTTACCATGACGTTTTGGGGAAGATGGAGGATACATGTTTGATTCATCTATGCCAGATGAACTTACTGAGAATTGATTGACACGGTTATCCTTTGTTCTATTAAAATAAGTGAGGGTCCGAGGAGAGATAGGAGATTGAACAAATAAGTGATCTTCTCTACCCCAGGCAGTAAAGTCAGCAGGATCAACCGTATCATCATCTGGTTTAGCACCCAGCTCAACCACCTTGGCTGGGTCTTCAACGCTTGTGTCACCCAGCAGCACACTTCCGGCTGGGTCTTCTTTCTCAGCACTCCTTGCTGAGTCTTCAGTACCAGCTGATTGATTAGTATCAGCTGGCACATCTGTCACAGTATCTTCATCAGCTGCCACAAATAGGGGTCCTTTCCTGAGGGGCTGGTTATCCCTTGGAGTGGATTTCACTCTTTATTTTGTTTGTTGACTATATATTTATTTTGTTTTTTACTTTTATGTGTTTTGGTGTATATACTAATAAACTGGAAATCTGCAATAATTTAGATTACAATTAAAATTTCTCTAAATATCTTTTGCGCCTAACTTATTTGTGTATTGCGATTTCAATCCAGTAGAACAAAATGTGTTGGTGTCTCTTGGAAAATTTGAATGATCTCAATCCTTTCCAAGCATACGATGAAGGCAACCTTTCTTCCATGGTAAGCTTTTTTTTTTTTCCTTAAAAAAAATCATATGTATTAGTTATGTTAGAATTTGAAGGTTTTTTAATCACCAAAGAGCACTCATATGAAGAGCGTATTGAAGAGCGAGTGATTGGTATTTTCATCTGAGCTTCTTGCTTTCCATTTGATCTTGAGGTGTCAAAAATAAGCGGGTTGGTCATGTCAAACATATATAGTGATGGTATATAATCCATAATCAGTTATTCGAATACGATCCTTTAGAAACGTACAATTGTTTTGTTATACCGATGGTATTTGTTTATTTTTATGAATTCATATGATGAAGGCAACCTTTCTTCCCTGGTAAGCTTCCCTTCTTTACAAAAAAACATATGTATTAATTACGTTAGAATTTGAATGGTTTTTTAATCACCAAAGAGCAGTCATATGATGGGTGTATAAGTATATTGAAGAGTGAGTGATTGGTAATTTCATCTGAGCTTCTTGCTTTTCATTTCATCTCAAGGTAGCAAAATGGGCGGGTTGGTGTGACGATCGCTCCAAATCCATATGGACGAACAAGTCATTCATCGATTTCATTGCGTGGTATTTGACCTCTATATGATACGTTTTGTAAACATTGCATTCTTTTGAAAAGGCACACCATAAATGAATATTTAAATCAAAGGTTTTCGACATCTGATGATTTCTACATATAGACAATCACCGTAAATAATAGTTTACAATAGTACTTCCGTTGACAATGCAGTCAAAATAAGATACATGGTGATGATTTGGTGAATGCAACGTTTCCTTGAAAAATATGCCATGTAAGACTCCATGCACATAGCTTGTCTAACATATAAGCAAACAGCGGAAGACTTCTAGGGAACCTGAGAATAAATATGCTAACAAGTGTTAACACAAAGGTTGGTGAGTTCATAGTTTTAATGTTTTACATAATCTGTACATAAATGTGGATCACAAGATTTCAGTTGTTTCATCCAGAAACGTTTATCAAAATATTCTACGAAATTGAGCACCCTGGTAACTAAACTTAACGTATATATAATTTGTACCCTTTGTATAATCATCTTAATAATACACGCAAACCAACGTGTACGCTTCTCAAATAGCATACGTCCGTTAAAAGGCTAGTGCTCTAGCTCGGACGGGGATATCAAGCCCTATGGATCCATATACTACTACTCGCGCCCACCAGTTCTTATAACCGGCAGTTACTAGTTACCAAAGCTAAGGGATTTTTGGTTCAAACTCAGTGTAGAATTTAGTATGTACTTGTATCCATTGTGTTTAAAATAAATTGCATGTATTCTCAGTCCAAAAATATATATTGCAAAAGCAATTAAAAAGGGATCAATGAAACTCACCTTAGCAGCATATAAAGTCGTTCACCAAAATGTGATCGAAACTCGGATTACCAAATAATCGTAGATCTCAACCTATAGAACATATGTTGGTCAATAAATGTCTATCAAGCTAGGTCAGGTCGTAGTGTATCACAATCCTAATGCTCGAGATCGACATACAAAAGTTATTCAAAGTCGTTTCAAAAAGTCAGTTTTGGACAGTTGTTTAACAAAACGAGATGTACCTTATATAAGGATTCATTTACTCGGTTGGTAATATTCAAAAATCCAATTTATCAATCTCGTAAACAAGTTGTTTAAATCTTAATTACAGATTCAAAAGCAATTTCAATTAACGTCAATCATAATTCAGTTGATCATATCTTTTAATCCGTTCATCGAAACTATTCGATATCTAAATGAAAAGTTATTGATTTTTCGCCAGCTTTCCAAAAACATGTATATCATATACCTTTTACCAGTAATATATGTATTTAATTAGTGATTCATTATAAACTGTTTATGACAAAATTTAGTATACAAGCATGCATAAACATATATACTCGAGCACTAGACATGTATACACTATTAATATAAAAAAGATAAGATATGAATGCTCACTTATCAATATTGAGATTCAATATTGTAGGAAAGTACGTAGACGTAACAGAGATGATAAACACTAGGTTTGATTCATAAATATATCCCCGAACATTACCCATAATCTCCTTGGCAATAACCCATAATTTCCTTAGCTCTAGCTTGTTTGTAAACTTGTTTTGAAATTACTCAAACAGCACTCCGTCGTAATATTTTATGTATAATACTAATAATAATAATTCTCATAACCATAAGATTAATAATAATAATAATAATCTTAATAATAATAATAATAATAATAATAATAATGATAATAATAATAATAATAATAATATATAAATATAATACGAAGTAATATTTGAATGATTTAAAGAAATGGAACCAGACATCGCGTTTTATAGTGTGGCCTGAATTCAGACACCATGCGATCGCATAAGTTTTCAGTGTTTTTGCCATGCGATCGCATGGCCGCCTTTTTCGTTTTTGTTTGCTAGTTCGTCGACATCAAATAGTGTTTTACTGTAGCAAAATAGTTACTGTAGCAATAGTGTTACTGTAGCAAATAGTGTTTACTGTAGCAAATCACTGTAGCAAAGTCGTTTTCGCTGTAGCACTGTAGCAAAGTACGGTTCACTGTAGCAAATAGTGTTTTACTGTAGCAATAGTGTTTTACTGTAGCAAAGTCATTTTTACTGTAGCAAATAATGTTTTACTGTAGAAAAGTCGTTTTTACTTGTACATATATATATATACATACATAAAATTGTTCATGAATCGTCGAGAGTAGTCAAAGGTAATTGTATAAATGAAACAGTTCTAAAATTTTAAGACTCAATTTAACAGACTTTGCTTATATTAAATCATTTAAAGATAAAGTTTAAATTTGGTCAGAAATTTCCGGGTCATCACAGTTGGTCATTACAAACATATATAGCGATGGTATATAATCTATAATCAGTTATTCGAATACGATACTTTAGATACATTCAATTTTTCTGTTATACCGATGGTATTTGTTTATTTTTCTAATTTGTTATTTTATTTCTACAGGTTCGGAATTAAACAAATCTATTGGATGCTTCTATATGTTATGTCAATTCTTAAAAAAATGCTTTTGTGCCCAATTAAGATATGTTCAAACCATGGTTTGATGAGTAGTGTATTAAAGTCCTAATTTGAGTAAGTATTGTCCTGAGTGGTTGTGTCGTTTCCCTTCTTTAAAGCAGTGGCATAAGAGGTTGTTGGTGTAGTGAACCAAACTTTTCCATGTTTATATATATTAATTGAGATTGATATTTACATGATTAAATGTTTCCAACATGTTAAGCAATCAAACTTGTTAAGACTTGATTAATTGAAATATGTTTCATATAGACAATTGACCACCCAAGTTGACCGGTGATTCACGAACGTTAAAACTTGTAAAAACTATATGATGACATATATATGGATATATATATAGTTAACATGATACTATGATAAGTAAACATATCATTAAGTATATTAACAATGAACTACATATGTAAAAACAAGACTACTAACTTAATGATTTTTAAACGAGACATATATGTAACGATTATCGTTGTAAAGATATTTAATGTATATATATCATATTAAGAGATATTCATACATGATAATATCATGATAATATAATAATTTAAAATCTCATTTGATATTATAAACATTGGGTTAACAACATTTAACAAGATCGTTAACCTAAAAGTTTCAAAACAACACTTACATGTAACGACTAACGATGACTTAACGACTCAGTTAAAATGTATATACATGTAGTGTTTTAATATGTATTTATACACTTTTGAAAGACTTCAATACACTTATCAAAATACTTCTACTTAACAAAAATGCTTACAATTACATCCTCGTTCAGTTTCATCAACAATTCTACTCGTATGCACCCGTATTCGTACTCGTACAATACACAGCTTTTAGATGTATGTACTATTAGTATATACACTCCAATGATCAGCTCTTAGCAGCCCATGTGAGTCACCTAACACATGTGGGAACCATCATTTGGCAACTAGCATGAAATATCTCATAAAATTACAAAAATATGAGTAATCATTCATGACTTATTTACATGAAAACAAAATAACATATCCTTTATATCTAATCCATACACCAACAACCAAAAACACCTACAAACACTTTCATTCTTCAATTTTCTTCATCTAATTGATCTCTCTCAAGTTCTATCTTCAAGTTCTAAGTGTTCTTCATAAATTCCAAAAGTTCTAGTTTCATAAAATCAAGAATACTTTCAAGTTTGCTAGCTCACTTCCAATCTTGTAAGGTGATCATCCAACCTCAAGAAATCTTTGTTTCTTACAGTAGGTTATCATTCTAATACAAGGTAATAATCATATTCAAACTTTGGTTCAATTTCTATAACTATAACAATCTTATTTTAAGTGATGATCTTACTTGAACTTGTTTTCGTGTCATGATTCTGCTTCAAGAACTTCGAGCCATCCAAGGATCCATTGAAGCTAGATCCATTTTTCTCTTTTCCAGTAGGTTTATCCAAGGAACTTAAGGTAGTAATGATGTTCATAACATCATTCGATTCATACATATAAAGCTATCTTATTCGAAGGTTTAAACTTGTAATCACTAGAACATAGTTTAGTTAATTCTAAACTTGTTCGCAAACAAAAGTTAATCCTTCTAACTTGACTTTTAAAATCAACTAAACACATGTTCTATATCTATATGATATGCTAACTTAATGATTTAAAACCTGGAAACACGAAAAACACCGTAAAACCGGATTTACGCCGTCGTAGTAACACCGCGGGCTGTTTTGGGTTAGTTAATTAAAAACTATGATAAACTTTGATTTAAAAGTTGTTATTCAGAGAAAATGATTTTTATTATGAATATGAAACTATATCCAAAAATTATGGTTAAACTCAAAGTGGAAGTATGTTTTCTAAAATGGTCATCTAGACGTCGTTCTTTCGACTGAAATGACTACCTTTACAAAAACGACTTGTAACTTATTTTTCCGACTATAAACCTATACTTTTCTGTTTAGATTCATAAAATAGAGTTCAATATGAAACCATAGCAATTTGATTCACTCAAAACGGATTTAAAATGAAGAAGTTATGGGTAAAACAAGATTGGATAATTTTTCTCATTTTAGCTACGTGAAAATTGGTAACAAATCTATTCCAACCATAACTTAATCAACTTGTATTGTATATTATGTAATCTTGAGATACCATAGACACGTATACAATGTTTCGACCTATCATGTCGACACATCTATATATATTTCGGAACAACCATAGACACTCTATATGTGAATGTTGGAGTTAGCTATACAGGGTTGAGGTTGATTCCAAAATATATATAGTTTGAGTTGTGATCAATACTAAGATACGTATACACTGGGTCGTGGATTGATTCAAGATAATATTTATCGATTTATTTCTGTACATCTAACTGTGGACAACTAGTTGTAGGTTACTAACGAGGACAGCTGACTTAATAAACTTAAAACATCAAAATATATTAAAAGTGTTGTAAATATATTTTGAACATACTTTGATATATATGTATATATTGTTATAGGTTCGTGAATCAACCAGTGGCCAAGTCTTACTTCCCGACAAAGTAAAAATCTGTGAAAGTGAGTTATAGTCCCACTTTTAAAATCTAATATTTTTGGGATGAGAATACATGCAGGTTTTATAAATGATTTACAAAATAAACACAAGTACGTGAAACTACATTCTATGGTTGAATTATCGAAATCGAATATGCCCCTTTTTATTAAGTCTGGTAATCTAAGAATTAGGGAACAGACACCCTAATTGACGCGAATCCTAAAGATAGATCTATCGGGCCCAACAAGCCCCATCCAAAGTACCGGATGCTTTAGTACTTCAAAATTTATATCATATCCGAAGGGTGTCCCGGAATGATGGAGATATTCTTATATATGCATCTTGTTAATGTCGGTTACCAAGTGTTCACCATATGAATGATTTTTATCTCTATGTATGGGATGTGTATTGAAATATGAAATCCTGTGGTCTATTATTATGATTTGATATATATAGGTTAAACCTATAACTCACCAACATTTTTGTTGACGTTTTAAGCATGTTTATTCTCAGGTGATTATTAAGAGCTTCCGCTGTCGCATAGTTAAATAAGGACGAGATTTGGAGTCCATGCTTGTATGATATTGTGTAAAAACTGCATTCAAGAAACTTATTTTGTTGTAACATATTTGTATTGTAAACCATTATGTAATGGTCGTGTGTAAACAGGATATTTTAGATTATCATTATTTGATAATCTACGTAAAGCTTTTTAAAACCTTTATCTATGAAATAAAGGTTATGGTTTGTTTTAAAAATGAATGCAGTCTTTGAAAAACGTCTCATATAGAGGTCAAAACCTCGCAACGAAATCAATTAATATGGAACGTTTTTAATCAATAAGAACGGGACATTTCAGTTGGTATCCGAGCGTTGGTCTTAGAGAACCAGAATTTTGCATTAGTGTGTCTTATCGAGTTTGTTAGGATGCATTAGTGAGTCTGGACTTCGACCGTGTTTACTTGAAAAATGATTGCTTAACAAATTTTGTTGGAAACTATATATTTTTAACATGTGAATATTATGTGATATATTAATCTCTTAACGCGTTTGATATTATGTGATAGATGTCTACCTCTAGAACAAGTCCCATTGACTCACCTAATAATAATGAAGAGTCAAATGTAAATTGGAATGATTCGTGGACTGATTCACAAGTTCCCGAAGAGGAACCGGAAGAAGAGTCGGAACCGGAAGAAGAATCGGAACCGGAAGAAGAATCGGAACCGGATGAAGAAATAGAACCGGTGGGGGAAATAATAAAACGGTTAAGTAAAAGAAAATCCTCAACCAACCGACCAAGGTTAATTATGGTCAATGGTGTTTCCGCCAAGGAAGCAAAATATTGGGAGGATTACCAATTCTCCGATGAATCAGATTCCGACGAGAATTCCGATGATGCTATAGAAATTACCCCAACTGAATTTAAAAAGGCAAAAGAAAATAATAAGGGAAAGGGCATAAAAATAGAGAAATCTAATTCCAACCCCGATGAACTTTATATGTATCGTCAACCCCCGAAGTCCTTAAGTTGTAACAATGACCCGGGAACCTCTAAACCACCAGGTTTTTCTAAACCAATGTGGATAACGACGGCTCGTATTAGGGGAAAATCATATATCCCTAGAAACTTGGCAAAACGAACCAAAACCGAAGAAGAAGAAACAAGCGAGTCGGAATAAGATAGTTGTATTCATGTGGTGTAATATATGTAATATAGTGTGCTTATGCTTTATGATATATGTAAAAATTGCTTGTATTAATAAGTATTTTTTTTATGAATCTAACTCTTGTCTATTTTACAGTATAAAAACACAAAATGGATAGACAACCCAATATTTTAAGAGACCTACCCGGAGACATGATTGATGAAATCTTGTCTAGAGTCGGTCAAAATTCCTCGGTACAACTATTTAAGGCGAGATCAGTTTGTAAGACATTCGAAGAACGTTCCAAGAATGTCTTAGTTTATAAGAGACTTTCGTTTGAAAGATGGGGGATATCACATTGGGAAACCCATAAGTTACGATGTGTTTACTTTGATGCATATATTGCGGGGAACTCAAATGCTATTTTACGCAACGGGTTAAGAAATTATTTTGACTCAATGTATCCGAATATAGGACTTCATGATTTAGAAAAAGCGGCTAACATGCAACATAAAGAAGCATGCTATGCTTATGGGTTAGTAATGTTCGCTTCTCACCAAAGTGAGAAAAAGAACATCGGGCTACAGCTATTAAACAAAACGTTCCCACAAGTGACGGAGTCGGTAATTGGGGTAAGAAATGAGGTTTTTAGATTGTTACGGGACTGTTGGACATTACGTAACCCTCGTCCCTTTGACGACGTTACAACACGCTGTCTTATCAACGGCCATAACGGTTATGTTGCACAAGACCAAGGATGGGAAGTAGTCCTAGTAAAACCAGAATGCATGACTTGTTTCTGGACGTATGAATTACGTGTCTTTATTGCCTTTGCTGAACGACTTGTGTACTAGCTAGAATTATCTTCACAACTATCTTGTATCAAAGTTATTGTGTGCTATATTTCATGCTTTATGTAAAATAAGCGGTATTGTAAGTTTGTAAAATATTGTATAAAAGTTTGAACGCGAAATATTATTATAATCAGTTTTTCATATAGAATTGTAGTAGTTGAATTGTATATTAGCTACTAAGTATGAACTTAACGGGTAGGTACTACCCGAATTTAAACTTATAAAACGCTAATATGAAGAAAAAGCTTTTATAAATGAGTTCATATTATGCTACGAAATACTATTAACTACTCTTAATATTCTGTATGATTAACTTGTTCCATTTGACTATTTTGAAGGAAATGGCACCGACTACTCGACACACAGTGAATATGAATGAAGAGGAATTTCGTACTTTTCTAGCTTCAAACATAGCCGCAGTACAGGCTGCGCTACATACCAACAATAACCTTGGATCTAGCAGTACAGGAAATCGTGTAGGATGCACCTACAAAGAATTCACTGCCTGCAAACCTTTGGAATTTGATGGAACCGAAGGACCGATCGGATTGAAACGGTGGACCGAGAAGGTCGAATCGGTGTTTGCCATAAGTAAGTGTACTGAAGAGGACAAAGTAAAGTACGCTACGCATACCTTCACAGGTTCTGCGTTAACATGGTGGAATACCTATCTAGAGCAAGTGGGACAAGACGATGCGTACGCACTACCGTGGTCAGCATTCAAGCACTTGATGAACGAGAAGTACCGTCCCAGAACCGAGGTCAATAAGCTCAAGACAGAACTTAGAGGGTTACGAACCCAAGGATTTGATATTACTACGTATGAAAGACGATTCACAGAATTGTGCCTATTGTGTCCGGGAGCGTTCGAAGATGAGGAAGAGAAGATCGACGCGTTTGTGAAAGGATTACCGGAAAGAATCCAAGAAGATATAAGTTCACACGAGCCCGCCTCCATACAACAGGCATGTAAAATGGCTCACAAACTAGTGAACCAGATTGAAGAAAGAATTAAAGAACAGACTGCTGAAGAGGCCAATGTGAAGCAAGTCAAAAGAAAGTGGGAGGAAAACGGTGATAAGAATCACCAATACAACAACAACAGCAATTACAACAATAATCGCAACAATTATCCCAACAATCGCAACATCAATCGCAACTACAACAAACGGCCCAACAACAACAACAACAACAACAACAGCAACTACAACAATCATCCCAACAACAATAATAACCGCAGCAACAACAATAATCAGAAGCAGCTATGCCAAAGGTGTGAAAAGAATCACTCGGGGTTCTGCACCAAATTTTGCAACAAGTGTAAAAGAAATGGTCATAGCGTGGCGAAGTGTGAGGTCTACGGACCAGGGGTTAATAGAACGAAAGGAACAAATGGTGTCGGAACAAGTAATGGCGGAGCAAGTAGTGTCAGAGCAAGTTATGCCAATGTAGTTTGTTATAAATGTGGAAAACCGGGCCACATTATTAGAAATTGCCCGAACCAGGAGAACACGAATGGACAAGGCCGCGGAAGAGTTTTCAATATTAATGCGGCAGAGGCACAAGAAGACCCGGAGCTTGTTACGGGTACGTTTCTTATTGATAATAAATCTGCTTACGTTTTATTTGATTCGGGTGCGGATAGAAGCTATATGAGTAGAGATTTTTGTGCTAAATTAAGTTGTCCATTGACGCCTTTGGATAGTAAATTTTTACTCGAATTAGCAAATGGTAAATTAATTTCAGCAGATAATATATGTCGGAATCGAGAAATTAAACTGGTTAGCGAAACATTTAAGATTGATTTGATACCAGTAGAGTTAGGGAGTTTTGATGTGATAATCGGTATGGACTGGTTGAAAGAAGTGAAAGCAGAGATCGTTTGTTACAAAAATACAATTCGCATTATACGAGAAAAAGGAAAACCCTTAATGGTGTACGGAGAAAAGGGCAACACGAAGCTACATCTTATTAGTAATTTGAAGGCACAAAAACTAATAAGAAAAGGTTGCTATGCTGTTCTAGCACACGTCGAGAAAGTACATACTGAAGAAAAGAGCATCAATGATGTTCCCATTGCAAAAGAATTTCCCGATGTATTTCCGAAAGAATTACCGGGATTACCCCCACATCGATCCGTTGAATTTCAAATAGATCTTGTACCAGGAGCTGCACCAATAGCTCGTGCTCCTTACAGACTCGCACCCAGCGAGATGAAAGAACTGCAAAGCCAATTACAAGAACTTTTAGAGCGTGGTTTCATTCGACCAAGCACATCACCGTGGGGAGCTCCTGTTTTGTTTGTCAAGAAGAAGGATGGTACATTCAGGTTGTGTATCGACTACCGAGATTTGAACAAACTTACCATCAAGAACCGCTACCCACTACCGAGAATCGACGACTTATTTGATCAACTACAAGGCTCGTCTGTTTATTCAAAGATTGACTTACGTTCCGGGTATCATCAAATGCGGGTGAAAGAAAATGATATTCCAAAGACTGCTTTCAGAACACGTTATGGTCATTACGAGTTTATGGTCATGCCGTTTGGTTTAACTAATGCACCAGCTGTGTTCATGGACCTTATGAACCGAGTGTGTGGACCATACCTTGACAAGTTTTTCATTGTTTTCATTGATGACATACTTATTTACTCAAAGAATGACCAAGAACACGGTGAACATTTGAGAAAGGTGTTAGAAGTATTGAGAAAGGAAGAATTGTACGCTAAGTTTTCAAAGTGTGCATTTTGGTTGGAAGAAGTTCAATTCCTCGGTCACATAGTGAACAAAGAAGGTATTAAGGTGGATCCGGCAAAGATAGAAACTGTTAAAAAGTGGGAAACCCCGAAAACTCCGAAACACATACGCCAGTTTTTAGGACTAGCTGGTTACTACAGAAGGTTCATCCAAGACTTTTCCAGAATAGCAAAACCCTTGACTGCATTAACGCATAAAGGGAAGAAATTTGAATGGAATGATGAACAAGAGAAAGCGTTTCAGTTATTGAAGAAAAAGCTAACTACGGCACCTATATTGTCATTGCCTGAAGGGAATGATGATTTTGTGATTTATTGTGACGCATCAAAGCAAGGTCTCGGTTGTGTATTAATGCAACGAACGAAGGTGATTGCTTATGCGTCTAGACAATTGAAGATTCAAGAACAAAATTATACGACGCATGATTTGGAATTAGGCGCGGTTGTTTTTGCATTAAAGACTTGGAGGCACTACTTATATGGGGTCAAAAGTATTATATATACCGACCACAAAAGTCTTCAACACATATTTAATCAGAAACAACTGAATATGAGGCAGCGTAGGTGGATTGAATTATTGAATGATTACGACTTTGAGATTCGTTACCACCCGGGGAAGGCAAATGTGGTAGCCGATGCCTTGAGCAGGAAGGACAGAGAACCCATTCGAGTAAAATCTATGAATATAATGATTCATAATAACATTACTACTCAAATAAAGGAGGCGCAACAAGGAGTTTTAAAAGAGGGAAATTTAAAGGATGAAATACCCAAAGGATCGGAGAAGCATCTTAATATTCGGGAAGACGGAACCCGGTATAGGGCTGAAAGGATTTGGGTACCAAAATTTGGAGATATGAGAGAAATGGTACTTAGAGAAGCTCATAAAACCAGATACTCAATACATCCTGGAACGGGGAAGATGTACAAGGATCTCAAGAAACATTTTTGGTGGCCGGGTATGAAAGCCGATGTTGCTAAATACGTAGGAGAATGTTTGACGTGTTCTAAGGTCAAAACTGAGCATCAGAAACCGAGCATCAGAAACCATCAGGTCTACTTCAACAACCCGAAATCCCGGAATGGAAATGGGAAAACATTACCATGGATTTCATCACTAAATTGCCAAGGACTGCAAGTGGTTTTGATACTATTTGGGTAATAGTTGATCGTCTCACCAAATCAGCACACTTCCTGCCAATAAGAGAAGATGACAAGATGGAGAAGTTAGCACGACTGTATTTGAAGGAAGTCATCTCCAGACATGGAATACCAATCTCTATTATCTCTGATAGGGATGGCAGATTTATTTCAAGATTCTGGCAGACATTACAGCAAGCATTAGGAACTCGTCTAGACATGAGTACTTCCTATCATCCACAAACTGATGGGCAGAGCGAAAGGACGATACAAACGCTTGAAGACATGCTACGAGCATGTGTTATTGATTTCAGAAACAGTTGGGATCAACATCTACCGTTAGCAGAATTTTCCTACAACAACAGCTACCATTCAAGCATTGAGATGGCGCCGTTTGAAGCACTTTATGGTAGAAAGTGCAGGTCTCCGATTTGTTGGAGTGAGGTGGGGGATAGACAGATTACGGGTCCGGAGATTATACAAGAAACTACCGAGAAGATCATCCAAATTCAACAACGGTTGAAAACTGCCCAAAGTCGACAAAAGAGCTACGCTGACATTAAAAGAAAAGATATAGAATTTGAAATTGGAGAGATGGTCATGCTTAAAGTTGCACCTTGGAAAGGCGTTGTTCGATTTGGTAAACGAGGGAAATTAAATCCAAGGTATATTGGACCATTCAAGATTATTGATCGTGTCGGACCAGTAGCTTACCGACTTGAGTTACCTCAACAACTCGCGGCTGTACATAACACTTTCCACGTCTCGAATTTGAAGAAATGTTTTGCTAAAGAAGATCTCACTATTCCGTTAGATGAAATCCAAATCAACGAAAAACTTCAATTCATCGAAGAACCCGTCGAAATAATGGATCGTGAGGTTAAAAGACTTAAGCAAAACAAGATACCAATTGTTAAGGTTCGATGGAATGCTCGTAGAGGACCCGAGTTCACCTGGGAGCGTGAAGATCAGATGAAGAAGAAATACCCGCATCTATTTCCAGAAGATTCATCAACACCTTCAACAGCTTAAAATTTCGGGACGAAATTTATTTAACGGGTAGGTACTGTAGTGACCCGAACTTTTCCATGTTTATATATATTAATTGAGATTGATATTTACATGATTAAATGTTTCCAACATGTTAAGCAATCAAACTTGTTAAGACTTGATTAATTGAAATATGTTTCATATAGACAATTGACCACCCAAGTTGACCGGTGATTCACGAACGTTAAAACTTGTAAAAACTATATGATGACATATATATGGATATATATATAGTTAACATGATACTATGATAAGTAAACATATCATTAAGTATATTAACAATGAACTACATATGTAAAAACAAGACTACTAACTTAATGATTTTTAAACGAGACATATATGTAACGATTATCGTTGTAAAGATATTTAATGTATATATATCATATTAAGAGATATTCATACATGATAATATCATGATAATATAATAATTTAAAATCTCATTTGATATTATAAACATTGGGTTAACAACATTTAACAAGATCGTTAACCTAAAAGTTTCAAAACAACACTTACATGTAACGACTAACGATGACTTAACGACTCAGTTAAAATGTATATACATGTAGTGTTTTAATATGTATTTATACACTTTTGAAAGACTTCAATACACTTATCAAAATACTTCTACTTAACAAAAATGCTTACAATTACATCCTCGTTCAGTTTCATCAACAATTCTACTCGTATGCACCCGTATTCGTACTCGTACAATACACAGCTTTTAGATGTATGTACTATTGGTATATACACTCCAATGATCAGCTCTTAGCAGCCCATGTGAGTCACCTAACACATGTGGGAACCATCATTTGGCAACTAGCATGAAATATCTCATAAAATTACAAAAATATGAGTAATCATTCATGACTTATTTACATGAAAACAAAATAACATATCCTTTATATCTAATCCATACACCAACGACCAAAAACACCTACAAACACTTTCATTCTTCAATTTTCTTCATCTAATTGATCTCTCTCAAGTTCTATCTTCAAGTTCTAAGTGTTCTTCATAAATTCCAAAAGTTCTAGTTTCATAAAATCAAGAATACTTTCAAGTTTGCTAGCTCACTTCCAATCTTGTAAGGTGATCATCCAACCTCAAGAAATCTTTGTTTCTTACAGTAGGTTATCATTCTAATACAAGGTAATAATCATATTCAAACTTTGGTTCAATTTCTATAACTATAACAATCTTATTTTAAGTGATGATCTTACTTGAACTTGTTTTCGTGTCATGATTCTGCTTCAAGAACTTCGAGCCATCCAAGGATCCATTGAAGCTAGATCCATTTTTCTCTTTTCCAGTAGGTTTATCCAAGGAACTTAAGGTAGTAATGATGTTCATAACATTATTCGATTCATACATATAAAGCTATCTTATTCGAAGGTTTAAACTTGTAATCACTAGAACATAGTTTAGTTAATTCTAAACTTGTTCGCAAACAAAAGTTAATCCTTCTAACTTGACTTTTAAAATCAACTAAACACATGTTCTATATCTATATGATATGCTAACTTAATGATTTAAAACCTGGAAACACGAAAAACACCGTAAAACCGGATTTACGCCGTCGTAGTAACACCGCGGGCTGTTTTGGGTTAGTTAATTAAAAACTATGATAAACTTTGATTTAAAAGTTGTTATTCAGAGAAAATAATTTTTATTATGAACATGAAACTATATCCAAAAATTATGGTTAAACTCAAAGTGGAAGTATGTTTTCTAAAATGGTCATCTAGACGTCGTTCTTTCGACTGAAATGACTACCTTTACAAAAACGACTTGTAACTTATTTTTCCGACTATAAACCTATACTTTTCTGTTTAGATTCATAAAATAGAGTTCAATATGAAACCATAGCAATTTGATTCACTCAAAACGGATTTAAAATGAAGAAGTTATGGGTAAAACAAGATTGGATAATTTTTCTCATTTTAGCTACGTGAAAATTGGTAACAAATCTATTCCAACCATAACTTAATCAACTTGTATTGTATATTATGTAATCTTGAGATACCATAGACACGTATACAATGTTTCGACCTATCATGTCGACACATCTATATATATTTCGGAACAACCATAGACACTCTATATGTGAATGTTGGAGTTAGCTATACAGGGTTGAGGTTGATTCCAAAATATATATAGTTTGAGTTGTGATCAATACTGAGATACGTATACACTGGGTCGTGGATTGATTCAAGATAATATTTATCGATTTATTTCTGTACATCTAACTGTGGACAACTAGTTGTAGGTTACTAACGAGGACAGCTGACTTAATAAACTTAAAATATCAAAATATATTAAAAGTGTTGTAAATATATTTTGAACATACTTTGATATATATGTATATATTGTTATAGGTTCGTGAATCAACCAGTGGCCAAGTCTTACTTCCCGACGAAGTAAAAATCTGTGAAAGTGAGTTATAGTCCCACTTTTAAAATCTAATATTTTTGGGATGAGAATACATGCAGGTTTTATAAATGATTTACAAAATAGACACAAGTACGTGAAACTACATTCTATGGTTGAATTATCGAAATCGAATATGCCCCTTTTTATTAAGTCTGGTAATCTAAGAATTAGGGAACAGACACCCTAATTGACGCGAATCCTAAAGATAGATCTATCGGGCCCAACAAGCCCCATCCAAAGTACCGGATGCTTTAGTACTTCGAAATTTATATCATATCCGAAGGGTGTCCCGGAATGATGGGGATATTCTTATATATGCATCTTGTTAATGTCGGTTACCAAGTGTTCACCATATGAATGATTTTTATCTCTATGTATGGGATGTGTATTGAAATATGAAATCTTGTGGTCTATTATTATGATTTGATATATATAGGTTAAACCTATAACTCACCAACATTTTTGTTGACGTTTTAAGCATGTTTATTCTCAGGTGATTATTAAGAGCTTCCGCTGTCGCATAGTTAAATAAGGACGAGATTTGGAGTCCATGCTTGTGATATTGTGTAAAAACTGCATTCAAGAAACTTATTTTGTTGTAACATATTTGTATTGTAAACCATTATGTAATGGTCGTGTGTAAACAGGATATTTTAGATTATCATTATTTGATAATCTACGTAAAGCTTTTTAAAACCTTTATCTATGAAATAAAGGTTATGGTTTGTTTTAAAAATGAATGCAGTCTTTGAAAAACGTCTCATATAGAGGTCAAAACCTCGCAACGAAATCAATTAATATGGAACGTTTTTAATCAATAAGAACGGGACATTTCAGTTGGTCCCTTAATAACAACAGGAGTATTGTAGAGGGGAGGTGAATACAATTTCTTTTCAATTAACTAAACAGTTAAACTCGATAATGTATTCAAGCATGCAAATTAGATAGAGTCACAGGTAATTTTCAACGGTTATTCTTTATTGATTGAATCACAAAGAATTACAACTATCCTTGGAGGAATGATAGTTGGTTGATACAGATTACCTAGATTATAGCTAAGAGGTAAACTAAAAGCTATTACACGTTTAGGACTCTAAATAATAAAACCCACACCACTGGTTGATACAACAGTGAATACAACAATTATATAGTAGTCCTATTGTCCGTGTAATTAATCTATTGTCCACTAGTACATAGGATGCCTTGTACTTGTGGGGACAATTGTGTCAGAAGGCGTGCTCTCCTTCTTTCCTCTTAGGTAGCTATTTGCAGGAACACACCAATTCGGTTTAGCACTACCATTTGTTTTAAACAAATGGAATGTTGTGTTCCCTAGGTATGAATAAAGTATAACACATGTCTGCACATGCGTTCCACTTCCGCATTCCCACGTGGTCTTGTAAGGTCACTTGTCAGCCGCCGACTCCTGTCCTTTTCTGTTCAACTTTGTCTTCGACTTCTGTTGAATAGTGCGTTGATGTAGACCACTCTGGGAAACTACCATGCTTGTAATGGAGCATGGCTGTCTTGTGTTGTATGCTACTATCCAGATCTACTGGTTCTTCATATGCTGAGTCACTTGATATTCTTAATTAGCTGAGTACTCATCCTGTGCTGATTCGAAGAATACATTCTACCTTGTACTGGTAGATCAGCCAGCATACTACACACTCGACACAGCTATATTAGCTGACAGTACATAAACAAACTTGTGCTGGCTGCACATAATATTTTAGTGTAAATAAACTACAGTTTTGTCATAATTAAATCCTTAATTATTTTGGGGACTCAACAATCTCCCCCTATTTGATGATGACAAAACCTATGACATATAGAGAAAACACTAAAGCCAGCAACAAGGGAACAAATAAGAATATGCAGAGAGATTGTCCCTTTTAAGTTTGTTTTGGGATCTTTTGCTGAGTTATCTATATCTTATAATTCGATATGATTTTGAAGATAAACTCATTTCACTTTCATTACAACAGGATATATACATTAAATACAGTGATAATAGAATGAAAAGTGAGTTAGACAAAAGATACAATTTAAGCATATAGGAGACTATCTATCTTTATCTTTGTCCCGTTCTTCTTCAGATAGCTCCTCTTGTTTGATTCTCCAGGATTCATAGAACAGAATAGGTATCTCAGCAGGGTCAAAAACAGGGATAGAAGGAGGAAGAATGATGGGGCCTTTTCCGGTTGGTCCTTCACCAGTAGATTGATGTCTTTTAAATTTTTGAGAAAGAAACTCTTTCACATCTACTGCTGGTGCATTCCCAAACTTCGTGGATTTGTTGAAGAGTTGTTGGAGTTCAGATTTAATTGTCTTTTTGATGGCACTATCACCTTTGCCAATAAAATACTCCAGTATCTCCATCCATTCACTAAATCCAAGGGATCTTAACTCATCATAGTTAATCCTTTCTTGAACATTATTCTCCCTTAAAACATTGAAGGCTCTTTTTGACCCTCTGTTCACTTTGATGATCCTGCTGGGATTTGATCTTCTATTCATTACATCACCATATCTGCTCCTGTAATAATGATCAGGAACTTCAATAGTACTGAAAGGTTTTATAGGAGCAGTAGCAGGTGCTTTCTCAGCAGCTTCCTTCTCATCAAGTGCCTTATCCTATTCTTTGACAATGGCTTGAATTAGTTTGAGGGACTCAGCCTCTTCCTTTTTATCGGCAGCCAACTTGTCTTCTATTTCCTGAAGCCTTAATCTCTCAGTAAGTTCAGCATCAGCAGCCTCTCTTCTTTGCTGTTCTGCTACTAAGCCTAGCAGATAATCAGTGTGGCTAATTTTTAGAGATCTGACCGCTTCAATCATTTTTCTTCCATCTTCAGTTCTTAGAGCAACCTGATACTCTTTTAGATCCATTCCCAGCTGATGAGCTTTATGAAATTGTGCTTTCTCCTTATCAGTGGAGAGCTTTCGACCACTGTTATTCAAATATACACCAATATCAACGCCAAAATTCAAGGCAGCGATGTAGAGTGGCTGATCAAGAGGATGATGCAGCAATCTGACTTGGCGTATTCTTTCATTAAGCTCTGCTTGTCTTTGCTCAAGCAATTCTGAAACAGTGATCTCCAGCCTGTAAGCTTCTCTTTCATCTGGATTCATTCTGAAAAGATTCGGCTCACTATGGGCAACTGAATCATCTTCCCAGGTTCTGTGTTTACCATGACGTTTTGGGGAAGATGGAGGATACATGTTTGATTCATCTATGCCAAATGAACTTACTGAGAATTGATTGACACGGTTATCCTTTGTTCTATTAAAATAAGTGAGGGTCCGAGGAGAGATAGGAGATTGAACAAATAAGTGATCTTCTCTACCCCAGACAGTAAAGTCAGCAGGATCAACCGTATCATCATCTGGTTTAGCACCCAGCTCAACCACCTTGGCTGGGTCTTCAACGCTTGTGTCACCCAGCAGCACACTTCCGATTGGGTCTTCTTTCTCAGCACTCCTTGCTGAGTCTTCAGTACCAGCTGATTGATTAGTATCAGCTGGCACATCTGTCACAGTATCTTCATCAGCTGCCACAAATAGGGGTCCTTTCCTGAGGGGCTGGTTATCCCTTGGAGTGGATTTCACCCTTTGTTTGTCAATAGGCTTGGGTTCAGCTGATTGTTTCTGCTGGTTGTTGCTGTGTAGCTGGCTGAGCAGTGGATGTTGGTTGAGGAGATGAGCTAGTTTTTAAGACAGCATCTAACCATTTCATAAAAATATCAGCTCTAACTCCTCCCCCTGACCCAGTAGATGCAAGATAATCTTTCATTTCTTCTGGAGTCATTCGTTTAATTCTGTCTGCACGCTCAGCATACAACTTTGCCCTCTTTTTGTCGTATTTGATCATGAACTTGGCATTTCTTTTTCGTGCTTCCTTTTTGTATATATCAATGCCAGTCAGGTCATCATCAATGCCCTTCTTTTGTTGGGTCAGCCATCTCCTATGATCAATTCTGTGGCGTTTAAGAGCAACATAGGCATCCCATTTGACATTGAAGGCATCATTTAAGTCTTGCTGTCTCTTCTGATATCTCTCAAGTTTTCTTTTCATTTTCCTTTCAATAGATTGAGAGACAAGAAGAGCTTTAGCAACAGCCATATCAGAAACATCACTGGGCTTACTGCCAGAACCAATATCATCCACTGATGTGACAGACTCACTGGGTTGAGATCCACCAGCTGCCTGTACACCAGTTTCAGTATGAGCGTTGCTGGGCTTAGTGCCAGAGTCTTGACCATCACCATCACCATCACCATCCCTCCTTGGTTGTTTAGGAGCCTTTTCATGCTCATGCTCCCCTTCTGATTGTTTTCTCTTTTTAGATTTCCTTTTAGATTTCTTCTTCTCCCGCTTTTTGTCATCAGCAGGGGCAGGAGAGGGAACAGGGGAGACCTGTGCATCAAGGTCACTATCTGAGTTGGGAACAGAGAAAGCAAAATTGTTCCAATCAGCAACTTCAGGAGTAAGATGGGCACCAGGATCCACACTAAATTGTCTAAGGGAAAGGTTGGAGGATCTAACTTCATTCCTTGCAACACCCATGGCCATCTGTTCAACCATAGCCCTAACATCACCCTGTAGAGCAGCCAGGCGTTGCATATTCTCCACCATTTGAACATAGGCAGAGACAGGAATCATGTTAGCCATTTGTTGTTCCTGCGATTCCAGTCTCTCATGTAGAACGGCATTTTCTTCATTAAGAAACAGGATTCTGCGATTGGCAGCCTCCAAATCAGCTTTAAGGCTAGCAATGTCCTCCATGTACTCATTGTGAGAAAGGATTCGCTGCTGTAATTCCTCCTCCCCCTCTATTTGCTTGACAATGGCTGATACAGCTAGATCAGTAAAAGCACGTATTTGTCCTAGCTGGGCCTCAATATTCGAAGAGGTGACTTGCCCAGCGTTCCGGATGGTTTGGGTTACACTATCACCAATAGTAGTGCGAATGGTGTTTTGTAGATCTGGTGTAACTTCTCTGAGTGTCCTAAGCACAGCGAAGGTGGAAATATCAGCCACCTCATCAGCATTAAATTTAAGATAGCTGGTTGAGGGCTGGTCAGAAGCAGCTGACACGGGAGTACTTCCGTGGGGTGGTGGAGGTGGAAGGTCATGATCTGACTCATCACCATGATCACCATCATTTTTACCTTCACCCGAAGGTTTAGAACCACTAGTATCCTTGTCAGCATGAAGATCAGCATCATCTGTGAGATCCACTGGTTTGTCTTTGGAACCAGTCACATTATCATGAATGGCTGGTTCATCCTTACCAGTACCTTTATCAGTATCACCATCAGAAGAAGAAGATGATGAGGAAGAAGCTGATGAATTAGAAGGTACTGGCGAATCAGGAATATTCTGCATAACGTATTTACCAGTAGAGGGATCTCTGATGAATTTGAGAGGCCTCCATGTACCAGGCCATGGGAAAGCAGCTGGAGCCATGCCAAAATAATGATAAAATGGCCGCTCGTTTATCTGTTCTAAAGTAGCCAGCCTCTCATAAACTTCTTCTCTAGCTGGTCGATCAAGCTGAGACAATAGTTCAGTCAGCTCCTCACAAGGCAATTTGCTGGCTGAGACTATGGCAGTTTGAGGATCAAAAGTTAGCTAATCCACCAGCAGAGCAACTCTGGGAGTGATAGATGCTCCCCGATAGATGAAGTTAGGGACAACTTCATCAGGATCTGGCACCTGGCAACATAGGGTTTTTTCTCAGCAGAAACAGTAGCCTGAGAAGAGTCAGTAGTGGCAATAGCAGAGGTACCAGCATCCATAACGGGTTCCGTAGAACCAGTAGCATCGGTAAGTAACTGTGCAGTAGGTAAAGAAGTATCATCTCCAGTAGTAGCATCAGTATCCACCGTTGGATCTGTGGGAACATAGCCAACATAGCCAGCATTAACAAAATCAAGACCCTCCAGAACAGTATCACCCTGTGAACCAGAATCTGATGGAAAAGTAGCACTTTTACCAGCATCCAGGATAACATCAGATGGAAAAGTAGCACTTGTACCAGCTTCCATGATAACATCAGATGGAAAAGTAGCACTTGTACCAGCTTCCATGATAACATTTTGTGCATCGGTAGCAGCAGCAGACGTAATGTCTCCCTTTGGTTCAGTGACAGGTTCATCAAGTAGAACATCCTTGACAATATTGTCAATTACCTTTTTAAGAACAGGAGGATCCACTATGATTTCATCTTCCACTTCAGGTGTAGTAGTAGAAGCAACAATACTGGGAGCAGTATTACCAGCAGCTGTAGAAGCAACAGTACTAGCATCAGCACCACCAGTAGGAGAAACAGTAGCACTAATACTAGTAGCAGAGGCAGCAATCTGCTCAGTAGGAATAATATCATCTTTAACTTGCTCCCCCTCTGCCTGTTCATCTACCCTGCTAAGAACTGAAATAATAGAACATTTTATGTTAACAACTGTAGAACCAAATAAATTTGACTCAACAATTGCATCTGTTTTTGGTCTCTGGGGACAGACTGGTGATTTGGTCAGCCCTTCAAATGAGACAGAATAAGGTGTCTGTAAGTACAGCTGTGACTCTGCTGACTCATTGGCGACACATGTTGACCCAGATAGTGTAAGAGTTCTGGCTGGTAATGATGTAGGAGTGAGACTCTTAGCATGATCCGAGTAACATAATGGCTGTGCAGTATCCTGAGCTACTTCAACACGATGAGGAGCCAGCTCAAGTTTGCTTTGGGGGTCAGGTATGTGCTCTGCTGATTGTACTGGCAGCAGAGGATATAACGTTAAGTTCAAATTTGAAAAATGTGGAAGTGTCTGGCTAGAAGAGTATGGGTTGCTACTCTTCTTAACACTAGTTTTAAAACCAGTCAGCTTGGGAGCCAGGGTTATACCTTGAACTCCACATTCATTTTTCAAGTCAGCAGATAAAAGATTTTTAATTATGTTAGAATTTTCTGCTGTATGGTCTAGAAACGCACCAGGTTCCATAGCCACAACCTTTGCAGGAGCAGCAGTTGAGACTGGTGCAATTCCCCCTGTGGTTTTCTTGGAGCCAGCTTTTGCACGTTTGAATTTGCCTGTTACCAAGAAATAGTTAAGCAACAGATTCTAATACTAGAAGTGGGTAGTCAGTATATAAGACTAGGGCTGTTCTTTATGACCAGAGAGCACTAGATTCTAATACAACTACTGCGTTACCAGTATGTGAGACGATGGCTGTACTAGTTGAGGTAGCTGGCTTCTTTCTCTTGATAGCTGGCTTTCGCTGAAGGCCCTCCCCCTCAGCTGGTACAACACCAGAGGCAGTTGATGGGGCAGCTCCATCCTGAGCAGCTAGATACTCAAGCATTACTGGTGTCAACGCAGCATATGGAGCAGTAGGCTTATCCTTTGACATCCCCCCTTGTTTTAGAGGCAGGTCGTATGATTTGTCAGCAATCTGCTGGTAAGCTTCACCCAGCTCATTTTCAAAAACAAGGCTCAAAAACCTTGGAAAGGGGATTAGATGTGTTCGTTTGGGTGCAAGCACCATTTCCCTTAACCTTAAGTAGATTTCACTGGCATAATCTATGTTGCGGTTGAACAGCAGCCCGTGACCCATCTTCAACTCATAATTTGAGCATTGATCAAAACTGCCAGATTTGTGACTGATACACTGAGTCAGCAACCCAAAGAAATAATACCATAGAGGTGGCATGTGTTTCCTGAGTGGTGTATGAGATACTGGTTGAGAGTAGCCAATGATTTCCAGTACCTCCCTTCGAAACTCATCACTTGTAGGTGAATCTACAAATGGGCCATTGGGTAATTGAAGAGCTCGTCGGATGGCGTCAACAGTAATGGAACAGGGTAAATTTTCAGTCACCATGTCATGAATACATGGAATGTTCTGTTTGGTGGTGGCCATGGTGGCAGTATACCAAAATCTGGCCAAACAGGCTGAATATAATCGTGAAGGTACACCGGTAATGGCTCTTGCCAGAGGGGATTGACGGATATAAGTAATCAGCTCTTCATAGCCGGTATTGACTTTCGATTTGGGAACAGAAAGGGAATGAGCAGCATTGCCTCTTGAAAGTCGAATCATAGAGTGTTCAAGTGCGTTTGCAGCCCTAACAAGATTGGGGTGCAGGTTGAATAGTGGCCCTTGTTCAATTTGTTCCTCTATAGTCGGCGGTGGTTGCTGTTCCGGTTGTGGCTCCACCGGTGCTTGTGGTTGCTGCGATTGTTGTTCCGGTTGCTGGGTCTCAGCAGGTGGTGATTGATGTTGTTGTTGTTCTGCCATTGATGATTGTAGAAAGTGAAGATATGAAGATTTGTGGATTTTTAGAGAGAGGAGTGTGAATTTGAAAACTGAATAACCAAAGGTTATTATGGAAGATAAAACACACTTTTAACCGTTGTGATTGGGTGAAAAATGTAGTGACCCGAACTTTTCCATGTTTATATATATTAATTGAGATTGATATTTACATGATTAAATGTTTCCAACATGTTAAGCAATCAAACTTGTTAAGACTTGATTAATTGAAATATGTTTCATATAAACAATTGACCACCCAAGTTGACCGGTGATTCACGAACGTTAAAACTTGTAAAAACTATATGATGACATATATATGGATATATATATAGTTAACATGATACTATGATAAGTAAACATATCATTAAGTATATTAACAATGAACTACATATGTAAAAACAAGACTACTAACTTAATGATTTTTAAACGAGACATATATGTAACGATTATCGTTGTAAAGACATTTAATGTATATATATCATATTAAGAGATATTCATACATGATAATATCATGATAATATAATAATTTAAAATCTCATTTGATATTATAAACATTGGGTTAACAACATTTAACAAGATCGTTAACCTAAAGGTTTCAAAACAACACTTACATGTAACGACTAACGATGACTTAACGACTCAGTTAAAATGTATATACATGTAGTGTTTTAATATGTATTTATACACTTTTGAAATACTTCAATACACTTATCAAAATACTTCTACTTAACAAAAATGCTTACAATTACATCCTCGTTCAGTTTCATCAACAATTCTACTCGTATGCACCCGTATTCGTACTCGTACAATACACAGCTTTTAGATGTATGTACTATTGGTATATACACTCCAATGATCAGCTCTTAGCAGCCCATGTGAGTCACCTAACACATGTGGGAACCATCATTTTGCAACTAGCATGAAATATCTCATAAAATTACAAAAATATGAGTAATCATTCATGACTTATTTACATGAAAACAAAATTACATATCCTTTATATCTAATCCATACACCAACGACCAAAAACACCTACAAACACTTTCATTCTTCAATTTTCTTCATCTAATTGATCTCTCTCAAGTTCTATCTTCAAGTTCTAAGTGTTCTTCATAAATTCCAAAAGTTCTAGTTTCATAAAATCAAGAATACTTTCAAGTTTGCTAGCTCACTTCCAATCTTGTAAGGTAATCATCCAACCTCAAGAAATCTTTGTTTCTTACAGTAGGTTATCATTCTAATACAAGGTAATAATCATATTCAAACTTTGGTTCAATTTCTATAACTATAACAATCTTATTTCAAGTGATGATCTTACTTGAACTTGTTTTCGTGTCATGATTCTGCTTCAAGAACTTCGAGCCATCCAAGGATCCATTGAAGCTAGGTCCATTTTTCTCTTTTCCAGTAGGTTTATCCAAGGAACTTAAGGTAGTAATGATGTTCATAACATCATTCGATTCATACATATAAAGCTATCTTATTCGAAGGTTTAAACTTGTAATCACTAGAACATAGTTTAGTTAATTCTAAACTTGTTCACAAACAAAAGTTAATCCTTCTAACTTGACTTTTAAAATCAACTAAAAACATGTTCTATATCTATATGATATGCTAACTTAATGATTTAAAACCTGGAAACACGAAAAACACCGTAAAACCGGATTTACGCCGTCGTAGTAACACCGCGGGCTGTTTTGGGTTAGTTAATTAAAAACTATGATAAACTTTGATTTAAAAGTTGTTATTCTGAGAAAATGATTTTTATTATGAACATGAAACTATATCCAAAAATTATGGTTAAACTCAAAGTGGAAGTATGTTTTCTAAAATGGTCATCTAGACGTCGTTCTTTCGACTGAAATGACTACCTTTACAAAAACGACTTGTAACTTATTTTTCCGACTATAAACCTATACTTTTCTGTTTAGATTCATAAAATAGAGTTCAATATGAAACCATAGCAATTTGATTCACTCAAAACGGATTTAAAATGAAGAAGTTATGGGTAAAACAAGATTGGATAATTTTTCTCATTTTAGGTACGTGAAAATTGGTAACAAATCTATTCCAACCATAACTTAATCAACTTGTATTGTATATTATGTAATCTTGAGATACCATAGACACGTATACAATGTTTCGACCTATCATGTCGACACATCTATATATATTTCGGAACAACCATAGACACTCTATATGTGAATGTTGGAGTTAGCTATACAGGGTTGAGGTTGATTCCAAAATATATATAGTTTGAGTTGTGATCAATACTGAGATACGTATACACTGGGTCGTGGATTGATTCAAGATAATATTTATCGATTTATTTCTGTACATCTAACTGTGGACAACTAGTTGTAGGTTACTAACGAGGACAGCTGACTTAATAAACTTAAAACATCAAAATATATTAAAAGTGTTGTAAATATATTTTTGAACATACTTTGATATATATGTATATATTGTTATAGGTTCGTGAATCAACCAGTGGCCAAGTCTTACTTTCCGACGAAGTAAAAATCTGTGAAAGTGAGTTATAGTCCCACTTTTAAAATCTAATATTTTTGGGATGAGAATACATGCAGGTTTTATAAATGCTTTACAAAATAGACACAAGTACGTGAAACTACATTCTATGGTTGAATTATCGAAATCGAATATGCCCCTTTTTATTAAGTCTGGTAATCTAAGAATTAGGGAACAGACACCCTAATTGACGCGAATCCTAAAGATAGATCTATTGGGCCTAACAAACCCCATCCAAAGTACCGGATGCTTTAGTACTTCGAAATTTATATCATATCCGAAGGGTGTCCCGGAATGATGGGGATATTCTTATATATATGCATCTTGTTAATGTCGGTTACCATGTGTTCACCATATGAATGATTTTTATCTCTATGTATGGGATGTGTATTGAAATATGAAATCTTGTGGTCTATTGTTACGATTTGATATATATAGGTTAAACCTATAACTCACCAACATTTTTGTTGACGTTTTAAGCATGTTTATTCTCAGGTGATTATTAAGAGCTTCCGCTGTCGCATACTTAAATAAGGACGAGATTTGGAGTCCATGCTTGTATGATATTGTGTAAAAACTGCATTCAAGAAACTTATTTTGTTGTAACATATTTGTATTGTAAACCATTATGTAATGGTCGTGTGTAAACAAGATATTTTAGATTATCATTATTTGATAATCTACGTAAAGCTTTTTAAACCTTTATTGATGAAATAAAGGTTATGGTTTGTTTAAAAATGAATGCAGTCTTTGAAAAACGTCTCATATAGAGGTCAAAACCTCGCAACGAAATCAATTAATATGGAACGTTTTTAATCAATAAGAACGGGACATTTCAGTTGGTATCCGAGCGTTGGTCTTAGAGAACCAGAAAATTTGCATTAGTGTGTCTTATCGAGTTTGTTAGGATGCATTAGTGAGTCTGGACTTCGACCGTGTTTTCTTTAAAAATGATTGCTTAACATTTTTGTTGGAAACTATATATTTTTAACATATGAATATTATGTGATATATTAATCTCTTAACGTGTTTGATATTATGTGATAGATGTCTACCTCTAGAACAAGTCCCATTGACTCACCTAATAATAATGAAGAGTCAAATGTAAATTGGAATGATTTGTGGACTGATTCACAAGTTCCCGAAGAGGAACCGGAAGAAGAGTCGGAACCGGAAGAAGAATCGGAACCGGAAGAAGAATCGGAACCGGATGAAGAAATAGAACCGGTGGGGGAAATAATAAAACGGTTAAGTAAAAGAAAATCCTCAACCAACCGACCAAAGTTAATTATGGTCAATGGTGTTTCCGCCAAGGAAGCAAAATATTGGGAGGATTACCAATTCTCCGATGAATCGGATTCCGACGAGAATTCCGATGATGTTATAGAAATTACCCCAACTGAATTTAAAAAGGCAAAAGAAAATAATAAGGGAAAGGGCATAAAAATAGAGAAATCTAATTCCAACCCCGATGAACTTTATATGTATCGTCAACCCCCGAAGTCCTTAAGTTGTAACAATGACCCGGGAACCTCTAAACCACCAGGTTTTTCTAAACCAATGTGGACAACGACGGCTCGTATTAGGGGAACATCATATATCCCTAGAAACTTGGCAAAATGAACCAAAACCGAAGAAGAAGAAACGAGCGAGTCGGAATAAGATAGTTGTATTCGTGTGGTGTAATATATGTAATATAGTGTTCTTATGCTTTATGATATATGTAAAAATTGCTTGTATTAATAAGTATTTTTTTATGAATCTAACTCTTGTCTATTTTACAGTTTAAAAACACAAAATGGATAGACAACCCAATATTTTAAGAGACCTACCCGGAGACATGATTGATGAAATCTTGTCTAGAGTCGGCCAGAATTCCTCGGCACAACTATTTAAGGCGAGATCAGTTTGTAAGACATTCGAAGAACGTTCCAAGAATGTCTTGGTTTATAAGAGACTTTCGTTTGAAAGATGGGGGATATCACATTGGGAAACCCATAAGTTACGATGTGTTTACTTTGACGCATATATTGTGGGGAACCCAAATGCTATTTTACGCAACGGGTTAAGAAATTATTTTGACTCAATATATCCGAATATTGGACTTCGTGATTTAGAAAAAGCGGCTAACATGCAACATAAAGAAGCATGTTATGCTTACGGATTAGTAATGTTCGCTTCTCACCAAAGTGAGAACAAGAACATCGGGCTACAACTATTAAACAAAACGTTTCCACAAGTGACGGAGTCGGTAATTGGGGTAAGAAATGAGGTTTTTAGATTATTACGGGACTGTTGGACATTACGTAACCCTCGTCCCTTTGACGACGTTACAACACGCTGTCTTATCAACGGCCATAACGGTTATGTTGCACAAGACCAAGGATGGGAAGTAGTCCTAGTAAAACCAGAATGCATGACCTGTTTCTGGACGTATGAATTACGTGTCTTTATTGCCTTTGCTGAACGACTTGTGTACTAGCTAGAATTGTCTTCACAACTATCTTGTATCAAAGTTATTGTGTGCTATATTTCATGCTTTATGTAAAATAAGCGGTATTGTAAGTTTGTAAAATATTGTATAAAAGTTTGAACGCGAAATATTATTATAATCAGTTTTTCATATAGAATTGTAGTAGTTGAATTGTATATTAGCTACTAAGTATGAACTTAACGGGTAGGTACTACCCGAATTTAAACTTATAAAACGCTAATATGAAAAAAAAGCTTTTATAAATGAGTTCATATTATGCTACGAAATACTATTAACTACTCTTAATATTCTGTATGATTAACTTGTTCCATTTAACTATTTTGAAGGAAATGGCACCGACTACTCGACACACTGTGAATATGAATGAAGAGGAATTCCATACTTTTCTAGCTTCAAACATAGCCGCAGTACAGGCTGCGCTACATACCAACAATAACCTTGGATCTAGCAGTACAGGAAATCGTGTAGGATGCACCTACAAAGAATTCACTGCCTGCAAACCTTTGGAATTTGATGGAACCGAAGGACCGATCGGATTGAAACGGTGGACCGAGAAGGTCGAATCGGTGTTTGCCATAAGTAAGTGTACTGAAGAGGACAAAGTAAAGTATGCTACGCATACCTTCACAGGTTCTGCGTTAACATGGTGGAATACCTATCTAGAGCAAGTGGGACAAGACGATGCGTACGCACTACCGTGGTCAGCATTCAAGCACTTGATGAACGAGAAGTACCGTCCCAGAACCGAGGTCAATAAGCTCAAGACAGAACTTAGAGGGTTACGAACCCAAGGATTTGATATTACCACGTACGAAAGACGATTCACAGAATTGTGCCTATTGTGTCCGGGAGCATTCGAAGATGAGGAAGAGAAGATCGACGCGTTTGTGAAAGGATTACCGGAAAGAATCCAAGAAGATATAAGTTCACACGAACCCGCCTCCATACAACAGGCATGTAGAATGGCTCACAAACTCGTGAACCAAATTGAAGAAAGAATTAAAGAACAGACTGCTGAAGAGGCCAATGTGAAGCAAGTCAAAAGAAAGTGGGAGGAAAACGGTGATAAGAATCACCAATACAACAACAATAGCAATTACAACAATAATCGCAACAATTATCCCAACAATCGCAACATCAATCACAACTACAACAAACGGCCCAACAACAACAACAACAACAGCAACTACAACAATCATCCCAACAACAATAATAACCGCAACAACAACAACAATCAAAAGCAGCTATGCCAAAGGTGTGAAAAGAATCACTCGGGGTTCTGCACCAAATTTTGCAACAAGTGTAAAAGAAATGGTCATATCGCGGCGAAGTGTGAGGTCTACGGACCAGGGGTTAATAGAACGAAAGGAACAAATGGTGTCGGAATGAGTAATGGCGGAGCAAGTAGTGTCGGAGCAAGTTATGCCAATGTAGTTTGTTATAAATGTGGAAAACCAGGCCACATTATTAGAAATTGCCCGAACCAGGAGAACACGAATGGACAAGGCCGTGGAAGAGTTTTCAATATTAATGCGGTAGAGGCACAGGAAGACCCGGAGCTTGTTACGGGTACGTTTCTTATTGACAATAAATCTGCTTACGTTTTATTTGATTCTGGTGCGGATAGAAGCTATATGAGTAGAGATTTTTGTGCTAAATTAAGTTGTCCATTGACGCCTTTGGATAGTAAATTTTTACTCGAATTAGCAAATGGTAAATTAATTTCAGCAGATAATATATGTCGGAATCGAGAAATTAAACTGGTTAGCGAAACATTTAAGATTGATTTGATACCAGTAGAGTTAGGGAGTTTTGATGTGATAATCGGTATGGACTGGTTGAAAGAAGTAAAAGCGGAGATCGTTTGTTACAAAAATGCAATTCGCATTATACGAGAAAAAGGAAAACGCTTAATGGTGTACGGAGAAAAGGGCAACACGAAGCTACATCTTATTAGTAATTTGAAAGCACAAAAACTAATAAGAAAAGGTTGCTATGCTGTTCTAGCACACGTTGAGAAAGTACAAACTGAAGAAAAGAGCATCAATGATGTTCCCATTGCAAAAGAATTTCCCGATGTATTTCCGAAAGAATTACCGGGATTACCCCCACATCGATCAGTTGAATTTCAAATAGATCTTGTACCAGGAGCTGCACCAATAGCTCGTGCTCCTTACAGACTCGCACCCAGCGAGATGAAAGAACTGCAAAGCTAATTACAAGAACTTTTAGAGCGTGGTTTCATTCGACCAAGCACATCACCGTGGGGAGCTCCTGTTTTGTTTGTCAAGAAGAAAGATGGTACATTCAGGTTGTGTATCGACTACCGAGAGTTGAACAAACTTACCATCAAGAACCGCTACCCACTACCGAGAATCGACGACTTATTTGATCAACTACAAGGCTCGTCTGTTTATTCAAAGATTGACTTACGTTCCGGGTATCATCAAATGCGGGTGAAAGAAGATGATATTCCAAAGACTGCTTTCAGAACACGTTACGGTCATTACGAGTTTATGGTCATGCCGTTTGGTTTAACTAATGCACCAGCTGTGTTCATGGACCTTATGAACCGAGTGTGTGGACCATACCTTGACAAGTTTGTCATTGTTTTTATTGATGACATACTTATTTACTCAAAGAATGACCAAGAACACGGTGAACATTTGAGAAAGGTGTTAGAAGTATTGAGGAAGGAAGAATTGTACGCTAAGTTTTCAAAGTGTGCATTTTGGTTGGAAGAAGTTCAATTCCTCGGTCACATAGTGAACAAAGAAGGTATTAAGGTGGATCCGGCAAAGATAGAAACTGTTGAAAAGTGGGAAACCCCGAAAACTCCGAAACACATACGCCAGTTTTTAGGACTAGCTGGTTACTACAGAAGGTTCATCCAAGACTTTTCCAGAATAGCAAAACCCTTGACTGCATTAACGCATAAAGGGAAGAAATTTGAATGGAATGATGAACAAGAGAAAGCGTTTCAGTTATTGAAGAAAAAGCTAACTACGGCACCTATATTGTCATTGCCTGAAGGGAATGATGATTTTGTGATTTATTGTGATGCATCAAAGCAAGGTCTCGGTTGTGTATTAATGCAACGAACGAAGGTGATTGCTTATGCGTCTAGACAATTGAAGATTCACGAACAAAATTATACGACGCATGATTTGGAATTAGGCGCGGTTGTTTTTGCATTAAAGACTTGGAGGCACTACTTATATGGGGTCAAAAGTATTATATATACCGACCACAAAAGTCTTCAACACATATTTAATCAGAAACAACTGAATATGAGGCAGCGTAGGTGGATTGAATTATTGAATGATTACGACTTTGAGATTCGTTACCACCCGGGGAAGGTAAATGTGGTAGCCGATGCCTTGAGCAGGAAGGACAGAGAACCCATTCGAGTAAAATCTATGAATATAATGATTCATAATAACATTACTACTCAAATAAAGGAGGCGCAACAAGGAGTTTTAAAAGAGGGAAATTTAAAGGATGAAATACCCAAAGGATCGGAGAAGCATCTTAATATTCGGGAAGACGGAACCCGGTATAGGGCTGAAAGGATTTGGGTACCAAAATTTGGAGATATGAGAGAAATGGTACTTAGAGAAGCTCATAAAACCAGATACTCAATACATCCTGGAACGGGGAAGATGTACAAGGATCTCAAGAAACATTTTTGGTGGCCGGGTATGAAAGCCGATGTTGCTAAATACGTAGGAGAATGTTTGACGTGTTCTAAGGTCAAAGCTGAGCATCAGAAACCATCAGGTCTACTTCAACAACCCGAAATCCCGGAATGGAAATGGGAAAACATTACCATGGATTTCATCACTAAATTGCCAAGGACTGCAAGTGGTTTTGATACTATTTGGGTAATAGTTGATCGTCTCACCAAATCAGCACACTTCCTACCAATAAGAGAAGATGACAAGATGGAGAAATTAGCACGACTGTATTTGAAGGAAGTCGTCTCCAGACATGGAATACCAATCTCTATTATCTCTGATAGGGATGGCAGATTTATTTCAAGATTCTGGCAGACATTACAGCAAGCATTAGGAACTCGTCTAGACATGAGTACTGCCTATCATCCACAAACTGATGGGCAGAGCGAAAGGACGATACAAACGCTTGAAGACATGCTACGAGCATGTGTTATTGATTTCGGAAACAGTTGGGATCGACATCTACCGTTAGCAGAATTTTCCTACAACAACAGCTACCATTCAAGCATTGAGATGGCGCCGTTTGAAGCACTTTATGGTAGAAAGTGCAGGTCTCCGATTTGTTGGAGTGAAGTGGGGGATAGACAGATTACGGGTCCGGAGATTATACAAGAAACTACCGAGAAGATCATCCAAATTCAACAACGGTTGAAAACCGCCCAAAGTCGACAAAAGAGCTACGCTGACATTAAAAGAAAAGATATAGAATTTGAAATTGGAGAGATGGTCATGCTTAAAGTTGCACCTTGGAAAGGCGTTGTTCGATTTGGTAAACGAGGGAAATTAAATCCAAGGTATATTGGACCATTCAAGATTATTGATCGTGTCGGACCAGTAGCTTACCGACTTGAGTTACCTCAACAACTCGCGGCTGTACATAACACTTTCCACGTCTCAAATTTGAAGAAATGTTTTGCTAAAGAAGATCTCACTATTCCGTTAGATGAAATCCAAATCAACGAAAAACTTCAATTCATCGAAGAACCCGTCGAAATAATGGATCGTGAGGTTAAAAGACTTAAGCAAAACAAGATACCAATTGTTAAGGTTCGATGGAATGCTCGTAGAGGACCCGAGTTCACCTGGGAGCGTGAAGATCAGATGAAGAAGAAATACCCGCATCTATTTCTAGAAGATTCGTCAACACCTTCAACAGCTTAAAATTTCGGGACGAAATTTATTTAACGGGTAGGTACTGTAGTGACCCGAACTTTTCCATGTTTATATATATTAATTGAGATTGATATTTACATGATTAAATGTTTCCAACATGTTAAGCAATCAAACTTGTTAAGACTTGATTAATTGAAATATGTTTCATATAAACAATTGACCACCCAAGTTGACCGGTGATTCACGAACGTTAAAACTTGTAAAAACTATATGATGACATATATATGGATATATATATAGTTAACATGATACTATGATAAGTAAACATATCATTAAGTATATTAACAATGAACTACATATGTAAAAACAAGACTACTAACTTAATGATTTTTAAACGAGACATATATGTAACGATTATCGTTGTAAAGACATTTAATGTATATATATCATATTAAGAGATATTCATACATGATAATATCATGATAATATAATAATTTAAAATCTCATTTGATATTATAAACATTGGGTTAACAACATTTAACAAGATCGTTAACCTAAAGGTTTCAAAACAACACTTACATGTAACGACTAACGATGACTTAACGACTCAGTTAAAATGTATATACATGTAGTGTTTTAATATGTATTTATACACTTTTGAAATACTTCAATACACTTATCAAAATACTTCTACTTAACAAAAATGCTTACAATTACATCCTCGTTCAGTTTCATCAACAATTCTACTCGTATGCACCCGTATTCGTACTCGTACAATACACAGCTTTTAGATGTATGTACTATTGGTATATACACTCCAATGATCAGCTCTTAGCAGCCCATGTGAGTCACCTAACACATGTGGGAACCATCATTTGGCAACTAGCATGAAATATCTCATAAAATTACAAAAATATGAGTAATCATTCATGACTTATTTACATGAAAACAAAATTACATATCCTTTATATCTAATCCATACACCAACGACCAAAAACACCTACAAACACTTTCATTCTTCAATTTTCTTCATCTAATTGATCTCTCTCAAGTTCTATCTTCAAGTTCTAAGTGTTCTTCATAAATTCCAAAAGTTCTAGTTTCATAAAATCAAGAATACTTTCAAGTTTGCTAGCTCACTTCCAATCTTGTAAGGTAATCATCCAACCTCAAGAAATCTTTGTTTCTTACAGTAGGTTATCATTCTAATACAAGGTAATAATCATATTCAAACTTTGGTTCAATTTCTATAACTATAACAATCTTATTTCAAGTGATGATCTTACTTGAACTTGTTTTCGTGTCATGATTCTGCTTCAAGAACTTCGAGCCATCCAAGGATCCATTGAAGCTAGGTCCATTTTTCTCTTTTCCAGTAGGTTTATCCAAGGAACTTAAGGTAGTAATGATGTTCATAACATCATTCGATTCATACATATAAAGCTATCTTATTCGAAGGTTTAAACTTGTAATCACTAGAACATAGTTTAGTTAATTCTAAACTTGTTCGCAAACAAAAGTTAATCCTTCTAACTTGACTTTTAAAATCAACTAAACACATGTTCTATATCTATATGATATGCTAACTTAATGATTTAAAACCTGGAAACACGAAAAACACCGTAAAACCGGATTTACGCCGTCGTAGTAACACCGCGGGCTGTTTTGGGTTAGTTAATTAAAAACTATGATAAACTTTGATTTAAAAGTTGTTATTCTGAGAAAATGATTTTTATTATGAACATGAAACTATATCCAAAAATTATGGTTAAACTCAAAGTGGAAGTATGTTTTCTAAAATGGTCATCTAGACGTCGTTCTTTCGACTGAAATGACTACCTTTACAAAAACGACTTGTAACTTATTTTTCCGACTATAAACCTATACTTTTCTGTTTAGATTCATAAAATAGAGTTCAATATGAAACCATAGCAATTTGATTCACTCAAAACGGATTTAAAATGAAGAAGTTATGGGTAAAACAAGATTGGATAATTTTTCTCATTTTAGGTACGTGAAAATTGGTAACAAATCTATTCCAACCATAACTTAATCAACTTGTATTGTATATTATGTAATCTTGAGATACCATAGACACGTATACAATGTTTCGACCTATCATGTCGACACATCTATATATATTTCGGAACAACCATAGACACTCTATATGTGAATGTTGGAGTTAGCTATACAGGGTTGAGGTTGATTCCAAAATATATATAGTTTGAGTTGTGATCAATACTGAGATACGTATACACTGGGTCGTGGATTGATTCAAGATAATATTTATCGATTTATTTCTGTACATCTAACTGTGGACAACTAGTTGTAGGTTACTAACGAGGACAGCTGACTTAATAAACTTAAAACATCAAAATATATTAAAAGTGTTGTAAATATATTTTTGAACATACTTTGATATATATGTATATATTGTTATAGGTTCGTGAATCAACCAGTGGCCAAGTCTTACTTTCCGACGAAGTAAAAATCTGTGAAAGTGAGTTATAGTCCCACTTTTAAAATCTAATATTTTTGGGATGAGAATACATGCAGGTTTTATAAATGCTTTACAAAATAGACACAAGTACGTGAAACTACATTCTATGGTTGAATTATCGAAATCGAATATGCCCCTTTTTATTAAGTCTGGTAATCTAAGAATTAGGGAACAGACACCCTAATTGACGCGAATCCTAAAGATAGATCTATTGGGCCTAACAAACCCCATCCAAAGTACCGGATGCTTTAGTACTTCGAAATTTATATCATATCCGAAGGGTGTCCCGGAATGATGGGGATATTCTTATATATATGCATCTTGTTAATGTCGGTTACCATGTGTTCACCATATGAATGATTTTTATCTCTATGTATGGGATGTGTATTGAAATATGAAATCTTGTGGTCTATTGTTACGATTTGATATATATAGGTTAAACCTATAACTCACCAACATTTTTGTTGACGTTTTAAGCATGTTTATTCTCAGGTGATTATTAAGAGCTTCCGCTGTCGCATACTTAAATAAGGACGAGATTTGGAGTCCATGCTTGTATGATATTGTGTAAAAACTGCATTCAAGAAACTTATTTTGTTGTAACATATTTGTATTGTAAACCATTATGTAATGGTCGTGTGTAAACAAGATATTTTAGATTATCATTATTTGATAATCTACGTAAAGCTTTTTAAACCTTTATTGATAAAATAAAGGTTATGGTTTGTTTAAAAATGAATGCAGTCTTTGAAAAACGTCTCATATAGAGGTCAAAACCTCGCAATGAAATCAATTAATATGGAACGTTTTTAATCAATAAGAACGGGACATTTCAAAAAAGGCAGGAGAGAGAAAGTGACAACTGCTATTAGCAGGCACGTGGGTAGATGTGACAGACTGGCACACTCGAGGGGACACAGACTGATGATTTGACGTATATACGGCTTGAATACTCATACCTTCCATTCAACATTAAATGCAGCAGGTTTTAATTTTTTTTAAAAAAAATTGAAAACCACAAAATAAGTGTGGTATTAAATACAAGATACTTTGTTACATTTAATATGTCATGAATTTAATTTAAATCATTGGAAGTAAATGAGTTTCAGTTTTAAGGAATCATTTAATTTTGTGAGCTATTTATTATTTCAATTAAAAACATTTTGAGTAACCAAAATATAAAAGACCTTGTTGTGCTGAGTGTTTTACATGTAGGCAGTAAGGTAACAAAAATTGCTTACTGGTTTGCCCTACATGTTGTAGAGCCAGCACACCAACAAAAATTGTCTTTTATTTAAATTTCAAGCATACCCAGCTCAGAGATGAGATAGTTAAAACGTTTCTCATCTAAGGGCTTTGTGAATAGATCTGCTAACTGCTGGTCTGTTAAAATAAAATGTAGCTCCACGTCTCCTTTTTGAACATGATCCCTTATGAAATGATATCGAACGTCAATGTACTTTGTTCTTGAATGCATCACAGGATTGTTGGTGATAGCTATTGCACTTATGTTGTCACAGTAGATTGGAGTCTTTGTAACATGAACACCATAGTCTTTCAGCTGGCTTTGCATCCATAGTACTTGAGCAGTACAACTACTAGCAGAAACGTATTCTACCTCAGCAGTAGATATGGACACAGTATTTTGCTTTTTGCTCATCCAGCTGACTAGCCTACCACCCAGTAACTGGCAACCACCAGTAGTACTTTTCCTGTCTATTTTACACCCTGCAAAATCAGCATCTGAATATCCAATTAGCTCAAAATCCTGGTCTTTGGGATACCAAAGACCACATTTAGCAGTAGCTTTCAGATACCTAAATATCCTTTTTACTGCTAGCAAGTGTGACTCTTTAGGATCAGCTTGATATCTGGCACACAGACATGTGGCAAATATAATATCTGGTCTGCTGGCTGTGAGATAAAGTAGGGATCCAATCATACCTCTATATTCAGTGATATTGACTGGTTCACCATTGGGATCAGCATCTATTTTAATAGTTGCTGCCATTGGAGTCCCTATATCTTTTAAACAGGTCAGACCAAATTTCTTTAGCATATCTTTGATATATTTATCCTGACTTATAAAAATTCCATCATCAAGTTGTTTAATTTGCAATCCCAAAAAGTATTGCAAGTCTCTTTGTAAGCTCATTTCATATGTCTTTGACATAAGTTTTGAAAAATCTTGACAATATTTCTCATTTTTAGATCCATAAATAATATCATCCACATATATCTGTACCAGCAAGAGATCACCATCTGTCTCTTTTGAGAACAGAGTGGTGTCAATTATTCCAACTTTAAAGCCTATACCAGTGAGATACACATGAAGTGTCTCATACCATGCTCTTGGAGCCTGTTTGAGGCCATAAAGAGCTTTGTCTAGTTTGTAGACATGGTCTGGATATTTATTGCTTACAAAACCAGGAGACTGTTTGACATAAACTTCTTCTTGCAGCTTCCCATTTAGAAATGCAGATTTAACATCCATCTGGAATACCCTAAAGTTCATCTTAGCAGCATATGCCAAGAACAGTCTGATAGCTTCCATCCTAGCCACTGGAGCATAAGTCTCTCCATAATCCAACCCTTCTTCTTGTTTGAAACCTTGAGCTACCAATCTAGCTTTGTTTCTGATCACAATCCCATCTTCATCCATCTTGTTCTTGAAAACCCACTTGGTACCAATGATTTTCTTAGATTCATCCTCAGGTTTAGGTACCAATGTCCAAACCTTATTCCTATCAAACTGAGAGATCTCTTCTTGCATAGCTCCTGCCCAGCTTAGATCTTTGATTGCTTCATCAGGACATTTAGGTTCAATGGTAGACACAAAGTTTACATGCATACAAAAATTGCTGATTGCATGTCTTCTGGTTTTAACACCACTAGCCAGATTACCAATAACTTGCTCGATAGGATGCTCTTTTGTCCATCTAGTGTTATGAACAGGTGAGCTTGTCGTGGAACACACAGCATCTTGATCATCAGCTGGTTCGGAAGTATGAATAGCAGTTGGAGACAGCTGTTCATTATTGGTATAACCAGTATCAGCTTGTGATCCTTCAGAACCAGTAGACCTATGCTTAAGTTGTAAGACTTCAGTAGAGCCAGTAGGTCCACCTGGTTTAGACACAGATGGAACAGAGTGTTCCATCTCATCATCAGAGAACCCAGCAGCATGAATAGGCGAGGGTTGTGCTGCTGGTTCTTCATCATCTAGAGCTGACTGAGTAGGCTCTTCAAACAGTAGCTCTTCATCTTCATGATCAGAAGATGAAGAAGGAGCAGTTTCATCAAATGTAACATTAATGGATTCTTCAAAACAACCCCTTCTCTTGTTGAAAACCCTATATGCCTTTGACATATTGGAATATCCTAAGAATATACCTTCATCAGCCTTGGCATCAAATTTGCCTAGCTGATCCCTATTATTGAGAATGTAACAGGGACTGCCAAATACATGAAGAAATGAAATTGAGGGTCTTCTACCTTTGAGAACTTCATAAGCAGTTTTCTGATGTCTTTTCACTATAAGAGATCTATTCTGGGTAAAACAAGCAGTATTCACAGCTTCTGCCCAATATGAATTTTTCAACCCAGACTCAGCTAACATAGATCTTGCTGCTTCAATGAGAGTTCTGTTTCTATTTTCTGCAACACCATTTTGCTGAGGTGTTCTCACAGCAGAAAAGTTTTGTGAAATACCTTTGTTAGCACAAAATTCTTCTAAAGTTGCATTTCTGAATTCTGTACCATGATCACTTCTTAGCTGTTTCACCAGCTGCCCATTCAAAAGCTCCATTTGTTTGATAAAATTGATAATTTCATCAGCAGCTTCACTCTTTTGCTTCAAAAAGAATACCCAGGTGAATCTGGAATATTCATCAACAATAATCAGTGTATACTTCTTCCCACTACAGCTGACCACATTAACAGGACCAAAAAGATCCATATGAAGTAAATGAAATGGTTTCTCAACAGATGAGATTTGTTTTGATTTGAATGAGGCATGGTGATGTTTTCCTTTTTCACAACCAGGACACAGTCTGTCCTTTACATAAGACATGGTGGGTAGCCCAGACACCAAACTTCTACTGGATAATTTGTGAATATCTTTGAAGTTGAGATGTGAGAGTCTCTTGTGCCATAACCATTTCAGGTTGTCTGCTGCCTTCGAATAGAAACAAGTATCAGTTGTTGTGACAGCTGTGTTCATGTCAATTTGATACATATTTTCATGACGTTTTGTAGTCAGCAGTGGCTTCCCTTTCTTATCAAAAATAGTGCCAATTTTCTTTCTGAATTGGACTATCTTGTTCTTGCTTGTCAGTTGGCTTATGCTGAGTAAATTATGTTTAAGCCCAACTACGTATGCAACATTTGAGAATGTGACATTCCCATTAGTCAAAGTACCAAAACTCTTTGTGTAACCCAACGAATTATCTCCATACGAAACAACTGGACCATCCTTTTCTTGATAGTCCATTAGCAGGGACTTACATCCGGTCATATGTCTCGAACATCCACTATCGAGATACCAGATTTGCTTGTTTTGAATGCCCTGCACAGTAGCTAAGAGATTAGTTCTTTTTGGGAACCCATCTAAGGATGGGTTCTGGAAGGGTCATCTTTGATGATCTCTTCCTGTCTGCTGGTTTGCTTGAAGAAGCATCAGTAGACGGGGTTGGGGTAAAAGGACACCTGTTGGCTAAGTGAAAATTGCTGCCACATTTGTAGCATTTTCTCACATTTGGTATCGGTGATGGGTCATACACATTGTAAAGGGAATCGGGGCGATGTTTGGTTACTGCCTCAATAAGCTGGTCAAGCTTGACTGTCATAATCTCAGTGATAGACAGCTCTTCATTCGAGTCCACTTTTGCTTTTCCCTTAAGGGCAGCTTTCTTCTTGGAACCAGTACCATAGTCGTGACGTATTGCTTTGCCTTTATCATTTGACGAGCCAGTGTGGGAAGTTACTGGCTTGTCAACTGAAGCTGATGAACTAGAAGATGTTTTTCCTGCTGCCTTGGACTTGCCAGTATTACGTTTGACTGGCTTGTCTGCAGCTACTGGTTGACCAGTAAGTTTGTCATCAGCTGGCACAGCACAATTGGAACTCGAACACGAAGGGGAATCAGTAGATTTAACTTTTCTAAGATTATTTTCAGTTATTTCCCTTTTTATACGTCTTTCTTTTGGAGTCATGTAGTAGATGCTTGAGGGGTCAGTAGTCTCATCAATTGAGGTACTGGCTTCTCTTGCTCTAACCTCATCCTCCAAAATCTCTTTCATGGCAGGTGGTGGGGACACAGTAGCAGGTCTAACAAATTTATTCGTCAAGACCTTTTTACCTTTAACTATCTTGGCAAAAGTATTTGACAAGACAGCTTCAGGATCTGTTTCAAGAATTGGGTCCATGAAAGTAACCTCTGCAATAGCAGCAGCAGCAGCATAGTCACCAGCAAAGAAAGCTTCAACTTTGGCAGGCACCTACTCGTTAACACACTTTGCTATGCGTTGAGCAGATGTACACCATGAAGCGACAACCTTTTTAAGATTATCCAGCTGGTTCTTGACTTCTGCTGCCTCAACGTGAAGAGACTTTAAAGCAAAATTTTGTTTTTTGAGTTTTGAAATATCATCTTTCAGGATTTTAATTTCATCATTTTTGTATTTAAGTTACTCATTTAAAGATTTGTTGTCTGATATCAAAACTTCTTCACGTTTGCTGCCTCTACATAAGTCAACTCTTAGGTAGTCAAACATTTTGGCCTTTTCATCATCAGTATAAGTTCGAAAATTATCAACCTTATACATCAATTCAGTTTTCCATTGAGGAGAATCTCTTTTCTGATCAGCTTCCCTCATATCAGCCAAAAACTTGCTACCACTATCATCCTCATCAGACTCCTTGACCTCCTTGGCCATTAAACACAGCTTCTTTTCTTGAGCATAACCAGCACCATCATCATCAGTATCACTATCAGAGGAAGACGATGAGCTGGTTTCATCCCAATCATGATGCTCAGCAACTAGAACCTTTTCTGGCTTTTTACCCTTCTTATCAGTCTTAGCACTTTCCTTCATCTGAGCTTTCATAGCTTTGTACTTGTTCTTGTACTTATCAGCTTTAGAGAAAGAGTTAGCATGTGAAGTTGGAGGTTTCCTGGACATGCACTCAGCTGCAAAGTGTCCAACCTTCCCACAATTATAACACTCAGATTTAGGACCTTTGACTGATTTGCTGCTAAACCTAGCACTTGGTTTCTTACTCCCTTTGTATGACTTGCTGGTTCTATTACGATTGAACCTTTTGAACTGCCTATCCAGCAAGGCCATACCTTCAGCAAACCCTTCTACATCACTTTCATCATCACTGCTTTCTTCAGACCCAGTACCACTATCCACATCACTCTCAGCTGTCTCTTCTTCTGCCAGTAGCTTTTGAACCAGTAAAGTCTTTTGAGCTTTCTTTTTAGCATTAGCAATAAGAGCAGTATCATTAGTTTTAGACGATTTTGAAGTGGTGGGGACAGACCTAAAGTTTTCTTTCAAGTTAAGTTCAAATTTAGCTTCTACCTTCTCATGGTTCCATAAGGAGCTATAGAGAGAAGACAGGTTAAAGTTTTTTAAGGTCTGAGTGGTTCTTAATGGGTCAGTTACAGGTTTCCATTTAGCAGGCAGTGAGTCAATGAATTTGTTTACTTGTTCAAATTTTATATACGTGACATTCAAGGTATTCAGGTCAGCAATTAGGGAGTTAAACCTAATGAAGGTTTGCTTAATGGTTTCATTCTTGTAGGCAAAGAACATTTCATATTCTCTTTTCAAAGCTATCATTCTGTTCTGTCTTACCTCACCCATACCCTCATAGGTAACGTCTAAATAGTCCAAAATAAGCTTAGCATTTTCTTTTCCCTTAATCAGTTTGAACAATGTGTTAGGTAAAGTTATAGCTAACAGGGTTCTGATCTTAGGGTTAAGTCCAACACGACGTTTATCCTCAGCATCTCATATAGAAGGAGTGAGAATAACCTCTCTGCCAGGAATAGCAGGAGTGTCAGCAGTCGCTGGTACACTGCCAATAGTCTCAGTAGGAACAAATGGACCATTTGTGGCAATATCAGGCATGAGTGGGTCAATAGACTCAAGGTGAAGCATGAATCTTGCCTTCCAAGTTTCATACTCTTCTTCATCAAATTTGGGTGGTCTATTGGATGAGCCATTTTCAAGGTAAGCTGTATTGGAATATGCATCCATGAGAGAATTCAGATCCAAGATATTAATTATCAAGACTGAAGCTCTGATACCAGTTGTTGGTCCCTTAATAACAACAGGAGTATTGTAGAGGGGGGGTGAATACAATTTTTTTTCAATTAACTAAACAGTTAAACTCGATAATGTATTCAAGCATGCAAATTAGATAGAGTCACAGGTAATTTTCAACGGTTATTCTTTATTGATTGAATCACAAAGAATTACAACTATCCTTGGCGGAATGATAGTTGGTTGATACATATTACCTAGATTATAGCTAAGAGGTAAACTAAAAGCTATTACACGTTTAGGACTCTAAATAATAAAACCCACACCACTGGTTGATACAACAGTGAATACAACAATTATATAGTAGTCCTATTGTCCGTGTAATTAATCTATTGTCCACTAGTACATAGGATGCCTTGTACTTGTGGGGACAATTGTGTCAGAAGGCGTGCTCTCCTTATTTCCTCTTAGGTAGCTATTTGCAGGAACACACCAATTCGGTTTGGCACTACCATTTGTTTTAAACAAATGGAATGTTGTGTTCCCTAGGTATGAATAAAGTATAACACATGTCTGCACATGCGTTCCACTTCTGCATTCCCACGTGGTCTTGTAAGGTCACTTGTCAGCCGCCGACTCCTGTCCTTTTCTGTTCAACTTTGTCTTCGACTTCTGTTGAATAGTGCGTTGATGTAGACCACTCTGGGAAACTACCATGCTTGTAATGGAGCATGGCTGTCTTGTGTTGTATGCTGCTATCCAGATCTACTGGTTCTTCATATGCTGAGTCACTTGATATTCTTAATTAGCTGAGTACTCATCATGTGCTGATTCGAAGAATACATTCTACCTTGTGCTGGTAGATCAGCCAGCATACTACACACTCGACACAGCTATATTAGCTGACAGTACATAAACAAACTTGTGCTGGCTGCACATAACATTTTAGTGTAAATAAACTACAGTTTTGTCATAATTAAATCCTTAATTATTTTGGGGACTCAAAAGAGGTGTCTGAATATTTACTTGTCAATATTTTAATTTTATGTATCGGTCTGTTCAGGTTCCGATAAAGTAACTAAAAAATCTTCATCTTGTCTTACATGGTTATTTTTATTTATATTAGTGCTTTTTGTTATTATGTTGTGAATTTCCAAGTTTCGATTTCATTAGCCACCGTCCTTTTATAAACAGTCAAAAATGTTTTTGTGGAACAAAATTAAAATGAAATGTAATATATTGGTGCAATAATGTGGCGTGGCTTGCTAACATACAAGTAATGTTTTAAAATAACAGTATGATTTGGAGCTTGTTTTTGGGAAGAACTCACGTGCATATGTTCATGATGACTACATGACTAAGCTTAAATGTATTGAGCTCATGTGGAGGCTTGGTGCCTCGGGTAATGTTTATTTTATTTTATTACATCCAATGAGTTGGAAACACTGTTTTTTTTTATCACTTCGTCTCACTATTGACATCCTTGATTGTACCGGTACTTTTAACATTTGAGGTTTCCAACAATTTACATTTATGTTATATTTTATGTACATTTGAATGTTCATTCATATACATTTGTTTTAGCAGATTTAGGAACCTGAATTAGATTTTTGTGGTTAAAAAGTGTTAAATTTTGATTTTATTACTATTATATAATTTATTTGCAATTCATCATTTAACTTTTCGATTACATGATTAATCGATTCGATCATAATAGCTTCAATGTTAATTTATATAAAAAAAAATTTAAATAAACCCGCGAATTCGAGGGTCTTTAACTAGTTATTAGTAATAATAAATGTCTTTTAATTTTTATTAGAAAATTAAAATTACAATTTAGGAGAGATTAATATTTTCTTTTATAAAAGATTTCAGATTATTTTTTTAATTAAATTAATATATAATTATGACATCATCATTATGAAAAGTAAAGGGTAATTAGCTTAATGATGACATCATCATTTTAGAGATTTATATGACTATATAGATAGATATATTTCTTTCTATTCTCTTTTTTCTTCGATGAAATTAAGCTATAATCGATTGCCCCTTGCTGAATAGGCGTAAGAAAATTACCAAAAAAGGCAAGGTGCACTTTGGATTGAACTCGACAGGTAGTGTTGCCTAACCTAATTGTGAGTGAGCAATCAATGGTGATAATAATAATAATAATAATAATAATAATAATAATAATAATAATAATAATAATAATAATAATAATAATAATAATAATAATAATAATAATAATAATAATAATAATAATAATAATAATAATAATAATAATTAAAAGGAAGATAGGATGTATGACAATATATTTGCACAACCGAAGTAGCATCGACTCTTGTTTCTTTTACGAAAACAAAACTAAATAAAAACAAAGAAGTTACACACGAAACAAAACAAAACATAACTTTAAAACAACAAAAACCTACGCCACAACTCTATCCAATCCAAAGTAGCAAACAAGGTGCAAGGAACAAGACAACTATCAACAATTGAACTCCACCTCGACCATGCTAAAAAACAAAATACAAACACGAAAAATACAAGCCCGTCTAAGAACTCGAGGGATCATCACTGCCAAATAATTTGTGCATACACTAACGAAACTTTTTCCACCTCAACAAGTGTTGGATTGATGGAAGAATCGAAATAATAAGGTCTTTCATGACAAGTGTTGGATTGCACCCGTGGCTCTAAACGAAATTCAAATGCTTTCGCATGAATGGATTTCGCATAGAATCAAAGGGGTGAAGATTGATTGGAACGTGTGGTTAATAAATCCGAAAGTGTATGTAATGTAGACATAAGATGCAGGATACAAACTTTGCATCTTCTGTTCTCTAGTTCATGTTAGGATATTACGTAGCTCTCGTGTTTTGGGCTAGCTCTTCTATTTTTGGCTAGCTCCCCATTTGTACTTATCGTGTTTTATGATATAAAATTTGGCTTTTCAAAAAAAAAAAAAAAAAAAAAAAAAAAATATATGGCAAAGTAAACATATTTGTGAAAGTTGTCAACTCTTGCATCTAGGTTTCATCTACGAATATTCCCAAAAATTATACTATAAGACTATCATATTTTATTATATTTCATTCCAAGATTCTTTAATTTTATAATCTTTCTTCCTCTGTCACTGACTGAACAAGTGACTAAATTCATAGTACCAACAAGTCAGTTGCATTATTAAACCTCGTATGTTTATGTTTGAACGAGTCACACTACACTTCCTTTTTGACCCATTCATGCCTATATAATTATCCTTAAGCTTTCTTAATGTTCATACTCCAAGTCTTGAACTTTACTAGAATTCATCTTTTGGGTTGCTCTTTTTATTTAAGATATCTTGAAACAAAACAAAAAAAGTTTCCAAGTCTTAAGCTTTTTACTTTTACTTCTATTGGTCTATTTAATATAATTATGGGATCTTATCAAAATATCATCTTGTCAAAGTCAAACACCTCAGTTGTTGGTCAACATGAATTTGAAACTGTAGTTCCAAATAATGGCCAAAAAAATGTATTGGAAATCATGGAGAAAAAAGAAGGGTTTATTGGGGTTCTTGATGTTTTTGTACATCAAGCTAGAAATATACAAAATATATGTATTTACCATAAACAAGATGTCTATGCCAAAATTTACTTGACTAGTGACCCTGAAGCAACCGAGTCAACCCGTGTGATTAACGGAGCTGGACAGAATCCAGTTTTCGATCAGAATCTTAGGATCAATGTCCAAAATGGGGATTGTTCGTTAAAATGTGAAATTTGGATGCTAAGTAGAATTCGAAATTATCTTCAAGATCAGCTTTTAGGGTTCGCCATTGTGCCACTACATGAAATTCTTGTTGAAAGTGGGAAGTTGGAGAAAGAATTTAAACTTTCAACAAGCGAACTTTTCGAATCGCCTTGTGGTTTTGTTAAATTAAGCATCATCTACACGGGAACGCAACCCGATGTGTTGGAAATTCCATCACTTGATGGTTCATGTAATCCGAATTTAGATGAATGTGATGAAGTTTCTAGTGAACTAGAAAAGATCGAGTTTTTCGATCCAAAAATCATGAAAGAAAATGAAATCATGGTTTCTGAATATTACTCTAGTACTGAGATAGAGTCACCGAGTGTAGTCAACAGTCAAACGACTGAAAATGATGAATCTCTCGGTTCAAATTTTGGTGATCTTATTATTTCAAGATCTTCAAATGAGAATCTTGAAATTACTTCTGTCACAAATGATGAAATCTCTCAAAGTGACAAGTCAAAAGCATCAGCGAAGATAAAAGAGAAAAGTCAAAGTTTCGTTGACTCGATTAAAATTGAGTCGGAGGAAAAAGTGGTGCAGCAAGATTTTGTAGACATGTACTTGAAAAGCATGAAACAGTTTACGGAGGCTTTGGAAAAGATGAATCTTCCAATTGAAGAAGGAAAGGAATCACCTGATTCAGGGGTCAAAGTTTGTGCAGACTCAAACCCAAATGGGAAAAAGTCAACGGGTGAGGGTCAATGCCCCAAAGTGTTCTATGGAAGCAGAGCTTTCTTCTGAATTGTGTTATTTGTATGGTTCAAGATGAAAACTTTAAGATAATCATTATCATTAATGTACTGGTAATCTGGATTAGAAATAAGATTGTGTGTTGTTTCGATAGCTTTAATGTTTTACTTGCAGTTTGTTTCCTTACTGTATGTATCAAAGTATGGTTGAATAATGAAGTTGTTTTTTCCTTTAAACAGTATGTCATTTGAAATTAAAAGTTTCGATTGAGAAATTGTTGAAAACGGATATGTTGAAATGAGGTTATTAATCAGAAAGAAATACTAATAGGATCTGAAACACAAGTTTGATTGGGAAGTTGTGTTAGCATGTGCCAGAAATGATCAAACATGATTTACGTTGAAAACGTTCTGAATGATGAATGTTTCTGTGTTCCCAAAGGATATGTTTTAGGACATGAGCTTGTATAATCAATAAAGACCCTTTTGAGGAGTCACCATTATGTCAAAGGTGTCAGTCCACTCTTTTGTGCCACCTTGTCTATAACCTTCACATAAAGGTGGTAAGATGGGCGGGTTTAGCAAATTGAGTTTAAATTAGAACCTGACATTGCTAAGTATGGTTATGTTATTTTTGGTCCTGTTTTTACGTCAAGGATGATTGGCCCATTGCAGAAATTGAGAAATTTGGGGACAAAATGAGTATGTTAAGAAAATTTAATCCATTTTAGACCATTCCCAACGGTATCCGTCCTCAAGCTTCCTCAACTCCGCCCTCGAGGACTCCATTGGCAATCACCCCGCCCTCACTCTTCCTCAAGCGCCCTCAACCACCCCGCCCTCCTTTCTTTCTTCCCCTGGAAATTTTGAGAACGTGATTTTTTCTCTCTCCTATTTTTGTGTTTTATTTACTTGTACCAATACCATTAACAACTTTTACATTAATTAATTAATTAATTTTGTGGTTATGTGATGGGGAAGAAGTATGTCATGGTTGGTAATGGTGTGTGATGAGGAGGAAGCGAAAAATAAATGGAGAGAGAAATCTAATGTGACGCTGATGTGGCGGTGTGTTCTGGAGAGGAAGTGCGTCATAGTTGGGAGTGGTCTTATAGGTAGAAATGCTTTTATAAACTGTCTTCACTTTTACTACCTTCTCTAAGTTTACTAATGATTAGGGGTCAAAAAAAGGCCCGACCCACAGGTATTCAAACTTTTTTAACCAAGAATGACAACTACAAGAAATAATGTTTAATAAAGATCATATAATGATGGGTTCTTCCAAATTGTTAGTATTATTTTATAGTCAAATCAACTTTTGGTTTGAATTAGCTATCGCCTTTGACTTAAAAATCTATACATGAATGTGACTGAGCTAGATAGATGTTAAGTATCTTCTGTGTGCAATCGCGATTTTGAATGGGTAATCACTACCAAACTTCGATTGTATACATGAATGTGACTGAGCTAGATAGATGTTAAGATGGGCGGGTTTGGCAAATTGAGTTTAAATTAGAACATGACCAATTGGTTTGGGGTGAACCACATTCACCCTTTTCTTCTTTTGAAATAGATACTCTGTTTGTCTCAATTTAATAGTCCTGGATTGACTTTTATTCTTAACTTTGACTTTAAATAACTTCTTTGTGTTATATAATACATGATAAAATTTATATGAAAAATAAATTTTATGTGTGCTTTCATTTGGTATAACTTTTATCAAGTATTATATAACACCAAAATAGTTATTTACAGTCAAACTAGTAAAAAAAGTCAACACTGGACTATTAAATTGAGACGGAAGGGTATGAGTACAAATACAATATAGATATGATAATAGTACACGAGTCTTTGAATAGAACTATGTACGAGGTTACTACGTTAAATATACATTTTGGACAACTTTTGACACATTGACCCATTCGACTCGTTTCACTTTATGTAACAAATGTCAATTGACCTAACTCACAACCCAAATTGATATTTGATATACATTTTAAAGAAAGAATCCAAATTGACATCTATCATCATGTTATTGTGTCCCCTTCCTAGGTCATGTCAAGCATAATCTTGAAGATATTTCATAATGCAGCTTTTACACAAGATTTGAAAAGACAAATATCAGAATGAATGAATGAATGAATATTGTGGTTATGTTATTATTGGTCCTGTTTTTATGTCAACGATGATTGCCCCATTGCAGAAAATTGAGAAAGTTAGGGACAAAATGAATATGTTAACATTATTTATTCCCATTTATAGGTAAGAATGCTTTTATAAACTATGTCTTCACTTTTATTACCTGGTTTAAGTTTGGTAGTGATTAAGGGTCAAAAAAGGCCCGACCCACAGGCATTCAAACTTTTTTAACCATGAATGACAACTACAAGAAATAATGTTTAATAAAGATCATATAATGATGGGTTCATCCAAATTGTTCGTATTATTTTATAGTCAAAGCAACTTTTAGTTTGAATTAGCTACCTTTAAATTAAATCTATGCATGAATGTGACTAAGCTAGATAATGTTAATTCTTAAGTATCTTCGGTATGCAATCGCGATTTTGAATGGGTAATCACTACCAAACTTCGATTGCATACAATGCACAGTAAAATAACCCACCAACACCACCAGACCATTTTAGCTAGATGTGAATATCATGTGTATCAGTTTACTTGTTGATCTATGTTATTATGTTTTTACGCCAAAAATAAAAAATTAAAAATTTCAAGACTGTTTTAAAACAAAAATATGCTCTCTCCCCAAGTAACCTAACCTGAATATGAAAAATCTTATCCATTTACCAGTTAACGGATAATTTATCACAAATTTCCCTGAAAGAGTTCGTAATGACTATGATAGGAATTGTAAATTTGGTAATATTGTGTTGTTTCTTATTAAACCTTGAGATAAAGATCAAAAACAAGTCCTTTAAATGGTAGGCACTATTAACTTCTCCATATGTATAGGTATGAACTTTAAAGAAGTTCACGAGATAGATTTTTAGGATGACTCCTAAAATGATATAGCGGTGTGTTTGGTCGAACGAACGATGTAAGATGATTGGTTAAGCGGAATGGGTTTACATATTGGGTTCAAACTTCAAACCCACATATCTAGGATTAGTTTTTACAAATCATCGGTAAACCTATACCCATGGAAGTTACTTACTACAAACCAAACACACCCTTAGAGTATACCTGCAGGCAGGCTCAAATAAAGTCGAAACTAGAGATACATCTGAATCAAACACATATGTGGTCCAACCATCATCCAAAGATATGAAAAAAAAACCTTGACCCGGAAACCAATCATTCATGCCAAACCAAAGAAACAAGATGGTTCAGCTAACTTATTAATGTGAACCTAACCAACAAAAATGCTGGGGTAAATAAAAGCCAAAACAAGATCTAAAAGTAAAGACAGAAACGTCGCGCTACAAGTTTTTGCAATTTTTTTTTTTTTTTTTTTTTAAACGGAAACGTTTATGAATACCTAAGCCTTATAACGGAAATCATCACCTATCCCTTTTATGCATCTTTCGTCTCGCTTGTCTCAGCAGAGATGATACATATTCTGACTATAATCCGCAAACTGATTTTACATCTCACTCAAAAGGACCAAAAATGCAACTCAAAATCAATCCAAAAAAAAAACTTACTAGTAGTAAATAAATAAAAACTCACTTATAAGCCTTCTATCTCTACTTATCCCTGGAGAAATACCGACGTTTTCTTTTTCGAAGTTTTCTCAACTAAAATTCACATGTCACCTGATACGAGAAACTTCATCTACTACAGTAATTTGAACTCCAACTAGCCAACAATTCCTGCAGAAACCAAATGGGACGAATTAGTGATTTTAAAAAAAAAAAAAAAGATTACGATTCATAATAAAGTCAGATTCTTTCGTCGTTTTTGAAGCAGTTTTTTTTTTTTTTTTTTGTCTACGCCAATATATATGGACATACTGATATACAAGCATGATGCATTAAACTAGTTAAGAAGATACAGTACACATATGTATATTTGTACTGTGTATGTATATTTCAACAAGTCAGATTCTTGATGATTTTCAACATATATATGTATATTTTCAACTAGTATTAATTAATAAACTAGTTGGGGCCCCAAGTTCCTTGCAAGAGGTCTCAGGATCGAATCTTGTCTAGGGCGAATATTTAGTGGTGGCTAGGGATGGGTTGCAAACAGCCGGGAAGTAATACTATTGGGCTGCGTACATAGAGTATGAGGTCGGATTACTCGCCCTCCCGGGTAGCCGGAACAGGGAAAAACCTTCTACCTTTTACCCTTTCTTCTTTTTTATTAATTAATAAACCTAATATTCGTGACGAAACAAGTAAAGATACCTCTGTTTGTTTGTCGTTTGGCAACACTGTAACCACCAACATAACCAGGAGAGTTCTTAGTCTGGACATCAGGATCATCACCGCCACCGCCTAACCCATACCCACCAAATGAGCCAGATTCATCTTGCTCATTGTTAGCCGACCGCCAAGTTGGGTCACCTCCGTATACCGAGCCGCCACTGCCGCCGCCATAAAAGTCAGAAAAAGGCCCGTCATAGCCGCCATTAGCACCACCATATGATGTCGGGACTGCACTAGTAGCAGCATTTCTACCATACCCACCGCCACCTCCTAACCCATAACTATTATTATCACCTCCATAATTAAGATTCCCAGTTTGATTAGTCGAGTTCCTACCAGCTTGATTTGCAATTGGGTTAGAACTCCAGTTGAGGCCCGTATTCCCAAATATTCCACCTCCAATTGAACTTGACCCGCCCGAATTCGACCCGTAGTTAAACCCATTATTACCCCATAAATTCCTTGGTGTTGAGCTGAAAAAAGATACATTTCCACCATTACCGACATTCCCAATATTCCCGACATTCGCGCCATTCCCAACATCATAACCAATGGGACCCGCAAACCGATTTGAATTCCCAACAAAATACGGGTTCGGGCTCGGGCTTGGGCTCATTCCCCGTCCATAGTTCATACCCCTATTGTAATTCGGGCTCGTCATACCAGGCTCAAAGTTTAACCCCATTCCATAACCAGAACCAAACGGACTGAACCCACTTCTACCAGCCATCCTACCAGGGCTAACACCATAACCACCAACTGCACCAGGAGAATAAGGTGGTCCCTGACCGTACCCATTAAGAATGTTTCCGGTTCGACCCAAACCATAAGGATAAGCACCAAGCATGGTTCGGTTAGGACTTGGAGAAAGCTCTTTTGGAACAGCTCGTTTCACTTCAACCATTTTACCATTTAGTTCATGAAAAGTTTTTAAAAGCACTTGGTCTACTGCATCCTCTGTATCAAAGGTAATGAATCCAAATCCCCTTGGCCTTTGTGTATTATGATCATACATAACCACAACATCTGTAATCGTACCAAATTGTTCAAAGTACCGTTTGAAATCATTTTCGGTCACAGTGGAAGCTAAACCTCCTACAAATATCTTTCTCGTTCGATTAGGACCAGGTGAACCCTGTATGCTACTGTTCCTACTAATTGTGCTCTGATCATCCCTAGGAACAGCCTTTTTTGCCTCAACCTAACATAATTATTAATCATAAGTTTGATGATGATAAAGTACTTATTTTGAATTTGTAAGATTGAAAATGTTACCATTCTGCCATCAATGTTATGTTTCTCTTTGATAACTCTGTCTGCAACGACAGGATCGGCAAAAACAACAAAACCGAAACCACGCGCACGTCCAGTGGTGTGATCTTTCATAATCACAGCTTCCAAAACCTCACCGAAAGTACTAAAGTATTCTTGCAAACGTTCTTCATTTGTATCCCATGATATCCCACCAACAAATAGCTTACCAAGATCCGACTGCATTTTCTGTACAGCAAAAACTAAATCAATCAACAATCTAAATTTCAATACATCAAACCAAACAATTGTTACCAAACTTAGTAATATTGGTTCTAGAGCTCATCTAAATTATCCAAGTTAATAAAGTGAAAATGCAGATCAAAATAGCATAGATTGAAAGCAATATACCTTAGTTTAAGGTTATAATCAGATTAACACACCTAATGTAAAGAAGAGTATAATCGGATTCAATTAAACAAACATCGGATCGAACAACAATTGAGGTAAATGAGGTCCTCCTGAAAAGTAGTTACAGGAAATTAATTTAATCAATCGATCAAGAAACCAACTTTATCGAATTTTAAAAGATACCCAATACCAAAATCATGATATTGAAGCGATTGAAGAAATACCCAGATGATAAATCTTTAAACTTTAAGATCTGAGAGGATGAACAATAAGAAGTGAGGGCATGTTCATGCCCCCTTTGATTATTTTTTATAAGTCGTTCAGAATATTATGTATGTAAATGTAAATCTAGATGTGGGCTTGTGTTGTTGTATGTAAAAAATGGAGGATACTAAAAAAGATCAAATTTTTATAATTTAAAGAAAATGATGAATGAATATATGCGGTAGTGTGTGTGTGTGTGTGTGTGTGTGTGTGAGAGAAAGAGGGGAAGAGGGGAAAAGGGGAAAAAAGGGAAATAATTTTGGGGTCTTGAGTTTGATCTGATAAATTGGAAGGAAGCAATGTTTGTCCTTGAATTCGATCCTTATATACTTATTGGGAAAATCTATGGTACATGTATCAGTCCTATGTATGTACATGCTGCATCTATGTATGTACATGCTGCATTGCATTGTATGTATGTATGTATGATCATGTACCCATGTTGGGAATGGGTGACATATGATTTCTGATGGACGGTTGTGATTGCTTGTCCCTTGGATTGGATTATTTTACAATATGTCCTTTGAATACCGGATGTTAAGGCTTTATGAGCCACTTGTGTTGGGTCGAGAATTTGTATATTGCAAATCAACCTTTTTATACATTATAAAAATCTATAAAAAGTATGTGAGGTTATTCTGGCATATGATAGATTATTATCATTTGTTATTATCTTTTTAACAGCGAGTTAGGAGTGAGAGTTTTTTGAAAACCATTCACTCGATCATATTCATAGCACGTGTCGGGATAGCACGTGTCGGGAGAGGAACGCATTAGAAAAACTCTTACGAGGATCGAACCTTACCGAATACCTGAATAATCGAGGTACCGCTGAGACAATGCACAAGTGATATTTTTATTAGAAGGGATGAACAGAAGTTTAAAGTTTCAAAATTATAAATACGAGAATAAAAGTTGCTATACTCATCTGCCCCGATCAACCTAGGCGGAGACATGCCAAACCCCTCATATGCCCGACTAGCATGTTATTCGAGCAGTTAGCTGAGTGGTATCCGGTCTTGGAATATGTGTCCCGAATCTAAGGAAGAATCGAAGATCGTGATTCGGGTTCGATTCTCATCCAGGATTTTAATTCTCTCGAAATACGTGGTCCGGATTCGAGTTGAATAGGTTTTCCTGGCAAGTGTTAAAGGATATGATCAGGTGATGGGTACTCTCCATAGTGTGAATCCACATCAATGACCCTAACATGCTGGTCTAAAAAAAAAAAAAAAAAGTTTGAGAATCTATTCCGAAAAGACTTCATTCACCGATCGTTGGGTCAATTGAATTACGGTATATGATCTACATTGTCTTTTAGATAATGTGTTTTATATACTGTTTTTTGGGTGGTACATCTATATAACTTCAGCGTTATTGGTTATTTGCAAGAAAAAAGTATAACAAGATGTTCCGATTTGTAACTACATTATTATACTAATCCAAACTTAGAATGTGTCATCTTTGTGTATCTTTTTTTTCTCACCTAACAATGGTCGAACCATAATAATTTGTTTAAAATATTTAGTTGAGAAAACAGATTATTAGATGAACACGTGTCTTAGTGTCTATATGATGCAACAAGAGACTCAAAGGAACAGATGCTTTGTGAACTCATAGGTCATAGTAACTTGTTAGGCAGGCATTTGTATTATTCTGATAAAACATCTTTTGATCCATATGTTAATAACCATCTATGTTGTTGTGCACAATGCTTCGATGATTTTGGTATGGTTTTGTTTTGTTATATATGCTCCTAGTGGATTATTATTTACTTTAAACTTAATTAGGGCTTTAATATATTATATTATGATATAATAATAATATAACAATAATAACAGTAATAATATAATATACTACTATTGAACAATGAACAGGTTTTTTTTTTAAAAGTACAAAAGTTTACAGACAGGCAATCTTGAGTTTCCAAGAATGCGACATGTGCATATTTTGCTCTCAATGATTAATGATACATCAGGAGAAGACAGCCTAAAAAAAGTTGCATATTACAGTAGCTATAAAGATCTGTAAACAAAAAATATCAAACTCATAATTTCGAGTCATCTTTATGAGACCCAAATTAGAGAAGACAATAAAGTTGGACCTGAATTAGAGAAGACAATAAAGTTGGACATTTTTAGAGACAACAGCTAGCTGAAATGATAATGTTCTGAAATTTAACTAAACCTGATAATTATAACAATCTAACTAATGGTACCATTAAACCCAGGTCCATAATTAACAAATGGTTCTTACAAGTTAACATAGAAAAAACCACAACTCGTAAGCCATAATCGTCAAACGCCATTACATTGACTCAAACCTTATTCAAAACAACTATCACCATTCAAGAAAGTACTAAAACCACCAATGCATTTCGATCTACGCCGCCAACAAACAAAACATTATATACATGACAAATAAAGAAAACAGCATATGATCATAAGGGATAAAAGTATAAACCTCTTTATCAATTAAGCACTAACATCAGTCTCCTCATCTTCAATATCCTGAAGAAACGGGTCCTTAAGAAGATCAGAAGCCGAAGGCCTTGCTCGTGGCTTACCAATACACCTCTCAATAAACGCTTTTAGTTCCGGTTCGTTTACTTTGTTGAAAGCTTGAGGCATCACACCACTTGTAACTTTCTTGTATATTTTAGCAACACCATCACATTCGGTGTATGGTATCTCCATTGTAGCCATTTCTAACAAGCACATACCAAACGAGTATATGTCCACCAACTCATTATAATCCTCCTCGTACAGTTCAGGTGCCATGTATTCTGGTGTCCCTAGCAACGAGTGTGCAACGTGACTCTTACCCACAACTGCTGCTAGACCCAAATCACCAATCTTAACCTGTTCATTATGATTCAACGTTAAACAGCAGTTAGCATTCACAATATCAACCAAATCTGTTACTGTTCATAAACACTCCCATACCATACTTTAACCACAACAAAACCATATCAAAATCGTCTACACATTTTACATTTGTAACCAATAGCATATATTGCTATAAAAAATAAACAAAAAGGCATACATAAATACAAATGGCTAACATAGTTTAACATAGTGATTACTACTGTTCAAAGGCTCCTATATATATAAACACATAAAAAGTATGAAACTTGAAAACAAATTAGATACTTACCTTTCCAATATTCCCATTGATGAAGATGTTGCTACAATTAAGATCTCTATGAATGACACATGGCTCATGGGTATGTAAATACTCCAACCCTTTCAAAATCTGTCTTGACCACTTCTTTAAGGCTTTGACCGACACACGCTTATGTTTCTTCCTATAATCCCTCAAATTTCCTGATGCACACGCTTCAGTAATGAAGTTCAAGGTGTTATGCTCAACATCCCTCCAGAAACCATACAGAACGATTAGGTTTTCGTTATTCAAAGTCTTTAACAGTTTCACTTCTGAAAACAACCGTTTGGTAACAGATGGATCACCACTGAAATTGCCTAACTTCACTTGATTCCAAGCAACGTCCTTACCTTCTTGTTGATCGAAACCTCTGTAGACCTTTTTGACTGCACCACAACCGAGCAGGTCACTGTACCGACCAAATCTTCCAGATGGGTCGACCTCCACAAATGGTTCCCTGTCTTGATCCGATTGATCAGGACTTCCTAATTGCATCCTATATACTTCTTCGGTAATGTCGGTATTATCCAAAATCATTACCAGATTTACCTAAGCACAAAAGGGAAAAAAAAACACAGTTCAGCTACATACATATCACACAGCTCACAATAAACAAGCTAGAAACAGTGATTAAACTGTGAATCAAAATATGATATACATTCGTATAATCGGAAAGATACAAACATAGAATAATTTAGTATTCAGTATACTCACATGGAAACATATAGATATAAAGTACACACATATGCATACATCTCTAGGTTTACAAGCATATATACACCCAAAAAAAAACGCGCGCGCACACATACACACACGCAAACACGTTTTTGTAGAGCAGCCGCATATCGTTAAACCGAAACTCCGTAACAAGAAGCTAGAGGAGGAATTACAACGGGCTCATAAGCCAAAGGTTCCAGTTAGAAACTGATTTTCCTCTATATCTAAACCACGAAAACGAAATTTCCAACACACACACACACACACACACACACACACATACATACACATACACATACATACACAAACATGCATTCTTAGATACACATGCATATATGTAGTCCCCATATATACATATACAAAGATAAGTACAAATTTATGAATATATAAATATATGTGTGTGATCAGAATAGAAACAATTTCTGTAATGCACTACACAGTAGCCAAAATCTGGAATTATGTAACCTAGCTTCTGTATTTCAACAGATTTTAACATATTACTATGCCTAATGTAAAAAATCAACAATTAGGAATTATCAACAAAATCTAATAGAAATCATCGCATTCACATGCTAAAACAAATTAAAATTGAAGCAAAACAGAAAAAACACTTGGCGCGATTTAAACTAGGGTTACGATTCAGCAATATTAATTGAATGCATAGCTGTTCTTATGCTAAATGACAATCGAGATAGAAAAATTGAAAAATTAAATATAATTTGATTGATGATTGCTAGTGATCGATACCTGAAAGATTAGTAAACTGGCGACAGATATTTGGATTCGCAGCGAGAGACGAAAGGGAATAACTATATAAAATTAATAAATTAATTTTTAAATGGGTATAAAATAAGAAAGTGTAATACGACGAGGACTCTCCGTACTTGAAGATATCTATTTAATATTAAATATTACAGTAATTAATATTATATTTTAAATATGATTATAATTATAATTATAATAATTATAATTATAATCCTTTTAATTACTGTAATGTTATGTTATTTTAGGATAATGACCTTTGTTTTCTATTAAGTTTTAAATTTAAATACAGTACTAATCAAATAGCGCGTGCTCTTTGACTTTTGACCCATTTTGTGTTAGGAAAGAAACATGTTAATTTCATATTCGTTTAGAACGACAATTTTGGCATCGAATTCTCTCATTTGTCACATACGCGCTCGTTAGGAAGAAACTATTCGCATTCATCACGCAAAGCGTACCCGAAATGCTTTAGATTAACTGTTTAGCCCGCAGAGAGTAAAGGATACCAGAGGCACAACCTTAGAGAAAACTACCCCTCGAGATTTGAACATGCACTCAACGATACGGGCCCACAACCAACTGATGCTTTTTATCACTCAACCAATAGTTAGATGATAACATGTTAATTTCATATTGGTTTGGCATTGCAAATATTTTTGATTTCCTAACATCTAATTAATTATTGGATAGGAATATTAATTCCAACTCTCTCGTTTCAAAGTGGATTATATAATTCATTCAATTTTTTATATCCAAAAGATCCTCCCAAATCACAATAGTCAGCTTGCGATACGTGAAGTTGTTTGCGGATAGCAAATGTGCAGACACACAAAGTCATTTCGTGATTCTCAAACTGCAAACATGCTCTTATAATTTGTAGTTTGCAAATCGCAAACAGACTCTTACGACTTGATTTCCCAAGATTTGGTAGATTTTTTCGAATAAAACTTCAATCCAATAATTAGAATGTTCAAAAATCTCCAATTTTCTTAAATAAATCCAATATTAAACTCATTTTCTAGATTTGTTAACTTGCAATGGTAGCTTTCAATCCTTCTGTGTCAGAATCAGGGATGACAATGGATGTCCGATCCATCGGATATCCATCCGATCCGATTCATTTAAATGGATATGGATGATCTAAATAGATGATAAATGGATATGGATATGGATATGGATGATGTGAAAAAACTAGTGGATCGGGTATGGATGACAATTTGTCATCCATAGATATATTCATTTACCACCCGAAATACATATATACATATAAATATATACATATTTACTTAAATATATGCATTACATTTACATATCCTTATATATGTACACTATAAACTAGAGATGGCAATGATCATCCGATCCGATGGATATCCACCCGATCCGATCCGTTTAAAGCGGATATGGATGATCTTAAATGAATATGGATACGGATATGGATAAACCTAAATGGATATGGATATGGATTTGGATGAAATATTTCATCCATGGATATATCCATTTACACCCGAAATACATATACAAATACAAAAATATAGATATATGCATATACCATAACTATTACAAATGTATTTATCATTACATATATATTTTGTTTGCAACCATATAATGATTCATTATGAGGAATCACAACAAAACATGTAAATCTAACTTAAAAAACATAAATATTAGACATATAATTCGTCATAATCAATGTTTGATGGTAAATTTAACAAATTCTATTGAAGATTCGACAAAAATTATACATTTTGGTAGAAAGATTTTAATTTATGCTATGTAAAGTTTATTTTTGTTATATTACGTTTTTGTTTTCATAAAATACTATAACATTTCTTAAATATCCAATGAATATCCATTAACCCGCTTAATCCACTGGATATGGATATGGATGGATGAACTGAATGTAAATGGATATGGATGTGGATATGGCGTCACCCGATTCATATCCGATCCATTGTCATGCCTACTATAAACTATTAAAATGTCATCGAATATATAGATTGTGGAGACACAACTATGTGAAATAGCATTAAATTTGTATGTCTTACATATATTATATATCTTTGTTGGAAATACTTTGAAGATTTCATTTCATGATAGGAAAATTCTTAGAATAACTTAATATCCATCGGATATCCATTTATCCGCTTCATTCAGCGGATATGGATATGGATGGATGAAATATATTTAAAGGATATGGATATGGATATGGATTTTAAAAATTAAATGGATATGGATATGGATATGGATATGGATATAGGCTCACCCGATCCATTGACATCTCTAGTCAGAATGCAAGATGGATGACATTATACAATATTCCCTTGAAAAACTATTGAAAAGTACTGGTGCAAGTTAACAAATGTGAAAATGAGTTAAAAAGAGAAGTTTTTTGTGATGAATAATTACGATTTTTGACCCTTTTATTTAACGTTGAAATGTTATCCGAAATTTTTTACAAAATCTCATAAATTTTAATCTAAATATCTTAATTGCCTATGAATCGGATTCCAATTCGCAAGACTGCTTGCGTTTTGTGAACGTGAATTGACTTTGTGTGTCCGCACATTTGCCATTTGCAAATAACTTCATAAACCAGCAAGTTGGTTCTTGCAATCTGCAAGCTTCTTTTGGCAACAAAAAAATCATGAGTGAGTTGTTATAAAATATTTTGAAAAAAGGGAGATGGTTAGTATCCATAAATTATAGATTATATCGGTTAAAAGTGAGATTTTATTTGAAAACAAAAGTTTATGAAAAATTTAAATTTTTTTATGTTCAATTAAAATGAACACTTTGAGTGGAATAAATAGGGTATTAATAAGACACCTGACGTCACGACAATGAAATAATATATGAGGTCAAAAAAATACAAGTAATTGGTTTGAAGTATATTGTCTTTTGTGGCTTATTTTTGTGGCTTATTTCAAGGATATTTCACCATATACGCCATAGTATGTAATTCTATGATCCTTTAGAACGCTTTTAAGTTTTTGTGTCGTTACGGTTCACAGACTTACCCATAACTGATCTTAAATTCTCGGATCACACTAACACCAATAACTTATTGAACATATAGTTTTATTCTCCATAATTGAGACTCATCTAAAATAATGTTTTTTTTTTTTTTTTTGAACAGCGATTGGGATCACCCGAGGGAGACTAAATCACCCGTTGCGATCATCTCCCGTTTCGACTATGCCGATGCAGCGATAATAAATATCCGAAAGGCGTTTGCGGCATTTGATGAAACGATGAAGAGCATGGAAGGCTAACCGGTGAAGGTTATCCTTGTCAACTCTAATGACCCTCTTTAGACCACGTTTATATGTAAAAATTAAAGGAAGGAATACCGGTACAAGGCGCCGAAGGGGAGCAATTCGGCGAGTTCATCAAAGAAGTATAAGCTCAGATTCAACGGTTTCATTTGGTTTGCTTTTCTCGATGTAGATGGTCTCTAATCATTCGCTCGTTTGTTAAGATTGGTCACCCTCTTTTGATTCGTTTTTGGTTTAGCTTAGTTTGTGATGTTTTCGTAGTGTTGGTGGTTCTTTTTGTTCTCACTTGTCGGTTGTTGTCTTGTGTCGTGAGCATTCGTTTAGTTTGTACGTCTTTATTTAGCTCGGTAGTTTGGATAGTTTGTATGTTAGGAGTTTCATTTTTTTTAGGAACTACTTGTTTATATAGATTTTCTAATTTTTACGCTAAAAAAAAGTAAAATAACAAAATCAAACCTAGCTACTAGGGATGGCAATGGTCGCCCGATCCAGTGGATATCCACCCGATCCACCCGATTTTAATGGATATGGATGAACCTAAATGGATATGGATACGGATATGGATGAACCTAAATGGATATGGATATGGATATGGATGAAAAAGTATCATCCATGGATATATCCATTAAAACTCGAAATACATATATTAATACATAAATATAGATATATGTATACACGTCTACTATTAAAAATGCATTTGCTGTTACACATACATTTTGCTTGCAACCATATAATAAATTAACTATGATATTTTATAATAAAACACCTATATCGAACAAGATAAACATACAAATTACACATTTAATTTGTCATAATCTATGTTTGATGGTAAATTCAACAAATTGTGTTCTATTTTCGACAAAAAGTACACGTTTTTGTAGATATTCGGAAATATTATAACAGTTTTTGAATATCCAACGGATATCCATTAACCCGCTTAATCCAGTGGATATGGATATGAATGGATGAACTGAAATTAAATGAATATGGTTATGGATGAACAAAAACTAAATGGATATGTATATGGATACGGATACGGAACCACCCGATTCATATCCGATCCATTGCCATCCCTACTAGCTACTAGTTCATACACAGACAAAATAAAAAATCATAGCACCTCATACTCATTAATATTCTCAAATCTACTACTAATGAGAAAAGAAAATAAGGGTGTCATGACATCTATATGACTAAAATGGTCATCTCACGAGTAATTAAATGGAAATGCCAAGTGTAACGAAAACCAATCAAACTCGAAAAGAAAGTAATGCATTTAGCCGGATTGCTATCCGCCCTTTTTAGCACTAGACTGGTATTCTCAAGATTACTCATTGGTAATTAAACAAAATTCAAGTTCTTGAACCACCCTCGACTGTTTTCACATCAAACAAGATTTGCACTCGAAGTATTTAAGACAATTCTCATAAATAACCTAACAATCAACCTATTACATTTAAGTCACTTTTGGCTTGCTCATTAATATTATTGGTTATTATTTAGCTTATGGTTATGATGATTATGATTATCATTTTTGTTCGTTTAAAAAACATACCCCTATCGATAAATTTCAATCTGGAATCAATTCGATAATAAGTACACAAATTTTTAGTTGTCAACTTGCCTTTTTATTGGATTCAATAAAATCAAAATATTTAATGACGTATATATATTGGATGAACATAGCGTGTAATACTATCGTAATACATGATCATCTTTTTAGGATATTATTTTTTTTAACAGCAATATCGACATCGCATGCTCTCATTTGTTACCCACACACGTGTTAAGAAGAAACCCAATTCGCGATGATTTTGACAATACCATCGAAGATCGGAAAACCCCCGACGAGCTTCCCAAATCGCATTGATGTTGACAGTGCCAACCAGAAATATAAATCTTTCCCGTAATTTCACAATCAATCATCCATTCATCCACATCTTTTAATTAACATCATTTTTTTAGTGTCTATTTCGTTTCTAATCGATTTGCTAACGCCAATTTGATACCCCTGTACACAACAAACACCAAACCACTAACTACAGCTTCAGTAATTACCATACCACATCAGCCCAGGTTGGTTTGTGCATATCATACCAACCGAATTTTCCACGACACATTTATGCCACTAAATCAGTTAAAAACCGTCATCAGGTTCAGAATGAGAGGGTGAAGAAAATTGACACAAAAACATGCCCTTGAGTATAGAGCTAAACATATATCTACACAAATTAAAATACAATACAATTTTCATCTCTGTATTATGCTATAAATCTTCCACAAACTTTACACAAAAAACAACTAAATAAAAAGTGACACATAAGATACAATATAACACGGCTTTTTGCGCATCCTCCATGAACAACCGCACTCGAATTTCAAGAAGCATCAGAAAAGGTACTCTTTGCCAGTTCGATTCTAAAATAAAATGAAACAAAAGGACATTAGATGTATGAAACATCTGGTAACCATACAAAACACATATCAGGTAGGATTAAAGATGCATCATACATCCTTCCCCATGTTCAGTCATGGTTCTAGCTTCATTGAAACAACTCGCGATTGCCTGTTACGCTTTGCCACCCTCACAAAGACTATTGATAAGCACGATGGGGCCCACCATGGTCGACGTACTTTCTGCTCCCCCTTTAAGCAAGCCACTGGTGCAAGACAAACGCAAATCTTTAATTGAATTGTAGAACTACATTTATTTTGTGTTAATAAAATGTCAACATAAGGCTTAATTCGTTTTAAATCTGAATCTTGTTCATATCAGATACTAATACTATAATAGTATCTGCAACGTGCAAAATGATGAAGCTAAATTGACAACCTAAATACTTCTCTAAAGATAATAGCAATCCAAATTATCCATATTACTCCATAGATAATACCACCTGTCCCATTTAAATTCCAGCGTTTAACCATCCCATTTGCGATTGACATATAAGTAACAATTACCAGAAGTAACGAAACGAGAGATTTAGCTCGAGTTGGGTATTAGGTCAAAACAGTTGCCATCATTTTAGGGAATCAGATCGAGCAGGTCTGTCAAAAGAACTTTGGGTCTTAACAACCTATTGACAAACCCATTCTCACTTAAACAGAAACCATTTTGATGACCTGTTGGACTCGTTAAGTAGAGCATGGCCATAGCCCGAATTAACCAGAGAATCTGAAACTTCACCCCAACTGACTCAGAACTAATACGTCGGGTTGTAGTTTCCAGACCCATGTGAAACATTTCAATGACGTGATCTTTTTATCAAGACTTGACAGCATAAGATTAAGAAAAAATCTTAAATCTAAATAGAAATCTCTTAAGGAAACCTATATGCCATCATTTTTCCAATTATTTGTTGCTGCAAAGCTGGAATTACATCTCATAGTGTGACAAAATGGGTCATGAGAATTGACGCATTAGCTACTATCTTAACGGGTCAAATAGTACCATACAAAATATAATTTGCTAATGAATAAAGTAAAGGTGTACGAAACACCAATATAATTATATACTAGTGCTCAATCTTGCACATACAAAAAAGCTTAGCTGGACATTATGTCCTTGTAGACTATTTTGAGTTTTGACCCAACTGTCGTTCCACAATGATTGAAGATGTGATATGTTCCTAAAGCTAGCGAGTACCAGGTTCTGTATATGGTTTAGTACAAAGATTATAGCTTAATAATGCATAAATTATAATAAGAGATCAATCTATGTACAGGAGTACTATCTGACGTATAGTCAAAGTAATCGTCCCAAGAACTCATTGATCGATCAAGTGATGGTACATGTTAATTAAATTAGTGTACTGAAGATGCATCTACAAGCAAATATTTATTCTAAGCAGTAAATCGAGATCATATAGCTAGTAATTATCCCATTAACATCATACTACCATAGAATAACCAAAAAATATTTCTCAACTGTCACTTCTCAAGTTAAATACAACTTTATCTCTAAATAACAGAAGTTAATCCTAATACTCAAAATGCTAAAGTTTCAGTTAGTTGCAATGTTTCCTCACGTTTAAAGATTTTTCTTAAAAGCACACATGATGTAACTTTTTACTGTATACGGTAACCAAGTTATAGTTGTGGTATACAAGCTGCATCCACCATTCACAGTATCTAAGTATTAATATATGATAACAAATAAGAGCTATTGCAAGTTACAAAGTTTAAAAGAGATAACCTTTTATCCTTCTAAGTTCCTTGCAAAGCGTTATGAAGTCACCCCACTTCATGTGACAACGTCGAATAAACCGAAGAATCTGTTCGGTTGTAAACATTGACATACCTTCAAGATATTCTCCATTAACACCATTTTCTTTGAATGTTTGGCGGTACCCGCCCAAATTTATCTCCTCCAACCATAGCCCAACATCCTGCAATTACAAATTTTGACCACACCATGTCAACCACCCAACAATCTCTTTTCATCGACGCAGAATAATACTTCTTTTAAATAGAAAAAAAATATTAATAAAAGACCCTGTACACACATGTTCTTTACAGTTCAATGGTCCATCACCATAAATGATATGTAAGAGCACACGGTGTCTTCCGTCGTTTTCGCCCTCACCACTCACCGACGCCGGGATTGACCTTCGGTTCGACACCCGACAGGTGTCGATCTCGCCATCGGTCCTCGAAGTCGAGCCATCGACGGTGGAAAATATGACCGTTTTTTGTTTGTGTTTTAAGTTTTGACTCCAGCGGCGGCTAGTATTCAATACAAATGAAGACCAAAGTGGACACTGAAATGGACATTGTGGACACATCCACCCATGTCACTCCCATGTCATTTCGAGGTCCATTTAATTTAAGACCTTGAAATGGATATTGAAAAATGGACACGGACAACTCGTGCTCTAACCTTATGAGTTTCTGATCACTGGTTAGCTAATAGACACTACCATATAATCATTATCATTATATGTAATTATATATAAACTTAATTAAAGTTTGATTGACGAATTGGCACAAAATGATTATAATTATGAGCAAAACTAAAAAATTACTCCGTCCAAACATATGTAGCTATCTATGCATCTATAAATTACCAAACTTACGATAAGGATTTTTTTTTTTTTACATATTCAGTAACAAAACGCCCAATTACACATCACTGATTACTATTTATAGAACACAATTGAATCAAAACAGATGTAATTGAGACAAATGATAAATCAAATATATACCTCAACGGTCCAAATGAAGAAATCAAGCGGCTCTGGTGGCCGTTCTTTGCTCATCTCACGAAATCAACAAAACCTAGAAAAAAAGATCCTAATTTTTTTAAATGAAATCAAAAATTGAAGAAGAAAGAAACAAAAGAATCGAATGGAATAGAATTACGGATCAAAAGGTGATGAATCGAATTAGGTATATTTGATTGATTCAACTCATAAGATACTGAAATAGAACGTCAAAATGCCCTTTTTTTTTTTTTTTTTTTTTTTTTTTTGCTTTTGTTTATGGAGTGTGTATTTTGTGTGAGAGAGAAAGAATAGCAGGGGGGGGTTAAGAAAGTAAGGTTTTTTGTAGTTTGTACCCAAGCAAAAGCAAAGCTTGTATCTATGTGACCCAAAGTCTCTTTTGTTTGTCAGCGTTTTGACACGTGGGCCCTACCTAGCATGCTTTTGCCATTATATTTTCCATGTTGTGCCTTTAAATTATTTTTTTTAACTATTTATTCTCTTTACACATTTAATATTTTAATATTTTAATGCGAGTATTATATAAGGGGGTGATTTTTACACACACTTTTTGATCCTCACACATCAATTTAAAGAAATTGAGTATTATTAGAAGAGTAAAAGGTTGAAATAGGTGTGTGATGATCAAAAAAGGGTGTGTTAGAATCATCCTCTATTATATAACTACTCCATTTTTTTAAACTAGTTGTGGAGCACTTGCTTCTTGTCGGGTGCTCCGTTTTGAATGCGAGTTAAAAAAAAAATGTTGATCTATTTTATATATAAAAAAAATGGCATCTAACATTGAAGGGTTGTTCCTTTGTGAAAGTTGCTTCTTTTGGTAGCATTGAAGGGTTGTTCCTTTTATGAAAGTTGCTTTTTTATCGTTTGAGACAACAAAAAAAAGGAGCACAGTAGTAGCGTGGTGAGTGTTATTATTCAATATTTTTAGTGTTAGTGATGGGATAAATAATATTTTAGAATATAGGTATAAAATGGGGGGTTCGATTTGTATTTTAATAAAGTTAGGGAGTTGGGTGTGTGAAAAATAAAATACTAAATAGTACTATTCATAACTAATAAGATAAATTTTGTCTATTAGTTATATTAGTAATTATATATCGGAAAAGTGACTGAAACAGAATTTTTTTTACTGGTGTGGGTGAAAAAAAAAATCAAAAGTGTAGCAATTGTTTTTGATAAAATATGAATATTTTTGAGTAAAAATACAATTTCATATCTGCCATGAAGTATCCACCCATGGCACCTTTCTCATATCATTTGAGGGTAAAGGGGAAGAGTGTAACACCCCGTTTTCCCGTGCGTGTTTAAAGGTACAACCTTAATTATTAGCACGCTTAAAACTTGTTCGTTATGTGATTAAATGAGCTACGGTTTTAGTTGTCGTATAAGTGTATATGTGTGTGTGTGTGTGTGTGTGTGTGTATATATATATATATATATATATATATATATATATATATATATATATATATATTTGAACTAGAAAAAATCCGACCGCGCGTTGCTGCGGTTGTATTCGACGCGCGGTCCAATTTGGATATACGATGTCCGTTTCGCTTATAGTTAGTCGTGTTGTATATGTATATATATGTATGTAATATAACCCGAAATATTTATTTTTTCTAACGATGTCCGTTTCGCGTATAGTTAGTCGCGTTGTGTTCGTAAAATTATTTCGAGTTGAACGGTGGTCTCGGAAAAATTTAACTCGCACCGAGCGTTAATATAGGGCCCGTTATTTAGTGTTTTTTTAACGATGTCCGTTTTGCATATAGTTAGTCCCGTTGGGTTCGTGAGATTTTTTCGAGTTGAACGGTGGCCTCGGAAAAATTTAACTCGCACCGAGCGAGAAGATAGGGCCCGTTATAAATTCGGGTGGAGTAAGGTTTTTTTATTTTAATTAAATTATAAATTTACGTTTTTTACCCCTGAAAAAGTGTAAAGTTGAGGGGTTGTTGTGTAATTTGTGCGAAAGTTGGAGGGCCATTTGTAGTGTGAGCGCAAACTCAAAACGACAACTCGTTAAAACTGAAACGACCAAAAATGGGAGGAGGTTTAGTATATAAGTATAATATAATATAATATAATATAATATAATATAATGCGTGCGTGTACGTGTTTATGTATGTGTCGCGATGGTGTTGAGTCGTGTGAGACTTAAGGGCGAAGCTTAGACGTGCATAGGAATAGTGAACGAGGTGTGCTAGTTGTATGAACCTTCGTTTTATGATTTGTTGTCAAAGTGACCAGGAACAGGCCAATTCCGCGCCGCGAGGAATGGGGCCGCGACGCGACAAACAAAGCAAATCCAGATCAGAACTTGAGTTAAGAAGGGTCATTTTTCCTTCGTTATGTCGCGCCGCGACAAAGGAGCCGCGCCGCGACACCTCTGCAATTCTGACTCCGAATTCTATTCAAATTAAATAGGGTTTAGGGGCAATTTGGTCTTTTTACGTGTAGATCTGGTTGGAGCCTTTAATATCAACCACTTATCTTATTTTTCTTATTTCTTTTCCATTTTCTTTCACATTTTCCTCTCAAATCCTAAAACCCACTTAGATTAAACTCTATATTTGAAGGTGAAGTTTTGTGAATCAGTCTTAGAAGCAAGAATTAAAGTTGCTCTCCTTGTTATTAGCTACAAGAGGATAGTTTTGGTAAGTCTCAACTCTAAGTTTTGAGTTTTAATTAGTTTAAGCTAGGGTTGGTTCATATGGAACTAGTGTGACCCATTTGAGGGATAAATGGGTGGGTTTTTGGGTTGGATTGTTGAAAGGAAACCCTAAATAACTATTATCTAGGGTTTGGTCTTGTGATTTGAGGTTGTAAGTGCTAAATGATGTTGTTAGTCAATAATGCACTTTTAAAAGGATGAAAGAGTTGTTATTGTGTAAGTTTGACTTGATTTGTGAGTCAAAGAGTCAAAAGAGCACTAGTTGGCCTAATCGGGTGAAATGGTTATGAAATGCACCAAGTTTATGTTAGTTGATGTTATTAAACCCTAATCACTAGCTTTTAGTAATTTATGACGAGGCATGGCCATTAATGGGCGGTTTTGGTGTAGTTGAGTCATTTAATGCAAACGGGTCAATAAATGCTCAAGGGTTAGTGGTTGGCATTTAATTCAACTAGATTGTATGTTAATAAATGCATAATGTAATAGGTACGTTACATTGAAGGGTTGCAAGCTCGGTTAGCTTTCACAAGGGACTTGAGGTGAGTGAAAAATCTATATATGTATGTATATGATTTACGTGCCGTATTAATGGTATCACATAGCCGTTTTGTGACCATAGTTGTGAGACATAGCCGTTTTGTCCACGTTTTATATTTATGCACATAGCCGTGTTTGTGCACATAGTGACGAGTAATAGCCGTGTTTTACTCCCACGTTATTATCCGTGTTATTGTGCACATAGCCGTGTTTGTGTACATGATTGTGAGTAATAGCCGTGTTTTACTCACATGTTGATCAAGTGATGCCATAGCCATTTTTGGAAACACTTGGGGGTGATGCCATAGCCGTTTTTGGAACACCTCGGGGGTTAGTATACCATAGCCGTGTTTGGGAGCTAACAGTTGTTATGAACATCGATGACTTGTTTCGCGAAGTCATTCCCTTGCGAAGAATTGTGTTAACCATGGGTTATAGTTGTTAACGTTAACATTTTAATTAATGCTATGATTACTATGCTATTAATGTTGCTAGTTGTACGATTTGATGATACTAGCTTGTTTATCGAGATGTTATGTGATTGTGTGCGTTATATGATATCGTGGATCCGTGTGGTAAGTCTTATATGCATGTATATATTTATTCTACTCACTAAGCTTTGCTTACCCCTCTCGTTGTTTATCTTTTTAGATGCAGGCGCGGACAAGGGCAAGGGGGTCGTTGGGCACTAGGTGTCCCTTGTTGTTGTTATGTTGGAGCTTTTGGAAGTTGGCATAGTTTTGGGTAGTTTAGTCCCAAACCATGCTCGGAACATCGTTTGGTTTATAAACTATCATTTGTAATGGGTCAAACTTGTATTAAACTTTATTCGTGGCCCTCGTGCCTATTGTAAACAATTAATTGTTGTGCGTTTTAAATAGAACTCGTGAAATGGGTTACATATTTAATTGCGTGTAATTGTGTTGTATAAAAAAAATATATTTATCGTAAGGATTACGGGTTGGGTTGTTACAAAGAGGGTTTAACTTGGTCGTGATCTTGGATCGGTTTCAAGGTTTCTTCTCGGGTAGCGATGGGGGCGGGGTTATTATCGTTGCATCGGCATAGTCGAAACGGGAGATGACGGGTTGGGTTGTTACAAGTGGTATCGGAGCATGGTCTAAGGGATTTAGGTGACTTGAGATAGGCGCCTAGACTTAGACTTTTATGTTATTGAATTATATGCGGGACTTGTAGAACTACGGGTCAGTGCGGGGTTTGATTAGTTCTTTGATGCATAAGTGGACAACTATGCTATGTTATGATGTTACTAATCATGTGTTGTTGTTTTGAACATCGAGCAAGATGGTTGTGATACGTCTGAGCATGGCACGGCATGTGAGCGTAATAGTGAGTCGCGACCACTATTACGGTTGCAAGTCAAGTCAAGCAAGGATGTGCGACAAGTATCGAGCTAGATGTGGTGTGTGTGCGGTCATATGCATAGGTATATATGTGTATTAAATTGTTGGTGATGTCTAATCCATTTTTAATCTTTAGAATGAAGACGAGAAACAGAACGATTACGAATGGCAATGGTGGTCCCTCTCATGTGGAGGAAGATGAGATGACTACCAAAATTGAGACCGCTTTAGAAAACTATGTTTCGGTTTTCTCACGAAGGGTTAAACAAATATTCGAAGAGTCGGTTTCGGAACAAATTGTCGATATGATTCAAGAACGAATGACCAATGCCGTCAAGGAGGAAGTTGAAAGGAGGTTTCCTAGACCTCAAAATGTGGGCGAATTGGAGTTTAGCTATAAGAACTTCTTGGCGACTAAGCCTCCTCACTTTCACGGGGATCCCGACCCCATGAAGAGTGCGGCTTGGATTTCCGATGTTGAAGGTTGTTTTCGCACGACCGAGTGCCCTCCCAAAAAGAAAACAAGGCTTGCTACTAGTTTGTTAAGGGGCCATGCTAAAGATTGGCTCGATGGCAAGATTGATATGGTGGGTGATGCGGCTTTTGTGGGGTTATCTTGGGCGGATTTCAAGAAGGAGTTTTTCCTTGAATATCGTACGCAAGCGGATCTTTCCAAATTGCGCAACGAGTTAAGGAACATGCGTCAAGGGTCTTTGGACCTAAACACTCTTAAAACCAACTTTCTCGCCAAGGCACGTTTTTGTCCCGAGTATGCGGGAAATGATCAAATGCTAATGGAAGACTTTCATGCAACCCTTAGAGATGATTTAAAGGGTAAAATTAGTATCGGTCATGTTGAAACTTTCGCTAAGCTTTTGGCGGTGGCAAAAGGGTTTGAAGCACAAGCTCCGAGTCCGGTTTCGGTTAGTTATGGGTCGAGCAAAAGAAAATTTGGAGCGCCTAGTTACTCCAACAAGAAGAGCAAGGGTGTGTCCGAAAGCGTCGGAAGTATGAAGAAGGGTGGTTCGAATACTTTTACGCCTACTTGTTATAGTTGTGGGAAGCCGGGTCATTACGCTCGTGATTGTTTGATCAAGACGGTCACGTGCTTTAATTGTCAAAAGACGGGGCACCGGAAGGCGGAATGTCCCGAATTATCAAACGACCAAGTAAAGAGGCTAGAGAAGGCGGCGGGGTCGGCTAGGGGGTGTAACTACTTGATGACGAATGATGAAGCCAAACAATCCAACGAAGTCGTCTCAGGTACTTTCATGGTTAACTCTAATCCGGCAAGGATTCTATTTGATAGCGGTGCAAATTTATCGTTTGTGTCACCAAAATTTGTGCCTAAACTTAATAAACCGTTAGCTAAGTTAAGTCGTCCGGTAGAAGTCGAAATAGCGAATGGCAAGGCGGTTCTAGTAATTGATGTGTGTAAAGATTGTAATGTGGTGTTTGGTTCCGAGAACTTTAAAATTGATCTCATCCCGATGACCTTGGGTGATTTTGATATCGTGGTTGGTATGGATTGGCTCGATCATAATAGGGCCGATATTGCATGCCATGAGAAATCCATTCGTGTGAAGACCCCTAGTGGGAGAGAGCTAATTATTCATGGTGATAAACGAAGGAGACCGGTGCCGATATACACTTTTGCACGGGCACGTCGTCTCGTTGTTACCGGTTGAAATGTCCCGTTCTTATTGATTAAAAACGTTCCATATTAATTCATTTCGTTGCGAGGTTTTGACCTCTATATGAGACGTTTTTCAAAGACTGCATTCATTTTAAAATAAACCATAACCTTTATTTCATAAATAAAGGTTTAAAAAGCTTTACGTAGATTATCAAATAATGATAATCTAAAATATCCTGTTTACACACGACCATTACATAATGGTTTACAATATAAATATGTTACATCGAAATCAGTTTCTTGAATGCAGTTTTTACACAATATCATACAAACATGGACTCCAAATCTTGTCCTTATTTTAGTATGCAACAGCGGAAGCTCTTAGTATTCACCTGAGAATAAACATGCTTTAAACGTCAACAAAAATGTTGGTGAGTTATAGGTTTAACCTATATATATCAAATCGTAACAATAGACCATAAGATTTCATATTTCAATACACATCACATACATAGAGATAAAAATCATTCATATGGTGAACACCTGGTAACCGACATTAACAAGATGCATATATAGGAATATCCCCATCATTCCGGGACACCCTTCGGATATGATATAAATTTCGAAGTACTAAAGCATCCGGTACTTTGGATGGGGTTTGTTAGGCCCAATAGATCTATCTTTAGGATTCGGGTCAATTAGGGTGTCTGTTCCCTAATTCTTAGATTACCAGACTTAATAAAAAGGGGCATATTCGATTTTGATAATTCAACCATAGAATGTAGTTTCACGTACTTGTGTCTATTTTGTAAATCATTTATAAAACCTGCATGTATTCTCATCCCAAAAATATTAGATTTTAAAAGTGGGACTATAACTCACTTTCACAGATTTTTACTTCGTCGGGAAGTAAGACTTGGCCACTGGTTGATTCACGAACCTATAACAATATATACATATATATCAAAGTATGTTCAAAATATATTTACAATACTTTTAATACATTTTGATGTTTTAAGTTTATTAAGTCAGCTGTCCTCGTTAGTAACCTACAACTAGTTGTCCACAGTTAGATGTACAGAAATAAATCGATAAATATTATCTTGAATCAATCCACGACCCAGTGTATACGTATCTCAGTATTGATCACAACTCAAACTATATATATTTTGGAATCAACCTCAACCCTGTATAACTAACTCCAACATTCACATATAGAGTGTCTATGGTTGTTCCGAAATATATATAGATGTGTCGACATGATAGGTCGAAACATTGTATACGTGTCTATGGTATCTTGATAATGCTAAAAACGAACATATATTTCATAGCATTATTCCTCAAGAAAGACAAGCTTTTAGTTGCAATTGTTCTATTTACAAGTGATATTCGTTTAAATAATAAAAGGTGAAGACAAAAGACAGATTCGACGAATTGAAGACGCAAACGACCAAAAAGCTCAAAAGAACAAAATACAATCAAAGAGGTTCTAATTATTGATAAGAAACGTCTCGAAATTACAAGAGTACAAGATTCAAAACGCAAAGTACAAGATATTAAATTATTCGCAAGGACGTTCGAAAATCCGGAACCGGGACCAGAGTCAACTCTCAACGCTCGACGCAACGGACTAAAAATTACAAGTCAACTATGCACATAAATATAATATAATATTTAAATAATTACTAAAATAATTTATATATTATATTTATTTATATAATCGTCGGCAAACAAAGAGCCAAAGTTGAGTGAGCTGTAAAATGGAACTCCGCGACTTGCGGAGTTCGAAGACCAAATGGGCCGCGACTCGCGGAGCCCCAAAAATGAATCTGCCTATAAAAGCAAACGCAGTTTGATCGATCAAAATATCAAAAAATCAATCTCTCTCTATATATGTATACGTAAATATTTATATTTATATTTTAATTTTAATTTTAATTCCTAATAATAAGGTTATGTTAGCGAATGTTGTAAGGGTGTAAGTCGAAATTCTGTCCGTGTAACGCTACGCTATTTTTAATCATTGTAAGTTATGTTTATATTATTTTCATTAATGTCTCGTAGCTAAGTTATTATTATGCTTATTTAATACCGAAGTAATCATGATGTTGGGCTAATTACTAAAATTGGGTAATTGGGCTTTGTACCATAATTGGGGTTTGGATAAAAGAACGACACTTGTGAAAATTAGACTATGGGCTATTAATGGGTTTTATATTAACTAAACAATACCTTGTTAATTTAATATACAAACTTATAATTCGACGTATTTATATATAACCACATACGCTTGACTGGGTACGGTGGGCGGGATATCTATAAATACCAATAATTATTCATTTTACCGGACACGGAACTGGATTAATAGTTAATAGACTTGTTGAAACAGGGGTGAATTACATTCAAGGGTAATTGGTGTAATTGTTAACAAAGTAGTAAAACCTTGGTTTACACGCAGTCGATAACCTGGTGTATTCATTAAACAAAGTATTAAAACCTTATTACAATTCGAATCCCCAATTAGTTGGAATATTTGACTTCGGGAATAAGAATAATTTAACGAAGGCTTTCGCTCTTTATATCTATGACTGATGGACTATTATGGACAAATCCGTATGGACATATTAAATAATCCAGGACAAAGAACAATTAACCCATGGGCATAAAACTAAAATCAACACGTCAAACATCATGATTACGGAAGTTTAAATAAGCATAATTCTTTTATTTCATATTTAATTTCACTTCTAATTATCGCACTTTATTTTATTGTTATTGTATTTAATTGCACTTTTAATTATCGTACTTTTTAATTATCGCACTTTTATTTATCGAAATTTCATTATCGTTATTTATTTTACGCTTTAAATTAAGTCTTTTATTTATTTAATATTTTACGTTTTGTTTTAACTGCGACTAAAGTTTTAAAAATTGACAAACCGGTCATTAAACGGTAAAAACCCCCCTTTATAATAATAATATTACTTATATATATATTTGTATTTTTATAAATTAAACTAATATAGCGTTAAGCTTTGTTTAAAGATTTTTTTTCCCTGTGGAACGAACTGGACTTACTAAAAACTACACTACTGTACGATTAGGTACACTGCCTATAAGTGTTGTAGCAAGGTTTAAGTATATTCATTCAATAAATAAATAAATATCTTGTGTAAAATTGTATCGTATTTAATAGTATTTCCTAGTAAAATTTAAGCTATTTTATATACACCTCGCATAACATCAAGTATTTTTGGCGCCGTTGCCGGGGAACAATCTAGCTTAAAAGCCGGAAGCGCAACGTTAATTATAAAAAAAAAAGATTTTTATTTTTAGTTTACTTTTATAAAAATACGTTTTTGTAAAAATACGTTTTAAATATTCGAAAACATAGAAAAGAAAAACAAAAATATAAATATTTTTTAGAGTTTATTAAATTTTTAAGTTTTATAAAGTTTCTTTATTTTTATTTTATAAAAATATAAGTTTTATTTAAATATTTTGTGTTTATTTAGAACATAAAATTAAAAATCGAAAAAAAATAAATCAATAAATATATAAATCTAGTTTTAAGATTTTTATTATAAAGTATTTCTATTTTTATTTTAGTTTTTAAAACATAAGTTTTTATTTAGTTTTTATAAATATTTTATTTAAATATTTAAACAGAAAATATATAAAAAAAGTAAAACGTCGAATTTAAATCAGCCTGTCAACTGAAATTCCAAACCCCGCGACTTGCGGCGTTTGTAGCCACGAGGCACCGCGACTCGCGGAGCCGTCTGACACGGGCCACACAGAAGCCCTAATTCGCATTAATTACGGATAATTATTAATTATAATTAATTTTAAACCCTAATTAGGTTTAGATTTTAATATTATTTAGTTTTACTTTTTATTTAATTTGTATTTTAGTTTATTTAGATTATTTAAATTACAAAATTAATAGTTTTATAAAATAAATAATATAAAAATAATATTTTTATAAAAATTGTACTTTTTACAACTTTTTGTATATTTTTATATTTTGTCCCTTATTAATTATTTTAGCGTAATATTTAAGTTTTTCGCTAGTTTTTAGTTTTAAACTTAATTTTTGCCATAGTTATTTTTATTTATAGATTTTTAGGCTTTGTCGTAAAATCCCTTAAGTGCTTTTTTCTTTAGACTAAGATCTAGGTGCTTTAGAATTTTGCGACGCCTTTTTAAATTTTAGTGTTTTTTTTTAAGTTATTGCCATTTGGGATATAGTTTTACTTGTAAGCTTTAATATTTTTAGACGCCTTTTACCTATGTATCAATTATCATTCCAATTAGTAATCTCAATTTGCGATTATAATTTTAAGTTAGTGATAGTAATAAGGTTGGGTTAGTCGAGTGTTTTTAAGTTCTATAAGTCATTTCTTTTTATTTCTTATTTTCCGACGCCTTTTATTTTTCAACCCTTTTCTTTTTCTTTTTCGACGCACTCTTTTTCTTTCTTATTTCTCGCTATTCTAGTTTTAGGACATAGATTTTTTTTTTCTACTTCTTATCAAAATTTCTTAAAATTACGAAAATTTATTTTAAGTGGTTAAATCGATAGACATCAAAATTTTCTGGTTCGTAGTAATAGTTGGATTTGTACGTGGACCGGGTTATTGGAGCCAAACAGTCCTCAATTATATTGAGACCAAACGAATCCTGCCCCTCTGCTGCATCTTTTGGCTATTCGAAACGTGGGCAAAATCAAAAAAGTCTATTAATTGGATAACTTATATAATTTTTCTTTCCTTTTTAAAAACTAATAGGATATTCAGTGAATGCACCGAGCAAGACGTTCACCACCTTTTGTACGTTCACCACCTGTAACTAGATCAAGACATTTAGCAAATATTACCGCCGTTGATTTTTCTTTAGAATCGTCATCCAGTCGACCAAGTACTCCAATTCAAATTTCCGATAATCCATTTTTTGAACCCGACCTCACAATTGAGAATCCGGAGAATATTCAGGGACAATTCATAGATCCTGAACCATTAATTTTTCCTTCGGAACCACCAATCATTCAAACAGAGATTGTTGAGGAACGAACCATTAAATCAGAATCCTCTAGTGATTCCGATTCAACAAATTCAATTATGGAGAATCTAGAACCTTTAAGTATGGAAGACCGAATGAGAGCTAAACGTACTGGCCAAGGTCACGCAATTACTTATCCAGACATTAATGCGCCAGATTATGAAATCAAAGGACAAATTCTACACATGGTGACTAATCAATGCCAATTTAGTGGTGCACCGAAGGAAGATCCAAATGAACATCTTCGTACCTTTAATAGGATCTGCACTCTATTTAAAATAAGAGAAGTTGAGGATGAACAGATATATCTCATGTTATTTCCCTGGACTTTAAAGGGAGAAGCCAAAGATTGGGTGGAATCGTTACCTGAAGGGGCGATTGATACATGGGACGTTTTAGTTGAAAAATTTCTTAAACAATTCTTTCCGGCATCTAAAGCCGTAAGACTTCAAGGAGAAATTGTTACGTTCACACAGAAACCGAATGAAACTGTATATGAGGCGTGGACAAGATTTGGAAAGTTATTAAGAGGATGTCCGCAACATGGTTTAGACACCTGTCAAATAGTACAAATATTCTACCAAGGATGCGACATCACTACAAGAAAAGACATCGATATAGCAGCTGGTGGTTCCATTATGAAGAAAACCAAAACTGATGCTTATAAAATTATTGATAACACTACTTCCCACTCACATGAGTGGCACCAAGAAAAAGATATCGTTAGATCATCTAAAGCAGCTAGAGCCGATTCTAGCCATGACTTAGATTCCATTTCTGCAAAGATAGATGCTGTCGAGAGACGAATGGAAAAGATGACTAAAGATATCCACTCAATACGAATTAGTTGTGAGCAGTGTGGAGGACCACATTTGACAAAATATTGTCTTAGTATTGAATTAACAATGGAACAAAGAGAGAATATTTCATACATAAACCAAAGGCATGGAAATAATTATCAGAATAATTATCAACCGCCAAGACCGATTTACAATCAAAATCAGAATTATAACCGAAATATTCCATACAACAACCAACAAGGTCCTAGCAATCAACAAGTATCCAATAATACTTACAACCAGCAAAGACCTAATTTTCAAAACAAACCACCACAAACTGATGATAAAAAGCCGAATTTAGAAGATATGATGACAAAGCTAGTTGAAACTCAAACGCAGTTTTTCACATCTCAGAAACAAACTAATGAATAAAATGCTCAAGCATTTAGAAATCAACAAGCTTCTATTCAAAATTTGGAACAAGAAGTAAGTAACCTAGTAAGGTTAATAGGTGAAAGAAAACCGGAAAGTTTACCTAGTGATACAAATGCTAACCCCCGGAATGAAACAGCTAAAGCCATTACCACAAGAAGTGGTACAACACTTAAATCACCTGAAATACCTGTAACTTCTGATGAAGCTATTCCTACTCCACAAGAACCACAACCTGATCAAGATAAGGAAAAAGAACCGGTAGTTGAAAAGGTGAATGAAGATAACACAGCTAAGGATAAACCTTATGTTAAACCATACCAACCACCACTTCCTTACCCAAGTAAAATGAAAAAAGAGAAACTTGAAGCCGAGCAATCCAAATTCTTGGATATGTTTAAACAGATAAATGTAAATCTTTCTTTCATTGATGTGATTTCAGGAATGCCTAGATATGCTAAATTTCTGAAAGATCTAATCACGAATAAAAAGAAAATGGAAGAACTCTCGGCTGTTACTATGAATGCTAATTGTTCAGCAGTGCTGTTGAATAAGATACCAGAAAAACTATCTGATCCAGGAAGTTTCACAATTCTATGTTTTCTGGGTAGTCTTAGTTCAATAGAAGCATTGGCAGACTTAGGTGCTAGTATAAATTTAATGCCGTTTTCACTATACACTAAACTAGACCTTGAAGAATTGAAACCAACAAGAATAAGCATACAACTAGCCGATAGATCAATAAAATATCCTAGAGGGATAATGGAGAATATGCTAGTTAAAGTTGGTACTTTAGTATTTCCAGTAGATTTTGTTGTTCTGGACATGGAAGAAGATTCTCAAGTTCCTCTCATATTAGGAAGACCATTCTTAAACACGGCTAAAGCAATGATAGACGTGTTCGGTAAGAAACTGACCCTAAGTATAGAGGACGAGAGTGTTACCTTTTCAGTTGATAGAGCAATGCAACAAACGCAATCTGCAGATAATACATGTTATTATATTCAAACTATAGATTCACGTGCAGGATTATTAGAAGAATTTCCAGAATTACAAGGAACAGGAGAATGTTCTTTAGGAGAAGGTAATGAACCAATTGATGAAGCTGAAATGTTAGCTACACTAATAGCTAATGGATATGAACCAACAACAGAAGAAATTCAAATGCTAAAAGAAGAAGACAGATATCGATATAAATCATCGATAGAAGAACCACCGACATTAGAATTAAAGCCACTTCCAAACCATTTGGAATACGCTTATTTACATGGTGAATCTGAATTACCTGTAATAATATCATCTTCTCTTACTAAAAATGAGAAATCACAACTCATTTCTGTGTTGAAAGCTCATAAACCAGCCATTGCATGGAAGATTCATGATATTAAAGGAATAAGTCCTTCGTATTGCACACATAAAATCCTTATGAAAGAAGGTCATAAAACGTATGTGCAACGCCAACGAAGACTAAATCCGAATATTCAAGATGTTGTTAAAAAAGAAATTATTAAACTGCTAGATGCAGGTTTAATTTATCCAATTTCTGATAGTCCATGGGTAAGCCAAGTTCAATGCGTGCCTAAGAAGGGTGGCATGACTGTTATCACAAATGAGAAAAATGAGCTTATTCCTACTAGGACTGTAACAGGATGGCGTGTGTGTATTGATTATAGAAAATTAAATGACGCCACCAGAAAAGATCACTTTCCCTTACCTTTCATTGATCAAATGTTGGAAAGATTAGCCGGAAATAGTTACTATTGTTTTCTTGATGGTTTTTCCGGATATTTTCAAATTCCAATAGCACCCGAAGATCAAGAGAAAACCACATTCACGTGCCCTTATGGTACTTTTGCTTACAAACGCATGCCATTTGGACTTTGCAACGCCCCTGCAACCTTTCAAAGGTGCATGATGGCGATTTTTCACGACATGATAGAAGAATGCATGGAAGTTTTCATGGATGACTTTTCAGTCTTCGGTGATACATTTGAATCATGTCTAGTTAATCTGAAACGAATGCTTATTAGATGCGAACAATCAAATCTAGTACTTAATTGGGAGAAATGCCATTTCATGGTTAAAGAAGGAATTGAAGTGGATAGAGCTAAAGTAGATGTAATTGCTAAACTTCCACATCCCACCAATGTTAGAGGAGTTAGGAGTTTTCTAGGGCATGCCGGTTTTTACCGACGTTTCATAAAAGACTTTTCTAAAATTGCCACTCCTATGAATAAACTCCTAGAAAAGGATGCTCCATTCATCTTTTCAGATGAATGTATCAAATCTTTAATATTCTTAAAGAGAAACTCACTAATGCGCCGATCATGATAACACCAAATTGGAATCTACCGTTTGAACTAATGTGCGATGCAAGTGATTTTGCAATGGGAGCCGTTTTAGGACAAAGGATTGAAAAACGATTTCAACCTATATATTATGCTAGTAAGACATTACAAGGAGCACAAACAAATTATACAACTACTGAAAAAGAACTCCTTGATATTGTCTTTGCTTTTGACAAATTTCGTTCATATCTCGTTCTAGCAAAAACGGTGGTCTATACCGACCATTCTGCTCTTAGATACCTATTTTCGAAACAAGATGCCAAACCAAGATTAATCTGTTGGATCTTACTCTTACAAGAATTCGATATTGAAATCCGAGATAAAAGAGGAGCAGAAAATCTCGCCGCCGATCATCTTTCTAGTCTTGAAAATCCCGAATTAGAAGTTCTAAATGAATCGGCCATACAAGACAACTTTCCTGATGAATATCTATTGAAGATAGATTATAATGAAATTCCATGGTTTGCAGACTATGCAAACTACTTAGTATGTGGATTCCTTGAAAAAGGATTATCGTACCAAAGACGAAAGAAATTTCTTCAGTGATATAAAACACTATTTCTGGGAAGATCCACATTTGTTTAAAAGTTGTCCAGATGGAATAATACGCTGATGTGTATTCGGAGATGAAGCCAATCAAATCTTAAATCATTGTCACACAGGACCAACAGGAGGGCATTATGGGCCTCAACTAACAGCAAGAAAAGTTTACGATGCTGGATTCTATTGGCCTACAATTTACAAAGACGCACACCTTCTTTGCAAATCCTGTGATGCTTGTCAAAGGGCCGGAAAAATAAGTCAACGTGATGAAATGCCACAAAATGTCATTCAAGTATGTGAAATATTTGACATTTGGGGTATTGACTTTATGGGTCCATTTCCAAAATCTCATAATAATCTATATATTCTCGTAGCCATTGATTATGTATCTAAATGGGCGGAAGCACAAGCTCTCCCAACTAATGATGCACGAGTTGTAGTCAACTTTTTAAAACGTCTTTTTGCAAGGTTTGGAACACCGAAAGCTTTAATAAGTGATCGGGGAACTCATTTCTGTAATAATCAACTTGAGAAAGTTCTTAAAAGATATGGAGTAACTCATAAAATCTCCACCGCATATCATCCACAAACAAGTGGACAAGTTGAAAATACCAACCGAGCTTTAAAACGTATTCTAGAAAAAACCGTAGGATCAAATCCGAAGGAATGGTCCATTAAATTGGAGGATGCACTCTGGGCTTTTAGAACAGCCTACAAAACTCCAATTGGAACCACACCTTTTAAACTCGTCTACGGAAAAGCATGTCATCTTCCAGTAGAAATTGAACACAAAGCATTTTGGGCTTTGAAAACATGTAATCTTGATTTACATGAAGCTGGACATCTACGATTAAGTCAACTAAACGAATTAGAAGAATTAAGACATGAAGCATACGAAAATTCGTTAATCTTTAAAGAAAGAACGAAGAAATGGCATGATAAAAGAATCAGAAGTTCAAAAGAATTTAAAGAAGGTGACAGAGTTCTTCTTTTCAATTCACGATTCAAGCTATTTCCTGGAAAATTGAAATCAAGATGGTCTGGACCATTCATAGTCAAAAGAGTTTTCCCATACGGAACGATAGAATTAATAAATTCAAATGGGATTGAATTTAAAGTTAATGGTCACAGAGTTAAACATTACATACATGGTCCGATGGAAGTTGACAATGAAGTTAATCATAATTTCACCACCCAAGAAAACCTTCAAAATGAAAACATAAATATGTTATCAACAACATATGAAAAATCAAAATTAGAATATAAGGAGGATTTAAATTTGAGTGATGAAGAAGAATTCTTATACAAACCTCCCATTCCAAGAAACGAAGAAAAATGTGAACAAAAAATTCAAATAGAAGTGAAAGAACCAAGGAAAGAACACCCGAAAAAGGTTTACAAACCAACTCTACTTACTAAAGCAGGAGACCCGGGTGAATTTATCATTTCTTGCTTGCTTAATGATGGTGCTGTATATAATGGACTCGCAGATTTAGGAGCAAGTGCAAATATTATGCCTCTTTCCTTATACAAAAGATTAGGCATGGGTAAATTAAAACCAACCAAAATAGGTGTTCAATCATTTGACCAAACCATTAAACACCCGGTTGGAATAACAAATAATTTACTTGTTAACGTGGAAAGTTTGACCTTTGTTGCAAACTTCATAGTGATTAATATGGAGGAAAACCTTGATATTCCTCTAATTCTAGGTCGCCCATTTTTAGCAACCACCGAGGCATTCATTGATGTAAGAGAAGGAAGAATGACACTTAGGGATGGTGATACATCGATCACCTTTGTGAACCGAAAGTTTAGATCTCCACCAACCAAAACTGTTAGACCAATAAAAACGCATAAGTGTGGGGAAGATGAAGAAACACTTAATGATGATCCAATCACAAAGAATGCCGTTGATGATACGAAATTAGATGAACCCATTTTTAACAGTTCAACGAAGAAACTTTATAAACGGATTCACGATGCTAAGATTAAAGGAAACTTTAAGTTATATAACCGATTAATATCCAATTTATCGTCAAAAGAAAAGGCGATGTTAGTTGAATTTGTAAAAGTTACGGAGGAATTCAACAAATGGATTGAAGTAAAAGTCAAAGATATACAAGTTGTTGATGATTCAATTAAAAATAATGTTAATCACAATTTCAACTAAGTATAGGGAGGTTTATGTATTTCTGTTAGAGTTAGATTTTCTGTTTTCGTGTAGTTCTCGAAAATGGAACTCGAATGGTCTTTCCCTAGCAGACCCTAAAGAACTAGTCTTCTCCCCCCATTCTGAATTTTTATTTTTTTAGGTTTTTACGAAATGAAGACTTCCTGTGAACTAAACCATGGTCTAATGCTACACGCTTTGATCACTAAACGTAATAATGACACACTTCCGAGTGAACTAGTATCAGTAATCAGAGAAAGATTGGACGGAGTAAGAAAAGAATCCAGATGCGAAGATAATAAGTTACAATTTGGTAAAGGAAAATCAAAATCCGCAGCAAAAAGAAGAGCACGACACCTTGAAAAATGTCACAAATGCGGAAAATGGTCACATGGAGGTAAATGTTCAAATAATCAAACATATTCAAACACCGAATTTGTTACTTTATGCAGAGACGGACCGTTCATATGTTTAGAAGAAAAAACACTGAATGCTCGAGGTTACGCCTATGTAGCTATGGAAAACCAATTAAACCGACTATCTTATGAGTGGGATAGATCGTATCATTAAGAATACTATCTCACAGGTAAGTCTGTACAGTTTTTATTTTTTATTTTTATTTGTAACCTTTTGATAATAAACGCTAATTTATTCGCTATAAAGTATTAAATTGGTATTGAATAAAATTAGGTTTGGCGACCGAAATTATTGATATCATACAAAAAATTTATTACATCACTGCGAAATTTAACGTTTATTCTTAAGGTATAAATATCTTTAATCAATCAACCCAAAATATTTCAAAAATTCGTCATGAGTTAAATTAGGTCATGGAACCGAAATTACTTTACCGAAAAGAGGGGCGCATATTTTTGATAATATTTGATTGATTAAAGTGGGATAAAAGCCAAAAAGATTTTTAATTTTATTTTTTTTACAATGTTTTTAAAATTAATATATAAATATTAAATTAATATTTTGAACTTTGTAAAATCAATATATTTAAAATTGTAAATATTTGAAAAATTAATCTTTTTAATATAATTTTGTATGTATAAAAACAAAAATATAATATAAGTTTGGTGTAAATTTATAATATGAATTTTTATTTAAGTTTGGTGTGAATTTTTAATTTTATGCATATTTTAAATTTAAGTTTGGTGTAAATTTAAAAACAAAAAATTTACTTTATTTCGCTAAGTTAAAAATATGATTTTTAAAATTCGTCGTGAGTTGAAGACTAGGTCGTTGAACCGAAATTGCTTTACCCGAGGGAGGGACGAGAACTTTTATCATCATTATTTTTAAACTTATTGAATTAAAGTATGCCAAAAAAAAAAAACCCAAAAATCTTAGCTTTTAAAACAATCGCTACAAAAAGACAAATTTTAAAATTTTGTCGAAGGACGGACTAGGACATCGATCCGAAACGACCTCGTCCTAAAACAAAGGAAAACAAAATTTTAAATTTATTTTATATTTGTTTTATAAGTTAAGGCTTATTTAAAAAAAAATAAAAAAATCACCGCGACTCGCGGAGTTCGAAGTGAAAAACCACCGCGACTCGCGGAGCTTGCGAAATTCAGAAAAAAATAAAAACGCTGGAAACAGATCAGTTGCACACTACCACTCACAAAATACTGCAAAAAACACCCAAAAACACACACGAAATTCGCAAATTTTTACCATTTTTCATCAAATCTTTCACAAAATCATGTTGAGAAGGATGCTATCAAGAAATTACTCAAGAAAAACGGTAAATTTCTACACCTAAACACCATTTAATCCGAAAATTTGTGTTCTTGAGCAATTTTATACCCAATTCGATTTTGATGCTTTTTAGTGTAATTATGCTTAAATTGTTTATGTATTATGCTTGTATAACCTAGATTGATGCTATTTAACATAATTAGAAGCTTTAAACTTCAAATTTTGAGTAATCTAAGGTTTGTGTTCTTGAGCAATTTGAGGCTTTTTGATATAAACAGGTTATGGCCGATTTTTGTCATGAATTGTTGCTAAATTGAGTAGTGTAACATGTTTAGGTAGTTAAATGATCCAAACTTTGAGCCTAAACATGATTTTGAGAATTAAAGTGGACTTTTTCAAGTCTAAAATTCATGAACTTGATTTTTGAGAGATAATGCCATTTGAAACTTGTTTAATTGCTAGTAATGATTATTTTGACATGTTATTTGAGTTGAATGCTTATGAACTTGGTGAACATTTTCGTATATGCTTATTTGAAAAAGTGTAGATTTGATAAAAATATGAAAATGAGCTTATGTTTGATATAAATTGAACATGTCATTGTAATTATTTTGATTGATGATTTTACTGACACTAATGCATATTTGGATGCACAAAAATTGTGTTTGATGTGTTTTGCAGACTGAAAGGGGTGAATCTTCATCCCAAGCTCGCAATGCTCCTGCTGAGAATACGGAACAACAGGAGGTGGATAACTACTACAAACAAGATATACCTCATCCAGTCATGATATTTTCAGATATGCACTTGGAAGATTTGCACCCGAACTTAAGATTTGACAGACGTTGGATAGATTATCCAAAATACCAAAGGGGTTTGCATACTCTTCATTCTAAAGCTGTTAAACTATCTAGGGTAATAGAATGGGCACCGTTAGAAGCTGTAGAATTAGCCGGGCCAATTAGGAAATTACTTACACAGAGGTATGGTAATTCTAATTTTAACGATTGGGTACGTTTATTCAACATGCGTAGACCTGTATATAAAGTATGGTGTGAAGAATTATTGTGTAGTATAGAAATAAATGATCGGGTAGTTAGTTTAACTGATCGATCTTTTATTAGATTTTTGTTAGGAGGTTCGATGCGCCACATGTCTTTACTAGACATGGCTCAGGCTTTACGTATATATACGCCTGAGGAGTTAGCATCTGCCGATTGTAGAGGGTTGATACTAAATGGTAGAAAGATAGACGAAAATTTTGATACGCATGGTGTATGGAGTCAAAGGACTAGCCATCACCGATTTAAAGGGGGAAATTACTCTTATTTGGATATAGATAGAGCAGAGTTAAGAGTAATTCATAGGTTTTTAGCCAATTCGATTACACAACGAGGTAAGAACAAGGAAAAGGTAAATGAACAGCATTTATTTTACCACATGTGTATTCGAGACCCACAAAGCGCTGTAAGTATACCTTATTGTGTGGGTTATTATTTATCAGCTATGGTTAGGGGATGAGACCGCATAGCATAATAGGAGGTGGTATATTTATTACTTTGATTGCTGAATATCTCGGTGTGGATATAAGTCGGGGGGGATTATTAGTCGAAGAACCAGAACCCCGCGATATAATAGGTTTAAATGTATACCATGGTGTGAAGGTTTTGAAGAGGCGAAATAACGCCGCAGTACAATACCATGGTAGACATCCACAGGTTGAGAGAAACCAACAGCCAGGTAATGTGGGAGGAGGAAATGAAATGACAGAAATGCAAAGGTTTATAGCTTCACAAGAGTATGAAAATGCTAGACACCGAGCATTTGAAGATTAGCAAGTTCATCAAAACCAAATCATAGCTCATTGCCAACATGTAGGTAGAAACTATATTCCTACTCCATCGCCAGTATTTCCTCCCTGGTCTATAGAGATCCAACCACCGTATCCTACGTATAACCCAGCCGAAGCATTTTATAACACATATGGTTATGCATGGAACCCCTACTGGTATCAGTATCATCCCTAGTCTACTTAGTTTTATTTATTTTATAATTTGTAATGTTGATACATTTAATACTTATGTTGGAATTGTATTAGTTTTTATAATTTACAAATTTTTATTTTTAGATTTTAATAATATTTGAATGTGGGGTAATAAACCAAACTTCAAAAATATGTATATATGTTTGCAGTTTATCTTATGTACACAACAGGGTAAAACAACGCATTTTCAAAGACTGGCATTAAGTTCAGCAAAAGCAACTAATTTTGACGTCAAGATGCAAAATAAATGTGATATAACAACAAGACGGAATGAACAAATGATATGCACCATTTATCATTCAGCAAACAAACGCCAATATGTTTGGAAACTTTGGTAAAATTTAATCATTTTCACACAAATCACCTCAATAATTTAAATTGTTACTGATTTCTTGCAAATGAGGGCATTGCAAGATCTTAAGTGTGGGAAGGGGTTAAATTCTTTCGGATTTTAAAATTTTTACTTTATACACTTGGTTACCATTAGAAATACTAGTAAAGTAGTAGTTGTATTAGAATCTTGTGCTCTCTGATAATAAAGAATAACCCTAGTCTTATATACTGACTACTCAATTCTAGTAAAATTTTTCAAAATTTTCAATTAAATGAACTCAAAATCATGTTTATACATATTTATGAACGATAAAACTAGGTTTTAACACCGAAATTATTGTTACCTCGGAAAGGACATAAATTGAGAAACAAACCAAAGTGTTAAAATTCATTTAAAATGGAATAGAGGACAATAAAAAGGAAAATAAAAGCCAAGTGTGGGAAAATTTACCAAGATATTTTAAACATATGTCACATATTTCTGTAACAAATAACTGAAAATACTTTTGCTTTGGACTAAACTAAACTGTTTTACCAGATGAAAGAAAAGAAGAGATGGATCTACACGATGAATCAATTCCATCATTAAAAGGAAGTAAAGTCTTCCGAAAAAGAAACGCGCTTCTTGATTTAGGTCAGGAAGTTGTCGTCCAGACCAGCTGTAGGTTGACGAAAAATCTAGAAAAGTCATCACTAAAATCAGCAGGAAATCCACGGACCTCAGCATAAAACAGGGTCGCCGAGTGGTCAGATTTATCCTAACCATGAGAAGGATTTATCTCGTAAAATGGAGGGGCACCGTGAAAATTAGCTGGATAAGACTAATGAATCAGATCCCCAGAAAGGATAATCTCCTTAAAGATTAAAAATCAGCTTTTAAGACTGATATTACTCAATCCTAGAGATTGACCTTAAAGATTGAGAATTACAAACTCATGGAATTCAATGATATCTAAACTCGAGCTTGAACGAGAAAATATTTTGATCAAAATTACAAACCGATTTGTTTTCTGAAAACCCATTTTCAATGCGTTCATTACCATTGAACGTAAAATCCTAGGAATTCATCTGGAATTCATTAGGTCATCTGAACTAAATCGGGTGTCAACCGTAAGAACGGTGATTGCATAGCATGGTCGAAGACAGGACCTTGTGCCAGATCGAAAAATCATATGGGTGAGCTTTACTATTGCTCCTACCAAGGATAGTAATTGCGTCCGACACGTTATAGACCATAATTAAAAGCATGTCAGGGGACATTGCCTTAACAGTTGCTTGTTCAACGCTTTCCTTTACAACCGGACGGTAGTTTACAGAAAGGTAATATACGGAGCAAGTATACTTGACGTGTTGCTTTCCTAATACAAGGTTAGCAAGTGGGTGACACAAAACCGCAAGTTTTGAGCTAAAATTTTCAAATCTGAAACCCACCAAACCCACAAAAATATTTTGCAAACACCGGTGAAGGGTTATTCCGAAAAACTTATCTAGGGTAAAAGCTAGATTAAAATTTTCAAAAGATCAAATGTTTTCATAAAGATCCAATTTCATTAATGGATCTAAATTTTATAGTCATGTGGGACTGTAAACCATATCGTTACTACCATTGTTTATACCGCCGTAAAGAAATCACTAATGTACAAAGTGTGAAGAATAAAGAAGCGATTCTAGTATTTCAAGACTATATTGCTTGAGGACAAGCAACGCTCAAGTGTGGGAATATTTGATAATGCTAAAAACGAACATATATTTCATAGCATTATTCCTCAAGAAAGACAAGCTTTTAGTTGCAATTGTTCTATTTACAAGTGATATTCGTTTAAATAATAAAAGGTGAAGACAAAAGACAGATTCGACGAATTGAAGACGCAAACAACCAAAAAGCTCAAAAGAACAAAATACAATCAAAGAGGTTCCAATTATTAATAAGAAACGTCTCGAAATTACAAAAGTACAAGATTCAAAACGCAAAGTACAAGATATTAAATTATTCGCAAGGACGTTCGAAAATCCGGAACCGGGACCAGAGTCAACTCTCAACGCTCGACGCAACGGACTAAAAATTACAAGTCAACTATGCACATAAATATAATTTAATATTTAAATAATTACTAAAATTATTTATATATTATATTTATTTATATAATCGTCGGCAAACAAAGAGCCAAAGTTGAGTGAGCTGTAAAATGGAACTCCGCGACTTGCGGAGTTCGAAGACCAAATGGGCCGCGACTCGCGGAGCCCCAAAAAATGAATCTGCCTATAAAAGCAAACGCAGTTTGATCGATCAAAATATCAAAAAATCAATCTCTCTTTATATATGTATACGTAAATATTTATATTTATATTTTAATTTTAATTTTAATTCCTAATAATAAGGGTATGTTAGCGAATGTTGTAAGGGTGTAAGTCGAAATTCTGTCCGTGTAACGCTACGCTATTTTTAATCATTGTAAGTTATGTTTATATTATTTTCATTAATGTCTCGTAGCTAATTTATTATTATGCTTATTTAATATCGAAGTAATCATGATGTTGGGCTAATTACTAAAATTGGGTAATTGGGCTTTGTACCATAATTGGGGTTTGGATAAAAGAACGACACTTGTGGAAATTAGACTATGGGCTATTAATGGGTTTTATATTAACTAAACAATACCTTGTTAATTTAATATACAAACTTATAATTCGACGTATTTATATATAACCACATACGCTTGACTGGGTACGGTGGGCGGGATATCTATAAATACCAATAATTATTCATTTTACCGGACACGGAACTGGATTAATAGTTAATAGACTTGTTGAAACAGGGGTGAATTACATTCAAGGGTAATTGGTGTAATTGTTAACAAAGTAGTAAAACCTTGGTTTACACGCAGTCGATAACCTGGTGTATTCATTAAACAAAGTATTAAAACCTTGTTACAATTCGAATCCCCAATTAGTTGGAATATTTGACTTCGGGAATAAGAATAATTTGACGAAGGCTTTCGCTCTTTATATTTATGACTGATGGACTATTATGGACAAATCCGTATGGACATATTAAATAATCCAGGACAAAGAACAATTAACCCATGGGCATAAAACTAAAATCAACACGTCAAACATCATGATTACGGAAGTTTAAATAAGCATAATTCTTTTATTTCATATTTAATTTCACTTCTAATTATCGCACTTTATTTTATTGTTATTGTATTTAATTGCACTTTTAATTATCGTACTTTTTAATTATCTCACTTTTATTTATCGTAATTTCATTATCGTTATTTATTTTACGCCTTAAATTAACTCTTTTATTTATTTAATATTTTACGTTTTATTTTAACTGCGACTAAAGTTTTAAAAATTGACAAACCGGTCATTAAACGGGAAAAACCCCCTTTATAATAATAATATTACTTATATATATATATTTGTATTTTTTTAAATTAAACTAATATAGCGTTAAGCTTTGTTTAAAGATTTGTTTTTCCCTGTGGAACGAACCGGACTTACTAAAAACTACACTACTGTATGATTAGGTACACTGCCTATAAGTGTTGTAGCAAGGTTTAAGTATATTCATTCAATAAATAAATAAATATCTTGTGTAAAATTGTATCGTATTTAATAGTATTTCCTAGTAAAATTTAAGCTATTTTATATACACCTCGCATAACATCAAGTATTTTTGGCGCCGCTGCCGGGGAACAATCTAGCTTAAAAGCCGGAAGCGCAACGCTAATTATAAAAAAAAAACAGATTTTTATTTTTAGTTTACTTTTATAAAAATACGTTTTTGTAAAAATACGTTTTAAATATTCGAAAACATAGAAAAGAAAAACAAAAATATAAATATTTTTAAGAGTTTATTAAATATTTAAGTTTTATAAAGTTTCTTTATTTTTATTTTATAAAAATATAAGTTTTATTTAAATATTTTGTGTTTATTTAGAACATAAAATTAAAAACCGAAAAAAAATAATAAATAAATAAATATATAAATCTAATTTTAAGATTTTTATTATAAAGTATTTCTATTTTTATTTTAGTTTTTAAAACATAAGTTTTTATTTAGTTTTTATAAATATTTTATTTAAATATTTAAACAGAAAATATAAAAAAAAGGTAAAACGTCGAATTTAAATCAGCCTGTCAACTGAAATTCCAAACCCCGCGACTTGCGGCGTTTGTAGCCATGAGGCACCGCGACTCGCGGAGCCGTCTGACACGGGCCGCACAGAAGCCCTAATTCGCATTAATTACGGATAATTATTAATTATAATTAATTTTAAACCCTAATTAGGTTTAGATTTTAATATTATTTAGTTTTACTTTTTATTTAATTTGTATTTTAGTTTATTTAGATTATTTAAATTACAAAATTAATAGTTTTATAAAATAAATAATATAAAAATAATATTTTTATAAAAATTGTACTTTTTACAACTTTTAGTATATTTTTATATTTTGTCCCTTTTTAATTGTTTTAGCCTAATATTTGTGTTTTTCGCTAGTTTTTAGTTTTAAACTTAATTTTTGCCATAGTTATTTTTATTTATAGATTTTTAGGCTTTGTCGTAAAATCCCTTAAGTGCTTTTTCTTTAGACTAAGATCTAGGTGCTTTAGAATTTTGCGAAGCCTTTTTAAATTTTAGTGTTTTTTTTTAAGTTATTGCCATTTGGGATATAGTTTTACTTGTAAGCTTTAATATTTTTAGACGCCTTTTACTTATGTATCAATTATCATTCCAATTAGTAATCTAAATTTGCGATTATAATTTTAAGTTAGTGATATAAATAAGGTTGGGTTAGTCGAGTGTTTTTAAGTTCTATAAGTCATTTCTTTTTATTTCTTATTTTCCGACGCCTTTTATTTTTCAACCCTTTTCTTTTTCTTTTTCGACGCACTCTTTTTCTTTCTTATTTCTCGCTATTCTAGTTTTAGGACATAGATTTTTTTTTTCTACTTCTTATCTAAATTTCTTAAAATTACGAAAATTTATTTTAAGTGGTTAAATTGATAGACATCAAAATTTTCTGGTTCGTAGTAATAGTTGGATTTGTACGTGGACCGGGTTATTGGAGCCAAACAGTCCCCAATTATATTGAGACCAAATGAATCCCGCCCCTCTGCTGCATCTTTTGGCTATTCGAAACGTGGGCAAAATCAGAAAAGTCTATTAATTGGATAACTTATATAATTTTTCTTTCCTTTTTAAAAACTAATAGGATATTCAGTGAATGCACCGAGCAAGACGTTCACCACCTTTTGTACGTTCACCACCTGTAACTAGATCAAGACATTTAGCAAATATTACCGCCGTTGATTTTTATTTAGAATCGTCATCCAGTCGACCAAGTACTCCAATTCAAATTTCCGATAATCCATTTTTTGAACCCGACCTCACAATTGAGAATCCGGAGAATATTCAGGGACAATTCATAGATCCTGAACCATTAATTTTTCCTCCGGAACCACCAATCATTCAAACAAAGATTGTTGAGGAACGAACCATTAAATCAGAATCCTCTAGTGATTCCGATTCAACAAATTCAATTATGGAGAATCTAGAACCTTTAAGTATGGAAGACCGAATGAGAGCTAAACGTACTGGCCAAGGTCACGCAATTACTCATCCAGACATTAATGCGCCAGATTATGAAATCAAAGGACAAATTCTACACATGGTGACTAATCAATGCCAATTTAGTGGTGCGCCGAAGGAAGATCCAAATGAACATCTTCGTACCTTTAATAGGATCTGCACTCTATTTAAAATAAGAGAAGTTGAGGATGAACAGATATATCTCATGTTATTTCCCTGGACTTTAAAGGGAGAAGCCAAAGATTGGTTGGAATCGTTACCTGAAGGGGCGATTGATACATGGGACGTTTTAGTTGAAAAATTTCTTAAACAATTCTTTCCGGCATCTAAAGCCGTAAGACTTCAAGGAGAAATTGTTACGTTCACACAGAAACCGAATGAAACTGTATATGAGGCGTGGACAAGATTTGGAAAGTTATTAAGAGGATGTCCGCAACATGGTTTAGACACCTGTCAAATAGTACAAATATTCTACCAAGGATGCGAGATCACTACAAGAAAAGACATCGATATAGCAGCTGGTGGTTCCATTATGAAGAAAACCGAAACTGATTCTTATAAAATTATTGATAACACTGCTTCCCACTCACATGAGTGGCACCAAGAAAAAGATATCGTTAGATCATCTAAAGAAGCTAGAGCCGATTCTAGCCATGACTTAGATTCAATTTCCGCAAAGATAGATGCTTTCGAGAGACGAATGGAAAAGATGACTAAAGATATCCACTCAATACGAATTAGTTGTGAGCAGTGTGGAGGACCACATTTGACAAAAGATTGTCTTAGTATTGAATTAACAATGGAACAAAGAGAGAATATTTCATACATAAATCAAAGGCCTGAAAATAATTATCAGAATAATTATCAACCGCCAAGACCGATTTACAATCAAAATCAGAATTATAACCGAAATATTCCATACGACAACCAACAAGGTCCTAGCAATCAACAAGTATCCAATAATACTTACAACCAGCAAAGACCTAATTTTCAAAACCAACCACCACAAACCGATGATAAAAAGCCGAATTTAGAAGATATGATGACAAAGCTAGTTGAAACTCAAACGCAGTTTTTCACATCTCAGAAACAAGCTAATGAACAAAATGCTCAAGCATTTAGAAATCAACAAGCTTCTATTCAAAATTTGGAACAAGAAGTAAGTAACCTAGCAAGGTTAATAGGTGAAAGAAAACCGGGAAGTTTACCTAGTGATACAAATGCTAACCCCCGGAATGAAACAGCTAAAGCCATTACCACAAGAAGTGGTACAACACTTAAACCACCTGAAATACCTGTAACTTCTGATGAAGCTATTCCTACTCCACAAGAACCACAACCTGATCAAGATAAGGAAAAAGAACCAGTTGTTGAAAAGGTTAATGAAGATAACACAGCTAAGGATAAACCTTATGTTAAACCATACCAACCACCACTTCCTTACCCAAGTAAAATGAAAAAAGAGAAACTTGAAGCCGAGCAATCCAAATTCTTGGATATGTTTAAACAGATAAATGTAAATCTTCCTTTCATTGATGTGATTTCAGGAATGCCTAGATATGCTAAATTTCTGAAAGATCTAATCACGAATAGAAAGAAAATAGAAGAACTCTCGGCTGTTACTATAAATGCTAATTGTTCAGCAGTGCTGTTGAATAAGATACCAGAAAAACTATCTGATCCAGGAAGTTTTACAATTCCATGTTTTCCGGGTAGTCTTCGTTCAATAGAAGCATTGGCAGACTTAGGTGCTAGTATAAATTTAATGCCGTTTTCACTATACACTAAACTAGACCTTGGAGAATTGAAACCAACAAGAATAAGCATACAACTACCGATAGATCAATAAAATATCCTAGAGGGATAATGGAGAATATGCTAGTTAAAGTTGGTACTTTAGTAGTTCCAGTAGATTTTGTTGTTCTGGACATGGAAGAAGATTCTCAAGTTCCTCTCATATTAGGAAGACCATTCTTAAACACGGCTAAAGCAATGATAGACGTGTTCGGTAAGAAACTGACCCTAAGTATAGAGGACGAGAGTGTTACCTTTTCAGTTGATAGAGCAATGCAACAACCGCAATCTGCAGATGATACATGTTATTATATTCAAACTATAGATTCACATGCAGAATTATTAGAAGAATTTCCAGAATTACAAGGAACAGGAGAATGTTCTTTAGGAGAAGGTAATGAACCAATTGATGAAGCTGAAATGTTAGCTACACTAATAGCTAATGGATATGAACCAACAACAGAAGAAATTCAAATGCTAAAAGAAGAAGACAGATATCGATATAAATCATCGATAGAAGAACCACCGACATTAGAATTAAAGCCACTTCCAAACCATTTGGAATACGCTTATTTACATGGTGAATCTGAATTACCTGTAATAATATCGTCTTCTCTTACTGAAAATGAGAAATCACAACTCATTTCTATGTTGAAAGCTCATAAACCAGCCATTGCATGGAAGATTCATGATATTAAAGGAATAAGTCCTTCGTATTGCACACATAAAATCCTTATGGAAGAAGGTCATAAAACGTATGTGCAACGCCAATGAAGACTAAATCCGAATATTCAAGATGTTGTTAAAAAAAAAATTATTAAACTGCTAGATGCAGGTTTAATTTATTCAATTTCTGATAGTCCATGGGTAAGCCAGTTCAATGCGTGCCTAATCCGTTTTGAGTGATTTAAGAGGCCACGGTTTCGTATTGAACTTAACTTTATGAAACTAAACAGAAAAGGTATAGGTTTATAGTCGGAAATACAAGTTACAAGTCGTTTTTGAAAGAGGTAGTCATTCCCGTCGAAAGAACGACATCTTGATGACTGTTTTGAAAAACATACTTTCACTTTGAGTTTAACCATGATTTTTGGATATGGTTTCATGTTCATAAGAAAAATCATTTTCCCAGAAGTATAGCTTTTAAATCAAAGTTTTTCATAGTTTTTAATTATCCAAACCAAAACAGCCCCCGGTTGTAACTACGACGGCGTAAATCCGGTTTTATGGTGTTTATCGTGTTTCCGGGTTTTAAATCATTAAGTTAGAATATCATATAGATATAGATCATGTGTATAGTTGATTTTAAAAGTGTAGTTAGAAGGATTAACTTAATTTGCGAACAAGTTTAGAATTAACTAAACTATGTTCTAGTGATTACAAGTTTATAACGTTGAATAAGACAGCTTTTTATGTATGAATCGAATGATGTTATGAACATTATTACTACCTCAAGTTCCTTGGATAAACCTACTGGAAATGAGAAAAATGGATCTAGCTTCAAAGGATCCTTGGATGGCTTGAAAGTTCTTGAAGCAGAATCATGACACGAAAACAATTTCAAGTAAGATTTCAACTCGAAATAAGATTGTTATAGTTATAGAAATTGAATTAAAGTTTAAATATGATTATTACCTTGTATTAGAAAGATAATCTACTGTAAGTAACAAAGGTTTCTTGATCTTGGATGATTACTTGGAATGGATTTAGAAAACTTGGAAATAAACTTGCAATCTTGGAAGTATTCTTGATTTTATGAAACTAGAACTTTTGAAATTTATGAAGAACACTTAAAACTTGAAGATAGAACTTGAGAGAGATCAATTAGATGAAGAAAATTGAAGAATGAAAGTGTTTGTAGGTGTTTTTGGTCGTTGGTGTATGGATTAGATATAAAAGATATGTAATTTTGTTTTCATGTAAATAAGTCATGAATGATTACTCATATTTTTGTAATTTTATGAGATATTTCATGCTAGTTGTCAAATGATGGTTCCCACATGTGTTAGTTGACTCACATAGGTTGCTAAGAGCTGATCATTGGAGTGTATATACCAATAGTACATACATCTAAAAGCTGTGTATTGTACGAGTACGAATACGGGTGCATACGAGTAGAATTGTTGATGAAACTGAACGGGGATGTAATTGTAAGCATTTTTGTTAAGTAGAAGTATTTTGATAAATGTCTTGAAGTCTTTCAAAAGTGTATGAATACATATTAAAACACTACATGTATATACATTTTAACTGAGTCGTTAAGTCATCGTTAGTCGTTACATGTAAGTGTTGTTTTGAAACCTTTAGGTTAACGATCTTGTTAAGTGTTGTTAACCCAATGTTTATAATATCAAATGAGATTTTAAATTATTATATTATCATGATATTATGATGTATAAATATCTCTTAATATGATATATATACATTAAATGTCATTACAGCGATAATCGTTACATATATGTCTCGTTTCAAAATCACTAAGTTAGTAGTCTTGTTTTTACATATGTAGTTCATTGTTAATAAACTTAATGATATGTTTACTTATCATAATATCATGTTAACTATATATATATATATATATATATATATATATATATATATATATATATATATATATATATCCATATATATGTCATCATATAGTTTTTACAAGTTTTAACATTCGTGAATCACCGGTCAACTTGGGTGGTCAATTGTCTATATGAAACCTATTTCAATTAATCAAGTCTTAACAAGTTTGATTGCTTAACATGTTGCAAACACTTAATCATGTAAATAACAATTTCATTTAATATATATATAAACATGGAAAAGTTCGGGTCACTATAGTACCTACCCGTTAAATAAATTTCGTCCTGAAATTTTAAGCAGTTGGAGGTGTTGACGTATCTTCTGGAAATAAATGCGGGTATTTCTTCTTCATCTGATCTTCTCGTTCCCAGGTAAACTCGGGTCCTCTACTAGCATTCCATCGAACCTTAACAATTGGTATCTTGTTTTGCTTAAGTCTTTTAACCTCACGATCCATTATTTCGACGGGTTCTTCGATGAATTGAAGTTTTTCGTTGATTTGGATTTCATCTAATGGAATAGTGAGATCTTCTTTAGTAAAATATTTCTTCAAATTCGAGACGTGGAAAGTGTTATGTACAGCCGCGAGTTGTTGAGGTAATTCAAGTCTGTAAGCTACTGGTCCGACACGATCAATAATCTTGAATGGTCCAATATACCTTGGATTTAATTTCCCTAGTTTACCAAATCGAACAACGCCTTTCCAAGGTGCAACTTTAAGCATGACCATCTCTCCAATTTCAAATTCTATATCTTTTCTTTTAATGTCAGCGTAGCTCTTTTGTCGACTTTGGGCGGTTTTCAACCGTTGTTGAATTTGGATGATCTTCTCGGTAGTTTCTTGTATTATCTCCGGACCCGTAATCTGTCTATCCCACACTTCACTCCAAAAAATCGGAGACCTGCACTTTCTACTATAAAGTGCTTCAAATGGCGCCATCTCAATGCTTGAATGGTAGCTGTTGTTGTAGGAAAATTCTGCTAACGGTATATGTCGATCCCAACTGTTTCCAAAATCAATAACACATGCTCGTAGCATGTCTTCAAGCGTTTGTATCGTCCTTTCGCTGTGCCCATCAGTTTGTGGATGATAGGCAGTACTCATGTCTAGACGAGTTCCTAATGCTTGCTGTAATGTCTGCCAGAATCTTGAAATAAATCTGCCATCCCTATCAGAGATAATAGAGATTGGTATTCCATGTCTGGAGACGACATCCTTCAAATACAGTCATGCTAACTTCTCCATCTTGTCATCTTCTCTTATTGGCAGGAAGTGTGCTGATTTGGTGAGACGATCAACTATTACCCAAATAGTATCAAAACCACTTGCAGTCCTTGGCAATTTAGTGACGAAATCCATGGTAATGTTTTTCCATTTCCATTCCGGGATTTCGGGTTGTTGAAGTAGACCTGATGGTTTCTGATGCTCAGCTTTGACCTTAGAACAAGTCAAACATTCTCCTACGTATTTAGCAACATCGGCTTTCATACCCGGCCACCAAAAATGTTTCTTGAGATCCTTGTACATCTTCTCCGTTCCAGGATGTATTGAGTATTTGGTTTTATGAGCTTCTCTAAGTACCATTTCTCTCATATCTCCAAATTTTGGTACCCAAATCCTTTCAGCCCTATACCGGGTTCCATCTTCCCGAATATTAAGATGCTTCTCCGATCCTTTGGGTATTTCAATCTTTAAATTTTCCTCTTTTAAAACTCCTTGTTGCGCCTCCTTTATTTGAGTAGTAAGGTTATTGTGAATCATTATATTCATAGATTTTACTCGAATGGGTTCTCTGTCCTTCCTGCTCAAGGCGTCGGCTACCACATTTGCCTTTCCCGGGTGGTAACGAATCTCAAAGTCGTAATCATTCAACAATTCAATCCGCCTACGCTGCCTCATATTCAGTTGTTTCTGATTAAATATGTGCTGAAGACTTTTGTGGTCGGTATATATAATACTTTTGACCCCATATAAGTAGTGCCTCCAAGTCTTTAATGCAAAAAACAACCGCGCCTAATTCCAAATCATGCGTCGTATAATTTTGTTCGTGAATCTTCAATTGTCTAGACGCATAAGCAATCACCTTCGTTCGTTGCATTAATACACAACCGAGACCTTGCTTTGATGCGTCACAATAAATCACAAAATCATCATTCCCTTCAGGCAATGACAATATAGGTGCTGTAGTTAGCTTTTTCTTCAATAACTGAAACGCTTTCTCTTGTTCATCCTTCCATTCAAATTTCTTCCCTTTATGCGTTAATGCAGTCAAGGGTTTTGCTATTCTGGAAAAGTCTTGGATGAACCTTCTGTAGTAACCAGCTAGTCCTAAAAACTGGCGTATGTGTTTCGGAGTTTTCGGGGTTTCCCACTTTTCAACAGTTTCTATCTTTGCCGGATCCACCTTAATACCTTCTTTGTTCACTATGTGACAGAGGAATTGAACTTCTTCCAACCAAAATGCACACTTTGAAAATTTAGCGTAGAATTCTTCCTTCCGCAATACTTCTAACACCTTTCTCAAATGTTCACCGTGTTCTTGGTCATTCTTTGAGTAAATAAGTATGTCATCAATGAAAATAATGACAAACTTGTCAAGGTATGGTCCACACACTCGGTTCATAAGGTCCATGAACACAGCTGGTGCATTAGTTAAACCAAACGGCATGATCATAAACTCGTAATGACCGTAACGTGTTCTGAAAGCAGTCTTTGGAATATCATCTTCTTTCACCCGCATTTGATGATACCCGGAACGTAAGTCAATCTTTGAATAAACAGACGAGCCTTGTAGTTGATCAAATAGGTCGTCGATTCTCGGTAGTGGGTAGCGGTTCTTGATGGTAAGTTTGTTCAACTCTCGGTAGTCGATACACAACCTGAATGTACCATCTTTCTTCTTGACAAACAAAACAAGAGCTCCCCACGGTGATGTGCTTGGTCGAATGAAACCACGCTCTAAAAGTTCTTGTAATTGGCTTTGCAGTTCTTTCATCTCGCTGGGTACGAGTCTGTAAGGAGCACGAGCTATTGGTGCAGCTCCTGGTACAAGATCTATTTGAAATTCAACGGATCGATGTGGGGGTAATCCCGGTAATTCTTTCGGAAATACATCGGGAAATTCTTTTGCGACGGAAACATCATTGATGCTCTTTTCTTCAGTTTGTACTTTCTCGACGTGTGCTAGAACAGCATAGCAACCTTTTCTTATTAGTTTTTGTGCCTTCAAATTACTAATAAGATGTAGCTTCGTGTTACCCTTTTCTCCATACACCATTAAGGGTTTTCCTTTTTCTCGTATAATGCGAATTGCATTTTTGTAACAAACGATCTCTGCTTTCACTTTTTTCAACCAGTCCATACCGATTATCACATCAAAACTCCCTAACTCTACTGGTATCAAGTCAATCTTAAATATTTCGCTACCCAGTTTAATTTCTCGATTCCGGCATATATTATCTGCTGAAATTAATTTACCGTTTGCTAATTCGAGTAAAAATTTACTATCCAACGGCGTCAATGGACAACTTAATTTAGCACAAAAATCTCTACTCATATAGCTTCTATCCGCACCCGAATCAAATAAAACGTAAGCAGATTTATTGTCAATAAGAAACGTACCCGTAACAAGCTCCGGGTCTTCCTGTACCTCTGCCGCATTAATATTGAAAACTCTTCAGCGGCCTTGTCCATTCGTGTTCTCCTGGTTCGGGCAATTTCTAATAATGTGGCCCGGTTTTCCACATTTATAACAAACTACATTGGCATAACTTGCTCCGACACTACTTGCTCCGCCATTACTCGTTCCGACACCATTTGTTCCTTTCGTTCTGTTAACCCCTGATCTGTAGACCTCACACTTCACCGCGCTATGACCATTTCTTTTACACTTGTTGCAAAATTTGGTGCAGAACCCCGAGTGATACTTTTCACACCTTTAGCATAGCTGCTTCTGATTTTTGTTGTTGTTGTGGTTGTTATTGTTATTGGGATGATTGTTGTAGTTGCTGTTGTTGTTGTTGTTGTTGTTGTTGTTGTTGTTGTTGTTGTTGTTGTTGTTATTGGGCCGTTTGTTGTAGTTGCGATTGATGTTGCAATTGTTGGGATAATTGTTGCGATTATTGTTGTAATTGCTGTTGTTGTTGTATTGGTGATTTTTATCACCGTTTTCCTCCCACTTTCTTTTGACTTGCTTCACATTGGCCTCTTCAACATTCTGTTCTTTAATTCTTTCTTCAATCTGGTTCACTAGTTTGTGAGCCATTTGTAGTGACCCGAACTTTTCCATGTTTATATATATATTAAATGAAATTGTTATTTACATGATTAAGTGTTTCTAACATGTTAAGCAATCAAACTTGTTAAGACTTGATTAATTGAAATAGGTTTCATATAGACAATTGACCACCCAAGTTGACCAGTGATTCACGAACGTTAAAACTTGTAAAAACTATACGATGACATATATATGGTTATATATATAGTTAACATGATTTTATTATAAGTATGTATCTCATTAGGTATTTTAACAATGAGTTATATATATAAAAATGAGACAATTAATTTAAGAAACTCGAAAACGATATATATAACGATTATCTTTATAACAACGTCTTACTAGGTACATATGAATCATATTAAGATATAGATACACTTGGTTAATTATGTTAAATGATAAGTAAATATATTATTAAGTGTATTAACAATGAAATACATATGTAAAAATAAGACTACTAACTTAATGATTTCGAAACGAGACATATATGTAACGATTATCGTTGTAACGACATTTAAATGTATATATATCATACTAAGATATATTATATATCATAATATCATGATAATATAACAATTTAACATCTCATTTGTTATAATAAACAATGGGTTAACAACATTCAACAAGATCGTTAACCTAAAGGTTTCAAAACAACATTTACATGTAACGACTAACGATGACTTAACGGCTCAGTTAAAATGTATATACATGTAGTGTTTTAATATGTATTCATACACTTTTGAAAGACTTCAAGACACTTATCAAAATACTTCTACTTAACAAAAATGCTTACAATAACATCCTCATTCAGTTTCATCAACAATTCTACTCGTATGCACCCGTATTCGTACTCGTACAATACACAGCTTTTAGATGTATGTACTATTGGTATATACACTCCAATGATCAGCTATTAGCAGCCCATGTGAGTCACATAACACATGTGGGAACCATCATTTGGCAACTAGCATGAAATATCTCATAAAATTACAAAAATATGAGTAATCATTCATGACTTATTTACATGAAAACAAAATTACATATCCTTTATATCTAATCCATACACCAACGACAAAAAACACCTACAAACACTTTCATTCTTCAATTTTATTCATCTAATTGATCTCTCTCAAGTTCTATCTTCAAGTTCTAAGTGTTCTTCATAAATTTCAAAAGTTCTAGTTTCATAAAATCAAGAATACTTCCAAGATTGCAAGTTTACTTCCAAGTTTTCTAAATCCATTCCAAGTAATCATCCAAGATCAAGAAACCTTTGTTACTTACAGTAGGTTATATTTCTAATACAAGGTAATAATCATATTCAAACTTTAATTCAATTTCTATAACTATAACAATCTTATTTTGAGTGGAAATCTTACTTGAAATTGTTTTCGTGTCATGATTCTGCTTCAAGAACTTTCAAGCCATCCAAGGATTCTTTGAAGCTAGATCTATTTTTTTCATTTCCAGTAAGTTTATCCAAGGAACTTGAGGTAGTAATGATGTTCATAACATCATTCGATTCATACATATAAAGCTATCTTATTCGAAGGTTTAAACTTGTAATCACTAGAACATAGTTTAGTTAATTCTAAACTTGTTCGCAAATAAAAGTTAATCCTTCTAACTTGACTTTTAAAATCAACTAAACACATGTTCTATATCTATATGATAAGCTAACTTAATGATTTAAAACCTGGAAACACGAAAAATACCGTAAAATCGGATTTACGCCGTCGTAGTAACACCGCGGGCTGTTTTGGGTTAGTTAATTAAAAACTATGATAAACTTTGATTTAAAAGTTGTTATTCTGGGAAAATTATTTTTATTATGAACATGAAACTATATCCAAAAATTATGGTTAAACTCAAAGTGGAAGTATGTTTTCTAAAATGGTCATCTAGACGTCGTTCTTTCGACTGAAATGACTACCTTTACAAAAATGACTTGTAACTTATTTTTTTGACTATAAACCTATACTTTTTCTATTTAGATTCATAAAATAGAGTTCAATATGAAACCATAGCAATTTGATTCACTCAAAACGGATTTAAAATGAGGAAGTTATGGGTAAAACAAGATTGGATAATTTTTTCTCATTTTAGCTACGTGAAAATTGGTAACAAATCTATTCCAACCATAACTTAATCAACTTGTATTGTATATTATGTAATCTTGAGATACTATAGACACGTATACAATGTTTCGACCTATCATGTCGACACATCTATATATATTTCGGAACAACCATAGACACTCTATATGTGAATGTTGGAGTTAGCTATACAGGGTTGAGGTTGATTCCAAAATATATATAGTTTGAGTTGTGATCAATACTGAGATACGTATACACTAGATCGTGGATTGATTCAAGATAATATTTACTGATTTATTTCTGTACATCTAACTGTGAATAACTAGTTGTAGGTTACTAACGAGGACAGTTGACTTAATAAACTTAAAACATCAAAATATATTAAAAGTGTTGTAAATATATTTTGAACATACTTTGATATATATGTATATATTGTTATAGGTTCGTGAATCAACCAGTGGCCAAGTCTTACTTTCCGAGTAAAAATCTGTGAAAGTGAGTTATAGTCCCACTTTTAAAATCTAATATTTTTGAGATGAGAATACATGCAGGTTTTGTAAATGATTTACAAAATAGACACAAGTACCTGAAACTACATTCTATGGTTGAATTATCTAAATCGAATATGCCCCTTTTTATTAAGTCTGGTAATCTAAGAATTAGGGAACAGATACCCTAATTGACACGAATCCTAAAGATAGATCTATTGGGCCTAACAAACCCCATCCAAAGTACTGGATGCTTTAGTACTTCAAAATTTATATCATATCCGAAGGGTGTCCCAGAATGATGGGGATATTCTTATATATGCATCTTGTTAATGTCGGTTACCAGGTGTTCACCATATGAATGATTTTTATCTCTATGTATGGGATGTGTATTGAAATATGAAATCTTGTGGTCTATTGTTACGATTTGATATATATAGGTTAAACCTATAACTCACCAACATTTTTGTTGACGTTTAAAGCATGTTTATTCTCAGGTGAATACTAAGAGCTTCCGCTATTGCATACTAAAATAAGGACAAGATTTGGAGTCCATGTTTGTATGATATTGTGTAAAAACTGCATTCAAGAAACTGATTTCGATGTAACATATTTGTATTGTAAACCATTATGTAATGGTCGTGTGTAAACATGATATTTTAGATTATCATTATTTGATAATCTACGTAAAGCTTTTTAAACCTTTATTTATGAAATAAAGGTTATGGTTTGTTTTAAAAATGAATGCAGTCTTTGAAAAACGTCTCATATAGAGGTCAAAACCTCGCAACGAAATCAATTAATATGGAACGTTTTTAATCAATAAGAACAGGACATTTCAGTTGGTATCCGAGCGTTGGTCTTAGAGAACCAGAAAATTTGCATTAGTGTGTCTTATCGAGTTTGTTAGGATGCATTAGTGAGTCTGGACTTCGACCGTGTTTTCTTTAAAAATGATTGCTTAACATTTTTGTTGGAAACTATATATTATTAACATGTATATATCATGTGATATATTAATCTCTTAACATGTTTGATATTGTGTGATAGATGTCTACCTCTAGCACAAATCCCATTGACTCACCTAATAATAACGAAGAGTCGAATATATATTGGACTGATTCACAAGTTCCCGAAGAAGAACCGGAAGAAGAATCAGAACCGGAAGAGGAGGAACCGGAGGAGGAAATAGAACCGGTGGGGGAAATAATAAAATGGTTAAGTAAAAGAAAATCCTCAACCAACCGACTAAGGTTAATTATGGTCAATGGTGTTTCCGTCAAGGAAGCAAAATATTGGGAGGATTACCAATTCTCCGATGAATCGGATTCTGACGAGAATTCCGATGATGTTATAGAAATTACCCCAACTGAATTTAAAAAGGCAAAAGAAAATAATAAGGGAAAGGGCATAAAAATAGAGAAATCTAAGACATTCGAAGAACGTTCCAAAAATGCCTTGGTTTATAAGAGACTTTCATTTGAAAGATGGGGGATATCACATTGGGAAACCCATAAGTTACGATGTGTTTACTTTGACGCATATATTGCGGGGAACCCAAGTGCTATTTTACGCAACGGGTTAAGAAATTATTGTGACTCAATATATCCGAATATAAGACTTCGTGATTTAGAAAAAGCGGCTAACATGCAACATAAAGAAGCATGTTATGCTTACGGGTTAGTAATGTTCGCTTCTCACCAAAGTGAGAACAAGAACATCGGGCTACAACTATTAAATAAAACGTTCCCACAAGTGACGGAGTCGGTAATTGGGGCAAGAAATGAGGTTTTTAGGTTATTACGAGACTGTTGGTCATTACGTAACCCTCGTCTCTTTGACGACGTTACAACACGCTGTCTTATCAATGGCCATAACGGTTATATTCCACAAGACCAAGGATGGGAAGTAGTCCTAGTAAAACCAGAATGCATGACTTGTTTCTGGACGTATGAATTACGTGTCTTTATTGCCTTTACTGAACGACTTGTGAACTATCTAGAATTATCTTCACAACTATCTTGTATCAAAGTTATTGTGTGCTATATTTCATGCTTTATGTAAAATAAGCGGTATTGTAAGTTTGTAAAATATTGTATAAAAGTTTGAACGCGAAATCTTATTATAATCAGTTTTTCATATAGAATTGTAGTAGTTGAATTGTATATTAGCTACTAAGTATGAACTTAACGGGTAGGTACTACCCGAATTTAAACTTATAAAACGCTAATATGAAGAAAAAGCTTTTATAAATGAGTTCATATTATGCTACGAAATACTATTAACTACTCTTAATATTCTGTATGATTAACTTGTTCCATTTGACTATTTTGAAGGAAATGGCACCGACTACTCGACACACCGTGAATATGAATGAAGAGAAATTTCGTACTTTTCTAGCTTCAAACATAGCCGCAGTACAGGCTGCGCTACATACCAACAATAACCTTGGATCTAGCAGTACAGGAAATCGTGTAGGATGCACCTACAAAGAATTCACTGCCTGCAAACCTTTGGAATTTGATGGAACCGAAGGACCAATCGGATTGAAACGGTGAACCGAGAAGGTCGAATCGGTGTTTGCCATAAGCAAGTGTACTGAATAGGACAAAGTGAAGTACGCTACGCATACCTTCACAGGTTCTGCATTAACATGGTGGAATACCTATCTAGAGCAAGTGGGACAAGATGATGCGTACGCACTACCGTGGTCAGCATTCAAGCACTTGATGAACGAGAAGTACCGTCCCAGAACCGAGGTCAATAAGCTCAAGACAGAACTTACAGGGTTACGAACCCAAGGATTTGATATTACCACGTATGAAAGACGATTCACAGAATTGTGTCTATTGTGTCCGGGAGCGTTCGAAGATGAGGAAGAGAAGATCGACGCGTTTGTGAAAGGATTACCGGAAAGAATCCAAGAAGATATAAGTTCACACGAGCCCGCCTCTATACAACAGGCATGTAGAATGGCTCACAAACTAGTGAACCAGATTGAGGAAAGAATTAAAGAACAGACGGCTGAAGAGGCCAATGTGAAGCAAGTCAAAAGAAAGTGGGAGAAAAACGGTGATAAGAATCACCAATACAACAACAACAACAATTACAACAATAATCGCAACAATTATCCCAACAATCGTAACATCAATCGCAACTACAACAAACGGCCCAACAACAACAACAACAACAACAACAGCAACTACAACAATCATCCCAACAACAATAACAACCGCAACAACAACAACAATCAGAAGCAGCTATGCCAAAGGTGTGAAAAGTATCACTCGGGGTTCTACACTAAATTTTGCAACAAGTGTAAAAGAAATGGTCATAGCGCAGCGAAGTGTGAGGTCTACGGACCAGGGGTTAACAGAAGAAAGGAACAAATGGTGTCGGAACAATTAATGGCGGAGCAAGTAGTGTCGGAGCAAGTTATGCCAATGTAGTTTGTTATAAATGTGGAAAACCGGGCCACATTATTAGAAATTGCCCGAACCAGGAGAACACGAATGGACAAGGCCGCGAAAGAGTTTTCAATATTAATGCGGCAGAGGCACAGGAAGACCCGGAGCTTGTTACGGGTATGTTTCTTATTGACAATAAATATGCTTACGTTTTATTTGATTCGGGTGCGGATAGAAGCTATATGAGTAGAGATTTTTGTGCTAAATTTTTGTGCTAAATTAAGTTGTCCATTGACGCCGTTGGATAGTAAATTTTTACTCGAATTAGAAAACGGTAAATTAATTTTAGCAGATAATATATGCCAGAATCGAGAAATTAAACTGGGTAGCGAAATATTTAAGATTGATTTGATACCAGTAGAGTTAGGGAGTTTTGATGTAATAGTTGGCATGGACTGGCTGAAGAAAGTGAAAGCAGAGATCGTATGTTATAAAAATGCAATTCGCATTGTACGAGAAGAAGGAGAACCCTTAATGGTGTACGGAGAAAAGGGAAACATGAAGCTACATCTTATTAGTAATTTGAAGGCACAAAAACTAATAAGAAAAGGTTGCTATGCTGTTCTAGCACACGTCGAGAAAGTACAAACTGAAGAAAAGAGCATCAATGATGTTCCCGTTTCAAAAGAAATTCCCGATGTATTTTCGAAAGAATTACCGGGACTACCTCCACATCGATCTTTTGAATTTCAAATAGATCTTGTACCAGGAGCTGCACCAATAGCTCGTGCTCCTTATAGACTCGCACCCAGCGAGATGAAAGAACTGCAAAGCCAACTGCAAGAACTATTAGAAAGTGGTTTCATTCGACCAAGCACATCACCATGGGGAGCTCCTATTTTGTTTGTCAAGAAGAAGGATGGTACATTTAGGTTGTGTATTGACTACAGAGAGTTGAACAAACTTACCATCAAAAACCGTTATCCACTGCCGAGAATTGACGACTTATTTGATCAACTACAAGGCTCGTCGGTTTATTCGAAGATCGATTTACGTTCTGGATATCATCAAATGCGAGTAAAGGAGGATGATATTCTAAAAACTGCTTTTAGGACGCGTTATGGTCATTACGAGTTTATGGTTATGCCGTTTGGATTGACTAACGCACCAGCTGTGTTCATGGACCTTATGAACCGAGTGTGTGGGCCATATCTTGACAAGTTTGTCATTGTTTTCATCGATGACATACTTATTTACTCAAAGAATGATCAAGAGCACGAAGAACATTTGAGAAAAGTGCTAGAAGTATTTAGGAAAGAAAAACTTTACGCTAAGTTTTCAAAGTGTGCATTTTGGTTGGAAGAAGTTCAATTCCTCGGTCACATAGTGAACAAAGAAGGTATCCAGGTAGACCCGGCAAAGATCGAAACCGTTGAAAAGTGGGAAACCCCAAAAACTCCGAAGCATATACGTCAATTTTTAGGATTGACTGGTTACTACAGAAGATTCATCCAAGATTTCTCCAAAATAGCAAAACCCTTGACTGCATTAACGCATAAAGGGAAGAAATTTGAATGGAAGGATGAACAAGAGAAGGCGTTTCAATTATTGAAGAAAAAGCTAACTACGGCACCTATATTGTCATTGCCTGAAGGGAATGATGATTTTGTGATTTATTGTGACACATCAAAGCAAGGTCTCGGTTGTGTATTAATGCAACGGACGAAGGTGATTGCTTATGCGTCTAGACAATTGAAGATTCACGAGCAAAATTATACGACGCATGATTTGGAATTAGGCGCGGTTATTTTTGCATTAAAGACTTGGAGGCACTACTTATATGGGGTCAAAAGTATTATATATACCGACCACAAAAGTCTTCAACACATATTTAATCAGAAACAACTGAATATGAGGCAGCGTAGGTGGATTGAATTGTTGAATGATTATGACTTTGAGATTCGTTACCACCCGGGGAAGGCAAATGTGGTAGCCGACGCCTTGAGCAGAAAGGACAGAGAACCCATTCGAGTAAAATCTATGAATATAATGATTCACACTAACCTTACTACTCAAATAAAGGAGGCGCAACAAGGAGTTTTAAAAGAGGGAAATTTAAAGGATGAAATACCCAAAAGATCAGAGAAGCATCTTAATATTCGGGAAGACGGAACCCGGTATAGGGCTGAAAGAATTTGGGTACCAAAATTTGGAGATATGAGAGAAATGGTACTTAGAGAAGCTCATAAAACCAGATACTCAATACATCTTGGAACGGGGAAGATGTACAAGGATCTTAAGAAACATTTTTGGTGGCGAGGTATGAAAGCCGATATTGCTAAATATGTAGGAGAATGTTTGACGTGTTCTAAGGTCAAAGCTGAACATCAGAAACCATCAGGTCTACTACAACAACCTGAAATCCCGGAATGGAAATGGGAAAACATTACCATGGATTTCATTACTAAATTGCCAAGGACTGCAAGTGGTTATGATACTATTTGGGTAATAGTTGATCGTCTCACCAAGTCAGCACACTTCCTGCCAATGAGAGAAGATGACAAGATGGAGAAGTTAGCACGACTGTATTTAAAGGAAGTCATCTCTAGACATGGAATACCAATCTCTATTATCTCTGATAGGGATGACAGATTTATTTCAAGATTCTGGCAGACATTACAGCAAGCATTGGGAACTCGTCTAGACATTAGTACTGCCTATCATCCACAAACTGATGGGCAGAGCGAAAGGACGATACAAACGCTTGAAGACATGCTACGAGCTTGTGTTATTGATTTCGGAAACAGTTGGGATCGACATCTACCGTTAGCAGAATTTTCCTACAACAACAGCTACCATTCAAGCATTGAGATGGCGCCGTTTGAAGTACTTTATGGTAGAAAGTGCAGGTCTCCGATTTGTTGGAGTGAAGTGGGGGAAAGACAGATTATGGGTCCGGAGATAATACAAGAAACTACCGAGAAAATCATCCAAATTCAACAAAGATTGAAAACCGCCCAGAGTCGACAAAAGAGCTACGCGGACAGTAAAAGAAAAGATATAGAGTTTGAAATTGGAGAAATGGTCATGCTTAAGGTTTCACCTTGGAAAGGCGTTGTTCGATTTGGTAAACGGGGGAAACTAAATCCAAGGTACATTGGACCATTCAAGATTATAGATCGTGTCGGACCAGTAGCTTACCAACTGGAGCTACCTCAACAACTCGCGGCTGTACATAACACTTTTCACGTCTCAAATTTGAAGAAATGTTTTGCTAAAGAAGATCTCACTATTCCGTTGGACGAAATCCAAATCAATGAAAAACTTCAATTCATTGAAGAACCCGTCGAAATAATGGATCGTGAGGTTAAGAGACTTAAACAAAACAAGATACCGATTGTTAGGGTTCGATGGAATGCTCGTAGAGGACCCGAGTTCACATGGGAGCGTGAAGATCAGATGAAGAAGAAATACCCGCATTTATTTCCAGAAGATACGTCAACACCTCCAACTGCTTAAAATTTCAGGACGAAATTTATTTAACGGGTAGGTACTGTAGTGACCCGAACTTTTCCATGTTTATATATATTAAATGAAATTGTTATTTACATGATTAAGTGTTTCCAACATGTTAAGCAATCAAACTTGTTAAGACTTGATTAATTGAAATAGGTTTCATATAGACAATTGACCACCCAAGTTGACCGGTGATTCACGAACGTTAAAACTTGTAAAAACTATACGATGACATATATATGGTTATATATATAGTTAACATGATTTTATTATAAGTATGTATCTCATTAGGTATTTTAACAATGAGTTATATACATAAAAATGAGACTACTAATTTAAGAAACTCGAAAACGATATATATAACGATTATCGTTATAACAACGTCTGACTAGGTACATATGAATCATATTAAGATATTGATACACTTGGTTAATTATGTTAAATGATAAGTAAATAAATTATTAAGTGTATTAACAATGAAATACATATGTAAAAATAAGACTACTAACTTAATGATTTCGAAACGAGACATATATGTAACGATTATCGTTGTAACGACATTTAAATGTATATATATCATACTAAGATATATTATATATCATAATATCATTATAATATAACAATTTAACATCTCATTTGTTATAATAAACAATGGGTTAACAACATTCAACAAGATCGTTAACCTAAAGGTTTCAAAACAACATTTACATGTAACGACTAACGATGACTTAACGGCTCAGTTAAAATGTATATACATGTAGTGTTTTAATATGTATTCATACACTTTTGAAAGACTTCAAGACACTTATCAAAATACTTCTACTTAACAAAAATGCTTACAATTACATCCTCGTTCAGTTTCATCAACAATTCTACTCGTATGCACCCGTATTCGTACTCGTACAATACACAGCTTTTAGATGTATGTACTATTGGTATATACACTCCAATGATCAGCTCTTAGCAGCCCATGTTATTCACCTAACACATGTGGGAACCATCATTTGGCAACTAGCATGAAATATCTCATAAAATTACAAAAATATGAGTAATCATTCATGACTTATTTACATGAAAACAAAATTACATATCCTTTATATCTAATCCATACACCAACGACCAAAAACACCTACAAACACTTTAATTCTTCAATTTTCTTCATCTAATTGATCTCTCTCAAGTTCTATCTTCAAGTTCTAAGTGTTCTTCATAAATTCCAAAAGTTCTAGTTTCATAAAATCAAGAATACTTCCAAGATTGCAAGTTTACTTCCAAGTTTTCTAAATCCATTCCAAGTAATCATCTAAGATCAAGAAACCTTTGTTACTTACAGTAGGTTATATTTCTAATACAAGGTAATAATCATATTCAAACTTTAATTCAATTTCTATAACTATAACAATCTTATTTCGAGTGGAAATCTTACTTGAAATTGTTTTCGTGTCATGATTCTGCTTCAAGAACTTTCAAGCCATCCAAGGATCCTTTGAAGCTAGATCTATTTTTCTCATTTCCAGTAGGTTTATCCAAGGAACTTGAGGTAGTAATGATGTTCATAACATCATTCGATTCATACATATAAAGCTATCTTATTCGAAGGTTTAAACTTGTAATCACTAGAACATAGTTTAGTTAATTCTAAACTTGTTCGCAAATAAAAGTTAATCCTTCTAACTTGACTTTTAAAATCAACTAAACACATGTTCTATATCTATATTATATGCTAACTTCATGATTTAAAACCTGGAAACACGAAAAACACCGTAAAATCGGATTTACGCCGTCGTAGTAACACCGCGGGCTGTTTTGGGTTAGTTAATTAAAAACTATGATAAACTTTGATTTAAAAGTTGTTATTCTGGGAAAATGATATTTATTATGAACATGAAACTATATCCAAAAATTATGGTTAAACTCAAAGTGGAAGTATGTTTTCTAAAATGGTCATCTAGACGTCGTTGTTTCGACTGAAATGACTACCTTTACAAAAATGACTTGTAACTTATTTTTCCAACTATAAACCTATACTTTTTATGTTTAGATTCATAAAATAGAGTTCAATATGAAACCATATCAATTTTATTCACTCAAAACGGATTTAAAATGAAGAAGTTATGGGTAAAACAAGATTGGATAATTTTTCTCATTTTAGCTACGTGAAAATTGGTAACAAATCTATTCCAACCATAACTTAATCAACTTGTATTGTATATTATGTAATCTTGAGATACCATAGACACGTATACAATGTTTCGACCTATCATGTCGACACATCTATATATATTTCGGAACAACCATAGACACTCTATATGTGAATGTTGGAGTTAGCTATACAGGGTTGAGGTTGATTCCAAAATATATATAGTTTGAGTTGTGATCAATACTGAGATATGTATACACTGGGTCGTGGATTGATTCAAGATAATATTTATCGATTTATTTCTGTACATCTAACTGTGGACAACTAGTTGTAGGTTACTAACGAGGACAGCTGACTTAATAAACTTAAAATATCAAAATATATTAAAAGTGTTGTAAATATATTTTGAACATACTTTGATATATATGTATATATTGTTATAGGTTCGTGAATCAACCAGTAGCCAAGTCTTACTTCCCGACGAAGTAAAAATCTGTGAAAGTGAGTTATAGTCCCACTTTTAAAATCTAATATTTTTGGGATGAGAATACATGCAGGTTTTGTAAATGATTTACAAAATAGACACAAGTACGTGAAACTACATTCTATGGTTGAATTATTGAAATCGAATATGCCCCTTTTTATTAAGTCTGGTAATCTAAGAATTAGGGAACAGACACCCTAATTGACGCGAATCCTAAAGATAGATCTATTGGGCCTAACAAACCCCATCCAAAGTACCAGATGCTTTAGTACTTCGAAATTTATATCATATCCGAAGGGTGTCCCGGAATGATGGGGATATTCTTATATATGCATCTTGTTAATGTCGGTTACCAGGTGTTCACCATATGAATGATTTTTATCTCTATGTATGGGATGTGTATTGAAATATGAAATCTTGTGGTCTATTGTTACGATTTGATATATATAGGTTAAACCTATAACTCACCAACATTTTTGTTGACGTTTAAAGCATGTTTATTCTCAGGTGAATACTAAGAGCTTCCGTTGTTGCATACTAAAATAAGGACAAGATTTGGAGTCCATGTTTCTATGATATTGTGTAAAAACGGCATTCAAGAAACTGATTTCGATGTAACATATTTGTATTGTAAACCATTATGTAATGGTCGTGTGTAAACAGGATATTTTAGATTATCATTATTTGATAATCTACGTAAAGCTTTTTAAACCTTTATTTATGAAATAAAGGTTATGGTTTGTTTTAAAAATGAATGCAGTCTTTGAAAAACGTCTCATATAGAGGTCAAAACCTCGCAACAAAATCAATTAATATGGAACGTTTTTAATCAATAAGAACGAGACATTTCACCATTCTACATGCCTGTTGTATGGAGGCGGGCTCGTGTGAACTTATATCTTCTTGGATTCTTTCCAGTAATCCTTTCACAAACGCGTCGATCTTCTCTTCCTCATCTTCGAACGCTCCCGGACACAATAGGCACAATTCTGTGAATCGTCTTTCATACGTGGTAATATCAAATCCTTGGGTTTGTAACCCTCTAAGTTCTGTCTTGAGCTTATTGACCTCAGTTCTGGGACGGTACTTCTCGTTCATCAAGTGCTTGAATGCTGACCACGGTAGTGCGTAAGCATCATCTTGCCCCACTTGCTCTAGATAGGTATTCCACCATGTTAATGCAGAACCTGTGAAGGTATGCGTAGCGTACTTCACTTTGTCCTCTTCAGTACACTTACTTATGGCAAACACCGATTCGACCTTCTCGGTCCACCGTTTCAATCCGATCGGTCCTTCGGTTCCATCAAATTCCAAAGGTTTGCAGGCAGTGAATTCTTTGTAGGTGCATCCTACACGATTTCCTGTACTGCTAGATCCAAGGTTATTGTTGGTATGTAGCGCAGCCTGTACTGCGGCTATGTTTGAAGCTAGAAAAGTACAGAATTCCTCTTTATTCATATTCACGGTGTGTCGAGTAGTCGGTGCCATTTCCTTCAAAATAGTCAAATGGAACAAGTTAATCATACAGAATATTAAGAGTAGTTAATAGTATTTCGTAGCATAATATGAACTCATTTATAAAAGCTTTCTCTTCATATTAGCGTTTTATAAGTTTAAATTCGGGTAGTACCTACCCGTTAAGTTCATACTTAGTAGCTAATATACAATTCAACTACTACAATTCTATATGAAAAACTGATTATAATAATATTTCGCGTTCAAACTTTTACACAATATTTTACAAACTTACAATATCGCTTATTTTACATAAAGCATGAAATATAGCACACAATAACTTTGATACAAGATAGTTGTGAAGATAATTCTAGCTAGTACACAAGTCGTTCAGCAAAGGCAATAAAGACACGTAATTCATACGTCCAGAAACAAGTCATGCATTCTGGTTTTACTAGGACTACTTCCCATCCTTGGTCTTGTGGAACATAACCGTTATGGCCGTTGATAAGACAGCGTGTTGTAACATCATCAAAGGGACGAGGGTTACGTAATGTCCAACAGTCCCGTAACAATCTAAAAACCTTGTTTCTCACCCCAACTACTGAGTCCGTTACTTGTGGAAATGTTTTGTTTAATAGTTGTAGCCCGATGTTCTTGTTCTCACTTTGGTGAGAAGCGAACATTACTAACCCGTAAGCATAACATGCTTCTTTATGTTGCATGTTAGCCGCTTTTTATAAATCATGAAGTCCTATGTTCGGATACATTGAGTCAAAATAATTTCTTAACCCGTTGCGTAAAATAGCACTTGGGTTCCCCGCAATATATGCGTCAAAGTAATCACATCGTAACTTATGGGTTTCCCAATGTGATATCCCCCATCTTTCAAACGAAAGTCTCTTATAAACCAAGGCATTTTTGGAACGTTCTTCGAATATCTTACAAACTGATTTTGCCGTAAATAGTTGTGCCGAAGAATTCTGACCGACTCTAGACAAGATTTCATCAATCATGTCTCCGGGTAGGTCTCTTAAAATATTGGGTTGTCTATCCATTTTGTGTTTTTATACTGTAAAATAGACAAGGGTTAGATTCATAAAAAAAAATACTTATTAATACAAGCAATTTTTACATATATCATAAAGCATAAGCACACTATATTACATATATTACACCACACGAATACAACTATCTTATTCCGACTCGCTCGTTTCTTCTTCATCGGTTTTGGTTCGTTTTGCCAAGTTTCTAGGGATATATGATGTTCCCCTAATACGAGCTGTCGTTTTCCACATTGGTTTAGAAAAACCTGGTGGTTTAGAGGTTCCCGGGTCATTGTTACAACTTAAGGACTTCGGGGGTTGACGATACATATAAAGTTCATAGGGGTTGGAATTAGATTTCTCTAATTTTATGCCCTTTCCCTTATTATTTTCTTTTTTCTTTTTAAATTCAGTTGGGGTAATTTCTATAACATCATCGGAATTCTCGTCGGAATCCGATTCATCGGAGAATTGGTAATCCTCCCAATATTTTGCTTCCTTGGCGGAAACACCATTGACCATAATTAACCTTGGTCGGTTGGTTGAGGATTTTCTTTTACTTAACCTGTTTATTATTTCCCCCACTGGTTCTATTTATTCTTCCGGTTCCGATTCTTCTTCCGGTTCCGATTCTTCTTCCGGTTCCGACTCTTCTTCCAGTTCCTCTTCGGGAACTTGTGAATCAGTCCACGAATCATTCCACTTTACATTTGACTCTTCATTATTATTAGGTGAGTCAATGGTACTTGTTCTAGAGGTATACATCTATCACATAATATCAAACATGTTAAGAGATTAATATATCACATAATATATACATGTTAATAATATATAGTTTCCAACAAAAATGTTAAGCAATCATTTTTAAAGAAAACACGGTCGAAGTCCAGACTCACTAATGCATCCTAACAAACTCGATAAGACACACTAATGCAAATTTTTTAGTTTTCTAAGACCAACGCTCGGATACCAACTGAAATGTCCCGTTCTTATTGATTAAAAACGTTCCATATTAATTGATTTCGTTGCGAGGTTTTGACCTCTATATGAGACGTTTTTCAAAGACTGCATTCATTTTAAAACAAACCATAACCTTTATTTCATAAATAAAGGTTTAAAAAGCTTTACGTAGATTATCAAATAATGATAATCTAAAATATCCTGTTTACACACGACCATTACATAATGGTTTACAATACAAATATGTTACATCAAAATCAGTTTCTTGAATGCAGTTTTTACACAATATCATACAAACATGGACTCCAAATTTTGTCCTTATTTTAGTATGCAACAGCGGAAGCTCTTAGTATTCACCTGAGAATAAACATGCTTTAAACGTCAACAAAAATGTTGGTGAGTTATAGGTTTAACCTATATATATCAAATCGTAACAATAGACCACAAGATTTCATATTTCAATACACATCCCATACATAGAGATAAAAATCATTCATATGGTGAACACCTGGTAACCGACATTAACAAGATGCATATATAAGAATATCCCCATCATTCCGGGACACCCTTCGGATATGATATAAATTTCGAAGTACTAAAGCATCCGGTACTTTGGATGGGGTTTGTTAGGCCCAATAGATCTATCTTTAGGATTCACGTCAATTAGGGTGTCTATTCCCTAATTCTTAGATTACCAGACTTAATAAAAAGGGGCATATTCGATTTTGATAATTCAACCATAGAATGTAGTTTCACGTACTTGTGTCTATTTTGTAAATCATTTATAAAACCTGCATGTATTCTCATCCCAAAAATATTAGATTTTAAAAGTGGGACTATAACTCACTTTTACAGATTTTTACTTCGTCAGGAAGTAAGACTTGGCCACTGGTTGATTCACGAACCTATAATAATATATACATATATATCAAAGTATGTTCAAAATATATTTACAATACTTTTAATACATGTTGATGTTTTAAGTTTATTAAGTCAGCTGTCCTCGTTAGTAACCTACAACTAGTTGTCCACAGTTAGATGTACAGAAACAAATCGATAAATATTATCTTGAATCAATCCACGACCCAGTGTATACGTATCTCAGTATTGATCACAACTCAAACTATATATATTTTGGAATCAACCTCAACCCTGTATAGCTAACTCCAACATTCACATATAGAGTGTCTATGGTTGTTCCGAAATATATATAGATGTGTCGACATGATAGGTTGAAACATTGTATACGTGTCTATGGTATCTTAATATTACATAATATACAATACAAGTTGATTAAGTTATGGTTGGAATAGATTTGTTACCAATTTTCACGTAGCTAAAATGAGTAGTTTTTACCAATTTTGTTTTGCTCGCCATTTCTTCGTTTCTAATCCGTTTTGAGTGATTTAAGCGGACACGGTTTCGTATTGAACTTGACTTTATGAAACTAAACAGAAAAGGTATAGGTTTATAGTCGGAAATACAACTTACAAGTCATTTTTGAAAGAGGTAGTCATTCCCGTCGAAAGAACGACATCTTGATGACTGTTTTGAAAAACATACTTTCACTTTGAGTTTAACCATGATTTTTGGATATGGTTTCATGTTCATAAGAAAAATAATTTTCCCAGAAGTATAGCTTTTAAATCAAAGTTTTTCATAGTTTTTAATTATCCAAACCAAAACAGCCCCCGGTTGTAACTACGACGGCGTAAATCCGGTTTTATGGTGTTTATCGTGTTTCCGGGTTTTAAATCATTAAGTTAGCATATCATATAGATATAGATCATGTGTATAGTTGATTTTAAAAGTGTAGTTAGAAGGATTAACTTTATTTACGAACAAGTTTAGAATTAACTAAACTATGTTCTAGTGATTACAAGTTTATAACGTTGAATAAAACAGCTTTTTATGTATGAATCGAATGATGTTATGAACATCATTACTACCTCAAGTTCCTTGGATAAACCTACTGGAAATGAGAAAATGGATCTAGCTTCAAAGGATCCTTGGATGGCTTGAAAGTTCTTGAAGCAGAATCATGACACGAAAACAATTTCAAGTAAGATTTCCACTCGAAATAAGATTGTTATAGTTATAGAAATTGAATTAAAGTTTGAATATGATTATTACCTTGTATTAGAAAGATAACCTACTGTAAGTAACAAAGGTTTCTTGATCTTGGATGATTACTTGGAATGGATTTAGAAAACTTGGAAGTAAACTTGCAATCTTGGAAGTATTCTTAATTTTATGAAACTAGAACTTTTGAAATTTATGAAGAACACTTAGAACTTGAAGATAGAACTTGAGAGAGATCAATTAGATGAATAAAATTGAAGAATAAAAGTGTTTGTAGGTGTTTTTGGTCGATGGTGTATGGATTAGATATAAAGGATATGTAATTTTGTTTTCATGTAAATAAGTCATGAATGATTACTCATATTTTTGTAATTTTATGAGATATTTCATGCTAGTTGCCAAATGATGGTTCTCACATGTGTTAGGTGACTCACATGGGCTGCTAAGAGCTGATCATTGGAGTGTATATACCAATAGTACATACATCTAAAAGCTGTGTATTGTACGAGTACGAATACGGGTGCATACGAGTAGAATTGTTAATGAAACTGAACGAGGATGTAATTGTAAACATTTTTTCTAAGTAGAAGTATTTTGATAAATGTCTTGAAGTCTTTCAAAAGTGTATGAATACATATTAAAACACTACATGTATATACATTTTAACTGAGTCGTTAAGTCATCGTTAGTCGTTACATGTAAGTGTTGTTTTGAAACCTTTAGGTTAACGATCTTGTTAAGTGTTGTTAACCCAATGTTTATAATATCAAATGAGATTTTAAATTATTATATTATCATGATATTATGATGTATAAATATCTCTTAATATGATATATATACATTAAATGTGGTTACAACGATAATCGTTACATATATGTCTCGTTTCAAAATCACTAAGTTAGTAGTCTTGTTTTTACATATGTAGTTCATTGTTAATATACTTAATGATATGTTTACTTATCATAATATCATGTTAACTATATATATATCCATATATATGTCATCATATAGTTTTTACAAGTTTTAACGTTCGTGAATCACCGGTCAACTTGGGTGGTCAATTGTCTATATGAAACCTATTTCAATTAATCAAGTCTTAACAAGTTTTATTGCTTAACATGTTGGAAACACTTAATCATGTAAATAACAATTTCATTTAATATATATATAAACATGGAAAAGTTCGGGTCACTACACCGGTGGCATGGCTTTCCTTGCTCATGTTGTTGATGCTCGTAATGAGCCACCACCCATTCGTGAAATTCCGGTGGTGAGTGAGTTTGATGATGTTTTTCCGGATGAGTTACCGGGTGTTCCGGCGGAAAGACAAGTCGAATTTCGCATTGAGTTGGTTCCGGGAGCTACTCCCATTGCTAAAACTCCTTATCGTTTAGCACCGACGGAAATGCAAGAATTGTTGAATCAAATTCAAGAGTTACTTGAGAAGGGTTTTATTTGACCGAGTGCTTCGCCTTGGGGCGCTCCGGTCTTGTTCGTGAAGAAGAAAGATGGTAGTATGCGTATGTGCATTGATTATCGGGAGTTGAATAAAGTGACGATCAAGAATCGTTATCCATTGCCTAGGATTGACGATTTGTTTGATCAACTCCAAGGTGCGACATATTTCTCTAAAATTGACCTACGGTCCGGCTATCATCAAATGCGGGTCCGTGAGGAAGATATTGAGAAAACGGCCTTTCGAACGCGTTACGGGCATTTTGAGTTTGTGGTGATGCCTTTTGGTCTTACGAATGCGCCGGTGGCATTCATGGATCTTATGAACCGAGTGTGCCAACCTATGTTGGACAAGTCGGTAATTGTGTTCATCGACGACATACTTGTCTATTCGAGGAGTATGAAGGAACATGAACATCATTTGCGTAGTATGTTGAAGACTTTGAGAAAAGAGAAGTTATATGCTAAGTACTCAAAATGTGAATTTTGGCTAAGGGAGGTTCAATTCCTTGGCCATATTGTGAACAAGGATGGTATTTAAGTAGATCCAGGGAAGATAGAAACGGTGAAGAGTTGGGGACAACCGACTACGCCTACGGAAATCCGATGTTTTCTCGGATTGGCCGGTTACTATCGTCGGTTTATCCAAGACTTTTCCAAGATTGCTTCGCCATTAACTAAGTTGACAAGGAAGAATACGAGATTCAATTGTGATAACGAACAAGAAATCGCTTTTCAATTGTTGAAAGAGAAATTGTGTAAAACTCCGATCTTAGTATTGCTGGAAGGTGTAGATGATATGACGGTCTATTGTGATGCTTCTTTGAATGGGCTCGGGTGTGTTCTAATGCAACGAGGTAAAGTCATCGCTTACGCCTCTCGTCAATTAAAAGAAAATGAAAAGAGATACCCGACTCATGATCTCGAATTAGCGGCGGTGGTCCATGCTTTGAAAATTTGGCGTCATTACTTGTATGGTGTCAAGTGTACGATTTATTCGGATCACAAGAGTTTGAAACATCTTTTTGATCAACGGGATTTGAATTATCGTCAACGTAGATGGATGGATGTGGTGAAGGATTATGATTGTGAGATACTTTATCATCCGAGCAAGGCGAATGTGGTCGCGGATGCGTTAAGCCGAAAGAGTCACCACCCTGCGTTACGATTGGGATTGTTACGTATGATTATTACTAACGATTTTCTTGAAAAACTTGGTGTGATTCAAATAGAGGCTTACGTTCACAACAAGCATGCGGAACGAATTGTGGGGCAATCAGAATTCATTACGATGGGTTCGCGTGGTTTATTGTCTTTTCAAGAAAGAGTGTGGGTGCCTAAGATGGGTGATTTTCGAAAAGTGCTTCTTGATGAGGCGCACAAGTCTAAGTATTCCATACATCCGGGTGCGACGAAGATGTACCATGATTTGAAGAAAGATTATTGGTGGCCGGACATGAAACGCGACATTGTTAAGTATGTTGAGCAATGCGTCACGTGTTTGCAAGTTAAAGCCGAACACCAAAATCCGTATGGTAAGTTACAACCGCTAGAAATTCCGATGTGGAAGTGGGAGCATATTACCATGGATTTTATTACTAAGTTGCCGAAAACGGCAAGAACCCAATTTGACACTATTTGGGTGATTGTCAATAGATTGACGAAGAGTGCGTTGTTTCTTCCTATTAAAGAAGCAATTTCGTCGGAGGCACTCGCGAAGATGTTCATTAAAGAGGTGATATCGAGACATGGCGTTCCCGCGTCTATTGTTTCGGATCGGGACACGCGTTTTACTTCTCGATTTTGGAAGAAACTTCATGAAGATATGGGTACGAGGGTAAATATGAGTACGGCGTACCATCCTCAAACGGACGGTCAAACTAAACGTACGAATCAAACATTGGAGGATATGTTACGTGCGTGTATCATTGACTTCAGTGGTAGTTGGGATGAACATTTACCTTTGGTGGAATTCTCGTACAATAATAGTTTTCACTCTAGTATTGGAATGCTACCGTATGAGATGTTGTATGGTAGAAGGTGTCGAACCCCGATTTGTTGGGGTGAAGTGGGACAAAGGGAGGTCGGGAGCTCCGACTTAGTATTGGAGACAAATGATAAAATCGATATGATTCGGGAACTTTTGAAAAAGGCGCAATATAGGCAAAAATCTTACGCCGATAAGCGTAGACGTTTGATCGAATTCCAAGAAGGTGATATGGTGATGCTCAAGGTTTCGCCATGGAAGGGTATTATTCGGTTTCAAAAACGAAGAAAGTTAGCTCCTCTGTTTATTGGGCCGTTTAAGGTTTTAGCTCGTGTTGGTGAAGTCGCGTATCGTTTCATGTTTCCTGATAGTGCTCCAAATGAACATATATTTAGTAGCAATATCCTCCCAATATGTAAATTATTTAGTTATAATTGTCCTATTTTAAGTTGTAATCGTTTATATTAAATAAGTGCGAAGACAAAAGGCGAAAACGACGATTTGAAGACGCAAATGACCAAAAAGATCAAATGTACAAGATACAATCCAAGTGGTTCAATTTATTGATGAGAAACGTCTAAAAATGACAAAAGTACAAGTTGCGGAGCGCAAAGTACAAGATATTAAATTATACGAAAGGACGTTCAAAAATCCGAAACCGGGACCTGAGCCAACTATCAACGCCCGACGCAACGGACCAAAAATTACAAGTCTATTATGCACAAGAATATAATATAATATTTAAATAATTATATAAATTATTTATATATTTTATATTATATTAAAAAGTGTCGGCAGACTAAAAATAAATGAATGTGAGCTGGTGCCAGACACCATGCGATCGCATGGCCAGAAGGCACATATCCCATGCGATCGCATGGCCCGAAAAAGTTGATCAGGTCCTATAAATAGCCAGCTTATTCGACGAGTTTTAAACATAATAATAATAATACTCCTCTAATAATATATATATATATATATATATATATATATATATATATATATATATATATATATATATATATATATATATATATATATATATATATATATATATATATATATATATATATATATATATATATATATATATATATATATATATATATATATATATATATATATATATTATAGTATAGGGTAGTTTTATATTAGTTAGTTTGGGTTATGTAACGGTTATTTACGGGTTTTTAAGCCGGAACTCTGTCCGTGTAACACTACGCGTTAAATAATTAATGTAAGTTATGTTCTCCCTTTTTAAATTAATGTCTCGTAACTAAGTTGTTATTATGCTTATTTGAACCGAAGTAATCATGATGTTGGGCTAAAAATATCTAAAATTGGGTAATTGGGCTTTGTACCATAATTGGGGTTTGGACAAAAGAACGACACTTGTGGAAATTAGACTATGGGCTATTAATGGGCTTTATATTTGTTTAACTAAATGATAGTTTGTTAATTTTAATATAAAGATTTACAATTGGACGTCCCTATAAATAACCATATACACTCGATCGGACACGATGGACGGGATATTTATATGTACGAATAGTCGTTCATTTAACCGGACACGGGAATGGATTAATAGTCTATGGAATTATTAAAACAGGGGTGAAATTATGTACAAGGACACTTGGCATAATTGTTAACAAAGTATTAAACCTTGGATTACACGCAGTCGATATCCTGGTGTAATTATTAAACAAAGTATTAAAACCTTGTTACAGTTTAAGTCCCCAATTAGTTGGAATATTTGACTTCGGATATAAGGATAATTTGACGAGGACACTCGCACTTTATATTTATGACAGACGGACTGTTATGGACAAAAACCAGACGGGCATATTAAATAATCCAGGACAAAGAACAATTAACCCATGGGAATAAACTAAAAATCAACACGTCAAACATCATGATTACGGAAGTTTAAATAAGCATAATATATTTTATTTCATATTTCCTCGTACTTTTATTTATTGTCATTTTAATTATTGTTATTTATTTTATATTGTTAGTTAAATATCGTCATTTACTTTACGCTTCGCTTAAAATATAAAATCGACAAACCGGTCATTAAACGGTAAAACCCCCTTTTATATATTATTAATATAATATATTTTGTACGAATATAATTGTTTAAAATATAGTGTGAAATAAGCCAGCTCCCTGTGAAACGAACCGGACTTACTAAAAACTACACTACTCTACGATTAGGTACACTGCCTATAGTGTTGTAGCAAGGTTTAGGTATATCCCATTTGTAAATAAATAATTAAAACTTGTCATATTTTGTGTAAAATTGTATCGTATTTAATAGTATTTCCTTGTAAAATTTAATAGTATTTTATACCCTTAGCTTTAACATCAAGTTTTTGGCGCCGCTGCCGGGGAACCGGCGAAACGCTATATTTTTAAAATATATTTGTATAAATATATTTGTATATTATTTTTTAGAAAAATAATATAAAAAAAAAAAAAAACTGGAACCCAGGCCCATGCGATCGCATGAGCCGGGTGTTGTAAAACCATGCGATCGCATGGCCTGACCTGACACGCCCTACTGAACCTGCCTACAGCATTAATTACGGATTATTATTAATTATTATTAATATTAAACCCTAATTAGGGTTAGTTATTATATTAATTAATTTTAGATATTAATTAATTTGTATATTTAGTTTATTTAGTTTTAATAAATTATAAAGCTAATACTTTTATAAAATAAATAATATAAAAATAATATTTTTATAAAAATTGTACTTTTTACAACTTTAAGTTTATTTTTATATTTTGTATCTTTTTATTTGTTTTAGTGTAATATTTGTATTTTTTTTGCTCGTATTTAGTTTTAATATAGTTTTTACCATAGTTATTTTTATTTCTAGATTTTTAGGCTTTGCCGTAAAATCCCTGAAGTGCTTTTTCTTTAGACTAAGACTTAGGTGCTTTAGAATTTTGCGACGCTGTTTATAAATTTTAGTACCTTTTTAAATTATTGCCATTTTGGGATATAATATTCCTTTTAAGCTTTAATATTTTTGACGCAACTTTTAATTCTTAGTTTTTAGTTCCTTTTAAGTTTCGACGCGTTACTTTCTTATTTTTGTTTTCCGCCATTTATTTTTCGACGTTTTCCGACGCACTTCTTTTTCTTTCTTATTTCTCGACGATCTAGTTTTTAGGACATAGAATTTTCTATTTCTTCTCTAAAATTTCAAAAACGGAAAATTATTTTAAGCGGTTAAATTGATAGACATCCAAATTTTCTGCTTCGTAGTAATAGTTGGATTTGTTAGTGGCTGAGTTGTGAGCTTCCGATTTAAAGGGTTCTGGCTCCCTGCTGCATCTATTGGCTATTCGAAACGTGGGCAAAAGCAGAAAAGTTTATTAATTTGATAACTTATATAATTTTTATTTTTATAACTAATAGGATAATTAAGTAAATGCACCACATTGTAGCTAAAATTTGGTAATAAGCGCATTATGGAAAATCTCGAGAATATTTTGAAAACTCTTTATGACATCCGAAATCAATTTAATCAATACTCTCAAACGGATGTTGATGACAATTCGTTCGGTCAATCTTGGATCACGAATGACGAAACAATAACTGGTTGTGAAATCTATGGAGATTATCACTCAACATGGGAATGTTATTATTACGTTCCTATGGAAAATTATGAACCCATGGAACCTGAAGAGAACGATTATGAAGAATACAATTCAAATTGGGATTATTCCCAAGAATATTTCCAAACTCCACAACCAGAAGATGAGGAAAAGTATGTTTCTGAAAATTCTTTAGATTATATAAAAATCAAACTCGAAGAACTTGATGCTCAAAATGAACAAATGAGAGAGTTTGTAAATAGACAAGCTGAAACTCTATCAGATTACGCACCTGTTGATCTAAGGAGTCATGTACAAGAAAATCTCATATCATCGAATTTTGATGAATTCGAGAGCTCCGAAATCACCAATTATCCCGATGATACTTTTTATTCAGTTTTACCAATTTCACAACATATCGACACATTAGCCTCTACAGACAAAATCATCGATCCATCAATGAATGAAGAAGAAGTAAGGGTGACAAATTGGTACTCTTGGGAAAACGATAACGTTGAAAATTTTACCCCCGAGACCAAAATGGTGAGACCAATAAGTACCATTAATGAAGAAGAATTTGCTTCGATCCCGAAATTTACCATTCCACAACCTTCCAACCCAATATTCTCAATAGACGAGTCATCTACCAAAGATGAACTACAAGCTGTAATAGATATTGACACCTCGAATTTCACCCAATTGGGTAATAGAGGTGAAAACCTTGATCCCGAGAATGAACGAAAGGAAATGTTAGGAATTGTCCACCCTATAGAAATATGTATGTCGGTGTATATCGATCCATTTGACCAAGAACCAGAAAAGAGACGTATCCATTTACTAAAAGCTACACTTAAAAAAGAATTAAGTAGTGACGATCGGGTGGTTCTAAACTTTAAACCCATTGATATATTATACACCACCCGAGATGTAAATAACTGGCTCATTATTCTAATTCGTGGAACTTATTCTACCGACTTCACATATCGTCAGCTAAGTGTGGGGAAGTCTAACCCCACTTAACGTTAAATTAGGGGTTCGGGTTAGTGCATAACTCGTTAATAAACATGCATAATAAGTAAGGGTAAAAGACGCATTTTCAAATATTAACAAACAGCTCAGAAAATCAGCCGTTTTTGAAGAAAAAAAACATGTGTGATAAAACAAGAAGGGATGAACAATGAGGCACGCCATCTATCATTCGACGAGCTTTGTAATTACAAACTGGGTATTTTCAATCACTTTTCTACACTAATCACCCTCATGAATTTATAATTAGAGTCTGATTTCATGCAAATGAGGGCATTGCATGATCTCAAGTATGGGGAAGAATTATAAATTCTCTCGGGTTTATACTTTGTTTATTTTCTAAATTTTGTGAAAATTTTAAAAAAAATTCAACTAAATGAATTCAAAATCATGTTTATACATATTTATGAACGATGAAAACTAGGTGTTAATACCGAAATTATTGTTACCTCGGAAAGGACATAAAATGAGAAACAACTAAAACGCTGGAATTTATTTATTAAGATATAAAAAGACGCATGAAAAAAGCCAAGTGTGGGGAGAATGTACCAAGTTATTCAATTAAAAACTATCTATCACATGTTTCTGTAAAGTTATTGTAGGTGCTTTTGTTTTGGACTAAATTGACTGTTTTACCCGTAATATTATAATAAAGATAAAAGAAAAGATGGATCTACACGATGAATCAATTCCATCATTAAATGGAAGTAAAGTCTTCCGAAAAAGACACGTGCTTCTTGATTTAGTCAAGAAGTTGTCGTCCAGACCAGCTGTAGGTTGACGAAAAATCTAGAAAAGTCATCTCTAAAATCAGCAGGAAATCCACGGACCTTAGCATCAAACAGGGTCGCCAAGTGGTCAGACTTATCCTAACCATGAGAGGATCTGTCTCGTAAAATGGGGAGGGCGCCGTGCAAATTAACTTGATAAGACTAATGAATCAGATCCCCAGAAAGGATAATCTCCTTAAAGATTAAAAATCAGCTTTTAAGACTGATATTACTCAATCCTAGAGATTGACCTTAAAGATTGAGAATTACAAACTCATGGAATTCGATGATATCTAAACTCGAGCGTGAACGAGAAAATATTTTGATCAAAATTACAAACTGATTTGTTTTCTGAAAACCCATTTTTAATGCGTTCATTACCATTGAACGTAAAATCCTAGGAATTCACCTGGAATTCATTAGGTCACCTGAACCAAATCGGGTGTCAACCGTAAGAACGGTGGTTGCATAGCATGGTCAAAGACAGGACCTTATGCTAGACCGAAAAACTATAGGGTGAGCTTTACTATTGCTCCTACCAAGGATAGTAATTGCATCTGACACGTTATAGACCATAATTAAAAGCATGTCAGGGGACATTGCCTTAACAGTTGCTTGTTCAACGCTTTCCTTTATAACCGGATGGTAGTTTACCGAAAGGTAATATACGGAGCAAGTATACTGGACGTGTTGCTTTCCTAATACAAGGTTAGCAAGTGGGTGACACAAAACCATAAGTTTTGAGCTAAAATTTTCACATCTGAAACCCACCAAACCCACAAAAACATTTTGCATACACCGGTGAAGGGTTATTCCGGAAAACTTATCTAGGGTAAAAGCTAGAATGAATTTTCAAAAGATCAAATGTTTTCATAAAGATCCAATTTCCTTAAAGGATCTAAATTTTCAAAGTCATGTGGGACTGTAAACCACATCGTTACTATCATTGTTTATATCGCCGTATCAAAATCACTGATGTATAAAGTGTGAGAATAAAAAAAAAGTGATTCGAGTGAAGTGTGATTTAATTTCAAGTTCTGTATTGCTTGAGGACAAGCAACGTTCAAGTGTGGGGATATTTGATAGTGCTCTAAATGAACATATATTTAGTAGCAATATCCTCCCAATATGTAAATTATTTAGTTATAATTGTCCTATTTTAAGTTGTAATCGTTTATATTAAATAAGTGCGAAGACAAAAGGCGAAAACGATGATTTGAAGACGCAAATGACCAAAAAGATCAAATGTACAAGATACAATCCAAGTGGTTCAATTTATTGATGAGAAACGTCTAAAAATGACAAAAGTACAAGTTGCGGAGCGCAAAGTACAAGATATTAAATTATACGAAAGGACGTTCAAAAATCCGAAACCGGGACCTGAGCCAACTATCAACGCCCGACGCAACGGACCAAAAATTACAAGTCTATTATGCACAAGAATATAATATAATATTTAAATAATTATATAAATTATTTATATATTTTATATTATATTAAAAAGTGTCGGCAGACTAAAAAATAAATGAATGTGAGCTGGTGCCAGACACCATGCCATCGCATGGCCAGAAGGCACATATCCCATGCGATCGTATGGCCCGAAAAAGTTGATCAGGTCCTATAAATAGCCAGCTTATTCGACGAGTTTTAAACATAATAATAATAATACTCCTCTAATAATATATATATATATATATATATATATATATATATATATATATATATATATATATATATATATATATATATATATATATATATATATATATATTATAGTATAGGGTAGTTTTATATTAGTTAGTTTGGGTTATGTAACGGTTATTTACGGGTTTTTAAGCCGGAACTCTGTCCGTGTAACACTACGCGTTAAATAATTAATGTAAGTTATGTTCTCCCTTTTTAAATTAATGTCTCGTAACTAAGTTGTTATTATGCTTATTTGAACCGAAGTAATCATGATGTTGGGCTAAAAATATCTAAAATTGGGTAATTGGGCTTTGTACCATAATTGGGGTTTGGACAAAAGAACGACACTTGTGGAAATTAGACTATGGGCTATTAATGGGCTTTATATTTGTTTAACTAAATGATAGTTTGTTAATTTTAATATAAAGATTTACAATTGGACGTCCCTATAAATAACCATATACACTCGATCGGACACGATGGACGGGATATTTATATGTACGAATAGTCGTTCATTTAACCGGACACGGGAATGGATTAATAGTCTATGGAATTATTAAAACAGGGGTGAAATTATGTACAAGGACACTTGGCATAATTGTTAACAAAGTATTAAACCTTGGATTACACGCTGTCGATATCCTGGTGTAATTATTAAACAAAGTATTAAAACCTTGTTACAGTTTAAGTCCCCAATTAGTTGGAATATTTGACTTCGGATATAAGGATAATTTGACGAGGACACTCGCACTTTATATTTATGACTGATGGACTGTTATGGACAAAAACCAGACGGGCATATTAAATAATCCAGGACAAAGAACAATTAACCCATGGGAATAAACTAAAAATCAACACGTCAAACATCATGATTACGGAAGTTTAAATAAGCATAATATATTTTATTTCATATTTCCTCGTACTTTTATTTATTGTCATTTTAATTATTGTTATTTATTTTATATTGTTAGTTAAATATCGTCATTTACTTTACGCTTCGCTTAAAATATAAAATCGACAAACCGGTCATTAAACGGTAAAACCCCCTTTTATATATTATTAATATAATATATTTTGTACGAATATAATTGTTTAAAATATAGTGTGAAATAAGCCAGCTCCCTGTGGAACGAACCGGACTTACTAAAAACTACACTACTCTACGATTAGGTACACTGCCTATAGTGTTGTAGCAAGGTTTAGGTATATCCCATTTGTAAATAAATAATTAAAACTTGTCATATTTTGTGTAAAATTGTATCGTATTTAATAGTATTTCCTTGTAAAATTTAATAGTATTTTATACCCCTTAGCTTTAACATCATTTCCCACCTCCGTAAGTGTCTTGCGGATGATTCTCCATGGATGCCTTTAGACGAAATTGAGCTAAACAACAAGTTAGAATATGTTGAAGAGCCGATTGCTATACTCGATGAAAAGGTAAAAATGTTGCGTAACAAAGAGGTGAGGACCTTTAAGGTCTAATGGCGTCGTAGTAAAGGTTCCGAGTTTACTTGGGAGCCCGAAGAATTCGTGTTGGTTTACCTTCCCTCGTGTCATGCGGCTTGGATCGCGAGGACGCGCTCCGATTTAAGTGGGGGAGAGTTGTAACACCCCGTTTTCCCGTGCGTGTTTAAAGGTACAACCTTAATTATTAGCACGCTTAAAACTTGTTCGTTAAGTGATTAAATGAGCTACAGTTTTAGTTGTCGTATAAGTGTATATGTGTATATATATATATATATTTGAATGCGTGCGTGTACGTGTTTATGTATGTATCACGATGGTGTTGAGTCGTGTGAGACTTAAGGGCGAAGCTTAGACGTGCATAGGAATAGTGAACGAGGTGTGCTAGTTGTATGAACCTTCGTTTTATGATTTGTTGTCAAAGTGACCAGGAACAGGCCAATGCCGCGCCGCGAGGAATGGGGCCGCGACGCGACAAACAAAGCAAATCCAGATCAGAACTTGAGTTAAGAAGGGTCATTTTTCCTTCTTTATGTCGCGCCGCGACAAAGGAGCCGCGCCGCGACACCTCTGCAATTCTGACTCCGAATTCTATTCAAATTAAATAGGGTTTAGGGGCAATTTGGTCTTTTTGCGTGTAAATCTGGTTGGAGCCTTTAATATCAACCCCTTATCTTATTTTTCTTATTTCTTTTCCATTTTCTTTCACATTTTCCTCTCAAATCCTAAAACCCACTTAGATTAAACTCAAGATTTGAAGGTGAAGTTTTGTGAATCAATCCTAGAAGCAAGAATTAAAGTTGCTCTCCTTGTTATTAGCTACAAGAGGATAGTTTTGGTAAGTCTCAACTCTAAGTTTTGAGTTTTAATTAGTTTAAGCTAGGGTTGGTTCATATGGAACTAGTGTGACCCATTTGAGGCTTAAATGGGTGGATTTTTGGGTTGGATTGTTGAAAGGAAACCCTAAATAACTATTATCTAGGGTTTGGTCTTGTGATTTGAGGTTGTAAGTGCTAAATGATGTTGTTAGTCATTAATGCACTTTTAAAAGGATGAAAGAGTTGTTATTGTGTAAGTTTGACTTGATTTGTGAGTCAAAGAGTCAAAAGAGCACTAGTTGACCTAATCGGGTGAAATGGTTATGAAATACACCAAGTTTATGTTAGTTGATGTTATTAAACCCTAATCACTAGCTTTTAGTAATTTATGACGAGGCATGGCCATTAATGGGCGGTTTTGGTGTAGTTGAGTCATTTAATGCAAACGGGTCAATAAATGCTCAAGGGTTAGTGGTTGGCATTTAATTCAACTAGATTGTATGTTAATAAATGCATAATGTAATAGGTACGTTACATTGAAGGGTTGCAAGCTCGGTTAGCTTTCACAAGGGACTTGAGGTGAGTGGAAAATCTATATATGTATGTATATGATTTACGTGCCGTATTAATGGTGTCACATAGCCGTTTTGTAACCATAGTTGTGAGACATAGCCGTTTTGTCCACGTTTTATATTTATGCACATAGCTGTGTTTGTGCATATAGTGGCGAGTAATAGCCGTGTTTTACTCCCACGTTATTATCCGTGTTATTGTGCACATAGCCGTGTTTGTGTACATGATTGTGAGTAATAGCCGTGTTTTACTCACATGTTGATCAAGTGATGCCATAGCCGTTTTTGGAAACACTTGGGGGTGATGCCATAGCCGTTTTTGGAACACCTCGGGGGTTAGTATACCATAGCCGTGTTTGGGAGCTAACGATTGTTATGAACATCGATGACTTGTTTCGCGAAGTCATTCCCTTGCGAAGAATTGGGTTAACCATGGGTTATAGTTGTTAACGTTAACATTTTAATTAATGCTATGATTACTATGCTATTAATGTTGCTAGTTGTACGATTTGATGATACTAGCTTGTTTATCGAGATGTTATGTGATTGTGTGCGTTATATGATATCGTGGATGCGTGTGGGTAAGTCTTATATGCATGTATATATTTATTCTACTCACTAAGCTTTGCTTACCCCTCTCGTTGTTTATCTTTTTAGATACAGGCGCGGACAAGGGCAAGGGGGTCGTTGGGCACTAGGTGTCCCTTGTTGTTGTTATGTTGGAGCTTTTGGAAGTTGGCCTAGTTTTGGGTAGTTTAGTCCCAAACCATGCTCGGAACGTCGTTTGGTTTATAAACTATCAGTTGTAATGGGTCAAACTTGTACTAAACTTTATTCGTGGCCCTCGTGCCTATTGTAAACAATTAATTGTTGTGCGTTTTAAATAGAACTCGTGAAATGGGTTACATATTTAATTGGCGTGTAATTGTGTTGTATAAAAAAAAAAATTTATCGTAAGGATTAAGGGTTGGGTTGTTACAAAGAGGGTTTAACTTGGTCGTGATCTTGGATCGATTTCAAGGTTTCTTCTCGGGCAGCGATGGGGGCGGGGTTATTATCGTTGCATCGGCATAGTCGAAACGGGAGATGTTCGCAACAGGTGGTTTATTCCCCCTCGGGTGATCCCAATCGCTGTTACAAAAAAATATATGGAGTTTTTTTTGCGAAATACTAAGACTTTTGGACAAAATATGGAGGCTTTTTGGGCAAAATAAGAAGACTTTTGGACAAAAAAAATCTACTAGGTCAAAATAAAAAAATCTAGAATTTTTGCACTGAAAATTTCGAATCCACTAAGGGCGGGTGCGCCCGCTCCGTCCTGACCAGGAAGCTATCAAAATATATCAAAATGTGTTTGTAGGTCATTGATATTTAAAATCGATTTTATAGGCCATTCAAATTTATATATCGATCAATGTACGCCATACCAGCATAAAAACTCATCCAAAAATATAAATGCACATGAATTTCTTAATTAACACTACATCTATTATTAAAGTTTTCTCTTAATATAAGAGCATTTGAATTCTTTTACATCTTTAGATGAATTTTTGTTGTTACATTTAATGTGTATGAAACAAAATATAAATTTAGGTAACTTACAAAAGTATTTTTCAAATATGAGTGACCTACATACACAAAATGATATATGTGAGTGGCCTTTTGATGTATAATCTCTTTTATTAAAACATTTATCAAGGAAAATATACATAAAAGATGAAGTCTTAGATACAAGAAAGCAACCAACAAGACCATCCGAGCTCCAATTACACATACAACAAGAAAACACGAGCTCAAAACACTAAATCGAATGACCAAACATACTATAAACATGTAATTGAGAACAAAGAGGACAATGAAAACAAAGAGGCTGCCAAATTGGAACTCGAAGAAAGATTAGAAACCATCTATATGCCAAAACAAGACGAAAGCATACCATCAAAATCAAAATCAAGTATCCTCCACGAAGTTGATAAATTACCTCAATTCGGCATCTTGAACCATTTTCTTCTTACAATATTTCATCAACTTAGTCAAACGTTTTGGAGGGTCTAAATAAATGATGAGAATAACCTCCACTTAACCATCAAGTTGTATTAATATTTAGCGACCAAACTATCCTTACAAACTTTTGATAAGGTCAGACATGTACAGAGCTTAAAAATGTTCACTGAGAGATAGATACAATATAAAATTAAGAAAATCTTTTTCGATAAACTGTCAATGAGAGCTTGAATATTTACATGGTTTTCTATACTTCTAGCAGCATGTCACTTCTAATTGTACATTATTTATGTTTTTTTTTTCATTAATGTTGGACACTTGTTTAGCTTGAAACGTATCTTTATGCTTAAGAGATGAAGAAAATATAAAATTTAATTGAAATTACAAATTTAACAAATTATATATTATATATATATGTATTGAATAGAAACTATATATATATATATATATATATATATATATATATATATATATATATATATATATATATATATATATATATATACTATTCCTAACATTATTATATTACCAATATCCACTTTTTTAAAATAACCCCTCAACTTTGATTCAAATACAAATCGGCTCCCGAAACTATGAATTCACTATTCCTAACATTATTATATTATCAAAATCCATTTTTTCAAAATAACCCCCCCCCCCCCCCACGTCGTGAGTTAAAATTTTCCAACAGTACCGTTGAACTCGAAATAATTTTACGAACACAACGCAACTAACTACTCACAAAACGAACGAATGCCTTTTAAAAAACGCTAAATGGTTTGGGTCACCTTTCATACACATTGTTTGTTTTCCCCCAAACACTTGGTTTTTCATTAGGGTCTGCTTTGGAGTTCCGCTGCGAAGCGCAGGTTCCTTAACTTGTTATTACCATTTAAGTCATATCTCCTTTATAAGAACTCGGATTGAACTCTTTAAAAGTTCGTAGGATCGTAGGTCAAATGGTTACAAGTTTCATTTTTATTGGAAGGGCAACAACACCTCCCTACTCCTGGATAGCTTCGTCATTGTTGTCAAAAAAGAGTTAAAAAAAAAGTTAAAATATAACTTGACTAAGTCGCGTATATTTGAGTAAATAATATTGTCATCCTGGTGTGTAAGACCCAAGTTTGAAAAGTATATAATGTATATATTTATATTGCTGGCGGCATCACTTTTCTGTTTTGAGCCGCGTAGCGGGCCCTGACAAAAATCCTTGCTTTTATTTAAATATAAAAGGGGCATTTTGGTATTTTCACATGTGGGACGACTTTAAGGCCCCAAGATCAATTTGGTGGGTGTCATTACTCCATTTTCAACCACCTTTTTCTTTCCACTTCAATTCTAGAGAGGAAGGAGGTTTTCAGTGTGAGAAAGCTTAAATCAAGGAAGAAGAAGCTCGTTTCGGGTTTGAACTCGAGTATTAAAGTTGTTCATCTAATCACTAGCTACGTTGTGATTGTGGTGGTAAGCCCTAATCTTAACTCCTTACTTTAATTAGTGCTAAGGGCTAGGGTTTGGGCTAGTGATGAACATGAAACCCATTTGTTGGTAATTTGGGGGATTTTGGGTGTGATTGGGTCATGAGAACCTAAGAATGATTAACCTAGGGTTTTAAATGTGATAATTGGTGTTTATGGGTCTTAAACGGTTAGTTTAATTACTAGCACACTTTGTGGTTAAGTGAATGGGTGTTATTTGGGTTGTGGGTGACCCAAGTGGGTGTGTTAACCTTGAAACGGGTCAAATTAACCTTGAGTGGCCTAAGTTGTCAAATTGTGTATGAAAATACACTAACCTTGTGTTAATAAGTGTATTAAGACCATAATTGGCTAGTGTTGGGGTTTTTGGCGTAATCTTGACCTAGTGTTAGGGTTAAGGGTGCAATTGGGTTGAAATTGCACTTTGGGTGAATATGATACTAGGACGGTGAGTGAGTTGGTTGACCAACTTGATTGTATGATTGATTACGTGTATAATGTAATAGGTTCGTTACATTGAAGGTCTCGAGCTTGGTTTATCATTTCACCGAAGGCATTAAGGTGAGTGGAATAATTATATGCGTATGTATATGATTTATTTATTTGTGGAGTATGAGTTTTAAGTTCGATGTTGACGATACCATATCCTCGTGTGAGTTACTTTTGATGAGGGTTTAAAGTTCGGTGTTGACGATACCTCATGTATGGAGTTAAAGTTCGATGTTGACGATGTCATACCACTATTGTAGTGATTTTAATGAGGGGTTAAAGTTCGATGTAGACGATACCTTATATGTGGGTTTTAAGTTCGATGTTGACGATACCACATTAAATGGGGCGGATGGGGTTTAAGTTCGACGTTGACGATACCATTCGCGGGGCTAGCCTTGAATACTAACGGATGTATTGAACATCGATGTTTTGTGGGTTGCTAGTTATTGTAGCAATTTATATTGTTCGTGATATATGCTTTTGTTGTGCTAGCTTGAGTGTTTGTGATTTAGCGATATACTTGTGATGGTATGCTAATTAAGTTGCTAGCGTGTATGGGATGATTGTGTAAGTGATTGCAAGTAAGTAGGTTATATATGTATGTGTATAATTATTGAATTCACTAAGCGTTTTGCTTACCCTCTCGTTGTTTACCTTTTTAGGCTCCGGCGTGGATAAAGGCAAGGGTATTCGTTTGGACTAGCGGGCTCCTTATTGATTATGCTAGAGAATAGCTTTTGAAGTTCGACCTAGGTTTGGGTAGTTTAATCCCAAACACCATGCTCGGGTTTTGTTTGGTATTTAAACTTGTCGGTCGAAACGTATATTTTGAAGTGTAAATGGGTGAACGATGCCCGGTGGTCAAATACTTGAACGGGAGTCTTAAAACTTGTAAACTTTGCTTACTTATGTGGCGTGAAGCCCTTTTGAATTGTTGATTGACGTATTTGCGGAAATCGGGACTTGTATAAATTTTGTTAAGTAAGAAACAGCACGCGAACTAAGCCGCGTCGCGGCCCTGAAGGGCGCGCCGCGGGTTAAAGGGTATTTTTGATGTCGAGGGTTATGATGGTTCAGACCATCTGAGTTTTCGTTAGGCCGCGCCGCGGCCATATTACCCGCGACGTGGGTTAAGCCTGTCAGGCATGGCCTGACCAAATTAAAAAAAAAATGTTTTGCGATGTTTAACGGGTTGAGTCGTTACATGGTGTAATTGAATAGTACGAACTAGTTGAATAGTCAAAACTGGTTTATAACTAGTACACTATTTTAGCATGTATAATTACTTAATTTTAGTTCCACTTAGAGTGTGTTTGAATAAAGTAGACTTATAGTTGGAGTTGGAGTTTTTTCTTTAAACTAGTAGTTGGAACTTATGTTTTATAAGTATTTGGTAAAGTAACTTGAATTTATGTATGTAAAATGATATATAAGAACAAAAAAATAAATGATGTATAATGATTTAAAGGGGTAATAATGTGATTTCAATTTTCATAAGCTCTTAGCTTAATTCACGGATCCCCTCCACCTCTTTTTTCATTACTAATCGAATATGCTTCACTATTTGACTAAAAATTGAGCGAAATGATCTTGTTTTGTTCCTCGGTAGAAAAGATATATCTTGAGCAATCGGAGAAGCACTTTGATAAACTGATTTTATCTTGACCGCGTATGTTTGATAGAGCAGCTTCTTAGAGCTTATGATAGGAGCTTGAGCTTATGATTTTAATAAGCTCAAAGTTATAAGGTTCGTTTCGTAGACATAAAAAATAGAGCTTATGAAAATTATAAGCTTTTAAAAAATAAGCTACTCTGTTAGCTTATTAAAAAAGTAGAACTTTTGAATTAGAAAATTAAAAATAAGTTATAGCTAGTTTATCAAACACTTATATAATAAGTTCCAGCTACAAGCTCTAAAAATAAACTACAGCTCCAGCTAGTTTCATCAAAACACACTCATAAACTACTTCAAGAAGCCTAATATTTCTGAGCCTATTTTTTCATAATACTAGAAGTTGGAGCTTATAAAAGAAAATACTCTGTATAAAAGTTTAAGCTCCTAGAAGCTTGTGTGTCAAACAAACCCTTATATTTTTCTTAACAGTATGCTGGTATTCTATTCATTTTTAAGACTGTTATGTATGTATATAATTATCACTTTTTATAATTATTATAAATAAGATAATAGTATCTAGTATTTGGTCTTCGTTCATGGATTGTTCATTTCTACCAAACGAATCTTTATTTACCTAGGCAATAATTTAAGTTGATAGTTTAATCGATCAATCATTATACAGAATATAGATACAAAGAGATCAATCATTATACTAGTTTATCAATCAATAAAATGAATAAATGAATAAATATAAAGTAGAAGATTTCAAATGAACAAATTTAAACTTGAATATTAATTTGAAGTTTGATAGGGAGTTTGTTGTAAATTGAGATGTAACTTGTGTCGCATATATATATATATATATATATATATATATATATATATATATATATATATATATATATATATATATATATATATATATTGTTAAAACCATACACTTTAATGTGAATTTAGATTTAGATGTTATACCACATTACAACATTATAATTATATTATATGTTCTGATTCATTGTATTTTGTAACAAAGGTGTTAATTTGAAAGAACACTTGCTATAGAGTAGCTAAAGCGAATAAGCGGTTTATTAAGTATTTAGTCACCGAACATAAAGTAGTATTTAACCAACTCATCAATTTTAAAGTTTGTAAGTTTAAATTATGAGGTAAGACTGTGTAAATATTTATAACTAGACAAAAATTCGGCCTGTGCGTTGCTGCAGGACCTTTCGGATTGCATACTCGTATTTAATGTTACATTATGTATTTACAGAATTAAAAACGCGTTACTGTGGGTGTGTTGTGTATGGAAGATAGCTCGAAATATTTACCATTTTTTAAAAACGTCCGTTTTTGGTATAGGAAGTTGCGTTGTGTTCGTAAAATTATTTTGAGTTGAACGGTGGCGGAGAAAAAAATTTTCTCGCGGCGAGCAGGAATATATGGCCCGTTAAAAATTTGGGTGGTGTTTGTTTTTATTTTTGTAATAAAAATAACAACTTTACATTTTATACCCCTGAGAATATGAGGAAACTGCAGTTTGAATCCTGATTAAGGGTTGAAAATTGAAAATTGAGAGGTGGGTGGGGGCTGTCGTTTGATCAACATGGGAAGTTAAAACTACACATTTTGGCTTATACCGATGAGAAAATAAAGAAAGTTGTAGTTTGAACCCTGATTGAGGGGTGAAAATTGAAAATTGAGAGGTGGGTGGGGGGTTGTCGTGGAGGTCAAAACTACACAATTTGGCTTATACCCCTGAGAAAATGAAGGAAGTGAAGTTTGAACTGTGATTGAGGGGTGAAATTTTGAAAATTGAGTGGGTGGGGTTGTCGTTTGATAAACATGAAGAGGTCGAAACTACACATTTTGGCTCTCCATTTAGTAGGTAAGAGTGGCTCTCCATTTAGTATGTAAGAGTAATACAGTATGAGTATGTATATTTATCTTTTAAAAACAATTCAATAGTAAATGTACTTTAAAATATTATAATATATATCTTACAGGGCCGGTCAAACTTTGGTCAAAGTTTTTGCATGCCCCGGGCGAAATGATTATAAAATGCCCCCAACAGTTACGCAAACATATAGGTTTAAACTATGGGTATTAATATTTTTTCCGTAATGATGCCCCTAACCGCGTGATGCCCCGGGCCGTTGCCCGCTTCGCCCATAGCCTTAGCCGGCCCTGATATCTTATATATATTATATTATTGTATATTCGGAGTATTTGTTATTTTAAAAGTAATAATTTAAAAAAAAAAATAGCCGCCTAAAATACTACTGTAAAAGTTTTGAGCAACAAGATTGAATACTGAGTTTATTGAAGAGCTTATGGTTTATCGGTATTAAAAAAATTCATCAACTTTAAAATTGTAAGTTCGAGTTCTGTGATGATAAAAAAAATGTGTGTGTTCACTATTAAAAAAATATTGAATACTGAATTTATATTTTACATACTTATAGAAAGTATCACATGCAAACACACCCAACCACCATGTCTCAATCACAAGTCTTGGTATGGATTTGGGCCTACAACACATTATTGATGCTTTCCTTCTCAACTGAATCGAAATTACTCAAATTAAGTCTATGGAATTTGGATTTACGTTTGTATTATTCAAGGATTGATTAATTACGTGTGTAACTTATGTGTCTTCAGGATTAGACTAAAGTATTTGTATTTTAACACAGCTTAAGACCTGTATGGTTGGTTATTGTTATTTGCACATTAATGGTGTATCATATCGTATACACGCATAAAAGGCATAATGGTTGCATAAAAGTAGCATCAGGAAGACTGGAAACAACAGTTTTGTGGAGTTATCCGTCCAGCGTTCTCCGCTGTACAGGCTGCTCCGTCATGCGTAAGCCCTGAAGGCCGCCTAGCGCGTAAGCCCTGGCCGGAGAACGCCACCTTCAGCGTAAATTTCGGATCACAAGTAACAGAACGTATCATCATCTGACACGTGTCCCCAAGCAATCTGGTGGATCTGACACTATAAATAGACCCCTTGGGTCGTCATTTTACACAGTTCAGACATTCTGACAACTTTGAGAGCTGAGACTTCACTTCTCTTTCTCTCTCTACTTTCTCTCACTAGAAGTCATCCGGCTAGCACTTTTACACTCTACGGACGACAGATTGATTAAGTCACCCCACAAGTTTCTACACTTGTGAACCGGGTCTGCAGGGATTATTTCCCAAGGGTAAAAATCAATCGGAAACACTCCGTCCTCTTAAAGCTAGATTACTTGTAGTATCTTGCAGGGCAGTAGCAGCATCTAGAGCATTTTTTAGCTCAGTCTCCTTAGCTTTTATTGTTTTCTGAGCGTCACTCAAGGCACGCTCAGCATCAGCAGCTCTCTTACGAGCATTTGCACCTTCAGCTATATCTTTACGGGCTAAAGCAAGAATAGACTCCTGATATTCCTGCAGTTGCAGGACGGACTCCAGCTGATTGGTTAGTAGCAAGTGAGTAGCAGCAGTTGATTCCCTGAGTTGTTCAGAACGGAGAGCGTTTAAATGAGGTTTCAACTCAAGGATAGCACAACCCTGCAACAGCAAAATATTATGATTAAATATTCCAAGATTACATAAATAAATTGCAGGTACAGGCATACAGATGATTTAATCGTTAATACCTGAAGAGCAGTTGCAAAACCTTTGCTCTTAGTAGCAGGATAATCAATGAGTGCCTGCAACGTACTAACATGAGCAGGAACTTGTGGCACTTGCACATTTGATGATGTGACAGCAGGGTTGCCAGTGTTGAGAGGAGGAGAACGATAGGAGGCATCGTCCTCCACCCTCTGTTCAAACTCAGATTCATTAAAGGGAGTGAAGTTGTAGTCCGGAGTTTTTAGTGTTTTATCTCCTTCACTCTCACGGTTTTCCTCCGGCACCCGTTCACCGCCCTCAGTAGCCTTCCCTAGGCTATCATCAGATTCTGCTAAAATCACTAACAAGAACAAATTAGCATTATGAACAAACATAACAGTTATAAGCAAAAAACATGTGCATTATGTGATGACCCGGAAATTTCCAACCAAATTTAAACTTTAATCTTTATATGATTTCGATACGATAAGCAAAGTCTGTAATATTGAATCTCAAAATGTTTGAACTACTTTTATATATTACTCCCGACTGCTCTTGATGATTCACGAACCTTTAATTGTAACCAGAAGTGTAAATATAAATAATTATAGATGTAAATAATTACATTAATTATATTAGTGAACTGTTAAGTAATCTAATTATTATGAAAGATAACTTTAAACAAGTAAAGCTTGTTATTTTTAGTATATTGTAAACAAATGAGTCAAACATAATTGTATATATATAGTATTATATATATATATATATATATATATATATATATATATATATATATATATATATATATATATAATCTATATATGATTCTTATACAAGATTATATTGTAATAAATAAAATGTATAAACATTAAATATTCAATGAAGGTTATCATATAATATATTATGTAATTATTAAATATTACATAAATTAATTGTATATTAATATATTATAAGTAATTACAAGTTAAAGTATAATTTCTATATTAATATTATTATCATTACTTTTATTAATACTATTATTAATATTAATATTAATATTAATATTGTTATCATTAATATTATTATGTAAAGTACATATATATACATATGAAATTAGATATATATATAAATTGTTATATTATTATAATAATTAATATTATTATTATCATTAATATTAATATAAGTAGTATTAACAATAATATTATTGTTATCATTTAGTATGATTATTATTAGCAAACTTATTAAAATTATCAATTTTATGATTTTTAGGATCACTACTATTTATTATTATTATTATTAATACAATTATTAGTTTTATTATATTATTATCATTGTTTATATTATTATTAATATTGTTGTTAGTTTCAATATTGTTATTAAAAATTAATATTGGATATTAATGTTTGTATAATAAATATTACTATAGTTAATAGAAAATGATATAATTCATTATTATTAGTAATAATATTATTAATATCATTTATTTTTTTTATTATTTGATAAGGATAATATTAATAATATTATTATTAATCCTATTGTTAATATTAATAGAAATTTAATATAATTATTATTCTAAAAATCATTCGTACGTTTTGATAAAAGCCAAAATCAGTTTCCTATATCAATCAAATACAGTAAGTGATTTTGTTTACATCTTTAAAGATTGATTACGTCCATATCAATTGTAGAATTTGTTGAACTTAACAAAGTTTTTTTCTTTTAATACTCCCGACCGAATATTGTGTGTCGACCAATTGGGGGCTACAAACCAATCGAAATTCTCAGCAATATTAGGTAACTCATTCAGCTTCTTAATCACCATTATCAATTAGAATTTAAAACAACTTCAAATTGTCAATTAAATTAAAAAAAAAGGAGACGCAGCAACAAGTCTGCTCTGTTCATGAGTTTTTTTTAAAAAAAACTTGATTTCGAATCGTATTTCAAAAATGTAAAAATGCAGTTTTGCTAGGAATCGTTTGTTTCAACTATCTGTACAATAGCAGCCTCTAATTTCTATTATTCGTTTCAAATTTATGAGTCAAATAATTCGAATAAAAAGTCAACCTTCTTGTTCACAGCGAAATTCGATTCCTGTGTTTTGTTTCTGGATAAATTGAGAATTGATAAAGTGTATAGGATGGAATTAAAACCTTTTTCATGTTATAACTATTGTCTAAAACTTCCTAAAACTCGAAATTTGGATTTAAGTTCTTCATTATTTTTTTCGAAGCATACAGCGACTGTTCTTGGGTTCCTTTTAATTTTTTTTATTAATCAAAACTAATATGGTGTTAGTCTGATTCGTTGTAATTCATAACCTGAATCGTTGGTCAACCGGGGTATTATGTTTGGTTATGTCTCTGATCGATATAAATTTTGAAGATGAAGATGGTTATAGAACAAAATAAATAAGGGATAAAAATAATAGGAAACGAGTTTATTCAGGAAAAGATGAGTAGCTCAGTTGGTTGAAAGGGTTTCGGGTTTACGAGGGGTCATGGGTTCGATCCTCACTTGGTGCAATTCTTTTAATATGGCTCCTTTGATAAGGTAGCCTATCTCTTTTAATAATAATTATTATTATTATTATTATTATTATTATTATTATTATTATTATTATTATTATTATTATTATTATTATTATTATTATTATTATCGTTATTGTTATTGTTATTGTTATTGTTATTATTATTATTATTATTATTATTATTATTGTTATTATTATTATTATTATTATTATCATAAATGTTATTATTACAATTATGAGTATTATTATTTTTGTTAGTATTATGATTATAATTATTATCACATTTATATTTATAAGTATTATAATTAATATTAGTGTTAGTATTATAATTACCATGATTATTAATAATATCAAAATCATTATTGTTATTATTATTATTATTATTATTATTATTATTATCATTATCATTATTATTGCTATAAGTAATATTAATATGTTGATTATTATTAAATTGTATCATTTATGAAATATAGATATTGTTACTAATATATGTATTAATATTATTATGATTAGGGTTATTATTATTATTATGGAATATAATACAAGTTATCATTTTCTCATTAATATTAGTACTAGTAACACTTTTGTAACTTTTATTATTATTATTATTAAATCATTAATATCATAACTACCATAAACAGTAAAATTAATAATGTTACAAGTACTATTATTAATATCATTGTTATATTCACTAATAGGGTTATTATTAACATATGTATATTATTAATGTTATTATCATTATTTATTTTTACTAATATTAAATTGGTATAATAGAATTACTATTTTGATAAACAAATTAAATACATACATAAATATATATATTTAACACATAAAATATAACAAAAATTTAATATTTTTATATATATATACAAACATATAAAACCTCTATATATATGTATATATTATTAACATAAAAATGATACAACTAATACATTTATATATATATATATATATATATATATATATATATATATATATATATATATATATATATATGTGTGTGTGTGTGTACTCAATTACAACTGTGAATATTAATAAATATACAAATGATATAGGTTCGTGAATTCGAGGCCAACCCTGCATTGTTCAGTTGTTCCATATAGTCATATGTATTTTTACTACAAAATACATTAGGTGAGTTTCATTTGCTCCCCTTTTAAATGCTTTTGCAATATATATTTTTGGGACTGAGAATACATGCGCTGCTTTTATAACTGTTTTACGGAATAGACACAAGTACTTAAAATTATATTCTATGGTTGGATTATTAAACCGAATATCGCCCTTTTTAGTCTGGTAATCTAAGAATTAGGGAACAGACACCCTAATTGACGCGAATCCTAAAGATAGATCTATTGGGCCCAACAATAGATCTATTGGGCCCAACAAGCCTCATCCAAAGTACCGGATGCTTTAGTACTTCGAAGTTTATATCATGTCCGAGGGAGGATCCCGGAATGATGGGGATATTCTTATATGCATATTGTGAATGTCGGTTACCAGGTGTTCAATCCATATGAATGATATTTTTATCTCTATGCATGGGACGTATGTTTATGAGAAATGGAAATATGAAATCTTGTGGTCTATTAAAATTGTGAATTGATTATTTATGATAAACTAATGAACTCACCAACCTTTTGGTTGACACTTGAAAGCATGTTTATTCTCAGGTACGAAAAAATCTTTCGCTGTGCAATTGCTCATTTTAAAGATATTACTTGGAGTCATTCATGACATATTTCAAAAGACGTTGCATTCGAGTCGTTGAGTTCATCATGATTATTATTAAGTCAATTATAGTTAGATATATTATAAAATGGTATGCATATCGTCAACTTTCGATGTAACGAAAGATTGTCTTTTCAAAAACGAATGCAATGTTTGTAAAATGTATCATATAGAGGTCAAGTACCTCGCGATGTAATCAACTGTTGTGAATCGTTTATAAACGATATGGACTTCGTCCGGATGGATTAGGACGGGGTATGACAGTTGGTATCAGAGCGGTGGTCTTAGCGAACCAGGTCTGCATTAGTGTGTATAACTGATAAGTCGTCAGGATGCATTAGTGAGTCTGGACTTCGACCGTTTCTGCATGTCAAAAGTTTTGCTTATCATTAGTGTCAAAAATTATTTGCTTATCATTCCTAGTCTAGACACATCTTACTGCATTGATTGCATGAATAGTGTATAGACAGAATTCATATCTTAGCGTATCTGTTATTGTTACCTTTGCCTGACAGCTTCCGTAGATTCCTCCGTAACTTATGGGATTTTAGTATTATATATGCATATGTAAATTATGTATTGCAGGGTACTAACCTACATCCTATAATCTATTTCTTATCGAAAATCCTTCATCTGATCGTATGAGATGAATCCCTCAACCAGTTGAGTCTCTCAGATTCCGATAGCTATTCCGATATTTATTCCGACAGCTATTCTGACATGGATATTCACCTAAGCTCCGAAAGCGATGTCACCAGAATGAATCAATCAATCAGCCATCCCCAATTCATCTGATGGGTTCGTAGTCGACTTAATCAATGGAGACGAGAAGAAGGCGATCCCTTCCACCAACTGAATTTACCTCTTGACGATGAATCTAAAACATTTACCGGCAAACCTGTCCGTAATACCATTTTCTCGCTCATTTCCAGAGTATCTCGTCATGATTATATTCTATCCACAATTCTAAACCTTATTCATCCGCTCGTTCCGACCGACAATCATCCCGGAATAATAGAAGAAGTCAACGAACTTCGCGCTCGAGTAATCAATTTGGAAAATATGGTGCAAAACTTACTAGCTTCAGCAACAACACACGCCTCAACACTGCAATCTATACCTCGATCATAATCTTCGTTTTACATCTTGTTCTACATCGGTTATCTTCGTTCTATATGATGTTCTACATCATTTATCTTCGTTCGACATGGCGATTATGTAATCCCTAATAGTTTAGAGATTATATACTCTTGTTCTAACGGTAAATCAAATGAGATTAATATTATATTAACTCATTAAATCCATGATTACATCTGAAGAAAATATATATGTATATATATTTTCATAAGGATTGTAATTAAAAATTCTTTTGTACAAACTGTTAATGGTGAAAATATTTTAACGGGTAGGTAATACCCGAGGAATAATTAGATTTCACATTAATAAGTTACACTGTACATTCTTCAAATCTGATTCAACATTCATTTACTATCCTACTTACATCTACAAAGATACGAATCCATTCACCGCAGAATAACCATTTTCATTCAATTTCATATTTGGATTTTGACCTATCAGAATCCCACAAGTGGCATAATGAAGAAAACATTGGAAAAATAAAATTTGTTAGAAACAAACAATTTAACTATGAAAAGAATTTTGTTAAGAATCCACGCTAACTGTTCCTAGCTAACTGGTTACATTTTATTTATCGCAATTTAATTATCGCAATTTACATTCTCGCAATTTACATTCTCGCAATTTTATTTTTTTGTCATTTAATTTCTGTTATTTATTTTACGCACTTTAAATATCGGGACACGTATACAAGGTTTTGACATATCATATCGACGCATCTATATATATTATTTGGAATAACCATAGACACTCTATATGCAGTAATGATCGAGTTCTCTATACAGGTTGAGGTTGATTCTACAATAATATATATAGTTTGAGTTGTGATCGAGTCTGAGACGTATACGGGTCACGACACGTATTAATTAATTCGAATATTATATATTAAACTATATATGAATTATTGGACTGTTAACTGTGGACTATCGACTGTGGACTAATAATATTGGACAAATTAAAATGAATTAAAATATTGATTATAACATATGAAACTAAACAATTCTTCAAGTTTGCCACTTGATTTCATCTTAAACCTCGTTTGTATTTTGACGATTACAATCTGCGTTCAAACCTTTCATTATTCTTGAAAACACCTCAATCGAAAGGATGAACCAACCGCACTTTGCCTACGGAAGAAAAGATTGATACATATAGTTATGCACCTGAAAAACTATCGGAAACTGAATAAACGTTTAACACGTAACTGTGCTAATTCCTTTAACGTTGTTATTACCCAAAATAACTTGGTAATCCTTTCCAAATTAGCCAATTTTGTCACAGCTCCAACAAGTCAACTTCGACTTTTTACTCGGATTAGCTTATTATAACCCTGATATATAAGTTGCCTTTTGTCATCGATACCGAAAAACCGCTTATATCTCACTACATTAGCAGTAAACTTACCAGCAACATCATTGATCTTTGACTTTATGAAAAGTTATTATATTCATTGAAATCCTATCATCTACTCATCTGCATCTGATAACGATAATTGCGGTACCAAACACCGAGGATCAGCAATCAATATTTTGAAATCTCGCAACATGTCTACATCAACAGTTATATGTAAACATATAACATTTATCTCTTAGAATTATGATATTCCATTCTGAAATTCTGAAAAGCACTCAGTCACAAATCAATACTCTGAATGTTGAAAAAGCTGAATGAAGTAGCAGAAACCATAGACAACCGTAAACGACCTTAATCATCGGAAGTTTAATGATAAAGAATAGTATGTTGGAAAAGCTCAGAAAAGTTGGAACTGGAAAACGGATTTAGCTAACCACGAAGGAGACCAAGGACAAATACAAGGACCATACCCTATATTCAAAGAATCCAGGTAATTCTGGATCCGATGAAACCTTCAACGAATATCTTGCTCCGTACTCATGTTAAAATCTTGCGTAAAATCTTTCTTCATCAACTATTGAACTTAGAAATCCCAAAATATCATCATAAATATCTTCGATATTTCTGAGGATATTTTCATAACTCTTCTTGTCCGAAATTAATTATCTCTTCGTGCTTTCTGTATTACATTATATTGGAAACTTCTGTAAAACCTACGTATAAATTACGAATGAATGTTTTGAAGTAGTGTTGGGGAACTGATGCATGAGTTAGTATAATATAATGACACTTGATCAACGTGATTATATTACAGTAAGTCATGCTGAGTTTCTATTGGGACATGATGATTCACAGATCATAACGTCATCTTGTGTCATGTTACATAACTCTTTCATTCTGATTAATTTCCGAACATGTCAAGAAAATATATTCTTGATAGTCCCATCTTTTCCTTGAATTCTGGTAATTTGACAAGTCAAATTGTGCTATTACCGTTTCTTTCTTAGAACATTAACAATGTTCATTCTGAAACTTATATCTACGAATTCTGGACCATTACAAGAGATGCCCAATCGCAAGAAGAAGAAACGAAGGGACAAAGCTCCGAAACAGAAATTGGAGTATAAATCGCAGCAAATAGGAGGGAGTATTAACTGTGGATGACAGTGATTATAGGAGACATGAATAGGGACATTGAAATATAAGGAAGAATATACAGCCCAACAACAACACCGAAATTACAAACTGTGGATATCAGTGCGTATAGCAATATAAAGACACAGAAGGATTATAAATACAATAATCCCTAGAGCATAGTAGAAATAAAAAAATTCATCCTGTGGAAGTTGGAAAAGGAGAATGATTGTTATGACAGTCAGGATAAGGACAAGGATTAGAATTGGATTATGTATTTTAACAATCTTTTGGATTTGAGAATTGAGTATAAAAGTGGTGAAAACTAATGAAACGGAAAAGGTAAATTTATAATGGAAATATCAGATGTAGTAATCGGGACAAATCGTCGCATTTAATTATAGAGATCTTAATTTCCTTATTCGCCGAAGAATCAAATCTTTTAGATTTTGAAGATTTTCTTTATATCCCTTGAATTCCGGAATTCAATCAAGATGACGTCAAAAGTTAAGACAAACTTTATTTTCTAAATTCAACCCTGACTCTGTCAAAAGTTAAGATAAATCTTTACTTTCCTATTTCCCTCTTTGGTGATAGCTTCATTCGTACTCTTCGAATAATCGAATTATTTTTATCCATATTACTCAATGATGATAAAAATCAATTTATCAACTCATATTTGTCATGAAAACATTTTTATTGTTACCCATGACGACCGCACTCAAATTTCGGGTAGGTACTGTGATGACCCGAAAATTTCTGACCAAATTTAAACTTTAATCTTTATGTGATTTCGATACGATAAGCAAAGTCTGTAATATTGAATCTTAAAATGTTTGAACTACTTTTATATATTACTCCCAACTGCTCTTGATGATTCACGAACCTTTAATTGTAACCAGAAGTGTAAATATAAATAATTATAGATGTAAATAATTACATTAATTATATTAATGAACTGTTAAGTAATCTAATTATTATGAAAGATAACTTTAAACAAGTAAAGCTTGTTATTTTTAGTATATTGTAAACAAATGAGTCAAACATAATTGTATATATATAGTATTATATATATATATATATATATATATATATATATATATATATATATATATATATATATATATATATATATATATATATATATATATATATATATATATATATGATTCTTATACAAGATTATATTGCAATAAATAAAATGTATAAACATTAAATATTCAATGAAGGTTATCATATAATATATTATTTAATTATTAAATATTACATAAATTAATTGTATATTAATATATTATAAGTAATTACAAGTTAAAGTATAATTTCTATATTAATATTATTATCATTACTTTTATTAATACTATTATTAACATTAATATTAATATTAATATTGTTATCATTAATATTATTATGTAAAGTACATATATATACATACGAAATTAGATATATATATAAATTGTTATATTATTATAATAATTAATATTATTATTATCATTAATATTAATATAAGTAGTATTATCAATAATATTATTGTTATCATTTAGTATGATTATTATTAGCAAACTTATTAAAATTATCAATTTTATGATTTTTAGGATCACTACTATTTATTATTATTATTAATACAATTATTAGTTTTATTATATTATTATCATTGTTTATATTATTATTAATATTGCTGTTAGTTTCAATATTGTTATTAAAAATTAATATTGGATATTAATGTTTGTATAATAAATATTACTATAGTTAATAGAAAATGATATAATTCATTATTATTAGTAATAATATTATTAATATCATTTTTTTTTATTATTTGATAAGGATAATATTAATAATATTATTATTAATCCTATTATTAATATTAATAGAAATTTAATATAATTATTGTTCTAAAAATCATTCGTACGTTTTGATAAAAGCCAAAATCAGTTTCCTATATCAATCAAATACAGTAAGTGATTTTGTTTACATCTTTAAAGATTGATTACGTCCATATCAATTGTAGAATTTGTTGAACTTAACAAAGTTTTTTTCTTTTAATACTCCTGACCAAATATTGTGTGTCGGCCAATTGGGGGCTACAAACCAATCGAAATTCTCACCAATATTAGGTAACTCATTCAGCTTCTTAATCACCATTATCAATTAGAATTTAAAACAACTTCAAATTGTCAATTAAATTAAAAAAAAAAAGGAGACGCAGCAACAAGTCTGCTCTGTTCATGAGTTTTTTTTAAAAAACTTGATTTCGAATCGTATTTCAAAAATGTAAAAATGTAGTTTTGCTAGGAATTGTTTGTTTAAACTATCTGTACAATAGCAGCCTCTAATTTCTATTATTCGTTTCAAATTTACGAGTCAAATAATTTGAATAAAAAGTCAACCTTCTTGTTCATAGCAAAATTTGATTCATGTGTTTTGTTTCTGGATAAATTGAGAATTGATAAAGTTTATAGGATGGAATTAAAACCTTTTTCATGTTATAACTATTGTCTAAAACTTCCTAAAACTCGAAATTTGGATTTAAGTTCTTCATTATTTTTTTCGAAGCATACAGCGACTGTTCTTGGGTTCCTTTTAATTTTTTTTTTATTAATCAAAACTAATATGGTGTTAGTCTGATTCGCTGTAATTCATAACCTGAATCGTTGGTCAACTGGAGTATTATGTTTGGTTATGTCTCTGATCGATATAAATTTTGAAGATGAAGATGGTTATAGAACAAAATAAATAAGGGATAAAAATAATAAGAAACGAGTTTATTCAGGAAAAGATGAGTAGCTCAGTTGGTTGAAAGGGTTTCGGGTTTACGAGGGGTCATGGGTTCGATCCTCACTTGGTGCAATTCTTTTAATATGGCTCCTTTGATAAGGTAGCCTATCTCTTTTAATAATAATAATAATAATAATAATAATAATAATAATAATAATAATAATAATAATAATAATAATAATAATAATAATTATTATTATTATTATTGTTATTATTATTATTATTATTATTATTATTATTATCATCATCATAAATGTTATTATTACAATTATGAGTATTATTATTTTTGTTAGTATTATGATTATAATTATTATCACATTTATATTTATAAGTATTATAATTAATATTAGTGTTAGTATTATAATTACCATGATTATTAATAATATCAAAATCATTATTGTTATTATTATTATTATTATCATTATCATTATTATTGCTATAAGTAATATTAATATGTTGATTATTCTTAAATTGTATCATTTATGAAATATAGATATTGTTACTAATATATGTATTAATATTATTATGATTAGGGTTATTATTATTATTATTATGGAATATAATACAAGTTATCATTTTCTCATTAATATTAGTACTAGTAACACTTTTGTAACTTTTATTATTATTATTATTATTATTATTATTATTATTATTATTATTATTATTATTATTATTATTATTATTATTATTATTATTATTAAATCATTAATATCATAACTACCATAAACAGTAAAATTAATAATGTTACAAGTACTATTATTAATATCATTGTTATATTCACTAATAGGGTTATTATTAACATATGTATATTATTAATGTTATTATCATTATTTATTTTTACTAATATTAAATTGGTATAATAGAATTACTATTTTGATAAACAAATTAAATACATACATAAATATATATATTTAACACATAAAATATAACAAAAATTTAATATTTTTATATATATACAAACATATAAAACATATATATATATATGTATATATTATTAACATAAAAATGATACAACTAATACATGTATACAAATATATATATATATATATATATATATATATATATATATATATATATATATATATATATGTATATATATATATATGTATGTATATATATATGTGTGTGTGTGTGTGTGTGTACTCAATTACAACTGTGAATATTAATAAATATACAAATGATATAGGTTCGTGAATCCGAGGCCAACCCTGCATTGTTCAGTTGTTCCATATAGTCATATGTATTTTTACTACAAAATACATTAGGTGAGTTTCATTTGCTCCCCTTTTAAATGCTTTTGCAATATATATTTTTGGGACTGGGAATACATGCGCTGCTTTTATAACTGTTTTACTGAATAGACACACGTACTTAAAATTACATTCTATGGTTGGATTATTAAACCGAATATCACCCTTTTTAGTCTGGTAATCTAAGAATTAGGGAACAGACACCCTAATTGACGCGAATCCTAAAGATAGATCTATTGGGCCCAACAAGCCCCATCCAAAGTACCGGATGCTTTAGTACTTCGAAGTTTATATCATGTCTGAAGGAGGATCCCGGAATGATGGGGATATTCTTATATACATATTGTGAATGTCGGTTACCAGGTGTTCAATCCATATGAATGATATTTTTGTCTCTATGCATGGGACGTATGTTTATGAGAAATGGAAATATGAAATCTTGTGGTCTATTAAAATTGTGAGTTGATTATTTATGATAAACTAATGAACTCACCAACCTTTTGGTTGACACTTGAAAGCATGTTTATTCTCAGGTACGAAAGAAATCTTCCGCTGTGCAATTGCTCATTTTAAAGATATTACTTGGAGTCATTCATGACATATTTCAAAAGACGTTGCATTCGAGTCGTTGAGTTCATCAAGATTATTATTAAGTCAATTATAGTTAGATATATTATAAAATGGTATGCATGTCGTCAACTTTCGATGTAACGAAAGATTGTCTTTTCAAAAACGAATGCAATGTTTGTAAAATGTATCATATAGAGGTCAAGTACCTCGCGATGTAATCAACTGTTGTGAATCGTTTATAATCGATATGGACTTCATCCGGATGGATTAGGACGGGGTATGACACATTATCAAGAAAGAGCAGAATGACATACTTCTTCTGCGTTTCTGCTTTTGGCCCCCCTCTGTACTTTTTACCCTCTTAGAGCCTATGCTCTTCTTCCTTGTCTTTTGGGTTGGAGGGGGGTGGGTTTTGTTTCACCCGTGATATCAACCGAACCAGATGTCTGCTGCTCGGCTGTGGTGGTGTCGTCCGCTGTCCGCTGTTCGCTCAGTGTCTGTCTCTTCAGATCCAGATTCACTGTCCGAGCTGCTAACAACGATTTCTTCCCCCTTTTCAGCGCAGCAGCATCAGCAGTAGCTTTAGCCTCAGCTGCAGCTCTCTCCGCCTCTAGCTCTTCAGCCGTTTTGTCACGAACAGTGACCTCCACATCATCATCAAGATCAACGGATAAAAGAGCAGAACGAACCTGCATCACGGAGTTGGCTGCAAGAATTGAACATGAACAGCAATATAAGCAAACATGACAAGCAGTAGAAACACATTTATATATATAATAGGATGATCATATCACATCCTACCCTGGTTTTTCTCATGAAGTACTGGCACATAAGTGCTCGGTCATTCTTGACTCACTTTGCATAGCACAAGAATTCCCTCATACCTTTCGTATGATCTGGGCGGAAGGCGGAGCTCTTTCAAGCTATTTACTATCCGCTGCTCTGAGGCAGAAATCTTCACACCCTTTCCTACACCAGCATCAATAGCACCCCATTCCCGGACAACGGAGTACTCCTCCGGAATAACAGTCTCATCAACAAAGAAAAATGGACTTTTCCAGTCCTTCAAATTTGAAACTCTATTTGTGCCAACAAAATGAGTATTTCGCTTACTATCAATCGTAAGCCAGCAGTCACTAATTGTGCGAATTCTAAACAAGGAGATAAAAACTTTAATGCGAGGCTTTATATTAATAGCATTGCAGTACATTTCAAAAAGGATGATTTTTTGAAGGCCATGGGGATGCATCTGACTAAGACAGGCCTTATAATATCTAAGAAGACGAAGAAGAAAGTTAGTAAGGGAAACACGGAGGTTGCCGTGAGTAATTTGTAAAGCGTATAAAGTAATTTTTCCGTCAGGAGGGTTGTCAGCAGTTTGTTTGTTGGTGGGAAGAACAGGGTTGTATTGATTAAGATGGCGGAAGGCAATCTTTAACCCATCTAAGTATTCACTTGTCAATGATGACGCCATCGTGCTAACTTCTGGAATGTCAGCGGTATTTGACGAAGAAGGCTTTGCGTGTTCTTGGCCAGTACTTGGAGTAGAAGCCATGATAATACAGTAAAAAGATATCAATAAGAAGAAAATAGCAGAAGGATGAAGTATAACTGACCTTGGAAAGATGCTAAACCTTAAAAAGTTGAAAATTGAAGAATGCGATGAAGATATGGGGAGAAATATGCTTTTCGGATCTTGGCAAAGGTAAAAAAGTGAAGGTAAAAGGGTTATGACGGTTTATATAGGAGTTCATCGATGCAATTTTTATGGCCACGATTAAGACACGTGTATGGGTGAGTTTAAATGTGGGGTACGAAATAACACTTTTACAGCTGGAGGCGCCTGAAGGATCTCAACCGTGCAAAATTAATCATAACAGCGTCAGAAAAATTCGTCTACATTTAATGCCTGTAATGTTTTCCCCGATGCAAATGGGCAGTGAACAGGCTAGTTAAATATAACGTATCATCATCTGACACGTGTCCCCTAGCAATCTGGTGGATCTGACACTATAAATAGACCCCTTGGGTCGTCATTTTACACAGTTCAGACATTCTGACAACTTTGAGAGCTGAGACTTCACTTCTCTTTCTCTCTCTACTTTCTCTCACTAGAAGTCATCCGGCTAGCACTTTTACACTCTACGGGCGACAGATTGATTAAGCCACCCCACAAGTTTCTACACTTGTGAACCGGGTCTGCAGGGATTATTTCCCAAGGGTAAAAATCAATCGGAAACACTCCGTCCTCTTAAAGCTAGATTACTTCTAGTATCTTGTTGACACGCTAAGCCTTACCTCATAAGGAAATAGGTGTTAACACACATGATCGCAGTGTTAGTCCTTATATTTTGCGTTTTTTTTTTTTTTTTTTTTTTTGCCTAAAGTGTCCAATAACATGCATGAGTCAACGTAAGTCACTATCCGAGATCTCTCCGAGATTTTTCCGAGATGCCGAGATCTTCCCAAAAATGTCTAAACGAGATCTCTCCGATATTCGAGTTCTCCCCAAAAATTTCTAAACGAGATCTCTCCGATATTCGAGTTCTCCCCAAAAATTTCTAAACGGGATCTCCCCGACATTCGAGTTCTCCAACCTTTCAGTACTCTTAGAACTCTTATTCTAATTCTTAATATATTTCTTTTGTTATTATCAATTAATTTTAATTTTATAGTTCTTTTTTTCTTCCTTAATTTTTATAGGAGTTGTGGTGTTTTAATTTTAATGTTTGGTTCGGGTATATGGTTTCTTGGTGGCTTAATTCGCGTCACATGTATGCTGGCGATATTGAAAATTATACTCAGTATTTCGTAATTAAATATGAAATATGATACGGAGTAGTTTGTACATAAAACATATTCCGTATATAACTTTGATTTCACTACATTTTTATATCAAACTTTTCGACTTGTTTTTAATTATGTTTTCTTGAAATATTGTACGGAGTAACTATATTTATTTAATTAAAAAATAAAGAGATGATTATATATGAGGACATTATAGAAATTGCCTAGTTTGAATAGAAGAAATGTAATGCTTTGTACATGGTAATAAAAAAATAGTTACTAATAATGATTAAATACGGATCTGATCAATTATTATGTCAAGTTTTATGAGTGATGAAAAACGATGATTAAATATGGATTTGAACACATGGTGCAAGTAGGCATGGTCCTTCAAGTAACGACTCTTTCTATGTTTCCGTTAATAATGCAATATTACCTTTATGAACCGCGTTTTCTATAGATTTAAGATCTCATGGAGATTGGGGTACAAAATAAATAATAAAACATTAGCACTTATACGGAGAACATTTTTTATAAATAAACTTTGATGTCTAATTATATTGTATTCTTTTCTTTTACATATAAAAGGGACTAGTATTCGTTATCGAATGTTTCCGGGTCAATTTTCATAGCTTGTATCACTTTGAGCTTAGTTAGCTTGATCGTAATTTGAGCTTATTCAGCCTAGTGCTTCACGTCTCAATATATATGCAAGAGATCTCACGTTCAAACCTCCATAGCAACATATGTTGCAGTAGTCAGAGAATGTATCAAAATTGTCACAAGATAACCCAGTTAAGCCGCGTACATCTGAATAAAAATACTCGCCCTTCTCGAACAGCCTGAACAAAAACCAAAAAACCTAACTGTTTGCCCGTAACTTGCCACTCTTACACTTAGGCGTTCAATCTATCTTTCAAGAAGAGGTAAATCTAACGACTATACCAACGTATATAGACTAGTGTGTGACGCCATGTTAAGAAAGTGCGAACATAAAAGATGAAATAAGTGGCAAACATAACACAAAGCGACATGCGCTAAACAGAGGTTCATGTATGATGTATATACAAAAAAGAAAGAGGTCCCTGAGAGAAGAACTTACATGGTCCACAATCAACTCTTGATGCAATAAAAAGTTCATGAGAACACACCGGCCCACATACTGTTATGTCAAGAACCAAGAATAACACTAAACCCACAACCCAATAATAATCTGTAAGCTCAAAAGAAAAAAAAAATCATTCAAATATGGTGAAATCATGCATCAGTTCATAGTTAACTACTTGACTCACTGGTTTTGTGACTAACAAATATTCTAAGAATGTAAAAACCCAAGAGTGGGATTGTTTACTATTTTTCTGAATTTGCCTATATTTTTATTTGTATCCTATTCTGGAGGCGTGTCTGATTTCATGTCTCCCGGATACAGATCAATTTTCAGATTAAGTGATAAAGAAACAACAATTTTAGTTACTGAATTAAGAGTTGTACAGACAGAAACAGAAACAGATCATTAAGTGGTAAGTAAACAGACCCTATTAAATTAACATAAACATATCGAGAGAACCAAATGCCACAATTCATTCAATCAGTGTTACAGACCAAAACGTAAATGAATCCAACAAAACGTTTCGCAAACACATGTAAGATATAACCTCAACAAATTAAAATCCATAATCGAAACAAATACCATAACTTTTCGAATGCACAAACACAACTCTACAGACGTAAAATAAACCAGTTTATCACCTCCTGGAATTATTCCATAAACAAAATGATCTATAATTGCCATTATTTAGGTCACTCTTGTTCTTGGTTTCAACAAACAAAATCCAAAAAAGATCACACGAACATACGACAGCTCAGAAGCTAGTGGTGGAAGTACCGTTTGATCTTCGAGATCCAGCTGGTTCTTTACTGGTTTTGCTAATAATCCCCTTTCCAAAATATTCAGCAATTACTGAAAATCCATCTTTTGAGCTCTTAACTTGATTAAAGAACTGATCTTGGTTTTTGGAGTTGCTTTCCAAGTTTCTTTTCATTTCAAGGACCGATCTGTACTCGGGTGCGCATTCCGGACATTCTTTTTCGTTGTCACCAAGACAACGTTGATGAAATGAATGCATACACATGAAGTGGACAGCTGGAAGATCAAGCGTAAAAGTGCAAGCCGTACACTTGCTTAGCTGAAAGATTCGAGCATTGGTCCTCAAATCTTGAATTTCTTTTCTCATTGTTGATGTTTCTTCCTGCACAACCAAATATAGATCAATAATATATAATGATATGCTGATTTAGAATGAGGGTATAATCCTAATTCTAAAGGGTTGATTATTTTATTCATTGTGAAAAGTGAAACAGAGTAAAAATGTAAAATTCTAGCAACTAAGAAATTGAGATTTATCTGCTCAGATATAGGCAGCATAGGTAACATATGAGTAGCAGTTCAAATTGGGTAATTTTTAGTACGGGTCAAAAACGAAATCTTTATCCGGAATATCTAACTGCTGCGTTAATTTAATATATGATTGCTGAAATCATACTATTTCAATAGTAATCTAGGTAAAAAAGGTAAAAAGGTAAAAAGGTAAAAGGTAGAAGGTTTTTCCCGGGCTACCCGGGAGGGCGAGTAATCCGACCACATACTCTGATGTACGCAACCCAGCTTGAATACTCCCTGGTTGTTTCCAACCCATCCCTGGCCACCACTAAATATTCGTCCTACACGGGATTCGAACCTGAGACCTCTTGCAAGGAACTCGGGGCCCCAACCACTTGGGCTTCAATAGTAATCTAGGTTTTTGAGTAATAGCATTAAAAGGTCATATGCATTGATAAGTACACCGCATGCACGTTTGACCCATTGGGCCCGTTTTCAAGTTGGGAGATAAAGCATTAACCTTTACAGACCCATTCTTAAAAACGTGACTCAAAATTGTGACCATGAAAGAAAACAAGAAAACTCTTGCTTACAATGGGCTTTGCTGTACTGTCACACCTCAACGAATATATATTTTAACTGTAACATTGAAATCATAAGAAAAAATAAAGGCCAACCTGGTACTTGTCGATCATTCGGCGGTCTTCTTCAATAAGCTTCGACTCATGTTCCAATTTTCTAGCTATATAATCTTTAATGACAGAAAGACTAAGACATGGATTTAAAGAAAGTGTCTGCAAAACCATAATAGGAGGCAAAATATCGTCTCTTTCAATATAAGTCAAAACTTCCCGCACTTCTTTAGAGCAATCTTCCCCAAGTTCACCAAAATACTTCAATAAATCTGCCCAAAGGGTCGGGTCACCACCCGTTCCTGAATCCCCGAGCCTCTTACAACAAGCAATCAAACCTTCGTGATCATGTGACCGCATGTAACAAGCAATCACCTCTTTAAAAAGTTTCAACTTTTCATAGAGATATAAAAGGCCTTCTTTGAATGCATTCATTTCACACAGAATAATAGCCAAATCAACATCATACAATGGTTGTTCTAGATCTGACGGCCATGCACTCTTGAGTAATACAAGCCCCTTTTTAAGTCTTTCTTGATGATCGTTTTCACTTTTGATATTTTCATGTTCTTGAGTTAATTTCCCGTTAACCTCTTGTTTCAAAGTACCGTTTTCAATAATATTAGCTTGTGACATCGATGGGAAATTCAAATCGCTAGATAAATATAGCTCCAATAACGTGTTGTGAATTTCGACTTGTGCAGGCGAGTCTTTGACTTTTTTTATATACTTTTCAAGAAAATTCATAAGTGATCTTGGATAATGAATGAAGATATTGAGAAAATCAACAGGGGACGGTAACATATATGCATATGTACCTTCCTCGGTGCAAAGTCTCATGAGAATTTCGACAGTTTCCTCCGGTTTATGCTCGATAAGTATCTTACCGTACTCTTTAACCGTCACACCAGCTTGACTCGAGTCAAGACTTGAAATATACTGCAACGCCTCTTCATATCGTCCCAAATCTTCAAGCAAAATCTTTAAATACCACTCATGTCTACCACTCTTTTTAGCAACATACATTGCATGTTCATGATAATTAGCAGCTCGACAAACCCTAATTGCAGTTTCCACATCAAACTTATGTTCCCCGACACCATCCTCATTTTTTATAAAAACATTCAGTTTCTCCACATCTTTCAGTTTGGTATAACAGTTTAAAAGAAGGGTAGTATGGTCTTTTGAACCAAGACCTTTTTCATGCAAGTTCTCCAAGTAGTTTGTAAGATTATAGATCCTTTGTGCATCTAGAAACTTCTGGATCACATAAGAAGGTTCTAGATGACCGATCGTATGAATGTACTGAGCCATAGCTTCATCAAAATCTTGCTTGCTATATAAATGATCACCATATTTTCTTAACACTTCAGCTGTAGCAGCTGCATCAGCTTGTTGACTCTGAACAAGATTAATGGCTACAGTATAAAGATTCTTTTTAAAAAGCATGTCCAATTTGCTTTCCATATCTTTTTCACCAATACAGATAGCTGAACTATCTTTCATTATAAGAACTATGCTTCCCCATTCACATAACATGTGAGAAACTTCTTTAACAACTATACTGTGTGCAATTAGGCGATTTTTTAAATCGTAGATGTTAAATGTGTGGTTGCCACTTCTTTGGTCTGCGATTACACATAATAAGTATCCACGAAACCAGCTAAGAAACTTCTTTTCTCCTTCAAAAGCCCAACAAGGACCTCTACCGTCAACTTCATAGAAATACACGGCCTCAGGTCGACCAATGATAAACTCCTGATAACATACAAGATTTATCTCCCTTGAGTCATAATCATAATAATAGTTAATACTAATAGTATATGAGAAAAAATAAGACTAACTGCATGAAAAGGTAAGCAACTTCTTCAAGAATTTTATTCTAGGTAACAGGGTATTTTCTCGTTCATTACAAGGTGCAAGCTTTTGTATCTAAGATTGATAAATTCATTCAAAGATACAAGCTTTTGTATCTAAGATTGATAAATTCATTAAAAGGTACAAGCTTTTGTATCTAACATTGATAAATTCATTAAAAGGCACAAGCTTTTCTATCCAAGGTTGATAAATCCAAAATTCTTTAAATTTAGGATAACCAACTTTCAATTGTCTTTTAATTTAAGGTAACCATCTCAATTTCCTACTTACCCGCAAGTTCAGAATTACATGAAAATAGATTTCTTGCATGCGTACCGTATTTTGGTAAGATAAATTCCACATAAACATAAGGTTTGAGACCTTTTAGTGCAATTAAATCAAGCAATTAGCATAAAAAAGAAGGAGAATGGTGATACCAAACGGTCGTTCATTGCAACGCTGTTGACATTAGATCCTATATGATCAAGGGTTTGTCGGCTAGCGGGCTGAGTCTGCAAGTTAAACAAGCTAACAGAATTTGGAGTAACTGCAAATAACTGAAAAGCTTTCCCATCAACACGAAACGCCATTCCAGTTATAGAACATTGGCTTTTATCTTGATGATTCTCCACTTGAAGCATGAAACGTTTGATACGTTCACGTTCAATATCTCCTTGAATACAATAAATGCAACCATTGTCTAGTCCAATAGCTATTAGCAGTATCGGTGGAGCTTCTTCTAAAACTAGAAATGATGTTATCTGCAAAATAACAAGTAGGTAAATCATTTAATTATATATCATTAAAACATAAACAGAAAAATTGATGTATAAACTATAAAGTGCAGACCTTTGCTTCTGGAAACTGATTAGTGAATATCCGTAGTATTTGAATACAATCAGGAATTGATGTACTGGGACCCTCGGGTTGAGTTTTATCAAGATCAAAAACCTTGAGGCAAACAGATGATAACTGTGGAGATATTTGTTCGTCTTCTCCCACAGTTAGCAGGAAGTTACGTTGCTGGTCCATTTAAAACAACAACAAAATAAATTTCGTATCATATAATAAGGAATCCTCCAAATTTGGCTATGATCATTATAAGATATTAACTTCAAAAACTAGATAGAATAGACATGATACATTCTGATTTTGATCACAAAGTAGTATATATACATACATATCTGTAAATTAATCTACATACTCCAACCTCCTGCCCTATTTATTTCACTTTCACCAACTATATACTTCGAATTTAGTTAACGAATAGGTAACATAATTACCAAGGTTTCTTAACGTAGGTAACTAAACATCGTTTTGCTCATAAACGGATCGGAACTTAACATTTATCAACACAATATGTACACGAAACCGGATTATCAATATAAAGGACTCAACTTCCTAATGCAGGTAACTGAACATCCATTTTATCTTAAAATTTCATTAAAAATTCTAAAATTCCACCCCTTTTCGTCGATCAATCTTCATTTCCAGTCCTTTTAATCAACGAAACAAATTTCAGAAATATAGGTAATTAAGTTCCCTTAATTAGAAATTTGCCCTATCTGTATCATTTATATAAATAGGAACAGTAATTGCAACAACTATACACAATCAAATAACTTAACATTAGCATCTATACACAAAAATCAACCTTGAGTTGTTGGAGGAATAAAACAGATGACGTATGAGCTTGAAATACATAGCTGAACTTAAAACCTCGATCTAGTAAAGTAACTGTTCCATCTTCACATCCAACCGCTAATTTACCCCTTCCGCTTGAACAACACTCTATTTTTCCATCAGCCAAGCTTTTTCCGCCATATTTTTCCTCAAAAAATTCGAATTTCCTCCATTGATACATAATTGATTGATTATTCGATTGTTTGTTTGTCAAATCGGATTGGTAATTGTAATAATCACCTCATCTCAATCTATAGATATGGGCAAGAAAAGGGGTTAATATTAAGTATCAAATTAGATAAAGCATAGGAGGTTACAAAGCTGGTGCTCTTAAAAAAGAAGGATTAGAGCATGATTATGTTAAATTTTCGATGCAGATTTTCGCCCAGAACCTGATTTTATTCGCCGATCTATTCCGTTCCTTGAGTTTAACCCTCGAATCGTTCTTGTTCAACCTCGATGGCGCTTTGAACACTGTAAACATTGGGCCTATTAAAAAGAAAGATAGGTGCTTATGTCTAGTTATCGAGTGGGCTCATAAGCCCAGTCAACGTTGGGCTTCGTGTTTCCCGGAAACATGTTCTTGCTTATTTGTTTTGTTTTGTTCTTTCAATTTTTCTCTTTTTTTTTTTTTTTTTTTTGACTCACTAGCCTCTTTCATTTTAATATGTTGTTAATCATCATCAATTTGATGATGGTTTTCTTAATAATATTTCATTTTTTCGCCGTAAAAAAAAAAAAAAGCAATGACCTATGTAAATACAATATACAATTAACCCAGCTCATGTGATGCGGCTCAGACCAAATACTCGATACATCATTCACGCGACTCACGCAAGATGGGATATGTGAATGGGGTATGGCAAGCTTTAATAAGTTGTGATAAGATATGACTTGCAGGACAGTACGAGAGTATGGTCAAATGGGGTCATATGCCCTTTATGGGCTGCACGAGTCTAATAGTATTATTTTTTTTCAGTTGCCCCTTGCCCGTAACACACAAGAATAAGTCCAGCCCAAAAGAGTAATTTTTACCCATAACAAGTCGAATTCTTTTTCTTTTGCACTTATACGAGCTTCAAATCTTGGTAACTTCATATTTTCAATTTCAAATCAAAGAAAGAAAGGAAGATGTGGATTGCCCATCTTATTTTAATTCTAGGTATTAAATCATGTATTCCATATTCAATAATTAATCTAGGGTTTACAAAGTTTATGTTAAAATTTTTGTACTTCTTCTACTATTCTATACTTTTAGTTGATGATTTGGTGAGTTGCAGATTTGTTTCATGTTCTAATTGTAACTAGTAGCCACAATTTTCACAATTGTTAATTATGTAATGCTTGGTTTTTAACTTGTTTAATTTTTCGATTAACATTTGCTAACAGAATATGTGATAGTTTTAAATTTCTAGTTGTAGCATTTGCTTATAAAGTTGTATATGAGTATTACTCAATAATGATCAATGCTTTAAACTTTCTTAACTTGTTTGACTTTTTTGTTGACTACTAGACTGGCGAGTTGGACTTAGGAAATTTGTTTGATGTAACGATTATAGTGTTAATTATCAACTATATATTGTTAACTAATAGATATGGAGAAGTTTCTTAAAAGAGAAAATTATCTTCTTCGAAGCCAATTAATGTTATTGAAATGGGCGATCCTCTGTGGGATCCGTGCGAGAGCTAGATGGCGGCCTCTGCATATCTATTTTAAAATTTGTGGATCCCATAACCAGGCAACCACTGAAATTATGTTGTTAGTTGTCCACTAAAATAGTTTTTATAATCAACATAGGCCATTACAGGATTTTTGTTCTGATGTAAACATCTCAATGCTGTTATGACTTGACACATATGTTAAGTAGGGTAAAACACTAAAACCAACCCTCTAGTGGCCTCACCGACTAGTTGACCGACCCATGCATGTTAAGTAGTACCAGTGATGAAGCCAGAAATTTATATGTGACGACCCGGAAATTTCCAACTAAATTTAAACTTAATCTTTATATGAGTTCGACACGATAAGCAAAGACTGTAATGTTGAGTTTCAAAAAAATTTTGAACTATTTTCACATATGCAATTACCATTCGACTGTTCCCGACGATTCACGAATAATTATTTGTAAATATGTATATATATATATATATATATATATATATATATATATGTAAACGTAAGGATATATGATAATTGGAAATAATAAAATATAATTTAGAATAAATATTTAAAACAAGAATACAAAATAATTATGTTGTAATCTATATATCAATAGATATAATTTCTATGTATAATTATTATTAAATGAATGTTGTAATATATATAAAGTAAAATGTATAAATAATAAACATTCAATAAAAATTATTATATAATATATTATATGATTATTAACATATTTAATTATTATTAATATTTATTAGAAAATAATATATTTTATTAATATAAACATTAATAATATTATAATCATCTTTATTATTAATAGTATCATTATTATTTATTATTATTAATATAATAATTATTATTACTAATATATTTAATAATTATTAGTATTAAATATATAAACCATAAAATTAATAAATTCGTACGATCTTGTTACAAGTATCAATCAAACTGTATTAAATTGTTGATTATGTCTCTAATTTGATTTACCTAACAAGAAGTGATTCAACAAGCAAACAAAATCAGTTCCACTAACTATCTGTTTTATATTTTATATACATAATGCATGTACTTCCTATATGCTAGTATCTGATTCCATCTAATGAATTAAACAGAACAATCCAAGAATCCGTAAGTTATCAGTTTCATCTTTCGATTTCTTTCCTGTTCTTGATTGAATTGAATCTGACAGCATCAATCAACCCTTGTTAACTGAATCCATTGTATACTCATTTTATATAAGTTAACCACAGCAATTCAAGAGAGAAAAACCAAAAGAAACAGAAAAAGGATCAATTCTGTTTCACGTTCCAATCAAGCTTTATATATTTTGTCTCAATTTTTTTTATACGTCCAAATCAATTTACAATACAAACAATCAAGTTTACTGCATCAAATATTCGATTACTATCTGTAAATATAATTCTATATTCACAATGCAATTGAAATCAAGAACAGAAAAACACATAAACAACTCACCACACTTGCACTTCTCTGCTTCCTTCTTATTGTCCAAGAATCACTCGCCACCACTTTGGTTCACCATCGACGACCATTGCCATCCACAACTCACACCCATCTTCAATATAACCAAGAACCACTATCTATATACTTTCAAACTCCATCACCATTCTTTTTTTCTCTTTAATCTCGTTGAGAACCGACACCACCAAAGACAAACAACCAAGTCACCACCCTATAACCATCACCAAACTGTAACCGTTACTGTTTTGATTCATTTTCTTATTCCGATCAACACAACCATCGAGACTATCATAATACAATCCATAACACAACATGTTTCTTGTTTTCTGTTCGACAAACATAATCCAACCAATCAAACACCACCCTTAATTCTTAATACTTCGGCTCTTATGATTTTCTTCTCAAATCACCACCATGTTCATCACCATCACCTTCAACCCGCCGCCACCATGACCGAAATACCACCTTCATCTCTCTCTCTGTAAATTTTTCTCTCTCTTCTGTTTACAACCGTAACCACAATACTAACAACACAACTATACTTTCTTTAATTGTTTCCTTCAAATCTGTTTCGAGCTAGATCAAACCGCCACTATCACCACTCGAACCCATCCAATAAAAAATTCAATAACTTACAGCAGGTTGACGAGCCTCAAGAAAACTCCACATTATTTTTTTTATCAAACCAACATAATGAGAGTGAAGAATGAAAAGTAAGGTTATTGTTTTAAATACTAGTACATGTCTTCTTTATTTTGTGGCAGACAACCTAACTTTTGCTTTAATAAAGAATGAAGATTAGGTATTAGATAATAGGTTAAGAGGTGAGGTGTTGTATGTTGGATGATTGCTGAAAACGGATAGGTAATTATCCAGCTGTGATCCTTTATATAATTGAAAACCAATTGTTGGATGTAAAACAATAAAGTGGATCGTGTAGGTCTTTTCCTTCTTGGCCGACAACCCCACATCATCAATTGATAGATTTAAGTTTAGTATTGATCATAGGTTTATGAACTGTAAACATATACGGGGTATGAATTAGTGATTGGGTTGAGGTCCGTTTCATTTTCCTTAAGGTCGAATTATGTAACTACTGTTGGGCTTATAATTGCTAAACGGGCCGTGATATTAAACTTCCAATTTAGACCAAGATATTGAGAGGAAGACGGGATATATATATATATATATATATATATATATATATATATATATATATATATATATATATAATTATTATCATGATAACAATAGCATTAAGATGATGGTGGAGTGATAATCATTATGATGATTATAATGTTAGTTGTTATGTAGATGATGATGATAATTATCAAGTATGATTATGATAGTAATGATCATGATGAGATGATTATGATTATGATTTATGATTATGGTCATGAGTTATGATTATAATTATGATTATGATTAGAGTTATATTGATGAAGTTAATGATGATGATGATTAAGTAAATAAGTGTGAGATGATGTTGATGGTATTATGTAGCGATGAAGATGATAAAACAACATTTTTACATAATAAATAAATGTATGGGTTATTTCAAGAAGGTAGCGATGGGTTCATTGGTTGGGTGTGTGGGTGTTTAAGCGAGAGGTCTTGGGTTCGAGCCTTAACCGTGGTATTTTTTTTTTTTTGAAAAAGAAGAAGGTGACAGAATCAGTTAAATAAACGGGTTGAGTATAATTAATACAGGATATAAATCAGAAAAGCATAATTGAAATAATGGTTAAGAGAATTATTGGGTTAGCGGGACGTCGCGGGTTCAAACCCGGACTTGGGCATGTTTTTAAGGGCTACTTCTTTGAGGTAGTTTACTTATTACTCATAATTATTATTATTATCATTATTATTATTAATTATTATTATTATTATTATTATTACAAATATTAAAATATAATTATTAGTATCATTCATACAATTAATATTATTATCATTATAGTCAGTATTAGTAATATCACTATTATTATTAATATTACTATTAGTATTATTATCATTAGTATTAAAAAGATTAATAAAATTTTGTTATTATTATTATTAACATTAGTATTAGAACTAATATTATTATCAGTATATTTGTGATTGCTATCATTATTATTAATAACATTATTAGTATCATTATTATTAAAAATTATCATTTTCATTATTAGTATTTTCAATATTAATAAAGTTATTATTATTATTATTATTATTATTATTATTATTATTATTATTATTATTATTATTATTATTATTATTATTATTATTAATAAATCAATATTTTCAAAACTATCATTCTAACAAATAAATATTTTGTACATTAAATATATTTATTACATAAGTATACTAATATTACATAAAATTATGTTTCAACTAATACAATATTATAACGTTAATTAAATTATATATATCAAATAAGTATTATAACATATTATAAGTATAAGTATAATATATATATATATATATATATATATATATATATATATATATATATATATATATATATATATATATATATATATATATATATATATATATATATATATATATATATATATATATAAGAATATTAATCTTAATGCATAACAAAATAAATATAAAGTTGTTCGATTACAATTATGTGTGTTAATATATATATATATATATATATATATATATATATATATATATATATATATATATATATATATATATATATATATATATATATATATATATATATATATATAAATGATATAGGTTCGTGAATTCAAGGCCAACCCTATACTTATTCAATGTCGTTATATGTATTTTTACTACAAAATACAGTATGGTGAGTTCATTTGATTCTCTTTTACTCTTTACATTTTTGGGACTGAGAATACATGCGCTGTTTTTATAAATGCTTTATTAAATGCCCTTGAAATATATTTTGAACTGCGAATACATGAACTGCTTTTATTAATATTTGACGAGATAGACACAAGCAAAACATTCCTCGAATGATTATGTAAACATGATAATTGTCACCATTGAATTATGTGGACATGATAATTGCCACCATTGAATTATGTGGACATGATAATTGCACCATTGAATTATGTGGACATGATAATTGTCACCATTGAATTATGTGGACATGATAATTGCCACCAATTGATGTGAATGTTATGTATCGAAAGAATGATTTTTATACACAGGTTATGTGTATTAGTTTTTGTGCACGAGAAATGTGTACGGTTACTAAGATTTATGAAAAATGATTTCGTACACACGAAAGGTGTATTGTATTTAAAAGATATCGCATGTACATTACAGGTGGGTATAGGATTCGGGCCCATTTGTACCATGCAGCATTTAAATCTTGTGGTCTATCAAAATGATGAATTTTATTGAATTATGACAAAACCTATGAACTCACCAACCTTTTAGTTGACACTTTAAATCATGTTTGTTCTCAGGTATGAAAGAATCTTCCGCTGTGCATTTGTTCATTTTAAAGATATTACATGGAGTCGTTCATGGCATATAGAGTTCAGTTCATCGCGATGGTACCAGATGTTATTGTATTCGTTCAGGAAGATTTTGGACGGGGTATGACATTATATGAGTAGTGTTACTAAATATTAGACAATCATTTATAAGTATAAGGCTCAAGCTATATTCTAGTTATAGTTTAGGGATAGTTTATGTAACTATACCTTTTATATATAAAATGCACAATGTATTGATGAAAACATATAGAACAATACAATAACACACAAGAACTCAATTCAATCTCTCCATCTTTCTTATCTCTATTATTAATATTGTTATGGTATCAGAGCTTTCCAGCCTAAGTCCGGCAACAATTCCGGGAGCCTCTCTCTAAGTCCGGCAACAATTACTGTGATGACCCGAAAAATTTTGACTTATTTTGAACCAAATCTTTATATGATTTAATATTTTCGTCATGATAAGAAATGAATTCTAACAAGTTTTAAAACTTTTGTAAATGAGTTTTATATAACGGTTGACCACCCTGTTTGTCTAACGATTGACGAACGTTATAACTTGTGATAATTATATAATTGTGTGTGTATATATATATATATATATATATATACGGAAACATGCGAATAATATTTATATACTAAATGATAAAAATTTACTATTGAATGATGCAATTTCAAAGTAAATTTTTTTATGTATATGATCGTTTTATTTTTATGATGTAAATTTTTTAATTTATAAGAAGAAACGCAATTAAATCAAAGATGTACAAGCTGTAAAGCACAACGTACAACAATGTAACTTAAATAGTTGAATCGAAATTAATTCATTTACTATTTATGTGAATAGTAAATGAACAGAAATTAATTAATTTACTATTCACATGAACGCGACATGATATAAATTATTAATTATAAGTTACATAATATACCCCTAAAGTATTTGAGAAATACGACTTTTTAAATATTTACTATTCAAATTTGATTCAAAATTATTATTATATTATTATATTTTATTTCATTATTATTATATTATTATATTTATTATATTTATTATATTATTATAATTAAATTAATATTATATTATATATTTTTGTTTAGTCAAAAACTAGGAAAACACATATTACTTGTACAAACTTTATAAAAGAACCTTTTTACAACTAATTTTATAAAGCTTATCTTTTATATATTAATAGTGTATCCATGTCTAGTGCTCGAGTATATATGTTTATGTATGCTTGTATTCTTTAATTTTGTCGTTAGATAGTTTATCATGAATCAAGAATTTGATACATATGCTACTGATATAAAGTATATGATATGCATGTCGTTGGAAAGCTATCAAAAAATTAATAACTTTTCATTTAAAAATCGAGTGATTTCGATGAACGGATTAAAAGATATGGTCAACTGAATTATGTTTGACGTTAATTGAATTTGTGTTTGAAACTGTAAATTAAAATTTAAACAACTTGTCTATGAGATTGATAAATTGGATTTTTAGATATTACTAATCGAGTAAATGAATTTCTATATAAGGCACGTCTCGTTTTGTTGAACAATTATCAAAGTTGACTGTCTTATCATGTTTTAAAATTTTATAAACACTATAATCTGATTTTACAAGTATTGGAAAACTATGTGAAATAATAAAATATTATCGATTGCCATGATAATTCAAATATAATATAGCTCCTGAAATAAATAATATTTTGAGTTTGATAAACTATAAATTCGTTCAATTATCAAGACTTATACTATGTTAATATAATAAACATGTATAGATTTAAAGATCATATTGGGTCAGGTTGACTTTTGAGATGACTTTTGTTAACTTTTGCATGTCGGTCTCGAGCATTAGGATTGTAATACACTATGACTTGACCTAGCTTGTTAGACATGTATTGAGTATTGACCAACATATATTCTCTAGGTTGAGATCTACGGTTATTTTGCATTTCGAGTTTCGGTCACATTTAGGTGAATGACCTTATGTGCTGCTAAGGTGAGTTTATAGATCCCTTTTTAATTGCTTTTGCATTCTATATTTTTGGGCTGAGAATACATGCATTTTATTGTAAACGCAATGGACACAAGTACATACTAAATTCTACACTGAGTTTGAACCGAAAATCCCTTAGCTTTGGTAACTAGTAACTGCCGGTTATAAGAACTGGTGGGCGCGAATAGTGGTATATGGATCCATAGGGCTTAACATCCCCGTCTGTTCCAGGTATAGAAACCCTAGCCTGAACTATAAAACAGACATATGCTATTTGAGGTTAGTTGATGTGTGCACGATGGTGTACAAAATACTATTATATTTTATTACGTAAATAATATTAAATACGATACAATTTTACACAAGTTATTTATTTATTTATAGAATGGATATACCTAAACCTTGCTACAACACTTATAGGCACTGTACCTAATCGTATAGTAGTGTAGTTTTTAGTAAGTCCGGTTCGTTTCATAGGGAGCTAGCTGAGTTTAATGCTATATATATTTTAAACTATATTTGTATATATATATATATATATATATATATATATATATATATATATATATATATATATATATATATATATAAAGTAATATAGTATTATTATTATTATAAAAGGGGGTTTTACCGTTTAATGACCGGTTTGTCGATTTTATGTCTTAAGTCACAATTAAAACCTAATGTAAAATATCAATTATAAATATAACTTAACTTAAAGCGTAAAGTAAATGAAGATAAATAAAAGAGCTATAAATAAAAGTGCAATAAAATAAAAGTACGATAAATAAAATGACGATAAATAAAAGTGCGATGAGATATAAATTAAAGGAATTATGTTTATTTAAACTTCCGTAATCATGATGTTTGACGTGTTGATTTTAATTTATTACCATGGGTTAATTATCATTTGTCCTGGATTATTTGATATGTCCATATGGTTTTTGTCCATAACAATCCATCGGTCATAAATATAAAGTACGTGTGTCCTCGTCAAATTACCCTTATACCCGAAGTCAAATATTCCAACTAATTGGGGACTTAAACTGTAATAAGGTTTTAATACATTGTTAATGATTACACCAGGTTATCGACTGTGTGCAATCCAAGGTTTTAATACTTTATTAACAATTACACCAAGTGTCCTTGTATGTAATCCACCCCTATTTTAATGAGTCCATTGACTATTAATCCATTCTCGTGTCTGGTTAAATAAACGATTATTAGTATTTATAAATATCCCGCCCATCGTATCCGATCGAGTGTATGTGGTTATTTATAGATACGTCAAATTATAAATCTCTATATTAAATTAACGAACTATCATTCAGTTAAACAAATATAAAGCCCATTAATAGCCCATAGTCCAATTTCCACAAGTATCGGTCTTTTGTCCAAACACCAATTATGGTCCAAAGCCCAATAACCCCGTCTTTAATATTTAGTCAAACATCACGATTACTTCGGCTTAAATAAACATAATAATAACTTAGCTACGAGACATTAATTTAAAAAGGAAGAACATAGCTTACAGTGGTTATTAATCGCGTAGCGTTACACGGACAGAACTCCGACTTTAAAACCCGTGAAACATTTCTTACAATAACCCAACTAAACCATAATTTATTATTAATCTTAAATTAAAATAAAAATTATAATATAAATATATTACATATAGAGATTGAGAGATTGGAAAAAGGTGTAGGTAACTCGGCAGAATTCGTGGCTATTTATAGGGGATTTCTGACACTTGCAGCTCCGCGATCGTGGTACTTTTGTGCCTCACATCTCCGCGATCGCGGAGGTCCTGATTTCAGCTCATTTCTTGGACAAAACGTGGGCTGCTGTGAATATTATAATATATAATATATATATAATTATTTATATATTATATTATATTCTTGTGCATAGTGGACTTGTAATTTTAGCTCCGTTGAGTTGTACTTTGATAGTTGTTTCATGTCTCGGTTCCGGATTTTCGAACGTCCTTTTGTACGCGTAGATATCTTGTACTTTACGTTTTGTGACTTGTACTCTTGTCATTTTTAGACATTATTCATCAATAAATTGAACCACTTGGATTGTATCTTGTACATTTGAGCTTTTTGGTCATTTGCGTCTTCAAATCGTCGATTCTTCTTTTGTCTTCGCACTTATTTTTTTAAACGATTATTACATAAAAATAGAACAATTGCAACTAAAAGCTTTACATATTGGAAGGATATTGCGCCTAAATATATGTTCATTTGGAGCACTATCAAATATCCCCACACTTAAATGTTGCTTGTCCTCAAGCAATACATAACTTGAAATTAAATCACACTTCACTCGAATCACACTTTTTTATTTTCACACTTTATACATCAGTGATTTTGATACGGCGGTATAACAATGATAGTAACAATGTGGTTTACAGTCCCACACGATTATAAAAATTTAGATCCTTTAAGGAAATTGGATCTTTATGAAAACATTTGATCTTTTGAAAATTCAAGCTAGATTTTACCTTAGACAAGTTTTCCGGAATAACCCTTCACCGGTGTTTGCAAAATATTTTTGTGGGTTTTGTGGGTTTCAGATTTTTAAAATTTTAGCTCAAAACTTGTGGTTTTGTGTCACCCACTTGCTAACCTTATATTAGGAAAGCAACACGTCCAGTATACTTGCTCCGTATATTATCTTTCGGTAAACTACCGTCCGGTTGTAAAGGAAAGCGATGAACAAACAACTGTTAAGGCAATGTCTCATGACATGCAGATAATTATGGTCAAAAACGTGTCGGATGCAATTACTATGCTTTGTAGGAGAAATAGTAAAGATCACCCTATAATTTTTTGGTCTGGCACAAGGTCCTGTCTTCGACCATGCTATGCAACCACCGTTCTTACAGTTGACACCCGATTTGGTTCAGGTGACCTAATGAATTCCGATGAATTCTCAGAATTTTACGTTCAATGGTAATGAACACATTGAAAATAGGTTTTCAGAAAAAAAATCGGTTTTAATTTGATCAAAATATTTTCTCGTTCAAGCTCGATTTTAGATATCATTGAATTCCATGAATTTGTAATTCTCAATCTTTAAGGTCAATCTCAAGGATTGAGTAATATCAGTCTTAAAAGCTGATTTTTAATCTTTAAGGAGATTATCCTTACTAGGGGTCTGATTCATTAGTCTTATCAAGCTAATTTGCACGACGCCCTCCCCATTTTACGAGATAGATCCTTTCATGGTTAGGATAAGTCTGACCACTTGGCGACCCTGTTTGATGCCGAGGTCCGTGGATTTCCTACTGATTTTAGAGATGACTTTTCTAGATTTTTCGTCAACCTACAGCTGGTCTGGACGACAACTTCCTGACCTAAATCAAGAAGCGCATGTCTTTTTTGGAAGACTTTACTTCCTTTTAATGATGGAATTGATTCATCGTGTAGATCCATCTTTCTTTCAAATATATTACAGTAAATCGGGTAAAACTGATTAGTTTAGTCCAAAGCAAAAGTACCTGCAATAATCTTGTACAAAATATGTGATATATGTTTTAAAGAACTTGGTAAATTCTTCGCACACTTAGCTTTTATTTATTCTTTTCTTTGCCTTTTTATTCTATTCTATTCCATTTTAAATGAATTCAAGCGTTTTGAGTTGTTTCTCCATTTATGTTCTCTCCGAGGTAACAATAATTTCGGTATTAACACCTAGTTTTATCGTTCATAAATATGTATAAACATGATTTTGAATTCATTTAGTTGAAAATTTTTCAAATTTTTACAAAATTTGGCAATTAAACTAAGTGTAAACCCGAGAGAATTTATAACCCTTCCCCACACTTGAGATCATGCAATGCCCTCATTTGCATGAAATCAGACTATAATTATAAATTCATGAGGGTGATTAGTGTAGAAAAGTGATTTAAAATACCCAGTTTGTAATTACTAAGCTCGTCAAATGATAGATGGTTCGCCTCATCATTCATTCCTTTTGTTGTAATTTCACATATGTTTTGCGTCTTATCGTCAAAATTAGTAGCTTTTGCTGAACTTAATGTCAGTCTTTGAAAGTGTGCTGTTTTACCCTGTTTTACATAAGATAAACTACAAACATATACATACATATATATATATATATATATATATATATATATATATATATATATATATATATATATATATATATATGTATATATATATATGTATATATATATATGTATATATATATATATATGTATGTATATATATATGTATATATATATATGTATATATATATATGTATATATATATATATTTATAAAACCCTTAACAATTCAAATGAATAATTTTTTTAAAATTTTGTTTCCTTTTGCTTTAGGTAGTTTCGGTATGTTTACCTAGTCCGTCCCTCGACAAAATTTAAAATTTGTCGTTAAAGCGATTGTTTTAAAAGCAAAGATTTTTGGGTTTTTTTAATTTTTTTGGTATACTTTAGATCAATAAAATTAAAAATAATGATAACAAAATTTTTCGCCCCGCCCTCGGGTAAAGCAATTTCGATTCTATGATTTAGTCTTTAACTTACGACGAATTTTAGAAATCATTTTTTTAAACTTAATGAAATAAAGTAAATTTTGTTTTTAAATTCACACAAAATTTAAAAAGCGTATTAATTTCATACAAACCTACAAAATAAAATAAAATTCAGAATGTGGGGAAGAAAACTAGTTCTTTAGTGTCTGCTAGTGGAAAAGACCAATCGAATTCCATTCTCAGAACTACACGAGAACATAACAAATAACTCTAAACAGCATTATTTCTTAGAACATTTGAATCTCCCCGCACTTAGGTAGCTGTGGTTTTGAAATTGTGATTAACTTCATCGTCAATTTCTCTTGGACATAATCAACTTGCATATCTGTGACTTTTGCTTTAAGCCATTGGTCGGATTCCTGTGTAATATCCACAAATTTAACTAGTTTCGCCTTTTCTTTAGGCGATAGATTGGATACTAACCGGTTACATAACTTAAAGTTCCCCTTGGTTCTAGCATCACGAATCCATTTAATAAGTTTCTTCATTGAACTGTTAATAACGGAGTCATTTAATTTCGTATCAACAACGGGGTTCTTTGTTATCAAGTCATCATTAGGTGTTACTTCATTTTCCCCACACTTAGGCGTTTTATTATTGTTAAGCACTACCGTTAGAGTTGGTAAAACAACATGGTTCTTACCAATCGTTTTTGTTGGTTCAACGGTTTTGGTTGGTGGAGATTTAGCCTTTCGACTCACAAAGGTGACCGATTTGTCACCATCACTAAGTGTCATTCTACCCTCTCGTACATCAAATAACGCCCTGGTGGACGCTAAGAATGGTCGACCTAAAATTAGAGGAACGTTTGAGTCCTCTTCTATGTCAATGACAATAAATTCGACTAAAAAGGTTAAATTACCCATTTGAACGAGTAGGTTGTTAGCACTAACTGGGTGCCTAATTGTTTGATCAAAGAGTCGAACACTCATCTCTGTTGGACTTAACTCACCTACTCCTAATCTCTTATATAATGAAAGATGCATAACACTCACACTCGCACCTAAATCTGCTAGTGCATCATACATGACACAATCACTAAGTAGACAAGGAACAATAAATTCACCCGGATCACCCACCCTGGGTGGAGGTTTTGGTGTAACTGTCTTCACTGGGTTTACTTCTATGGTTTTTGTTTCTTGCACTTTCTTATTCTTCTTCTTCTTTCCAGAGGTATCACAAACTTTATTACCTATTACTTGCTCATACTCAACTCCTTTTCTTGGAAATGGGATGGGTGGTCTGTATGGTGCCACCACTGGCTTTACATACTCGGGTGGTGGTGGTGGTGTAACTTCTTCATTGTTACTCACATCTAAAACCTTCTCATCTTCTGGTGTTGGGTTTTCAGAATTTGTTGACACCATATTAACATTCCCATTCCGAGGATTTACTTTAGCATCACTTGGTAGCTTTCCTTGTTCCCTCTCACTCATCATGCTAGCAAGAGTACCTACGTGTTTTTCTAGATTCAAAATGGAAGCTTGTTGAGTTCTTAATGACTGATCAAACCTCTCATTTGTTTGGGTTTGAGATGTAATTAATTGTGTTTGAGATTCCATTAGCTTTGCCATCATTTCTTCCAGATTTGGCTTTTTCTCTTCGGTTTGTTGTGGTGGTTTATACAAGCTAGGTCTTTATTGATTGAAAGTGTTGTTTTGAGTTGGTTGGTTATTCAGACCTTGTTGGTTGTACGAGTTATTGTTGGGTCCATTTGGATTGTAAAGAATGTTTTGATTTAGATTAAAGTTTGGCCTTGGCGGTTGATAATTATTTTGATAATTATTTCCCGGCCTTTGGTTCATGTAAGAAATATTCTCTCGTTGTTCCATCGTTTGTTCAATGTGACAATCTTTCGTTAAGTATGGTCCACCGCATTGCTCATAACTGATTCGTATTGCGTGAATATCTTTAGTCATCTTTTCCATTCGTCTTTCGAAAGCATCTATTTTTACGGAAACAGAATCAAAGTCATGGCTAGAATCGGCTCTAGCCGCTTTAGATGAACGAAAAATATCTTTTTCCTGGTGCCACTCATGTGAGTGGGAGGCTGTGTTATCAATGATTTTGTGAGCTTCGGTAGCGGTTTTCTTCATAATGGAACCACTAGCTGCTGTATCGATGTCTTTTCGTGTAGCGACGTCGACACCTTGGTAGAATATTTGTACTATTTGATAAGTGTCTAAACCGTGTTGAGGACATCCTCTCAACAACTTTCCGAATCTTGTCCATGCCTCATATAGAGTTTCATTTGGCTTTTGCGCGAACGTAACAATTTCTCCTTGAAGTCTCACGGCTTTGGATGCCAGAAAGAATCTTTTAAGAAATTTCTCAACTAAAACATCCCATGTGTCAATCGCTCCTTCAGGTAATGATTCTAACCAATCTTTGGCTTCTCCCTTTAAAGTCCAGGGAAACAACATGAGATAGATCTTTTCATCCTCAACTTCTCTGATTTTGAATAGAGTACAGATCCTATTAAAGTTCGAAGACGTTCGTTGGATCTTCTTTTGGCGTACCACTATATTGGCATTGATTAGTTACCATGTGTAGGATTTGTCCTTTGATTTCATAATCTGGCGCATTAATGTCTGGCTTAATAATGGCGTGTCCTTGGCCAGTGCGTGTGGCTCTTATTCGATCTTCCATACTTAGAGGTTCCGTTATTTCCATATTTGAAATTGTTGAATCCGAATCACTAGAAGATTCTGATTTAACGGTTTGTGGTTCAGGAGGAATGATTATTGGTTCAGGATCTTGGAATTGTCCTTGAATATCCTCAGGGTTCTCAATTGTGACATCGGGTTCAAAAGAGGGATTATTGAAAATTCGAATTGGAGTACTTGTTCGACTAGATGATGATTCTAAAGAAAAATCAACGGCGATAATATTGGCTAGATGTCTTGATCGAGTTACAGGTGGTGAACGTATGAAAGGTGGTGAACGTTTTGCTCGGTGCAATCACTGAATATCCTATTAGTTATAAAAGTAAAAATTATATAAGTTATTAAATTAATAGTCTTTTCTGCTTTTGCCCACGTTTCGAATAGCTAAAAGATGCAGCAGCGAGCCAGGATCCTTTAAGTCGAAAAATCCACAACTCAGCCACTAACAAATCCAACTATTACTACGAAGCAGAAAATTTTGGATGTCTATCAATTTAACCGCTTAAAATAATTTTTCGTCAAAATTTAAAGAAGATAAAAATTTATGTCCTAAAAACTAGAGCGTAGAAATGAGAAAGAAAAAGAGTGCATCGAAAAACGTCTAAAAATAAAAATAAGAAAGAAAAACGTCGAAACTTAAAAGTCTAAAAACTAAAAATTTAAGATTGCGTCTAAAGGTATTAAAGCTTAAAAGGAACTATATATCAAAAACGGCAATAACGTAATTAGGCACTAAAATCTAAAAACTGCGTCGCAAAATTCTAAAGCGCCTAAATCTTAATCTAAAGAAAAGCACTTAAGGGATTTTACGGCAAAACTTAAAGATCTAGAAATACTACTGCAAAATACTAAGCTTAAAACTATATATTACGAACGATAATTATAAAGACTACGAAAAAAACGATTAATAAAAAAATTACAAAATACAAAAAGAAAAACTAAAGTTATAAAAATACAATTTTATAAAAATATTATTTTTATATTATTATTATAAAAATATCAATCTATATAATTAATAATAATAATTAAAACTTAAAATTACAACTTTAATTAAAACTAGATATAAATATTAATATTAAACTAAACCCTAAATAATAAATAATAATTTAAAATTTAATAGTAATATAGATATAAATATTAATATTAAACTAAAATCGCATTAAATAGTCCTGTCAGAACCCACTACGCGATCGCGTAGGATATACTCTCTACAGTTCCGAGATCGCGGAGTAATACAGTAACGGACTGGTACTGGGCTAAAACAGGCTCGGCCCAACTTAAATTTATAATTATTTTGGGCTACGAATAATATTTGGCCCAGTTCGATTTTTTTATATATATTTTTTTAGATTTTTAAGAGTTTTATAAAATAATAGATAGATAATGTTTATAAAATAAAAAAGAAACTTATATTTTAAAAACTTAAAATAAAAATACTTTTATAACAAAATCTTAAAAATATAACTTTTTTTTTCTTTTTATATTATTTAAAACTTATAAAAAAACTATATTTTTACAACAAAAAAAAATTAAAAACTTATATATATATTTTCTATAGCGTTTCGCTTTCGGCTCCCCGGCAGCGGCGCCAAAAACTTGATGTGTGTACGATGGTATATGAAATACTATTATATTTTATTATGAAATAATATTAAATACGATACAATTTTACATAAGTTATTTATTTATTTATAGAATGGATATACCTAAACCTTGCTACAACACTTATAGGCAGTGTACCTAATCGTAGAGTAGTGTAGTTTTTAGTAAGTCCGGTTCGTTCCACAGGGAGCTAGCTGAGTTTAATGCTATATATATTTTAAACTATATTTGTATAAATATATAATATAGTAGTATTATTATTATTATAAAAGGGGGTTTTACCGTTTAATGACCGGTTTGTCGATTTTATGTCTTAAGTCACAATTAAAACCTAATGTAAAATATTAAATATAAATATAACTTAATTTAAAGCGTAAAGTAAATGAAGATAAATAAAAGTGCGATAAATAAAAGTGCAATAATTTAAAGTGCAATAAAATAAAAGTACGATAAATAAAATGACGATAAATAAAAGTGCGGTGAGATATAAATTAAAGGAATTATGTTTATTTAAACTTCTGTAATCATGATGTTTGACGTGTTGATTTTAATTTATTACCATGGGTTAATTGTCCTTTGTCCTGGATTATTTGATATGTCCATCTGGTTTTTGTCCATAACAGTCCATCGGTCATAAATATAAAGTGCGAGTGTCCTCGTCAAATTACTCTTATACCCGAAGTCAAATATCCCAACTAATTGGGGACTTAAACTGTAATAAGGTTTTAATACATTGTTAATGATTACACCAGGTTATCGACTGTGTGCAATCCAAGGTTTTAATACTTTATTTGTAGTGACCCGAACTTTTCCATGTTTATATATATTAAATAAAATTTTTATTTACATGATTAAGTGTTTCCAACATGTTAAGCAATCAAACTTGTTAAGACTTGATTAATTGAAATAGGTTTCATATAGACAATTGACCACCTAAGTTGACCGGTGATTCACGAACGTTAAAACTTGTAAAAACTATATGATGTCATATATATGGATATATATATAGTTAACATGGTATTATGATAAGTAATGAAAGGACCCGTTCATATACATTATAAATGATTCACAATAGTTGATTACATCGCGAGGTATTTGACCTCTATATGATACATTTTACAAACATTGCATTCGTTTTTAAAAGACAAACTTTCTTTACAACGAAATTTGACGGCATGCACACCATTTCATAATACATCCAACTATAATTGGCTTAATAATAATCTTGATGAACTCAATGACTCGAATGCAACGTCTTTCAAAATATACCATGAATGACTCCAAGTAATATCCTTAAAATGAGCTAATGCACAGCGGAAGATTTCTTTAATACCTGAGAATAAACATGCTTTAAAGTGTCAACCAAAAGGTTGGTGAGTTCATAGGTTTATCATAACAATCATTTCAATATATTAATAGACCACAAGATTTCCGTTTATAAATATATGTACACTCGCAAGTGTATAAAAGTATTCTATAAGTTGTAGGCACCCGGTAACAAGCCTTAACGTTCATGTTTTACCCTCTGAAGTACACCAGATCAGGTGTGTTTAAAATAACCCCGAAGTACTAAAGCATCCCATAGTCAGGATGGGGTTTGTCAGGCCCAATAGATCTATCTTTAGGATTCGCGCCTACCGTACATAGACAAGTAGTTTAATGTTACCAAGCTAAGGGTATATTTATGGTTTAAACCCACGTAGAATTAGTTTTAGTACTTGTGCCTATTTCGTAAAACATTTATAAAACAGCGCATGTATTCTCAGCCCAAAAATATATATTGCAAAAGCAATTAAAAAGGGAGCAAATGAAACTCACAATACTGTATTTCGTAGTAAAAATACATATAACGTTATTTAACAAGTGCAAGGTTGGCCTCGGATTCACGAACGTATCAATATTTAGATTCAATATTGCAGGAAAGTACGTAGACGCAACGGAGATGATAAACACTAGATTGACCTCACGAGCATACCCATGATCCATACTCATCACCTCCATAGCTATAACCCATAATTTCCTTAGCTTCGACTCATTCAAAAAAACTATTTTGAAATCACTCGAACACCACTCCGTCGTAATATTTTATGTATACTAATAATATCTTGAAATAATACAAAGAAAATATATATATGTAATTCGATTGAGAGAGTTTAGAGAAATATATTTTCAAGTTTCTATGAAATAATGAAACCTATTGAATTCTATTTATAACAGATTTTTGAATTATTAAAGTGAATTATTAAAATATGAATTATTAAAGTGAATTATTAAAGTATGAATTATTAAAGTGAATTATTAAAGTATGAATTATTAAAGTGAATTATTAAGTGAATTATTAAAGTATGAATTATTAAAGTTAAAGTAAAATAAAAGTAAAGTAAAGGTAAAGTTAAAGTATAGTAAAAGTATAAAACTATATACGTATAATACGCGTATAAGTATATATAATATTAATTTAAATCGTTATATATATTTAATAAAATAAAATATAAATATCGTTATCTTTATCATACTGGTTAAGTAATGAGTTGTCAAAAGTGGTTCTAGATATTTATAAAAGATATATACGTTTTAATAATAAAGTTCTTTTTAAACTGAAAACGTTTTTTGTACTTTTGAAACTAAATTAATAGAATATTATGGAAACCAATTCTCCACTAACTTTTGTCTAACTTTCGTAAATGACACTTTTTGTTTTTATTTATAAATAGCTTTACAAATTATTCTGAATATCGTTAAGAGGAATAGATTTTCTCAAATCATAGTGGACCTCTCAACAGAGACTTGTAATCATAATTCAATGTTTCTGATAATTCAATCATTTAATATATTTTTTAATTTCATCGAAAATCATATTGAAACAAATACGTTCGTGTAAGGTATTATACGTTTAATACTTTATTAATATTCTCAAGTTATAATATATATATACATATACATATCTATTTATATATAACGGTTCGTGAATCGTCGGAATTTGGTCGAGGTTATAATGAATGTATGAACACAGTTTAAAATTCTTGAGATTTAACTTAACAAACTTTGCTTATCGTGTCGGAATAATATAAAGATTAAAGTTTAAATTTGGTCGGAAATTTCCGGGTCGTCACAGTACCTACCCGTTAAAGAAATTTCGTCCCCGAAATTTGATAGAGGTCGTCATGACTAACAATGAGAATGTTATTATAACGATTATAGAGTTTTATCATGTTCAAGAAGAATGGATAAAATAATTCAATTAATAGAAACGTGTGAGTGAAGTTATCGTAAATGAATGAAATAAGATAATATTGATTCGTCGTATCTTTTGACGTCATCACGATTGATCTCCGAAAAGAAAATCTTTGTAATCTATATTGGATTTGATTATTTGGCGATTAAGGAAATTATGATCCTCTTCGAATTAATGCGATAACCCATTTTGATTTCTCTGTCGGATATTTCACTATAAATCCACCTCATTTGTTTTCTTACAACTCACACCTTCTCAACTCATATTTTAAAGTATTTGTCAATATGCTTCATCCAGTGCTGATTCTTGACATACTCCTCACTTTCATATCTGTCGCTCTTCTTTTTCATCTGCCTCCGAAAGAATCTATTTACTTCTACTATACTCTTGGTTTTATAGTATTTTTAGTTCTCCCGTGTCTTTATATTGCTATATGCATTGATATATATGGTTTGTGATTTCTGGGTTGTTGTTGGGTTTTATATCTGTAGTGACCCGAACTTTTCCATGTTTATATATATTAATTGAGATTGATATTTACATGATTAAATGTTTCCAACATGTTAAGCAATCAAACTTGTTAAGACTTGATTAATTGAAATATGTTTCATATAGACAATTGACCACCCAAGTTGATCGGTGATTCACGAACGTTAAAACTTGTAAAAACTATATGATGACATATATATGGATATATATATATAGTTAACATGATACTATGATAAGAAAACATATCATAAAGTATATTAACAATGAACTACATATGTAAAAACAAGACTACTAACTTAATGATTTTTAAACGAGACATATATGTAACGATTATCGTTGTAAAGACATTTAATGTATATATATCATATTAAGAGATATTCATACATGATAATATCATGATAATATAATAATTTAAAATCTCATTTGATATTATAAACATTGAGTTAACAACATTTAACAAGATCGTTAACCTAAAGGTTTCAAAACAACACTTACATGTAACGACTAACGATGACTTAACGACTCAGTTAAAATGTATATACATGTAGTGTTTTAATATGTATTTATACACTTTTGAAAGACTTCAATACACTTATCAAAATACTTCTACTTAACAAAAATGCTTACAATTACATCCTCGTTCAGTTTCATCAACAATTCTACTCGTATGCACCCGTATTCGTACTCGTACAATACACAGCTTTTAGATGTATGTACTATTGGTATATACACTCCAATGATCAGCTCTTAGCAGCCCATGTGAGTCACCTAACACATGTGGGAACCATCATTTGGCAACTAGCATGAAATATCTCATAAAATTACAAAAATATGAGTAATCATTCATGACTTATTTACATGAAAACAAAATTACATATCCTTTATATCTAATCCATACACCAACGACCAAAAACACCTACAAACACTTTCATTCTTCAATTTTCTTCATCTAATTGATCTCTCTCAAGTTCTATCTTCAAATTCTAAGTGTTCTTCATAAATTCCAAAAGTTCTAGTTTCATAAAATCAAGAATACTTTCAAGTTTGCTAGCTCACTTCCATTCTTGTAAGGTGATCATCCAACCTCAAGAAATCTTTGTTTCTTACAGTAGGTTATCATTCTAATACAAGGTAATAATCATATTCAAACTTTGGTTCAATTTCTATAACTATAACAATCTTATTTCAAGTGATGATCTTACTTGAACTTGTTTTCGTGTCATGATTCTGCTTCAAGAACTTCGAGCCATCCAAGGATCCATTGAAGCTAGATCCATTTTTCTCTTTTCCAGTAGGTTTATCCAAGGAAATTAAGGTAGTAATGATGTTCATAACATCATTCGATTCATACATATAAAGCTATCTTATTCGAAGGTTTAAACTTGTAATCACTAGAACATAGTTTAGTTAATTCTAAACTTGTTCGCAAACAAAAGTTAATCCTTCTAACTTGAATTTTAAAATCAACTAAACACATGTTCTATATCTATATGATATGCTAACTTAATGATTTAAAACCTGGAAACACGAAAAACACCGTAAAACCGGATTTACGCCGTCGTAGTAACACCGCGGGCTGTTTTGGGTTAGTTAATTAAAAACTATGATAAACTTTGATTTAAAAGTTGTTATTCTGAGAAAATGATTTTTATTATGAACATGAAACTATATCCAAAAATTATGGTTAAACTCAAAGTGGAAGTATGTTTTCTAAAATGGTCATCTAGACGTCGTTCTTTCGACTGAAATGACTACCTTTACAAAAACGACTTGTAACTTATTTTTCCGCCTATAAACCTATACTTTTTCTGTTTAGATTCATAAAATAGAGTTCAATATGAAATCATAGCAATTTGATTCACTCAAAACGGATTTAAAATGAAGAAGTTATGGGTAAAACAAGATTGGATAATTTTTCTCATTTTAGCTACGTGAAAATTGGTAACAAATCTATTCCAACCATAACTTAATCAACTTGTATTGTATATTATGTAATCTTGAGATACCATAGACACGTATACAATGTTTCGACCTATCATGTCGACACATCTATATATATTTCGGAACAACCATAGACACTCTATATGTGAATGTTGGAGTTAGCTATACAGGGTTGAGGTTGATTCCAAAATATATATAGTTTGAGTTGTGATCAATACTGAGATACGTATACACTGGGTCGTGGATTGATTCAAGATAATATTTATCGATTTATTTCTGTACATCTAACTGTGGACAACTAGTTGTAGGTTACTAACGAGGACAGCTGACTTAATAAACTTAAAACATCAAAATATATTAAAAGTGTTGTAAATATATTTTGAACATACTTTGATATATATGTATATATTATTATAGGTTCGTGAATCAACCAGTGGCCAAGTCTTACTTCCCGATGAAGTAAAAATCTGTGAAAGTGAGTTATAGTCCCACTTTTAAAAATTTAATATTTTTGGGATGAGAATACATGCAGGTTTTATAAATGATTTACAAAATAGACACAAGTACGTGAAACTACATTCTATGGTTGAATTATCAAAATCGAATATGCCCCTTTTTATTAAGTCTGGTAATCTAAGAATTAGGGAACAGACACCCTAATTGACGCGAATCCTAAAGATAGATCTATCGGGCCCAACAAGCCCCATCCAAAGTACCGGATGCTTTAGTACTTCGAAATTTATATCATATCCGAAGGGTGTCCCGGAATGATGGGGATATTCTTATATATGCATCTTGTTATTGTCGGTTACCAGGTGTTCACCATATGAATGATTTTTATCTCTATGTATGGGATGTGTATTGAAATATGAAATCTTGTGGTCTATTGTTACGATTTGATATATATAGGTTAAACCTATAACTCACCAACATTTTTGTTGACGTTTAAAGCATGTTTATTCTCAGGTGAATATTAAGAGCTTCCGCTGTTGCATACTAAAATAAGGACAAGATTTGGAGTCTATGTTTGTATGATATTGTGTAAAAACTGCATTCAAGAAACTGATTTCGATGTAACATATTTGTATTGTAAACCATTATGTAATGGTCGTGTGTAAACAGGATATTTTAGATTATCATTATTTGATAATCTACGTAAAGCTTTTTAAACCTTTATTTATGAAATAAAGGTTATGGTTTGTTTTAAAAATGAATGCAGTCTTTGAAAAATGTCTCATATAGAGGTCAAAACCTCGCAACGAAATCAATTAATATGGAACGTTTTTAATCAATAAGAACGGGACATTTCAGTTGGTATCAGAGCGTTGGTCTTAGAGAACCAGAAAATTTGCATTAGTGTGTCTTATCGAGTTTGTTAGGATGCATTAGTGAGTCTGGACTTCGACCGTGTTTTCTTTAAAAATGATTGCTTAACATTTTTGTTGAAAACTATATATTTTTAACATATGAATATTATGTGATATATTAATCTCTTAACGTGTTTGGTATTATGTGATAGATGTCTACCTCTAGAACAAGTCCCATTGACTCACCTAATAATAATGAAGAGTCAAATGTAAATTGGAATGATTCGTGGACTGATTCACAAGTTCCCGAAGAGGAACCGGAAGAAGAGTCGGAACCGGAAGAATAATCGGAACCGGATGAAGAAATAGAACCGGTGGGGGAAATAATAAAACGGTTAAGTAAAAGAAAATCCTCAACCAACCGACCAAGGTTAATTATGGTCAATGGTGTTTCCGCCAAGGAAGCAAAATATTGGGAGGATTACCAATTCTCCGATGAATCGGATTCCGACGAGAATTCCGATGATGTTATAGAAATTACCCCAACTGAATTTAAAAAGGCAAAAAAAAAAATAATAAGGGAAAGGGCATAAAAATAGAGAAATCTAATTCCAACCCCGATGAACTTTATATGTATCGTCAACCCCCGAAGTCCTTAAGTTGTAACAATGACCCGGGAACCTCTAAACCACCAGGTTTTTCTAAACCAATGTGGACAACGACGGCTCGTATTAGGGGAACATCATATATCCCTAGAAACTTGGCAAAACGAACCAAAACCGAAGAAGAAGAAACGAGCGAGTCGGAATAAGATAGTTGTATTCGTGTGGTGTAATATATGTAATATAGTGTTCTTATGCTTTATGATATATGTAAAAATTGCTTGTATTAATAAGTATTTTTTTATGAAACTAACTCTTGTCTATTTTACAGTTTAAAAATACAAAATGGATAGACAACCCAATATTTTAAGAGACCTACCCGGAGACATGATTGATGAAATCTTGTCTAGAGTCGGCCAGAATTCTTCGGCACAACTATTTAAGGCGAGATCAGTTTGTAAGACATTCGAAGAACGTTCCAAGAATGTCTTGGTTTATAAGAGACTTTCGTTTGAAAGATGGGGGATATCACATTGGGAAACCCATAAGTTACGATGTGTTTACTTTGACGCATATATTGCGGGGAACCCAAATGCTATTTTACGCAACGGGTTAAGAAATTATTTTGACTCAATATATCCGAATATTGGACTTCGTGATTTAGAAAAAGCGGCTAACATGCAACATAAAGAAGCATGTTATGCTTACGGATTAGTAATGTTCGCTTCTCACCAAAGTGAGAACAAGAACATCGGGCTACAACTATTAAACAAAACGTTTCCACAAGTGACGGAGTCGGTAATTGGGGTAAGAAATGAGGTTTTTAGATTATTACGGGACTGTTGGACATTACGTAACCCTCGTCCCTTTGATGACGTTACAACACGCTGTCTTATCAACGGCCATAACGGTTATGTTGCACAAGACCAAGGATGGGAAGTAGTCCTAGTAAAACCAGAATGCATGACTTGTTTCTGGACGTATGAATTACGTGTCTTTATTGCCTTTGCCGAACGACTTGTGTACTAGCTAGAATTGTCTTCACAACTATCTTGTATCAAAGTTATTGTGTGCTATATTTCAAGCTTTATGTAAAATAAGCGGTATTGTAAGTTTGTAAAATATTGTATAAAAGTTTGAACGCGAAATATTATTACAATCAGTTTTTCATATAGAATTGTAGTAGTTGAATTGTATATTAGCTACTAAGTATGAACTTAACGGGTAGGTACTACCCGAATTTAAACTTATAAAACGCTAATATGAAGAAAAAGCTTTTATAAATGAGTTCATATTATGCTACGAAATACTATTAACTACTCTTAATATTCTGTATGATTAACTTGTTCCATTTAACTATTTTGAAGGAAATGGCACCGACTACTCGACACACCGTGAATATGAATGAAGAGGAATTCCGTACTTTTCTAGCTTCAAACATAGCCGCAGTACAGGCTGCGCTACATACCAACAATAACCTTGGATCTAGCAGTACAGGAAATCGTGTAGGATGCACCTACAAAGAATTCACTGCCTGCAAACCTTTGGAATTTGATGGAACCGAAGGACCGATCGGATTGAAACGGTGGACCGAGAAGGTTGAATCGGTGTTTGCCATAAGTAAGTGTACTGAAGAGGACAAAGTGAAGTACGCTACGCATACCTTCATAGGTTCTGCGTTAACATGGTGGAATACCTATCTAGAGCAAGTGGGACAAGACGATGCGTACGCACTACCGTGGTCAGCATTCAAGCACTTGATGAACGAGAAGTACCGTCCCAGAACCGAGGTCAATAAGCTCAAGACAGAACTTAGAGGGTTACGAACCCAAGGATTTGATATTACTACGTATGAAAGACAATTCACAGAATTGTGCCTATTGTGTCCGGGAGCATTCGAAGATGAGGAAGAGAAGATCGACGCGTTTGTGAAAGGATTACCGGAAAGAATCCAAGAAGATATAATTTCACACGAGCCCGCCTCCATACAACAGGCATGTAGAATGGCTCACAAACTAGTGAACCAGATTGAAGAAAGAATTAAAGAACAGACTGCTGAAGAGGCCAATGTGAAGCAAGTCAAAAGAAAGTGGGAGGAAAACGGTGATAAGAATCACCAATACAACAACAACAGTAATTACAACAATAATCGCAACAATTATCCCAACAATCGCAACTACAACAAACGGCCCAACAACAACAACAACAACAACAACAACAACAGCAACTACAACAATCATCCCAACAACAATAATAACCGCAACAACAACAACAATCAGAAGCAGCTATGCCAAAGGTGTGAAAAGAATCACTCGGGGTTCTGCACCAAATTTTGCAACAAGTGTAAAAGAAATGGTCATAGCGCGGCGAAGTGTGAGGTCTACGGACCAGGGGCTAATAGAACGAAAGGAACAAATGGTGTCGGAACGAGTAATGGCGGAGCAAGTAGTGTCGGAGCAAGTTATGCCAATGTAGTTTGTTATAAATGTGGAAAACCAGGCCACATTATTAGAAATTGCCCGAACCAGGAGAACACGAATGGACAAGGCCGTGGAAGAGTTTTCAATATTAATGCGATAGAGGCACAGGAAGACCCGGAGCTTGTTACGGGTACGTTTCTTATTGACAATAAATCTGCTTACGTTTTATTTGATTTGGGTGCGGATAGAAGCTATATGAGTAGAGATTTTTGTGCTAAATTAAGTTGTCCATTGACGCCTTTGGATAGTAAATTTTTACTCGAATTAGCAAATGGTAAATTAATTTCAGCAGATAATATATGTCGGAATCGAGAAATTAAACTGGTTAGCGAAACATTTAAGATTGATTTGATACCAGTAGAGTTAGGGAGTTTTGATGTGATAATCGGTATGGACTGGTTGAAAGAAGTGAAAGCGGAGATCGTTTGTTACAAAAATGCAATTCGCATTATACGAGAAAAAAGAAAACCCTTAATGGTGTACGGAGAAAAGGGCAACACGAAGCTACATCTTATTAGTAATTTGAAGGCACAAAAACTAATAAGAAAAGGTTGCTATGCTGTTCTAGCACACGTCGAGAAAGTACAAACTGAAGAAAAGAGCATCAATGATGTTCCCATTGCAAAAGAATTTCCCGATGTATTTCCGAAAGAATTACCGGGATTACCCCCACATCGATCCGTTGAATTTCAAATAGATCTTGTACCAGGAGCTGCACCAATAGCTCGTGCTCCTTACAGACTCGCACCCTGCGAGATGAAAGAACTGCAAAGCCAATTACAAGAACTTTTAGAGCGTGGTTTCATTCGACCAAGCACATCACCGTGGGGAGCTCCTCTTTTGTTTGTCAAGAAGAAAGATGGTACATTCAGGTTGTGTATCGACTACCGAGAGTTGAACAAACTTACCATCAAGAACCGCTACCCACTACCGAGAATCGACGACTTATTTGATCAACTACAAGGCTCGTCTGTTTATTCAAAGATTGACTTACGTTCCGGGTATCATCAAATGCGGGTGAAAGAAGATGATATTCCAAAGACTGCTTTCAGAACACGTTACGGTCATTACGAGTTTATGGTCATGCCGTTTGGTTTAACTAATGCACCAGCTGTGTTCATGGACCTTATGAACCGAGTGTGTGGACCATACCTTGACAAGTTTGTCATTGTTTTCATTGATGACATACTTATTTACTCAAAGAATGACCAAGAACACGGTGAACATTTAAGAAAGGTGTTAGAAGTATTGAGGAAGGAAGAATTGTACGCTAAGTTTTCAAAGTGTGAATTTTGGTTGGAAGAAGTTCAATTCCTAGGTCACATAGTGAACAAAGAAGGTATTAAGGTGGATCCGGCAAAGATAGAAACTGTTGAAAAGTGGGAAACCCCGAAAACTCCGAAACACATACGCCAGTTTTTAGGACTAGCTGGTTACTACAGAAGGTTCATCCAAGACTTTTCCAGAATAGCAAAACCCTTGACTGCATTAACGCATAAAGGGAAGAAATTTGAATGGAATGATGAACAAGAGAAAGCGTTTCAGTTATTGAAGAAAAAGCTAACTACGGCACCTATATTGTCATTGCCGGAAGGGAATGATGATTTTGTGATTTATTGTGATGCATCAAAGCAAGGTCTCGGTTGTGTATTAATGCAACGAACGAAGGTGATTGCTTATGCGTCTAGACAATTGAAGATTCACGAACAAAATTATACGACGCATGATTTGGAATTAGGCGCGGTTGTTTTTGCATTAAAGACTTGGAGGCACTACTTATATGGGGTCAAAAGTATTATATATACCGACCACAAAAGTCTTCAACACATATTTAATCAGAAACAACTGAATATGAGGCAGCGTAGGTGGATTGAATTATTGAATGATTACGACTTTGAGATTCGTTACCACCCGGGGAAGGCAAATGTGGTAGCCGATGCCTTGAGCAGGAAGGACAGAGAACCCATTCGAGTAAAATCTATGAATATAATGATTCATAATAACATTACTACTCAAATAAAGGAGGCGCAACAAGGAGTTTTAAAAGAGGGAAATTTAAAGGATGAAATACCCAAAGGATCGGAGAAGCATCTTAATATTCGGGAAGACGGAACCCGGTATAGGGCTGAAAGGATTTGGGTACCAAAATTTGGAGATATGAGAGAAATGGTACTTAGAGAAGCTCATAAAACCAGATACTCAATACATCCTGGAACGGGGAAGATGTACAAGGATCTTAAGAAACATTTTTGGTGGCTGGGTATGAAAGCCGATGTTGCTAAATACGTAGGAGAATGTTTGACGTGTTCTAAGGTCAAAGCTGAGCATCAGAAACCATCAGGTCTACTTCAACAACCCGAAATCCCGGAATGGAAATGGGAAAACATTACCATGGATTTCATCACTAAATTGCCAAGGACTGCAAGTGGTTTTGATACTATTTGGGTAATAGTTGATCGTCTCACCAAATCAGCACACTTCCTACCAATAAGAGAAGATGACAAGATGGAGAAGTTAGCACGACTGTATTTGAAGGAAGTCGTCTCCAGACATGGAATACCAATCTCTATTATCTCTGATAGGGATGGCAGATTTATTTCAAGATTCTGGCAGACATTACAGCAAGCATTAGGAACTCGTCTAGACATGAGTACTGCCTATCATCCACAAACTGATGGGCAGAGCGAAAGGACGATACAAACGCTTGAAGACATGCTACGAGCATGTGTTATTGATTTCGGAAACAGTTGGGATCGACATCTACCGTTAGCAGAATTTTCCTACAACAACAGCTACCATTCAAGCATTGAGATGGCGCCGTTTGAAGCACTTTATGGTAGAAAGTGCAGGTCTCCGATTTGTTGGAGTGAAGTGGGGGATAGACAGATTACGGGTCCGGAGATTATACAAGAAACTACCGAGAAGATCATCCAAATTCAACAACGGTTGAAAACCGCCCAAAGTCGACAAAAGAGCTACACTGACATTAAAAGAAAAGATATAGAATTTGAAATTGGAGAGATGGTCATGCTTAAAGTTGCACCTTGGAAAGGCGTTGTTCGATTTGGTAAACGAGGGAAATTAAATCCAAGGTATATTGGACCATTCAAGATTATTGATCGTGTCAGACCAGTAGCTTACCGACTAGAGTTACCTCAACAACTCGCGGCTGTACATAATACTTTCCACGTCTCGAATTTAAAGAAATGTTTTGCTAAAGAAGATCTCACTATTCCGTTAGATGAAATCCAAATCAACGAAAAACTTCAATTCATCGAAGAACCCGTCGAAATAATGGATCGTGAGGTTAAAAGACTTAAGCAAAACAAGATACCAATTATTAAGGTTCGATGGAATGCTCGTAGAGGACCCGAGTTCACCTGGGAGCGTGAAGATCAGATGAAGAAGAAATACCCGCATCTATTTCCAGAAGATTCGTCAACACCTTCAACAGCTTAAAATTTCGGGACGAAATTTATTTAACGGGTAGGTACTGTAGTGACCCGAACTTTTCCATGTTTATATATATTAATTGAGATTGATATTTACATGATTAAATGTTTCCAACATGTTAAGCAATCAAACTTGTTAAGACTTGATTAATTGAAATATGTTTCATATAGACAATTGACCACCCAAGTTGATCGGTGATTCACGAACGTTAAAACTTGTAAAAACTATATGATGACATATATATGGATATATATATATAGTTAACATGATACTATGATAAGAAAACATATCATAAAGTATATTAACAATGAACTACATATGTAAAAACAAGACTACTAACTTAATGATTTTTAAACGAGACATATATGTAACGATTATCGTTGTAAAGACATTTAATGTATATATATCATATTAAGAGATATTCATACATGATAATATCATGATAATATAATAATTTAAAATCTCATTTGATATTATAAACATTGAGTTAACAACATTTAACAAGATCGTTAACCTAAAGGTTTCAAAACAACACTTACATGTAACGACTAACGATGACTTAACGACTCAGTTAAAATGTATATACATGTAGTGTTTTAATATGTATTTATACACTTTTGAAAGACTTCAATACACTTATCAAAATACTTCTACTTAACAAAAATGCTTACAATTACATCCTCGTTCAGTTTCATCAACAATTCTACTCGTATGCACCCGTATTCGTACTCGTACAATACACAGCTTTTAGATGTATGTACTATTGGTATATACACTCCAATGATCAGCTCTTAGCAGCCCATGTGAGTCACCTAACACATGTGGGAACCATCATTTGGCAACTAGCATGAAATATCTCATAAAATTACAAAAATATGAGTAATCATTCATGACTTATTTACATGAAAACAAAATTACATATCCTTTATATCTAATCCATACACCAACGATCAAAAACACCTACAAACACTTTCATTCTTCAATTTTCTTCATCTAATTGATCTCTCTCAAGTTCTATCTTCAAGTTCTAAGTGTTCTTCATAAATTCCAAAAGTTCTAGTTTCATAAAATCAAGAATACTTTCAAGTTTGCTAGCTCACTTCCATTCTTGTAAGGTGATCATCCAACCTCAAGAAATCTTTGTTTCTTACAGTAGGTTATCATTCTAATACAAGGTAATAATCATATTCAAACTTTGGTTCAATTTCTATAACTATAACAATCTTATTTCAAGTGATGATCTTACTTGAACTTGTTTTCGTGTCATGATTCTGCTTCAAGAACTTCGAGCCATCCAAGGATCCATTGAAGCTAGATCCATTTTTCTCTTTTCCAGTAGGTTTATCCAAGGAAATTAAGGTAGTAATGATGTTCATAACATCATTCGATTCATACATATAAAGCTATCTTATTCGAAGGTTTAAACTTGTAATCACTAGAACATAGTTTAGTTAATTCTAAACTTGTTCGCAAACAAAAGTTAATCCTTATAACTTGAATTTTAAAATCAACTAAACACATGTTCTATATCTATATGATATGCTAACTTAATGATTTAAAACCTGGAAGCACGAAAAACACCGTAAAACCGGATTTACGCCGTCGTAGTAACACCGCGGGCTGTTTTGGGTTAGTTAATTAAAAACTATGATAAACTTTGATTTAAAAGTTGTTATTCTGAGAAAATGATTTTTATTATGAACATGAAACTATATCCAAAAATTATGGTTAAACTCAAAGTGGACGTATGTTTTCTAAAATGGTCATCTAGACGTCGTTCTTTCGACTGAAATGACTACCTTTACAAAAACGACTTGTAACTTATTTTTCCGACTATAAACCTATACTTTTTCTGTTTAGATTCATAAAATAGAGTTCAATATGAAATCATAGCAATTTGATTCACTCAAAACGGATTTAAAATGAAGAAGTTATGGGTAAAACAAGATTGGATAATTTTTCTCATTTTAGCTACGTGAAAATTGGTAACAAATCTATTCCAACCATAACTTAATCAACTTGTATTGTATATTATGTAATCTTGAGATACCATAGACACGTATACAATGTTTCGACCTATCATGTCGACACATCTATATATATTTCGGAACAACCATAGACACTCTATATGTGAATGTTGGAGTTAGCTATACAGGGTTGAGGTTGATTCCAAAATATATATAGTTTGAGTTGTGATCAATACTGAGATACGTATACACTGGGTCGTGGATTGATTCAAGATAATATTTATCGATTTATTTCTGTACATCTAACTGTGGACAACTAGTTGTAGGTTACTAACGAGGACAGCTGACTTAATAAACTTAAAACATCAAAATATATTAAAAGTGTTGTAAATATATTTTGAACATACTTTGATATATATGTATATATTATTATAGGTTCGTGAATCAACCAGTGGCCAAGTCTTACTTCCCGATGAAGTAAAAATCTGTGAAAGTGAGTTATAGTCCCACTTTTAAAAATTTAATATTTTTGGGATGAGAATACATGCAGGTTTTATAAATGATTTACAAAATAGACACAAGTACGTGAAACTACATTCTATGGTTGAATTATCAAAATCGAATATGCCCCTTTTTATTAAGTCTGGTAATCTAAGAATTAGGGAACAGACACCCTAATTGACGCGAATCCTAAAGATAGATCTATCGGGCCCAACAAGCCCCATCCAAAGTACCGGATGCTTTAGTACTTCGAAATTTATATCATATCCGAAGGGTGTCCCGGAATGATGGGGATATTCTTATATATGCATCTTGTTATTGTCGGTTACCAGGTGTTCACCATATGAATGATTTTTATCTCTATGTATGGGATGTGTATTGAAATATGAAATCTTGTGGTCTATTGTTAGGATTTGATATATATAGGTTAAACCTATAACTCACCAACATTTTTGTTGACGTTTAAAGCATGTTTATTCTCAGGTGAATATTAAGAGCTTCCGCTGTTGCATACTAAAATAAGGACAAGATTTGGAGTCTATGTTTGTATGATATTGTGTAAAAACTGCATTCAAGAAACTGATTTCGATGTAACATATTTGTATTGTAAACCATTATGTAATGGTCGTGTGTAAACAGGATATTTTAGATTATCATTATTTGATAATCTACGTAAAGCTTTTTAAACCTTTATTTATGAAATAAAGGTTATGGTTTGTTTTAAAAATGAATGCAGTCTTTGAAAAACGTCTCATATAGAGGTCAAAACCTTGCAACGAAATCAATTAATATGGAACGTTTTTAATCAATAAGAACGGGACATTTCAATATCTTCCCTTATATTTCAAAGTCCTTGCTTCTTCTATAATCATTGTCATCCCCAATTAATGCTCTCTTTTATTTGCTGCGATTTATACCCCAATTTCTATTTTGGAGTTTTGTCCTTTCGTTTCTTCTTCTTGCGATTAAGCACCGCTTGTAATGGTCCAGAATTCGCATATATGAATTTCAGAATGAACATTGTTAATTTTTTAAGAAGGAAATTGTAATGGCACGATCTTGACTTGTCAAATTACTAGAATACCTCGAAAAAGGCCGAATCATCAAGAAATATTTTCTTGATATTTTAGAGGTTAAAGAGAATACAAGAGTCGTGTAACATAGCACATGATGACGTTATGATCTGTGAATCATCACGTTCCATTTAGAAACTCAGCATGACTTACTGTAATATAATCACGTTGATCAAGTGTCATTATATTATACTAGTTCATGCTTCAGTTCACAACACTACTTCAAAAATATTCCTATTTTAAATTCGAAAGTTTCAGAATTTAGAAACTAAAATAGTTTCTTTTATGATGTAATACAGACAGCACGAAGAGGTAAATGATTTCAGATAAGAATAATTATGGAAATATCTTCAGAAATATGGAGGATGTTTATAATGAAAGATACGATGATATCTTAAAATTTCTAATATCAGAGGATGATGAAGAATATTGTCCGTAAGGGTTTAGAGTCAGGAGCAAGGTATTCGATAATGACTTCAGCAGACATGGAATCATTTGAATTCTTTGAAGGTAGATTTCGTCCTTGTGATTTATCCACAGCCTTCTTCATGGTTTGCTCAATCCGTATTTTTCAGTACCAAATATTCTCTTTTTCTGAGCTTTGCCAACACACTACTCTTGATCATCAAACTTTTTACTGTTAAGGTCGTTTATAGTTTTTGCTGCTTCATCAGTATTTCGAGAACTAGTTCGCAGTTTAGGGTGTTTTTCAGAAACTTCACATTCAAAGTATATAAGTCCAGAAGATAGACACATATAATTGTTAGCGTAGACATGCTAAGAGATTTCAAAATACTGATTGCTAATTTCTGATGATTCGTATGGCAATTCTCGTTACAAGATGCAGATGAGTAAATGATGGGGTTTTGATAAATATAAAGATTTTTCGGAAAGTCAAAGATCAATGAAGTTATTAATAAGTTTACTGCTAATGTGGCGAGATATGAAAGGTTCCCCGGTAATATTGATGAAGAGGTAATCATTATAATAAGGCTTAATCGATTGAACAATTGAATTTGGTTTGCTGGAGCTGTGACAAAACCGTCTATTTTTAGAAGGGATTGAAAAGTTATTTTAGCTAGTAAATGCCAAAAGGTCCGACATGGATACATGTTAAATTATGACTTTGGTTTCAAGAGTTTTTCAGGTACGTAACTGTGGATAACATGTGGTTGGATCATCATCTCGATTGTTCATTATTTGAAGTGTCTTCAGGTATTTCGAAGGGCTTGAACACAGATTATAATCGTTAATATACATACGATGTTCTAACACAGTTTTAAAGTTAAAGTATAGCTTTGAAAGATGTAAGAATCTAAGAGTGATGATACCGGTTATAACTTGAATTGAATTCGGCGATTTCAAAATTAGAATATGTAATTAGATTTTTGAATGAGTATGGTTGTTTTGATTTCTATAAAAGAATGTATATTGTTGTGAAAGTAGGGAGTATAATGGATGATTTGCTGAATCAGATTCGAAGAATGTAACATATTAATTGTGAATTTATATATCTCTCGAGTATTACCTACCCGTTAAAAAAAATTGTCACAATTAATATTTTGTACAAAATAATTTTATTACAGTCTTTATGGAAATATATGTGTATATTTCTTCAGATGTAATATTGATTTAATGAGTTAATATTAAATTAAACTCACTTAATTTATGGTTAAGGCTAGGATAGATAATTTCTAAACTTTAGAAATTACATAATCGTCATAGAATGTTTTCCCAATGAAGTTATGAATCAATACTTCATCGTTGTGGTATTCCTTAGTATCTACAGGGCGTATGACGTCGATGCTCATGGGACAGATTGTGAAGTTGAGGTTTGCGATGCGGCTGTTGGTGGTGGTGGTAATGGTACTGTTGATTTTGTTGATGGTGGTACTGGTTATGTTGTTGGTGCTGCTGCTGGTGTTTGTAACCTTTGCACCATATTCTCCAAAGCCACTACCCGAGCGCGAAGCTCGTTGACTTCTTCTATTACACCGGGGTGATTGTCGGTTCGGACGAGCGGATAAATAAGATCTAGAATTTGGTGTAGTATATAATCATGACGAGATACTCTGGAAATGAGAGAGAAAATGGTGTTTCGAATAGGTTCGCCGGTAAGTGCTTCAGGTTCTTCACCAAGAGGGCAATGTGGTGGATGGAAGGGATCACCTTCTTCTTGTCTCCAATGATTAAGGAGGCTACGAACCCATCCCCAATTCATCCAGAATAGATGATGACTAATTGGTTGATCCATTCCGGTCACACTGCTTTCGGAACTTGAGTGGGATTCCATTTCGGAATCCGAGGGACTTGAACTAATGACGAATTCCATTTCGTACGATTGAATAAAGAATTTTTCGATATGAAATGATTTTCCGGCTATCAGGTGGTATTCTAATTATATAGAGCAAAAGGTTTCGTAGATTACGGAGGAATTTACGGAATATGTCAGGCAAAGTTTACAGTAACAGATACGCTAAGATATGAATTAGCAGATACGCTAAGATATGAATTTTGTCTATACACTATTCATGCAATCAATGCAATAAGATGTGTCTAGACTAAGAATGATAAGCAGATAATTTCCGACAAAAATGATGAGCAAAAATTTTGACATGCAGACACGGTCGAAGTCCAGACTCATTAATGCATCCTAACGACTATCATTTAGACACACTAATGCAGACCTGGTTCGCTAAGACCACCGCTCTGATACCAACTGAAAGGACCCGTTCATATACATTATAAATGATTCACAATAGTTGATTACATCGCGAGGTATTTGACCTCTATATGATACATTTTACAAACATTGCATTCGTTTTTAAAAGACAAACTTTCTTTACAACGAAATTTGACGGCATGCACACCATTTCATAATACATCCAACTATAATTGGCTTAATAATAATCTTGATGAACTCAATGACTCGAATGCAACCTCTTTCAAAATATACCATGAATGACTCCAAGTAAAATCCTTAAAATGAGATAATGCACAGCGGAAGATTTCTTTAATACCTGAGAATAAACATGCTTTAAAGTGTCAACCAAAAGGTTGGTGAGTTCATAGGTTTATCATAACAATCATTTCAATATATTAATAGACCACAAGATTTCCGTTTATAAATATATGTACACTCGCAAGTGTATAAAAGTATTCTATAAGTTGTAGGCACCCGGTAACAAGCCTTAACGTTCATGTTTTACCCTCTGAAGTACACCAGATTAGGTGTGTTTAAAATAACCTCGAAGTACTAAAGCATCCCATAGTCAGGATGGGGTTTGTCAGGCCCAATAGATCTATCTTTAGGATTCGCGCCTACCGTACATAGACAAGTAGTTTAATGTTACCAAGCTAAGGGTATATTTATGGTTTAAACCCACGTAGAATTAGTTTTAGTACTTGTGCCTATTTCGTAAAACATTTATAAAACAGCGCATGTATTCTCAGCCCAAAAATATATATTGCAAAGGCAATTAAAAAGGGAGCAAATGAAACTCACAATACTGTATTTCGTAGTAAAAATACATATAACGTTATTTAACAAGTGCAAGGTTGGCCTCGGATTCACGAACGTATCAATATTTAGATTCAATATTGCAGGAAAGTACGTAGACGCAACGGAGATGATAAACACTAGATTGACCTCACGAGCATACCCATGAACCATACTCATCACCTCCATAGCTATAACCCATAATTTCCTTAGCTTCGACTCATTCAAAAAAACTATTTTGAAATCACTCGGACACCGCTCCGTCGTAATATTTTATGTATACTAATAATATCTTGAAATAATACAAAAAAATATATATATGTAATTCGATTGAGAGAGTTTAGAGAAATATATTTTCAAGTTTCTATGAAATAATGAAACCTATTGAATTCTATTTATAACAGATTTTTGAATTATTAAAGTGAATTATTAAAATATGAATTATTAAAGTGAATTATTAAAGTATGAATTATTAAAGTATGAATTATTAAAGTAAATTATTAAAGTGAATTATTAAAGTATGAATTATTAAAGTGAATTATTAAAGTGAATTATTAAAGTATGAATTATTAAAGTGAATTATTAAAGTATGAATTATTAAAGTTAAAGTAAAATAAAAGTAAAGTAAAGGTAAAGTTAAAGTATAGTAAAAGTATAAAACTATATACGTATAATACGCGTATAAGTATATATAATATTAATTTAAATCGTTATATATATTTAATAAAATAAAATATAAATATCGTTATCTTTATCATACTGGTTAAGTAATGAGTTGTCAAAAGTGGTTCTAGATATTTATAAAAGATATATACGTTTTAATAATAAAGTTCTTTTTAAACTGAAAACGTTTTTTGTACTTTTGAAACTAAATTAATAGAATATTATGGAAATCAATTATCCACTAACTTTTGTCTAACTTTCGTAAATGACACTTTTTGTTTTTATTTATAAATAGCTTTACAAATTATTCTGAATATCGTTAAGAGGAATAGATTTTCTCAAATTATAGTGGACCTCTCAACAGAGACTTGTAATCATAATTCAATGTTTCTGATAATTCAATCATTTAATATATTTTTTAATTTCATCGAAAATCATATTGAAACAAATGCGTTCGTGTAAGGTATTATACGTTTAATACTTTATTAATATTCTCAAGTTATAATATATATATACATATACATATCTATTTATATATAACGGTTCGTGAATCTTCAGAATTTGGTTGAGGTTATAATGAATGTATGAACACAGTTTAAAATTCTTGAGATTTAACTTAACAAACTTTGCTTATCGTGTCGGAATAATATAAAGATTAAAGTTTAAATTTGGTCGGAAATTTCCGGGTCGTCACAAGTAAACATATCATTAAGTATATTAACAATGAACTACAAATGTAAAAACAAGACTACTAACTTAAGGATTTCGAAACGAGACATATATGTAACGATTATCGTTGTAACGACATTTAATTGTATATATATATATATATATATATCATGTTAAGATATATTAATACATCATAATATCATGATAATGTAATAATTTAACATCTCTTTAGATATAATAAACAATGGGTTAACAACATTTAACAAGATCGTTAACCTAAAGGTTTCAAAACAACACTTACATGTAACGACTAACGATGACTTAACGACTCAGTTAAAATGTATATACATGTAGTGTTTTAATATGTATTCATACACTTTTGAAAGACTTCAAGACACTTATTAAAGTACTTTTACTTAACAAAAATTCTTACAATTACATCCTCATTCATTTTCATCAACAATTCTACTCGTATGCACTCGTATTCGTTCTCGTACAATACCCAGCTTCTAAATGTATTTACTATTGGTATATACACTCTAATGATCAGCTCTTAGCAGCCCTTGTGAGTCACCTAACACATGTGGGAACCATAATTTTGAAACTAGCATGAAATATCTCTTAAAATTACAAAAATATTAGTAATCATTAATGACTTATTTACAAGTAAACAAAATTACACATCCTTTATATCTAATTCATATACCAACGACCAAAAACACCTACAAACACTTTCATTCTTCAATTTTCTTCATCTAATTGATCTCTCTCAAATTCTATCTTCAAGTTCTAAGTGTTCTTCATAAATTCTATAAGTTCTAGTTTCATAAAATCAAGAATACTTCCAAGTTTGCTAGCTTACTTTCAATCTTGTAAAGTGATCATCCAACCTCAAGAAATCTTTCTTATTTACAGTAAGATATATTTCTAATACAAGGTAATACTCATATTCAAACTTTGATTCAATTTCTATAACTATAACAATCTTATTTCGAGTGGAAATCTCACTTGAACTTGTTTTCGTGTCATGATTCTGCTTCAAGAACTTTCAAGCCATCCAAGGATCATTTGAAGCTAGATCTATTTTTCTTATTTCCAGTAGGTTTACCTACTAAAATTAAGGTAGTAATGATGTTCATAACATCATTCGATTCATACATATAAAACTATATTATTCGAAGATTTAAACTTGTAATCACTAGAACATAGTTTAGTTAATTCTAAACTTGTTCGCAAATAAAGTTAATCCTTCTAACTTGACTTTTAAAATTAACTAAACACATGTTCTATATCTATATGATATGCTAACTTAATGATTTAAAACCTGAAAACACGAAAAACACCGTAAAACCGGATATACGCCATCGTAGTAACACCGCGGGCTGTTTTGGGTTAGTTAATTAAAAACTATGATAAACTTTGATTTAAAATTTTTTCTTCTGGGAAAATGATTTTTCTTATGAACATGAAACTTTTTCCAAAAATCATGGTTAAACTCAAAGTGAAAGTATGTTTTCCAAAATGGTCATCTAGACGTCGTTCTTTCGACTGAAATGACTACCTTTACAAAAATGACTTGTAACCTGTATTTCCGACTATAAACTTATACTTTTTCTGTTTATATTCATAAACTTAAGTTCAATATGAAATCATAGCAACTTGAAACACTCAAAACGGATTTTAAACGAAGAAGTTATGGGTAAAACAAGATTGGATAATTTTTCTTGTTGTAGCTACGTGAAAATTGGTAACAAATCTATATTAATCATATCCTAGCTAACTCATATTGTATTATACATGTATTCTAATATATTATGTAATCTTGGGATACCATAGACACGAATACAATGTTTTGACATATCATATCGACCCATCTATATATATATTTTGGAACAACCATAGACACTCTATATGCAGTAATGTTGGAGTTAGCTATACAGGGTTGAGGTTGATTCCAAAATATTATATATACTTTGAGTTGTAATCTAGCCTGTGTCTTGTATACACGAGGTCGTGGATTGATTCAAGATAATATATATTGCTTTATTTTCTGAACATCTAACTGTGGACAACTAGTTGTAGGTTACTAACGAGGATAGCTGACTTAATAAACTTAAAATAGCAAAACGTATTAAAAATGTTGTAAATATATTTTGAACATACTTTGATATATATGTATATATTTGTTATAGGTTCGTGAATTGACCAGTGGCCAAGTCTTACTTCCCGACGAAGTAAAAATCTGTGAAAGTGAGTTATAGTCCCACTTTTAAAATCTAATATTTTGGGATGAGAATACATGCTGTTTTATAAATGTTTTACAAAATAGACACAAGTAAATGAAGCTACATTCTATGGCTAGATTATTAAACCGAATATGCCCCTTTTTAGTTTGGTAATCTAAGAATTAGGGAACAGACACCCTAATTGACGCGAATCCTAAAGATAGATCTATTGGGCCCAACGAGCCCCATCCAAAGTACCGGATGCTTTAGTACTTCGAATTCATCATGTCCAAAGGGAGTCCCGGAATGATAGGGGATATTCTATATGCATCTTGTTAAGGTCAGTTACCAGGTGTTCACCATATGAATGATTTTTATCTCTATGTATGGGATGTATATTGAAATATGAAATCTTGTGGTCTATTATTATGATTTGAAAAATATAGGTTAAACCTATAACTCACCAACATTTTTGTTGACGTTTAAAGCATATTTATTCTCAGGTGATTATTAAGAGCTTCCGCTGTTGCATGCTATTATATGAACAAGATTTGGTGTCAGCATGCTTGTATAATATTGTTTAAAATTGCATTCGAGATTTATTTTGTTGTATTATATTAATATTTGTAAACCAATATGTATTGGTAGTGTGTAAGTGTGATATTTGTTAGATTATCATTTCTGGATAATCTAAGTGGTGTCTTGTTAACCTTGTTGATAAAATAAAGGTTATGGTTTGTTTTAAAAACGAATGCAGTCTTTGAAAAACGTCTCATATACAGGTCAAAACCTCGCAACGAAATCAATTAATATGGAACGTTTATAATCAATATGAACGGGACATTTCAGTTGGTATCCGAGCGTTGGTCTTAGAGAACCAGAATTTTTGCATTAGTGTATCTTACCGAGTTTGTTAGGATGCATTAGTGAGTCTGGACTTCGACCGTGTTTTTCTTCAAAAAAACGATTGCTTAACTTTTTTGTTGAAAACTATATATTATTAACATGTAAATATTATGTGATATATTAATCTCTTAACGTGTTTGATATTGTGTGATAGATGTCTACCTCTAGTACAAATCCCATCGACTCACTTAATAATAATGAAGAGTCGAATATACTTTGGGAAGATTCACAAATTCCTGAAGAGGAACCGGAAGAAGTGGAACCGGGAGAAGAGGAACCGGAAGAGGAGGAACCGGAAGAGGAGGAACCGGAAGAGGAAGAACCGGAAGAAGAAGAGGTTCCAGAGGAAGAAATATTGATACCTACAGTAAATCGGTTAAATAAAAGAAAATCCTCAACCAACGAACCAAAGTCAATAATGGTCAATGGTGTTTCCGCCGAGGAAGCAAAATATTGGGAAGATTACCAATTTTCCGATGAATCGGATCCCGATGAGGATTCCGATGATTTTATAGAAATTACCTCGAGCCAATTTAATAAAGCAAAAGAAAATAATAAGGGAACATGTATAAAAATAGAGAAACCTGATTCCAACCCCGATGAACTTTATATGTATCGGCAACGTCCGTATTTCCTAAAATGTAACAATAACCCGGGAACCTCTAAACCACCAGATTTTTCTAAACCATTGTGGAAAACGACAGCTCATATTAGGGGAGCATCATATATCCCTAGGAAATTAGCAAACCGAACCAAGTCCGAAGAAGAAGAAACGAGTGAGTCGGATTAAAGAGTTGTAATCATGTTGTGTAATATATGTAATATAGTGTGCTTGTGCTTTTTTTTTTTAAAATGTAAAATTTCTTGTATTATTTGTTAATTATCTTTTATGAATCTAACCCTCGTCTATTTTTATAGTATAAAAATACAAAATGGACGTTAAGGGTAAACAACCGAATATTTTAGAAGACCTACCAGAGGATATGATTGATGAAATCTTGTCTAGAGTCGGTCAGAATTCATCAGCACAATTAGTTATGGCGAAATTAACTTGTCAAACATTTGAAAGACTTTCCAGAAATACCTTAGTTTATAAAAGGCTTTCCTTTGATAGGTGGGGTATATCACATTGGGGAGACCGTAAGTTACGCTGTGTTTTCTTTAAAGCGTTAAATGCGGGGAACCCAAATGCAATTTTACGCTACGGGTTAAGAACCTATTTTGACTCAACATATCCCAACATAGAATTTCGTAAATTAGAAAGAGCTTCTAACATACAACATAAAGAAGCATGTTATGCTTACGGGTTAGTGATGTTCGCTTCTCACCAAAGTGAGAAAAAGAACATCGGATTACAACTATTAAATGAAACATTCCCACAAGTGACGGACTCAGTAGTTGGGGTAAGAAACAAGGTTTTTAGATTGCTACGAGGCTGTTGGGCATTACGAAACCCTCGTCCTTTTAACGATATTACAACATGCTGCCTAGCCAATGGTCATAACGGTTACTTTCCACAAGATCAAGGATGGAAAGTCGTTTTAGTAAAACCAGAATGCATGACCTGTTTCTGGACTTATGAATTACGTGTCATTATTGCCTTTGCTGAACAACTTGCGTATTAATTAGAATTACCTTTATAGCTGCCGTGTAGCAAGTTATTATGTGCTATATTTCATCCTATATGTATAATAGTGGTATTGTATGTTTGTAAAATATTGTATAAAAGTTTGAGCGTGAAATATTATTGTAATAAGTTTTTCATATAGAATCGTAGTAGTTGAATTGTATAATAGCTACTAAGTATGAACTTAACGGGTAGGTACTACCCGAATTAAAACTATAAAATGCTAATATGAAGAAAAAACTTTTATAAATAAGTTCATATTATGCTACGAAATACTATTGACTACTCATAAATTCTATATGATTAACTCAATTCTTTTAGGCTATTTTTGAAGGAAATGGCACCGGCGACTCGTCAGAATTTGAACATGAGCGAGGAAGACTTCCGCGTTTTCCTTGCAGCAAACATAGCAGCAGTACAGGCTGCGATGCAAAATAATAATAACTCTAGATCTAGCAGTGGAACTAATTCCACAAGAAATCGTGTAGGATGCTCCTACAAAGAATTCACTGCCTGCAAACCTTTGGAATTTGATGGAACCGAAGGACCAATTGGATTGAAACGGTGGACCGAGAAGGTCGAATCGGTGTTTACCATAAGTAAGTGTACTGAAGAGGACAAAGTTAAGTACGCTACGCATACCTTCACAGGTACTACGTTAACGTGGTGGAACACCTATCTTGAACATGTAGGACAAAATGCTGCTTACGCACTACTGTGGTCGGCATTCAAGCAATTGATGAACGAGCAGTACCGTCCTAGAAACGAAGTCAATAAGCTCAAGGTAGAACTTAGAGAGTTACGAACACAAGGATTCGACATTACCACATATGAACGACGATTCACAAAGTTGTGCCTATTGTGTCCGGGAGCGTTCGAAGATGAAGAAGAGAAGATCGACGCGTTTGTAAAAGGGTTACCAGTAAGGATTCAAGAAGATGTGAGTTCACACGAGCCCGCTTCCATACAGAAGGCAAATCGAATGGCTCATAAACTCATAAATCAGATTGAGGGGAGAATTAAAGAACATGCAGCCGAAGAAGCCAACACGAAACAACTCAAGAGGAAGTGGGAGGAAAATGGTGACAAGAGTCACCAGTACAACAACAATAACAATTACAACCACAACCGCAACAACAATCGCAACAATAACCGCAATCCTAACAATAACTACAACAAATGTCCCAACAACAACAACAACAACTACAACAACCGTTTCAACAACAATAACAATCCCAACAACAACCTCAATAACAACAAACAACAAAAACAACCATGCTTCAGGTGTGCAGAGTACCATCCGAATGTGTTTTGCATAACATTTTGCACCAAGTGTAAGAGAAGTGGTCATGTGAAAGGACCTGTCCTAATCCACCTGGACGAAGTCATCAACATTTGGTCCCATTGCGATGATCGGCTCCAAGTAATGCCCTTATATTGAGCAAATGCACAGCGAAAGACTTAATTCGTACCTGAGAATAAACATGCTTTAAAGTGTCAACCAAAAGGTTGGTGAGTTCATAGGTTTATCATGACAATCATTTCAATATGTTAATAGACTACAAGATTTCATAATCATAAACATAATACACTCGCAAGTGTATGTAAAGCATTCTAAGTGGTTGAGCACTTGGTAACCATACTTAACATTTAATCAACGTCGCATATTCCCTTTATTATGAAATCTCACTACACCGTACCAAGTGTAGTCACCAAAACGAAGTACTGTGCAACCGTTGAATACTGGTCGTCCAGTCCGGTTGGGGTTGTCAGGCCCGATAGATCTATCAACAGGATTCGCGTTTACAATACCCATGTAAATAGTAGTTACCAAGCTACAGGGAAATATGCCAGTGGTACAACTCAACGTAGAATATATTTTTAAGTACTTGTCTCTTTTTTGTAAACATTTATAAAAGCATCGCATGTATTCTCAGCCCAAAAATATATATTGCAAAAGCAATTAAAAAGGGAGCAAATGAAACTCACTTTTACCTTGAAGGTATTTAATTCGACTTGATCTCCGATAGATATCACGAACCTAACCATATATATAATATATCAACATATTTTCTTTTTAAGTAATCGTTACATATATATATATATATATATATATATATATATATATATATATATATATGTATATATATATATATACTTTTAATACTTTTAATATTTTCTTAGCCCGTAGTTAGCAGTCCGATGTTAGTGGTCCACAATTAGTTGCTTAAATAAAATAAATAAAGACCCCATCGTATTCGTATTGATCAGAATTAATCTCGACCCATGGTACCATGTTGTCAAATGACGTGTTGCGTACATAAAGTACCGTGTTGTCAAATGACGTGTTGCGTACAATTATGAGGTCTTATGATTAATCTTCTCGTGTTGTTTACGGGTGGTCCTGAAATATATAAAATCAAATCATAAGTAATTATATATAAAATATCATATTAATTAGAAAAGATATGATTAATTTACTTTTTCTCTAATTATTTTCGTAGCTAAACTAGCTTCGGATACCCAATCTTGTTTTAGTCGTAGTTTCTTCATTACAACTCCGTTTTTGTTGGTTCAACTTGCCACTTCCTTGGATCAAGTCAAATTCTAAGAATATGAACTGAAAATACCTTAGTTTGTATTCGAAATCATAGGTTATAGATCAAACTTTGGTGAAACTTATGAAAGTGATCATTTTCCATCATAAAAACAACATTTAATGATCATTTTTCTAAAAATACTTACACTTTGAGTTAAACCATGAAATTTTTATGTGTTAACATATTCATAAGAAATATCATTTTTCCAGAACATGAACTTCCAATTCAAAGTTCAAGATGGTTTTTAATTATCCAACCCAAAACAGCTCCCGGTTGCACTCCGACGACGTAGATTCAGTTTTTAAGATGTTCTTTGTAAAACCAAGTTATATCTTGTTAGGTTAGCATATCATTATAATATATTATAGGTCTTGAAGTGTTTTAAAAGTCAAGTTAGAAGGATCTATTTAGTTTGCGAACAAGTTTGAAATCAATCAAACTATGTTCTTGTTGTTAAAATTCCACAAAATAAGATAGCTATATGAATATGAATTGAATAAGATTATGAACAAGGTTACTACCTCAAGTTACTTGGACAAAGTTACTGCAAAAGATAAGAAATAATCTTGGAATCAAAGAGTGGTGGAGTTAGATCAAAAGGTTGGAAGTAAACTTCTTCAAATGGGTGGTTATTTTGATATGTTCTTGAAAGAGTTTTCTTATGGTGTTTAAGGCTTGTAATTGAAGCTAAATGATGGGGAAAATGCTTGGAGATGATCAAGTATGAAGTTAGGAGTATTTTAAGAGAGAAATGAGGGTGTAGGTATGAGAAAATGGAGTGAAGAAATGGTGTTCATTTATAAAAACGTTTTTAGTTTATAAAGAAAGAAAAAGGATACCTAATTTTGTTTTCTTACTAATAATTCATACTACTTGACAAATCCTAGTTACCTCATATCTAGGGCAGTAATAATGTTGATTAGGATGTTGATTTGATGTGTATATACCAATAGTAAATACGTATAGAAGCTGGGTATGATACGGGTACATATACCTTAGATATACGTATAGAAATCTTGAGGAAACGGAACGAGAATTCAAATATAGCTATCTTTTGTGAATATACTTATATTGTTTTATGTATTTAAGTCCTTAAAAAGTGATTAAATACATTATATATACGATACATGTATAAGCATTATAGATTATAAGTATATATATCAAAGAATGTTACGTATAGTTATCGTTTTGAAAACTTAAGTTAGTAGTTTCAAAATATACTTATAACTCATTGTCATTAGTACACAATGAGATGTTAAACCATCCTTAGATCATGTTAAATATATATAAATACATATATATACACAAACGTATAATTATCGTATGTTATATAGTTCGTGATATCATCGGTCATATTGGACGGTCAAACGTTGTGTAAAACTCTTTTCAAAAACACAAGTCTCAACAATTTGGATTGCTTATCATGTTGTATGGTTTAATTTATGTAAATATTAATCTCATAAGTATAATTTGGTCGGAAAATTCCGGGTCATTACATCATGGCGCGGCAAAATGTGAGATTTACAGACCAAAGAACAACAAAAATAAAGAAACAAATAAGGTCGGAACAAATAATGCCGACGTAGTTTGTTATAAATGTGGAAAACCGGGCCACATTATTAGAAATTGCCCAAACCAAGGGAATACTAATGGGCAAGGCCGCGGAAGAGTTTTCAATATTAATGCGGCAGAAGCGCAGGAAGACCCGGAGCTTGTTACGGGTACGTTTCTTATTGACAATACATCTACTTATGTTTTATTTGATTCGGGTGCGGATAGAAGCTATATGAGTAGAGATTTTTGTGCTAAATTAAGTTGCCCATTGATGCCTTTAGATAGTAAATTTTTACTCGAATTAGCAAATGGTAAATTAATTTCAGCAGATAATATATGTCGGGATAGAGAAATTAAACTGGGGGATGAAACGTATAAAATTGATTTAATACCAGTCGAGTTAGGGAGTTTTGATGTAATAATTGGCATGGACTGGTTGAAGAATGTGAGAGCAGAGGTCGTTTGTTACAAAAATGCGATTCGCATTATGCGTGAAAAGGGAAAACCTTTAATGGTGTACGGAGAAAAGAACAATGCGAAATTAAATCTTATTAGTAGTTTGAAGGCGCAAAAACTAATAAGAAAAGGTTGTTACGTCATTCTAGCACACATCAAGGAAGTTAAACCTGAAGAAAAGAACATCAGTGATGTTCCCGTCGCAAAAGAATTTCCCAATGTATATTCGAAAGAATTACTGGGATTACCCCCACATCGATCCGTTGAATTTCAAATAGATCTTGTACTGGGAGCTGCACCAATAGCTCGTGCTCCATACAGACTCGCACCCAGCGAAATGAAAGAATTACAAAGTCAGTTACAAGAACTTTTAGAGCGTGGTTTCATTCGACCAAGTACATCACCATGGGGAGCTCCTGTTTTGTTTGTCAAGAAGAAGGATGGTACATTTAGGTTGTGTATCGACTACCGAGAGTTGAACAAACTTACCATCAAGAACCGCTACCCGCTACTGAGAATCGACGACTTATTTGATCAACTACAAGACTCGTTGGTTTATTCGAAGATTGATTTACGTTCTGGGTATCATCAAATGCGGGTGAAGGAGGATGATATTTTAAAGACTACTTTTAGGACGCGTTACTGTCATTACGAGTTTATGGTTATGCCGTTTGGGTTGACCAACGCACCAGCTGTGTTCATGGACCTCATGAACCGAGTGTGTGGACCATACCTTGACAAGTTTGTCATTGTTTTCATCGATGACATACTTATTTACTTAAAGAATGACCAAGAGCATGAAGAACATTTACGAAAAGTGCTAGAGTTGTTAAGGAAGGAAAAACTGTACGCTAAATTTTCAAAGTGTGCATTTTGGTCGGAAGAAGTTCGATTTTTTGGTCACATAGTGAACAAAGAAGGTATTCAGGTGGATCCAGCAAAGATTGAAACCGTTGAAAAGTGGAAAACCCCAAAAACTCCGAAGCATATACGCCAATTTTTAGGATTGGCGGGTTACTACAGAAGGTTCATCCAAGACTTTTCCAGAATAGCAAAACCCTTGACTGCATTAACGCATAAAGGGAAGAAATTTGAATGGAAAGATGAACAAGAAAAAGCGTTTCAATTGTTAAAGAAAAAGTTAACTACGACACCTATATTGTCATTACCTGAAGGGAATGATGATTTTGTGATATATTGTGACGCCTCAAAGCAAGGTCTCGGTTGTGTATTAATGCAATGAACGAAAGTAATTGCTTATGCATCTAGACAATTGAAGATTCACGAGCAGAATTATACGACGCATGATTTGGAATTAGGCACGGTTGTTTTTGCATTAAAGACTTGGAGGCACTACTTATATGGGGTTAAAAGTATTATATATACCGACCACAAAAGTCTTCAACACATACTTAATCAAAAACAACTGAACATGAGGCAGTGCAGGTAGATTGAATTGCTGAATGATTACGATTTTGAGATTCGTTACCACCCGGGGAAGGCAAATGTGGTAGCCGACGCCTTGAGCAGAAAGGACAGAGAACCCATTCAAGTACAAGCTATGAATATAATGATTCACAATAACCTTACTACTCAAATAAAGGAGGCGCAACAAGGAGTTTTAAAATAAGGAAATTTAAAGGATGAAATACCCAAAGGATCGGAGAAGCATCTTAATATTCGGGAAGACGGAACCCGGTATAGGGTTGAAAGAATTTGGGTACCAAAATTTGGAGATATGAGAGAAATGGTACTTAGAGAAGCTCATAAAACCAGATACTCAATACATCCTGGAACGGGGAAGATGTACAAGAATCTCAAGAAACATTTTTAGTGACCGGGTATGAAAGCCGATGTTGCTAAATATGTAGGAGAATGTTTGACGTGTTCTAAGGTCAAAGCTGAGCATCAGAAACCATCAGGTCTACTTCAACAACCCGAAATCCCATAATGGAAATGGGAAAACATTACCATGGATTTCATCACTAAATTGCCAAGGACTGCAAGTGGTTTTGATACTATTTGGGTATTAGTTGATCATCTCACCAAATCAGCACACTTCCTCCCAATAAGAGAGGATGACAAGATAGAGAAGTTAGCACGACTGTATTTGAAGGAAGTCGTCTCAAGACATGGAATACCAATCTCTATTATCTCTGATAGGGATGAAAGATTTATTTCAAGATTCTGGCAGACATTACAGCAAGCATTAGGAACTCGTCTAGACATGAGTACTGCCTATCATCCATAAACTGATGGGCAGAGCGAAAGGATGATATAAACGCTTGAAGAAATGCTACGAGCATGTGTTATTGATTTCGGAAACAGTTGGGATCGACATCTACCGTTAGCAGAATTTTCCTACAACAACAGCTACCATTCAAGCATTGAGATGGCACCGTTTGAAGCACTTTATGGTAGAAAGTGCAGGTCTCTGATTTGTTGGAGTGAAGTGGGGGATAGACAGATTACGGGTCCGGAGATAATACAAGAAACTACCGAGAAGATCATCCAAATTCAACAATGGTTGAAAACCGCCCAAAGTTGATAAAAGAGCTACGCTGACATTAAAAGAAAAGATATAGAATTTGAAATTGGAGAGATGGTCATGCTTAAAGTTGCACCTTAGAAAGGCGTTGTTCGATTTGGTAAAAGAGGGAAATTAAATCCAAGGTATATTGGACCATTCAAGATTATTGATCGTATCGAACCAGTAGCTTACCGACTTGAGTTACCTCAACAACCCGCGACTGTACATAACACTTTCCACGTCTAGAATTTAAAGAAATGTTTTGCTAAAGAAGATCTCACTATTCTGTTAGACGAAATCCAAATCAACGAAAAACTTCAATTCATCGAAGAACCCGTCGAAATAATGGACCGTGAGGTTAAAAGACTTAAGCAAAACAAGATACTAATTGTTAAGGTTCGATGGAATGCTCGTATGTAGTGACCCGAACTTTTCCATGTTTATATATATTAATTGAGATTGATGTTTACATGATTAAATGTTTCCAACATGTTAAGCAATTAAACTTGTTAAGACTTGATTAATTGAAATAGGTTTCATATAGACAATTGACCACCCAAGTTGACCGGTGATTCACGAACGTTAAAACTTGTAAAAAAAAAAAAAACGATATGATGACATATATATGGTTATATATATAGTTAACATGATATTATGATAAGTAAACATATCATTAATTATATTAACAATGAACTACATATGTAAAAACAAGACTACTAACTTAATGATTTTGAAAAGAGACATATATGTAACGTTTATCGTTGTAACGACATTTAATGTATATATATCATATTAAGAGATATTCGTACATCATAATATCATGATAATATAATAATTTAAAATCTCTTTTGATATTATAAACATTGGGTTAACAACATTTAACAAGATCGTTAACCTAAAGGTTTCAAAACAACACTTACATGTAACGACTAACGATGACTTAACGACTCAGTTAAAATGTATATACATGTAGTGTTTTAATATGTATTTATACACTTTTGAAAGACTTCAATACACTTATCAAAATACTTCTACTTAACAAAAATGCTTACAATTACATTCTCGTTCAGTTTCATCAACAATTCTACTCGTATGCACCCGTATTCGTACTCGTACAATACACAGCTTTTAGATGTATGTACTATTGGTATATACACTCCAATGATCAGCTCTTAGCAGCCCATGTGAGTCACCTAACACATGTGGGAACCATCATTTGGCAACTAGCAAGAAATATCTCATAAGATTACAAAAATATGAGTAATCATTCATGACTTATTTACATGAAAACAAAATTACATATCCTTTATATCTAATCCATACACCAACGACCAAAAACACCTACAAACACTTTCATTCTTCAATTTTCTTCATCTAATTGAACTCTCTCAAGTTCTATCTTCAAGTTCTAAGTGTTCTTCATAAATTCCAAAAGTTCTAGTTTCATAAAATCAAGAATACTTTCAAGTTTGCTAGCTCACTTCCAATCTTGTAAGGTGATCATCCAACCTCAAGAAATCTTTGTTTCTTACAGTAGGTTATCATTCTAATACAAGGTAATAATCATATTCAAACTTTGGTTCAATTTCTATAACTATAACAATCTTATTTCAAGTGATGATCTTACTTGAACTTGTTTTCGTGTCATGATTTTGCTTCAAGAACTTTGAGCCATCCAAGGATCCATTGAAGCTAGATCCATTTTTCTCTTTTCCAGTAGGTTCATCCAAGGAACTTAAGGTAGTAATGATGTTCATAACATCATTCGATTCATACATATAAAGCTATCTTATTCGAAGGTTTAAACTTGTAATCACTAGAACATAGTTTAGTTAATTCTAAACTTGTTCGCAAACAAAAGTTAATCCTTCTAACTTGACTTTTAAAATCAACTAAACACATGTTCTATATCTATATGATATGCTAACTTAATGATTTAAAATCTGGAAACACGAAAAACACCGTAAAACCGGATTTACGCCGTCGTAGTAACACCGCGGGCTGTTTTGGGTTAGTTAATTAAAAACTATGATAAACTTTGATTTAAAAGTTGTTATTCTGAGAAAATGATTTTTATTATGAACATGAAACTATATCCAAAAATTATGGTTAAACTCAAAGTGGAAGTATGTTTTCTAAAATGGTCATCTAGACGTCGTTCTTTCGACTGAAATGACTACCTTTACAAAAACAACTTGTAACTTATTTTTCCGACTAGAAACCTATACTTTTTTTTGTTTAGATTCATAAAATAGAGTTCAATATGAAACCATAGCAATTTGATTCACTCAAAACGGATTTAAAATGAAGAAGTTATGGGTAAAACAAGATTGGATAATTTTTCTCATTTTAGCTACGTGAAAATTGGTAACAAATCTATTCCAACCATAACTTAATCAACTTGTATTATATATTATGTAATCTTGAGATACCATAGACACGTATACAATGTTTCGACCTATCATGTCGACACATCTATATATATTTCGGAACAACCATAGACACTCTATATGTGAATGTTGGAGTTAGCTATACAGGGTTGAGGTTGATTCCAAAATATATATAGTTTGAGTTGTGATCAATACTGAGATACGTATACACTGGGTCGTGGATTGATTCAAGATAATATTTGTCGATTTATTTCTGTACATCTAACTGTGGACAACTAGTTGTAGGTTACTAACGAGGACAGCTGACTTAATAAACTTAAAACATCAAAATATATTAAAAGTGTTGTAAATATATTTTGAACATACTTTGATATATATGTATATATTGTTATAGGTTCGTGAATCAACCAGTGGCCAAGTCTTACTTCCCGACGAAGTAAAAAATCTGTGAAAGTGAGTTATAGTCCCACTTTTAAAATCTAATATTTTTGGGATGAGAATACATGCAGGTTTTATAAATGATTTACAAAATAGACACAAGTACGTGAAACTACATTCTATGGTTGAATTATCGAAATCGAATATGCCCCTTTTTATTAAAGTCTGGTAATCTAAGAATTAGGGAACAGACACCCTAATTGACGCGAATCCTAAAGATAGATCTATTGGGCCTAACAAACCCCATCCAAAGTACCGGATGCTTTAGTACTTCGAAATTTATATCATATCCGAAGGGTGTCCCGGAATGATGGGGATATTCTTATATATGCATCTTGTTATTGTCGGTTACCAGGTGTTCACCATATGAATGATTTTTATCTCTATGTATGGGATGTGTATTGAAATATGAAATCTTGTGGTCTATTGTTACGATTTGATATATATAGGTTAAACCTATAACTCACCAACATTTTTGTTGACGTTTTAAGCATGTTTATTCTCAGGTGATTATTAAGAGCTTCCGCTGTCGCATACTTAAATAAGGACAAGATTTGGAGTCCATGCTTGTATGATATTGTGTAAAAACTGCATTCAAGAAACTTATTTTGTTGTAACATATTTGTATTGTAAACCATTATGTAATGGTCGTGTGTAAACAGGATATTTTAGATTATCATTATTTGATAATCTACGTAAAGCTTTTTAAACCTTTATTGATGAAATAAAGGTTATGGTTTGTTTAAAAATGAATGCAGTCTTTGAAAAACGTCTCATATAGAGGTCAAAACCTCGCAACGAAATCAATTAATATGGAACGTTTTTAATCAATAAGAACGGGACATTTCAGTTGGTATCAGAGCGTTGGTCTTAGAGAACCAGAAGATTTGCATTAGTGTGTCTTATCGAGTTTGTTAGGATGCATTAGTGAGTCTGGACTTCGACCGTGTTTTCTTTAAAAATGATTGCTTAACATTTTTGTTTGAAACTATATATTTTTAACATATGAATATTATGTGATATATTAATCTCTTAACGTGTTTGATATTATGTGATAGATGTCTACCTCTAGAACAAGTCCCATTGACTCACCTAATAATAATGAAGAGTCAAATGTAAATTGGAATGATTTGTGGACTGATTCACAAGTTCCCGAAGAGGAACCGGAAGAAGAGTCGGAACCGGAAGAAGAATCGGAACCAGAAGAAGAATCGGAACCGGATGAAGAAATAGAACCGGTGGGGGAAATAATAACACGGTTAAGTAAAAGAAAATCCTCAACCAACCGACCAAAGTTAATTATGGTCAATGGTGTTTCCGCCAAGGAAGCAAAATATTGGGAGGATTACCAATTCTCCGATGAATCGGATTCCGACGAGAATTTCGATGATGTTATAGAAATTACCCCAACTGAATTTAAAAAGGCAAAAGAAAATAATAAGGGAAAGGGCATAAAAATAGAGAAATCTAATTCCAACCCCGATGAACTTTATATGTATCGTCAACCCCCGAAGTCCTTAAGTTGTAACAATGACCCGGGAACCTCTAAACCACCAGGTTTTTCTAAACCAATGTGGACAACGACGGCTCGTATTAGGGGAACATCATATATCCCTAGAAACTTGGCAAAACGAACCAAAACTGAAGAAGAAGAAACGAGCGAGTCGGAATAAGATAGTTGTATTCGTGTGGTGTAATATATGGAATATAGTGTTCTTATGCTTTATGATATATGTAAAAATTGCTTGTATTAATAAGTATTTTTTTTATGAATCTAACTCTTGTCTATTTTACAGTTTAAAAACACAAAATGGATAGACAACCCAATATTTTAAGAGACCTACCCGGAGACATGATTGATGAAATCTTGTCTAGAGTCGGCCAGAATTCTTCGGCACAACTATTTAAGGCGAGATCAGTTTGTAAGACATTCGAAGAACGTTCCAAGAATGTCTTGGTTTATAAGAGACTTTCGTTTGAAAGATGGGGGATATCACATTGGGAAACCCATAAGTTACGATGTGTTTACTTTGACGCATATATTGCGGGGAACCCAAATGCTATTTTACGCAACGGGTTAAGAAATTATTTTGACTCAATATATCCGAATATTGGACTTCGTGATTTAGAAAAAGCGGCTAACATGCAACATAAAGAAGCATGTTATGCTTACGGATTAGTAATGTTCGCTTCTCACCAAAGTGAGAACAAGAACATCGGGCTACAACTATTAAACAAAACGTTTCCACAAGTGACGGAGTCGGTAATTGGGGTAAGAAATGAGGTTTTTAGATTATTACGGGACTGTTGGACATTACGTAACCCTCGTCCCTTTGATGACGTTACAACACGCTGTCTTATCAACGGCTATAACGGTTATGTTGCACAAGACCAAGGATGGGAAGTAGTCCTAGTAAAACCAGAATGCATGACTTGTTTCTGGACGTATGAATTACGTGTCTTTATTGCCTTTGCCGAACGACTTGTGTACTAGCTAGAATTGTCTTCACAACTATCTTGTATCAAAGTTATTGTGTGCTATATTTCATGCTTTATGTAAAATAAGCGGTATTGTAAGTTTGTAAAATATTGTATAAAAGTTTGAACGCGAAATATTATTACAATCAGTTTTTCATATAGAATTGTAGTAGTTGAATTGTATATTAGCTACTAAGTATGAACTTAACGGGTAAGTACTACCCGAATTTAAACTTATAAAACGCTAATATGAAGAAAAAGCTTTTATAAATGAGTTCATATTATGCTACGAAATACTATTAACTACTCTTAATATTCTGTATGATTAACTTGTTCCATTTAACTATTTTGAAGGAAATGGCACCGACTACTCGACACACCGTGAATATGAATGAAGAGGAATTCCGTACTTTTCTAGCTTCAAACATAGCCGCAGTACAGGCTGCGCTACATACCAACAATAACCTTGGATCTAGCAGTACAGGAAATCGTGTAGGATGCACCTACAAAGAATTCACTGCCTGCAAACCTTTGGAATTTGATGGAACCGAAGGACCGATCGGATTGAAACGGTGGACCGAGAAGGTTGAATCGGTGTTTGCCATAAGTAAGTGTACTGAAGAGGACAAAGTGAAGTACGCTACGCATACCTTCACAGGTTCTGCGTTAACATGGTGGAATACCTATCTAGAGCAAGTGGGACAAGATGATGCGTACGCACTACCGTGGTCAGCATTCAAGCACTTGATGAACGAGAAGTACCGTCCCAGAACCGAGGTCAATAAGCTCAAGACAGAACTTAGAGGGTTACGAACCCAAGGATTTGATATTACCACGTACGAAAGACGATTCACAGAATTGTGCCTATTGTGTCCGGGAGCATTCGAAGATGAGGAAGAGAAGATCGACGCGTTTGTGAAAGGATTACCGGAAAGAATCCAAGAAGATATAAGTTCACACGAGCCCGCCTCCATACAACAGGCATGTAGAATGGCTCACAAACTAGTGAACCAGATTGAAGAAAGAATTAAAGAACAGACTGCTGAAGAGGCCAATGTGAAGCAAGTCAAAAGAAAGTGGGAGGAAAACGGTGATAAGAATCACCAATACAACAACAACAGCAATTACAACAATAATCGCAACAATTATCCCAACAATCGCAACATCAATCGCAACTACAACAAACGGCCCAACAACAACAACAACAACAACAACAGCAACTACAACAATCATCCCAACAACAATAATAACCGCAACAACAACAACAATCAGAAGCAACTATGCCAAAGGTGTGAAAAGAATCACTCGGGGTTCTGCACCAAATTTTGCAACAAGTGTAAAAGAAATGGTCATAGCGCGGCGAAGTGTGAGGTCTACGGACCAGGGGTTAATAGAACGAAAGGAACAAATGGTGTCGGAACGAGTAATGGCGGAGCAAGTAGTGTCGGAGCAAGTTATGCCAATGTAGTTTGTTATAAATGTGGAAAACCAGGCCACGTTATTAGAAATTGCCCGAACCAGGAGAACACGAATGGACAAGGCCGTGGAAGAGTTTTCAATATTAATGCGGTAGAGGCACAGGAAGACCCGGAGCTTGTTACGGGTACGTTTCTTATTGACAATAAATCTGCTTACGTTTTATTTGATTCGGGTGCGGATAGAAGCTATATGAGTAGAGATTTTTGTGCTAAATTAAGTTGTCCATTGACGCCTTTGGATAGTAAATTTTTACTCGAATTAGCAAATGGTAAATTAATTTCAGCAGATAATATATGTCGGAATCGAGAAATTAAACTGGTTAGCGAAACATTTAAGATTGATTTGATACCAGTAGAGTTAGGGAGTTTTGATGTGATAATCGGTATGGACTGGTTGAAAGAAGTGAAAGCGGAGATCGTTTGTTACAAAAATGCAATTCGCATTATACGAGAAAAAGGAAAACCCTTAATGGTGTACGGAGAAAAGGGCAACACGAAGCTACATCTTATTAGTAATTTGAAGGCACAAAAACTAATAAGAAAAGGTTGCTATGCTGTTCTAGCACACGTCGAGAAAGTACAAACTGAAGAAAAGAGCATCAATGATGTTCCCATTGCAAAAGAATTTCCCGATGTATTTCCGAAAGAATTACCGGGATTACCCCCACATCGATCCGTTGAATTTCAAATAGATCTTGTACCAGGAGCTGCACCAATAGCTCGTGCTCCTTACAGACTCGCACCCAGCGAGATGAAAGAATTGCAAAGCCAATTACAAGAACTTTTAGAGCGTGGTTTCATTCGACCAAGCACATCACCGTGGGGAGCTCCTGTTTTGTTTGTCAAGAAGAACGATGGTACATTCAGGTTGTGTATCGACTACCGAGAGTTGAACAAACTTACCATCAAGAACCGCTACCCACTACCGAGAATCGACGACTTATTTGATCAACTACAAGGCTCGTCTGTTTATTCAAAGATTGACTTACGTTCCGGGTATCATCAAATGCGGGTGAAAGAAGATGATATTCCAAAGACTGCTTTCAGAACACGTTACGGTCATTACGAGTTTATGGTCATGCCGTTTGGTTTAACTAATGCACCAGCTGTGTTCATGGACCTTATGAACCGAGTGTGTGGACCATACCTTGACAAGTTTGTCATTGTTTTCATTGATGACATACTTATTTACTCAAAGAATGACCAAGAACACGGTGAACATTTGAGAAAGGTGTTAGAAGTATTGAGGAAGGAAGAATTGTACGCTAAGTTTTCAAAGTGTGCATTTTGGTTGGAAGAAGTTCAATTCCTCGGTCACATAGTGAACAAAGAAGGTATTAAGGTGGATCCGGCAAAGATAGAAACTGTTGAAAAGTGGGAAACCCCGAAAACTCCGAAACACATACGCCAGTTTTTAGGACTAGCTGGTTACTACAGAAGGTTCATCCAAGACTTTTCCAGAATAGCAAAACCCTTGACTGCATTAACGCATAAAGGGAAGAAATTTGAATGGAATGATGAACAAGAGAAAGCGTTTCAGTTATTGAAGAAAAAGCTAACTACGGCACCTATATTGTCATTGCCTGAAGGGAATGATGATTTTGTGATTTATTGTGACGCATCAAAGCAAGGTCTCGGTTGTGTATTAATGCAACGAACGAAGGTGATTGCTTATGCGTCTAGACAATTGAAGATTCACGAACAAAATTATACGACGCATGATTTGGAATTAGGCGCGGTTGTTTTTGCATTAAAGACTTGGAGGCACTACTTATATGGGGTCAAAAGTATTATATATACCGACCACAAAAGTCTTCAACACATATTTAATCAGAAACAACTGAATATGAGGCAGCGTAGGTGGATTGAATTATTGAATGATTACGATTTTGAGATTCGTTACCACCCGGGGAAGGCAAATGTGGTAGCCGATGCCTTGAGCAGGAAGGATAGAGAACCCATTCGAGTAAAATCTATGAATATAATGATTCATAATAACATTACTACTCAAATAAAGGAGGCGCAACAAGGAGTTTTAAAAGAGGGAAATTTAAAGGATGAAATACCCAAAGGATCGGAGAAGCATCTTAATATTCGGGAAGACGGAACCCGGTATAGGGCTGAAAGGATTTGGGTACCAAAATTTGGAGATATGAGAGAAATGGTACTTAGAGAAGCTCATAAAACCAGATACTCAATACATCCTGGAACGGGGAAGATGTACAAGGATCTCAAGAAACATTTTTGGTGGCCGGGTATGAAAGCCGATGTTGCTAAATACGTAGGAGAATGTTTGACGTGTTCTAAGGTCAAAGCTGAGCATCAGAAACCATCAGGTCTACTTCAACAACCCGAAATCCCGGAATGGAAATGGGAAAACATTACCATGGATTTCATCACTAAATTGCCAAGGACTGCAAGTGGTTTTGATACTATTTGGGTAATAGTTGATCGTCTCACCAAATCAGCACACTTCCTACCAATAAGAGAAGATGACAAGATGGAGAAGTTAGCACGACTGTATTTAAAGGAAGTCGTCTCCAGACATGGAATACCAATCTCTATTATCTCTGATAGGGATGGCAGATTTATTTCAAGATTCTGGCAGACATTACAGCAAGCATTAGGAACTCGTCTAGACATGAGTACTGCCTATCATCCACAAACTGATGGGCAGAGCGAAAGGACGATACAAACGCTTGAAGACATGCTACGAGCATGTGTTATTGATTTCGGAAACAGTTGGGATCGACATCTACCGTTAGCAGAATTTTCCTACAACAACAGCTACCATTCAAGCATTGAGATGGCGCCGTTTGAAGCACTTTATGGTAGAAAGTGCAGGTCTCCGATTTGTTGGAGTGAGGTGGGGGATAGACAGATTACGGGTCCGGAGATTATACAAGAAACTACCGAGAAGATCATCCAAATTCAACAACGGTTGAAAACCGCCCAAAGTCGACAAAAGAGCTACGCTGACATTAAAAGAAAAGATATAGAATTTGAAATTGGAGAGATGGTCATGCTTAAAGTTTCACCTTGGAAAGGCGTTGTTCGATTTGGTAAACGAGGGAAATTAAATCCAAGGTATATTGGACCATTCAAGATTATTGATCGTGTCGGACCAGTAGCTTACCGACTTGAGTTACCTCAACAACTCGCGGCTGTACATAACACTTTCCACGTCTCGAATTTGAAGAAATGTTTTGCTAAAGAAGATCTCACTATTCCGTTAGATGAAATCCAAATCAACGAAAAACTCCAATTCATCGAAGAACCCGTCGAAATAATGGATCGTGAGGTTAAAAGACTTAAGCAAAACAAGATACCAATTGTTAAGGTTCGATGGAATGCTCGTAGAGGACCCGAGTTCACCTGGGAGCGTGAAGATCAGATGAAGAAGAAATACCCGCATCTATTTCCAGAAGATTCGTCAACACCTTCAACAACTTAAAATTTCGGGACGAAATTTATTTAACGGGTAGGTACTGTAGTGACCCGAACTTTTCCATGTTTATATATATTAATTGAGATTGATGTTTACATGATTAAATGTTTCCAACATGTTAAGCAATTAAACTTGTTAAGACTTGATTAATTGAAATAGGTTTCATATAGACAATTGACCACCCAAGTTGACCGGTGATTCACGAACGTTAAAACTTGTAAAAAAAAAAAAACGATATGATGACATATATATGGTTATATATATAGTTAACATGATATTATGATAAGTAAACATATCATTAATTATATTAACAATGAACTACATATGTAAAAACAAGACTACTAACTTAATGATTTTGAAAAGAGACATATATGTAACGTTTATCGTTGTAACGACATTTAATGTATATATATCATATTAAGAGATATTCGTACATCATAATATCATGATAATATAATAATTTAAAATCTCTTTTGATATTATAAACATTGGGTTAACAACATTTAACAAGATCGTTAACCTAAAGGTTTCAAAACAACACTTACATGTAACGACTAACGATGACTTAACGACTCAGTTAAAATGTATATACATGTAGTGTTTTAATATGTATTTATACACTTTTGAAAGACTTCAATACACTTATCAAAATACTTCTACTTAACAAAAATGCTTACAATTACATTCTCGTTCAGTTTCATCAACAATTCTACTCGTATGCACCCGTATTCGTACTCGTACAATACACAGCTTTTAGATGTATGTACTATTGGTATATACACTCCAATGATCAGCTCTTAGCAGCCCATGTGAGTCACCTAACACATGTGGGAACCATCATTTGGCAACTAGCAAGAAATATCTCATAAGATTACAAAAATATGAGTAATCATTCATGACTTATTTACATGAAAACAAAATTACATATCCTTTATATCTAATCCATACACCAACGACCAAAAACACCTACAAACACTTTCATTCTTCAATTTTCTTCATCTAATTGAACTCTCTCAAGTTCTATCTTCAAGTTCTAAGTGTTCTTCATAAATTCCAAAAGTTCTAGTTTCATAAAATCAAGAATACTTTCAAGTTTGCTAGCTCACTTCCAATCTTGTAAGGTGATCATCCAACCTCAAGAAATCTTTGTTTCTTACAGTAGGTTATCATTCTAATACAAGGTAATAATCATATTCAAACTTTGGTTCAATTTCTATAACTATAACAATCTTATTTCAAGTGATGATCTTACTTGAACTTGTTTTCGTGTCATGATTTTGCTTCAAGAACTTTGAGCCATCCAAGGATCCATTGAAGCTAGATCCATTTTTCTCTTTTCCAGTAGGTTCATCCAAGGAACTTAAGGTAGTAATGATGTTCATAACATCATTCGATTCATACATATAAAGCTATCTTATTCGAAGGTTTAAACTTGTAATCACTAGAACATAGTTTAGTTAATTCTAAACTTGTTCGCAAACAAAAGTTAATCCTTCTAACTTGACTTTTAAAATCAACTAAACACATGTTCTATATCTATATGATATGCTAACTTAATGATTTAAAATCTGGAAACACGAAAAACACCGTAAAACCGGATTTACGCCGTCGTAGTAACACCGCGGGCTGTTTTGGGTTAGTTAATTAAAAACTATGATAAACTTTGATTTAAAAGTTGTTATTCTGAGAAAATGATTTTTATTATGAACATGAAACTATATCCAAAAATTATGGTTAAACTCAAAGTGGAAGTATGTTTTCTAAAATGGTCATCTAGACGTCGTTCTTTCGACTGAAATGACTACCTTTACAAAAACGACTTGTAACTTATTTTTCCGACTAGAAACCTATACTTTTTTTTGTTTAGATTCATAAAATAGAGTTCAATATGAAACCATAGCAATTTGATTCACTCAAAACGGATTTAAAATGAAGAAGTTATGGGTAAAACAAGATTGGATAATTTTTCTCATTTTAGCTACGTGAAAATTGGTAACAAATCTATTCCAACCATAACTTAATCAACTTGTATTATATATTATGTAATCTTGAGATACCATAGACACGTATACAATGTTTCGACCTATCATGTCGACACATCTATATATATTTCGGAACAACCATAGACACTCTATATGTGAATGTTGGAGTTAGCTATACAGGGTTGAGGTTGATTCCAAAATATATATAGTTTGAGTTGTGATCAATACTGAGATACGTATACACTGGGTCGTGGATTGATTCAAGATAATATTTGTCGATTTATTTCTGTACATCTAACTGTGGACAACTAGTTGTAGGTTACTAACGAGGACAGCTGACTTAATAAACTTAAAACATCAAAATATATTAAAAGTGTTGTAAATATATTTTGAACATACTTTGATATATATGTATATATTGTTATAGGTTCGTGAATCAACCAGTGGCCAAGTCTTACTTCCCGACGAAGTAAAAAATCTGTGAAAGTGAGTTATAGTCCCACTTTTAAAATCTAATATTTTTGGGATGAGAATACATGCAGGTTTTATAAATGATTTACAAAATAGACACAAGTACGTGAAACTACATTCTATGGTTGAATTATCGAAATCAAATATGCCCCTTTTTATTAAAGTCTGGTAATCTAAGAATTAGGGAACAGACACCCTAATTGACGCGAATCCTAAAGATAGATCTATTGGGCCTAACAAACCCCATCCAAAGTACCGGATGCTTTAGTACTTCGAAATTTATATCATATCCGAAGGGTGTCCCGGAATGATGGGGATATTCTTATATATGCATCTTGTTATTGTCGGTTACCAGGTGTTCACCATATGAATGATTTTTATCTCTATGTATGGGATGTGTATTGAAATATGAAATCTTGTGGTCTATTGTTACGATTTGATATATATAGGTTAAACCTATAACTCACCAACATTTTTGTTGACGTTTTAAGCATGTTTATTCTCAGGTGATTATTAAGAGCTTCCGCTGTCGCATACTTAAATAAGGACAAGATTTGGAGTCCATGCTTGTATGATATTGTGTAAAAACTGCATTCAAGAAACTTATTTTGTTGTAACATATTTGTATTGTAAACCATTATGTAATGGTCGTGTGTAAACAGGATATTTTAGATTATCATTATTTGATAATCTACGTAAAGCTTTTTAAACCTTTATTGATGAAATAAAGGTTATGGTTTGTTTAAAAATGAATGCAGTCTTTGAAAAACGTCTCATATAGAGGTCAAAACCTCGCAACGAAATCAATTAATATGGAACGTTTTTAATCAATAAGAACGGGACATTTCATCGTAGAGGACCCGAGTTCACCTGGGAACGAGAAGATCAGATGAAGAAGAAATACCCGCACTTATTTCCAGAAGATACGTCAACACCTCCAACTGCTTAAAATTTCGGGACGAAATTTATTTAACGGGTAGGTACTGTAGTGACCCGAACTTTTCCATGTTTATATATATTAAATGAAATTTTTATTTACATGATTAAGTGTTTCCAAAATGTTAAGCAATCAAACTTGTTAAGACTTGATTAATTGAAATAAGTTTCATATAGACAATTGACCACCCAAGTTGACCGGTGATTCACGAACGTTAAAACTTGTAAAAACTATATGATGTCATATATATGGATATATATATATATATATATATATATATATATAGTTAACATGGTATTATGATAAGTAAACATATCATAAAGTATATTAACAATGAACTACATATGTAAAAACAAGACTACTAACTTAAGGATTTCGAAACGAGGCATATATGTAACGATTATCGTTGTAACGACATTTAATTGTATATATATAATATTAAGATATATTAATACATCATAATATCATGATAATGTAATAATTTAACATCTCTTTAGATATAATAAATAATGGATTAACAACATTTAACAAGATCATTAACCTAAAGGTTTCAAAACAACACTTACATGTAACGACTAACGATGACTTAACGACTCAGTTAAAATGTATATACATGTAGTGTTTTAATATATATTCATACACATTTGAAAGACTTCAAGACACTTATCAAAGTACTTCTACTTAACAAAAATGCTTACAATTACATCCTCATTCATTTTCATCAACAATTCTACTAGTATGCACTCGTATTCGTTCTCGTACAATACCCAGATTCTAAATGTATTTACTATTGGTATATACACTCCAATAATCAGATCTTAGCAGCCCTTGTGAGTCACCTAACACATGTGGGAACCATCATTTGGCAACTAGCATGAAATATCTCATAAAATTACAAAAATATTAGTAATCATTAATGACTTATTTACAAGTAAACAAAATTACACATCCTTTATATATAATCCATATACCAACGACCAAAAACACCTATAAACACTTTCATTCTTCAATTTTCTTCATCTAATTGATCTCTCTCAAGTTCTATCTTCAAGTTCTAAGTGTTCTTCATAAATTCTATAAGTTCTAGTTTCATAAAATTAAAAATACTTCCAAGTTTGCTAGCTTACTTCCAATCTTGTAAAGTGATCATCCAACCTCAAGAAATATTTCTTATTTACAGTAAGATATATTTCTAATACAAGGTAATACTCATATTCAAACTTTGATTCAATTTCTATAACTATAACAATCTTATTTCGAATGGAAATCTTACTTGAACTTGTTTTCGTGTCATGATTCTGCTTCAAGAACTTTCAAGCCATCCAAGGATCATTTGAAGCTAGATCTATTTTTCTCATTTCTAGTAGGTTTACCTACTAAAATTAAGGTAGTAATTATGTTCATAACATCATTCAATTCATGTAGTGACCCGAACTTTTCCATGTTTATATATATTAATTGAGATTAATATTTACATGATTAAATGTTTCCAACATGTTAAGCAATCAAACTTATTAAGACTTGATTAATTGAAATAGGTTTCATATAGACAATTGACCACCCAAGTTGACCGGTGATTCACGAACGTTAAAACTTGTAAAAACTATACGATGACATATATATGGTTATATATATAGTTAACATGATTTTATTATAAGTATGTATCTCATTAGGTATTTTAACAATGAGTTATATACATAAAAATGAGACTATTAATTTAAGAAACTCGAAAACGATATATATAACGATTATCGTTATAACAACGTCTTACTAGGTACATATGAATCATATTAAGATATTGATACACTTGGTTAATTATGTTAAATGATAAGTAAATATATTATTAAGTGTATTAACAATGAAATACATATGTAAAAATAAGACTACTAACTTAATGATTTCAAAACGAGACATATATGTAACGATTATCGTTGTAACGACATTTAAATGTATATATATCATATTAAGATATATTAATATATCATAATATCATGATAATATAATAATTTAACATCTCATTAGATATAATAAACAATGGGTTAACAACATTAATTGAGATCGTTAACTTAAAGGTTTCAAAACAACACTTACATGTAACGACTAACGATGACTTAACGACTCAGTTAAAATGTATATACATGTAGTGTATTTAGATGTATTAAAATACTTTTGGAAGAATTCAAGACATATATCAAAACACTCATACTTAACGAAAATAGTTACAGTTACTTTCCCATTCTTTTCTTTCATCAAGAATTCTAGTCGTATTCTTACCCGTATTATACACAGCTTCAAAACGTACTTACTATGGGTATATACCAATAGGAACTAGCATGGGATTCCACTCTTGATTATGTCATGTATGACTAATCAATTTTAACTTCTACCATGAGCTAGTCAACTAACTAGAACTCCTTTTAACTCCACTCACCACTCACCAATTACCACTCATCATTCACTCCATTTCACTTCCAATTCTCTTTCTAATTCTCTCTCAACACACCCACACTATTATGAACGTATTTTTCCAGTAGTTAATCATCATCTTCATCAAAAATCACTTCAAGAATCAAGCTATAATCATCATAGGAAGAACACTTCAAAAATCCCTTCAAGTTTACTAATTTACTTCCAAGCTTTCTAATCCATTCCAAGTAATCATCTAAGATCAAGAAACCTTTGTTATATACAGTAGGTTATCTTTCTTATTCAAGGTAATATTCATATTCAAACTTTGATTCAATTTCTATAACTATAAACTATCTTAATTCGAGTAAAAATCTTACTTGAACTTGTTTTGTGTCATGATCCTACTTCAAGAACTTTCAAGCCATCCAAGATCCTTTGAAGCTAGATCATTTCTTGTCACTTCCAGTAGGTTTACCTACGAAATTTGAGGTAGTAATGATGTTCATAACATCATTCGATTCATATATATAAAACTATCTTATTCGAAGGTTTAAACTCGTAATCACTAGAACATAGTTTAGTTAATTCTAAACTTGTTCGCAAACAAAAGTTAATCCTTCTAACTTGACTTTTAAAATCAACTAAACACATGTTCTATATCTATATGATATGCTAACTTAATGATTTAAAACCTGTTAACACGAAAAACACCGTAAAACCGGATTTACGCCGTCGAAGTAACACCGCGGGCTGTTTTGGGTTAGTTAATTAAAAACTATGATAAACTTTGATTTAAAAGTTGTTATTCTGAGAAAATGATTTTTATTATGAACATGAAACTATATCCAAAAATTATGGTTAAACTCAAAGTGGAAGTATGTTTCCTAAAATGGTCATCTAGACGTCGTTCTTTCGACTGAAATGACTACCTTTACAAAAACGACTTGTAACTTATTTTTCTGACTATAAACCTATACTTTTTCTGTTTAGATTCATAAAATAGAGTTCAATATGAAACCATAGCAATTTGATTCACTCAAAACGGATTTAAAATGAAGAAGTTATGGGTAAAACAAGATTGGATAATTTTTCTCATTTTAGCTACGTGAAAATTGGTAACAAATCTATTCCAACCATAACTTAATCAACTTGTATTGTATATTATGTAATCTTGAGATACCATAGACACGTATACAATGTTTCGACCTATCATGTCGACACATCTATATATATTTCGGAACAACCATAGACACTCTATATGTGAATGTTGGAGTTAGCTATACAGGGTTGAGGTTGATTCCAAAATATATATAGTTTGAGTTGTGATCAATACTGAGATACGTATACACTGGGTTGTGGATTGATTCAAGATAATATTTATCGATTAATTCTTTACATCTAACTGTGGACAACTAGTTGTAGGTTACTAACGAGGACAGCTGACTTAATAAACTTAAAACATCAAAATATATTAAAAGTGTTGTAAATATATTTTGAACATACTTTGATATATATGTATATATTGTTATAGGTTCGTGAATCAACCAGTGGCCAAGTCTTACTTCCCGACGAAGTAAAAATCTGTGAAAGTGAGTTATAGTCCCACTTTTAAAATCTAATATTTTTGGGATGAGAATACATGCAGGTTTTATAAATGATTTACAAAATAGACACAAGTACGTGAAACTACATTCTATGGTTGAATTATCGAAATCGAATATGCCCCTTTTTATTAAGTCTGGTAATCTAAGAATTAGGGAACAGACACCCTAATTGACGCGAATCCTAAAGATAGATCTATTGGGCCTAACAAACCCCATCCAAAGTACCGGATGCTTTAGTACTTCGAAATTTATATTATATCCGAAGGGTGTCCCGGAATGATGGGGATATTCTTATATAAGCATCTTGTTAATGTCGGTTACCAGGTGTTCACCATATGAATGATTTTTATCTCTATGTATGGGATGTGTATTGAAATATGAAATCTTGTGGTCTATTGTTATGATTTGATATATATAGGTTAAACCTATAACTCACCAACATTTTTGTTGACGTTTAAAGCATGTTTATTCTCAGGTGAATATTAAGAGCTTCCGCTGTTGCATACTAAAATAAGGACAAGATTTGGAGTCCATGTTTGTATGATATTGTGTGAAAACTGCATTCAAGAAACTAATTTCGATGTAACATATTTGTATTGTAAACTATTATGTAATGGTCGTGTGTAAACAGGATATTTTAGATTATCATTATTTGATAATCTACGTAAAGCTTTTTAAACCTTTATTTATGAAATAAAGGTTATGGTTTGTTTTAAAAATGAATGCAGTCTTTGAAAAACGTCTCATATAGAGGTCAAAACCTCGCAACGAAATCAATTAATATGGAACGTTTTTAATCAATAAGAACGGGACATTTCAGTTGGTATCAGAGCGTTGGTCTTAGAGAACCAGAATTTTGCATTAGTGTGTCTTATCGAGTTTGTTAGGATGCATTAGTGAGTCTGGACTTCGACCGTGTTTACTTGAAAAATGATTGCTTAACAAATTTTGTTGGAAACTATATATTTTTAACATGTGAATATTATGTGATATATTAATCTCTTAACGCGTTTGATATTATGTGATAGATGTCTACCTCTAGAACAAGTCCCATTGACTCACCTAATAATAATGAAGAGTCAAATGTAAATTGGAATGATTCGTGGACTGATTCACAAGTTCCCGAAGAGGAACCGGAAGAAGAGTCGGAACCGGAAGAAGAATCGGAACCGGAAGAAGAATTGGAACCGGATGAAGAAATAGAACCGTTGGGGGAAATAATAAAACGGTTAAGTAAAAGAAAATCCTCAACCAACCGACCAAGGTTAATTATGGTCAATGGTGTTTCCGCCAAGGAAGCAAAATATTGGGAGGATTACCAATTCTCCGATGAATCGGATTTCGACGAGAATTCCGATGATGTTTTAGAAATTACCCCAACTGAATTTAAAAAGGCAAAAGAAAATAATAAGGGAAAGGGCATAAAAATAGAGAAATCTAATTCCAACCCCGATGAACTTTATATGTATCGTCAACCCCCGAAGTCCTTAAGTTGTAACAATGACCCGGGAACCTCTAAACCACCAGGTTTTTCTAAACCAATGTGGATAACGACGGCTCGTATTAGGGGAACATCATATATCCCTAGAAACTTGGCAAAACGAACCAAAACCGAAGAAGAAGAAACAAGCGAGTCGGAATAAGATAGTTGTATTCGTGTGGTGTAATATAAGTAATATAGTGTGCTTATGCTTTATGATATATGTAAAAATTGCTTGTATTAATAAGTATTTTTTTTATGAATCTAACTCTTGTCTATTTTACAGTATAAAAACACAAAATGGATAGACAACCCAATATTTTAAGAGACCTACCCGGAGACATGATTGATGAAATCTTGTCTAGAGTCGGTCAGAATTCTTCGGCACAACTATTTAAGGCGAGATCAGTTTGTAAGACATTCGAAGAACGTTCCAAGAATGCCTTGGTTTATAAAAGGCTTTCGTTCGAAAGATGGGGGATATCACATTGGGAAATCCATAAGTTACGATGTGTTTACTTTGACGCATATATTGCGGGGAACCCAAATGCTATTTTACGCAATGGGTTAAGAAATTATTTTGACTCAATATATCCGAATATTGGACTTCGTGATTTAGAAAACGCGGCTAACATGCAACATAAAGAAGCATGTTATGCTTACGGATTAGTAATGTTCGCTTCTCACCAAAGTGAGAACAAGAACATCGGCCTACAACTATTAAACAAAACGTTCCCACAAGTGACGGAGTCGGTAATTGGGGTAAGAAATGAGGTTTTTAGATTGTTACAGGACTGTTGGACATTACGTAACCCTCGTCCCTTTGACGACGTTACAACACGCTGTCTTATCAACGGCCATAACGGTTATGTTCCACAAGACCAAGGATGGGAAGTAGTCCTAGTAAAACCAGAATGCATGACTTGTTTCTGGACGTATGAATTACGTGTCTTTATTGCCTTTGCTGAACGACTTGTGTACTAGCTAGAATTATCTTCACAACTATCTTGTATCAAAGTTATTGTGTGCTATATTTCATGCTTTATGTAAAATAAGCGGTATTGTAAGTTTGTAAAATATTGTATAAAAGTTTGAACGCGAAATATTATTATAATCAGTTTTTCATATAGAATTGTAGTAGTTGAATTGTATATTAGCTACTAAGTATGAACTTAACGGGTAGGTACTACCCGAATTTAAACTTATAAAACGCTAATATGAAGAAAAAGCGTTTATAAATGAGTTCATATTATGCTACGAAATACTATTAACTACTCTTAATATTCTGTATGATTAACTTGTTCCATTTGACTATTTTGAAGGAAATGGCACCGACTACTCGACACACCATGAATATGAATGAAGAGGAATTTCGTACTTTTGTAGCTTCAAACATAGCCGCAGTACAGGCTGCGCTACATACCAACAATAACCTTGGATCTAGCAGTACAGGAAATCGTGTAGGATGCACCTACAAAGAATTCACTGCCTGTAAACCTTTGGAATTTGATGGAACCGAAGGACCGATCGGATTGAAACGGTGGACCGAGAAGGTCGAATAGGTGTTTGCCATAAGTAAGTGTACTGAAGAGGACAAAGTGAAGTACGCTACGCATACCTTCACAGGTTCTGCGTTAACATGGTGGAATACCTATCTAGAGCAAGTGGGACAAGATGATGCGTACGCACTACCGTGGTCAGCATTCAAGCACTTGATGAACGAGAAGTACCGTCCCAGAACCGAGGTCAATAAGCTCAAGACAGAACTTAGAGGGTTACGAACCCAAGGATTTGATATTACCACGTACGAAAGACGATTCACAGAATTGTGCCTATTGCGTCCGGGAGCATTCGAAGATGAGGAAGAGAAGATCGACGCGTTTGTGAAAGGATTACCGGAAAGAATCCAAGAAGATATAAGTTCACACGAGCCCGCCTCCATACAACAGGCATGTAGAATGGCTCACAAACTAGTGAACCAGATTGAAGAAAGAATTAAAGAACAGACTGCTGAAGAGGCCAATGTGAAGCAAGTCAAAAGAAAGTGGGAGGAAAATGGTGATAAGAATCACCAATACAACAACAACAGCAATTACAACAATAATCGCAACAATTATCCCAACAATCGCAACATCAATCGCAACTACAACAAACGGCCCAACAACAACAACAACAACAACAACAACAACAACAACAACAACAACAACAACAACAACAACAACTACAACAATCATCCCAACAACAATAATAACCGCAACAACAACAACAACAATCAGAAACAGCTATGCCAAAGGTGTGAAAAGTATCACTCGGGGTTCTGCACCAAATTTTGCAACAAGTGTAAAAGAAATGGTCATAGCGCGGCGAAGTGTGAGGTCTACGGACCAGGGGTTAATAGAACGAAAGGAACAAATGGTGTCGGAACGAGTAATGGCGGAGCAAGTAGTGTCGGAGCAAGTTATGTCAATGTAGTTTGTTATAAATGTGGAAAACCGGGCCACATTATTAGAAATTGCCCGAACCAGGAGAACACGAATGGACAAGGCCGCGGAAGAGTTTTCAATATTAATGCGGCAGAGGCACAGGAAGACCCGGAGCTTGTTACGGGTACGTTTCTTATTGACAATAAATCTGCTTACGTTTTATTTGATTTGGGTGTGGATAGAAGCTATATGAGTAGAGATTTTTGTGCTAAATTAAGTTGTCCATTGACGCCTTTGGATAGTAAATTTTTACTCGAATTAGCAAATGGTAAATTAATTTCAGCAGATAATATATGTCGGAATCGAGAAATTAAACTATTTAGCGAAACATTTAAGATTGATTTGATACCAGTAGAGTTAGGGAGTTTTGATGTGATAATCGGTATGGACTGGTTGAAAGAAGTGAAAGCAGAGATCGTTTGTTACAAAAATGCAATTCGCATTATACGAGAAAAAGGAAAACCCTTAATGGTGTACGGAGAAAAGGGCAACACGAAGCTACATCTTATTAGTAATTTGAAGGCACAAAAACTAATAAGAAAAGGTTGCTATGCTGTTCTAGCACACGTCGAGAAAGTACAAACTGAAGAAAAGAGCATCAATGATGTTCCCGTTGCAAAAGAATTTCCCGATGTATTTCCGAAAGAATTACCGGGATTACCCCCACATCGATCCGTAGAATTTCAAATAGATCTTGTACCAGGAGCTTCACCAATAGCTCGTGCTCCTTACAGACTCGCACCCAGCGAGATGAAAGAACTGCAAAGCCAATTACAAGAACTTTTAGTGCGTGGTTTCATTCGACCAAGCACATCACCGTGGGGAGCTCCTGTTTTGTTTGTCAAGAAGAAAGATGGTACATTCAGGTTGTGTATCGACTACCGAGAGTTGAACAAACTTACCATCAAGAACCGCTACCCACTACCGAGAATCGACGACTTATTTGATCAACTACAAGGCTCGTCTATTTATTCAAAGATTGACTTACGTTCCGGGTATCATCAAATGCGGGTGAAAGAAGATGATATTCCAAAGACTGCTTTCAGAACACGTTACGGTCATTACGAGTTTATGGTCATGCCGTTTGGTTTAACTAATGCACCAGCTGTGTTCATGGACCTTATGAACCGAGTGTGTGGACCATACCTTGACAAGTTTGTCATTGTTTTCATTGATGTCATACTTATTTACTCAAAGAATGACCAAGAACACGGTGAACATTTGAGAAAGGTGTTAGAAGTATTGAGGAAGGAAGAATTGTATGCTAAGTTTTCAAAGTGTGCATTTTGGTTGGAAGAAGTTCAATTCCTCGGTCACATAGTGAACAAAGAAGGTATTAAGGTGGATCCGGCAAAGATAGAAACTGTTGAAAAGTGGGAAACCCCGAAAACTCCAAAACACATACGCCAGTTTTTAGGACTAGCTGGTTACTACAGAAGGTTCATCCAAGACTTTTCCAGAATAGCAAAACCCTTGACTGCATTAACGCATAAAGGGAAGAAATTTGAATGGAATGATGAACAAGAGAAAGCGTTTCAGTTATTGAAGAAAAAGCTAACTACGGCACCTATATTGTCATTACGTGAAGGGAATGATGATTTTGTGATTTATTGTGACGCATCAAAGCAAGGTCTCGGTTGTGTATTAATGCAACGAACGAAGGTGATTGCTTATGCGTCTAGACAATTGAAGATTCACGAACAAAATTATACAACGCATGATTTGGAATTAGGCGCGGTTGTTTTTGCATTAAAGACTTGGAGGCACTACTTATATGGGGTCAAAAGTATTATATATACCGACCACAAAAGTCTTCAACACATATTTAATCAGAAACAACTGAATATGAGGCAACGTAGGTGGATTGAATTATTGAATGATTACGACTTTGAGATTCGTTACCACTCGGGGAAGGCAAATGTGGTAGCCGATGCCTTGAGCAGGAAGGACAAAGAACCCATTCGAGTAAAATCTATGAATATAATGATTCATAATAACATTACTACTCAAATAAAGGAGGCACAACAAGGAGTTTTAAAAGAGGAAAATTTAAAGGATGAAATACCCAAAGGATCGGAGAAGCATCTTAATATTCGGGAAGACGGAACCCGGTATAGGGCTGAAAGGATTTGGGTACCAAAATTTGGAGAGATGAGAGAAATGGTACTTAGAGAAGCTCATAAAACCAGATACTCAATACATCCTGGAACGGGGAAGATGTACAAGGATCTCAAGAAACATTTTTGGTGGCCGGGTATGAAAGCCGATGTTGCTAAATACGTAGGAGAATGTTTGACGTGTTCTAAGGTCAAAGCTGAGCATCAGAAACCATCAGGTCTACTTCAACAACCTGAAATCCCGGAATGGAAATGGGAAAACATTACCATGGATTTCATCACTAAATTGCCAAGGACTGCAAGTGGTTTTGATACTATTTGGGTAATAGTTGATCGTCTCACCAAATCAGCACACTTCCTACCAATAAGAGAAGATGACAAGATGGAGAAGTTAGCACGACTGTATTTAAAGGAAGTCGTCTCCAGACATGGAATACCAATCTCTATTATCTCTGATAGGGATGGCAGATTTATTTCAAGATTCTGGCAGATATTACAGCAAGCATTAGGAACTCGTCTAAACATGAGTACTGCCTATCATCCACAAACTGATGGGCAGAGCGAAAGGACGATACAAACGCTTGAAGACATGCTACGAGCATGTGTTATTGATTTCGGAAACAGTTGGGATCGACATCTACCATTAGCAGAATTTTCCTACAACAACAGCTACCATTCAAGCATTGAGATGGCGCCGTTTGAAGCACTTTATGGTAGAAAGTGCAGGTCTCCGATTTGTTGGAGTGAAGTGGGGGATAGACAGATTACGGGTCCGGAGATTATACAAGAAACTACCGAGAAGATCAGCCAAATTCAACAACGGTTGAAAACCGCCCAAAGTCGACAAAAGAGCTATGCTGACATTAAAAGAAAAGATATAGAATTTGAAATTGGAGAGATGGTCATGCTTAAAGTTGCACCTTGGAAAGGCGTTGTTCGATTTGGTAAATGAGGGAAATTAAATCCAAGGTATATTGGACCATTCAAGATTATTGATCGTGTCGGACCAGTAGCTTACCGACTTTAGTTACCTCAACAACTCGCGGCTGTACATAACACTTTCCACGTCTCGAATTTGAAGAAATGTTTTGCTAAAGAAGATCTCACTATTCCGTTAGATGAAATCCAAATCAACGAAAAACTCCAATTCATCGAAGAACCCGTCGAAATAATGGATCGTGAGGTTAAAAGACTTAAGCAAAACAAGATACCAATTGTTAAGGTTCGATGGAATGCTCGTAGAGGACCTGAGTTCACCTGGGAGCGTGAAGATCAGATGAAGAAGAAATACCCACATCTATTTCCAGAAGATTCGTCAACACCTTCAACAGCTTAAAATTTCGGGACGAAATTTATTTAACGGGTAGGTACTGTAGTGACCCGAACTTTTCCATGTTTATATATATTAATTGAGATTAATATTTACATGATTAAATGTTTCCAACATGTTAAGCAATCAAACTTGTTAAGACTTGATTAATTGAAATAGGTTTCATATAGACAATTGACCACCCAAGTTGACCGGTGATTCACGAACGTTAAAACTTGTAAAAACTATACGATGATATATATATGGTTATATATATAGTTAACATGATTTTATTATAAGTATGTATCTCATTAGGTATTTTAACAATGAGTTATATACATAAAAATGAGACTATTAATTTAAGAAACTCGAAAACGATATATATAACGATTATCGTTATAACAACGTCTTACTAGGTACATATGAATCATATTAAGATATTGATACACTTGGTTAATTATGTTAAATGATAAGTAAATATATTATTAAGTGTATTAACAATGAAATACATATGTAAAAATAAGACTACTAACTTAATGATTTCGAAACGAGACATATATGTAACGATTATCGTTGTAACGACATTTAAATGTATATATATCATATTAAGATATATTAATATATCATAATATCATGATAATATAATAATTTAACATCTCATTAGATATAATAAACAATGGGTTAACAACATTAATTGAGATCGTTAACTTAAAGGTTTCAAAACAACACTTACATGTAACAACTAACGATGACTTAACGACTCAGTTAAAATGTATATACATGTAGTGTATTTAGATGTATTAAAATACTTTTGGAAGACTTCAAGACATATATCAAAACACTCATACTTAACGAAAATGGTTACAGTTACTTTCCCATTCTTTTCTTTCATCAAGAATTCTAGTCGTATTCTTACCCGTATTATACACAGCTTCAAAACGTACTTACTATGGGTATATACCAATAGGAACTAGCATGGGATTCCACTCTTGATTATGTCATGTATGACTAATCAATTTTAACTTCTACCATGAGCTAGTCAACTAACTAGAACTCCTTTTAACCCCACTCACCACTCACCAATTACCACTCATCATTCACTCCATTTCACTTCCAATTCTCTTTCTAATTCTCTCTCAACACACCCACACTATTATGAACGTATTTTTCCAGTAGTTAATCATCATCTTCATCAAAAATCACTTCAAGAATCAAGCTATAATCATCATAGGAAGAACACTTCAAGAACACTTCAAAAATCCGTTCAAGTTTACTAATTTACTTCCAAGCTTTCTAATCCATTCCAAGTAATCATCTAAGATCAAGAAACCTTTGTTATATACAGTAGGTTATCTTTCTTATTCAAGATAATATTCATATTCAAACTTTGATTCAATTTCTATAACTATAAACTATCTTAATTCGAGTAAAAATCTTACTTGAACTTGTTTTGTGTCATGATCCTACTTCAAGAACTTTCAAGCCATCCAAGATCCTTTGAAGCTAGATCATTTCTTGTCACTTCCAGTAGGTTTACCTACTAAATTTGAGGTAGTAATGATGTTCATAACATCATTCGATTCATATATATAAAACTATCTTATTCGAAGGTTTAAACTCGTAATCACTAGAACATAGTTTAGTTAATTCTAAACTTGTTCGCAAACAAAAGTTAATCCTTCTAACTTGACTTTTAAAATCAACTAAACACATGTTCTATATCTATATGATATGCTAACTTAATGATTTAAAACCTGGAAACACGAAAAACACCGTAAAACCGGATTTACGCCGTCGTAGTAACACCGCGGGCTGTTTTGGGTTAGTTAATTAAAAACTATGATAAACTTTGATTTAAAAGTTGTTATTCTGAGAAAATGATTTTTATTATGAACATGAAACTATATCCAAAAATTATGGTTAAACTCAAAGTGGAAGTATGTTTCCTAAAATGGTCATCTAGACGTCGTTCTTTCGACTGAAATGACTACCTTTACAAAAATGACTTATAACTTATTTTTAAGACTATAAACCTATACTTTTTCTGTTTAGATTCATAAAATAGAGTTCAATATGAAACCATAGCAATTTGATTCACTCAAAACGGATTTAAAATGAAGAAGTTATGGGTAAAACAAGATTGGATAATTTTTCTCATTTTAGCTACGTGAAAATTGGTAACAAATCTATTCCAACCATAACTTAATCAACTTGTATTGTATATTATGTAATCTTGAGATACCATAGACACGTATACAATGTTTCGACCTATCATGTCGACACATCTATATATATTTCGGAACAACCATAGACACTCTATATGTGAATGTTGGAGTTAGCTATACAGGGTTGAGGTTGATTCCAAAATATATATAGTTTGAGTTGTGATCAATACTGAGATACGTATTGAAATGTCCCGTTCTTATTGATTAAAAACGTTCCATATTAATTGATTTCGTTGCGAGGTTTTGACCTCTATATGAGACGTTTTTCAAAGACTGCATTCATTTTTAAAACAAACCATAACCTTTATTTCATAAATAAAGGTTTAATAAGCTTTACGTAGATTATCAAATAATGATAATCTAAAATATCCTGTTTACACACGACCATTACATAATGGTTTACAATACAAATATGTTACATCGAAATCAGTTTCTTGAATGCAGTTTTTACACAATATCATACAAACATGGACTCCAAATCTTGTCCTTATTTTAGTATGCAACAGCGGAAGCTCTTAATATTCACCTGAGAATAAACATGCTTTAAACGTCAACAAAAATATTGGTGAGTTATAGGTTTAACCTATATATATCAAATCGTAACAATAGACCACAAGATTTCATATTTCAATACACATCCCATACATAGAGATAAAAATCATTCATATGGTGAACACCTGGTAACCGACAATAACAAGATGCATATATAAGAATATCCCCATCATTCCGGGACACCCTTCGGATATGATATAAATTTCGAAGTACTAAAGCATCCGGTACTTTGGATGGGGTTTGTTAGGCCCAATAGATCTATCTTTAGGATTCGCGTCAATTAGGGTGTCTGTTCCCTAATTCTTAGATTACCAGACTTAATAAAAAGGGGCATATTCGATTTCGATAATTCAACCATAGAATGTAGTTTCACGTACTTGTGTCTATTTTGTAAATCATTTATAAAACCTGCATGTATTCTCATCCCAAAAATATTAGATTTTAAAAGTGGGACTATAACTCACTTTCACAGATTTTTACTTCGTCGGGAAGTAAGACTTGGCCACTGTTGATTCACGAACCTATAACAATATATACATATATATTAAAGTATGTTCAAAATATATTTACAACACTTTTAATATATTTTGATGTTTTAAGTTTATTAAGTCAGCTGTCCTCGTTAGTAACCTATAACTAGTTGTCCACAGTTAGATGTACAGAAATAAATCGATAAATATTATCTTGAATCAATCCACGACCCAGTGTATACGTATCTCAGTATTGATCACAACTCAAACTATATATATTTTGGAATCAACCTCAACCCTGTATAGCTAACTCCAACATTCACATATAGAGTGTCTATGGTTGTTCCGAAATATATATAGATGTGTCGACATGATAGGTCGAAACATTGTATACGTGTCTATGGTATCTCAAGATTACATAATATACAATACAAGTTGATTAAGTTATGGTTGGAATAGATTTGTTACCAATTTTCACGTAGCTAAAATAAGAAAAATTATCCAATCTTGTTTTACCCATAACTTCTTCATTTTAAATCCGTTTTGAGTGAATCAAATTGCTATGGTTTCATATTGAACTCTATTTTATGAATCTAAACAGAAAAATTATAGGTTTATAGTCGGAAAAATAAGTTACAAGTCGTTTTTGTAAAGGTAGTCATTTCAGTCGAAAGAACGACGTCTAGATGACCATTTTAGAAAACATACTTCCACTTTGAGTTTAACCATAATTTTTGGATATAGTTTCATGTTCATAATAAAAATCATTTTCTCAGAATAACAACTTTTAAATCAAAGTTTATCATAGTTTTTAATTAACTAACCCAAAACAGCCCGCGGTGTTACTACGACGGCGTAAATCCGGTTTTACGGTGTTTTTCGTGTTTTCAGGTTTTAAATCATTAAGTTAGCATATCATATAGATATAGAACATGTGTTTAGTTGATTTTAAAAGTCAAGTTAGAAGGATTAACTTTTGTTTGCGAACAAGTTTAGAATTAACTAAACTATGTTCTAGTGATTACAAGTTTAAACCTTCGAATAAGATAGCTTTATATGTATGAATCGAATGATGTTATGAACATCATTACTACCTTAAGTTCCTTGGATAAACCTACTGGAAAAGAGAAAAATGGATCTAGCTTCAATGGATCCTTGGATGGCTCGAAGTTCTTGAAGCAGAATCATGACACGAAAACAAGTTCAAGTAAGATCATCACTTGAAATAAGATTGTTATAGTTATAGAAATTGAACCAAAGTTTGAATATGATTATTACCTTGTATTAGAATGATAACCTACTGTAAGAAACAAAGATTTCTTGAGGTTGAATGATCACCTTACAAGATTGGATGTGAGCTAGCAAACTTGAAAGTATTCTTGATTTTATGAAACTAGAACTTTTGGAATTTATGAAGAACACTTAGAACTTGAAGATAGAACTTGAGAGAGATCAACTAGATGAAGAAAATTGAAGAATGAAAGTGTTTGTAGGTGTTTTGGGTCGTTGGTGTATGGATTAGATATAAAGGATATGTAATTTTTGTTTTCATGTAAATAAGTCATGAATGATTACTCATATTTTTGTAATTTTATGAGATATTTCATGCTAGTTGCCAAATGATGGTTCCCATATGTGTTAGGTGACTCACATGGGCTGCTAAGAGCTGATCATTGGAGTGTATATACCAATAGTACATACATCTAAAAGCTGTGTATTGTACGAGTACGAATACGGGTGCATACGAGTAGAATTGTTGATGAAACTGAACGAGGATGTAATTGTAAGCATTTTTGTTAAGTAGAAGTATTTTGATAAGTGTATTGAAGTCTTTTAAAAGTGTATAAATACATATTAAAACACTACATGTATATACATTTTAACTGAGTCGTTAAGTCATCGTTAGTCGTTACATGTAAGTGTTGTTTTGAAACCTTTAGGTTAACGATCTTGTTAAATGTTGTTAACCCAATGTTTATAATATCAAATGAGATTTTAAATTATTATATTATCATGATATTATCATTTATGAATATCTCTTAATATGATATATATACATTAAATGTCTTTACAACGATAATCGTTACATATATGTCTCGTTTAAAAATCATTAAGTTAGTAGTCTTGTTTTTACATATGTGGTTCATTGTTAATATACTTAATGATATGTTTACTTATCATAGTATCATGTTAACTATATATATATCCATATATATGTCATCATATAGTTTTTACAAGTTTTAACGTTCGTGAATCACCGGTCAACTTGGGTGGTCAATTGTCTATATGAAACATATTTCAATTAATCAAGTCTTAACAAGTTTGATTGCTTAACATGTTGGAAACATTTAATCATGTAAATATCAATCTCAATTAATATATATAAACATGGAAAAGTTCAGGTCACTACAGTACCTACCCGTTAAATAAATTTCGTCCCGAAATTTTAAGCTGTTGAAGGTGTTGACGAATCTTCTGGAAATAGATGCGGGTATTTCTTCTTCATCTGATCTTCACGCTCCCAGGTGAACTCGGGTCCTCTACGAGCATTCCATCGAACCTTAACAATTGGTATCTTGTTTTGCTTAAGTCTTTTAACCTCATGATCCATTATTTCGACGGGTTCTTCGATGAATTGAAGTTTTTCGTTGATTTGGATTTCATCTAACGGAATAGTGAGATCTTCTTTAGCAAAACATTTCTTTAAATTCGAGACGTGGAAAGTGTTATGTACAGCCGCGAGTTGTTGAGGTAACTCTAGTCGGTAAGCTACTGGTCCGATACGATCAATAATCTTGAATGGTCCAATATACCTTGGATTTAATTTCCCTCGTTTACCAAATCGAACAACGCCTTTCCAAGGTGCAACTTTAAGCATGACCATCTCTCCAATTTCAAATTCTATATCTTTTCTTTTAATGTCAGCGTAGCTCTTTTGTCGACTTTGGGCGGTTTTCAACCGTTGTTGAATTTGGATGATCTTCTCGGTAGTTTCTTGTATAATCTCCGGACCCGTAATCTGTCTATCCCCCACTTCACTCCAACAAATCGGAGACCTGCACTTTCTACCATAAAGTGCTTCAAACGGCGCCATCTCAATGCTTGAATGGTAGCTGTTGTTGTAGGAAAATTCTGCTAACGGTAGATGTCGATCCCAACTGTTTCCGAAATCAATAACACATGCTCGTAGCATGTCTTCAAGCGTTTGTATCGTCCTTTCGCTCTGCCCATCAGTTTGTGGATGATAGGCAGTACTCATGTCTAGACGAGTTCCTAATGCTTGCTGTAATGTCTGCCAGAATCTTGAAATAAATCTGCCATCCCTATCAGAGATAATAGAGATTGGTATTCCATGTCTGGAGATGACTTCCTTCAAATACAGTCGTGCTAACTTCTCCATCTTGTCATCTTCTCTTATTGGCAAGAAGTGTGCTGATTTGGTGAGACGGTCAACTATTACCCAAATAGTATCAAAACCACTTGCAGTCCTTGGCAATTTAGTGATGAAATCCATGGTAATGTTTTCCCATTTCCATTCCGGGATTTCGGGTTGTTGAAGTAGACCTGATGGTTTCTGATGCTCAGCTTTGACCTTAGAACACGTCAAACATTCTCCTACGTATTTAGCAACATCGGCTTTCATACCCGGCCACCAAAAATGTTTCTTGAGATCCTTGTACATCTTCCCCGTTCCAGGATGTATTGAGTATCTGGTTTTATGAGCTTCTCTAAGTACCATTTCTCTCATATCTCCAAATTTTGGTACCCAAATCCTTTCAGCCCTATACCGGGTTCCGTCTTCCCGAATATTAAGATGCTTCTCCGATCCTTTGGGTATTTCATCCTTTAAATTTCCCTCTTTTAAAACTCCTTGTTGCGCCTCCTTTATTTGAGTAGTAATGTTATTATGAATCATTATATTCATAGATTTTACTCGAATGGGTTCTCTGTCCTTCCTGCTCAAGGCATCGGCTACCACATTTGCCTTCCCTGGGTGGTAACGAATCTCAAAGTCGTAATCATTCAATAATTCAATCCACCTACGCTGCCTCATATTCAGTTGTTTCTGATTAAATATGTGTTGAAGACTTTTGTGGTCGGTATATATAATAATTTTGACCCCATATAAGTAGTGCCTCCAAGTCTTTAATGCAAAAACAACCGCGCCTAATTCCAAATCATGCGTCGTATAATTTTGTTCGTGAATCTTCAATTGTCTAGACGCATAAGCAATCACCTTCGTTCGTTGCATTAATACACAACCGAGACCTTGCTTTGATGCATCACAATAAATCACAAAATCATCATTCCCTTCAGGCAATGACAATATAGGTGCCGTAGTTAGCTTTTTCTTCAATAACTGAAACGCTTTCTCTTGTTCATCATTCCATTCAAATTTCTTCCCTTTATGCGTTAATGCAGTCAAGGGTTTTGCTATTCTGGAAAAGTCTTGGATGAACCTTCTGTAGTAACCAGCTAGTCCTAAAAACTGGCGTATGTGTTTCGGAGTTTTCGGGGTTTCCCACTTTTCAACAGTTTCTATCTTTGCCGGATCCACCTTAATACCTTCTTTGTTCACTATGTGACCGAGGAATTGAACTTCTTCCAACCAAAATGCACACTTTGAAAACTTAGCGTACAATTCTTCCTTCCTCAATACTTCTAACACCTTTCTCAAATGTTCACCGTGTTCTTGGTCATTCTTTGAGTAAATAAGTATGTCATCAATGAAAACAATGACAAACTTGTCAAGGTATGGTCCACACACTCGGTTCATAAGGTCCATGAACACAGCTGGTGCATTAGTTAAACCAAACGGCATGACCATAAACTCGTAATGACCGTAACGTGTTCTGAAAGCAGTCTTTGGAATATCATCTTCTTTCACCCGCATTTGATGATACCCGGAACGTAAGTCAATCTTTGAATAAACAGACGAGCCTTGTAGTTGATCAAATAAGTCATCGATTCTCGGTAGTGGGTAGCGGTTCTTGATGGTAAGTTTGTTCAACTCTCGGTAGTCGATACACAACCTGAATGTACCATCTTTCTTCTTGACAAACAAAACAGGAGCTCCCCACGGTGATGTGCTTGGTCGAATGAAACCACGCTCTAAAAGTTCTTGTAATTGGCTTTGTAGTTCTTTCATCTCGCTGGGTGCGAGTCTGTAAGGAGCACGAGCTATTGGTGCAGCTCTTGGTACAAGATCTATTTGAAATTCAACGGATCGATGTGGGGGTAATCCCGGTAATTCTTTCGGAAATACATCAGGAAATTCTTTTGCGACGGGAACATCATTGATGCTCTTTTCTTCAGTTTGTACTTTCTCGACGTGTGCTAGAACAGCATAGCAACCTTTTCTTATTAGTTTTTGTGCCTTCAAATTACTAATAAGATGTAGCTTCGTGTTGCCCTTTTCTCCGTACACCATTAAGGGTTTTCCTTTTTCTCGTATAATGCGAATTGCATTTTTGTAACAAACGATCTCTGCTTTCACTTCTTTCAACCAGTCCATACCGATTATCACATCAAAACTCCCTAACTCTACTGGTATCAAATCAATCTTAAATGTTTCGCTAACCAGTTTAATTTCTCGATTCCGACATATATTATCTGCTGAAATTAATTTACCATTTGCTAATTCGAGTAAAAATTTACTATCCAAAGGCGTCAATGGACAACTTAATTTAGCACAAAAATCTCTACTCATATAGCTTCTATCCGCACCCGAATCAAATAAAACGTAAGCAGATTTATTGTCAATAAGAAACGTACCCGTAACAAGCTCCGGGTCTTCCTGTGCCTCTGCCGCATTAATATTGAAAACTCTTCCACGGCCTTATCCATTCGTGTTCTCCTGGTTCGGGCAATTTCTAATAATGTGGCCTGGTTTTCCACATTTATAACAAACTACATTGGCATAACTTGCTCCGACACTACTTGCTCCACCATTACTCGTTCCGATACCATTTGTTCCTTTCGTTCTATTAACCCCTGGTCCGTAGACCTCACACTTCGCCGCGCTATGACCATTTCTTTTACACTTGTTGCAAAATTTGGTACAGAACCCCGAGTGATTCTTTTCACACCTTTGGCATAGCTGCTTCTGATTGTTGTTGTTGTTGCGGTTATTATTGTTGTTGGGATGATTGTTGTAGTTGCTGTTGTTGTTGTTGTTATTGTTGGGCCGTTTGTTGTAGTTGCGATTGATGTTGCGATTGTTGGGATAATTGTTGCGATTATTGTTGTAATTGTTGTTGTTGTTGTATTGGTGATTCTTATCACCGTTTTCCTCCCACTTTCTTTTGACTTGCTTCACATTGGCCTCTTCAGCAGTCTGTTCTTTAATTCTTTCTTCAATTTGGTTCACGAGTTTGTGAGCCATTCTACATGCCTGTTGTATGGAGGCGGGCTCGTGTGAACTTATATCTTCTTGGATTCTTTCCGGTAATCCTTTCACAAATGCGTCGATCTTCTCTTCCTCATCTTCGAATGCTCCCGGACACAATAGGCACAATTCTGTGAATCGTCTTTCGTACGTGGTAATATCAAATCCTTGGGTTCGTAACCCTCTAAGTTCTGTCTTGAGTTTATTGACCTCGGTTCTGGGACGGTACTTCTCGTTCATCAAGTGCTTGAATGCTGACCACGGTAGTGCGTACGCATCGTCTTGTCCCACTTGCTCTAGATAGGTATTCCACCATGTTAACGCAGAACCTGTGAAGGTATGCGTAGCGTACTTCACTTTATCCTCTTCAGTACACTTACTTATGGCAAACACCGATTCGACCTTCTCGGTCCACCGTTTCAATCCGATCGGTCCTTCGGTTCCATCAAATTCCAAAGGTTTGCAGGCAGTGAATTCTTTGTAGGTGCATCCTACACGATTTCCTGTACTGCTAGATCCAAGGTTATTGTTGGTATGTAGCGTAGCCTGTACTGCGGCTATGTTTGAAGCTAGAAAAGTACGGAATTCCACTTCATTCATATTCACGGTGTGTCGAGTAGTCGGTGCCATTTCCTTCAAAATAGTCAAATGGAACAAGTTAATCATACAGAATATTAAGAGTAGTTAATAGTATTTTGTAGCATAATATGAACTCATTTATAAAAGCTTTTTCTTCATATTAGCGTTTTATAAGTTTAAATTCGGGTAGTACCTACCCGTTAAGTTCATACTTAGTAGCTAATATACAATTCAACTACTACAATTCTATATGAAAAACTGATTATAATAATATTTCGCGTTCAAAATTTTATACAATATTTTACAAACTTACAATACCGCTTATTTTACATAAAGCATGAAATATAGCACACAATAACTTTGATACAATATAGTTGTGAAGATAATTCTAGCTAGTACACAAGTCGTTCAGCAAAGGCAATAAAGACACGTAATTCATACGTCCAGAAACAAGTAATGCATTCTGGTTTTACTAGGACTACTTCCCATCCTTGGTCTTGTGCAACATAACCGTTATGGCCGTTGATAAGACAGCGTGTTGTAACGTCATCAAAGGGACGAGGGTTACGTAATGTCCAACAGTCCCGTAATAATCTAAAAACCTCATTTCTTACCCCAATTACCGACTCCGTCACTTGTGGAAACGTTTTGTTTAATAGTTGTAGCCCGATGTTCTTGTTCTCACTTTGGTGAGAAGCGAACATTACTAATCCGTAAGCATAACATGCTTCTTTATGTTGCATGTTAGCCGCTTTTTCTAAATCACGAAGTCCAATATTCGGATATATTGAGTCAAAATAATTTCTTAACCCGTTGCGTAAAATAGCATTTGGGTTCCCCGCAATATATGCGTCAAAGTAAACACATCGTAACTTATGGGTTTCCCAATGTGATATCCCCCATCTTTCAAACGAAAGTCTCTTATAAACCAAGACATTCTTGGAACGTTCTTCGAATGTCTTACAAACTGATCTCGCCTTAAATAGTTGTGCCGAAGAATTCTGGCCGACTCTAGACAAGATTTCATCAATCATGTCTCCGGGTAGGTCTCTTAAAATATTGGGTTGTCTATCCATTTTGTGTTTTTAAACTGTAAAATAGACAAGAGTTAGATTCATAAAAAAAATACTTATTAATACAAGCAATTTTTACATATATCATAAAGCATAAGAACACTATATTACATATATTACACCACACGAATACAACTATCTTATTCCGACTCGCTCGTTTCTTCTTCTTCGGTTTTGGTTCGTTTTGCCAAGTTTCTAGGGATATATGATGTTCCCCTAATACGAGCCGTCGTTGTCCACATTGGTTTAGAAAAACCTGGTGGTTTAGAGGTTCCTGGGTCATTGTTACAACTTAAGGACTTCGGGGGTTGACGATACATATAAAGTTCATCGGGGTTGGAATTAGATTTCTCTATTTTTATGCCCTTTTCCTTATTATTTTCTTTTGCCTTTTTAAATTCAGTTGGGGTAATTTCTATAACATCATCGGAATTCTCGTCGGAATCCGATTCATCGGAGAATTGGTAATCCTCCCAATATTTTGCTTCCTTGGCGGAAACACCATTGACCATAATTAACTTTGGTCGGTTGGTTGAGGATTTTCTTTTACTTAACCGTTTTATTATTTCCCCCACCGGTTCTATTTCTTCATCCGGTTCCGATTCTTCTTCCGGTTCCGATTCTTCTTCCGGTTCCGACTCTTCTTCCGGTTCCTCTTCGGGAACTTGTGAATCAGTCCACAAATCATTCCAATTTACATTTGACTCTTCATTATTATTAGATGAGTCAATGGGACTTGTTCTAGAGGTAGACATCTATCACATAATATCAAACACGTTAAGAGATTAATATATCACATAATATTCATATGTTAAAAATATATAGTTTCCAACAAAAATGTTAAGCAATCATTTTTAAAGAAAACACGGTCGAAGTCCAGACTCACTAATGCATCCTAACAAACTCGATAAGATACACTAATGCAAATTTTCTGGTTCTCTAAGACCAACGCTCGGATACCAACTGAAATGTCCCGTTCTTATTGATTAAAAACGTTCAATATTAATTGATTTCGTTGCGAGGTTTTGACCTCTATATGAGACGTTTTTCAAAGACTGCATTCATTTTTAAAACAAACCATAACCTTTATTTCATAAATAAAGGTTTAATAAGCTTTACGTAGATTATCAAATAATGATAATCTAAAATATCCTGTTTACACACGACCATTACATAATGGTTTACAATACAAATATGTTACATCGAAATCAGTTTCTTGAATGCAGTTTTTACACAATATCATACAAACATGGACTCCAAATCTTGTCCTTATTTTAGTATGCAACAGCGGAAGCTCTTAATATTCACCTGAGAATAAACATGCTTTAAACGTCAACAAAAATGTTGGTGAGTTATAGGTTTAACCTATATATATCAAATCGTAACAATAGACCACAAGATTTCATATTTCAATACACATCCCATACATAGAGATAAAAATCATTCATATGGTGAACACCTGGTAACCGACAATAACAAGATGCATATATAAGAATATCCCCATCATTCCGGGACACCCTTCGGATATGATATAAATTTCGAAGTACTAAAGCATCCGGTACTTTGGATGGGGTTTGTTAGGCCCAATAGATCTATCTTTAGGATTCGCGTCAATTAGGGTGTCTGTTCCCTAATTCTTAGATTACCAGACTTAATAAAAAGGGGCATATTCGATTTCGATAATTCAACCATAGAATGTAGTTTCACGTACTTGTGTCTATTTTGTAAATCATTTATAAAACCTGCATGTATTCTCATCCCAAAAATATTAGATTTTAAAAGTGGGACTATAACTCACTTTCACAGATTTTTACTTCGTCGGGAAGTAAGACTTGGCCACTGTTGATTCACGAACCTATAACAATATATACATATATATTAAAGTATGTTCAAAATATATTTACAACACTTTTAATATATTTTGATGTTTTAAGTTTATTAAGTCAGCTGTCCTCGTTAGTAACCTATAACTAGTTGTCCACAGTTAGATGTACAGAAATAAATCGATAAATATTATCTTGAATCAATCCACGACCCAGTGTATACGTATCTCAGTATTGATCACAACTCAAACTATATATATTTTGGAATCAACCTCAACCCTGTATAGCTAACTCCAACATTCACATATAGAGTGTCTATGGTTGTTCCGAAATATATATAGATGTGTCGACATGATAGGTCGAAACATTGTATACGTGTCTATGGTATCTCAAGATTACATAATATACAATACAAGTTGATTAAGTTATGGTTGGAATAGATTTGTTACCAATTTTCACGTAGCTAAAATGAAAAAAATTATCCAATCTTGTTTTACCCATAACTTCTTCATTTTAAATCCGTTTTGAGTGAATCAAATTGCTATGGTTTCATATTGAACTCTATTTTATGAATCTAAACAGAAAAATTATAGGTTTATAGTCGGAAAAATAAGTTACAAGTCGTTTTTGTAAAGGTAGTCATTTCAGTCGAAAGAACGACGTCTAGATGACCATTTTAGAAAACATACTTCCACTTTGAGTTTAACCATAATTTTTGGATATAGTTTCATGTTCATAATAAAAATCATTTTCTCAGAATAACAACTTTTAAATCAAAGTTTATCATAGTTTTTAATTAACTAACCCAAAACAGCCCGCGGTGTTACTACGACGGCGTAAATCCGGTTTTACGGTGTTTTTCGTGTTTTCAGGTTTTAAATCATTAAGTTAGCATATCATATAGATATAGAACATGTGTTTAGTTGATTTTAAAAGTCAAGTTAGAAGAATTAACTTTTGTTTGCGAACAAGTTTAGAATTAACTAAACTATGTTCTAGTGATTACAAGTTTAAACCTTCGAATAAGATAGCTTTATATGTATGAATCGAATGATGTTATGAACATCATTACTACCTTAAGTTCCTTGGATAAACCTACTGGAAAAGAGAAAAATGGATCTAGCTTCAATGGATCCTTGGATGGCTCGAAGTTCTTGAAGCAGAATCATGACACGAAAACAAGTTCAAGTAAGATCATCACTTGAAATAAGATTGTTATAGTTATAGAAATTGAACCAAAGTTTGAATATGATTATTACCTTGTATTAGAATGATAACCTACTGTAAGAAACAAATATTTCTTGAGGTTGGATGATCACCTTACAAGATTGGATGTGAGCTAGCAAACTTGAAAGTATTCTTGATTTTATGAAACTAGAACTTTTGGAATTTATGAAGAACACTTAGAACTTGAAGATAGAACTTGAGAGAGATCAATTAGATGAAGAAAATTGAAGAATGAAAGTGTTTGTAGGTGTTTTGGGTCGTTGGTGTATGGATTAGATATAAAGGATATGTAATTTTTGTTTTCATGTAAATAAGTCATGAATGATTACTCATATTTTTGTAATTTTATGAGATATTTCATGCTAGTTGCCAAATGATGGTTCCCATATGTGTTAGGTGACTCACATGGGCTGCTAAGAGCTGATCATTGGAGTGTATATACCAATAGTACATACATCTAAAAGCTGTGTATTGTACGAGTACGAATACGGGTGCATACGAGTAGAATTGTTGATGAAACTGAACGAGGATGTAATTGTAAGCATTTTTGTTAAGTAGAAGTATTTTGATAAGTGTATTGAAGTCTTTTAAAAGTGTATAAATACATATTAAAATACTACATGTATATACATTTTAACTGAGTCGTTAAGTCATCGTTAGTCGTTACATGTAAGTGTTGTTTTGAAACCTTTAGGTTAACGATCTTGTTAAATGTTGTTAACCCAATGTTTATAATATCAAATGAGATTTTAAATTATTATATTATCATGATATTATCATTTATGAATATCTCTTAATATGATATATATACATTAAATGTCTTTACAACGATAATCGTTACATATATGTCTCGTTTAAAAATCATTAAGTTAGTAGTCTTGTTTTTACATATGTGGTTCATTGTTAATATACTTAATGATATGTTTACTTATCATAGTATCATGTTAACTATATATATATCCATATATATGTCATCATATAGTTTTTACAAGTTTTAACGTTCGTGAATCACCGGTCAACTTGGGTGGTCAATTGTCTATATGAAACATATTTCAATTAATCAAGTCTTAACAAGTTTGATTGCTTAACATGTTGGAAACATTTAATCATGTAAATATCAATCTCAATTAATATATATAAACATGGAAAAGTTCAGGTCACTACACGTATACACTGGGTCGTGGATTGATTCAAGATAATATTTATCGATTTATTTCTGTACATCTAACTGTGGACAACTAGTGGTAGGTTACTAACGAGGACAGCTGACTTAATAAACTTAAAACATCAAAATATATTAAAAGTGTTGTAAATATATTTTGAACATACTTTGATATATATGTATATATTGTTATAGGTTCGTGAATCAACCAGTGACCAAGTCTTACTTCCCGACGAAGTAAAAATCTGTGAAAGTGAGTTATAGTCCCACTTTTAAAATCTAATATTTTTGGGATGAGAATACATGCAGGTTTTATAAATGATTTACAAAATAGACACAAGTACGTGAAACTACATTCTATGGTTGAATTATCGAAATCGAATATGCCCCTTTTTATTAAGTCTGGTAATCTAAGAATTAGGGAACAGACACCCTAATTGACGCGAATCCTAAAGATAGATCTATTGGGCCTAACAAACCCCATCCAAAGTACCGGATGCTTTAGTACTTCGAAATTTATATCATATCCGAAGGGTGTCCCGGAATGATGGGGATATTCTATATATGCATCTTGTTAATGTCGGTTACCAGGTGTTCACCATATGAATGATTTTTATCTCTATGTATGGGATATGTATTGAAATATGAAATCTTGTGGTCTATTGTTACGATTTGATATATATAGGTTAAACCTATAACTCACCAACATTTTTGTTGACGTTTAAAGCATGTTTATTCTCAGGTGAATATTAAGAGCTTCCGCTGTTGCATACTAAAATAAGGACAAGATTTGGAGTCCATGTTTATATGATATTGTGTGAAAACTGCATTCAAGAAACTGATTTCGATGTAACATATTTGTATTGTAAACCATTATGTAATGGTCGTGTGTAAACATGATATTTTAGATTATCATTATTTGATAATCTACGTAAAGCTTTTTAAACCTTTATTTATGAAATAAAGGTTATGGTTTGTTTTAAAAATGAATGCAGTCTTTGAAAAACGTCTCATATAGAGGTCAAAACCTCGCAACGAAATCAATTAATATGGAACGTTTTTAATCAATAAGAACGGGACATTTCAATTCATACATATAAAACTATCTTATTCGAAGATTTAAACTTGTAATCACTAGAACATAGTTTAGTTAATTCTAAACTTGTTCGCAAATAAAGTTAATCCATCTAACTTGACTTTTAAAATCAACTAAACACATGTTATATATCTATATGATACGCTAACTTAATGATTTAAAACCTGAAAACACGAAAAACACCGTAAAACTGGATATACGCCGTCGTAGTAACACAGCGGGCTGTTTTGGGTTAGTTAATTAAAAACTATGATAAACTTTGATTTAAAAGTTGTTCTTCTGGTAAAATTATTTTTCTTATGAACATGAAACTATATCCAAAAATCATGGTTAAACTCAAAGTGGAAGTATGTTTTCCAAAATGGTCATCTAGACGTCGTTCTTTCGACTGAAATGACTACCTTTACAAAAACGACTTGTAACCTGTATTTCTGACTATAAAATTATACTTTTTCTGTTTAAATTCATAAACTTAAGTTCAATATGAAACCATAACAACTTGAAACACTCAAAACGGATTTAAAACGAAGAAGTTATGGGTAAAACAAGATTGGATAATTTTTCTTGTTGTAGCTAGGTGAAAATTGGTAACAAATCTATATTAATCATATCCTAGCTAACTCATATTGTATTATACATGTATTCTAATATATTATGTAATATTGGGATACCATAGACACTAATACAATGTTTTGACATATCATATCGACCCATCTATATATATATTTCGGAACAACCATAGACACTCTATATGCAGTAATGTTGGAGTTAGCTATACAAGGTTGAGGTTGATTCCAAAATATTATATATACTTTGAGTTGTGATCTAGCCTGAGGCTTGTATACACAAGGTCGTGGATTGATTCAAGATAATATATATTGCTTTATTTTCTGTACATCTAACTGTGGACAACTAGTTGTAGGTTAATAACGAGGACAGCCGACTTAATAAACTTAAAACAGCAAAACGTATTAAAAATGTTGTAAATATATTTTGAACATACTTTGATATATATGTACATATTTGTTATAGGTTCGTGAATCGACCAGTGGCCAAGTCTTACTTCCCGACGAAGTAAAAATCTGTGAAAGTGAGTTATAGTCCCACTTTTAAAATCTAATATTTTGGGATGAGAATACATGCAGTTTTATAAATGTTTTACAAAATAGACACAAGTAAATGAAACTACATTCTATGGCTAGATTATTAAACCGAATATGCCCCTTTTTAGTATGGTAATCTAAGAATTAGGGAACAGACACCCTAATTGACGTGAATCCTAAATATAGATCTATTGGGCCCAACCAGCCCCATCCAAAGTACCGGATGCTTTAGTACTTCGAATTCATCATGTCCGAAGGGAGTCCTGGAATGATAGGGGATATTCTATATGCATCTTGTTAAGGTCGGTTACCAGGTGTTCACCATATGAATGATTTTTATCTCTATGTATGGGATGTATATTGAAATATGAAATCTTGTGGTCTATTATTACGATTTGATAAATATAGGTTAAACCTATAACTCACCAATATTTTTGTTGACGTTTAAAGCATGTTTATTCTCAGGTGATTATTAAGAGCTTCTACTGTTGCATGCTATTATATGGACAAGATTTGGAGTCAGCATGCTTGTATAATATTGTTTAAAACTGCATTCGAGATTTATTTTGTTGTAACATATTAATATTTGTAAACCAATATGTATTGGTAGTGTGTAAGTGTGATATTTGTTAGATTATCATTTCTGGATAATCTAAGTGGTGTCTTGTTAACCTTGTCGATAAAATAAAGGTTATGGTTTGTTTTAAAAACGAATGCAGTCTTTGAAAAACGTCTCATATAGAGGTCAAAACCTCGCAACGAAATCAATTAATATGGAACGTTTATAATCAATATGAACGGGACATTTCATTATTAACAATTACACCAAGTGTCCTTGTATGTAATTCACCCCTATTTTAATGAGTCCATTGACAATTAATCCATTCTTATGTCCGGTTAAATAAACGATTATTAGTATTTATAAATATCCTGCCCATTGTATCTGATCGAGTGTATGTGGTTATTTATAGATACGTCAAATTGTAAATCTCTATATTAAATTAACGAACTATCATTCAGTTAAACAAATATAAAGCCCATTAATAACCCATAGTCTAATTTCCACAAGTGTCAGTCTTTTGTCCAAACCCCAATTACGGTTGAAATGTCCCGTTCTTATTGATTAAAAAATGTTCCATATTAATTGATTTCGTTGCGAGGTTTTGACCTCTATATGAGATGTTTTTCAAAGACTGCATTCATTTTTAAAACAAACCATAATCTTTATTTCATAAATAAAGGTTTAAAAAGCTTTACGTAGATTATCAAATAATGATAATCTAAAATATTCTGTTTACACACGACCATTAAATAATGGTTTACAATACAAATATGTTACATCGAAATCAGTTTCTTGAATGCAGTTTTTCACAATATCATACAAACATGGACTCCAAATCTTGTCCTTATTTTAGTATGCAACAGCGAAAGCTCTTAGTATTCACCTGAGAATAAACATGCTTTAAACGTCAACAAAAATATTGGTGAGTTATAGGTTTAACCTATATATATCAAATCGTAACAATAGACCACAAGATTTCATATTTCAATACACATCCCATACATAGAGATAAAAATCATTCATATGGTGAACACCTGGTAACCGACATTAACAAGATGCATATATAAGAATATCCTCATCATTCCGGGACACCCTTCGGATATGATATAAATTTCGAAGTACTAAAGCATCCGGTACTTTGGATGGGGTTTGTTAGGCCCAATAGATCTATCTTTAGGATTCGCGTCAATTAGGGTGTCTGTTCCCTAATTCTTAGATTACCAGACTTAATAAAAAGGGGCATATTCGATTTTGATAATTCAACCATAGAATGTAGTTTCACGTACTTGTGTCTATTTTGTAAATCATTTATAAAACCTTCATGTATTCTCATCCCAAAATATTAGATTTTAAAAGTGGGACTATAACTCACTTTCACAGATTTTTACTTCGTCGGGAAGTAAGACTTGGCCACTGGTTGATTCACGAACCTATAACAAATATGAACATATATATCAAAGTATGTTCAAAATATATTTACAATACTTTTAATACATTTTGATGTTTTAAGTTTATTAAGTCAGCTGTCCTCGTTAGTAACCTACAACTAGTTGTCCACAGTTAGATGTACAGAAAAGAAATCGATATATATTATCTTGAATCAATCCACGACCCAATGTATACATATCTCAGTATTGATCACAACTCAAACTATATATATTTTGGAATCAACCTCAACCCTGTATAGCTAACTCCAACATTCACATATAGAGTGTCTATGGTTGTTCCGAAATATATATAGATGTGTCGACATGATAGGTCGAAACATTGTATACGTGTCTATGGTATCTCAAGATTACATAATATACAATACAAGTTGATTAAGTTATCGTTGGAATAGATTTGTTACCAATTTTCACGTAGCTAAAATGAGTAGTTTTTACCAATTTTGTTTTGCTCGCCATTTCTTCATTTCTAATCCGTTTTGAGTGATTTAAGCGGCCACGGTTTCGTATTGAACTTGACTTTATGAAACTAAATATAAAAGGTATAGGTTTATAGTCGGAAATACAAGTTACAAGTCGTTTTTGAAAGAGGTAGTCATTTCCGTCGAAAGAACTGTTAGAAATATGTTCTCGGGTTGGCTACGGTTCGATCGTGGTTTGACCGTGGTACATATATTCCGAAGATATGCCCATGACATTAAATAATAAAAGTCCATTTATCCTATTCGGTCACACTCAAAGGCCAATCGTAAATTGTTTGATATACCTTCTAATCGGAAATTAATTTATTAATCATTAGTTAATGGTTTAATAAATTAAGTAAGTTTTTTTTATGTGTGTACATATACTTACAAATCTAAATATATAAGATTTGATTTTATATAAATAAGATTTGATTTGATTTGTAAATCTTATTTTATATAAAGATTTGTACTATAATCATATTTTATATAATATATAAGATTTGATTTGATATAAATAAGATTTGATTTGATTTGTAAATCTTATTTTATATAATGATTTGTACTATAATCATATTTTATATAATATATAAGATTTGATTTGATATAAATAAGATTTGATTTGATTTGTAAATCTTATTTTATTTAAAGATTTGATTTTGCAAATCTTTTAAAATCTTTCCAAATCTTTATATTTGTATTATATGTATCAATTTTATTCTATATAATACCAAGTCTTGCTATTGAAAATATATATGTAACTTGAGATACAAAAACACACATACAAAATGCTATTCCTCTTTCTCATTTTCAAGTAACCAAAATACTTTATAATTGGGTTCGGGTTTTGGTGGAAATAAAGAAAAGAAAAGATCCGTTAAGTAGAAGGTATAGATCGAAGCAAGGTTGGAACTTTGGGTGTCTACCGTTTAGAGGAACTCTTCTTTGGGTTTTCAAATTCGATCTTCAAAAGGGCTACAAAGGTTGTATTCTAATCTTCTCTTGTTCAGTTTCGTTAATTTGTTTTGTTTACTAAAGTTTTGTACAATGATTCGTGGAAGAGTATGATTTTGTAAAGTTTTAAAAATGCTTCCGCTCGCTTTGAATTTGTATCATACTCCAACAGTGGTATCCGAGCCATCTTGTACAAGTTTTAGCAAACTTTTCTTATGATATTTAGTTTTGATGGATGCGTTGTGCATGATTCTTGGAGATGATCATGCATAACAAACATGCAAAACAAGTATCATGATTTATGTTTTATGTTTCCTAAATACTAATTTGAATCTTGGATTTTGGCAAAATGTAAAATGGGTTAAATTCATTTTTTTTTCATTTAAGAAATTTTTTTCAGCCTGGACAGTCCGTATTTTATGGACTGTTTCGGGGCTTTAAACTCAATATTATTGTATGAGACCAATTGCATTTGAAAGCTAACTGAAAGAACTTAAATTTAAAAAAAAAAAATCATCGAAAACGGACTAGAAATGAGTAAGATATGACCATTTAAAGTTACATGTATGAATCTGCCAAAATCCGAAAATTTTAATGGTAACTTGCATGTTGACTATTAAAGATTCAATGTTTAGGAAAATAAAGTACATGAATTCTTTTCATGTTTTACATGAAATGAGAAAATTAAAATTATTAATTTTAGACTTTATGCTTTGGTAAAGTGAATAAATCTCCAACATGTTTTGATTCACTTAATATATTTATTTGGATGGTTTTGGCATGAAAACCATACTTACAAAATATGAAGTGGGTTTACATACATATGTTATGTAAACAAGGATTGAATATTATAAGTGTCATTAAGTGTTGTTTAAATCAATCCTTATCGAAACATGTTATATGAAAATGGACGGTTGGCACTCCATTTGTTATGTATGTGATTGTTGTATGAAATCGGTAGTATTTGCCTCAATAAGACCCTTGTGTGGATGTTTGGTTGTATGATTTAATTTATTATTTATTCGGGATGAATGTAATAATTTATTAAACGACTTGCATGTCCTCTTTCTATTTATATTGTATTTGTAATAGTATAGAAAATAGAATAATTATTATGTAAGATAATGCAACCAAGATTGAAATCCAGAAGACGATGTTCACAAGGCGGCCCATCCGAGCATATAATGGAGATGGCGGTTTTAGTGGGAGCCAATTCTCACACAAGCTTATGTCCCTAGTTGACCATGTTTTTTCGTGTGTTGGCTCACCGGAAAAACGCATAGGACTCGAGGCATACTACCGATAATTGCGTGTCATGATTATTATTGTTTTATTATTTGTCTATGCCATGCTAGCTAGAAAATGTTTAAAAAAAAACAAAAGGGACAATAATCATATAAAACGGTTTGGTTAAAATTAGTTTAACAAACGCAACACGCAATACATAATTAGCAAATGTTTTAAAATGGTGTAAACTACTTTTGCTAAAAGAAAACAAAAACCCGTTTTAAATGTAAACTTTACGCTATCCATGAGTAGTACACACATCCGAACCTTCTACCTGTTAGAGTTCGCGATACCCGAGAGTCTTGGGCCGGACTTTAATTGGGTGTTGGGAAGGGTGAGGTGAATTTCGCGATACCCGAGAGTCTTGGGCCGGATTTCACGTGTATCTATCACGGACGGTTTACAATCTGAAATTGTGGTTTGCGGCAAACCCGCCACGAGGAAGGATTAGCGTAGAAGGGATTAAACATGCCAAGTGAAATAACTGATTATCACTAAATCCCGCAGAACCTAAGAATTTCATAATGGATGAAATTGGTAATATAGTTACCTACCTAAATAGCTTATGGTTGGCGATCCGCGGCGAACCCGTCGTTAACATATGTGAAATATGGATCTTAGCCTTGTTAATTATAATTGTTTGAATATTAAACACACTTGGGTAATTATCTTAACAAGGTTTAAACATATCAAACTAACTAATACAACTTACTTTAAAAATAAAAATATGACCGATGTCTGCAACAAACACAAATCCTACTCCGTCATCAATCACTAATTTCTGCCTTAAAGGGCTCCTCGAAAAGGACAAGCTTACGGGCTTGAACTACATGGACTGGCTTTGCAACCTAAGAATTGCTCTTAGGATGGAAGGAAAGATCAGGGCTATTGAGGAACCCTTATCAGCAGAACCCGGATCGAGAGCTACTCAAGAAGCTAGGGACGAGTTTGAAAAACGGCGTTCCGAGTCTAATGAGATAGCATGCTTGATGTTGGCGACCATGTCTCCAGAGCTCCAAAAGGGCATGGAGAGCTTAGGGTCATATGACATGCTTAACCAACTCAAGGACATGTTCCAACAACAAGCAAAGCAAGAAAGGTTTGACACCATGAAAGCTCTCGTATCTTGCAAAATGGCAACGGGAAGTAGTGTTAGTGTCCATGTACTACAAATGAAAGGGTACATAGACCAGTTGGAGCGCCTTGGTTTTTCCATAAGTCAGGAGCTTGCAACGGATTTTATCCTGAACTCGCTGACTAGTGCATATGAAGGATTCATTATGAACTATAATATGAACAATATGGAGAAAACAATCATGGAGCTCCATGGCATGTTAAAAACCGCTGAGGCTAACATGGCCAAAGCTAAACCCGCAACTATCGTTCTAGCCATTCGTGAAGGTGGGATTAAGAAGAAGAAAAACAAAGCAAAGGGCAAGAACAAGGGCAAGGGTAAGGTTGGCACATCCAACTTCAAACCTAAACCTAAGGGCATTGCTAACTCTTCTACTTCAAAGATCCCGCAAACCAAGTCTCCTGAAGAAGCAATATGCTTTCATTGTGGGGATAAAGGACATTGGAGGCGCAATTGTACTAAGTACTTGAAGGAACTTAATGAACTACGGGCTAAGGGAGTCGCCATACCTTCAGGTTTGTTCATGATTGAACTAAACAATACTACTATTTCTAATTCCTGGGTATTGGACACGGGATGTGGTACTCACATTTGTACAAATGTGCAGGGACTCACAAGAAGTAGGAAGCTGAAGACCGGGGAGCTTAATCTAATCATGGGGAATAAGAATGTTGCCTCTGTTGACATGATTGGAGAATACAAGCTTTTTTTTGATTCTGGTTTATGTATTGTTTTATCTAATGTTTGCTACAGTGCCGAAATGGCAAGAAACATTATATCTTTTGATGCTTTATTTAATGATGGTTTTAATTTTAGTTTTGATAATAGATCAATACTTGTTCACAAAAATGGGATGTTTTATTTCAAGGCTAGTCCTTGTAAAGGCATCTTAGAAACCACAGCAAAGCTAAATGATAGTTCAATCTACAATGTTGATTCATCCAAAGATGTTTTGGATAAAACGTATCTATGGCATTGTCGTTTAGGCCACATAAACAAGAAACGCATAGCCAAACTCCAGTCAGATGGAATTCTAGAATCATTTGATATAATATCGTATGATGAATGCGAATCTTGCTTATCAGGAAAAATGACAAAGGCACCTTTCACAGGAAACTGTGAACGGGCAAAGGATCTATTGGGGTTGGTACACACTGATGTGTGCGGTCCGTTCAGATCGCCTACTAGACACCAGGAATGATACTTCGTTACATTTACTGATGACTTCAGTAGATATGGCTATGTTTATTTAATTAAACAAAAGCCTGAAACTTTTGGAGTGTTCAAGGCATACCAAAATGAAGTAGAAAATCAACTTAACAAAAGAATTAAGATTCTCTGATCTGATAGAGGTGGTGAATATCTTAATGATGAATTTCGTGATCATCTACGGGGTTATGGGATAATCTCACAATTAGCTCCTCCTAGAACACCACAACATAATGGTGTGGCTGAAAGGAGGAATCGAACATTACTTGATATGGTTCGATCCATGATGAGCCGCACAATACTTCCAATCAGTTTTTGGGGTTACGCCCTACAAACTGCCGCAAGGATCCTTAACCTCATCCTAACCAAGAAAGTTTCCAAAACACCTTATGAGATATGGCATGGTAAAACTGTGTCTCTCTCATATCTAAGAATCTGGAGTTGTGAGGCTTACGTTCGTCGTGAAGCTCAAGATAAACTTGAACCCAGATGTGAAAAGTGTTTATTTGTTGGTTACCCGACTGATTCTTTTGGATATTTGTTTTACAACCCTACTGAGAACAAAGTCTTTGTGTCTCGAAAGGGAGTCTTCCTTGAAAAGGATTTCATATCAAAAGAAACCAGTGGGAGCAAAATAGACCTTGAAGAAATTCAAGAATCAACCGACATGAAAACTGATATTGGAACCGATTCTCCTCAAGAGGTCGATGAACCTGATGTTGAGAGAGAAACTGACCTACAGCCACCACCCATACGTAGATCTGATAGAGTTCGTCAAACACCAAAGAAATATAGTTTACACATATTTGAGGGTGATGATGAAAATATAGATTCTGATGAACCTATTACCTATCAGGAAGCGATAACAGGCCCTGAGTCTGCCAAATGGAAGGAGGCTATGGACAACGAGATCCAATCCATGCATGATAATCAAGTCTGGACCTTGATTGATCATATACCAGGTATTAAAACCATTGGGTGTAAGTGGGTCTTCAAGAAGAAGACCGATATGGATGGAAATGTACACACATTTAAAGCCAGACTGATGGCTAAGGGTTACACGCAACAATATGGTGTAGACTATGATGAAACTTTTTCACTAGTAGCTATGTTGAAATCTATTAGAATACTTCTTGCCATAGCTGCATTTTATGACTATGAGATATGGCAAATGGATGTAAAAACAGCTTTCCTTAATGGTAAACTAACAGAGGATGTGTTTATGACACAACCTGAGGGTTATGTACATCCTAAGTATCCTAATAGTGTGTACCTGGAATCTTTACTTTAATGAGAAGATCAAAGAATTTGGTTTTATTAGAGGCGAAGATGAGCCATGTGTCTATGTTAGGTCTAGTGGGAGTGTTGTAGTCTTCCTTGTACTATATGTCGATGACATATTACTCATGGGAAACGATATCCCGACATTGAAAGATGTCAAAGCTTGGCTAGGGAAATGTTTCTCCATGAAAGACATAGGAGATGCATTATATATTTTGGGAATAAAGATCTATCGAGATAGGTCAAGGAGATTAATTGGGCTAAACCAAAGTGCATATATAGATAAGATACTGAAGAAATTTGGTATGCATAACTCTAAGAAAGGGTGCGTTCCTATGAACCCTGGAATGATATTGAGCAAGTCTCAATGTCCTAATTCTGACTTGGAATCGGCTACCATGAGTCGGACTCCATATGCTTCAGCTATATGATCGATCATGTATGCGATGATATGCACTAGGCCTGACGTGTCGTATGCACTAAGCATGACTAGTCGTTATCAGGCCAATCCTGGTGAAGCTTATTGGATAGCAGTTAAGAACATTCTAAAGTATCTTAGGAGGACTAAAGAGATGTTCTTGGTCTATGGTGGGAATGACGAGCTGAGCGTCAAAGGATACTCAGACGCTAGTTTCCAATCAGATAGAGATGATTGCTCTTCACAATCAGGATTTGTATTTATGTTGAACGGTGGAGCCGTCACATGGAGAAGTGGCAAGCAAAGTACTATTGCTGATTCTACGACAGAAGCCGAGTATATAGCGGTAAATGAAGCTGCTAAAGAGGCCATATGGATAAAGAAATTCATCGGGGATCTAGGAGTGGTTCCTACAATCCATGATCCTGTTGAGATTTTCTGCGACAATGTGAGTGCGGTTGTCTTGGCTCAAGAACCGAGGTCACAAAAGCGCACACGGCACATACTCAGAAAGTACCATTACATCCGTCAACTTGTAGCAGAAAATGACATATTATTAAGTAGAGTAGACACGACTAAGAACTTGGCTGATCCTTTTACCAAGCCTTTGCCACAGACTAAGCATGATGCTCATAGCATGTCTATTAGCATTCGTGTCATCGATGATAAAGTTTGATTGTATTTATTATGTTAAGTTTGAAACTTTAAACATTGGGCAATAATATATGTTGCAATTGATCTGATGATTAATATATTGAGATTATATTATACGCACGATGCGATCATTTCATTGTATATTGCCATGTTTCATTTTGCATGTTTTAACTTCCAATGAATATTATTTCATAAACTTCCACAGTTGATCATTCTCTAAGGAAGAGAGAATTGAATTAAGGCTGCTATGAAGTGTAGTAATATAGGCTTATATGAAACTACATTCATGAGGAACTTGATAGTTGATTCAAGGTTCTGGAATGACCTGTCAAAACCCGACCTTAACCATAAGGACGAATACAATAACATATGATTTCATCGCGAGGTATTGACCTCTATATGCGACGTTTTTCAAAAACTGCATTCGTTTTTACAATACAAACCATAACTTTTATTACAAATACAAGGTTTAAACAAGATAATAATGATTATCGTTTAGCAATAATCTTAGACTTACAAACTTTACATGTGATAATAATAATAATACGACTTCCAACATATTTTACATTACAAATCCTCCGATATGCAGTTTTATTTTTGACACAAATATGCATACTCAAGATCTTGCTTAAATTCAACATGTTGCAGCGGAAGCTTTTAGTTATCACCTGAGAATAAACATCCTTAAAACGTCAACATAAAGTTGGTGAGATATAGGTTTAATGCCGGCAGCGTTATGAATATAGACCACAAGATTTCATATATAAACGTTTTAATAAAAATATTCTAAGTTGTTGAGCACTTGATAACCATACTTAACATTTAATCAACGTCGCATATTCCCTTTATTATGAAATCTTACTACACCGTACCAAGTGTAGTCACCGAAACGAAGTACTGTGCAACCGTTGAATACTGGTCGTCCAGTCCGGTTGGGGTTGTCAGGCCCGATAGATCTATCAACAGGATTCGTGTTTACAATACCGCATGTAAATAGTAGTTACCAAGTTACAGGGAGATATGCCAGTGGTATAACTCAACGTAGAATATATTTTTAAGTACTTGTGTCTATAACGTAAATCATAAAATGCATGTATTCTCATCCCGAAATATTTAGAGTTTAAAAGTGGGACTATATACTCACCTTTTCCTTGAAGGTATTTAACTCGACTTGGTCTCCGATAGATATCATGAACCTAACCATATATATAATATATCAACATATTTTCTTTTCAAGTAATCGTTACATATATATATACTTTTAATACTTTTAATATTTTCTTAGTCCGTAGTTAGTAGTCTGTTGTTAATGGTCCACAATTAGTTGCTCAATAAAATAAATAAAGACCCCATCGTATTCGTATTGATCAGAATTAATCTCGACCCATGGTACCATGTTGTCAAATGACGTGTTGCGTACATAAAGTACCGTGTTGTCAGATGACGTGTTGCGTACAATCATGAGGTCTTATGATTAATCTTCTCGTGTTGTTTACGGGTGGTCCTGAAATATATAAAATCAAATCATAAGTAAATATATATTAAATATTATGTTAATTAGCCAAGATATGATTAATCCGATTTTGTCATAATATGATACATTACAGGTTTTGAAGTGTTTTAAAAATCAAATTAGAAGGATTTATTTAGTTTGCGAACAGGTTTGAAATCATTCAAACTATGTTCTTGTTGTTAAAAATTTTATAACACAAAATAAGATAGCTATATAAATATGAATCGAATAAGATTATGAATAAGGTTACTACCTTAAGTTACTTGGATAAAGCTACTGGAAAAGATAGAAAATAATCTTGATCAAACTTTCTTATGATGATTATAGGTTGTTCATGAAGCTAGTTCTTCATGAGTATTTGCTGAGATTGTGAAGAACACTTAGAGTTCCTAAGAGTGTGTTTTTGGTTAGAGAAAGATGGTTGTAAGAATAAAATGAAAAACCAAGGTGATGGTGATACTTATAGGACAGTCTAGTTGTTGAGGGAACAAGGACAAATTATTGTGTTGAATTTTTGAGTAATAATGTGTGCTAGCTTACAAATAAGATTCTCTCTTATCTAGGGCAGATCTAAGGCTGATAAGGATATTGATTTGTTGTGTATTTACCGATAGTAAATACGTATAGATGATGGGTATGATACGGTAAAAGAAGCTCAAAATCGGGCTTTTATTTTGGGTCCAACCGGGCCAAAAGAAGCTCAAAACCGGGCTTTTATTTTGGACCCCGCCAGGGGTTGCCACCCCTTGGACCCCGCTTATCGGGGGCGCTGCCCCCGAACCCCCGTCATAATCAAGATAAGTTCAAACAAGTGTGCACTCCACACTTCCCCAAACTTGTTCAATATTTATCAAGATTATTTTGGTTACAAATTAATCCCATTACACTTAAATCATATTGGTGACATAAATCACAACACATTATAGATTGTAAGTATATATGTCAAAGAACGTTACATATAGTTATTGTTTTGAAAACTTAAGTTAGTGGTCTCAAAGTATACTTATAACTCATTGTTGTTAGTTCACAATGAAATGTTAAACCATCCTTAAATCATGTTAAATATGTATAGATATGTACATATACATAATCGTATAATTATCGTGTGTTATATAGTTCGTGATATCATCGGTCAAATTGGACGGTCAAACGTTGTGTAAAACTCGTTTCAAAAATATAAGTCTCAACAGTTTGGATTGCTTATTATGTTGGTAAGGTTTAATTTATGTAAATATTAATCTCATAAGTATAGAACGATCGGAAAATTCCGGGTCGTTACATGACCACACTTAGACATTACTTCATGGTTTTAAGTCACAAGTAAGCTCTAAGATGGCAATATCATTTATCCTAGAGTGGATATGTATGAGGAATCCTGACACAAACTATATTCTACTTTGACCTGTATTTAACGCTGTGCGTAAATGCCAGTCATAAGGGTGCAGATCAGGTACAATATCGAATGTGGTGGATGTCTATACAGTTGAAGCAATTTGTTCCTTCTTCTCATAGCAAGTTGAAGCGATATCTCTGGGCCCCTCGTTGATTTGTGCTGCATTAAATGCATGGCCATGCTACAACTGAATTGATGCAATAGCAGTCTATTTGATCACCACAAATCTCTATCGGGAAACATAATCTTGAATGATGATGATTGACACTTAACCATGTTACACGTTCATATAGATATCTTGAACAAAAGGATGACTGATATAAATCAAAATATAGGAGTGTAACGTAGCAGACTAGTTGTTACACACGGTGTGTCTTTTAAGACAGGCCAATATTATTAATGTAAGTGCAAGTGGGAGTCTGTTAGAAATATGTTCTCGGGTTGGCTACGGTTCGATCGTGGTTTGACCGTGGTACATATATTCCGAAGATATGCCCATGACATTAAATAATAAAAGTCCATTTATCCTATTCGGTCACACACAAAGGCCAATCGTAAATTGTTTGATATACCTTCTAATCGGAAATTAATTTATTAATCATTAGTTAATGGTTTAATAAATTAAGTAAGTTTTTTTTATGTGTGTACATATACTTACAAATCTAAATATATAAGATTTGATTTGATATAAATAAGATTTGATTTGATTTGTAAATCTTATTTTATATAAAGATTTGTACTATAATCATATTTTATATAATATATAAGATTTGATTTGATATAAATAAGATTTGATTTGATTTGTAAATCTTATTTTATATAATGATTTGTACTATAATCATATTTTATATAATATATAAGATTTGATTTGATATAAATAAGATTTGATTTGATTTGTAAATCTTATTTTATATAAAGATTTGATTTTGCAAATCTTTTAAAATCTTTCCAAATCTTTATATTTGTATTATATGTATCAATTTTATTCTATATAATACCAAGTCTTGCTATTGAAAATATATATGTAACTTGAGATACAAAAACACACATACAAAATGCTATTCCTCTTTCTCATTTTCAAGTAACCAAAATACTTTATAATTGGGTTCGGGTTTTGGTGGAAATAAAGAAAAGAAAAGATCCGTTAAGTAGAAGGTATAGATCGAAGCAAGGTTGGAACTTTGGGTGTCTACCGTTTAGAGGAACTCTTCTTTGGGTTTTCAAATTCGATCTTCAAAAGGGCTACAAAGGTTGTATTCTAATCTTCTCTTGTTCAGTTTCGTTAATTTGTTTTGTTTACTAAAGTTTTGTACAATGATTCGTGGAAGAGTATGATTTTGTAAAGTTTTAAAAATGCTTCCGCTCGCTTTGAATTTGTATCATACTCCAACAAGAACGACATCTTGATGACTGTTTTGAAAAACATACTTTCACTTTGAGTTTAACCATGATTTTTGGATATGGTTTCATGTTCATAAGAAAAATCATTTTCCCAGAAGTATAGCTTTTAAATCAAAGTTTTTCATAGTTTTTAATTATCCTTACCAAAACAGCCCCTGGTTGTAACTATGACGCCGTAAATCCGGTTTTATGGTGTTTATCGTGTTTCCGGGTTTTAAATCATTAAGTTAGAATATCATATAGATAAAGATCATGTGTATAGTTGATTTTATAAGTGTAGTTAGAAGGATTAACTTTATTTGCGAACAAGTTTAGAATTAACTAAACTATGTTCTAGTGATTACAAGTTTACCACTTCGAATATGATAGCTTTTTATGTATGAATCGAATGATGTTATGAACATCATTACTACCTCAAGTTTTCTGGATAAAGCTACTGGAAATGAGAAAAATGGATCTAGCTTCAAAGGATCCTTGGATGGCTTGAAAGTTCTTGAAGCAGAATCATGACACGAAAACAGTTCAAGTAAGATTTTCACTCGAAATAAGATTGTTATAGTTATAGAAATTGAATCAAAGTTTGAATATGAGTATTACCTTGTATTAGAAAGATATCTTACTGTAATTAAGAAAGATTTCTTGAGGTTGGATGATCACTCTACAAGATTGGAAGTAAGCTAGCAAACTTGGAAGTATTCTTGATTTTATGTAACTAGAACTTGTAGAATTTATGAAGAACACTTAGAACTTGAAGTTAGAACTTGAGAGAGATCAATTAGATAAAGAAAATTGAAGAATGAAAGTGTTTGTAGGTGTTTTTGGTCATTGGTGTATGGATTAGATATAAAGGATATGTAATTTTGTTTTCATATAAATAAGTCATGAATGATTACTCATATTTTTGTAATTTTATGAGATATTTCATGCTAGTTGCCAAATGATGGTTCCCACATGTGTTAGGTGACTTACATGGACTGCTAAGAGCTGATCATTGGAGTGTATATACCAATAGTACATACATCTAAAAGCTGTATATTGTACGAGTACGAATACGGGTGCATACGAGTAGAATTGTTGATGAAACTGAACGAGGATGTAATTGTAAGCATTTTTGTTAAGTAGAAGTATTTTGATAAGTGTCTTGAAGTATTTCAAAAGTGTATGAATACATATTAAAACACTACATGTATATACATTTTAACTGAGTCGTTAAGTCATCGTTAGTCGTTACATGTAAGTGTTGTTTTGAAACTTTTAGGTTAACGATCTTGTTAAATGTTGTTAACCCAATGTTTATAATATCAAATGAGATTTTAAATTATTATATTATCATGATATTATGATATATGAATATCTCTTAATATGATATATATATACATTAAATGTCGTTACAACGATAATCGTTACATATATGTCTCGTTTCAAAATCATTAAGTTAGTACTCTTGTTTTTACATATGTAGTTCATTATTAATATACTTAATGATATGTTTAATTATCATAATATCATGTTAAATATGTATATAACCATATATATGTCATCATATAGTTTTTACAAGTTTTAACGTTCGTGAATCACCGGTCAACTTGGGTGGTCAATTGTCTATATGAAACCTATTTCAATTAATCAAGTCTTAACAAGTTTGATTGCTTAACATGTTGGAAACACTTAATCATATAAATATCAATTTCATTTAATATATATATAAACATGGAAAAGTTCGGGTCACTACAATGGTCCAAAGCCCAATAACTCCGTCTTTAATATTTAGTCAAACATCACGATTACTTCGGCTTAAATAAACATAATAATAACTTAGCTACGAGACATTAATTTAAAAAGGAAGAACATAGCTTACAGTGGTTATTAATCGCGTAGCGTTACATGGACAGAACTCCGTCTTAAAAACCCGTGAAACATTTCTTACAATAACCCAACTAAACCATAATTTATTATTAATCTTAAATTAAAATTATAATTATAATAAAAATATATTACATATAGAGATTGAGAGATTGGAAAAAGGTGTAGGTAACTCGGCAGAATTCGTGGCTATTTATAGGGGATTTCTGACACTTGCAGCTCCGCGATCGTGGTACTTTTGTGCCTCACATCTCCGCGATCGTGGAGGTCCTGATTCCAGCTCATTTCTTGGTCAAAACGTGGGCTGCTGTGAATATTATAATATATAATATATATATAATTATTTATATATTATATTATATTCTTGTGCATAGTGGACTTGTAATTTTAGCTCCGTTGAGTTGTACTTTGATAGTTGTTTCATGTCTCGGTTCCAGATTTTCGAACGTACTTTTGTACGAGTAGATATCTTGTACTTTACGTTTCGTGACTTATACTCTTGTCATTTTTAGACGTTATTCATCAATAAATTGAACCACTTGGATTGTATCTTGTACATTTGAGCTTTTTGGTCATTTGCGTCTTCAAATCGTCGATTCTTCTTTTGTCTTCGCACTTATTTATTTAAACGATTATTACATAAAAATAGAACAATTGCAACTAAAAGCTTTACATATTGGAAGGATATTGCGCCTAAATATATGTTCATTTGGAGCACTATCATTAGCACACTGTAACGACCCGAAAATTTCCGACCAAATTTAAACCTTAATCTTTATATGGTTCCGACACGATAAGCAAAATATGTATTGTTGAGTCTAGAAAAGTTTGAAATCTATTTTTTTTGGACAATTAGTTTCCCTTTGACCAAGCCTGATGATTCACGAACAATTTCTGGCAAATAAATATGTATATGTTTAGATATTATATATATATATATATATATATATATATATATATATATATATATATATATATATATATATATATATATATATATATATATATATATATATATATAATAACTTGAAATATAATTAATGTAATTACATTTAATTAGTTGTTCATGACTTTATGATAGCTAGTAATAATAACGATTACCAATAAACAAAATTTAATATGAACACTATACTATATATGATATTTATTGAAACATAAAAACCCCACTTCTTGTTTTTTTCTTCCATCTCCTGTTTCGCTTGTGATCAACATTCCCACAGTTTTATCTATCCTAATCTATCTATATATATATATATACATACACCCCGTACATATTACATAAACATAACGATATTGATCACCCTTGCCTACTAGTTGTTGTGAGAACCCAAACCAACAAAACACCATTTATCATCACCTTTAACTCCATCATAATCACCACCCTCGCCACCACTTCGAAGCCCATTCCCATCACCATGAATCTGTTTATGTTCACCTTATAATCACCTCCACTTCCACCACGAACAACACCAACACCTTCGCCATTTTTTTTCTGTTTTTACAACCATCTTTTCTACTACTATTCGATAGCCAACACAACCATCGGACTTCACCTCCATCACCAAATTGCCACCCTAAAACTACTTAGAAACTAACCGTCCACCATCACAACATAAATCACCATGAACACCTAACATCATCACCTTAAGACCACCACAAAACAACACCACCTTCGACTTCTTTTACCTGTTCTCGAGTACAAGACTAAATCACAATCAAAAACCATTGATGATATTTTCTTTCTTTTCCTGTTTGAGACACCACTACTTCATCACCTTTGTAATCATCAACGGTGGTCATCACTTCACCCTACTCCCTGCAAACCATCGACAACCCAGCTCATCATTTAAACCACTGATGCGTATCATCCTATTTATTGTACCTGGTTTCTAACCGATGGAAATAACGGTTATGATCATAATTGCTGCTGCAACTGCTGTAAACCCGTCATTGTTTATATATATTTTTCTTTTTCCTATGAAAGTTTCTGTTTTGAATCACTAGGACAACTATCACAACAAAATACTTTCTGCTGTTGTTTCCTACTCATTTACTCGATCAAACCCAGAACCTAGAAACCCTCCACCGAGAATCACTTCACCACGTTCCACCACCATTAAAACCACCATTAAGTCTATCACGATTGAAAATCCATTTGAAATCGAACCACCTGCAACTCCTCTTATTTCCGTTTACGGTTCAGTCTTGAAACCCACGAAATTCTTTCTCCTGTAATTGCTGCTATATTTATTATTTTTTTATTTTTTTTTGAAAAGGTTCCTGTGAAAACGATATTGATAAGGAAGGTGATAATGATTAGGATGGTTCCATGTGAACACGATCTCGATAACGAAACAGAAAGATAAAGAAAAAGGATGAGCTGTAAAGATAATTGTCGAGCACCATGAATTTTAAATAAATATTACGGCGACTATCTACTAATTGATACGTATAAACTAATGCTCTAAATGGTTAAATGGACTTCAATCTGTTTAATTGCCAAGAATTGTTTGATTATCTGGGCCGAGGCATACTGGGCCGAAGATTTGTTATTTTAGTTGGGCTGAGATCATCATAGGATACTGTGTTGGCCGATGTAAAAAGATGGAGGAAGAAATACGGTGTCTAGAAGTTAAATGATTTTGGGTGTCTTTTTAAATGAGAAAAACACGATACAGATGGGTGGTTAGGGATGTTATTGTTATTTGGGAGGTCCTGGGTTCGAGTCCCATTCAGGGCATTTCTTTTTATAAAAGGCTTTCAAGGGTATAATCTCTTAATTGATTACTATTATTATTATAATTGATATTATTATTATAAAAATGATTAACCCTAAAACTTATTTATGACTAAAATGAATTATTAATATCATTATTATTATTAATATCATAAGTATTAGAATTATAATAATTATTAGTATCATTTTTATTTATGTATTAAAATTATCATTTTATCATTATCATTAAAGATATCAATTTTTTTTTATTTAAAATTTATTAATATTATCATTAATATTTTCATTAAAATTATTATATTCATTAAAATTAGCTTTTTATTAAAAATTTCTATTATTAATAAAAGTATCTTTTATTTAAAAATTTTCATAATTTTTATTATCGTTTTATGGATATTAATATTATCTCTATGAAAATTACTATTATTACTAATTTCATGAATAATATTATTATTATTATCATTATTGTTGTTATTATTATTATCATTTAAATAATTATTTTAACAAATTTTTATCTAAAGTATACATAAAGTAAATATAGCTAAATTATTAATGAAACCATATAACTTACTATAGTAACAATTACTAATAATAATAAATAAATTGTTCGATTACTATTACGTGTATTAATATATATACCTGATATAGGTTCGTGAATCCGAGGCCAACCATATACTTGATCAATGATGTTATACGTATTTTTACTACAAAATACATTAAGTGAGTATATAGTCCCTTTTTAAACTCTAAATATTTTTGGGCTGAGAATACATGCGCTGTTTTTATAAATGATTTACGTTATGGACACAAGTAACTGAAAAATATATTCTACGTTGAGTTGTACCACTGCCATACTTCCCTGTAGCTTGGTAACTACTATTTACAGCGGTATTGTAAACGCGAATCCTGTTGATAGATCTATCGGGCCTGACAACCCCAACCGGACTGGACGACCAGTATTCAACGGTTGCACAGTACTTCGTTTCGTGACTACACTTGGTACAGTGTAGTAAGATTTCATAATAAAGGGAATATGCGGCGTGATTAAATGTTAAGTATGGTTACCAAGTGCTCAACCACTTAGAATATTTTTATTAAAATGTTTACATATGAAATCTTATGGTCCATAGTTATAACGCTGCTAGCATCAAACCTATATCTCACCAACTTTATGTTGACATTTTAAAGCATGTTTATTCTCAGGTACGAATTAAGTCTTCCGCTGTGAATTAGCTCATACTAAAGACATTACTTGGAGTCGATCATCGCAATGGAACCAAATGTTGAAGACTTTGTCCAGATGGATAAGGACGGGTCTTTATAGGTGGTATCAGAGCGTTGGTCTTAGCGAACCAGGCCTTGCATTAGTGTGTCTAACTGGTAGTTGTTAGGATACATTAGTGAGTCTGGACTTTGACCGTGTCTGCCTGTCAAAAGTTTTTCTTATCATTTCTAGTCGAAAATCATCTGCTTATCATCCTTAGGAAATTGCCTGCCTATCATTCTCAAGTCTAGACACGTTCTACTGCATTTAGTGCATCGATAGTGTATAGACGAAATTCATATCTTAGCGTATCTGATAATTCCTATCTTAGCGTATCTGTAGATTTGCCTGACATATGCCGCAAATTCCTCCGTAGCCTACGAAATCTTTAGGACCATATATATATATATTCTATATAGTTAAAGTATCATCCGATATCTGAAAATCATTCCACATCGAAAATCCTTTCCATCCACCAAGTTGCCTCTTGGCGATGAACCTGAAACGCTTACCGGCGAACCTGTTCGAGAAACCATTTTCTCTCTCATTTCTAGAGTATCTCGTCACGATTATATACTTTCCCATATTTCGAATCTTATTCAATCGCTCGCTTCAACCGACAATCATCCCGTAGTACTAGAAGAAGTTAATGAACTACGCGCTCGTGTGACGACTTTGAAGAACCTGGTGCGAAGGTTACGAACACCAGCAGCAGCACCAGCAGCATAATCAGTACCACCATCATCGACGTCGACAGTACCCTTATCATCCCTAAACCATAATCGCTCCGTAACTCTCAACATCACAATCTGTACCTCGAATATCAACATTACACGCCTCAATATTATCATCTGTACTTCAAGTATAATCCTCGTTTTACATATCATTTTACATCGATTACCTTCGCTTTACGTAACGTTCTACCTCAGATATCTTCGTTCGACATGGTGATTATGAAATATCTAATGTTTTAGAGATCATGTAATCCAGTATTAACGATAAATCAAATGAGTTTAATATCTTATTGACTCATAAAATCCATAATTACATCTGAAGAAAATATATATGCAAGTATATTTTCATAAAGATTGTAATTAAAAATTCTTTCGTACAAACTGTTAATGATGAAAACATTTTAACGGGTGGGTAGTGCCCGAGGAATATTTAGAATTCACATTAATAAGTTACACTGTACATTCTTCGAATCTGATTCAACGATCATTTACTATCCTACTTACAACTACCGATATACGTATCCGTTCACCACAGAATAATCATTTTTATTCAAATTTTATATTTGAATTTTGACCTATCAGATTCCAACAAGTGGCATAACGAAGAAAGCATTGGACAAAAATAAAAAGTGTTAGAAACAAACGAATTAATTAATTAAAATCTGTCAAGGATTCCACGCTAACTGTTCCGGCTAACTGTTCCCAGCTAACTGATTTACATTTTACATTCTCGCAATTTTAATTTCTGCACTGTACATACTGTCGGGACACATGTACAACAATACGTCGGATTAATTCTGAGACAACACGTTGTATAATGGGTCATGATATATATTTATTTATTTTACGCATTTAAATAACGGGACACGTATACAAGGTTTCGACTTATCATATTGACCCATCTATATATATATTTTGGAACAACCGTAGACATTCTATATGTGAAGGTGGGAGTTGGCTATACAGGGTCGGAGTTGATTCCAAAATATATATATACTTTGAGTTGTGATCGACACCGAGACCGGTACACGGGTCACGATACGTATTATGTAATTCGAATATAATATATCTAATTTATATATGAATTTATTGAACCATTGGACAATCGGACTATTGGACTGCTAACTTTGGACGATTAAAATGAATTAAAATGTTGATTATAACATATGAAACTAAACAATTCTTCAAGTTTGCCACTTGATTTCATCCTAAACCTCATTTGTACTTCGACAATTATACTCCTCATTCAAATCTTTCATGATTCTTGAAAACATCTCGAACGAGAAGTTGAACCAGCCGCACCTCGTCTATGGAAGAAAGATTCATGCATACAGTTATGCACCTGAAAAATTTTCGAAACCGAAGTTATAGTTAAAACCTATCCGCGTCGAATTCCTTATCATTCATTAGCAAAAACAATCATACGATTCCTTTTCAAGTAGTAAATTTTGTCACAGCTCCACTTCGACTTCCCAGAAAAGACTGCTCTTATTATAACCTCGATATTTATACCTTGTCCTTTCGCCGTCGTTACCGGAGAACCTTTTATATTCCACGACATCATCAGCAGATGTACCAGCAGATCGTCATCCCTTTGGCGGAATCCGCAATCAGTATTTTGAAAATCTCGCAAAACTTCTTCCATCATACCTATAACGACTATCCCTAAGAATTTCATACTCCGAATGTGAAGTTTCTGAAAAACACCCTGAACTATGAAGTAGTTCTTGAAATGCTGATGAAGCAGCAAAAACTGTAAACGACTTTAACAAGTCAAGAGTTGACGATGAAGTACAGTGTGTTGGTAAAGCTCAGAAAAAGAGAAGGTTTGGAATTAGAAAACGGGTTGAGCCAAAGTATGAAAGATGCTATGGATAAACCACAAGAACTGAACCTGCCTTCAAAGAATCCAAAGGATTCAGTGCCTGCTGGACCCGTTAGTAAGAACCCTACTCATTATTCTAAACCTTTCCAAAATGATATTCTTCATCATCATTTATCTTGGATATTATAAGATATTTTCATATCTTTTGTTATACATATTCTCCATATTTCTGGAGATATTTTCACAACTATTCCTATCGGCGATCATTTATCTCTCCGTAACATCTACGTTACAACATAAAAGAAACTGTGTTAGTTTCTAAATTCTGAAACCTTCGAGTTTAAAATAGGAATGTTTTGAAGCAGTGTTGGGAACTGATGCATGAATTAGTATAATATAATGAAACTTGATCAACTTCATTATATTACAGTAAGTCATGTTAAGTTTCTAATGGAATGTGATGATTTACAGTACCATCATCATGTGCCATGTTACACGACTCTTACATTCTACTCAATTTTCAAATATATCGAGAACATATCTTCCTGATAGTTCCATCTCTTCTTCTAAATTCTGGTAATTTGACAAATCATAATCGTGCCGTTACCATTTCTTTCTTAAGGCATTAGCTATATTTATTCCAAATATTCAGACCTACGAATTCCGGATCATTACTCGCTTGACTCGAAGTCGGGAAAGGAAAACAAAAGCATGAGGCTTTGAAAAATAATGAAGAATACAAAAGCCGATAACAACCCTCAGAAATTACAAACCGTGTATATCAATACGTATTGCAACGTAAAGACACGGGAGAATTAAAAAATTATAATTCCAAGGAAATGATAGAAGTGAATAGATCCTTCTGGCGGCAGTTGAAAGAGAAGAATGAAAGATGAAAGTTGGAAGTGTAACAAGAATCAGAACGGGATGAAGCATTTTGAAGAATGCTTTAAGGTATGAACTGAGGAGAAAGAATAGGATGTGAGATATGGAAATAAAGAAACAAAAGGAGTGGATTTATAGTGAAATATCCGACAGAGAAATCGAAACAGATTGGCGCATTAAATCAAAGAAGATCATAATTTCCTTATTCGCCGAAGAATCAAATCTTTTAGATTTCCAAGATTTTCTTTTAAATTCCTTAAATTCCGGAAGTCAATAGTAACTACATCATCGGTTGAAATGAATATATTTATTTACTCATTTCACTCTTTTGTGATAGCTTCACTCGTACGCTTCACATGATCGAATCGTTTTATCTATATCTCTCAATAACGATAAAACTCCATTATTACCTCATATTCGTCATGAAAACATTCTTGTTGTTACCCATAACGACCTCTACCAAATTTCGAGGACGAAATTTCTTTAACGGGTGGGTACTGTAACGACCCGAAAATTTCCGACCAAATTTAAACCTTAATCTTTATATGGTTCCGATACGATAAGCAAAATATGTATTGTTGAGTCTAGAAAAGTTTGAAATCTATTTTTTTTGGACAATTAGTTTCCCTTTGACCAAGCCTGATGATTCACGAACAATTTCTGGCAAATAAATATGTATATGTTTAGATATTTATATATATATATATATATATAATAACTTGAAATATAATTAATGTAATTACATTTAATTAGTTGTTCATGACTTTATGATAGCTAGTAATAATAACGATTACCAATAAACAAAATTTAATATGAACACTATACTATATATGATATTTATTGAAACATAAAAACCCCACTTCTTGTTTTTTTCTTCCATCTCCTGTTTCGCTTGTGATCAACATTCCCACAGTTTTATCTATCCTAATCTATCTATATATATATATATATACATACACCCCGTACATATTACATAAACATAACGATATTGATCACCCTTGCCTACTAGTTGTTGTGAGAACCCAAACCAACAAAACACCATTTATCATCACCTTTAACTCCATCATAATCACCACCCTCGCCACCACTTCGAAACCCATTCCCATCACCATGAATCTGTTTATGTTCACCTTATAATCACCTCCACTTCCACCACGAACAACACCAACACCTTCACCATTTTTTTTTCTGTTTTTACAACCATCTTTTCTACTACTATTCGATAGCCAACACAACCATCGGACTTCACCTCCATCACCAAATTGCCACCCTAAAACTACTTAGAAACTAACCGTCCACCATCACAACATAAATCACCATGAACACCTAACATCATCACCTTAAGACCACCACAAAACAACACCACCTTCGACTTCTTTTACCTGTTCTCGAGTACAAGACTAAATCACAATCAAAAACCATTGATGATATTTTCTTTCTTTTCCTGTTTGAGACACCACTACTTCATCACCTTTGTAATCATCAACGGTGGTCATCACTTCACCCTACTCCCTGCAAACCATCGACAACCCAGCTCATCATTTAAACCACTGCTGCGTATCATCCTATTTATTGTACCTGGTTTCTAACCGATGGAAATAACGGTTATGATCATAATTGCTGCTGCAACTGCTGTAAACCCGTCATTGTTTATATATATTTTTCTTTTTCCTATGAAAGTTTCTGTTTCGAATCACTAGGACAACTATCACAACAAAATACTTTCTGCTGTTGTTTCCTACTCATTTACTCGATCAAACCCAGAACCTAGAAACCCTCCACCGAGAATCACTTCACCACGTTCCACCACCATTAAAACCACCATTAAGTCTATCACGATTGAAAATCCATTTGAAATCGAACCACCTGCAACTCCTCTTATTGCCGTTTACGGTTCAGTCTTGAAACCCACGAAATTCTTTCTCCTGTAATTGCTGCTATATTTATTATTATTTTTTTTTTGAAAAGGTTCCTGTGAAAACGATATTGATAAGGAAGGTGATAATGATTAGGATGGTTCCATGTGAACACGATCTCGATAACGAAACAGAAAGATAAAGAAAAAGGATGAGCTGTAAAGATAATTGTCGAGCACCATGAATTTTAAATAAATATTACGGCGACTATCTACTAATTGATACGTATAAACTAATGCTCTAAATGGTTAAATTTACTTCAATCTGTTTAATTGCCAAGAATTGTTTGATTATCTGGGCCGAGGCATACTGGGCCGAAGATTTGTTATTTTAGTTGGGCCGAGATCATCATAGGATACTGTGTTGGCCGATGTAAAAAGATGGAGGAAGAAATACGGTGTCTAGAATTTAAATGATTTGGGTGTCTTTTTAAATGAGAAAAACACGATACAGATGGGTGGTTAGGGATGTTATTGTTATTTGGGAGGTCCTGGGTTCGAGTCCCATTCAGGGCATTTCTTTTTATAAAAGGCTTTCAAGGGTATAATCTCTTAATTGATTACTATTATTATTATAATTGATATTATTATTATAAAAATGATTAACCCTAAAACTTATTTATGACTAAAATGAATTATTAATATCATTATTATTATTAATATCATAAGTATTAGAATTATAATAATTATTAGTATCATTTTTATTTATGTATTAAAATTATCATTTTATCATTATCATTAAAGATATCAATTTTTTTTATTTAAAATTTATTAATATTATCATTAATATTTTCATTAAAATTATTATATTCATTAAAATTAGCTTTTTATTAAAAATTTCTATTATTAATAAAAGTATCTTTTATTTAAAAATTTTCATAATTTTTATTATCGTTTTATGGATATTAATATTATCTCTATGAAAATTACTATTATTACTAATTTCATGAATAATATTATTATTATTATCATTATTGTTGTTATTATTATTATCATTTAAATAATTATTTTAACAAATTTTTATCTAAAGTATACATAAAGTAAATATAGCTAAATTATTAATGAAACCATATAACTTACTATAGTAACAATTACTAATAATAATAAATAAATTGTTCGATTACTATTACGTGTATTAATATATATACCTGATATAGGTTCGTGAATCCGAGGCCAACCATATACTTGATCAATGATGTTATACGTATTTTTACTACAAAATACATTAGGTGAGTATATAGTCCCTTTTTAAACTCTAAATATTTTTGGGCTGAGAATACATGCGCTGTTTTTATAAATGATTTACGTTATGGACACAAGTAACTGAAAAATATATTCTACGTTGAGTTGTACCACTGGCATACTTCCCTGTAGCTTGGTAACTACTATTTACAGCGGTATTGTAAACGCGAATCCTGTTGATAGATCTATCGGGCCTGACAACCCCAACCGGACTGGACGACCAGTATTCAACGGTTGCACAGTACTTCGTTTCGTGACTACACTTGGTACAGTGTAGTAAGATTTCATAATAAAGGGAATATGCGGCGTGATTAAATGTTAAGTATGGTTACCAAGTGCTCAACCACTTAGAATATTTTTATTAAAATGTTTACATATGAAATCTTGTGGTCCATAGTTATAACGCTGCTAGCATCAAACCTATATCTCACCAACTTTATGTTGACATTTTAAAGCATGTTTATTCTCAGGTACGAATTAAGTCTTCCGCTGTGCATTAGCTCATACTAAAGACATTACTTGGAGTCGATCATCGCAATGGAACCAAATGTTGAAGACTTTGTCCAGATGGATAAGGACGGGTCTTTATACACACGTTGGTTTGCGTGTATTGTACATGTTGGTTGCATGTATGTTAAAACAGGGGTACTTATTATATAGACGTTAAAGTTTAGTTACCAGGGTGCTCAATCTTGTAGAATATTTTGATAAACGTTTCTGGATGAAATAACTGAAATCTTGTGATTCACCTTTATATACAGATTATGCGCAACATTAAAACTATGAACTCACCAAACTTTGTGTTGACACTTTTAAGCATGTTTATTCTCAGGTTCCTAGAAGTCTTCCGCTGTTTGCTTATACGTTATACAAGCTATGTGCATGGAGTCATACATGCTTTATTCGTGAAAACTTTGCATTCACAAAATCATCACCATGTATCTTATTTTGACTGCATTGTCAACGGATGTAGTATTGTAAAACTATTATTTACGGTGAATGTCTATATGTAGAAATCATCAGATGTCAAAAACCTTGGAATTAGATATTCATTTATGGTGTGCCTTTTCAAGAGAATGCAATGTTTTCAAAACGTATCATGTAGAGGTCAGTACCTCACTGTGAAATCGATGAATGATGTATTCGTCCAAATGGATTTGGACGGGTCATCACAGTTTGCATCAGAGCTTGAGGTCATAGGGAACAGAATTTGCATTAGTGTGTTTAACTGGTAATTGTTAGGATGCATTAGTGAGTCTGGACTATGACCGTATCTGTTTTTACCGAGTTTTGCTTATCATTTCTTGTCAGAAATTACTTGCTTATCATTCTTAAGTCTAGACGCGTTTTTCTGCATTTATTGCATAGATAGTGTACAGACGAATTCATATCTTAGCATATCTGTTACTGTAAACTTTGTCTGACATCTTCGGAAGATTCCTCCATAATTTATGGGATTTTGGTATTATATATACATATGTAAATTATGTATTGAAGAATACCAAATCTAAGTCCTATAATCTATTTCACATCAAAAATCATTTCCTTGATTATACAAGATGGATCCTGCATCAAGTTCAAATTCCCTATATTCCGATAGCTCTTCCGATATGGAATTCTACCTGAGCTCCGAAAGCAGTGTGACAAGAATGGATCAACCAATCAGCCATCACCTATCCTGGATGAATTGGGGATGGGTTTATAGTCTACTTAATCATTGGAGACAAGAAGAAGGTGATCCCTTCCATCCACCACATTTCCCCTCTGGGCGAAGAACCTGAAGCACTTACCGGTAAACCAGTCCAAAACACCATTTTCTCTCTCATTTCCAGAGTATCTCGTCATGTGTAAGACCCTAATCCTGTTTCTGACTTTTTAGTTGTTCGGGATGCCGTCCAGGATGGTGGGACGCCATTCAGATGTTAAAGGCTGGACGCCGTCCAGAAATTGGGACGCCGTCCAGTTTGTCTGTCGGGCCAGCTAGGTTATTTTAAGATTTTTAGAGGGGTAAAATGGTATTTTCACTTATGGAACGAGTTAAGGCCACAAGATCAGTTCTAGGAGCCTCATTTGCTCCACTAACACCCACACAAACACTCTCATCTTGTTCTAGTGAGAGAGTAAGAGTTTTAGAGAGAGAGAGGTGGATTTGGAGAAGAAGGAGTCGGATTCTCGCAAAAGCTCGGGTTCTAAAGTTGTTCATCTCGCTCCTAGCTACGTTGTGGTGGTATTGGTAAGCTCAAACTCCGAATTTCATTTGTTATATTTGATGTTCAAGTTAGGGTTTTGAGCTAGATTATTGTGAAACCATTTTAGATGATGAAGTAGGTTCATGGTGACTTGTTAATCTTGTCACTTGGCGGGTTTTGGGTTGGTTGACATTTTAGCCTTGATTAGGGTTTGATCTTGAGTTTAATCACTAGGTTTAGTGATTATGGAAGTGGTGAAACTCTTTTGGGTGAGTTTGGTTAACTAATTTTGAAATGGGTCAAAATTAGGGTTTTGGTGTCAAAATGGGTATGACACGTGTTTAACACTTGTGTTCGGGTTTAATTGGTGTGTTAGGACCATTTTCACGTGTATTAGTGATTATTGATTAATTTGGGCGCGGTTTGTGCTTGGAAGTGCAAATGGGTCGAATTTGCACTAAGGGTCAATTGGGTTGGTTTGTAAGTCAACCCTAATTGTGTTGTTGTATTTGTGATAATGGAATAGGTACTTTCCATTGGCACGTGGCGGTTTATTTGGAAGCATTCATCAAGGCGACAAGGTGAGTGTTAATATCCTATATTCATATGTATGTGTAGGATGGGTGCGGGTCGGGTGAAGTGGTTCTCGGTTATAGAGCTCACTTCACATATAGGTGGATTTGATGGACTTGTGTATAGGTCCAATTGGCACGGTTGTGCGTTTTGGTTGTTTACATTTGGCGAGGTACACGTTGTGTGTACGTTATCACACGTGGTTGTGATTTGGATGTTATAACCCCAAAGGCGAAGGGTTGATATTGTTGTGATGTGGATAACCCCAATGTGGTGGATTTTATAATCCCGTGACCGTGGGTTTGATGTTGAGAAGTGAATCTCGGGTAGTGCGGATTAATGATGACTCGGGTTGTTCGGTCATCTTGTGATGAGGTAGTGAATCTCGGGTTGTGCGAATTCACTAAGGCTCGGGTAGTTCGGCCAACCTCGGTTGTTGAATTGGTGAAGAAGTGAATATCGGATTGTGCGAATTCACTAAGGCTCGGGTTGTTCGGCCAATCTTCATTGTGGTGTTTGGTATTCGGTACTGGGTTAAGGGGTTAACTGTAGTGACCCGAACTTTTCCATGTTTATATATATTAATTGAGATTGATATTTACATGATTAAATGTTTCCAACATGTTAAGCAATCAAACTTGTTAAGACTTGATTAATTGAAATATGTTTCATATAGACAATTGACCACCCAAGTTGACCGGCGATTCACGAACGTTAAAACTTGTAAAAATGACATGACGATATATATATGGATATACATATGGTTAACATGAGATTATGATAAGTAAGTTTCTCCATAAGTATATTAACAATGAGTTATATACATATAAACAAGACTACTAACTTAAGGATTTCGAAACGAGACATATATGTAACGATTATCGTTGTAACGACATTTAAATGTATATATATCATATTAAGATATATTAATATATCATAATATCATGATAATATAATAATTTAACATCTCATTAGATATAATAAACAATGGGTTAACAACATTAATTGAGATCGTTAACTTAAAGGTTTCAAAACAACACTTACATGTAACGACTAACGATGACTTAACGACTCAGTTAAAATGTATATACATGTAGTGTATTTAGATGTATTAAAATACTTTTGGAAGACTTCAAGACATATATCAAAACACTCATACTTAACGAAAATGGTTACAGTTACTTTCCCATTCTTTTCTTTCATCAAGAATTCTAGTCGTATTCTTACCCGTATTATACACAGCTTCAAAACGTACTTACTATAGGTATATACCAATAGGAACTAGCATGGGATTCCACTCTTGATTATGTCATGTATGACTAATCAATTTTAACTTCTACCATGAGCTAGTCAACTAACTAGAACTCCTTTTAACCCCACTCACCACTCACCAATTACCACTCATCATTCACTCCATTTCACTTCCAATTCTCTTTCTAACTCTCTCTCAACACACACACACACACTATTATGAACGTATTTTTCCAGTAGTTAATCATCATCTTCATCAAAAATCACTTCAAAAATCAAGCTATAATCATCATAGGAAGAACACTTCAAGAACACTTCAAAAATCCCTTCAAGTTTACTAATTTACTTCCAAGCTTTCTAATCCATTCCAAGTAATCATCTAAGATCAAGAAACCTTTGTTATATACAGTAGGTTATCTTTCTTATTCAAGGTAATATTCATATTCAAACTTTGATTCAATTTCTATAACTATAAACTATCTTAATTCGAGTAAAAATCTTACTTGAACTTGTTTTTGTGTCATGATCCTACTTCAAGAACTTTCAAGCCATACAAGATCCTTTGAAGCTAGATCATTTCTTGTCACTTCCAGTAGGTTTACCTACTAAACTTGAGGTAGTAATGATGTTCATAACATCATTCGATTCATATATATAAAACTATCTTATTCGAAGGTTTAAACTCGTAATCACTAGAACATAGTTTAGTTAATTCTAAACTTGTTCGCAAACAAAAGTTAATCCTTCTAACTTGACTTTTAAAATTAACTAAACACATGTTCTATATCTATATGATATGCTAACTTAATGATTTAAAACCTGGAAACACGAAAAACACCGTAAAACCGGATTTACGCCGTCGTAGTAACACCGCAGGCTGTTTTGGGTTAGTTAATTAAAAACTATGATAAACTTTGATTTAAAAGTTGTTATTCTGAGAAAATGATTATTATTATGAACATGAAACTATATCCAAAAATTATGGTTAAACTCAAAGTGGAAGTATGTTTTCTAAAATGGTCATCTAGACGTCGTTCTTTCGACTGAAATGACTACCTTTACAAAAACGACTTGTAACTTATTTTTCCGACTATAAACCTATACTTTTTCTGTTTAGATTCATAAAATAGAGTTCAATATGAAACCATTGCAATTTTATTCACTCAAAACGGATTTAAAATGAAGAAGTTATGGGTAAAACAAGATTGGATAATTTTTCTCATTTTAGCTACGTGAAAATTGGTAACAAATCTATTCCAACCATAACTTAATCAACTTGTATTGTATATTATGTAATCTTGAGATACCATAGACACGTATACAATATTTCAACCTATCATGTCGACACATCTATATATATTTCGGAACAACCATAGACACTCTATATGTGAATGTTGGAGTTAGCTATACAGGGTTGAGGTTGATTCCAAAATATGTATAGTTTGAGTTGTGATCAATACTGAGATACGTATACACTGGGTCGTGGATTGATTCAAGATAATATTTATCGATTTATTTCTGTATATCTAACTGTGGACAACTAGTTGTAGGTTACTAACGAGGACAGCTGATTTAATAAACTTAAAACATCAAAATATATTAAAAGTGTTGTAAATATATTTTGAACATACTTTGATATATATGTATATATTGTTATAGGTTCGTGAATCAACCAGTGGCCAAGTCTTACTTCCCGACGAAGTAAAAATCTGTGAAAGTGAGTTATAGTCCCACTTTTAAAATCTAATATTTTTGGGATGAGAATACATGCAGGTTTTATAAATGATTTACAAAATAGACGCAAGTACGTGAAACTACATTCTATGGTTGAATTATCGAAATCGAATATGCCCCTTTTTATTAAGTCTGGTAATCTAAGAATTAGGGAACAGACACCCTAATTGACGCGAATCCTAAAGATAGATCTATTGGGCCTATCAAACCCCATCCAAAGTACCGGATGCTTTAGTACTTCGAAATTTATATCATATCCGAAGGGTGTCCCGGAATGATGGGGATATTCTTATATATGCATCTTGTTAATGTCGGTTACCAGGTGTTCACCATATGAATGATTTTTATCTCTATGTATGGGATGTGTATTGAAATATGAAATCTTGTGGTCTATTGTTACGATTTGATATATATAGGTTAAACCTATAACTCACCAACATTTTTGTTGACGTTTTAAGCATGTTTATTCTCAGGTGATTATTAAGAGCTTCCGCTGTCGCATACTTAAATAAGGACGAGATTTGGAGTCCATACTTGTATGATATTGTGTAAAAACTGCATTCAAGAAACTTATTTTGTTGTAACATATTTGTATTGTAAACCATTATGTAATGGTCGTGTGTAAACAGGATATTTAGATTATCATTATTTGATAATCTACGTAAAGCTTTTTAAACCTTTACTGATGAAATAAAGGTTATGGTTTGTTTCAAAATGAATGAAGTCTTTGAAAAACGTCTCATATAGAGGTCAAAACCTCGCAACGAAATCAATTAATATGGAACGTTTTTAATCAATAAGAACGGGACATTTCAGTTGGTATCCGAGCGTTGGTCTTAGAGAACCAGAATTTTACATTAGTGTGACTTATCTAGTTTGTTAGGATGCATTAGTGAGTCTGGACTTCGACCGTGTTTACTTGAAAAATGATTGCTTAACAAATTTTGTTGGAAACTATATATTTTTAACAAATTAATATTATGTGATATATTAATCTCTTAACGCGTTTGATATTATGTGATAGATGTCTACCTCTAGAACAAGTCCCATTGACTCACCTAATAATAATGAAGAGTCAAATGTAAATTGGAATGATTCGTGGACTGATTCACAAGTTCCCGAAGAGGAACCGGAAGAAGAGTCGGAACCGGAAGAAGAATCGGAACCGGATGAAGAAATAGAACCGGTGGGGGAAATAATAAAACGGTTAAGTAAAAGAAAATCCTCAACCAACAGACCAAGGTTAATTATGGTCAATGGTGTTTCCGCCAAGGAAGCAAAATATTGGGAGGATTACCAATTCTCCGATGAATCGGATTCCGACGAGAATTCCGATGATGTTATAGAAATTACCCCAACTGAATTTAAAAAGGCAAAAGAAAATAATAAGGGAAAGGGCATAAAAATAGAGAAATCTAATTCCAACCCCGATAAACTTTATATGTATCGTCAACCCCCGAAGTCCTTAAGTTGTAACAATGACCTGAGAACCTCTAAACCACCAGGTTTTTCTAAACCAATGTGGATAACGACGGCTCGTATTAGGGGAACATCATATATCCCTAGAAACTTGGCAAAACGAACCAAAACCGAAGAAGAAGAAACAAGCGAGTCGGAATAAGATAGTTGTATTCGTGTGGTGTAATATATGTAATATAGTGTGCTTATGCTTAATGATATATGTAAAAATTGCTTGTATTAATAAGTATTTTTTTTATGGATCTAACTCTTGTCTATTTTACAGTATAAAAACACAAAATGGATAGACAACCCAATATTTTAAGAGACCTACCCCGGAGACATGATTGATGAAATCTTGTCTAGAGTCGGTCAGAATTCTTCGGCACAACTATTTAAGGCGAGATCAGTTTGTAAGACATTCGAAGAACGTTCCAAGAATGCCTTAGTTTATAAAAGGCTTTTGTTCAAAAGATGGGGGATATCACATTGGGAAATCCATAAGTTACGATGTGTTTACTTTGACGCATATATTGCGGGGAACCCAAATGCTATTTTACGCAATGGGTTAAGAAATTATTTTGACTCAATATATCCGAATATTGGACTTCGTGATTTAGAAAAAGCGGCTAACATGCAACATAAAGAAGCATGTTATGCTTACGGATTAGTAATGTTCGCTTCTCACCAAAGTGAGAACAAGAACATCGGGCTACAACTATTAAACAAAACGTTCTCACAAGTGACGGAGTCGGTAATTGGGGTAAGAAATGAGGTTTTTAGATTGTTACGGGACTGTTGGACATTACGTAACCCTCGTCCCTTTGACGACGTTACAACACGCTATCTTATCAACGGCCATAACGCTTATGTTCCACAAGACCAAGGATGGGAAGTAATCCTAGTAAAACCAGAATGCATGACTTGTTTCTGGACGTATGAATTACGTGTCTTTATTGCCTTTGCTGAACGACTTGTGTACTAGCTAGAATTATCATCACAACCATCTTGTATCAAATTTATTGTGTGCTATATTTCATGCTATATGTAAAATAAGCGGTATTGTAAGTTTGTAAAATATTGTGTAAAAGTTTGAACGCGAAATATTATTATAATCAGTTTTTCATATAGAATTGTAGTAGTTGAATTGTATATTAGCTACTAAGTATGAACTTAACGGGTAGGTACTACCCGAATTTAAACTTATAAAACGCTAATATGAAGAAAAAGCTTTTATAAATGAGTTCATATTATGCTACGAAATACTATTAACTACTCTTAATATTCTGTATGATTAACTGGTTCCATTTGACTATTTTGAAGGAAATGACACCGACTACTCGACACACCGTGAATATGAATGAAGAGGAATTCCGTACTTTTCTAGCTTCAAACACAGCCGCAGTACAGGCTGCGCTACATACCAACAATAACCTTGGATCTAGCAGTACAGGAAATCGTGTAGGATGCACCTACAAAGAATTCACTGCCTGCAAACCTTTGGAATTTGATGGAACCGAAGGACCGATCGGATTGAAACGGTGGACCGAGAAGGTCGAATCGGTGTTTGCCATAAGTAAGTGTACTGAAGAGGACAAAGTGAAGTACGCTACGCATACCTTCACAGGTTCTGCGTTAACATGGTGGAATACCTATCTAGAGCAAGTGGGACAAGACGATGCGTACGCACTACCGTGGTCAGTATTCAAGCACTTGATGAACGAGAAGTACCGTCCCAGAACCGAGGTCAATAAGCTCAAGACAGAACTTAGAGGGTTACGAACCCAAGGATTTGATATTACCACGTACGAAAGACGATTCACAGAATTGTGCCTATTGTGTCCGGGAGCATTCGAAGATGAGGAAGAGAAGATCGACGCGTTTGTGAAAGGATTACCGGAAAGAATCCAAGAAGATATAAGTTCACACGAGCCCGCCTCCATACAACAGGCATGTAGAATGGCTCACAAACTAGTGAACCAGATTGAAGAAAGAATTAAAGAACAGACTGCTGAAGAGGCCAATGTGAAGCAAGTCAAAAGAAAGTAGGAGGAAAACGGTGATAAGAATCACCAATACAACAACAACAACAGCAATTACAACAATAATCGCAACAATTATCCCAACAATCGCAACATCAATCGCAACTACAACAAACGGCCCAACAACAACAACAACAACAACAACAACAACAACAACAACAACAACAACAACAACAACAACAACAAAACAACAACAACAACAACAACAACAACAACAACAACAACAACAACAACAGTAGCAGCAACTACAACAATCATCCCAACAACAATAATAACCGCAACAAAAACAACAATCAGAAGCAGCTATGCCAAAGGTGTGAAAAGTATCACTCGGGGTTCTGCACCAAATTTTGCAACAAGCGTAAAAGAAATGGTCATAGCGCGGCGAAGTGTAAGGTCTACGGACCAGGGGTTAATAGAACGAAAGGAACAAATGGTGTCGGAACGAGTAATGGCGGAGGAAGTAGTGTCGGAGCAAGTTATGCCAATGTAGTTTGTTATAAATGTGGAAAACCGGGCCACATTATTAGAAATTGCCCGAACCAGGAGAACACGAATGGACAAGGCCGCGGAAGAGTTTTCAATATTAATGCGGCAGAGGCACAGGAAGACCCGGAGCTTGTTACGGGTACATTTCTTATTGACAATAAATCTGCTTACGTTTTATTTGATTCGGGTGCGGATAGAAGCTATATGAGTAGAGATTTTTGTGCTAAATTAAGTTGTCCATTGACGCCTTTGGATAGTAAATTTTTAATCGAATTAGCAAATGGTAAATTAATTTCAGCAGATAATATATGTCGTAATCGCGAAATTAAACTGGTTAGTGAAACATTTAAGATTCATTTGATACCAGTAGAGTTAGGGAGTTTTGATGTGATAATCGGTATGGACTGGTTGAAAGAAGTGAAAGCAGAGATTGTTTGTTACAAAAATGCAATTCGCATTATACGAGAAAAAGGAAAACCCTTAATGGTGTACGGAGAAAAGGGCAACACGAAGCTACATCTTATTAGTAATTTGAGGGCACAATAACTAATAAGAAAAGGTTGCTATGCTGTTCTAGCACACGTCGAAAAAGTACAAACTAAAGAAAAGAGCATCAATGATGTTCCCATTGCAAAAGAATTTCCCGATGTATTTTCGAAAGAATTACCGGGATTACCCCCACATCGATCCGTTGAATTTCAAATAGATCTTGTACCAGGAGCTGCACCAATAGCTCGTGCTCCTTACAGACTCGCACCCAGCGAGATGAAAGAACTGCAAAGCCAATTACAAGAACTTTTAGAGCGTGGTTTCATTCGACCAAGCACATCACCGTGGGGAGCTCCTGTTTTGTTTGTCAAGAAGAATGATGGTACATTCAGGTTGTGTATCGACTACCGAGAGTTGAACAAACTTACCATCAAGAACCGCTACCCACTACCAAGAATCGACGACTTATTTGATCAACTACAAGGCTCGTCTGTTTATTCAAAGATTGACTTACGTTCCGGGTATCATCAAATGCGGGTGAAAGAAGATGATATTCCAAAGACTGCTTTCAGAACACGTTACGGTCATTACGAGTTTATGGTCATGCCGTTTGGTTTAACTAATGCACCAGCTGTGTTCATGGACCTTATGAACCGAGTGTGTGGACCATACCTTGACAAGTTTGTCATTGTTTTCATTGATGACATACTTATTTACTCAAAGAATGACCAAGAACACGGTGAACATTTGAGAAAGGTGTTAGAAGTATTGAGGAAGGAAGAATTGTACGCTAAGTTTTCAAAGTGTGCATTTTGGTTGGAAGAAGTTCAATTCCTCGGTCACATAGTGAACAAAGAAGGTATTAAGGTGGATCCGGCAAAGATAGAAACTGTTGAAAAGTGGGAAACTCGGAAAACTCCGAAACACATACGCCAGTTTTTAGGACTAGCTGGTTACTACAGAAGGTTCATCCAAGACTTTTCCAGAATAGCAAAACCCTTGACTGCATTAACGCATAAAGGGAAGAAATTTGAATGGAATGATGAACAAGAGAAAGCGTTTCAGTTATTGAAGAAAAAGCTAACTACGGCACCTATATTGTCATTGCCTGAAGGGAATGATGATTTTGTGATTTATTGTGATGCATCAAAGCAAGGTCTCGGTTGTGTATTAATGCAACGAACGAAGGTGATTGCTTATGCGTCTAGACAATTGAAGATTCACGAACAAAATTATACGATGCATGATTTAGAATTAGGCGCGGTTGTTTTTGTATTAAAGACTTAGAGGCACTACTTATATGGGGTCAAAAGTATTATATATACCGACCACAAAAGTCTTCAACACATATTTAATAAGAAACAACTGAATATGAGGCAGCGTAGGTGGATTGAATTATTGAATGATTACGACTTTGAGATTCGTTACCACCCGGGGAAGGCAAATGTGGTAGCCGATGCCTTGAGCAGGAAGTACAGAGAACCCATTCGAGTAAAATCTATGAATATAATGATTCATAATAACATTACTACTCAAATAAAGGAGGCACAACAAGGAGTTTTAAAAGAGGGAAATTTAAAGGATGAAATACCCAAAGGATCGGAGAAGCATCTTAATATTCGGGAAGACGGAACCCGGTATAGGGCTGAAAGGATTTGGGTACCAAAATTTGGAGATATGAGAGAAATGGTACTTAGAGAAGCTCATAAAACCAGATACTCAATACATCCTGGAACGGGGAAGATGTACAAGGATCTCAAGAAACATTTTTGGTGGCCGGGTATGAAAGCCGATGTTGCTAAATACGTAGGAGAATGTTTGACGTGTTCTAAGGTCAAAGCTGAGCATCAGAAACCATCAGGTCTACTTCAATAACCCGAAATCTCGGAATGGAAATGGGAAAACATTACCATGGATTTCATCACTAAATTGCCAAGGACTGCAAGTGGTTTTGATACTATTTGGGTAATAGTTGATCGTCTCACCAAATTAGCACACTTCCTACCAATAAGAGAAGATGACAAGATGGAGAAGTTAGCACGACTGTATTTGAAGGAAGTCGTCTCCAGACATGGAATACCAATCTCTATTATCTCTGATAGGGATGGCAGATTTATTTCAAGATTCTGGCAGACATTACAGCAAGCATTAGGAACTCGTCTAGACATGAGTACTGCCTATCATCCACAAACTGATGGGCAGAGCGAAAGTATGATACAAACGCTTGAAGACATGCTACGAGCATGTGTTATTGACTTCGGAAACAGTTGGGATCGACATCTACCGTTAGCAGAATTTTCCTACAACAACAGCTACCATTCAAGCATTGAGATGGCACCGTTTGAAGCACTTTATGGTAGAAAGTGCAGGTCTCTGATTTGTTGGAGTGAAGTGGGGGATAGACAGATTACGGGTCCGGAGATTATACAAGAAACTACCGAGAAGATCATCCAAATTCAACAACGGTTGAAAACCGCCCAAAGTCGACAAAAGAGCTACGCTGACATTAAAAGAAAAGATATAGAATTTGAAATTGGAGAGATGGTCATGCTTAAAGTTGCACCTTGGAAAGGCGTTGTTCGATTTGGTAAACGAGGGAAATTAAATCCAAGGTATATTGGACCATTCAAGATTATTGATCGTGTCGGACCAGTAGCTTACCGACTTGAGTTACCTCAACAACTCGCGGCTGTACATAACACTTTCCACGTCTCGAATTTGAAGAAATGTTTTGCTAAAGAAGATCTCACTATTCCGTTAGATGAAATCCAAATCAACGAAAAACTTCAATTCATCGAAGAACCCGTCGAAATAATGGATCGTGAGGTTAAAAGACTTAAGCAAAACAAGATACCAATTGTTAAGGTTCGATGGAATGCTCGTAGAGGACCCGAGTTCACCTGGGAGCATGAAGATCAGATGAAGAAGAAATACCCGCATCTATTTCCAGAAGATTCGTCAACACCTTCAACAGCTTAAAATTTCGGGACGAAATTTATTTAACGGGTAGGTACTGTAGTGACCCGAACTTTTCCATGTTTATATATATTAATTGAGATTGATATTTACAAGATTAAATGTTTCCAACATGTTAAGCAATCAAACTTTTTAAGACTTGATTAATTGAAATATGTTTCATATAGACAATTGACAACCCAAGTTGACCAGCGATTCACGAACGTTAAAACTTGTAAAAACGACATGACGATATATATGGATATACATATGGTTAACATGAGATTATGATAAGTAAGTTTCTCCATAAGTATATTAACAGTGAGTTATATACATATAAACAAGACTACTAACTTAAGGATTTCTAAACGAGACATATATGTAACGATTATCGTTGTAACGACATTTAAATGTATATATATCATATTAAGATATATTAATATATCATAATATCATGATAATATAATAATTTAACATCTCATTAGATATAATAAACAATGGGTTAACAACATTAATTGAGATCGTTAACTTAAAGGTTTCAAAACAACACTTACATGTAACGACTAACGATGACTTAACGACTCAGTTAAAATGTATATACATGTAGTGTATTTAGATGTATTAAAATACTTTTGGAAGACTTCAAGACATATATCAAAACACTCATACTTAACGAAAATGGTTACAGTTACTTTCCCATTCTTTTCTTTCATCAAGAATTCTAGTCGTATTCTTACCCGTATTATACACAGCTTCAAAACGTACTTACTATGGGTATATACCAATAGGAACTAGCATGGGATTCCACTCTTGATTATGTCATGTATGACTAATCAATTTTAACTTCTACCATGAGCTAGTCAACTAACTAGAACTCCTTTTAACCCCACTCACCACTCACCAATTACCACTCATCATTCACTCCATTTCACTTCCAATTCTCTTTCTAACTCTCTCTCAACACACACACACACACACACACACTATTATGAACGTATTTTTCTAGTAGTTAATCATCATCTTCATCAAAAATCACTTCAAAAATCAAGCTATAATCATCATAGGAAGAACACTTCAAGAACACTTCAAAAATCCCTTCAAGTTTACTAATTTACTTCCAAGCTTTCTAATCCATTCCAAGTAATCATCTAAGATCAAGAAACCTTTGTTATATACAGTAGGTTATCTTTCTTATTCAAGGTAATATTCATATTCAAACTTTGAATCAATTTCTATAACTATAAACTATCTTAAATCGAGTAAAAATCTTACTTGAACTTGTTTTTGTGTCATGATCCTACTTCAAGAACTTTCAAGCCATCCAAGATCCTTTGAAGCTAGATCATTTCTTGTCACTTCCAGTAGGTTTACCTACTAAACTTGAGGTAGTAATGATGTTCATAACATCATTCGATTCATATATATAAAACTATCTTATTCGAAGGTTTAAACTCGTAATCACTAGAACATAGTTTAGTTAATTCTAAACTTGTTCGCAAACAAAAGTTAATCCTTCTAACTTGACTTTTAAAGTAACTAAACACATGTTCTATATCTATATGATATGCTAACTTAATGATTTAAAACCTGGAAACACGAAAAACACCGTAAAATCGGATTTACGCCGTCGTAGTAACACCGCAGGCTGTTTTGGGTTAGTTAATTAAAAACTATGATAAACTTTGATTTAAAAGTTGTTATTCTGAGAAAATGATTATTATTATGAACATGAAACTATATCAAAAAATTATGGTTAAACTCAAAGTGGAAGTATGTTTTCTAAAATGGTCATCTAGACGTCGTTCTTTCGACTGAAATGACTACCTTTACAAAAATGACTTGTAACTTATTTTTCCGACTATAAACCTATACTTTTTCTGTTTAGATTCATAAAATAGAGTTCAATATGAAACCATAGCAATTTTATTCACTCAAAACGGATTTAAAATGAAGAAGTTATGGGTAAAACAAGATTGGATAATTTTTCTCATTTTAGCTACGTGAATATTGGTAACAAATCTATTCCAACCATAACTTAATCAACTTGTATTGTATATTATGTAATCTTGAGATACCATAGACACGTATACAATATTTCGACCTATCATGTCGACACATCTATATATATTTCGGAACAACCATAGACACTCTATATGTGAATGTTGGAGTTAGCTATACAGGGTTGAGGTTGATTCCAAAATATGTATAGTTTGAGTTGTGATCAATACTGAGATACGTATACACTGGGTCGTGGATTGATTCAAGATAATATTTATCGATTTATTTCTGTATATCTAACTGTGGACAACTAGTTGTAGGTTACTAACGAGGACAGCTGATTTAATAAACTTAAAACATCAAAATATATTAAAAGTGTTGTAAATATATTTTGAACATACTTTGATATATATGTATATATTGTTATAGGTTCGTGAATCAACCAGTGGCCAAGTCTTACTTCCCGACAAAGTAAAAATCTGTGAAAGTGAGTTATAGTCCCACTTTTAAAATCTAATATTTTTGGGATGAGAATACATGCAGGTTTTATAAATGATTTACAAAATAGACGCAAGTACGTGAAACTACATTCTATGGTTGAATTATCGAAATCGAATATGCCCCTTTTTATTAAGTCTGGTAATCTAAGAATTAGGGAACAGACACCCTAATTGACGCGAATCCTAAAGATAGATCTATTGGGCCTAACAAACCCCATCCAAAGTACCGGATGCTTTAGTACTTCGAAATTTATATCATATCCTAAGGGTATCCCGGAATGATGGGGATATTCTTATACATGCATCTTGTTAATGTCGGTTACCAGGTGTTCACCATATGAATGATTTTTATCTCTATGTATGGGATGTGTATTGAAATATGAAATCTTGTGGTCTATTGTTACGATTTGATATATATAGGTTTAACCTATAACTCACCAACATTTTTGTTGACGTTTTAAGCATGTTTATTCTCAGGTGATTATTAAGAGCTTCCGCTGTCGCATACTTAAATAAGGACGAGATTTGGAGTCCATACTTGTATGATATTGTGTAAAAACTGCATTCAAGAAACTTATTTTGTTGTAACATATTTGTATTGTAAACCATTATGTAATGGTCGTGTGTAAACAGGATATTTAGATTATCATTATTTGATAATCTACGTAAAGCTTTTTAAACCTTTATTGATGAAATAAAGGTTATGGTTTGTTTTAAAATGAATGCAGTCTTTGAAAAACGTCTCATATAGAGGTCAAAACCTCGCAACGAAATAAATTAATATGGAACGTTTTTAATCAATAAGAACGGGACATTTCATTAACCTTATTCGTTTATATATTGTTATATATATATATATTGTTTTATTGTCGTGATGTAGCTAACCCTCCGGGTGTAGCTTCTTGGCGTTGTTCACATCGTCGTTGGTGAAATTATATTTGTTGATGTATCTATAGCTTGTTGCTTAGTGACTACGGTATGCTTAGCTTAGCTTGCCTTATACTTGGAAGTTTTGGTATGCGGTATTTGATATTTGTGTGGCGTGTCTATTTTATGCATATATATGTATGTAGTATATTCTCATTCACTAAGCGTTAGCTTACCCTCTCGTTGTTTACATTTTTATAGATTGCACGGATGCGGTTGCTCGGGTAGGCGCGGGGACTAGTGGACTTGCGTAGTTGCTTTAGAAGACTTGCTTTTGGATTTGATTAGGATTGGGTAGCGTGTCCCCAATCCCATGCTCGGTCTATGTTTTTGTATAAACTAATGGGTCGAAATAGTCACTTATGGTATTTTGGGTCGATGTGGGCCCGGTGTCGTAAAACTCGGTTTTTATTGTGAAAAACTCTTAGTTTAAACTATTGTAATATATTGTGAAAGTGTTTTGGTTTAAAAGTGTCGGGAAGCAGGTTTTCGCCCGCGTGAGTTCGAAAAACTGATCAGAATGTTTTAGTACATCTGGACGCCGTCCCAGTCTTAAGAGCTGGACGTCGTCCAAGCTTTTGGACGCCGTCCAGATCAACTGTTTCAGAAATATTTTTTTTATGGCACGTTTTCGGATGGTTAACGGGTTGGGTCGTTACAAGTGGTATCAGAGCATGGTCTAAGGGATTTAGGTGACTTGAGATAGGTGCCTAGACTTAGACTTTTGTGTGTGCTTATTTGTTGCGGGACTTGTAGGATTACGGGTCGGAATGGGAATTTGGTTAGTGCCTTAATTGATAGGTGGACTAACGTGTATATTAATACGTGGATATTATTAATATACGATTGTGTTATGTTTATGTTTATGTTGCGTTGCGAATATCATCGAGCAAGATGGTCGTTGTACTAACGAGGGGATACGATGTGTGTGCGTAATAAGGACTTGCAAACCTTATTACGGGTGCAAATCGTGTTTAACAAGTGATGTACGACGAGTGTTGAGCAAGATGGGGCGGTGTTATGCGTGTTGTTTTATACATTCGTGGACTAATCGTTTTGCATTCTTTAGAATGACAACGCAAAACGAGATCGAGACGAATGACAAGGAGTTTAACTCTAGAGTTGCGGCCGCCGTTGCGGAGCAAATGAGTGCGTTTCGAGAAGAAATGGATAGAAAGTATTCCGAATTTCGTGGTAGCAGTGAAATGGAGCGTTGTCTTAAGAGCTTCATGAGGACTAAACTCCCGATGTATGACGGGAAACCGGATCCTTTGGTAAGCACAACTTGGATTTCGAATGTCGGAGGGTGTTTTCGTACTATTGATTGCCCTCCCGAGAAAAAGACGAGACTCGCTACTAGTCTGTTACGGGGCAGGGCAAGGGATTGGTTGGATGGTAAGATCGATCTTGTCGGTGGCGAAACGTTTATGGTCTTATCGTGGAACGAGTTTAAGGAGGAATTCTTCGAGGAGTTCCGGACTTCGGCCGATTTGTGGGAATTGCGTAATGAGTTGCGAAATTTGCGGCAAGGATCTATGGATTTGAATACTCTCAAGACGACCTTTATGGCAAAGGCTCGTTTTAGCCCGAAGTATTTGGGGAATGATCGTTTGTTAATGGGGGATTTCTATCGGACCATGAATGATGACTTGAAAAGTAAAATTAGTCGGGGTCAAGCGAAATCGTTTGCGGAATTATTCAACTTGGCTAGAGGTTTCGAGTCGTATACGCGATCAAATATGTGTGAACCTTCAAGTAAGAGGAGGGTTGATTCGTACGGCGCCCCGGGTAAGAAAAATAAGGGTGCAAGTGCGAGTACGGGTAATGTGGGAAAAGGCACGGTGGATTCTCGTGCACCTAGATGTTTCAATTGTGGTATTAGGGACCACAAGTTGTGGGAGTGCACAATGCCAAGAAGTGATGACGGGATGTGCTACTATTGTCATAAGGAGGGGCATCGCAAGCCGGATTGTCCCGAACTGGCGGCGAATGCCGTAAGGAGACGTTGAGGTACGTTTCATTTTAATAAATATGTCATTTGAATATTTATTTATGTGGCGTTCAAGTTCGGTTTTGTTATTGCATTGTGTTGTGCATGTTATTGTTAAGGGTGACTGAAATGTCCCGTTCTTATTGATTAAAAACGTTCCATATTAATTGATTTCGTTGCGAGGTTTTGACCTCTATATGAGACATTTTTCAAAGACTGCATTCATTTTAAAACAAACCATAACCTTTATTTCATCAATAAAGGTTTAAAAAGCTTTACGTAGATTATCAAATAATGATAATCTAAAATATACTGTTTACACACGACCATTACATAATGGTTTACAATACAAATATGTTACAACAAAATAAGTTTCTTGAATGCAGTTTTTACACAATATCATACAAGCATGGACTCCAAATCTCGTCCTTATTTAAGTATGCGACAGTGGAAGCTCTTAATAATCACCTGAGAATAAACATGCTTAAAACGTCAACAAAAATGTTGGTGAGTTATAGGTTTAACCTATATATATCAAATCATAATAATAGACCACAAGATTTCATATTTCAATACACATCCCATACATAGAGATAAAAATCATTCATATGGTGAACACCTGGTAACCGACATTAACAAGATGCATATATAAGAATATCCCCATCATTCCGGGACACCCTTCGGATATGATATAAATTTCGAAGTACTAAAGCATCCGGTACTTTGGATGGGGTTTGTTAGGCCCAATAGATCTATCTTTAGGATTCGCGTCAATTAGGGTGTCTGTTCCCTAATTCTTAGATTACCAGACTTAATAAAAAGGGGCATATTCGATTTTGATAATTCAACCATAGAATGTAGTTTCACGTACTTGTGTCTATTTTGTAAATCATTTATAAAACCTGCATGTATTCTCATCCCAAAAATATTAGATTTTAAAAGTGGGACTATAACTCACTTTCACAGAGTTTTACTTCGTCGGGAAGTAAGACTTGGCCACTGTTGATTCACGAACCTATAACAATATATACATATACATATATATTAAAGTATGTTCAAAATATATTTACAACACTTTTAATATATTTTGATGTTTTAAGTTTATTAAGTCAGTTGTCCTCGTTAGTAACCTATAACTAGTTGTCCACAGTTAGATGTACAGAAATTAATCGATAAATATTATCTTGAATCAATCCACGACCCAGTGTATACGTATCTCAGTATTGATCACAACTCAAACTATATATATTTTGGAATCAACCTCAACCCTGTATAGCTAACTCCAACATTCACATATAGAGTGTCTATGGTTGTTCCGAAATATATATAGATGTGTCGACATGATAGGTCGAAACATTGTATACGTGTCTATGGTATCTCAAGATTACATAATATACAATACAAGTTGATTAAGTTATGGTTGGAATAGATTTGTTACCAATTTTCACGTAGCTAAAATGAGAAAAATTATCCAATCTTGTTTTACCCATAACTTCTTCATTTTAAATCCGTTTTGAGTGAATCAAATTGCTATGGTTTCATATTGAACTCTATTTTATGAATATAAACAGAAAAGTATAGGTTTATAGTCGGAAAAATAAGTTACAAGTCGTTTTTTTAAAGGTAGTCATTTCAGTCGAAAGAACGACGTCTAGATGACCATTTTAGAAAACATACTTCCACTTTGAGTTTAACCATAATTTTTGGATATAGTTTTATGTTCATAATAAAAATCATTTTCTCAGAATTACAACTTTTAAATCAAAGTTTATCATAGTTTTTATTTAACTTACCCAAAACAGCACGCGGTGTTACTACGACGGCGTAAATCCGGTTTTACGGTGTTTTTCGTGTTTCCAGGTTTTAAATCATTAAGTTAGCATATTATATAGATATAGAAAATGTGTTTAATTAATTTTAAAAGTCAAGTTAGAAGGATTAACTTTTGTTTGCGAACAAATTTAGAATTAACTAAACTATGTTCTAGTGATTACGAGTTTAAACCTTCGAATAAGATAGTTTTATATATATGAATCGAATGATGTTATGAACATCATTGTAGTGACCCGAACTTTTCCATGTTTATATATATTAATTGAGATTGATATTTACATGATTAAATGTTTCCAACATGTTAAGCAATCAAATTTGTTAAGACTTGATTAATTGAAATTTGTTTCATATAGACAATTGACCACCCAAGTTGACCGGTGATTCACGAACGTTAAAACTTGTAAAAACTATATGATGACATATATATGGATATATATATAGTTAACATGATACTATGATAAGTAACCATATCATTAAGTATATTAACAATGAACTACATATGTAAAAACAAGACTACTAACTTAATGATTTTTAAACGAGACATATATGTAACGATTATCGTTGTAAAGACATTTAATGTATATATATCATATTAAGAGATATTCATACATGATAATATCATGATAATATAATAATTTAAAATCTCATTTGATATTATAAACATTGGGTTAACAACATTTAACAAGATCGTTAACCTAAAGGTTTCAAAACAACACTTACATGTAACGACTAACGATGACTTAACGACTCAGTTAAAATGTATATACATGTAGTGTTTTAATATGTATTTATACACTTTTGAAAGACTTCTATAAACTTATCAAAACACTTCTACTTAACAAAAATGCTTACAATTACATCCTCGTTCAGTTTCATCAACAATTCTACTCGTATGCACCCGTATTCGTACTCGTACAATACACAGCTTTTAGATGTATGTACTATTGGTATATACACTCCAATGATCAGCTCTTAGCAGCCCATGTGAGTCACCTAACACATGTAGGAACCATCATTTGGCAACTAGCATGAAATATCTCATAAAATTACAAAAATATGAGTAATCATTCATGACTTATTTACATGAAAACAAAATTACATATCCTTTATATCTAATCCATACACCAACAACCAAAAACACCTACAAACACTTTCATTCTTCAATTTTCTTCATCTAATTGATCTCTCTCAAGTTCTATCTTCAAGTTCTAAGTGTTCTTCATAAATTCCAAAAGTTCTAGTTTCATAAAATCAAGAATACTTTCAAGTTTGCTAGCTCACTTCCAATCTTGTAAGGTGATCATCCAACCTCAAGAAATCTTTATTTCTTACAGTAGGTTATCATTCTAATACAAGGTAATAATCATATTCAAACTTTGGTTCAATTTCTTTAACTATAACAATCTTATTTCAAGTGATGATCTTACTTGAACTTGTTTTCGTGTCATGATTCTGCTTCAAGAACTTCGAGCCATCCAAGGATCCATTGAAGCTAGATCCATTTTTCTCTTTTCCAGTAGGTTTATCCAAGGAACTAAAGGTAGTAATGATGTTCATAACATCATTCGATTCATACATATAAAGCTATCTTATTCGAAGGTTTAAACTTGTAATCACTAGAACATAGTTTAGTTAATTCTAAACTTGTTTGCAAACAAAAGTTAATCCTTCTAACTTGACTTTTAAAATCAACTAAACACATGTTCTATATCTATATGATATGCTAACTTAATGATTTAAAACCTGGAAACACGAAAAACACCGTAAAACCGGATTTACGCCGTCGTAGTAACACCGCGGGCTGTTTTGGGTTAGTTAATTAAAAACTATGATAAACTTTGATTTAAAAGTTGTTATTCAGAGAAAATGATTTTTATTATGAACATGAAACTATATCCAAAAATTATGGTTAAACTCAAAGTGGAAGTATGTTTTCTAAAATGGTCATCTAGACGTCGTTCTTTCGATTGAAATGACTACCTTTACAAAAACGACTTGTAACTTATTTTTCCGACTATAAACCTATACTTTTCTGTTTAGATTCATAAAATAGAGTTCAATATGAAACCATAGCAATTTGATTCACTCAAAACGGATTTAAAATGAAGAAGTTATGGGTAAAACAAGATTGGATAATTTTTCTCATTTTAGCTACGTGAAAATTGGTAACAAATCTATTCCAACCATAACTTAATCAACTTGTATTATATATTATGTAATCTTGAGATACCATAGACACGTATACAATGTTTCGACCTATCATGTCGACACATCTATATATATTTCGGAACAACCATAGACACTCTATATGTGAATGTTGGAGTTAGCTATACAGGGTTGAGGTTGATTCCAAAATATATATAGTTTGAGTTGTGATCAATACTGAGATATATATACACTGGGTCGTGGATTGATTCAAGATAATATTTATCGATTTATTTCTGTACATCTAACTGTGGACAACTAGTTGTAGGTTACTAACGAGGACAGCTGACTTAATAAACTTAAAACATCAAAATATATTAAAAGTGTTGTAAATATATTTTGAACATACTTTGATATATATGTATATATTGTTATAGGTTCGTGAATCAACCAGTGGCCAAGTCTTACTTCCCGACGAAGTAAAAATCTGTGAAAGTGAGTTATAGTCCCACTTTTAAAATCTAATATTTTTGGGATGAGAATACATGCAGGTTTTATAAATGATTTACAAAATAGACACAAGTACGTGAAACTACATTCTATGGTTAAATTATCGAAATCGAATATGCCCCTTTTTATTAAGTCTGGTAATCTAAGAATTAGGGAACAGACACCCTAATTGACGCGAATCCTAAAGATAGATCTATCGGGCCCAACAAGCCCCATCCAAAGTACCGGATGCTTTAGTACTTCGAAATTTATATCATATCCGAAGGGTGTCCCGGAATGATGGGGATATTCTTATATATGCATCTTGTTAATGTCGGTTACCAGGTGTTCACCATATGAATGATTTTTATCTCTATGTATGGGATGTGTATTGAAATATGAAATCTTGTGGTCTATTATTATGATTTGATATATATAGGTTAAACCTATAACTCACCAACATTTTTTGTTGACGTTTTAAGCATGTTTATTCTCAGGTGATTATTAAGAGCTTCCGCTATCGCATACTTAAATAAGGACGAGATTTGGAGTCCATGCTTGTATGATATTGTGTAAAAACTGCATTCAAGAAACTTATTTTGTTGTAACATATTTGTATTGTAAACCATTATGAAATGGTCGTGTGTAAACAGGATATTTTAGATTATCATTATTTGATAATCTACGTAAAGCTTTTTAAACCTTTATTGATGAAATAAAGGTTATGGTGTGTTTTAAAATGAATGCAGTCTTTGAAAAACGTCTCATATAGAGGTCAAAACCTCGCAACGAAATCAATTAATATGGAACGTTTTTAATCAATAAGAACGGGACATTTCAGTTGGTATCCGAGCGTTGGTCTTAGAGAACCAGAATTTTGCATTAGTGTGTCTTATCGAGTTTGTTAGGATGCATTAGTGAGTCTGGACTTCGACCGTGTTTACTTGAAAAATGATTGCTTAACAAATTTTGTTGGAAACTATATATTTTTAACATGTGAATATTATGTGATATATTAATCTCTTAACGCGTTTGATATTATGTGATAGATGTCTACCTCTAGAACAAGTCCCATTGACTCACCTAATAATAATGAAGAGTCAAATGTAAATTGGAATGATTCATGGACTGATTCACAAGTTCCCGAAGAGGAACCGGAAGAAGAGTCGGAACCGGAAGAAGAATCGGAACCGGAAGAAGAATCGGAACCGGATGAAGAAATAGAACCGGTGGGGGAAATAATAAAACGGTTAAGTAAAAGAAAATCCTCAACCAACCGACCAAGGTTAATTATGGTCAATGGTGTTTCCGCCAAGGAAGCAAAATATTGGGAGGATTACCAATTCTCCGATGAATCGGATTCCGACGAGAATTCCGATGATGTTATAGAAATTACCCCAACTGAATTTAAAAAGGCAAAAGAAAATAATAAGGGAAAGGGCATAAAAATAGAGAAATCTAATTCCAACCCCGATGAACTTTATATGTATCGTCAACCCCCGAAGTCCTTAAGTTGTAACAATGACCCGGGAACCTCTAAACCACCAGGTTTTTCTAAACCAATGTGGATAACGACGGCTCGTATTAGGGGAACATCATATATACCTAGAAACTTGGCAAAACGAACCAAAACCGAAGAAGAAGAAACAAGCGAGTCGGAATAAGATAGTTGTATTCGTGTGGTGTAATATATGTAATATAGTGTGCTTATGCTTTATGATATAGGTAAAAATTGCTTGTATTAATAAGTATTTTTTTTATGAATCTAACTCTTGTCTATTTTACAGTATAAAAACACAAAATGGATAGACAACCCAATATTTTAAGAGACCTACCCGGAGACATGATTGATGAAATCTTGTCTAGAGTCGGTCAGAATTCCTCGGCACAACTATTTAAGGCGAGATCAGTTTGTAAGACATTCGAAGAACGTTCCAAGAATGCCTTGGTTTATAAAAGGCTTTCGTTCGAAAGATGGGGGATATCACATTGGGAAATCCATAAGTTACGATGTGTTTACTTTGACGCATATATTGCGGGGAACCCAAATGCTATTTTACGCAACGGGTTAAGAAATTATTTTGACTCAGTATATCCGAATATAGGACTTCGTGATTTAGAAAAAGCGGCTAACATGCAACATAAAGAAGCATGTTATGCTTACGGGTTAGTAATGTTCGCTTCTCACCAAAGTGAGAACAAGAACATCGGGCTACAACTATTAAACAAAACGTTCCCACAAGTGACGGAGTCGGTAATTGGGGTAAGAAATGAGGTTTTTAGATTGTTACGGGACTGTTGGACATTACGTAACCCTCGTCCCTTTGATGACGTTACAACACGCTGTCTTATCAACGGCCATAACAGTTATGTTCCACAAGACCAAGGATGGGAAGTAATCCTAGTAAAACCAGAATGCATGACTTGTTTCTGGACGTATGAATTACGTGTCTTTATTGCCTTTGCTGAACGACTTGTGTACTAGCTAGAATTATCTTCACAACCATCTTGTATCAAATTTATTGTGTGCTATATTTCATGCTATATGTAAAATAAGCGGTATTGTAAGTTTGTAAAATATTGTGTAAAAGTTTGAACGCGAAATATTATTATAATCAGTTTTTCATATAGAATTGTAGTAGTTGAATTGTATATTAGCTACTAAGTATGAACTTAACGGGTAGGTACTACCCGAATTTAAACTTATAAAACGCTAATATGAAGAAAAAGCTTTTATAAATGAGTTCATATTATGCTACGAAATACTATTAACTACTCTTAATATTCTGTATGATTAACTTGTTCCATTTAACTATTTTGAAGGAAATGGCACCGACTACTCGACACATCGTGAATATGAATGAAGAGGAATTCCGTACTTTTCTAGCTTCAAACATAGCCGCGGTACAGGCTGCGCTACATACCAACAATAACCTTGGATCTAGCAGTACAGGAAATCGTGTAGGATGCACCTACAAAGAATTTACTGCCTGCAAACCTTTGGAATTTGATGGAACCGAAGGACCGATCTAATTGAAACGGTGGACCGAGAAGGTCGAATCGGTGTTTGCCATAAGTAAGTGTACTGAAGAGGACAAAGTAAAGTACGCTACGCATACCTTCACAGGTTCTGCGTTAACATGGTGGAATACCTATCTAGAGCAAGTGGGACAAGACGATGCGTACGCACTACCGTGGTCAGCATTCAAGCACTTGATGAACGAGAAGTACCGTCCCAGAACCGAGGTCAATAAGCTCAAGACAGAACTTAGAGGGTTACGAACCCAAGGATTTGATATTACCACGTACGAAAGACGATTCACAGAATTGTGCCTATTGTGTCCGGGAGCATTCGAAGATGAGGAAGAGAAGATCGACGCGTTTGTGAAAGGATTACCGGAAAGAATCCAAGAAGATATAAGTTCACACGAGCCCGCCTCCATACAACAGGCATGTAGAATGGCTCAAAAACTCGTGAACCAGATTGAAGAAAGAATTAAAGAACAAACTGCTGAAAGAGGCCAATGTGAAGCAAGTCAAAAGAAAGTGGGAGGAAAATGGTGATAAGAATCACCAATACAACAACAACAACAATTACAACAATAATCGCAACAATTATCCCAACAATCTCAACATCAATCGCAACTACAACAAACGGCCCAACAACAACAACAACAACAACAACAACAACAACAACAACAACAACAGCAACTACAACAATCATCCCAACAACAATAATAACCGCAACAACAACAACAATCAGAAGCAGCTATGCCAAAGGTGTGAAAAGAATCACTCGGGGTTCTGCACCAAATTTTGCAACAAGTGTAAAAGAAATGGTCATAGCGCGGCGAAGTGTGAGGTCTACGGACCAGGGGTTAATAGAACGAAAGGAACAAATGGTGTCGGAATGAGTAATGGCGGAGCAAGTAGTGTTGGAGCAAGTTATGCCAATGTAGTTTGTTATAAATGTGGAAAACCGGGCCACATTATTAGAAATTGCCCGAACCAGGAGAACACGAATGGACAAGGCCGCGGAAGAGTTTTCAATATTAATGCGGCAGAGGCACAGGAAGACCCGGAGCTTGTTACGGGTACGTTTCTTATTGACAATAAATCTGCTTACGTTTTATTTGATTCGGGGGCGGATAGAAGCTATATGAGTAGAGATTTTTGTGCTAAATTAAGTTGTCCATTGACGCCTTTGGATAGTAAATTTTTACTCGAATTAGCAAATGGTAAATTAATTTCAGCAGATAATATATGTCAGAATCGAGAAATTAAACTGGTTAGCGAAACATTTAAGATTGACTTGATACCAGTAGAGTTAGGGAGTTTTGATGTGATAATCGGTCTGAACTGGTTAAAAGAAGTGAAAGCAGAGATCGTTTGTTACAAAAATGCAATTCGCATTATACGAGAAAAAGGAAAACCCTTAATGGTGTACGGAGAAAAGGGCAACACGAAGCTACATCTTATTAGTAATTTGAAGGCACAAAAACTAATAAGAAAAGGTTGCTATGCTGTTCTAGCACACGTCGAGAAAGTACAAACTGAAGAAAAGAGCATCAATGATGTTCCCGTCGCAAAAGAATTTCCTGATGTATTTCCGAAAGAATTACCGGGATTACCCCCACATCGATCCGTTGAATTTCAAATAGATCTTGTACCAGGAGCTGCACCAATAGCTCGTGCTCCTTACAGACTCGCACCCAGTGAGATGAAAGAACTGCAAAGCCAATTACAAGAACTTTTAGAGCGTGGTTTCATTCGACCAAGCACATGTAGTGACCCGAACTTTTCCATGTTTATATATATTAATTGAGATTGATGTTTACATGATTAAATGTTTCCAACATGTTAAGCAATCAAACTTGTTAAGACTTGATTAATTGAAATAGGTTTCATATAGACAATTGACCACCCAAGTTGACCGGTGATTCACGAACGTTAAAACTTGTAAAAAAACTATATGATGACATATATATGGTTATATATATAGTTAACATGATATTATGATAAGTAAACATATCATTAATTATATTAACAATGAACTACATATGTAAAAACAAGACTACTAACTTAATGATTTTGAAACGAGACATATTTGTAACGTTTATCGTTGTAACGACATTTAATGTATATATATCATATTAAGAGATATTCGTACATCATAATATCATGATAATATAATAATTTAAAATCTCTTTTGTTATTATAAACATTGGGTTAACAACATTTAACAAGATCGTTAACCTAAAGGTTTCAAAACAACACTTACATGTAACGACTAACGATGACTTAACGACTCAGTTAAAATGTATATACATGTAGTGTTTTAATATGTATTTATACACTTTTGAAAGACTTCAATACACTTATCAAAATACTTCTACTTAACAAAAATGCTTACAATTACATTCTCGTTCAGTTTCATCAACAATTCTACTCGTATGCACCTGTATTCGTACTCGTACAATACACAGCTTTTAGATGTATGTACTATTGGTATATACACTCCAATTATCAGCTCTTAGCAGCCCATGTGAGTCACCTAACACATGTGGGAACCATCATTTGGCAACTAGCATGAAATATCTCATAAGATTACAAAAATATGAGTAATCATTCATGACTTATTTACATGAAAACAAAATTACATATCCTTTATATCTAATCCATACACCAACGACCAAAAACACCTACAAACACTTTCATTCTTCAATTTTCTTCATCTAATTGAACTCTCTCAAGTTCTATCTTCAAGTTCTAAGTGTTCTTCATAAATTCCAAAAGTTCTAGTTTCATAAAATCAAGAATACTTTCAAGTTTGCTAGCTCACTTCCAATCTTGTAAGGTGATCATCCAACCTCAAGAAATCTTTGTTTCTTACAGTAGGTTATCATTCTAATACAAGGTAATAATCATATTCAAACTTTGGTTCAATTTCTATAACTATAACAATCTTATTTCAAGTGATGATCTTACTTGAACTTGTTTTCGTGTCATGATTTTGCTTCAAGAACTTTGAGCCATCCAAGGATCCATTGAAGCTAGATCCATTTTTCTCTTTTCCAGTAGGTTCATCCAAGGAACTTAAGGTAGTAATGATGTTCATAACATCATTCGATTCATACATATAAAGCTATCTTATTCGAAGGTTTAAACTTGTAATCACTAGAACATAGTTTAGTTAATTCTAAACTTGTTCGCAAACAAAAGTTAATCCTTCTAACTTGACTTTTAAAATCAACTAAACACATGTTCTATATCTATATGATATGCTAACTTAATGATTTAAAACCTGGAAACACGAAAAACACCGTAAAACCGGATTTACGCCGTCGTAGTAACACCGCGGGCTGTTTTGGGTTAGTTAATTAAAAACTATGATAAACTTTGATTTAAAAGTTGTTATTCTGAGAAAATGATTTTTATTATGAACATGAAACTATATCCAAAAATTATGGTTAAACTCAAAGTGGAAGTATGTTTTCTAAAATGGTCATCTAGACGTCGTTCTTTCGACTGAAATGACTACCTTTACAAAAACGACTTGTAACTTATTTTTCCGACTAGAAACCTATACTTTTTTTGTTTAGATTCATAAAATAGAGTTCAATATGAAACCATAGCAATTTGATTCACTCAAAACGGATTTAAAATGAAGAAGTTATGGGTAAAACAAGATTGGATAATTTTTCTCATTTTAGCTACGTGAAAATTGGTAACAAATCTATTCCAACCATAACTTAATCAACTTGTATTATATATTATGTAATCTTGAGATACCATAGACACGTATACAATGTTTCGACCTATCATGTCGACACATCTATATATATTTCGGAACAACCATAGACACTCTATATGTGAATGTTGGAGTTAGCTATACAGGGTTGAGGTTGATTCCAAAATATATATAGTTTGAGTTGTGATCAATACTGAGATACGTATACACTGGGTCGTGGATTGATTCAAGATAATATTTATCGATTTATTTCTGTACATCTAACTGTGGACAACTAGTTGTAGGTTACTAACGAGGACAGCTGACTTAATAAACTTAAAACATCAAAATATATTAAAAGTGTTGTAAATATATTTTGAACATACTTTGATATATATGTATATGTATATATTGTTATAGGTTCGTGAATCAACCAGTGGCCAAGTCTTACTTCCCGACGAAGTAAAAATCTGCGAAAGTGAGTTATAGTCCCACTTTTAAAATCTAATATTTTTGGGATGAGAATACATGCAGGTTTTATAAATGATTTACAAAATAGACACAAGTACGTGAAACTACATTCTATGGTTGAATTATCGAAATCGAATATGCCCCTTTTTATTAAGTCTGGTAATCTAAGAATTAGGGAACAGACACCCTAATTGACGCGAATCCTAAAGATAGATCTATTGGGCCTAACAAACCCCATCCAAAGTACCGGATGCTTTAGTACTTCGAAATTTATATCATATCCGAAGGGTGTCCCGGAATGATGGGGATATTCTTATATATGCATCTTGTTATTGTCGGTTACCAGGTGTTCATCATATGAATGATTTTTATCTCTATGTATGGGATGTGTATTGAAATATGAAATCTTGTGGTCTATTGTTACGATTTGATATATATAGGTTAAACCTATAACTCACCAGCATTTTTGTTGACGTTTTAAGCATGTTTATTCTCAGGTGATTATTAAGAGCTTCCGCTGTCGCATACTTAAATAAGGACAAGATTTGGAGTCCATGCTTGTATGATATTGTGTAAAAACTGCATTCAAGAAACTTATTTTGTTGTAACATATTTGTATTGTAAACCATTATATAATGGTCGTGTGTAAACAGGATATTTTAGATTATCATTATTTGATAATCTACGTAAAGCTTTTTAAACCTTTATTGATGAAATAAAGGTTATGGTTTGTTTAAAAATGAATGCAGTCTTTGAAAAATGTCTCATATAGAGGTCAAAACCTCGCAACGAAATCAATTAATATGGAACGTTTTTAATCAATAAGAACGGGACATTTCAGTTGGTATCCGAGCGTTGGTCTTAGAGAACCAGAAAATTTGCATTAGTGTGTCTTATCGAGTTTGTTAGGATGCATTAGTGAGTCTGGACTTCGACCGTGTTTTCTTTAAAAATGATTGCTTAACATTTTTGTTGGAAACTATATATTTTTAACATATGAATATTATGTGATATATAAATCTCTTAACGTGTTTGATATTATGTGATAGATGTCTACCTCTAGAACAAGTCCCATTGACTCACCTAATAATAATGAAGAGTCAAATGTAAATTGGAATGATTTGTGGACTGATTCACAAGTTCCCGAAGAGGAACCGGAAGAAGAGTCGGAACCGGAAGAAGAATCGGAACCGGAAGAAGAATCGGAACCGGATGAAGAAATAGAACCGGTGGGGGAAATAATAAAACGGTTAAGTAAAAGAAAATCCTCAACCAACCGACCAAAGTTAATTATGGTCAATGGTGTTTCCGCCAAGGAAGCAAAATATTGGGAGGATTACCAATTCTCCGATGAATCGGATTCCGACGAGAATTCCGATGATGTTATAGAAATTACCCCAACTGAATTTAAAAAGGCAAAAGAAAATAATAAGGGAAAGGGCATAAAAATAGAGAAATCTAATTCCAACCCCGATGAACTTTATATGTATCGTCAACCCCCGAAGTCCTTAAGTTGTAACAATGACCCAGGAACCTCTAAACCACCAGGTTTTTCTAAACCAATGTGGATAACGACGGCTCATATTAGGGGAAAATCATATATCCCTAGAAACTTGGCAAAACGAACCAAAACCGAAGAAGAAGAAACCAGCGAGTCGGAATAAGATAGTTGTATTCATGTGGTGTAATATATGTAATATAGTGTGCTTATGCTTTATGATATATGTAAAAATTGCTTGTATTAATAAGTATTTTTTTTTATGAATCTAACTCTTGTCTATTTTACAGTATAAAAACGCAAAATGGATAGACAACCCAATATTTTAAGAGACCTACCCGGAGACATGATTGATGAAATCTTGTCTAGAGTCGGTCAGAATTCCTCGGCACAACTATTTAAGGCGAGATCAGTTTGTAAGACATTCGAAGAACGTTCCAAGAATGTCTTGGTTTATAAGAGACTTTCGTTTGAAAGATGGGGGATATCACATTGGGAAACCCATAAGTTACGATGTGTTTACTTTGATGCATATATTGCGGGGAACCCAAATGCTATTTTACGCAACGGGTTAAGAAATTATTTTGACTCAATATATCCGAATATTGGACTTCGTGATTTAGAAAAAGCGGCTAACATGCAACATAAAGAAGCATGTTATGCTTACGGATTAGTAATGTTCGCTTCTCACCAAAGTGAGAACAAGAACATCGGGCTACAACTATTAAACAAAACGTTTCCACAAGTGACGGAGTCGGTAATTGGGGTAAGAAATGAGGTTTTTAGATTATTACGGGACTGTTGGACATTACGTAACCCTCGTCCCTTTGATGACGTTACAACACGCTGTCTTATCAACGGCCATAACGGTTATGTTGCACAAGACCAAGGATGGGAAGTAGTCCTAGTAAAACCAGAATGCATGACTTGTTTCTGGACGTATGAATTACGTGTCTTTATTGCCTTTACTTAACGACTTGTGTACTAGCTAGAATTGTCTTCACAACTATCTTGTATCAAAGTTATTGTGTGCTATATTTCATGCTTTATGTAAAATAAGCGGTATTGTAAGTTTGTAAAATATTGTATAAAAGTTTGAACGCGAAATATTATTATAATCAGTTTTTCATATAGAATTGTAGTAGTTGAATTGTATATTAGCTACTAAGTATGAACTTAACGGGTAGGTACTACCCGAATTTAAACTTATAAAACGCTAATATGAAGAAAAAGCTTTTATAAATGAGTTCATATTATGCTACGAAATACTACTAACTACTCTTAATATTCTGTATGATTAACTTGTTCCATTTAACTATTTTGAAGGAAATGGCACCGACTACTCGACACACCGTGAATATGAATGAAGAGGAATTTCGTACTTTTCTAGCTTCAAACATAGCCGCAGTACAGGCTGCGCTACATACCAACAATAACCTTGGATCTAGCAGTACAGGAAATCGTGTAGGATGCACCTACAAAGAATTCACTGCCTGCAAACCTTTGGAATTTGATGGAACCGAAGGACCGATCGGATTGAAACGGTGGACCGAGAAGGTTGAATCGGTGTTTGCCATAAGTAAGTGTACTGAAGAGGACAAAGTGAAGTACGCTACGCATACCTTCACAGGTTCTGCGTTAACATGGTGGAATACCTATCTAGAGCAAGTGGGACAAGATGATGCGTACGCACTACCGTGGTCAGCATTCAAGCACTTGATGAACGAGAAGTACCGTCCCAGAACCGAGGTCAATAAGCTCAAGACAGAACTTAGAGGGTTACGAACCCAAGGATTTGATATTACCACGTACGAAAGACGATTCACAGAATTGTGCCTATTGTGTCCGGGAGCATTCGAAGATGAGGAAGAGAAGATCGACGCGTTTGTGAAAGGATTACCGGAAAGAATCCAAGAAGATATAAGTTCACACGAGCCCGCCTCCATACAACAGGCATGTAGAATGGCTCACAAACTAGTGAACCAGATTGAAGAAAGAATTAAAGAACAGACTGCTGAAGAGGCCAATGTGAAGCAAGTCAAAAGAAAGTGGGAGGAAAACGGTGATAAGAATCACCAATACAACAACAACAGCAATTACAACAATAATCGCAACAATTATCCCAACAATCGCAACATCAATCGCAACTACAACAAACGACCCAACAACAACAACAACAACAACAACAACAGCAACTACAACAATCATCCCAACAACAATAATAACCGCAACAACAACAACAATCAGAAGCAACTATGCCAAAGGTGTGAAAAGAATCACTCGGGGTTCTGCACCAAATTTTGCAACAAGTGTAAAAGAAATGGTCATAGCGCGGCGAAGTGTGAGGTCTACGGACCAGGGGTTAATAGAACGAAAGGAACAAATGGTGTCGGAACGAGTAATGGCGGAGCAAGTAGTGTCGGAGCAAGTTATGCCAATGTAGTTTGTTATAAATGTGGAAAACCAGGCCACATTATTAGAAATTGCCCGAACCAGGAGAACACGAATGGACAAGGCCGTGGAAGAGTTTTCAATATTAATGCGGTAGAGGCACAGGAAGACCCGGAGCTTGTTACGGGTACGTTTCTTATTGACAATAAATCTGCTTACGTTTTATTTGATTCGGGTGCGGATAGAAGCTATATGAGTAGAGATTTTTGTGCTAAATTAAGTTGTCCATTGACGCCTTTGGATAGTAAATTTTTACTCGAATTAGCAAATGGTAAATTAATTTCAGCAGATAATATATGTCGGAATCGAGAAATTAAACTGGTTAGCGAAACATTTAAGATTGATTTGATACCAGTAGAGTTAGGGAGTTTTGATGTGATAATCGGTATGGACTGGTTGAAAGAAGTGAAAGCGGAGATCGTTTGTTACAAAAATGCAATTCGCATTATACGAGAAAAAGGAAAACCCTTAATGGTGTACGGAGAAAAGGGCAACACGAAGCTACATCTTATTAGTAATTTGAAGGCACAAAAACTAATAAGAAAAGGTTGCTATGCTGTTCTAGCACACGTCGAGAAAGTACAAACTGAAGAAAAGAGCATCAATGATGTTCCCATTGCAAAAGAATTTCCCGATGTATTTCCGAAAGAATTACCGGGATTACCCCCACATCGATCCGTTGAATTTCAAATAGATCTTGTACCAGGAGCTGCACCAATAGCTCGTGCTCCTTACAGACTCGCACCCAGCGAGATGAAAGAACTGCAAAGCCAATTACAAGAACTTTTAGAGCGTGGTTTCATTCGACCAAGCACATCACCGTGGGGAGCTCCTGTTTTGTTTGTCAAGAAGAAAGATGGTACATTCAGGTTGTGTATCGACTACCGAGAGTTGAACAAACTTACCATCAAGAACCGCTACCCACTACCGAGAATCGACGACTTATTTGATCAACTACAAGGCTCGTCTGTTTATTCAAAGATTGACTTACGTTCCGGGTATCATCAAATGCGGGTGAAAGAAGATGATATTCCAAAGACTGCTTTCAGAACACGTTACGGTCATTACGAGTTTATGGTCATGCCGTTTGGTTTAACTAATGCACCAGCTGTGTTCATGGACCTTATGAACCGAGTGTGTGGACCATACCTTGACAAGTTTGTCATTGTTTTCATTGATGACATACTTATTTACTCAAAGAATGACCAAGAACACGGTGAACATTTGAGAAAGGTGTTAGAAGTATTGAGGAAGGAAGAATTGTACGCTAAGTTTTCAAAGTGTGCATTTTGGTTGGAAGAAGTTCAATTCCTCGGTCACATAGTGAACAAAGAAGGTATTAAGGTGGATCCGGCAAAGATAGAAACTGTTGAAAAGTGGGAAACCCCGAAAACTCCGAAACACATACGCCAGTTTTTAGGACTAGCTGGTTACTACAGAAGGTTCATCCAAGACTTTTCCAGAATAGCAAAACCCTTGACTGCATTAACGCATAAAGGGAAGAAATTTGAATGGAATGATGAACAAGAGAAAGCGTTTCAGTTATTGAAGAAAAAGCTAACTACGGCACCTATATTGTCATTGCCTGAAGGGAATGATGATTTTGTGATTTATTGTGACGCATCAAAGCAAGGTCTCGGTTGTGTATTAATGCAACGAACGAAGGTGATTGCTTATGCGTCTAGACAATTGAAGATTCACGAACAAAATTATACGACGCATGATTTGGAATTAGGCGCGGTTGTTTTTGCATTAAAGACTTGGAGGCACTACTTATATGGGGTCAAAAGTATTATATATACCGACCACAAAAGTCTTCAACACATATTTAATCAGAAACAACTGAATATGAGGCAGCGTAGGTGGATTGAATTATTGAATGATTACGATTTTGAGATTCGTTACCACCCGGGGAAGGCAAATGTGGTAGCCGATGCCTTGAGCAGGAAGGATAGAGAACCCATTCGAGTAAAATCTATGAATATAATGATTCATAATAACATTACTACTCAAATAAAGGAGGCGCAACAAGGAGTTTTAAAAGAGGGAAATTTAAAGGATGAAATACCCAAAGGATCGGAGAAGCATCTTAATATTCGGGAAGACGGAACCCGGTATAGGGCTGAAAGGATTTGGGTACCAAAATTTGGAGATATGAGAGAAATGGTACTTAGAGAAGCTCATAAAACCAGATACTCAATACATCCTGGAACGGGGAAGATGTACAAGGATCTCAAGAAACATTTTTGGTGGCCGGGTATGAAAGCCGATGTTGCTAAATACGTAGGAGAATGTTTGACGTGTTCTAAGGTCAAAGCTGAGCATCAGAAACCATCAGGTCTACTTCAACAACCCGAAATCCCGGAATGGAAATGGGAAAACATTACCATGGATTTCATCACTAAATTGCCAAGGACTGCAAGTGGTTTTGATACTATTTGGGTAATAGTTGATCGTCTCACCAAATCAGCACACTTCCTACCAATAAGAGAAGATGACAAGATGGAGAGGTTAGCACGACTGTATTTGAAGGAAGTCGTCTCCAGACATGGAATACCAATCTCTATTATCTCTGATAGGGATGGCAGATTTATTTCAAGATTCTGGCAGACATTACAGCAAGCATTAGGAACTCGTCTAGACATGAGTACTGCCTATCATCCACAAACTGATGGGCAGAGCGAAAGGACGATACAAACGCTTGAAGACATGCTACGAGCATGTGTTATTGATTTCGGAAACAGTTGGGATCGACATCTACCGTTAGCAGAATTTTCCTACAACAACAGCTACCATTCAAGCATTGAGATGGCGCCGTTTGAAGCACTTTATGGTAGAAAGTGCAGGTCTCCGATTTGTTGGAGTGAAGTGGGGGATAGACAGATTACGGGTCCGGAGATTATACAAGAAACTACCGAGAAGATCATCCAAATTCAACAACGGTTGAAAACCGCCCAAAGTCGACAAAAGAGCTACGCTGACATTAAAAGAAAAGATATAGAATTTGAAATTGGAGAGATGGTCATGCTTAAAGTTGCACCTTGGAAAGGCGTTGTTCGATTTGGTAAACGAGGGAAATTAAATCCAAGGTATATTGGACCATTCAAGATTATTGATCGTGTCGGACCAGTAGCTTACCGACTTGAGTTACCTCAACAACTCGCGGCTGTACATAACACTTTCCACGTCTCGAATTTGAAGAAATGTTTTGCTAAAGAAGATCTCACTATTCCGTTAGATGAAATCCAAATCAACGAAAAACTCCAATTCATCGAAGAACCCGTCGAAATAATGGATCGTGAGGTTAAAAGACTTAAGCAAAACAAGATACCAATTGTTAAGGTTCGATGGAATGCTCGTAGAGGACCCGAGTTCACCTGGGAGCGTGAAGATCAGATGAAGAAGAAATACCCGCATCTATTTCCAGAAGATTCGTCAACACCTTCAACAGCTTAAAATTTCGGGACGAAATTTATTTAACGGGTAGGTACTGTAGTGACCCGAACTTTTCCATGTTTATATATATTAATTGAGATTGATGTTTACATGATTAAATGTTTCCAACATGTTAAGCAATCAAACTTGTTAAGACTTGATTAATTGAAATAGGTTTCATATAGACAATTGACCACCCAAGTTGACCGGTGATTCACGAACGTTAAAACTTGTAAAAAAACTATATGATGACATATATATGGTTATATATATAGTTAACATGATATTATGATAAGTAAACATATCATTAATTATATTAACAATGAACTACATATGTAAAAACAAGACTACTAACTTAATGATTTTGAAACGAGACATATTTGTAACGTTTATCGTTGTAACGACATTTAATGTATATATATCATATTAAGAGATATTCGTACATCATAATATCATGATAATATAATAATTTAAAATCTCTTTTGTTATTATAAACATTGGGTTAACAACATTTAACAAGATCGTTAACCTAAAGGTTTCAAAACAACACTTACATGTAACGACTAACGATGACTTAACGACTCAGTTAAAATGTATATACATGTAGTGTTTTAATATGTATTTATACACTTTTGAAAGACTTCAATACACTTATCAAAATACTTCTACTTAACAAAAATGCTTACAATTACATTCTCGTTCAGTTTCATCAACAATTCTACTCGTATGCACCTGTATTCGTACTCGTACAATACACAGCTTTTAGATGTATGTACTATTGGTATATACACTCCAATTATCAGCTCTTAGCAGCCCATGTGAGTCACCTAACACATGTGGGAACCATCATTTGGCAACTAGCATGAAATATCTCATAAGATTACAAAAATATGAGTAATCATTCATGACTTATTTACATGAAAACAAAATTACATATCCTTTATATCTAATCCATACACCAACGACCAAAAACACCTACAAACACTTTCATTCTTCAATTTTCTTCATCTAATTGAACTCTCTCAAGTTCTATCTTCAAGTTCTAAGTGTTCTTCATAAATTCCAAAAGTTCTAGTTTCATAAAATCAAGAATACTTTCAAGTTTGCTAGCTCACTTCCAATCTTGTAAGGTGATCATCCAACCTCAAGAAATCTTTGTTTCTTACAGTAGGTTATCATTCTAATACAAGGTAATAATCATATTCAAACTTTGGTTCAATTTCTATAACTATAACAATCTTATTTCAAGTGATGATCTTACTTGAACTTGTTTTCGTGTCATGATTTTGCTTCAAGAACTTTGAGCCATCCAAGGATCCATTGAAGCTAGATCCATTTTTCTCTTTTCCAGTAGGTTCATCCAAGGAACTTAAGGTAGTAATGATGTTCATAACATCATTCGATTCATACATATAAAGCTATCTTATTCGAAGGTTTAAACTTGTAATCACTAGAACATAGTTTAGTTAATTCTAAACTTGTTCGCAAACAAAAGTTAATCCTTCTAACTTGACTTTTAAAATCAACTAAACACATGTTCTATATCTATATGATATGCTAACTTAATGATTTAAAACCTGGAAACACGAAAAACACCGTAAAACCGGATTTACGCCGTCGTAGTAACACCGCGGGCTGTTTTGGGTTAGTTAATTAAAAACTATGATAAACTTTGATTTAAAAGTTGTTATTCTGAGAAAATGATTTTTATTATGAACATGAAACTATATCCAAAAATTATGGTTAAACTCAAAGTGGAAGTATGTTTTCTAAAATGGTCATCTAGACGTCGTTCTTTCGACTGAAATGACTACCTTTACAAAAACGACTTGTAACTTATTTTTCCGACTAGAAACCTATACTTTTTTTGTTTAGATTCATAAAATAGAGTTCAATATGAAACCATAGCAATTTGATTCACTCAAAACGGATTTAAAATGAAGAAGTTATGGGTAAAACAAGATTGGATAATTTTTCTCATTTTAGCTACGTGAAAATTGGTAACAAATCTATTCCAACCATAACTTAATCAACTTGTATTATATATTATGTAATCTTGAGATACCATAGACACGTATACAATGTTTCGACCTATCATGTCGACACATCTATATATATTTCGGAACAACCATAGACACTCTATATGTGAATGTTGGAGTTAGCTATACAGGGTTGAGGTTGATTCCAAAATATATATAGTTTGAGTTGTGATCAATACTGAGATACGTATACACTGGGTCGTGGATTGATTCAAGATAATATTTATCGATTTATTTCTGTACATCTAACTGTGGACAACTAGTTGTAGGTTACTAACGAGGACAGCTGACTTAATAAACTTAAAACATCAAAATATATTAAAAGTGTTGTAAATATATTTTGAACATACTTTGATATATATGTATATGTATATATTGTTATAGGTTCGTGAATCAACCAGTGGCCAAGTCTTACTTCCCGACGAAGTAAAAATCTGCGAAAGTGAGTTATAGTCCCACTTTTAAAATCTAATATTTTTGGGATGAGAATACATGCAGGTTTTATAAATGATTTACAAAATAGACACAAGTACGTGAAACTACATTCTATGGTTGAATTATCGAAATCGAATATGCCCCTTTTTATTAAGTCTGGTAATCTAAGAATTAGGGAACAGACACCCTAATTGACGCGAATCCTAAAGATAGATCTATTGGGCCTAACAAACCCCATCCAAAGTACCGGATGCTTTAGTACTTCGAAATTTATATCATATCCGAAGGGTGTCCCGGAATGATGGGGATATTCTTATATATGCATCTTGTTATTGTCGGTTACCAGGTGTTCATCATATGAATGATTTTTATCTCTATGTATGGGATGTGTATTGAAATATGAAATCTTGTGGTCTATTGTTACGATTTGATATATATAGGTTAAACCTATAACTCACCAGCATTTTTGTTGACGTTTTAAGCATGTTTATTCTCAGGTGATTATTAAGAGCTTCCGCTGTCGCATACTTAAATAAGGACAAGATTTGGAGTCCATGCTTGTATGATATTGTGTAAAAACTGCATTCAAGAAACTTATTTTGTTGTAACATATTTGTATTGTAAACCATTATATAATGGTCGTGTGTAAACAGGATATTTTAGATTATCATTATTTGATAATCTACGTAAAGCTTTTTAAACCTTTATTGATGAAATAAAGGTTATGGTTTGTTTAAAAATGAATGCAGTCTTTGAAAAATGTCTCATATAGAGGTCAAAACCTCGCAACGAAATCAATTAATATGGAACGTTTTTAATCAATAAGAACGGGACATTTCAGCACATCACCGTGGGGAGCTCCTGTTTTGTTTGTCAAGAAGAAAGATGGTACATTCAGGTTGTGTATCGACTACCGAGAGTTGAACAAACTTACCATCAAGAACCGCTACCCACTACTGAGAATCGATGACTTATTTGATCAACTACAAGGCTCGTCTGTTTATTCAAAGATTGACTTACGTTCCGGGTATCATCAAATGCGGGTGAAAGAAGATGATATTCCAAAGACTGCTTTCAGAACACGTTACGGTCATTACGAGTTTATGGTCATGCCGTTTGGTTTAACTAATGCACCAGCTGTGTTCATGGACCTTATGAACCGAGTGTGTGGACCATACCTTGACAAGTTTGTCATTGTGTTCATTGATGACATACTTATTTACTCAAAGAATGACCAAGAACACGGTGAACATTTGAGAAAGGTGTTAGAAGTATTGAGGAAGGAAGAATTGTACGCTAAGTTTTCAAAGTGTGCATTTTGGTTGGAAGAAGTTCAATTCCTTGGTCACATAGTGAACAAAGAAGGTATTAAGGTGGATCCGGCAAAGATAGAAACTGTTGAAAAGTGGGAAACCCCGAAAACTCCGAAACACATACGCCAGTTTTTAGGACTAGCTGGTTACTAAAGAAGGTTCATCCAAGACTTTTCCAGAATAGCAAAACCCTTGACTGCATTAACGCATAAAGGGAAGAAATTTGAATGGAATGATGAACAAGAGAAAGCGTTTCAGTTATTGAAGAAAAAGCTAACTACGGCATCTATATTGTCATTGCCTGAAGGGAATGATGATTTTGTGATTTATTGTGACGCATCAAAGCAAGGTCTCGGTTGTGTATTAATGCAACGAACAAAGGTGATTGCTTATGCGTCTAGACAATTGAAGATTCACGAACAAAATTATACGACGCATGATTTGGAATTAGTCGCGGTTGTTTTTGCATTAAAGACTTGGAGGCACTACTTATATGGGGTCAAAAGTATTATATATACCGACCACAAAAGTCTTCAACACATATTTAATCAGAAACAACTGAATATGAGGCAGCGTAGGTGGATTGAATTATTGAATGATTACGACTTTGAGATTCGTTACCACCCGGGGAAGGCAAATGTGGTAGCCGATGCCTTGAGCAGGAATGACAGAGAACCCATTCGAGTAAAATCTATGAATATAATGATTCATAATAACCTTACTACTCAAATAAAGGAGGCGCAACAAGGAGTTTTAAAAGAGGGAAATTTAAAGGATAAAATACCCAAAGGATCGGAGAAGCATCTTAATATTCGGGAAGACGGAACCCGATATAGGGCTGAAAGGATTTGGGTACCAAAATTTGGAGATATGAGAGAAATGGTACTTAGAGAAGCTCATAAAACCAGATACTCAATACATCCTGGAACGGGGAAGATGTACAAGGATCTCAAGAAACATTTTTGGTGGCCGGGTATGAAAGCCGATGTTGCTAAATACGTATTAGAATGTTTGACGTGTTCTAAGGTCGAAGCTGAGCATCAGAAACCATCAGGTCTACTTCAACAACCCGAAATCCCGGAATGGAAATGGGAAAACATTACCATGGATTTCATCACTAAATTGCCAAGGACTGCAAGTGGTTTTGATACTATTTGGGTAATAGTTGATCGTCTCACCAAATCAGCACACTTCTTGCCAATAAGAGAAGATGACAAGATGGAGAAGTTAGCACGAATGTATTTGAAGGAAGTCGTCTCCAGACATGGAATACCAATCTCTATTATCTCTGATAGGGATGGCAGATTTATTTCAAGATTCTGGCAGACATTACAGCAAGCATTAGGAACTCGTCTAGACATGAGTACTACCTATCATCCACAAACTGATGGGCAGAGCGAAAGGACGATACAAACGCTTGAAGACATGCTACGAGCATGTGTTATTGATTTCGGAAACAGTTGGGATCGACATCTACCGTTAGCAGAATTTTCCTACAACAACAGCTACCATTCAAGCATTGAGATGGCGCCGTTTGAAGCACTTTATGGTAGAAAGTGCAGGTCTCCGATTTGTTGGAGTGAAGTGGGGGATAGACAGATTACGGGTCCGGAGATTATACAAGAAACTACCGAGAAGATCATCCAAATTCAACAACGGTTGAAAACCGCCCAAAGTCGACAAAAGAGCTACGCTGACATTAAAAGAAAAGATATAGAATTTAAAATTGGAGAGATGGTCATGCTTAAAGTTGCACCTTGGAAAGGCGTTGTTCGATTTGGTAAACGAGGGAAATTAAATCCAAGGTATATTGGACCATTCAAGATTATTGATCGTGTCAGACCAGTAGCTTACCGACTAGAGTTACCTCAACAACTCGCGGCTGTACATAACACTTTCCACGTCTCGAATTTGAAGAAATGTTTTGCTAAAGAAGATCTCACTATTCCGTTAGATGAAATCCAAATCAACGAAAAACTTCAATTCATCGAAGAACCCGTCGAAATAATGGATCGTGAGGTTAAAAGACTTAAGCAAAACAAGATACCAATTGTTAAGGTTCGATGGAATGCTCGTAGAGGACCCGAGTTCACCTGGGAGCGTGAAGATCAGATGAAGAAGAAATACCCTCATCTATTTCCAGAAGATTCGTCAACACCTTCAACAGCTTAAAATTTCGGGACGAAATTTATTTAACGGGTAGGTACTGTAGTGACCCGAACTTTTCCATGTTTATATATATTAATTGAGATTGATATTTACATGATTAAATGTTTCCAACATGTTAAGCAATCAAATTTGTTAAGACTTGATTAATTGAAATTTGTTTCATATAGACAATTGACCACCCAAGTTGACCGGTGATTCACGAACGTTAAAACTTGTAAAAACTATATGATGACATATATATGGATATATATATAGTTAACATGATACTATGATAAGTAAACATATCATTAAGTATATTAACAATGAACTACATATGTAAAAACAAGACTACTAACTTAATGATTTTTAAACGAGACATATATGTAACGATTATCGTTGTAAAGACATTTAATGTATATATATCATATTAAGAGATATTCATACATGATAATATCATGATAATATAATAATTTAAAATCTCATTTGATATTATAAACATTGGGTTAACAACATTTAACAAGATCGTTAACCTAAAGGTTTCAAAACAACACTTACATGTAACGACTAACGATGACTTAACGACTCAGTTAAAATGTATATACATGTAGTGTTTTAATATGTATTTATACACTTTTGAAAGACTTCTATACACTTATCAAAACACTTCTACTTAACAAAAATGCTTACAATTACATCCTCGTTCAGTTTCATCAACAATTCTACTCGTATGCACCCGTATTCGTACTCGTACAATACACAGCTTTTAGATGTATGTACTATTGGTATATACACTCCAATGATCAGCTCTTAGCAGCCCATGTGAGTCACCTAACACATGTGGGAACCATCATTTGGCAACTAGCATGAAATATCTCATAAAATTACAAAAATATGAGTAATCATTCATGACTTATTTACATGAAAACAAAATTACATATCCTTTATATCTAATCCATACACCAACGGCCAAAAACACCTACAAACACTTTCATTCTTCAATTTTATTCATCTAATTGATCTCTCTCAAGTTCTATCTTCAAGTTCTAAGTGTTCTTCATAAATTCCAAAAGTTCTAGTTTCATAAAATCAAGAATACTTTCAAGTTTGCTAGCTCACTTCCAATCTTGTAAGGTGATCATCCAACCTCAAGAAATCTTTGTTTCTTATAGTAGGTTATCATTCTAATACAAGGTAATAATCATATTCAAACTTTGGTTCAATTTCTATAACTATAACAATCTTATTTCAAGTGATGATCTTACTTGAACTTGTTTTCGTGTCATGATTCTGCTTCAAGAACTTCGAGCCATCCAAGGATCCATTGAAGCTAGATCCATTTTTCTCTTTTCCAGTAGGTTTATCCAAGGAACTTAAGGTAGTAATGATGTTCATAACATCATTCGATTCATACATATAAAGCTATCTTATTCGAAGGTTTAAACTTGTAATCACTAGAACATAGTTTAGTTAATTCTAAACTTGTTTGCAAACAAAAGTTAATCCTTCTAACTTGACTTTTAAAATCAACTAAACACATGTTCTATATCTATATGATATGCTAACTTAATGATTTAAAACCTGGAAACACGAAAAACACCGTAAAACCGGATTTACGCCGTCGTAGTAACACCGCGGGCTGTTTTGGGTTAGTTAATTAAAAACTATGATAAACTTTGATTTAAAAGTTGTTATTCAGAGAAAATGATTTTTATTATGAACATGAAACTATATCCAAAAATTATGGTTAAACTCAAAGTGGAAGTATGTTTTCTAAAATGGTCATCTAGACGTCGTTCTTTCGACTGAAATGACTACCTTTACAAAAACGACTTGTAACTTATTTTTCCGACTATAAACCTATACTTTTCTATTTAGATTCATAAAATAGAGTTCAATATGAAACCATAGCAATTTGATTCACTCAAAACGGATTTAAAATGAAGAAGTTATGGGTAAAACAAGATTGGATAATTTTTCTCATTTTAGCTACGTGAAAATTGGTAACAAATCTATTCCAACCATAACTTAATCAACTTGTATTGTATATTATGTAATCTTGAGATACCATAGACACGTATACAATGTTTCGACCTATCATGTCGACACATCTATATATATTTCGGAACAACCATAGACACTCTATATGTGAATGTTGGAGTTAGCTATACAGGGTTGAGGTTGATTCCAAAATATATATAGTTTGAGTTGTGATCAATACTGAGATATATATACACTGGGTCGTGGATTGATTCAAGATAATATTTATCGATTTATTTCTGTACATCTAACTGTGGACAACTAGTTGTAGGTTACTAACGAGGACAGCTGACTTAATAAACTTAAAACATCAAAATATATTAAAAGTGTTGTAAATATATTTTGAACATACTTTGATATATATGTATATATTGTTATAGGTTCGTGAATCAACCAGTGGCCAAGTCTTACTTCCCGACGAAGTAAAAATCTGTGAAAGTGAGTTATAGTCCCACTTTTAAAATCTAATATTTTTGGGATGAGAATACATGCAGGTTTTATAAATGATTTACAAAATAGACACAAGTACGTGAAACTACATTCTATGGTTGAATTATTGAAATCGAATATGCCCCTTTTTATTAAGTCTGGTAATCTAAGAATTAGGGAACAGACACCCTAATTGACGCGAATCCTAAAGATAGATCTATCGGGCCCAACAAGCCCCATCCAAAGTACCGGATGCTTTAGTACTTCGAAATTTATATCATATCCGAAGGGTGTCCCGGAATGATGGGGATATTCTTATATATGCATCTTGTTAATGTCGGTTACCAGGTGTTCACAATATGAATGATTTTTATCTCTATGTATGGGATGTGTATTGAAATATGAAATCTTGTGGTCTATTATTATGATTTGATATATATAGGTTAAACCTATAACTCACCAACATTTTTTGTTGACGTTTTAAGCATGTTTATTCTCAGGTGATTATTAAGAGCTTCCGCTATCGCATACTTAAATAAGGACGAGATTTGGAGTCCATGCTTGTATGATATTGTGTAAAAACTGCATTCAAGAAACTTATTTTGTTGTAACATATTTGTATTGTAAACCATTATGAAATGGTCGTGTGTAAACAGGATATTTTAGATTATCATTATTTGATAATCTACGTAAAGCTTTTTAAACCTTTATTGATGAAATAAAGGTTATGGTGTGTTTTAAAATGAATGCAGTCTTTGAAAAACGTCTCATATAGAGGTCAAAACCTCGCAACGAAATCAATTAATATGGAACGTTTTTAATCAATAAGAACGGGACATTTCAATCATTACTACCTTAAGTTGGGTGGTCAATTGTCTATATGAAACCTATTTCAATTAATCAAGTCTTAACAAGTTTGATTGCTTAACATGTTGGAAACATTTAATCATGTAAATATCAATCTCATTTAATATATATAAATGAGATTTTGATTGCTTCGTTGCGAGGAACTTAAGGTAGTAATGATTGAAATGTCCCGTTCTTATTGATTAAAAACGTTCCATATTAATTGATTTCGTTGCGAGGTTTTGACCTCTATATGAGACGTTTTTCAAAGACTGCATTCATTTTAAAACAAACCATAACCTTTATTTCATCAATAAAGGTTTAAAAAGCTTTACGTAGATTATCAAATAATGATAATCTAAAATATCCTGTTTACACACGACCATTACATAATGGTTTACAATACAAATATGTTACAACAAAATAAGTTTCTTGAATGCAGTTTTTACACAATATCATACAAGAATGGACTCCAAATCTCGTCCTTATTTAAGTATGCGACAGCGGAAGCTCTTAATAATCACCTGAGAATAAACATGCTTAAAACGTCAACAAAAATGTTGGTGAGTTATAGGTTTAACCTATATATATCAAATCATAATAATAGACCACAAGATTTCATATTTCAATACACATCCCATACATAGAGATAAAAATCATTCATATGGTGAACACCTGGTAACCGACATTAACAAGATGCATATATAAGAATATCCCCATCATTCCGGGACACCCTTCGGATATGATATAAATTTCGAAGTACTAAAGCATCCGGTACTTTGGATGGGGTTTGTTATGAAGGTTTTTCGTATGCCCGAGAGACATATTAAATAAATGTGGCTAATGTGTTATGATCCAAGTCGGGTCATACCCAATAACAAACTTACCGACACCTTATATGTATTTAATCTTAACGATTGGATCATTAATTAAATACGCGACACTTGAGCTTTAAGAAAAATGGTTTTCTAAAATGTTACTTGATGTGTACATATATATATATATATATATATATGGATTTAATTATTTATAGGTTAAATAATTAATTAATTTATGTTACATTTTATATATAAATTGGTTTTATATAATAAAATGTGTATATAAATTAAAATGGAAGTTTTATAGAATAGTTTTATAAAATTTATATTTTATAAAACTTATTTTAAAAACAACTAGTTAGTGGCCTTGGAGTCTTGAATAACACATGCTAAAGATGGTTAAGCTTTTCCTTTAATCTATATACTTGTTCATTGACTCCTTGGGAGACTACTACATAAAAATACACATCAAATACTTAAAAAAAAAAAAAACTGAAAACTGCTCCATTCAGCTGCTGCTGGCCGTGGCATTTGAAGGGTGAAAAGGGTTTCAAAATTTGGTTTTGCAAGAAGTTTCAAGTGTCACATAAATCCTAACCAATAGCAAGGGTGTTGGGCTAATAGTTTGGGGTATTTCTCCTTGAGGTTTCATCCATTTGAAGCTCCATTCAACATCATCATCTTCATCTCTTTCAACTAGCTTGGAATAGGTATAACATCTTATTCTTGCTTGTAGTTTGTAAGTATATATCACAACTTGATCCTAATTGGGATTTAACTTTAATTGGCTTAAAGTTCAACAAGTAAAATTTGATAATTACACGCTTCCGTTTATTAAGATTCTTAAAAGGTTTTAAGACTTATCAAACTTGTTAAATCCCAACAATGGTATCTAGAGCCGAAGTTGTTGAAATATGCTTCGAGATGGTTATTAAACCCACTATAATTTTGCATTCTATGAACATGCATGAAGTAGAATGTAAAATTTTCGGTTTTGGGTGGTTGTCATTTTGGCCAAAATCACTTGTGATTCTGCATTCTGTACTGCCAATCACTTGTGATTCTGTACTGCAAATCACTTGTGATTCTGTACTGCCAATCACTTGTGATTCTGTGTTGCTGATCACTTGTGATTCTGTATTGCCAATCACTTGTGATTCTGTGTTGCAGATCACTTGTGATTCTGTGTTTCCAATCACTTGTGATTCTGTATTGCCTATCACTTATGTTGATGATGTTCACAATCTAAGCCTTGACCTTGTGTTTGGTTGCATGCATGGTTGATTGATATTTATTCAATTGGTTTGTAATAATATTTATTCTTTTGGCATGTAATAATTCATTTGGTTATGTAATTTATTTTATATTTGGTATGTAAAATAGATTAGGTTGTAATTTCATTTTTTAGACAAAATGTATTAGGATATATTTTGTAAAATGATGAAGAATGATGAAGACTTGAAGAACACATGAAGAAGCATTTGGATGCAAGGTTAAGTGGGAGATTTGAAATCTCCTACTTTGTGTTATTACCCTTAACCGGTGGCATTTGTTTTCGGCTAAACAAATGTCTACCAAAATGGCTTGATTGTGAACATATTTGTTTTGCATGCATGGTTGTGTATTGTATGATTGTGGATTGTATGTTTGTATGCTACAAGTTAATCACACAAGTTAACGACATGCAAAACGACAATTTAATTGGTTAAATTAAAAAATGGCTAAAAGGACATTAATAAACGGTTATTAAGATCATGATTAGGATCATATATATAAAATGGTTTATAGACATGAAAATGGATTTTCATAATGAACTATACACCAAATGCATGTTGGTGTATGGCAAATGTTTTCTTAAACTAGAATTTATGAAAACTTAAAATCCCTTAACTAAAACAAGGTAAACAAGTTAAACGCCATCCTTTTGTGGAAACACTTAGACATATTAGGAATCTCTTGATGGGATAAAGGTCACCTAACCGTCATGAGTGAACTAATATGAATAAGGTACACTTCGCATACATGTGGGATAAAGGTCACCTAACCACTTGTATGTTAAGTCTACATGTTTACACAAGTAGGACGACTTGATTTAGGAATCATGAACTTAGGGTCACCGAAGCATGAGGAACAAATAGGCGTTGATGGGATAAATATGCCATGCAAAAGGATTGCATGATCCCATAACTTAGAAGTTGCAAAAGGATTGCAATTGTCACATAAATGACTACCTAGCTAAATCAAATGACGGGATAAAGGTCACCTAACCGAAATTTGATTTACCGTTGGATTCTAAGATTTAATAAAACAATTAAAAATAAGAGGGTATTGTTTATTAAATTTAAAATCGATACTTAAAAGAACTTTGTTGAATTTTGTAGATGGCCGCCAATAACAACAACAACATGCAAAACGCACCACTTAACCTAAACCACCTATCGTTAAGGTCTCTCTTAGAGAAAGACAAACTCAACCATACCAACTTTATGGATTGGTTCCGCAATCTTCGGATTGTCCTCAAACAAGAGGATAAAGCGTATGTACTTGAGGACCCCATTCCCGATCAACCGGATGAGAATGATGTGGAGGCAATGGCCTCTTACGATAAGTATTGCCACGACTCCCTTCAAGTCTCATGCTTAATGCTTGGGACTATGATACCCGAACTCCAAAAGGATTTCGAACATCATAGTGCATACGACATGATAACGCAATTGAAGGAGATGTTCCTTCAACAAGCGCGTGTCGAACGCTTCGAAACGGTTCGAGCGCTACATGCTTGTCGTATGGACGATACCCAATCGGTTTCATCTTATGTACTTAAGATGAAAAGCCTTATCGATCGTGCTAACCGTCTTAACCTAAACATATCTAATGAGTTAGCCACCGATCTTATCCTTAACTCCCTATCAAAAAGGTTTGATCAATTTGTAATTAATTACAATATGAATGGGATGGATAAGAGCATAGGGGAGCTTCACGGTATGCTTAGAACGGCGGAAACTAGCATGGGTAAAAGGGCTTTACCTGTGTTAGCAATCGATCAAGGTGGGTCCAAAGGTAAGACCTCTAAGCCAAAGGTGGCTAAGAGAAAAGGACCCGCTTACCAAGGCAAAGGGAAAGGGAAGATGGTTACCCCAACCATCAACAAGGCTAAGAAGCAAAAGGTAGCCGAGAAGGCAAACCCCAAGGAAGACCCATGTTTCGGTTGCGGTGAAATGGGTCATTGGAAACGAAACTGTCCGATCTATCTTAAGGAGTTGAAGGATAAGAGGGATGCAGGGCAAACCTCAGGTAATATATATATGGTATATATAGAGCTAAGTATTACTTCTTCTAATACATGGGTATTAGACACTGGATGTGGAACTCATATTTGCAATTCTTTGCAGGGGTTCAAAAGAAGTGATCATGAGGCGGGAACATCAAGTCTCTATATGGGCAATAGTGCAAAGGTGCATGTTAAAGCTCAAGGAGATTTTATTTTGAAGCTTCCAAGCGGATTGGAACTTATTTTAGAAAATATTTTGTATGCTCCGGATTTGTGTAGAAACATTATTTCTATTTCTCGCTTAAAACAATGTGGTTACGTTGTTAATTTTATTGATGATGATATTCATGTTTCTAAAGATAATGTATTCTATTTCAAGGCTTCGCCTTCAAATGGAATTTATGAATTGGTTCATGATGACATATCATCTAGTAGCTCAATGTACCATACAAGCACCAAGAAACTCAAAAGGGATTTGAGTGATTCCTACTTATGGCATTGTCGCCTTGGTCACATAAACAAGAACCGAATACATACACTTCAAAAGAATGGACTTTTGAAATCAAATGAAATGGATTCGTTTGAAGTATGTGAATCTTGTTTACAAGGCAAGATGACTAAAGCACCTTTCAAAGGGACCTATGAAAGGGCTAAAGATTTATTGGGATTAATACATTCGGATGTATGTGGACCCTTTAAACCCATGACTAGGAAAGGTGAAAGATACTTTGTTACTTTCATTGATGACTTTAGTCGTTTCGGATATGTCTACTTATTAAGACACAAGGACGAAACGTTTGAAGCATTCAAAGAATATCAAAACGAAGTACAAAATCAACTCAATAAGACAATTAAGGTACTACGTACCGATAGAGGAGGTGAATACCTAAGCGATGCCTTCCAAGATCATCTTAGGAGTTGTGGGATTATCTCACAACTTACTCCACCCGGAACACCCCAACTTAATGGAGTTTCCGAAAGGAGGAACCGAACCCTAATGGATATGGTTCGATCTATGATGGCAAGAAGCTCGTTGCCTCTATCATTTTGGGGTTATTGTCTAAGCTCCGCGGCTCGTATTTTAAATATGGCCCCAACCAAGAAAGTGGAACGAACTCCTCACGAGATGTGGTTTGGTAAACCTCCATTTCTATCATACTTAAAGGTATGGGGATGTGAAGCTTATCCTAAGCGTTACGTCCCTAATAAGTTGAATGCTCGATCCACAAAGTGTATCTTCATAGGATATCCCAAAGATGACATGGGATATTACTTCTATGATCCATCCGAGCAAACCGTATTTATTGCTCGGAAGGCGGAATTCCTTGAAACTAAGTTCCTAATGGAAGGAAATAGTGAAAGGAAGATAGATCTTGAAGAGGTTCAAGATCAAGTAGATGATACACAATTGGTTGACACTAGCACTCAACATGAAAATGTTGATAGTGATCAAATGGATGATCAAAATACACAAGACGTTCGAAGATCTAGTAGGATTAGTAATCCTCCTGAGAGATATGGTTTTCTCGTGGATGGTTGCTATACGGTTGATTTGGATGAACCGACAAACTACGAAGATGCTTTATCAAGGATTGATAAAGATAAATGGCAGGAAGCCATGAACGCCGAGATGCAATCCATGTATGAAAACCAAGTTTGGGAACTTATAGTGCAACCTCCTAGCTCCAAGCTAGTTGATTGCAAATGGCTTTTCAAGAAGAAAACCGACATACATGGAAACTTGGATACATACAAAGCTAGACTTGTAGCAAAAGGTTTCACTCAAACTCAAGGGGTTGACTATGATGAAACTTTCTCGCCAGTGGCAATGCTAAAGTCTATTAGGATATTATTTGCCATTGCTGCTCACTACGACTATGAAATATGGCAAATGGATGTCAAAACCGCTTTCCTAAATGGATATCTTATGGAAGATGTCTATATGGTCCAGCCTGAAGGTTTTGTTGATCCAAAATATCCTAAAAGTGTATGCAAGTTAAAGAAGTCAATCTACGGATTGAAACAAGCATCTAGAATGTGGAATCATCGTTTTAATGAGGAAGCCGAGAAATTTGGCTTCATTAAAAATGGTGATGAAGCTTGTGTATATAAGAAAGCTAGTGGGAGCACTATCATGTTCCTTGTACTATATGTGGATGATATATTATTATTTGGGAATGATATTACCACAATGCAAGGAGTCAAAACTTGGCTAAAGAGTTGCTTCTCCATTAAGGATCTTGGAGATGCACAATACATATTGGGGATAGGGATCTATAGGAATAGATCCAAGAGATTGATAGGTTTAAGTCAAAGTACATACATTGATAAAATCTTGAAAAGGTTCAAGATGGAAAACTCTAAGAGAGGTTTGGTACCTATTCAAAAGGGAACCGTTCTCAGTTCATCTCAGTGTCCTGCCACGAAAGATGAATAAGAGAGAATGAAGAAAGTCCCATACGCATCTGCTATTGGGTCTATCATGTATGCAATGATATGTACTAGACCGGATGTGTCATGCGCTCTAAGCTTGATAAGTAGATACCAGAACAACCCAGGAAACAGTCATTGGATTGCTGTTAAAAGTATATTGAAATACCTTAGGAGAACTAAGGATATGTTTCTAATATATGGGTCTGGTGAGGAGGAACTCGCCGTAAAAGGTTACGTGGACGCGAGTTTCCAAACTGATCGAGATGACTCTCGATCACAATCCGGTTATGTCTTCATGTTAAATGGTGGTGCGGTCTCTTGGAAGAGTTCGAAACAGGAAGTTGTTGCGTTATCCACTACAGAGTCGGAGTACATTGCCGCCTCACTGGCAGCTCAGGAAGCTGCATGGATGAAGAAATTCATCGACGACTTAGGAGTGGTCCCTTCCATTCAGGACCCTCTTGAGATCTTTTGTGACAACGAGGGTGCGATTGCTCAAATCAAGGAACCTCATGCTCATCAAAAGACTCGTCACATTGAGCGGAGATTCAACTACATTAGGGATGAGGTTGAAAAGGGAAAGATATGTATTCACAAAGTTCACACAGATCAAAATGTTGCGGATCCACTCACGAAACTTTTACATGGGCCAAAACATGAGGGACATGTTTGTGCATTAGGGCTTCGATATTCTAGTGATTGGATATGATCTATTTTATGTATTGTACCGGAACGAAATTATTCAAACTCATTAATATAACTATGGTGTTAATTTATTTGAGTTATGTTCCTATTTTGCATATTTCATCCATGAATAAGCAACTATTCTAAATTTCCGTAGTCGATCACATTTGTGGGAACAAGTGTGAGGTTTAGACTATTATGAACTTGGATTGGTATACATTCATAGGTTGAATGTGGGGCAAGGTTGCAACCAAGGTTCATAGATATTTGTGGGAAACAAATATTGGAAGACCCGCTCTCAAGAATTACTGTATAGAGCCTTTGTGGTTGATCACATGTAATCTTGAGTAAAGGCGAATATCATTGTATCCTCTGACCTGAGATACATATTGGGTTCAGATATTCACCAAGTACTGTGCCTTGATTCTTTCCTTCGCTATTCTGAAACATGGTAGTACATAAGGAAGAACTCAGGTATATTACAAAGTGTATATCTAGGACGTATGTAGTCAAGATGGAATTTGTCCCTCTTATTCGTTGAGAGTCAGATGTCTAAGGCCTGAAAAGTTAAATCTATAAGAGAGTGATCACTCTGTATCTCTTGGATTTAACATGACATCTAGGACGAAAGGAAATAATGAAAGATTCACCTAATCATATTCGAGATGGGAACTCGAAAGGGATGATGTTATTGAATGGCACAAAGTCATAACATATTAGGGGTGATGGACGGTGTGTTAGGCTGTATCCATCACTTGCATTAATTTCTTATGTTTCTCGTGCAAGTGGGAGATTGAAGGTTTTTCGTATGCCCGAGAGACATATTAAATAAATGTGGCTAATGTGTTATGATCCAAGTCGGGTCATACCCAATAACAAACTTACCGACACCTTATATGTATTTAATCTTAACGATTGGATCATTAATTAAATACGCGACACTTGAGCTTTAAGAAAAATGGTTTTCTAAAATGTTACTTGATGTGTACATATATATATATATATATGGATTTAATTATTTATAGGTTAAATAATTAATTAATTTATGTTACATTTTATATATAAATTGGTTTTATATAATAAAATGTGTATATAAATTAAAATGGAAGTTTTATAGAATAGTTTTATAAAATTTATATTTTATAAAACTTATTTTAAAAACAACTAGTTAGTGGCCTTGGAGTCTTGAATAACACATGCTAAAGATGGTTAAGCTTTTCCTTTAATCTATATACTTGTTCATTGACTCCTTGGGAGACTACTACATAAAAATACACATCAAATACTTAAAAAAAAAAAACTAAAAACTGCTCCATTCAGCTGCTGCTGGCCGTGGCATTTGAAGGGTGAAAAGGGTTTCAAAATTTGGTTTTGCAAGAAGTTTCAAGTGTCACATAAATCCTAACCAATAGCAAGGGTGTTGGGCTAATAGTTTGGGGTATTTCTCCTTGAGGTTTCATCCATTTGAAGCTCCATTCAACATCATCATCTTCATCTCTTTCAACTAGCTTGGAATAGGTATAACATCTTATTCTTGCTTGTAGTTTGTAAGTATATATCACAACTTGATCCTAATTGGGATTTAACTTTAATTGGCTTAAAGTTCAACAAGTAAAATTTGATAATTACACGCTTCCGTTTATTAAGATTCTTAAAAGGTTTTAAGACTTATCAAACTTGTTAAATCCCAACATGTTAGGCCCAATAGATCTATCTTTAGGATTCGCGTCAATTAGGGTGTCTGTTCCCTAATTCTTAGATTACCAGACTTAATAAAAAGGGGCATATTCGATTTCGATAATTCAACCATAGAATGTAGTTTCACGTACTTGTGTCTATTTTGTAAATCATTTATAAAACCTGCATGTATTCTCATCCCAAAAATATTAGATTTTAAAAGTGGGACTATAACTCACTTTCACAGATTTTTACTTCGTCGGGAAGTAAGACTTGGCCACTGTTGATTCACGAACCTATAACAATATATACATATACATATATATTAAAGTATGTTCAAAATATATTTACAACACTTTTAATATATTTTGATGTTTTAAGTTTATTAAGTCAGTTGTCCTCGTTAGTAACCTATAACTAGTTGTCCACAGTTAGATGTACAGAAATTAATCGATAAATATTATCTTGAATCAATCCACGACCCAGTGTATACGTATCTCAGTATTGATCACAACTCAAACTATATATATTTTGGAATCAACCTCAACCCTGTATAGCTAACTCCAACATTCACATATAGAGTGTCTATGGTTGTTCCGAAATATATATAGATGTGTCGACATGATAGGTCGAAACATTGTATACGTGTCTATGGTATCTCAAGATTACATAATATACAATACAAGTTGATTAAGTTATGGTTGGAATAGATTTGTTACCAATTTTCACGTAGCTAAAATGAGAAAAATTATCCAATCTTGTTTTACCCATAACTTCTTCATTTTAAATCCGTTTTGAGTGAATCAAATTGCTATGGTTTCATATTGAACTCTATTTTATGAATCTAAACAGAAAAGTATAGGTTTATAGTCGGAAAAATAAGTTACAAGTCGTTTTTGTAAAGGTAGTCATTTCAGTCGAAAGAACGACGTCTAGATGACCATTTTAGAAAACATACTTCCACTTTGAGTTTAACCATAATTTTTGGATATAGTTTTATGTTCATAATAAAAATCATTTTCTCAGAATTACAACTTTTAAATCAAAGTTTATCATAGTTTTTAATTAACTAACCCAAAACAGCCCGCGGTGTTACTACGACGGCGTAAATCCGGTTTTACGGTGTTTTTCGTGTTTCCAGGTTTTAAATCATTAAGTTAGCATATCATATAGATATAGAAAATGTGTTTAATTAATTTTAAAAGTCAAGTTAGAAGGATTAACTTTTGTTTGCGAACAAGTTTAGAATTAACTAAACTATGTTCTAGTGATTACGAGTTTAAACCTTCGAATAAGATAGTTTTATATATATGAATCGAATGATGTTATGAACATCATTACTACCTTAAGTTCCTTGGATAAACCTACTGGAAAATATAAAAATGGATCTAGCTTCAATGGATCCTTGGATGGCTCGAAGTTCTTGAAGCAGAATCATGACACGAAAACAAGTTCAAGTAAGATCATCACTTAAAATAAGATTGTTATAGTTATAGAAATTGAACCAAAGTTTGAATATGATTATTAACTTGTATTAGAATGATAACCTACTGTAAGAAACAAAGATTTCTTGAGGTTGGATGATCACCTTACAAGATTGGAAGTGAGCTAGCAAACTTGAAAGTATTCTTGATTTTATGAAACTAGAATTTTTGGAATTTATGAAGAACACTTAGAACTTGAAGATAGAACTTGAGAGAGATCAATTAGATGAATAAAATTGAAGAATGAAAGTGTTTGTAGGTGTTTTTGGTCGTTGGTGTTTGGATTAGATATAAAGGATATGTTATTTTGTTTTCATGTAAATAAGTCATGAATGATTACTCATATTTTTGTAATTTTATGAGATATTTCATGCTAGTTGCCAAATGATGGTTCCCACATGTGTTAGGTGACTCACATGGGCTGCTAAGAGCTGATCATTGGAGTGTATATACCAATAGTACATACATCTAAAAGCTGTGTATTGTACGAGTACGAATACGGGTGCATACGAGTAGAATTGTTGATGAAACTGAACGAGGATGTAATTGTAAGCATTTTTGTTAAGTAGAAGTATTTTGATAAGTGTCTTGAAGTCTTTCAAAAGTGTATGAATACATATTAAAACACTACATGTATATACATTTTAACTGAGTCGTTAAGTCATCGTTAGTCGTTACATGTAAATGTTGTTTTGAAACCTTTAGGTTAACGATCTTGTTAAATGTTGTTAACCCAATGTTTATAATATCAAAATAGATTTTAAATTATTATATTATCATGATATTATGGTGTACGAATATCTCTTAATATGATATATATACATTAAATGTCGTTACAACGATAATCGTTACATATATGTCTCGTTTCAAAATCATTAAGTTAGTAGTCTTGTTTTTACATATGTAGTTCATTGTTAATATAATTAATGATATGTTTACTTATCATAATATCATGTTAACTATATATATAACCATATATATGTCATCATATAGTTTTTACAAGTTTTAACGTTCGTGAATCACCGGTCAACTTGGGTGGTCAATTGTCTATATGAAACCTATTTCAATTAATCAAGTCTTAACAAGTTTGATTGCTTAACATGTTGGAAACATTTAATCATGTAAATATCAATCTCATTTAATATATATAAACATGGAAAAGTTCGGGTCACTACAGTACCTACCCGTTAAATAAATTTCGTCCCGAAATTTTAAGCTGTTGAAGGTGTTGACGAATCCTCTGGAAATAGATGCGGGTATTTCTTCTTCATCTGATCTTCACGCTCCCAGGTGAACTCAGGTCCTCTACGAGCATTCCATCGAACCTTAACAATTGGTATCTTGTTTTGCTTAAGTCTTTTAACCTCACGATCCATTATTTCGACGGGTTCTTCGATGAATTGAAGTTTTTCGTTGATTTGGATTTCATCTAATGGAATAGTGAGATCTTCTTTAGCAAAACATTTCTTCAAATTCAAGACGTGGAAAGTGTTATGTACAGTCGCGAGTTGTTGAGGTAACTCAAGTCGGTAAGCTACTGGTCCGACACGATCAATAATCTTGAATGGTCCAATATACCTTGGATTTAATTTCCCTCGTTTACCAAATCGAACAACGCCTTTCCAAGGTGCAACTTTAAGCATGACCATCTCTCCAATTTCAAATTCTATATCTTTTCTTTTAATGTCAGCGTAGCTCTTTTGTCGACTTTGGGCGGTTTTCAACCGTTGTTGAATTTGAATGATCTTCTCGGTAGTTTCCTGTATAATCTCCGGACCCGTAATCTGTCTATCCCCCACTTCACTCCAACAAATCGGAGACCTGCACTTTCTACCATAAAGTGCTTCAAACGGCGCCATCTCAATGCTTGAATGGTAGCTGTTGTTGTAGGAAAATTCTGCTAACGGTAGATGTCGATCCCAACTGTTTCCGAAATCAATAACACATGCTCGTAGCATGTCTTCAAGCGTTTGTATTGACCTTTCGCTCTGCCCATCAGTTTGTGGATGATAGGCAGTACTCATGTCTAGACGAGTTCCTAATGCTTGCTGTAATGTCTGCCAGAATCTTGAAATAAATCTGCCATCCCTATCAGAGATAATAGAGATTGGTATTCCATGTCTGGAGATGACTTCCTTCAAATACAGTCGTGCTAACTTCTCCATCTTGTCATCTTCTCTTATTGGCAGGAAATGTGCTGATTTGGTGAGACGATCAACTATTACCCAAATAGTATCAAAACCACTTGCAGTCCTTGGCAATTTAGTGATGAAATCCATGGTAATGTTTTCCCATTTCCATTCCGGGATTTTGGGTTGTTGAAGTAGACCTGATGGTTTCTGATGCTCAGCTTTGACCTTAGAACACGTCAAACATTCTCCTACGTATTTAGCAACATCGGCTTTCATACCCGGCCACCAAAAATGTTTCTTGAGATCCTTGTACATCTTCCCCGTTCCAGGATGTATTGAGTATCTGGTTTTATGAGCTTCTCTAAGTACCATTTCTCTCATATCTCCAAATTTTGGTACCCAAATCCTTTCAGCCCTATACCGGTTTCCGTCTTCCCGAATATTAAGATGCTTCTCCGATCCTTTGGGTATTTCATCCTTTAAATTTCCCTCTTTTAAAACTCCTTGTTGTGCCTCCTTTATTTGAGTAGTAAGGTTATTATGAATCATTATATTCATAGATTTTACTCGAATGGGTTCTCTGTCCTTCCTGCTCAAGGCATCGGCTACCACATTTGCCTTCCCCGGGTGGTAACGAATCTCAAAGTCGTAATCATTCAATAATTCAATCCACCTACGCTGCCTCATATTCAGTTGTTTCTGATTAAATATGTGTTGTAGACTTTTGTGGTCGGTATATATAATACTTTTGACCCCATATAAGTAGTGCCTCCAAGTCTTTAATGCAAAAACAACCGCGCCTAATTCCAAATCATGCGTCGTATAATTTTGTTCGTGAATCTTCAATTGTCTAGACGCATAAGCAATCACCTTCGTTCGTTGCATTAATACACAACCGAGACCTTGCTTTGATGCGTCACAATAAATCACAAAATCATCATTCCCTTCAGGCAATGACAATATAGGTGCCGTAGTTAGCTTTTTCTTCAATAACTGAAACGCTTTCTCTTGTTCATCATTCCATTCAAATTTCTTCCCTTTATGCGTTAATGCAGTCAAGGGTTTTGCTATTCTGGAAAAGTCTTGGATGAACCTTCTGTAGTAACCAGCTAGTCCTAAAAACTGGCGTATGTGTTTTGGAGTTTTCGGGGTTTCCCACTTTTCAACAGTTTCTATCTTTGCCGGATCCACCTTAATACCTTCTTTGTTCACTATGTGACCGAGGAATTGAACTTCTTCCAACCAAAATGCACACTTTGAAAACTTAGCGTACAATTCTTCCTTCCTCAATACTTCTAACACCTTTCTCAAATGTTCACCGTGTTCTTGGTCATTCTTTGAGTAAATAAGTATGTCATCAATGAAAACAATGACAAACTTGTCAAGGTATGGTCCACACACTCGGTTCATAAGGTCCATGAACACAGCTGGTGCATTAGTTAAACCAAACGGCATGACCATAAACTCGTAATGACCGTAACGTATTCTGAAAGCAGTCTTTGGAATATCATCTTCTTTCACCCGCATTTGATGATACCCGGAACGTAAGTCAATCTTTGAATAAACAGACGAGCCTTGTAGTTGATCAAATAAGTCGTCGATTCTCGGTAGTGGGTAGCGGTTCTTGATGGTAAGTTTGTTCAACTCTCGGTAGTCGATACACAACCTGAATGTACCATCTTTCTTCTTGACAAACAAAACAGGAGCTCCCCACGGTGATGTGCTTGGTCGAATGAAACCACGCTCTAAAAGTTCTTGTAATTGGCTTTGCAGTTCTTTCATCTCGCTGGGTGCGAGTCTGTAAGGAGCACGAGCTATTGGTGCAGCTCCTGGTACAAGATCTATTTGAAATTCAACGGATCGATGTGGGGGTAATCCTGGTAATTCTTTCGGAAATACATCAGGAAATTCTTTTGCAATGGGAACATCATTGATGCTCTTTTCTTCAGTTTGTACTTTCTCGACGTGTGCTAGAACAGCATAGCAACCTTTTCTTATTAGTTTTTGTGCCTTCAAATTACTAATAAGATGTAGCTTCGTGTTGCCCTTTTCTCCGTACACCATTAAGGCTTTTCCTTTTTCTCGTATAATGCGAATTGCATTTTTGTAACAAACGATCTCTGCTTTCACTTCTTTCAACCAGTCCATACCGATTATCACATCAAAACTCCCTAACTCGACTGGTATCAAATCAATCTTAAATGTTTCGCTAACCAGTTTAATTTCTCGATTCCGACATATATTATCTGCTGAAATTAATTTACCATTTGCTAATTCGAGTAAAAATTTACTATCCAATGGCGTCAATGGACAACTTAATTTAGCACAAAAATCTCTACTCATATAGCTTCTATCCGCACCCGAATCAAATAAAACGTAAGCAGATTTATTGTCAATAAGAAACGTACCTGTAACAAGCTCCGGGTCTTCTTGTGCCTCTGCCGCATTAATATTGAAAACTCTTCCGCGGCCTTGTCCATTCGTGTTCTCCTGGTTCGGGCAATTTCTAATAATGTGGCCCGGTTTTCCACATTTATAACAAACTACATTGGCATAACTTGCTCCGACACTACTTGCTCCGCCATTACTCGTTCCGACACCATTTGTTCCTTTCGTTCTATTAACCCCTGGTCCGTAGACCTCACACTTCGCCGCGCTATGACCATTTCTTTTACACTTGTTGCAAAATTTGGTGCAGAACCCCGAGTGATACTTTTCACACCTTTGGCATAGCTGCTTCTGATTGTTGTTGTTATTGCGGTTATTATTGTTGTTGGGATGATTGTTGTAGTTGCTGTTGTTGTTGTTGTTGTTGTTGTTGTTGGGCCGTTTGTTGTAGTTGCGATTGATGTTGCGATTATTGGCATAATTGCTGCGATTATTGTTGTAATTGCTGTTGTTGTTGTATTGGTGATTCTTATCACCATTTTCCTCCCACTTTCTTTTGACTTGCTTCACATTGGCCTCTTCAGCAGTCTGTTCTTTAATTCTTTCTTCAATCTGGTTCACTAGTTTGTGAGCCATTCTACATGCCTGTTGTATGGAGGCGGGCTCGTGTGAACTTATATCTTCTTGGATTCTTTCCGGTAATCCTTTCACAAACGCGCCGATCTTCTCTTCCTCATCTTCGAATGCTCCCGGACACAATAGGCATAATTCTGTGAATCGTCTTTCATACGTGGTAATATCAAATCCTTGGGTTCGTAACCCTCTAAGTTCTGTCTTGAGCTTATTGACCTCGGTTCTGGGACGGTACTTCTCGTTCATCAAGTGCTTGAATGCTGACCACGGTAGTGCGTACGCATCGTCTTGTCCCACTTGCTCTAGATAGGTATTCCACCATGTTAACGCAGAACCTGTGAAGGTATGCGTAGCGTACTTCACTTTGTCCTCTTCAGTACACTTACTTATGGCAAACACCGATTCGACCTTCTCGGTCCACCGTTTCAATCCGATCGGTCCTTCGGTTCCATCAAATTCCAAAGGTTTGCAGGCAGTGAATTCTTTGTAGGTGCATCCTACACGATTTCCTGTACTGCTAGATCCAAGGTTATTGTTGGTATGTAGCGCAGCCTGTACTGCGGCTATGTTTGAAGCTAGAAAAGTACGGAATTCCTCTTCATTCATATTCACGGTGTGTCGAGTAGTCGGTGCCATTTCCTTCAAAATAGTTAAATGGAACAAGTTAATCATACAGAATATTAAGAGTAGTTAATAGTATTTCGTAGCATAATATGAACTCATTTATAAAAGCTTTTTCTTCATATTAGCGTTTTATAAGTTTAAATTCGGGTAGTACCTACCCGTTAAGTTCATACTTAGTAGCTAATATACAATTCAACTACTACAATTCTATATGAAAAACTGATTATAACAATATTTCGCGTTCAAACTTTTACACAATATTTTACAAACTTACAATACCGCTTATTTTACATATAGCATGAAATATAGCACACAATAAATTTGATACAAGATGGTTGTGAAGATAATTCTAGCTAGTACACAAGTCGTTCAGCAAAGGCAATAAAGACACGTAATTCATACGTCCAGAAACAAGTCATGCATTCTGGTTTTACTAGGATTACTTCCCATCCTTGGTCTTGTGGAACATAACCGTTATGGCCGTTGATAAGACAGCGTGTTGTAACGTCGTCAAAGGGACGAGGGTTACGTAATGTCCAACAGTCCCGTAACAATCTAAAAACCTCATTTCTTACCCCAATTACCGACTCCGTCACTTGTGGGAACGTTTTGTTTAATAGTTGTAGCCCGATGTTCTTGTTCTCACTTTGGTGAGAAGCGAACATTACTAATCCGTAAGCATAACATGCTTCTTTATGTTGCATGTTAGCCGCTTTTTCTAAATCACGAAGTCCAATATTCGGATATATTGAGTCAAAATAATTTCTTAACCCATTGCGTAAAATAGCATTTGGGTTCCCCGCAATATATGCGTCAAAGTAAACACATCGTAACTTATGGATTTCCCAATGTGATATCCCCCATCTTTCGAACGAAAGCCTTTTATAAACCAAGGCATTCTTGGAACGTTCTTCGAATGTCTTACAAACTGATCTCGCCTTAAATAGTTGTGCCGAAGAATTCTGACCGACTCTAGACAAGATTTCATCAATCATGTCTCCGGGTAGGTCTCTTAAAATATTGGGTTGTCTATCCATTTTGTGTTTTTATACTGTAAATTAGACAAGAGTTAGATTCATAAAAAAAATACTTATTAATACAAGCAATTTTTACATATATCATAAAGCATAAGCACACTATATTACATATATTACACCACACAAATACAACTATCTTATTCCGACTCGCTTGTTTCTTCTTCTTCGGTTTTGGTTCATTTTGCCAAGTTTCTAGGGATATATGATGTTCCCCTAATACGAGCCATTATTTTCCACATTGGTTTAGAAAAACCTGGTGGTTTAGAGGTTCCCGGGTCATTGTTACAACTTAAGGACTTCGGGGGTTGACGATACATATAAAGTTCATCGGGGTTGGAATTCGATTTCTTTATTTTTATGCCCTTTCCCTTATTATTTTCTTTTGCCTTTTTAAATTCAGTTGGGGTAATTTCTATAACATCATCGGAATTCTCGTCGGAATCCGATTCATCGGAGAATTGGTAATCCTCCCAATATTTTGCTTCCTTGGCGGAAACACCATTGACCATAATTAACCTTGGTCGGTTGGTTGAGGATTTTCTTTTACTTAACCGTTTTATTATTTCCCCCACCGGTTCTATTTCTTCATCCGGTTCCGATTCTTCTTCCGGTTCCGATTCTTCTTCCGGTTCTGACTCTTCTTCCGGTTCCTCTTCGGGAACTTGTGAATCAGTCCACGAATCATTCCAATTTACATTTAACTCTTCATTATTATTAGGTGAGTCAATGGGACTTGTTCTAGAGGTAGACATCTATCACATAATATCAAACGCGTTAAGAGATTAATATATCACATAATATTCACATGTTAAAAATATATAGTTTCCAACAAAATTTGTTAAGCAATCATTTTTCAAGTAAACACAGTCGAAGTCCAGACTCACTAATGCATCCTAACAAACTCGATAAGACACACTAATGCAAAATTATGGTTCTCTAAGACCAACGCTCGGATACCAACTGAAATGTCCCGTTCTTATTGATTAAAAACGTTCCATATTAATTGATTTCGTTGCGAGGTTTTGACCTCTATATGAGACGTTTTTCAAAGACTGCATTCATTTTAAAACAAACCATAACCTTTATTTCATCAATAAAGGTTTAAAAAGCTTTACGTAGATTATCAAATAATGATAATCTAAAATATCCTGTTTACACACGACCATTACATAATGGTTTACAATACAAATATGTTACAACAAAATAAGTTTCTTGAATGCAGTTTTTACACAATATCATACAAGCATGGACTCCAAATCTCGTCCTTATTTAAGTATGCGACAGCGGAAGCTCTTAATAATCACCTGAGAATAAACATTCTTAAAACGTCAACAAAAATGTTGGTGAGTTATAGGTTTAACCTATATATATCAAATCATAATAATAGACCACAAGATTTCATATTTCAATACACATCCCATACATAGAGATAAAAATCATTCATATGGTGAACACCTGGTAACCGACATTAACAAGATGCATATATAAGAATATCCCCATCATTCCGGGACACCCTTCGGATATGATATAAATTTCGAAGTACTAAAGCATCCGGTACTTTGGATGGGGTTTGTTAGGCCCAATAGATCTATCTTTAGGATTCGCGTCAATTAGGGTGTCTGTTCCCTAATTCTTAGATTACCAGACTTAATAAAAAGGGGCATATTCGATTTTGATAATTCAACCATAGAATGTAGTTTCACGTACTTGTGTCTATTTTGTAAATCATTTATAAAACCTGCATGTATTCTCATCCCAAAAATATTAGATTTTAAAAGTGGGACTATAACTCACTTTCACAGATTTTTACTTCGTCGGGATGTAAGACTTGGCCACTGTTGATTCACGAACCTATAACAATATATACATATACATATATATTAAAGTATGTTCAAAATATATTTACAACACTTTTAATATATTTTGATGTTTTAAGTTTATTAAGTCAGTTGTCCTCGTTAGTAACCTATAACTAGTTGTCCACAGTTAGATGTACAGAAATTAATCGATAAATATTATCTTGAATCAATCCACGACCCAGTGTATACGTATCTCAGTATTGATCACAACTCAAACTATATATATTTTGGAATCAACCTCAACCCTGTATAGCTAACTCCAACATTCACATATAGAGTGTCTATGGTTGTTCCGAAATATATATAGATGTGTCGACATGATAGGTCGAAATATTGTATACGTGTCTATGGTATCTCAAAATTACATAATATACAATACAAGTTGATTAAGTTATGGTTGGAATAGATTTGTTACCAATTTTCACGTAGCTAAAATGAGAAAAATTATCCAATCTTGTTTTACCCATAACTTCTTCATTTTAAATCCGTTTTGAGTGAATCAAATTGCTATGGTTTCATATTGAACTCTATTTTATAAATCTAAACAGAAAAGTATAGGTTTATAGTCGAAAAATAAGTTACAAGTTGTTTTTGTAAAGGTAGTCATTTCAGTCGAAAGAACGACGTCTAAATGACCATTTTAGAAAACATACTTCCACTTTGAGTTTAACCATAATTTTTGGACATAATTTTATGTTCATAATAAAAATCATTTTCTAAGAATTACAACTTTTAAATCAAAGTTTATCATAGTTTTTAATTAACTAACCCAAAACAGCCCGCGGTGTTACTACGACTGCGTAAATCCGGTTTTACGGTGTTTTTCGTGTTTCCAGGTTTTAAATCATTAAGTTATCATATCATATAGATATAGAAAATGTGTTTAATTAATTTTAAAAGTCAAGTTAGAAGGATTAACTTTTGTTTGCGAACAAGTTTAGAATTAACTAAACTATGTTCTAGTGATTACGAGTTTAAACCTTCGAATAAGATAGTTTTATATATATGAATCGAATGATGTTATGAACATCATTACTACCTTAAGTTCCTTGGATAAACCTACTGGAAAATAGAAAAATGGATCTAGCTTCAATGGATCCTTGGATGGCTCGAAGTTCTTGAAGCAGAATCATGACACTAAAACAAGTTCAAGTAAGATCATCACTTAAAATAAGATTGTTATAGTTATAGAAATTGAACCAAAGTTTGAATATGATTATTACCTTGTATTAGAATGATAACCTACTGTAAGAAACAAAGATTTCTTGAGGTTGGATGATCACCTTACAAGATTGGAAGTGAGCTAGCAAACTTGAAAGTATTCTTGATTTCATGAAACTAGAATTTTTGGAATTTATGAAGAACACTTAGAACTTGAAGATAGAACTTGAGAGAGATCAATTAGATGAAAAAAATTGAAGAATGAAAGTGTTTGTAGGTGTTTTTGGTCGTTGGTGTATGGATTAGATATAAAGGATATGTTATTTTGTTTTCATGAAAATAAGTCATGAATGATTACTCATATTTTTGTAATTTTATGAGATATTTCATGCTAGTTGCCAAATTATGGTTCCCACATGTGTTAGGTGACTCACATGGGCTGCTAAGAGCTGATCATTGGAGTGTATATACCAATAGTACATACATCTAAAAGCTGTGTATTGTACGAGTACGAATACGGGTGCATACGAGTAGAATTGTTGATGAAACTGAACGAGGATGTAATTGTAAGCATTTTTGTTAAGTAGAAGTATTTTGATAAGTGTCTTGAAGTCTTTCAAAAGTGTATGAATACATATTAAAACACTACATGTATATACATTTTAACTGAGTCGTTAAGTCATCGTTAGTCGTTACATGTAAATGTTGTTTTGAAACCTTTAGGTTAACGATCTTGTTAAATGTTGTTAACCCAATGTTTATAATATCAAAAGAGATTTTAAATTATTATATTATCATGATATTATGATGTACGAATATCTCTTAATATGATATATATACATTAAATGTCGTTACAACGATAATCGTTACATATATGTCTCGTTTCAAAATCATTAAGTTAGTAGTCTTGTTTTTACATATGTAGTTCATTGTTAATATAATTAATGATATGTTTACTTATCATAATATCATGTTAACTATATATATAACCATATATATGTCATCATATAGTTTTTACAAGTTTTAACGTTCGTGAATCACCGGTCAACTTGGGTGGTCAATTGTCTATATGAAACCTAATTCAATTAATCAAGTCTTAACAAGTTTGATTGCTTAACATGTTGGAAACATTTAATCATGTAAATATCAATCTCATTTAATATATATAAACATGGAAAAGTTCGGGTCACTACATTACATAATGGTTTACAATACAAATATGTTACAACAAAATAAGTTTCTTGAATGCAGTTTTTACACAATATCATACAAGCATGGACTCCAAATCTCGTCCTTATTTAAGTATGCGACAGCGGAAGCTCTTAATAATCACCTGAGAATAAACATGCTTAAAACGTCAACAAAAATGTTGGTGAGTTATAGGTTTAACCTATATATATCAAATCATAATAATAGACCACAAGATTTCATATTTCAATACACATCCCATACATAGAGATAAAAATCATTCATATGGTGAACACCTGGTAACCGACATTAACAAGATGCATATATAAGAATATCCCCATCATTCCGGGACACCCTTCGGATATGATATAAATTTCGAAGTACTAAAGCATCCGGTACTTTGGATGGGGTTTGTTAGGCCCAATAGATCTATCTTTAGGATTCGCGTCAATTAGGGTGTCTGTTCCCTAATTCTTAGATTACCAGACTTAATAAAAAGGGGCATATTCGATTTCGATAATTCAACCATAGAATGTAGTTTCACGTACTTGTGTCTATTTTGCAAATCATTTATAAAACCTGCATGTATTCTCATCCCAAAAATATTAGATTTTAAAAGTGGGACTATAACTCACTTTCACAGATTTTTACTTCGTCGGGAAGTAAGACTTGGCCACTGTTGATTCACGAACCTATAACAATATATACATATACATATATATTTAAGTATGTTCAAAATATATTTACAACACTTTTAATATATTTTGATGTTTTAAGTTTATTAAGTCAGTTGTCCTCGTTAGTAACCTATAACTAGTTGTCCACAGTTAGATGTACAGAAATTAATCGATAAATATTATCTTGAATCAATCCACGACCCAGTGTATACGTATCTCAGTATTGATCACAACTCAAACTATATATATTTTGGAATCAACCTCAACCCTGTATAGCTAACTCCAACATTCACATATAGAGTGTCTATGGTTGTTCCGAAATATATATAGATGTGTCGACATGATAGGTCGAAACATTGTATACGTGTCTATGGTATCTCAAGATTACATAATATACAATACAAGTTGATTAAGTTATGGTTGGAATAGATTTGTTACCAATTTTCACGTAGCTAAAATGAGAAAAATTATCCAATCTTGTTTTACCCATAACTTCTTCATTTTAAATCCGTTTTGAGTGAATCAAATTGCTATGGTTTCATATTGAACTCTATTTTATGAATCTAAACAGAAAAGTATAGGTTTATAGTCGGAAAAATAAGTTACAAGTCGTTTTTGTAAAGGTAGTCATTTCAGTCGAAAGAACGACGTCTAGATGACCATTTTAGAAAACATACTTCCACTTTGAGTTTAACCATAATTTTTGGATATAGTTTTATGTTCATAATAAAAATCATTTTCTCAGAATTACAACTTTTAAATCAAAGTTTATCATAGTTTTTAATTAACTAACCCAAAACAGCCCGCGGTGTTACTACGACGGCGTAAATCCGGTTTTACGGTGTTTTTCGTGTTTCCAGGTTTTAAATCATTAAGTTAGCATATCATATAGATATAGAAAATGTGTTTAATTAATTTTAAAAGTCAAGTTAGAAGGATTAACTTTTGTTTGCGAACAAGTTTAGAATTAACTAAACTATGTTCTAGTGATTACGAGTTTAAACCTTCGAATAAGATAGTTTTATATATATGAATCGAATGATGTTATGAACATCATTACTACCTTAAGTTCCTTGGATAAACCTACTGGAAAATAGAAAAATGGATCTAGCTTCAATGGATCCTTGGATGGCTCGAAGTTCTTGAAGCAGAATCATGACACGAAAACAAGTTCAAGTAAGATCATCACTTAAAATAAGATTGTTATAGTTATAGAAATTGAACCAAAGTTTGAATATGATTATTACCTTGTATTAGAATGATAACCTACTATAAGAAACAAAGATTTCTTGAGGTTGGATGATCACCTTACAAGATTGGAAGTGAGCTAGCAAACTTGAAAGTATTCTTGATTTTATGAAACTAGAATTTTTGGAATTTATGAAGAACACTTAGAACTTGAAGATAGAACTTGAGAGAGATCAATTAGATGAAGAAAATTGAAGAATTAAAGTGTTTGTAGGTGTTTTTGGTCGTTGGTGTATGGATTAGATATAAAGGATATGTTATTTTGTTTTCATGAAAATAAGTCATGAATGATTACTCATATTTTTGTAATTTTATGAGATATTTCATGCTAGTTGCCAAATTATGGTTCCCACATGTGTTAAGTGACTCACATGGGCTGCTAAGAGCTGATCATTGGAGTGTATATACCAATAGTACATACATCTAAAAGCTGTGTATTGTACGAGTACGAATACGGGTGCATACGAGTAGAATTGTTGATGAAACTGAACGAGGATGTAATTGTAAGCATTTTTGTTAAGTAGAAGTATTTTGATAAGTGTCTTGAAGTCTTTCAAAAGTGTATGAATACATACTAAAACACTACATGTATATACATTTTAACTGAGTCGTTAAGTCATCGTTAGTCGTTACATGTAAATGTTGTTTTGAAACCTTTAGGTTAACGATCTTGTTAAATGTTGTTAACCCAATGTTTATAATATCAAAAGAGATTTTAAATTATTATATTATCATGATATTATGATGTACGAATATCTCTTAATATGATATATATACATTAAATGTCGTTACAACGATAATCGTTACATATATGTCTCGTTTCAAAATCATTAAGTTAGTAGTCTTGTTTTTACATATGTAGTTCATTGTTAATATAATTAATGATATGTTTACTTATCATAATATCATGTTAACTATATATATAACCATATATATGTCATCATATAGTTTTTACAAGTTTTAACGTTCGTGAATCACCGGTCAACTTGGGTGGTCAATTGTCTATATGAAACCTATTTCAATTAATCAAGTCTTAACAAGTTTGATTGCTTAACATGTTGGAAACATTTAATCATGTAAATATCAATCTAATTTAATATATATAAACATGGAAAAGTTCGGGTCACTACAGTACCTACCCGTTAAATAAATTTCGTCCCGAAATTTTAAGCTGTTGAAGGTGTTGACGAATCTTCTAGAAATAGATGCGGGTATTTCTTCTTCATCTGATCTTCACGCTCCCAGGTGAACTCAGGTCCTCTACGAGCATTCCATCGAACCTTAACAATTGGTATCTTGTTTTGCTTAAGTCTTTTAACCTCACGATCCATTATTTCGACGGGTTCTTCGATGAATTGAAGTTTTTCGTTGATTTGGATTTCATCTAATGGAATAGTGAGATCTTCTTTAGCAAAACATTTCTTCAAATTCGAGACGTGGAAAGTGTTATGTACAGCCGCGAGTTGTTGAGGTAACTCAAGTCGGTAAGCTACTGGTCCGACACGATCAATAATCTTGAATGGTCCAATATACCTTGGATTTAATTTCCCTCGTTTACCAAATCGAACAACGCCTTTCCAAGGTGCAACTTTAAGCATGACCATCTCTCCAATTTCAAATTCTATATCTTTTCTTTTAATGTCAGCGTAGCTCTTTTGTCGACTTTGGGCGGTTTTCAACCGTTGTTGAATTTGGATGATCTTCTCGGTAGTTTCCTGTATAATCTCCGGACCCGTAATCTGTCTATCCCCCACTTCACTCCAACAAATCGGAGACCTGCACTTTCTACCATAAAGTGCTTCAAACGGCGCCATCTCAATGCTTGAATGGTAGCTGTTGTTGTAGGAAAATTCTGCTAACGGTAGATGTCGATCCCAACTGTTTCCGAAATCAATAACACATGCTCGTAGCATGTCTTCAAGCGTTTGTATTGTCCTTTCGCTCTGCCCATCAGTTTGTGGATGATAGGCAGTACTCATGTCTAGACGAGTTCCTAATGCTTGTTGTAATGTGTGCCAGAATCTTGAAATAAATCTGCCATCCCTATCAGAGATAATAGAGATTGGTATTCCATGTCTGGAGATGACTTCCTTCAAATACAGTCGTGCTAACTTCTCCATCTTGTCATCTTCTCTTATTGGCAGGAAATGTGCTGATTTGGTGAGACGATCAACTATTACCCAAATAGTATCAAAACCACTTGCAGTCCTTGGCAATTTAGTGATGAAATCCATGGTAATGTTTTCCCATTTCCATTCCGGGATTTTGGGTTGTTGAAGTAGACCTGATGGTTTCTGATGCTCAGCTTTGACCTTAGAACACGTCAAACATTCTCCTACGTATTTAGCAACATCGGCTTTCATACCCGGCCACCAAAAATGTTTCTTGAGATCCTTGTACATCTTCCCCGTTCCAGGATGTATTGATTATCTGGTTTTATGAGCTTCTCTAAGTACCATTTCTCTCATATCTCCAAATTTTGGTACCCAAATCCTTTCAGCCCTATACCGGGTTCCGTCTTCCCGAATATTAAGATGCTTCTCCGATCCTTTGGGTATTTCATCCTTTAAATTTCCCTCTTTTAAAACTCCTTGTTGTGCCTCCTTTATTTGAGTAGTAAGGTTATTATGAATCATTATATTCATAGATTTTACTCGAATGGGTTCTCTGTCCTTCCTGCTCAAGGCATCGGCTACCACATTTGCCTTCCCCGGGTGGTAACGAATCTCAAAGTCGTAATCATTCAATAATTCAATCCACCTACGCTGCCTCATATTCAGTTGTTTCTGATTAAATATGTGTTGTAGACTTTTGTGGTCGGTATATATAATACTTTTGACACCATATAAGTAGTGCCTCCAAGTCTTTAATGCAAAAACAACCGCGCCTAATTCCAAATCATGCGTCGTATAATTTTGTTCATGAATCTTCAATTGTCTAGACGCATAAGCAATCACCTTCGTTCGTTGCATTAATACACAACCGAGACCTTGCTTTGATGCGTCACAATAAATCACAAAATCATCATTCCCTTCAGGCAATGACAATATAGGTGCCGTAGTTAGCTTTTTCTTCAATAACTGAAACGCTTTCTCTTGTTCATCATTCCATTCAAATTTCTTCCCTTTATGCGTTAATGCAGTCAAGGGTTTTGCTATTCTGGAAAAGTCTTGGATGAACCTTCTGTAGTAACCAGCTAGTCCTAAAAACTGGCGTATGTGTTTTGGAGTTTTCGGGGTTTTCCACTTTTCAACAGTGTCTATCTTTGCCGGATCCACCTTAATACCTTCTTTGTTCACTATGTGACCGAGGAATTGAACTTCTTCCAACCAAAATGCACACTTTGAAAACTTAGCGTACAATTCTTCCTTCCTCAATACTTCTAACACCTTTCTCAAATGTTCACCGTGTTCTTGGTCATTCTTTGAGTAAATAAGTATGTCATCAATGAAAACAATGACAAACTTGTCAAGGTATGGTCCACACACTCGGTTCATAAGGTCCATGAACACAGCTGGTGCATTAGTTAAACCAAACGGCATGACCATAAACTCGTAATGACCGTAACGTGTTCTGAAAGCAGTCTTTGGAATATCATCTTCTTTCACCCGCATTTGATGATACCCGGAACGTAAGTCAATCTTTGAATAAACAGACGAGCCTTGTAGTTGATCAAATAAGTCGTCGATTCTCGGTAGTGGGTAGCGGTTCTTGATGGTAAGTTTGTTCAACTCTCGGTAGTCGATACACAACCTGAATGTACCATCTTTCTTCTTGACAAACAAAACAGGAGCTCCCCACGGTGATGTGCTTGGTCGAATGAAACCATGCTCTAAAAGTTCTTGTAATTGGCTTTGCAGTTCTTTCATCTCGCTGGGTGCGAGTCTGTAAGGAGCATGAGCTATTGGTGCAGCTCCTGGTACAAGATCTATTTGAAATTCAACGGATCGATGTGGGGGTAATCCTGGTAATTCTTTCGGAAATACATCAGGAAATTCTTTTGCAATGGGAACATCATTGATGCTCTTTTCTTCAGTTTGTACTTTCTCGACGTGTGCTAGAACAGCATAGCAACCTTTTCTTATTAGTTTTTGTGCCTTCAAATTACTAATAAGATGTAGCTTCGTGTTGCCCTTTTCTCCGTACACCATTAAGGGTTTTCCTTTTTCTCGTATAATGCGAATTGCATTTTTGTAACAAACGATCTCTGCTTTCACTTCTTTCAACCAGTCCATACCGATTATCACATCAAAACTCCCTAACTCGACTGGTATCAAATCAATCTTAAATGTTTCGCTAACCAGTTTAATTTCTCGATTCCGACATATATTATCTGCTGAAATTAATTTACCATTTGCTAATTCGAGTAAAAATTTACTATCCAATGGCGTCAATGGACAACTTAATTTAGCACAAAAATCTCTACTCATATAGCTTCTATCCGCACCCGAATCAAATAAAACGTAAGCAGATTTATTGTCAATAAGAAACGTACCCGTAACAAGCTCCGGGTCTTCTTGTGCCTCTGCCGCATTAATATTGAAAACTCTTCCGCGGCCTTGTCCATTCGTGTTCTCCTGGTTCGGGCAATTTCTAATAATGTGGCCCGGTTTTCCACATTTATAACAAACTACATTGGCATAACTTGCTCCGACACTACTTGCTCCGCCATTACTCGTTCCGACACCATTTGTTCCTTTCGTTCTATTAACCCCTGGTCCGTAGACCTCACACTTCGCCGCGCTATGACCATTTCTTTTACACTTGTTGCAAAATTTGGTGCAGAACCCCGAGTGATACTTTTCACACCTTTGGCATAGCTGCTTCTGATTGTTGTTGTTATTGCGGTTATTATTGTTGTTGGGATGATTGTTGTAGTTGCTGTTGTTGTTGTTGTTGTTGTTGTTGTTGTTGTTGTTGTTGGGCCGTTTGTTGTAGTTGCGATTGATGTTGCGATTGTTGGGATAATTGCTGCGATTATTGTTGTAATTGCTGTTGTTGTTGTATTGGTGATTCTTATCACCATTTTCCTCCCACTTTCTTTTGACTTGCTTCACATTGGCCTCTTCAGCAGTCTGTTCTTTAATTCTTTCTTCAATCTGGTTCACTAGTTTGTGAGCCATTCTACATGCCTGTTGTATGGAGGCGGGCTCGTGTGAACTTATATCTTCTTGGATTCTTTCCGGTAATCCTTTCACAAACGCGTCGATCTTCTCTTCCTCATCTTCGAATGCTCCCGGACACAATAGGCACAATTCTGTGAATCGTCTTTCATACATGGTAATATCAAATCCTTGGGTTCGTAACCCTCTAAGTTCTGTCTTGAGCTTATTGACCTCGGTTCTGGGACGGTACTTCTCGTTCATCAAGTGCTTGAATGCTGACCACGGTAGTGCGTACGCATCGTCTTGTCCCACTTGCTCTAGATAGGTATTCCACCATGTTAACGCAGAACCTGTGAAGGTATGCGTAGCGTACTTCACTTTGTCCTCTTCAGTACACTTACTTATGGCAAACACCGATTCGACCTTCTCGGTCCACCGTTTCAATCCGATCGGTCCTTCGGTTCCATCAAATTCCAAAGGTTTGCAGGCAGTGAATTCTTTGTAGGTGCATCCTACACGATTTCCTGTACTGCTAGATCCAAGGTTATTGTTGGTATGTAGCGCAGCCTGTACTGCGGCTATGTTTGAAGCTAGAAAAGTACGGAATTCCTCTTCATTCATATTCACGGTGTGTCGAGTAGTCGGTGCCATTTCCTTCAAAATAGTTAAATGGAACAAGTTAATCATACAGAATATTAAGAGTAGTTAATAGTATTTCGTAGCATAATATGAACTCATTTATAAAAGCTTTTTCTTCATATTAGTGTTTTATAAGTTTAAATTCAGGTAGTACCTACCCGTTAAGTTCATACTTAGTAGCTAATATACAATTCAACTACTACAATTCTATATGAAAAACTGATTATAACAATATTTCGCGTTCAAACTTTTACACAATATTTTACAAACTTACAATACCGCTTATTTTACATATAGCATGAAATATAGCACACAATAAATTTGATACAAGATGGTTGTGAAGATAATTCTAGCTAGTACACAAGTCGTTCAGCAAAGGCAATAAAGACACGTAATTCATACGTCTAGAAACAAGTCATGCATTCTGGTTTTACTAGGATTACTTCCCATCCTTGGTCTTGTGGAACATAACCGTTATGGCCGTTGATAAGACAGCGTGTTGTAACGTCGTCAAAGGGACGAGGGTTACGTAATGTCCAACAGTCCCGTAACAATCTAAAAACCTCATTTCTTACCCCAATTACCGACTCCGTCACTTGTGGGAACGTTTTGTTTAATAGTTGTAGCCCGATGTTCTTGTTCTCACTTTGGTGAGAAGCGAACATTACTAATCCGTAAGCATAACATGCTTCTTTATGTTGCATGTTAGCCGCTTTTTCTAAATCACGAAGTCCAATATTCGGATATATTGAGTCAAAATAATTTCTTAACCCATTGCGTAAAATAGCATTTGGGTTCCCCGCAATATATGCGTCAAAGTAAACACATCGTAACTTATGGATTTCCCAATGTGATATCCCCCATCTTTCGAACGAAAGCCTTTTATAAACCAAGGCATTCTTGGAACGTTCTTCGAATGTCTTACAAACTGATCTCGCCTTAAATAGTTGTGCCGAAGAATTCTGACCGACTCTAGACAAGATTTCATCAATCATGTGTCCGGGTAGGTCTCTTAAAATATTGGGTTGTCTATCCATTTTGTGTTTTTATACTGTAAAATAGACAAGAGTTAGATTCATAAAAAAAAATACTTATTAATACAAGCAATTTTTACATATATCATAAAGCATAAGCACACTATATTACATATATTACACCACACGAATACAACTATCTTATTCCGACTCGCTTGTTTCTTCTTCTTCGGTTTTGGTTCGTTTTGCCAAGTTTCTAGGGATATATGATGTTCCCCTAATACGAGCCATTATTTTCCACATTGGTTTAGAAAAACCTGGTGGTTTAGAGGTTCCCGGGTCATTGTTACAACTTAAGGACTTCGGGGGTTGACGATACATATAAAGTTCATCGGGGTTGGAATTCGATTTCTTTATTTTTATGCCCTTTCCCTTATTATTTTCTTTTGCCTTTTTAAATTCAGTTGGGGTAATTTCTATAACATCATCGGAATTCTCGTCGGAATCCGATTCATCGGAGAATTGGTAATCCTCCCAATATTTTGCTTCCTTGGCGGAAACACCATTGACCATATAAATATGTATCGTTGAAACTAATAAATAAATACAGAAATATTTAATGTGATATATATAAAGACTTGATTAATTGAATTAGGTTTCATATAGACAATTGACCACCCAAGTTGACCGGTGATTCACGAACGTTAAAACTTGTAAAAACTATATGATGACATATATATGGTTATATATATAGTTAACATGATATTATGATAAGCAAACATATCATTAATTATATTAACAATGAACTACATATGTAAAAACAAGACTACTAACTTAATGATTTTGAAACGAGACATATATGTAACGATTATCGTTGTAACGACATTTAATGTATATATATCATATTAAGAGATATTCTTACATCATAATATCATGATAATATAATAATTTAAAATCTCTTTTGATATTATAAACATTGGGTTAACAACATTTAACAAGATCGTTAACCTAAAGGTTTCAAAACAACATTTACATGTAACGACTAACGATGACTTAACGACTCAGTTAAAATGTATATACATGTAGTGTTTTAATATGTATTCATACACTTTTGAAAGACTTCAAGACACTTATCAAAATACTTCTACTTAACAAAAATGCTTACAATTACATCCTCGTTCAGTTTCATCAACAATTCTACTCGTATGCACCCGTATTCGTACTCGTACAATACACAGCTTTTAGATGTATGTACTATTGGTATATACACTCCAATGATCAGCTCTTAGCAGCCCATGTGAGTCACCTAACACATGTGGGAACCATCATTTGGCAACTAGCATGAAATATCTCATAAAATTACAAAAATATGAGTAATCATTCATGACTTATTTACATGAAAACAAAATAACATATCCTTTATATCTAATCCATACACCAACGACTAAAAACACCTACAAACACTTTCATTCTTCAATTTTCTTCATCTAATTGATCTCTCTCAAGTTCTATCTTCAAGTTCTAAGTGTTCTTCATAAATTCCAAAAATTCTAGTTTCATAAAATCAAGAATACTTTCAAGTTTGCTAGCTCACTTCCAATCTTGTAAGATGATCATCCAACCTCAAGAAATCTTTGTTTCTTACAGTAGGTTATCATTCTAATACAAGGTAATAATCATATTCAAACTTTGGTTCAATTTCTATAACTATAACAATCTTATTTTAAGTGATGATCTTACTTGAACTTGTTTTCGTGTCATGATTCTGCTTCAAGAACTTCGAGCCATCCAAGGATCTATTGAAGCTAGATCCATTTTTATATTTTCCAGTAGGTTTATCCAAGGAACTTAAGGTAGTAATGATGTTCATAACATCATTCGATTCATATATATAAAACTATCTTATTCGAAGGTTTAAACTCGTAATCACTAGAACATAGTTTAGTTAATTCTAAACTTGTTCGCAAACAAAAGTTAATCCTTCTAACTTGACTTTTAAAATTAATTAAACACATTTTATATATCTATATGATATGCTAACTTAATGATTTAAAACCTGGAAACACGAAAAACACCGTAAAACCGGATTTACGCCGTCGTAGTAACACCGCGGGCTGTTTTGGGTTAGTTAATTAAAAACTATGATAAACTTTGATTTAAAAGTTGTAATTCTGAGAAAATGATTTTTATTATGAACATAAAACTATATCCAAAAATTATGGTTAAACTCAAAGTGGAAGTATGTTTTCTAAAATGGTCATCTAGACGTCGTTCTTTCGACTGAAATGACAACCTTTACAAAAACGACTTGTAACTTATTTTTCCGACTATAAACCTATACTTTTCTGTTTAGATTCATAAAATAGAGTTCAATATGAAACCATAGCAATTTGATTCACTCAAAACGGATTTAAAATGAAGAAGTTATGGGTAAAACAAAATTGGATAATTTTTCTCATTTTAGCTACGTGAAAATTGGTAACAAATCTATTCCAACCATAACTTAATCAACTTGTATTGTATATTATGTAATCTTGAGATACCATAGACACGTATACAATTTTTCGACCTATCATGTCGACACATCTATATATATTTCGGAACAACCATAGACACTCTATATGTGAATGTTGGAGTTAACTATACAGGGTTGAGGTTGATTCCAAAATATATATAGTTTGAGTTGTGATCAATACTGAGATACGTATACACTGGGTCGTGGATTGATTCAAGATAATATTTATCGATTAATTTCTGTACATCTAACTGTGGACAACTAGTTATAGGTTACTAATGAGGACAACTGACTTAATAAACTTAAAACATCAAAATATATTAATGGTTTAACTAATGCACCAGCTGTGTTCATGGACCTTATGAACCGAGTGTGTGGACCATACCTTGACAAGTTTGTCATTGTTTTCCTTGATGACATACTTATTTACTCAAAGAATGACCAAGAACACGGTGAACATTTGAGAAAGGTGTTAGAAGTATTGAGGAAGGAAGAATTGTACGCTAAGTTTTCAAAGTGTGCATTTTGGTTGGAAGAAGTTCAATTCCTCGGTCACATAGTGAACAAAGAAGGTATTAAGGTGGATCCGGCAAAGATAGAAACTGTTGAAAAGTGGGAAACCCCGAAAACTCCAAAACACATACGCCAGTTTTTAGGACTAGCTGGTTACTACAGAAGGTTCATCCAAGACTTTTCCAGAATAGCAAAACCCTTGACTGCATTAACGCATAAAGGGAAGAAATTTGAATGGAATGATGAACAAGAGAAAGCGTTTCAGTTATTGAAGAAAAAGCTAACTACGGCACCTATATTGTCATTGCCTGAAGGGAATGATGATTTTGTGATTTATTGTGACGCATCAAAGCAAGGTCTCGGTTGTGTATTAATGCAACGAACGAAGGTGATTGCTTATGCGTCTAGACAATTGAAGATTCACGAACAAAATTATACGACGCATGATTTGGAATTAGGCGCGGTTGTTTTTGCATTAAAGACTTGGAGGCACTACTTATATGGGGTCAAAAGTATTATATATACCGACCACAAAAGTCTACATCACATATTTAATCAGAAACAACTGAATATGAGGCAGCGTAGGTGGATTGAATTATTGAATGATTACGACTTTGAGATTCGTTACCACCCGGGGAAGGCAAATGTGGTAGCCGATGCCTTGAGCAGGAAGGACAGAGAACCCATTCGAGTAAAATCTATGAATATAATGATTCATAATAACCTTACTACTCAAATAAAGGAGGCACAACAAGGAGTTTTAAAAGAGGGAAATTTAAAGGATGAAATACCCAAAGGATCGGAGAAGCATCTTAATATTCGGGAAGACGGAACCCGGTATAGGGCTGAAAGGATTTGGGTACCAAAATTTGGAGATATGAGAGAAATGGTACTTAGAGAAGCTCATAAAACCAGATACTCAATACATCCTGGAACGGGGAAGATGTACAAGGATCTCAAGAAACATTTTTGGTGGCCGGGTATGAAAGCCGATGTTGCTAAATACGTAGGAGAATGTTTGACGTGTTCTAAGGTCAAAGCTGAGCATCAGAAACCATCAGGTCTACTTCAACAACCCAAAATCCAGGAATGGAAATGGGAAAACATTACCATGGATTTCATCACTAAATTACCAAGGACTGCAAGTGGTTTTGATACTATTTGGGTAATAGTTGATCGTCTCACCAAATCAGCACATTTCCTGCCAATAAGAGAAGATGACAAGATGGAGAAGTTAGCACGATTGTATTTGAAGGAAGTCATCTCCAGACATGGAATACCAATCTCTATTATCTCTGATAGCGATTGCAGATTTATTTCAAGATTCTGGCAGACATTACAGCAAGCATTAGGAACTCGTCTAGACATGAGTACTGCCTATCATCCACAAACTGATGGGCAGAGCGAAAGGACAATACAAACGCTTGAAGACATGCTACGAGCATGTGTTATTGATTTCGGAAACAGTTGGGATCGACATCTACCGTTAGCAGAATTTTCCTATAACAACAGCTACCATTCAAGCATTGAGATGGCGCCGTTTGAAGCACTTTATGGTAGAAAGTGCAGGTCTCCGATTTGTTGGAGTGAAGTGGGGGATAGACAGATTACGGGTCCGGAGATTATACAGGAAACTACCGAGAAGATCATCCAAATTCAACAACGGTTGAAAACCGCCCAAAGTCGACAAAAGAGCTACGCTGACATTAAAAGAAAAGATATAGAATTTGAAATTGGAGAGATGGTCATGCTTAAAGTTGCACATTGGAAAGGCGTTGTTCGATTTGGTAAACGAGGGAAATTAAATCCAAGGTATATTGGACCATTCAAGATTATTGATCGTGTTGGACCAGTAGCTTACCGACTTGAGTTACCTCAACAACTCGCGGCTGTACATAACACTTTCCACGTCTCGAATTTGAAGAAATGTTTTGCTAAAGAAGATCTCACTATTCCATTAGATGAAATCCAAATCAACGAAAAACTTCAATTCATCGAAGAACCCGTCGAAATAATGGATCGTGAGGTTAAAAGACTTAAGCAAAACAAGATACCAATTGTTAAGGTTCGATGGAATGCTCGTAGAGGACCTGAGTTCACCTGGGAGCGTGAAGATCAGATGAAGAAGAAATACCCGCATCTATTTCCAGAAGATTCGTCAACACCTTCAACAGCTTAAAATTTCGGGACGAAATTTATTTAACGGGTAGGTACTGTAGTGACCCGAACTTTTCCATGTTTATATATATTAAATGAGATTGATATTTACATGATTAAATGTTTCCAACATGTTAAGCAATCAAACTTGTTAAGACTTGATTAATTGAAATAGGTTTCATATAGACAATTGACCACCCAAGTTGACCGGTGATTCACGAACGTTAAAACTTGTAAAAACTATATGATGACATATATATGGTTATATATATAGTTAACATGATATTATGATAAGTAAACATATCATTAATTATATTAACAATGAACTACATATGTAAAAACAAGACTACTAACTTAATGATTTTGAAACGAGACATATATGTAACGATTATCGTTGTAACGACATTTAATGTATATATATCATATTAAGAGATATTCGTACATCATAATATCATGATAATATAATAATTTAAAATCTCTTTTGATATTATAAACATTGGGTTAACAACATTTAACAAGATCGTTAACCTAAAGGTTTCAAAACAACATTTACATGTAACGACTAACGATGACTTAACGACTCAGTTAAAATGTATATACATGTAGTGTTTTAATATGTATTCATACACTTTTGAAAGACTTCAAGACACTTATCAAAATACTTCTACTTAACAAAAATGCTTACAATTACATCCTCGTTCAGTTTCATCAACAATTCTACTCGTATGCACCCGTATTCGTACTCGTACAATACACAGCTTTTAGATGTATGTACTATTGGTATATACACTCCAATGATCAGCTCTTAGCAGCCCATGTGAGTCACCTAACACATGTGGGAACCATCATTTGGCAACTAGCATGAAATATCTCATAAAATTACAAAAATATGAGTAATCATTCATGACTTATTTACATGAAAACAAAATAACATATCCTTTATATCTAATCCATACACCAACGACCAAAAACACCTACAAACACTTTCATTCTTCAATTTTCTTCATCTAATTGATCTCTCTCAAGTTCTATCTTCAATTTCTAAGTGTTCTTCATAAATTCCAAAAATTCTAGTTTCATAAAATCAAGAATACTTTCAAGTTTGCTAGCTCACTTCCAATCTTGTAAGGTGATCATCCAACCTAAAGAAATCTTTGTTTCTTACAGTAGGTTATCATTCTAATACAAGGTAATAATCATATTCAAACTTTGGTTCAATTTCTATAACTATAACAATCTTATTTTAAGTGATGATCTTACTTGAACTTGTTTTCGTGTCATGATTCTGCTTCAAGAACTTCGAGCCATCCAAGGATCCATTGAAGCTAGATCCATTTTTCTATTTTCCAGTAGGTTTATCCAAGGAACTTAAGGTAGTAATGATGTTCATAACATCATTCGATTCATATATATAAAACTATCTTATTCGAAGGTTTAAACTCGTAATCACAAGAACATAGTTTAGTTAATTCTAAACTTGTTCGCAAACAAAAGTTAATCCTTCTAACTTGACTTTTAAAATTAATTAAACACATTTTCTATATCTATATGATATGCTAACTTAATGATTTAAAACCTGGAAACACGAAAAACACCGTAAAACCGGATTTACGCCGTCGTAGTAACACCGCTGGCTGTTTTGGGTTAGTTAATTAAAAACTATGATAAACTTTGATTTAAAAGTTGTAATTCTGAGAAAATGATTTTTATTATGAACATAAAACTATATCCAAAAATTATGGTTAAACTCAAAGTGGAAGTATGTTTTCTAAAATGGTCATCTAGACGTCGTTCTTTCGACTGAAATGACTACCTTTACAAAAACGACTTGTAACTTATTTTTCCGACTATAAACCTATACTTTTCTGTTTAGATTCATAAAATAGAGTTCAATATGAAACCATAGCAATTTGATTCACTCAAAACGGATTTAAAATGAAGAAGTTATGGGTAAAACAAGATTGGATAATTTTTCTCATTTTAGCTACGTGAAAATTGGTAACAAATCTATTCCAACCATAACTTAATCAACTTGTATTGTATATTATGTAATCTTGAGATACCATAGACACGTATACAATGTTTCGACCTATCATGTCGACACATCTATATATATTTCGGAACAACCATAGACACTCTATATGTGAATGTTGGAGTTAGCTATACAGGGTTGAGGTTGATTCCAAAATATATATAGTTTGAGTTGTGATCAATACTGAGATACGTATACACTGGGTCGTGGATTGATTCAAGATAATATTTATCGATTAATTTCTGTACATCTAACTGTGGACAACTAGTTATAGGTTACTAACGAGGACAACTGACTTAATAAACTTAAAACATCAAAATATATTAAAAGTGTTGTAAATATATTTTGAACATACTTTAATATATATGTATATGTATATATTGTTATAGGTTCGTGAATCAACAGTGGCCAAGTCTTACTTCCCGACGAAGTAAAAATCTGTGAAAGTGAGTTATAGTCCCACTTTTAAAATCTAATATTTTTGGGATGAGAATACATGCAGGTTTTATAAATGATTTACAAAATAGACACAAGTACGTGAAACTACATTCTATGGTTGAATTATCAAAATCGAATATGCCCATTTTTATTAAGTCTGGTAATCTAAGAATTAGGGAACAGACACCCTAATTGACGCGAATCCTAAAGATAGATCTATTGGGCCTAACAAACCCCATCCAAAGTACCGGATGCTTTAGTACTTCGAAATTTATATCATATCCGAAGGGTGTCCCGGAATGATGGGGATATTCTTATATATGCATCTTGTTAATGTCGGTTACCAGGTGTTCACCATATGAATGATTTTTATCTCTATGTATGGGATGTGTATTGAAATATGAAATCTTGTGGTCTATTATTATGATTTGATATATATAGGTTAAACCTATAACTTACCAACATTTTTGTTGACGTTTTAAGCATGTTTATTCTCAGGTGATTATTAAGAGCTTCCGCTGTCGCATACTTAAATAAGGACGAGATTTGGAGTCCATGCTTGTATGATATTGTGTAAAAACTGCATTCAAGAAACTTATTTTGTTGTAACATATTTGTATTGTAAACCATTATGTAATGTAGTGACCCGAACTTTTCCATGTTTATATATATTAAATGAGATTGATATTTACATGATTAAATGTTTCCAACATGTTAAGCAATCAAACTTGTTAAGACTTGATTAATTGAATTAGGTTTCATATAGACAATTGACCACCCAAGTTGACCGGTGATTCACGAACGTTAAAACTTGTAAAAACTATATGATGACATATATATGGTTATATATATAGTTAACATGATATTATGATAAGCAAACATATCATTAATTATATTAACAATGAACTACATATGTAAAAACAAGACTACTAACTTAATGATTTTGAAACGAGACATATATGTAACGATTATCGTTGTAACGACATTTAATGTATATATATCATATTAAGAGATATTCGTACATCATAATATCATGATAATATAATAATTTAAAATCTCTTTTGATATTATAAACATTGGGTTAACAACATTTAACAAGATCGTTAACCTAAAGGTTTCAAAACAACATTTACATGTAACGACTAACGATGACTTAACGACTCAGTTAAAATGTATATACATGTAGTGTTTTAATATGTATTCATACACTTTTGAAAGACTTCAAGACACTTATCAAAATACTTCTACTTAACAAAAATGCTTACAATTACATCCTCGTTCAGTTTCATCAACAATTCTACTCGTATGCACCCGTATTCGTACTCGTACAATACACAACTTTTAGATGTATGTACTATTGGTATATACACTCCAATGATCAGCTCTTAGCAGCCCATGTGAGTCACCTAACACATGTGGGAACCATCATTTGGCAACTAGCATGAAATATCTCATAAAATTACAAAAATATGAGTAATCATTCATGACTTATTTACATGAAAACAAAATAACATATCCTTTATATCTAATCCATACACCAACGACCAAAAACACCTACAAACACTTTCATTCTTCAATTTTTTTCATCTAATTGATCTCTCTCAAGTTCTATCTTCAAGTTCTAAGTGTTCTTCATAAATTCCAAAAATTCTAGTTTCATAAAATCAAGAATACTTTCAAGTTTGCTAGCTCACTTCCAATCTTGTAAGGTGATCATCCAACCTCAAGAAATCTTTGTTTCTTACAGTAGGTTATCATTCTAATACAAGGTAATAATCATATTCAAACTTTAGTTCAATTTCTATAACTATAACAATCTTATTTTAAGTGATGATCTTACTTGAACTTGTTTTCGTGTCATGATTCTGCTTCAAGAACTTCGAGCCATCCAAGGATCCATTGAAGCTAGATCCATTTTTCTATTTTCCAGTAGGTTTATCCAAGGAACTTAAGGTAGTAATGATGTTCATAACATCATTCAATTCATATATATAAAACTATCTTATTCGAAGGTTTAAACTCGTAATCACTAGAACATAGTTTAGTTAATTCTAAACTTGTTCGCAAACAAAAGTTAATCCTTCTAACTTGACTTTTAAAATTAATTAAACACATTTTCTATATCTATATGATATGCTAACTTAATGATTTAAAACCTGGAAACACGAAAAACACCGTAAAACCGGATTTACGCCGTCGTAGTAACACCGCGGGCTGTTTTGGGTTAGTTAATTAAAAACTATGATAAACTTTGATTTAAAAGTTGTAATTCTGAGAAAATGATTTTTATTATGAACATAAAACTATATCCAAAAATTATGGTTAAACTCAAAGTGGAAGTATGTTTTATAAAATGGTCATCTAGACGTCGTTCTTTCGACTGAAATGACTACCTTTACAAAAACGACTTGTAACTTATTTTTCTGACTATAAACCTATACTTTTCTGTTTAGATTCATAAAATAGAGTTCAATATGAAACCATAGCAATTTGATTCACTCAAAACGGATTTAAAATGAAGAAGTTATGGGTAAAACAAGATTGGATAATTTTTCTCATTTTAGCTACGTGAAAATTGGTAACAAATCTATTCCAACCATAACTTAATCAACTTGTATTGTATATTATGTAATCTTGATATACCATAGACACGTATACAATGTTTCGACCTATCATGTCGACACATCTATATATATTTAGGAACAACCATAGACACTCTATATGTGAATGTTGGAGTTAGCTATACAGGGTTGAGGTTGATTCCAAAATATATATAGTTTGAGTTGTGATCAATACTGAGATACGTATACACTAGGTCGTGGATTGATTCAAGATAATATTTATCGATTAATTTCTGTACATCTAACTGTGGACAACTAGTTATAGGTTACTAACGAGGACAACTGACTTAATAAACTTAAAACATCAAAATATATTAAAAGTGTTGTAAATATATTTTGAACATACTTTAATATATATGTATATGTATATATTGTTATGGGTTCGTGAATCAACAGTGGCCAAGTCTTACTTCCCGACGAAGTAAAAATCTGTGAAAGTGAGTTATAGTCCCACTTTTAAAATCTAATATTTTTGGGATGAGAATACATGCAGGTTTTATAAATGATTTACAAAATAGACACAAGTACGTGAAACTACATTCTATGGTTGAATTATCAAAATCGAATATGCCCCTTTTTATTAAGTCTGGTAATCTAAGAATTAGGGAACAGACACCCTAATTGACGCGAATCCTAAAGATAGATCTATTGGGCCTAACAAACCCCATCCAAATTACCGGATGCTTTAGTACTTCGAAATTTATATCATATCCGAAGGGTGTCCCGGAATGATGGGGATATTCTTATATATGCATCTTGTTAATGTCGGTTACCAGGTGTTCACCATATGAATGATTTTTATCTCTATGTATGGGATGTGTATTGAAATATGAAATCTTGTGGTCTATTATTATGATTTGATATATATAGGTTAAACCTATAACTCACCAACATTTTTGTTGACGTTTTAAGCATGTTTATTCTCAGGTGATTATTAAGAGCTTCCGCTGTCGCATACTTAAATAAGGACGAGATTTGGAGTCCATGCTTGTATGATATTGTGTAAAAACTGCATTCAAGAAACTTATTTTGTTGTAACATATTTGTATTGTAAACCATTATGTAATGGTCGTGTGTAAACAGGATATTTTAGATTATCATTATTTGATAATCTACGTAAAGCTTTTTAAACCTTTATTGATGAAATAAAGGTTATGGTTTGTTTTAAAATGAATGCAGTCTTTGAAAAACGTCTCATATAGAGGTCAAAACCTCGCAACGAAATCAATTAATATGGAACGTTTTTAATCAATAAGAACGGGACATTTCAGAATGGTATCAGAGCCAAGCCCCGGACCAAAACGTGCACAGCGAGGACGCTGTGTCCCATTAGGGGGGAGGATTGTAACATCCGTGTTACATCCGTCCCACATCGGTTGGAGAGGGGAACGAAGCATGCCTTATAAGGGTGTAGAGACCTTTCCTAGCATGACGCGTTTTGGGACCACAAGCGCAGCAGATCCCATGAGAACTCTGCAGTTAAGCGTGCTCATGCGAGAGCACTACCAGGATGGGTGACCTACTGGGAAAGTGCTCGTCGTGTTTGGTCGCCAAGAAAAATCCGTGAGCAACCTACGGGGGAGATAAGGGTACGTTCCTATCTCTGCAAAGCGGACAATATCATGCTACGGGGAACGTTTTACCTGGGGTGTTACAGAATGGTATCCGAGCGTTGGTCTTAGAGAACCAGAATTTTGCATTAGTGTGTCTTATCGAGTTTGTTAGGATGCATTAGTGAGTCTGGACTTCGACTGTGTTTACTTGAAAAATGATTGCTTAACAAATTTTGTTGGAAACTATATATTTTTAACATGTGAATATTATGTGATATATTAATCTCCTAACGCGTTTGATATTATGTGATAGATGTCTACCTCTAGAACAAGTCCCATTGACTCACCTAATAATAATGAAGAGTTAAATGTAAATTGGAATGATTCGTGGACTGATTCACAAGTTCCCGAAGAGGAACCGGAAGAAGAGTCAGAACCGGAAGAAGAATCGGAACCGGAAGAAGAATCGGAACCGGATGAAGAAATAGAACCGGTGGGGGAAATAATAAAACAGTTAAGTAAAAGAAAATCCTCAACCAACCGACCAAGGTTAATTATGGTCAATGGTGTTTCCGCCAAGGAAGCAAAATATTGGGAGGATTACCAATTCTCCGATGAATCGGATTCCGACGAGAATTTCGATGATGTTATAGAAATTACCCCAACTGAATTTAAAAAGGCAAAAGAAAATAATAAGGGAAAGGGCATAAAAATAAAGAAATCGAATTCCAACCCCGATGAACTTTATATGTATCGTCAACCCCCGAAGTCCTTAAGTTGTAACAATGACCCGGGAACCTCTAAACCACCAGGTTTTTCTAAACCAATGTGGAAAATAATGGCTAGTATTAGGGGAACATCATATATCCCTAGAAACTTGGCAAAACGAACCAAAACTGAAGAAGAAGAAACAAGCGAGTCGGAATAAGATAGTTGTATTCGTGTGGTGTAATATATGTAATATAGTGTGCTTATGCTTTATGATATATGTAAAAATTGCTTGTATTAATAAGTATTTTTTTTTATGAATCTAACTCTTGTCTATTTTACAGTATAAAAACACAAAATGGATAGACAACCCAATATTTTAAGAGACCTACCCGGAGACATGATTGATGAAATCTTGTCTAGAGTCGGTCAGAATTCTTCGGCACAACTATTTAAGGCGAGATCAGTTTGTAAGACATTCGAAGAACGTTCCAAGAATGCCTTGGTTTATAAAAGGCTTTCGTTCGAAAGATGGGGGATATCACATTGGGAAATCCATAAGTTACGATGTGTTTACTTTGACGCATATATTGCGGGGAACCCAAATGCTATTTTACGCAATGGGTTAAGAAATTATTTTGACTCAATATATCCGAATATTGGACTTCGTGATTTTGAAAAAGCGGCTAACATGCAACATAAAGAAGCATGTTATGCTTACGGATTAGTAATGTTCGCTTCTCACCAAAGTGAGAACAAGAACATCGGGCTACAACTATTAAACAAAACGTTCCCACAAGTGACGGAGTCGGTAATTGGGGTAAGAAATGAGGTTTTTAGATTGTTACGGGACTGTTGGACATTACGTAACCCTCGTCCCTTTGACGACGTTACAACACGCTGTCTTATCAACGGCCATAACGGTTATGTTCCACAAGACCAAGGATGGGAAGTAATCCTAGTAAAACCAGAATGCATGACTTGTTTCTGGACGTATGAATTACGTGTCTTTATTGCCTTTGCTGAACGACTTGTGTACTAGCTAGAATTATCTTCACAACCATCTTGTATCAAATTTATTGTGTGCTATATTTCATGCTATATGTAAAATAAGCGGTATTGTAAGTTTGTAAAATATTGTGTAAAAGTTTGAACGCGAAATATTGTTATAATCAGTTTTTCATATAGAATTGTAGTAGTTGAATTGTATATTAGCTACTAAGTATGAACTTAACGGGTAGGTACTACCCGAATTTAAACTTATAAAACGCTAATATGAAGAAAAAGCTTTTATAAATGAGTTCATATTATGCTACGAAATACTATTAACTACTCTTAATATTCTGTATGATTAACTTGTTCCATTTAACTATTTTGAAGGAAATGGCACCGACTACTCGACACACCGTGAATATGAATGAAGAGGAATTCCGTACTTTTCTAGCTTCAAACATAGCCGCAGTACAGGCTGCGCTACATACCAACAATAACCTTGGATCTAGCAGTACAGGAAATCGTGTAGGATGCACCTACAAATTATTCACTGCCTGCAAACCTTTGGAATTTGATGGAACCGAAGGACCGATCGGATTGAAACGGTGGACCGAGAAGGTCGAATCGGTGTTTGCCATAAGTAAGTGTACTGAAGAGGACAAAGTGAAGTACGCTACGCATACCTTCACAGGTTCTGCGTTAACATGGTGGAATACCTATCTAGAGCAAGTGGGACAAGACGATGCGTACGCACTACCGTGGTCAGCATTCAAGCCCTTGATGAACGAGAAGTACCGTCCCAGAACCGAGGTCAATAAGCTCAAGACAGAACTTAGAGGGTTACGAACCCAAGGATTTGATATTACCACGTATGAAAGACGATTCACAGAATTGTGCCTATTGTATCCGGGAGCATTCGAAGATGAGGAAGAGAAGATCGACGCGTTTGTGAAAGGATTACCGGAAAGAATCCAAGAAGATATAAGTTCACACGAGCCCGCCTCCATACAACAGGCATGTAGAATGGCTCACAAACTAGTGAACCATATTGAAGAAAGAATTAAAGAACAGACTGCTGAAGAGGCCAATGTGAAGCAAGTCAAAAGAAAGTGGGAGGAAAATGGTGATAAGAATCACCAATACAACAACAACAGCAATTACAACAATAATCGCAGCAATTATCCCAACAATCGCAACATCAATCGCAACTACAACAAACGGCCCAACAACAACAACAACAACAACAACAACAACAGCAACTACAACAATCATCCCAACAACAATAATAACCGCAATAACAACAACAATCAGAAGCAGCTATGCCAAAGGTGTGAAAAGTATCACTCGGGGTTCTGCACCAAATTTTGCAACAAGTGTAAAAGAAATGGTCATAGTGCGGCGAAGTGTGAGGTCTACGGACCAGGGGTTAATAGAACGAAAGGAATAAATGGTGTCGGAACGAGTAATGGCGGAGCAAGTAGTGTCGGAGCAAGTTATGCCAATGTAGTTTATTATAAATGTGGAAAACCGGGCCACATTATTAGAAATTGCCCGAACCAGGAGAACACGAATGGACAAGGCCGCGGAAGAGTTTTCAATATTAATGCGGCAGAGGCACAAGAAGACCCGGAGCTTGTTACGGGTACGTTTCTTATTGATAATAAATCTGCTTACGTTTTATTTGATTCGGGTGCGGATAGAAGCTATATGAGTAGAGATTTTTGTGCTAAATTAAGTTGTCCATTGACGCCATTGGATAGTAAATTTTTACTCGAATTAGCAAATGGTAAATTAATTTCAGCAGATAATATATGTCGGAATCGAGAAATTAAACTGGTTAGCGAAACATTTAAGATTGATTTGATACCAGTCGAGTTAGGGAGTTTTGATGTGATAATCGGTATGTACTGGTTGAAAGAAGTGAAAGCAGAGATCGTTTGTTACAAAAATGCAAATCGCATTATACGAGAAAAAGGAAAACCCTTAATGGTGTACGGAGAAAAGGGCAACACGAAGCTACATCTTATTAGTAATTTGAAGGCACAAAAACTAATAAGAAAAGGTTGCTATGCTGTTCTAGCACACGTCGAGAAAGTACAAACTGAAGAAAAGAGCATCAATGATGTTCCCATTGCAAAAGAATTTCCTGATGTATTTCCGAAAGAATTACCAGGATTACCCCCACATCGATCCGTTGAATTTCAAATAGATCTTGTACCAGGAGCTGCACCAATAGCTCGTGCTCCTTACAGACTCGCACCCAGCGAGATGAAAGAACTGCAAAGTCAATTACAAGAACTTTTAGAGCGTGGTTTCATTCGACCAAGCACATCACCGTGGGGAGCTCCTGTTTTGTTTGTCAAGAAGAAAGATGGTACATTCAGGTTGTGTATCGACTACCGAGAGTTGAACAAACTTACCATCAAGAACCGCTACCCACTACTGAGAATCGATGACTTATTTGATCAACTACAAGGCTCTTCTGTTTATTCAAAGATCGACTTACGTTCCGGGTATCATCAAATGCGGGTGAAAGAAGATGATATTCCAAAGACTGCTTTCAGAACACGTTACGGTCATTACGAGTTTATGGTCATGCCGTTTGGTTTAACTAATGCACCAGCTGTGTTCATGGACCTTATGAACCGAGTGTGTGGACCATACCTTGACAAGTTTGTCATTGTTTTCATTGATGACATACTTATTTACTCAAAGAATGACCAAGAACACGGTGAACATTTGAGAAAGGTGTTAGAAGTATTGAGGAAGGAAGAATTGTACGCTAAGTTTTCAAAGTGTGCATTTTGGTTGGAAGAAGTTCAATTCCTCGGTCACATAGTGAACAAAGAAGGTATTAAGGTGGATCCGGCAAAGATAGAAACTGTTGAAAAGTGGGAAACCCCGAAAACTCCAAAACACATACGCCAGTTTTTAGGACTAGCTGGTTACTACAGAAGGTTCATCCAAGACTTTTCCAGAATAGCAAAACCCTTGACTGCATTAACGCATAAAGGGAAGAAATTTGAATGGAATGATGAACAAGAGAAAGCGTTTCAGTTATTGAAGAAAAAGCTAACTACGGCACCTATATTGTCATTGCCTGAAGGGAATGATGATTTTGTGATTTATTGTGACGCATCAAAGCAAGGTCTCGGTTGTGTATTAATGCAACGAACGAAGGTGATTGCTTATGCGTCTAGACAATTGAAGATTCACGAACAAAATTATACGACGCATGATTTGGAATTAGGCGCGGTTGTTTTTGCATTAAAGACTTGGAGGCACTACTTATATGGGGTCAAAAGTATTATATATACCGACCACAAAAGTCTACAACACATATTTAATCAGAAACAACTGAATATGAGGCAGCGTAGGTGGATTGAATTATTGAATGATTACGACTTTGAGATTCGTTACCACCCGGGGAAGGCAAATGTGGTAGCCGATGCCTTGAGCAGGAAGGACAGAGAACCCATTCGAGTAAAATCTATGAATATAATGATTCATAATAACCTTACTACTCAAATAAAGGAGGCACAACAAGGAGTTTTAAAAGAGGGAAATTTAAAGGATGAAATACCCAAAGGATCGGAGAAGCATCTTAATATTCGGGAAGACGGAACCCGGTATAGGGCTGAAAGGATTTGGGTACCAAAATTTGGAGATATGAGAGAAATGGTACTTAGAGAAGCTCATAAAACCAGATACTCAATACATCCTGGAACGGGGAAGATGTACAAGGATCTCAAGAAACATTTTTGGTGGCCGGGTATGAAAGCCGATGTTGCTAAATACGTAGGAGAATGTTTGACGTGTTCTAAGGTCAAAGCTGAGCATCAGAAACCATCAGGTGTACTTCAACAACCCAAAATCCCGGAATGGAAATGGGAAAACATTACCATGGATTTCATCACTAAATTGCCAAGGACTGCAAGTGGTTTTGATACTATTTGGGTAATAGTTGATCGTCTCACCAAATCAGCACATTTCCTGCCAATAAGAGAAGATGATAAGATGGAGAAGTTAGCACGACTGTATTTGAAGGAAGTCGTCTCCAGACATGGAATACCAATCTCTATTATCTCTGATAGGGATGGCAGATTTATTTCAAGATTCTGGCAGACATTACAGCAAGCATTAGGAACTCGTCTAGACATGAGTACTGCCTATCATCCACAAACTGATGGGCAGAGCGAAAGGACAATACAAACGCTTGAAGACATGCTACGAGCATGTGTTATTGATTTCGGAAACAGTTGGGATCGACATCTACCGTTAGCAGAATTTTCCTACAACAACAGCTACCATTCAAGCATTGAGATGGCGCCGTTTGAAGCACTTTGTGGTAGAAAGTGCAGGTCTCCGATTTGTTGGAGTGAAGTGGGGGATAGACAGATTACGGGTCCGGAGATTATACAGGAAACTACCGAGAAGATCATCCAAATTCAACAACGGTTGAAAACCGCCCAAAGTCGACAAAAGAGCTACGCTGACATTAAAAGAAAAGATATAGAATTTGAAATTGGAGAGATGGTCATGCTTAAAGTTGCACATTGGAAAGGCGTTGTTCGATTTGGTAAACGAGGGAAATTAAATCCAAGGTATATTGGACCATTCAAGATTATTGATCGTGTCGGACCAGTAGCTTACCGACTTGAGTTACCTCAACAACTCGCGGCTGTACATAACACTTTCCACGTCTCGAATTTGAAGAAATGTTTTGCTAAAGAAGATCTCACTATTCCATTAGATGAAATCCAAATCAACGAAAAACTTCAATTCATCGAAGAACCCGTCGAAATAATGGATCGTGAGGTTAAAAGACTTAAGCAAAACAAGATACCAATTGTTAAGGGTTGATGGAATGCTCGTAGAGGACCTGAGTTCACCTGGGAGCGTGAAGATCAGATGAAGAAGAAATACCCGCATCTATTTCCAGAAGATTCGTCAACACCTTCAACAGCTTAAAATTTCGGGACGAAATTTATTTAACGGGTAGGTACTGTAGTGACCCGAACTTTTCCATGTTTATATATATTAAATGAGATTGATATTTACATGATTAAATGTTTCCAACATGTTAAGCAATCAAACTTGTTAAGACTTGATTAATTGAAATAGGTTTCATATAGACAATTGACCACCCAAGTTGACCGGTGATTCACGAACGTTAAAACTTGTAAAAACTATATGATGACATATATATGGTTATATATATAGTTAACATGATATTATGATAAGTAAACATATCATTAATTATATTAACAATGAACTACATATGTAAAAACAAGACTACTAACTTAATGATTTTGAAACGAGACATATATGTAACGATTATCGTTGTAACGACATTTAATGTATATATATCATATTAAGAGATATTCGTACATCATAATATCATGATAATATAATAATTTAAAATCTCTTTTGATATTATAAACATTGGGTTAACAACATTTAACAAGATCGTTAACCTAAAGGTTTCAAAACAACATTTACATGTAACGACTAACGATGACTTAACGACTCAGTTAAAATGTATATACATGTAGTGTTTTAATATGTATTCATACACTTTTGAAAGACTTCAAGACACTTATCAAAATACTTCTACTTAACAAAAATGCTTACAATTACATCCTCGTTCAGTTTCATCAACAATTCTACTCGTATGCACCCGTATTCGTACTCGTACAATACACAGCTTTTAGATGTATGTACTATTGGTATATACACTCCAATGATCAGCTCTTAGCAGCCCATGTGAGTCACCTAACACATGTGGAAACCATCATTTGGCAACTAGCATGAAATATCTCATAAAATTACAAAAATATGAGTAATCATTCATGACTTATTTACATGAAAACAAAATAACATATCCTTTATATCTAATCCATACACCAACGACCAAAAACACCTACAAACACTTTCATTCTTCAATTTTTTTCATCTAATTGATCTCTCTCAAGTTCTATCTTCAAGTTCTAAGTGTTCTTCATAAATTCCAAAAATTCTAGTTTCATAAAATCAAGAATACTTTCAAGTTTGCTAGCTCACTTCCAATCTTGTAAGGTGATCATCCAACCTCAAGAAATCTTTGTTTCTTACAGTAGGTTATCATTCTAATACAAGGTAATAATCATATTCAAAATTTGGTTCAATTTCTATAACTATAACAATCTTATTTTAAGTGATGATCTTACTTGAACTTGTTTTCGTGTCATGATTCTGCTTCAAGAACTTCGAGCCATCCAAAGATCCATTGAAGCTAGATCCATTTTTCTATTTTCCAGTAGGTTTATCCAAGGAACTTAAGGTAGTAATGATGTTCATAACATCATTCGATTCATATATATAAAACTATCTTATTCGAAGGTTTAAACTCGTAATCACTAGAACATAGTTTAGTTAATTCTAAACTTGTTCGCAAACAAAAGTTATTCCTTCTAACTTGACTTTTAAAATTAATTAAACACATTTTCTATATCTATATGATATGCTAACTTAATGATTTAAAACCTGGAAACACGAAAAACACCGTAAAACCGGATTTACGCCGTCGTAGTAACACCGCGGGCTCTTTTGGGTTAGTTAATTAAAAACTATGATAAACTTTGATTTAAAAGTTGTAATTCTGAGAAAATGATTTTTATTATGAACATAAAACTATATCCAAAAATTATGGTTAAACTCAAAGTGGAAGTATGTTTTCTAAAATGGTCATCTAGACGTCGTTCTTTCGACTGAAATGACTACCTTTACAAAAATGACTTGTAACTTATTTTTCCGACTATAAACCTATACTTTTCTGTTTAGATTCATAAAATAGAGTTCAATATGAAACCATAGCAATTTGATTCACTCAAAACGGATTTAAAATGAAGAAGTTATGGGTAAAACAAGATTGGATAATTTTTCTCATTTTAGCTACGTGAAAATTGGTAACAAATCTATTCCAACCATAACTTAATCAACTTGTATTGTATATTATGTAATCTTGAGATACCATAGACACGTATACAATGTTTCGACCTATCATGTCTACACATCTATATATATTTCGGAACAACCATAGACACTCTATATGTGAATGTTGGAGTTAGCTATACAGGGTTGAGGTTGATTCCAAAATATATATAGTTTGAGTTGTGATCAATACTGAGATACGTATACACTGGGATACGTGATCAACAAAAATATTATCTTGATCAATACTGAGATACGTGATCAACAAAAATAAATATTATCTTGAATCAATCCTGAGATACGTGATCAACAAAAATATTATCTTGAATCAATCCACGTCCCAGTGTATACGTATCTCAGTATTGATCACAACTCAAACTATATATATTTTGGAATCAACCTCAACCCTGTATAGCTAACTCCAACATTCACATATAGAGTGTCTATGGTTGTTCCGAAATATATATAGATGTGTCGACATGATAGGTCGAAACATTGTATACGTGTCTATGGTATCTCAAGATTACATAATATACAATACAAGTTGATTAAGTTATGGTTGGAATAGATTTGTTACCAATTTTCACGTAGCTAAAATGAGAAAAATTATCCAATCTTGTTTTACCCATAACTTCTTCATTTTAAATCCGTTTTGAGTGAATCAAATTGCTATGGTTTCATATTGAACTCTATTTTATGAATCTAAACAGAAAAGTATAGGTTTATAGTCGGAAAAATAAGTTACAAGTCATTTTTGTAAAGGTAGTCATTTCAGTCGAAAGAACGACGTCTAGATGACCATTTTAGAAAACATACTTCCACTTTGAGTTTAACCATAATTTTTGGATATAGTTTTATGTTCATAATAAAAATCATTTTCTCAGAATTACAACTTTTAAATCAAAGTTTATCATAGTTTTTAATTAACTAACCCAAAACAGCCCGCGGTGTTACTACGACGGCGTAAATCCGGTTTTACGGTGTTTTTCGTGTTTCCAGGTTTTAAATCATTAAGTTAGCATATCATATAGATATAGAAAATGTGTTTAATTAATTTTAAAAGTCATGTTAGAAGGATTAACTTTTGTTTGCGAACAAGTTTAGAATTAACTAAACTATGTTCTAGTGATTACGAGTTTAAACCTTCGAATAAGATAGTTTTATATATATGAATCGAATGATGTTATGAACATCATTACTACCTTAAGTTCCTTGGATAAACCTACTGGAAAATAGAAAAATGGATCTAGCTTCAATGGATCCTTGGATGGCTCGAAGTTCTTGAAGCAGAATCATGACACGAAAACAAGTTCAAGTAAGATCATCACTTAAAATAAGATTGTTATAGTTATAGAAATTGAACCAAAGTTTGAATATGATTATTACCTTGTATTAGAATGATAACCTACTGTAAGAAACAAAGATTTCTTGAGGTTGGATGATCACCTTACAAGATTGGAAGTGAGCTAGCAAACTTGAAAGTATTCTTGATTTTATGAAACTAGAATTTTTGGAATTTATGAAGAACACTTAGAAATTGAAGATAGAACTTGAGAGAGATCAATTAGATGAAGAAAATTGAAGAATGAAAGTGTTTGTAGGTGTTTTTGGTCGTTGGTGTATGGATTAGATATAAAGGATATGTTATTTTGTTTTCATGTAAATAAGTCATGAATGATTACTCATATTTTTGTAATTTTATGAGATATTTCATGCTAGTTGCCAAATGATGGTTCCCACATGTGTTAGGTGACTCACATGGGCTGCTAAGAGCTGATCATTGGAGTGTATATACCAATAGTACATACATCTAAAAGTTGTGTATTGTACGAGTACGAATACGGGTGCATACGAGTAGAATTGTTGATGAAACTGAACGAGGATGTAATTGTAAGCATTTTTGTTAAGTAGAAGTATTTTGATAAGTGTCTTGAATTCTTTCAAAAGTGTATGAATACATATTAAAACACTACATGTATATACATTTTAACTGAGTCGTTAAGTCATCGTTAGTCGTTACATGTAAATGTTGTTTTGAAACCTTTAGGTTAACGATCTTGTTAAATGTTGTTAACCCAATGTTTATAATATCAAAAGAGATTTTAAATTATTATATTATCATGATATTATGATGTACGAATATCTCTTAATATGATATATATACATTAAATGTCGTTACAACGATAATCGTTACATATATGTCTCGTTTCAAAATCATTAAGTTAGTAGTCTTGTTTTTACATATGTAGTTCATTGTTAATATAATTAATGATATGTTTACGTATCATAATATCATGTTAACTATATATATAACCATATATATGTCATCATATAGTTTTTACAAGTTTTAACGTTCGTGAATCACCGGTCAACTTGGGTGGTCAATTGTCTATATGAAACCTATTTCAATTAATCAAGTCTTAACAAGTTTGATTGCTTAACATGTTGGAAACATTTAATCATGTAAATATCAATCTCATTTAATATATATAAATATGGAAAAGTTCGGGTCACTACAGTACCTACCCGTTAAATAAATTTCGTCCCGAAATTTTAAGCTGTTGAAGGTGTTGACGAATCTTCTGGAAATAGATGCGGGTATTTCTTCTTCATCTGATCTTCACGCTCCCAGGTAAACTCAGGTCCTCTACGAGCATTCCATCGAACCTTAACAATTGGTATCTTGTTTTGCTTAAGTCTTTTAACCTCACGATCCATTATTTCGACGGGTTCTTCGATGAATTGAAGTTTTTCGTTGATTTAGATTTCATCTAATGGAATAGTGAGATCTTCTTTAGCAAAACATTTCTTCAAATTCGAGACGTGGAAAGTGTTATGTACAGCCGCGAGTTGTTGAGGTAACTCAAGTCGGTAAGCTACTGGTCCGACACGATCAATAATCTTGAATGGTCCAATATACCTTGGATTTAATTTCCCTCGTTTACCAAATCGAACAACGCCTTTCCAAGGTGCAACTTTAAGCATGACCATCTCTCCAATTTCAAATTCTATATCTTTTCTTTTAATGTCAGCGTAGCTCTTTTGTCGACTTTGGGCGGTTTTCAACCGTTGTTGAATTTGGATGATCTTCTCGGTAGTTTCTTGTATAATCTCCGGACCCGTAATCTGTCTATCCCCCACTTCACTCCAACAAATCGGAGACCTGCACTTTCTACCATAAAGTGCTTCAAACGGCGCCATCTCAATGCTTGAATGGTAGCTGTTGTTGTAGGAAAATTCTGCTAACGGTAGATGTCGATCCCAACTGTTTCCGAAATCAATAACACATGCTCGTAGCATGTCTTCAAGCGTTTGTATTGTCCTTTCGCTCTGCCCATCAGTTTGTGGATGATAGGCAGTACTCATGTCTAGACGAGTTCCTAATGCTTGCTGTAATGTCTACCAGAATCTTGAAATAAATCTGCCATCCCTATCAGAGATAATAGAGATTGGTATTCCATGTCTGGAGATGACTTCCTTCAAATACAGTCGTGCTAACTTCTCCATCTTGTCATCTTCTCTTATTGGCAGGAAATGTGCTGATTTGGTGAGACGATCAACTATTACCCAAATAGTATCAAAACCACTTGCAGTCCTTGGCAATTTAGTGATGAAATCCATGGTAATGTTTTCCCATTTCCATTCCGGGATTTTGGGTTGTTGAAGTAGACCTGATGGTTTCTGATGCTCAGATTTGACCTTAGAACACGTCAAACATTCTCCTACGTATTTAGCAACATCGGCTTTCATACCCGGCCACCAAAAATGTTTCTTGAGATCCTTGTACATCTTCCCCGTTCCAGGATGTATTGAGTATCTGGTTTTATGAGCTTCTCTAAGTACCATTTCTCTCATATCTCCAAATTTTGGTACCCAAATCCTTTCAGCCCTATACCGGGTTCCGTCTTCCCGAATATTAAGATGCTTCTCCGATCCTTTGGGTATTTCATCCTTTAAATTTCCCTCTTTTAAAACTCCTTGTTGTGCCTCCTTTATTTGAGTAGTAAGGTTATTATGAATCATTATATTCATAGATTTTACTCGAATGGGTTCTCTGTCCTTCCTGCTCAAGGCATCGGCTACCACATTTGCCTTCCCCGGGTGGTAACGAATCTCAAAGTCGTAATCATTCAATAATTCAATCCACCTACGCTGCCTCATATTCAGTTGTTTCTGATTAAATATGTGTTGTAGACTTTTGTGGTCGGTATATATAATACTTTTGACCCCATATAAGTAGTGCCTCCAAGTCTTTAATGCAAAAACAACCGCGCCTAATTCCAAATCATGCGTCGTATAATTTTGTTCGTGAATCTTCAATTGTCTAGACGCATAAGTAATCACCTTCGTTCGTTGCATTAATACACAACCGAGACCTTGCTTTGATGCGTCACAATAAATCACAAAATCATCATTCCCTTCAGGCAATGACAATATAGGTGCCGTAGTTAGCTTTTTCTTCAATAACTGAAACGCTTTCTCTTGTTCATCATTCCATTCAAATTTCTTCCCTTTATGCGTTAATGCAGTCAAGGGTTTTGCTATTCTGGAAAAGTCTTGGATGAACCTTCTGTAGTAACCAGCTAGTCCTAAAAACTGGCGTATGTGTTTTGGAGTTTTCGGGGTTTCCCACTTTTCAACAGTTTCTATCTTTGCCGGATCCACCTTAATACCTTCTTTGTTCACTATGTGACCGAGGAATTGAACTTCTTCCAACCAAAATGCACACTTTGAAAACTTAGCGTACAATTCTTCCTTCCTCAATACTTCTAACACCTTTCTCAAATGTTCACCGTGTTCTTGGTCATTCTTTGAGTAAATAAGTATGTCATCAATGAAAACAATGACAAACTTGTCAAGGTATGGTCCACACACTCGGTTCATAAGGTCCATGAACACAGCTGGTGCATTAGTTAAACCAAACGGCATGACCATAAACTAGTAATGACCGTAACGTGTTCTGAAAGCAGTCTTTGGAATATCATCTTATTTCACCCGCATTTGATGATACCCGGAACGTAAGTCAATCTTTGAATAAACAGACGAGCCTTGTAGTTGATCAAATAAGTCGTCGATTCTCGGTAGTGGGTAGTGGTTCTTGATGGTAAGTTTGTTCAACTCTCGGTAGTCGATACACAACCTGAATGTACCATCTTTCTTCTTGACAAACAAAACAGGAGCTCCCCACGGTGATGTGCTTGGTCGAATGAAACCACGCTCTAAAAGTTCTTGTAATTGGCTTTGCAGTTCTTTCATCTCGCTGGGTGCGGGTCTGTAAGGAGCACGAGCTATTGGTGCAGCTCCTGGTACAAGATCTATTTGAAATTCAACGGATCGATGTGGGGGTAATCCTGGTAATTCTTTCGGAAATACATCAGGAAATTCTTTTGCAATGGGAACATCATTGATGCTCTTTTCTTCAGTTTGTACTTTCTCGACGTGTGCTAGAACAGCATAGCAACCTTTTCTTATTAGTTTTTGTGCCTTCAAATTACTAATAAGATGTAGCTTCGTGTTGCCCTTTTCTCCGTACACCATTAAGGGTTTTCCTTTTTCTCGTATAATGCGAATTGCATTTTTGTAACAAACGATCTCTGCTTTCACTTCTTTCAACCAGTCCATACCGATTATCACATCAAAACTCCCTAACTCGACTGGTATCAAATCAATCTTAAATGTTTCGCTAACCAGTTTAATTTCTCGATTCCGACATATATTATCTGCTGAAATTAATTTACCATTTGCTAATTCGAGTAAAAATTTACTATCCAATGGCGTCAATGGACAACTTAATTTAGCACAAAAATCTCTACTCATATAGCTTCTATCCGCACCCGAATCAAATAAAACGTAAGCAGATTTATTGTCAATAAGAAACGTACCCGTAACAAGCTCCGGGTCTTCTTGTGCCTCTGGCGCATTAATATTGAAAACTCTTACGCGGCCTTGTCCATTCGTGTTCTCCTGGTTCGGGCAATTTCTAATAATGTGGCCCGGTTTTCCACATTTATAACAAACTACATTGGCATAACTTGCTCCGACACTACTTGCTCCGCCATTACTCGTTCTGACACCATTTGTTCCTTTCGTTCTATTAACCCCTGGTCCGTAGACCTCACACTTCGCCGCGCTATGACCATTTCTTTTACACTTGTTGCAAAATTTGGTGCATAACCCCGAGTGATACTTTTCACACCTTTGGCATAGCTGCTTCTGATTGTTGTTGTTATTGCGGTTATTATTGTTGTTGGGATGATTGTTGTAGTTGCTGTTGTTGTTGTTGTTGTTGTTGTTGGGCCGTTTGTTGTAGTTGCGATTGATGTTGCGATTGTTGGGATAATTGCTGCGATTATTGTTGTAATTGCTGTTGTTGTTGTATTGGTGATTCTTATCACCATTTTCCTCCCACTTTCTTTTGACTTGCTTCACATTGGCCTCTTCAGCAGTCTGTTCTTTAATTCTTTCTTCAATCTGGTTCACTAGTTTGTGAGCCATTCTACATGCCTGTTGTATGGAGGCGGGCTCGTGTGAACTTATATCTTCTTGGATTCTTTCTGGTAATCCTTTCACAAACGCGTCGATCTTCTCTTCCTCATCTTCGAATGCTCCCGGACACAATAGGCACAATTCTGTGAATCGTCTTTCATACGTGGTAATATCAAATCCTTGGGTTCGTAACCCTCTAAGTTCTGTCTTGAGCTTATTGACCTCGGTTCTGGGACGGTACTTCTCGTTCATCAAGTGCTTGAATGCTGACCACGGTAGTGCGTACGCATTGTCTTATCCCACTTGCTCTAGATAGGTATTCCACCATGTTAACGCAGAACCTGTGAAGGTATGCGTGGCGTACTTCACTTTGTCCTCTTCAGTACACTTACTTATGGCAAACACCGATTCGACCTTCTCGGTCCACCGTTTCAATCCGATCGGTCCTTCGGTTCCATCAAATTCCAAAGGTTTGCAGGCAGTGAATTCTTTGTAGGTGCATCCTACACGATTTCCTGTACTGCTAGATCCAAGGTTATTGTTGGTATGTAGCGCAGCCTGTACTGCGGCTATGTTTGAAGCTAGAAAAGTACGGAATTCCTCTTCATTCATATTCACGGTGTGTCGAGTAGTCGGTGCCATTTCCTTCAAAATAGTTAAATGGAACAAGTTAATCATACAGAATATTAAGAGTAGTTAATAGTATTTCGTAGCATAATATGAACTCATTTATAAAAGCTTTTTCTTCATATTAGCGTTTTATAAGTTTAAATTCGGGTAGTACCTACCCGTTAAGTTCATACTTAGTAGCTAATATACAATTCAACTACTACAATTCTATATGAAAAACTGATTATAACAATATTTCGCGTTCAAACTTTTACACAATATTTTACAAACTTACAATACCGCTTATTTTACATATAGCATGAAATATAGCACACAATAAATTTGATACAAGATGGTTGTGAAGATAATTCTAGCTAGTACACAAGTCGTTCAGCAAAGGCAATAAAGACACGTAATTCATACGTCCAAAAACAAGTCATGCATTCTGGTTTTACTAGGATTACTTCCCATCCTTGGTCTTGTGGAACATAACCGTTATGGCCGTTGATAAGACAGCGTGTTGTAACGTCGTCAAAGGGACGAGGGTTACGTAATGTCCAACAGTCCCGTAACAATCTAAAAACCTCATTTCTTACCCCAATTACCGACTCCGTCACTTGTGGGAACGTTTTGTTTAATAGTTGTAGCCCGATGTTCTTGTTCTCACTTTGGTGAGAAGCGAATATTACTAATCCGTAAGCATAACATGCTTCTTTATGTTGCATGTTAGCCGCTTTTTCTAAATCACGAAGTCCAATATTCGGATATATTGAGTCAAAATAATTTCTTAACCCATTGCGTAAAATAGCATTTGGGTTCCCCGCAATATATGCGTCAAAGTAAACACATCGTAACTTATGGATTTCCCAATGTGATATCCCCCATCTTTCGAACGAAAGCCTTTTATAAACCAAGGCATTCTTGGAACGTTCTTCGAATGTCTTACAAACTGATCTCGCCTTAAATAGTTGTGCCAAAGAATTCTGACCGACTCTAGACAAGATTTCATCAATCATGTCTCCGGGTAGGTCTCTTAAAATATTGGGTTGTCTATCCATTTTGTGTTTTTATACTGTAAAATAGACAAGAGTTAGATTCATAAAAAAAAATACTTATTAATACAAGCAATTTTTACATATAAAATAAAGCATAAGCACACTATATTACATATATTACACCACACGAATACAACTATCTTATTCCGACTCGCTTGTTTCTTCTTCTTCGGTTTTGGTTCGTTTTGCCAAGTTTCTAGGGATATATGATGTTCCCCTAATACGAGCCATTATTTTCCACATTGGTTTAGAAAAACCTGGTGGTTTAGAGGTTCCCGGGTCATTGTTACAACTTAAGGACTTCGGGGGTTGACGATACATATAAAGTTCATCGGGGTTGGAATTCGATTTCTTTATTTTTATGCCCTTTCCCTTATTATTTTCTTTTGCCTTTTTAAATTCAGTTGGGGTAATTTCTATAACATCATCGGAATTCTCGTCGGAATCCGATTCATCGGAGAATTGGTAATCCTCCCAATATTTTGCTTCCTTGGCGGAAACACCATTGACCATAATTAACCTTGGTCGGTTGGTTGAGGATTTTCTTTTACTTAACCGTTTTATTATTTCCCCCACCGGTTCTATTTCTTCATCCGGTTCCGATTCTTCTTCCGGTTCCGATTCTTCTTCCGGTTCTGACTCTTCTTCCGGTTCCTCTTCGGGAACTTGTGAATCAGTCCACGAATCATTCCAATTTACATTTAACTCTTCATTATTATTAGGTGAGTCAATGGGACTTGTTCTAGAGGTAGACATCTATCACATAATATCAAACGCGTTAAGAGATTAATATATCACATAATATTCACATGTTAAAAATATATAGTTTCCAACAAAATTTGTTAAGCAATCATTTTTCAAGTAAACACAGTCGAAGTCCAGACTCACTAATGCATCCTAACAAAGTCGATAAGACACACTAATGTAAAATTCTGGTTCTCTAAGACCAACGCTCGGATACCAACTGAAATGTCCCGTTCTTATTGATTAAAAACGTTCCATATTAATTGATTTCGTTGCGAGGTTTTGACCTCTATATGAGACGTTTTTCAAAGACTGCATTCATTTTAAAACAAACCATAACCTTTATTTCATCAATAAAGGTTTAAAAAGCTTTACGTAGATTATCAAATAATGATAATCTAAAATATCCTGTTTACACACGACCATTACATAATGGTTTACAATACAAATATGTTACAACAAAATAAGTTTATTGAATGCAGTTTTTACACAATATCATACAAGCATGGACTCCAAATCTCGTCCTTATTTAAGTATGCGACAGCGGAAGCTCTTAATAATCACCTGAGAATAAACATGCTTAAAACGTCAACAAAAATGTTGGTGAGTTATAGGTTTAACCTATATATATCAAATCATAATAATAGACCACAAGATTTCATATTTCAATACACATCCCATACATAGAGATAAAAATCATTCATATGGTGAACACCTGGTAACCGACATTAACAAGATGCATATATAAGAATATCCCCATCATTCCGGGACACCCTTCGGATATGATATAAATTTCGAAGTACTAAAGCATCCGGTACTTTGGATAGGGTTTGTTAGGCCCAATAGATCTATCTTTAGGATTCGCGTCAATTAGGGTGTCTGTTCCCTAATTCTTAGATTACCAGACTTAATAAAAAGGGGCATATTCGATTTTGATAATTCAACCATAGAATGTAGTTTCACGTACTTGTGTCTATTTTGTAAATCATTTATAAAACCTGCATGTATTCTCATCCCAAAAATATTAGATTTTAAAAGTGGGACTATAACTCACTTTCACAGATTTTTACTTCGTCGGGAAGTAAGACTTGGCCACTGTTGATTCACGAACCTATAACAATATATACATATACATATATATTAAAGTATGTTCAAAATATATTTACAACACTTTTAATATATTTTGATGTTTTAAGTTTATTAAGTCAGTTTTCCTCGTTAGTAACCTATAACTAGTTGTCCACAGTTAGATGTACAGAAATTAATCGATAAATATTATCTTGAATCAATCCACGACCCAGTGTATACGTATCTCAGTATTGATCACAACTCAAACTATATATATTTTGGAATCAACCTCAACCCTGTATAGCTAACTCCAACATTCACATATAGATTTAGATGATATTATTCATTAAACTTGATTAATTGAAATAGGTTTCATATAGACAATTGACCACCCAAGTTGACCGGTGATTCACGAACGTTAAAACTTGTAAAAACTATATGATGACATATATATGGTTATATATATAGTTAACATGATATTATGATAAGTAAACATATCATTAATTATATTAACAATGAACTACATATGTAAAAACAAGACTACTAACTTAATGATTTTGAAACGAGACATATATGTAACGATTATCGTTGTAACGACATTTAATGTATATATATCATATTAAGAGATATTCGTACATCATAATATCATGATAATATAATAATTTAAAATCTCTTTTGATATTATAAACATTGGGTTAACAACATTTAACAAGATCGTTAACCTAAAGGTTTCAAAACAACATTTACATGTAACGACTAACGATGACTTAACGACTCAGTTAAAAGGTATATACATGTAGTGTTTTAATATGTATTCATACACTTTTGAAAGACTTCAAGACACTTATCAAAATACTTCTACTTAACAAAAATGCTTACAATTACATCCTCATTCAGTTTCATCAACAATTCTACTCGTATGCACCCGTATTCGTACTCGTACAATACACAGCTTTTAGATGTATGTACTATTGGTATATACACTCCAATGATCAGCTCTTAGCAGCCCATGTGAGTCACCTAACACATGTGGGAACCATCATTTTGTTGGGATTTAACAAGTTCATATATCTTAAAACCATTTAAGATTATAAGAAAACGGAAGCGAGTAATTACCAATTTACTTGTTTAATCTTTAAACCAATTAAAGCTAAATCCCACAAGGATCAAGTTATGAAATTATGCTTACAAATTAACAAGAAAGGAAAGAGTTTTATACCTCCTTAAAACAAGTTTAAGGGCTGTCCAAAATGGTAGTAAGATGATGAATAAATGTGTAGAACTTCAAGCCTTTGATCCTCCAACACCACCCTTAAGTTAGCTAGACTTTATAACCTTAACACCCTTGTTAATCTAGCTTGAAACCCACTTCCTTTGAACCCAAAAATCTGGACAGCAAACTCTTCAAGAGATGATGTTGAATGCAAGTTTCAAAAGCATGAAACCTCAAGAGATTATACCCCAAACTATGCACCAACACCCTAGCTATTGGTTAGGATTTATTACACTTGAATTTTAGTTGTTAATGAGCTTGAACAACCCTTTGTTTCAGCCCTAAACCACGTTTTTGGACAGCCACATGGGGCTGGAAAAACTGAGCAGTTTGCAAGCTTATTGATGTGTTTGAATGCATGTGTGAGTGTAGAACACTATGTCTTGGTCTTGGTTAAGCATGGGTGGTCACTAATAAACAATTGCATGCTTATTACAACTCCCATGTCACTCACATTACCATGTTATTATATAAAGTAGTTGTAAAAAACTGATTTGTGAAATCAGTTTTTATAAAACTTAATTTTATAAAACTCATTATATAAGCTTGCATATTTGTTATGTATATTTTACAAAACCAATTTATAAAATGTAACATAACTTAATTAATTATTTAACCTATAAATAATTAAATCCTTATATAAATTATTCCATAATTTATATATACATATCAAGTGTTAATAATTTAGAAACCATTTTCTAAAATTCAAGTGTCGCGTATTTAATCAACGAACCAATCGCTAAGATCAAATACGAATAAGGTGTCGGTAAGTTTGTTATTGGGTATGACCCGACTTAGATCATAACCTATTAGCCACATTAATTTAATATGTCTCTCGGGCATATGAAATACCTTCAATCTCCCACTTGCACGAGAAACATAAGAAATTAATGCAAGTGATGGATACAGCCTAACACACCGTCCACCACCCCCAATATGTTATGACTTTGTGCCATTCAATAACATCATCCTTTTTGAGTACCCAACTCGAATTGATATATAGGTGAATCTTTTCATTATATCCTTTAATCCTAGATGTCATGTCAAATCCAAGAGATACAGAGTGACCACTCTCTTTTAGATTTAACTTTATCAGGCCTTAGACATCTGACTCTCAACGAATAAGAGGGACAAATTCCATCTTGACTACATACGTCCTAGATACACACTTTGCATTATACCTGAGCTCTTCCTTATGTACTACCATATTTCAGAATAGCGAAGGAAAGAATCAAGGCATAATACTCGGTGAATATTAGGACCCAATATGTATCTCAGGTCAGAGGATACTATGATATTCGCCTTTACTCAAGATTACATGTGATCAACCACAAAGGCTCCATATAGTAAGTCTTGAGAGCGGGTCTTCCAATATTTGTATCCCACAAATATCTATGAACCTTGGTAGCAACCTAGCCCTACATTCATTCCGTGAATGTATACCAATCCAAGTTCATAATAGTCTAAACCTCACACTCATTCCCATAAATGTGATCGACTACGGAATTTAGAATAATGTCTTATTCATGGATAAAATATGCAAAATGGGAACATACCTCAAAATAAACTAACCAATAATTATATTAATGAGTTTGAACCAATTCGTTCCGTTACAATACTTAAAACAGATCATGACCAATCACTAGAATACCGAAGCCCTAATGCACAAACATGTCCTTCATGTTTTGCTCCATGTAAGAGCTTCGTGAGTGGATCCGTTATATTAAGATCTGTGTGAACTTTGCGAGTACATATCTTTCCCTTTTCAACTTCATCCCTTATGTAGTTGAATCTCCACTCAAAGTGACGAGTCTTTTGGTGAGCACGAGGTTCCTTGATTTGAGCAATCACACCATCGTTATCACAAAAGATCTTAAGAGGGTCCTGAATGGTAGGGACCACTCCTAAGTCGTCGATGAATTTCTTCATCCATGCAGCTTCCTTAGCTACCAAAGAGACGGCGATGTACTCTGATTCTGTAGTGGATAAAGCAACAACATCCTAGTTTTAACACTTCCAAGAGACCGCACCTCCATTTAAAATGAAGACATAACCAGATTGTGATCGAGATCCATCTCGATCAGTTTGGAAGCTCGCGTCCACGTAACCTTTGACAGCGAGTTCCTCCTCACCAGACCCGTATATATGAAACATATCCTTAGTCCTTCTAAGGTATTTTAATATACTTTTAACCGCAGTCCCATGACTGCTTCCATGGTTATTCTGGTATCTACTTGTCATGCTAAGAGCACATGACACATCTGGTCTAGTGCATATCAACGCATACATGGTTGACCCAATAGCAGACGCATATGGGACCTTTTCTTGCTTTCTTTTCATCTTTCGTGGTGGGGCACTGAGATGAACTGAGAAGCGTTCCTCTATGAAAAGGTACCAAACCTTTCTTAGAGATTTCCTTCTTGAACCTTTTCAAGCCTTTTTCAATTTATGCACTTTGATTCAAACCTATCAATTTCTTGGATTTATCCCTTTAGATCCTAATCCCCAATATGTATTGTGCTTCTCCAGGATCCTAATCCCCAATATGTATTGTGCTTCTCCAGGATCCTTAATGGAGAAGCAAATACTTTGCCAGGTTGTAACACCTTGCATGGTCGGAATATCATTTCTAAATAATAATATGACATCCACATATAATACAAGGAACATGATAGTGCTCCCACTAGCTTTCTTGTATACACAAGCTTCATCATCGTTATTAATGAAGTCAAATTTCTTGACTTCCTCATTAAAACAATGATTCCACATTCTCGATGCTTGTTTCAATCCGTAGATTGATTTCTTTAACTTGCATACTTTGTTAGGATATTTCAGATTGACAAAACCTTCAGGCTGAACCATATAGACATCTTCCTCAAGTTATCCATTTAGGAAAGCGGTTTTGACATCTGTTTGCCATATTTTAAAATCATGATGAGTAGCAATGGCAAATAATATCCTAATAGACTTTAGCATTGCCACAGGTGAAGAAGTTTCATCATAGTCAATTCCTTGACTTTGAGTGAAAACTCTTGCGATAAGTCTTGCCTTGTATGTATCCAAGTTTCCATGCATGTTGGTTTTCTCCTTGAAAAGCCATTTACAATCAACTAACTTAGAGTTAGTAGGTTGTGTAACCAATTCCCAAACTTGGTTGTCATACATGGATTGCATCTCAACGTTCATGGCTTCCTGCCATTTATCTTTATCAATCCGTGATAAAGTATTTTGGTAGTTCGTTGGTTCATCCAAATGAATCACATAGCAACCTTCCATGAGGATCTAAATCACTCAGAAGGATTACTAATCTTACCAGATCTACGAACGTTTTGTATACTTTGATCATCCATTTGATCATTCTCAACATTTACATGTTGAGTTCTAGTGTCAACCAATTGTGTATCATCTCCTTGATCTTGAACCTCTTCAAGATCTACCTTCCTTTCACTATTACCTTCCAAAAGGAACTTAGTTACAAGGAACTCAGCCTTCCGAGCAACAAATATATATGCTCGGATGGATCATAGAATTAGTATCCCATACCATCCTTGGGATATCCTATGAAGATACACTTTGTGGATCGAGCATTCAACTTATTAGGGATGTAGTGCTTAGGATAAGCTTCACATCCCCATACCTTTAAGTTTGATAGAGAAGGAGGTTTTCTAAACCACATCTCATGAGGAGTTCGTTCCACTTTCTTGGTTGGGGCCATATTTAGAATACTAGACGCGGAGCATAGACAATAACCCCAAAATATATTGTTGAGTTTATTATGTACTTCATTTTGATATACTTTGAATGCTTCAAATGTTTCATCCTTGTGTCTTAATAAGTAGACATATCAGAAACGACTCAAGTTTATCAATTAAAGTGATGAAGTATCTTTCACCATTCCTAGTCATGGGCTTAAAGGGTCCATATACATCCAAATGTATTAATTCCAATAAGTCTTTAGTCCTTTCATAGGTCCCCTTTGAAGGTGCTTTAGTCATTTTGCCTTGTAAACAAGATTCACATACATCAAATGAATCCAGCTCACTTGATTTTAAAAGACCATTCTTTTGAAGTGTATGCATTTGATTCTTGTTTATGTGACCAAGGTGACAATGCCATAAGTAGGAATCACTCAAATCCCTTTTGAGTTTCTTGGTGCTTGCTTGGTATATTGAGCTATCAAATGATGTGTTATCATGAACCAATTCATAAATACCATTTAAATGCGAAGCCCTAAAATAGAACATATCATTTAAAGAACCATGGATATCATCATTAATAAAATTAAGATTAAAACCATATTGTCTTAAGCGGGAAACAGAAATAATGTTTCGTGTCAACAGAGGTGCATACAAAACATTTTTCAAAATTAGCTTCAATCCAGTTTTAAGCTTTAACATAAAGTCTCCTTGAGCTTTTACGTGCACCTTTGCACCATTTCTCATGTAGAGACTTTTGTTCCCGCATTTAGTTTACTTCTTTTGAACCCTTGCAATGAATTGCAAATATGAGTTCCACATCCTGTGTCCAATACCCATGTATTAGAAGAAGTAAAACTAAGCTCAATGTATTCCATATATACATTACCCGAGGTTTGCCCTGCATCCCTCTTTTCTTTCAACTCCTTTAGGTAGACCGGGCAGTTGCATTTCTAGTGACCCATCACATCGCAAGCAAAGCACGGATCTTCCTTGGGGTTTGCTTGTCTGGCAACCTTTTGCTTTTTATTTGGTTGGGGTAACCAACTTCCCTTTTCCTTTGTCCTTGCCTTTGTAGGTGGGTCCTTTTCTCTTAGCCACCTTTGGCTTAGAAGTGGAATTGTTCTTAGACCCACCTTCTTTGATCATAAGTACGGGTGAAGCCCTTTTACCCATGCTTGATTCGGCCGTCTTAAGCATGGCATGTAATTCGCCAATGCTTTTATCCTAACCATTCATGTTGTAATTCAACATGAATGTGTCAAACCTTTATGACAAAGAGTTGAGGATAAGGTCCGTGGCTAATCCATCAGGCACGTTACAATTTAGACGGTCCAATCGATCAATAAGGCTTTTCATCTTTAGTACATAAGATGAAATGGATTGGGAGTTATTTTCTTTTCCGAGGATGGACCTCAATGATAGGTTATTAAAGTTGATTGGTGCGTTTGGAATGTTGTTGTTTGTTATTGGCGGCCATCTACAAAATTTGACAAAGTTTGTTTAAGAATTGATTTATAATTTAACAATCAATACCCTTTTAGTTTAATTGATCCATGTTAAATTTTAGAATCCAACGGTAAACCAAATTTCGGTTAGGTGACCTTTATCCCGTTATTTGATTTAGCTAGGTAGTCATTCCATGACAATTGCAATCCTTTTGCAACTTCTAAGGTATGGGATCATGCAATCCTTTTGCATGGCATATTTATCCCATCAACGCCTATTTGTTCCTCATGCTTCGGTGACCCTAAGTTCATGATTCCCAAATCAAGTTGTCCTACTTGTGTAAACGTGTAAACTTAACGTACAGGTGGTTAGGTGACCTTTATCCCACAAGCATGTCAAATTCACCTTAACCACATTAGTTTGTTCATGACGGTTAGGTGACCTTTATCCCATCATGAGTTCCCTAACATGCTTAAGTGTCACACAAAAGGATGGCGTTAAACTTGTTTTCCTTGTTTGTAAAAGGGATTTTAAGTTTTCATTAATTCTAGTTTGAGAAAACTTTTATGCCATACACCAACATGCATTTAGTGTATGGTACATTTGAAAATCCATTTTTCATGTCATGTAATAAATCCAATTTTATTACTTTGATATAAACCATTTTATATGTGTAATCCTTTCTTGTTCTTAATAACCATTTATTAAGGTCTTTAGTTGCTTTTAATTTAACCAATTAAATTGTCGTTTTGCATGTCATTAATACGTCTAATTTAACCAATTAAATTGTCGTTTTGCTTGTTGTTATCTTGTGATTAATTGTATCAACCAAACATACAAACACAATAAACATACAAACAACCACACATGCAAAACAAGTATGTTCACAATCTAGCCATTTTGGTGGACATTTGTTTAGCCGAAAACAAATGTCACCGGGTTAAGGGGTAATAATACAAAGTAGGAGATTTCAAATCTCCCACTTAACCTTGCATCCATATGCTCCTTGTGTTCTTCAAGTCTTCATCATCTTGTATCTTCATTTTTACAAAATATGTATCCTAATACATTTTTCTCTAGAAAATGAAAATACAACCTAATCTATTTTACATACCAAATATAAAATAAATTACATAACCAAATAAATAAATAATATTACATGCCAAATGAATAAATATTATTACAAACCAATTGAATTAATATAAATCAACCATGCATGCAACAAACACAAGGTCAAGGCATAGATTGTGAACTTCATCATGCAACCAAGTATGAACCAAATGAAGAAACTCAAAACCCATTTTTGAGTCCCAAATAATTCGGCCTATGCAATAAACCCACCCAAACCCTTTGATTTTTTTTGCATTCTACATTCATGCATGTTTATAGAATGCAAATATAATGGGTTTAAAACAACTTCTTGAAGCATATTTCATCAACTTCGGCTCTAGATACCATTGTTGGGATTTAACAAGTTCATATATCTTAAAACCATTTAAGATTATAAGAAAACGGAAGCGAGTAATTACCAATTTACTTGTTTAATCTTTAAACCAATTAAAGCTAAATCCCACAAGGATCAAGTTATGAAATTATGCTTACAAATTAACAAGAAAGGAAAGAGTTTTATACCTCCTTAAAACAAGTTTAAGGGCTGTCCAAAATGGTAGTAAGATGATGAATAAATGTGTAGAACTTCAAGCCTTTGATCCTCCAACACCACCCTTAAGTTAGCTAGACTTTATAACCTTAACACCCTTGTTAATCTAGCTTGAAACCCACTTCCTTTGAACCCAAAAATCTGGACAGCAAACTCTTCAAGAGATGATGTTGAATGCAAGTTTCAAAAGCATGAAACCTCAAGAGATTATACCCCAAACTATGCACCAACACCCTAGCTATTGGTTAGGATTTATTACACTTGAATTTCACTTGTTAATGAGCTTGAACAACCCTTTGTTTCAGCCCTAAACCACGTTTTTGGACAGCCACATGGGGCTGGAAAAACTGAGCAGTTTGCAAGCTTATTGATGTGTTTGAATGCATGTGTGAGTGTAGAACACTATGTCTTGGTCTTGGTTAAGCATGGGTGGTCACTAATAAACAATTGCATGCTTATTACAATTGCCATGTCACTCACATTACCATGTTATTATATAAAGTAGTTGTAAAAAACTGATTTGTGAAATCAGTTTTTATAAAACTTAATTTTATAAAACTCATTATATAAGCTTGCATATTTGTTATGTATATTTTACAAAACCAATTTATAAAATGTAACATAACTTAATTAATTATTTAACCTATAAATAATTAAATCCTTATATAAATTATTCCATAATTTATATATACATATCAAGTGTTAATAATTTAGAAACCATTTTCTAAAATTCAAGTGTCGCGTATTTAATCAACGAACCAATCGCTAAGATCAAATACGAATAAGGTGTCGGTAAGTTTGTTATTGGGTATGACCCGACTTGGATCATAACCTATTAGCCACATTAATTTAATATGTCTCTCGGGCATATGAAATACCTTCACATTTGGCAACTAGCATGAAATATCTCATAAAATTACAAAAATATGAGTAATCATTCATGACTTATTTACATGAAAACAAAATAACATATCCTTTATATCTAATCCATACACCAACGACCAAAAACACCTACAAACACTTTCATTCTTCAATTTTCTTCATCTAATTGATCTCTCTCAAGTTCTATCTTCAAGTTCTAAGTGTTCTTCATAAATTCCAAAAATTCTAGTTTCATAAAATCAAGAATACTTTCAAGTTTGCTAGCTCACTTCCAATCTTGTAAGGTGATCATCCAACCTCAAGAAATCTTTGTTTCTTACAGTAGGTTATCATTCTAATACAAGTTAATAATCATATTCAAACTTTGGTTCAATTTCTATAACTATAACAATCTTATTTTAAGTGATGATCTTACTTGAACTTGTTTTCGTGTCAAGATTCTGCTTCAAGAACTTCGAGCCATCCAAGGATCCATTGAAGCTAGATCCATTTTTCTATTTTCCAGTAGGTTTATCCAAGGAACTTAAGGTAGTAATGATGTTCATAACATCATTCGATTCATATATATAAAACTATCTTATTCGAAGGTTTAAACTCGTAATCACTAGAACATAATTTAGTTAATTCTAAACTTGTTCGCAAACAAAAGTTAATCCTTCTAACTTGACTTTTAAAATTAATTAAACACATTTTCTATATCTATATGATATGCTAACTTAATGATTTAAAACCTGGAAACACGAAAAACACCGTAAAACCGGATTTACGCCGTCGTAGTAACACCGCGGGCTGTTTTGGGTTAGTTAATTAAAAACTATGATAAACTTTGATTTAAAAGTTGTAATTCTGAGAAAATGATTTTTATTATGAACATAAAACTATATCCAAAAATTATGGTTAAACTCAAAGTGGAAGTATGTTTTCTAAAATGGTCATCTAGACGTCGTTCTTTCGACTGAAATGACTACCTTTACAAAAACGACTTGTAACTTATTTTTCCGACTATAAACCTATACTTTTCTGTTTAGATTCATAAAATAGAGTTCAATATGAAACCATAGCAATTTGATTCACTCAAAACGGATTTAAAATGAAGAAGTTATGGGTAAAACAAGATTGGATAATTTTTCTCATTTTAGCTACGTGAAAATTGGTAACAAATCTATTCCAACCATAACTTAATCAACTTGTATTGTATATTATGTAATCTTGAGATACCATAGACACGTATACAATGTTTCAACCTATCATGTAGACACATCTATATATATTTCGGAACAACCATAGACACTCTATATGTGAATGTTGGAGTTAGCTATACAGGGTTGAGGTTGATTCCAAAATATATATAGTTTGAGTTGTGATCATTACTGAGATACGTATACACTGGGACGTGGATTGATTCAAGATAATATTTAGTTTATCATAGTTTTTAATTAACTAACCCAAAACAGCCCGCGGTGTTACTACGACGGCGTAAATCCGGTTTTACGGTGTTTTTCGTGTTTCCAGGTTTTAAATCATTAAGTTAGCATATCATATAGATATAGAAAATGTGTTTAATTAATTTTAAAAGTCAAGTTAGAAGGATTAACTTTTGCTTGCGAACAAGTTTAGAATTAACTAAACTATGTTCTAGTGATTACGAGTTTAAACCTTCGAATAAGATAGTTTTATATATATGAATCGAATGATGTTATGAACATCATTACTACCTTAAGTTCCTTGGATAAACCTACTGGAAAATAGAAAAATGGATCTAGCTTCAATGGATCCTTGGATGGCTCGAAGTTCTTGAAGCAGAATCATGACACGAAAACAAGTTCAAGTAAGATCATCACTTAAAATAAGATTGTTATAGTTATAGAAATTGAACCAAAGTTTGAATATGATTATTACCTTGTATTAGAATGATAACCTACTGTAAGAAACAAAGATTTTTTGAGGTTGGATGATCACCTTACAAGATTGGAAGTGAGCTAGCAAACTTGAAAGTATTCTTGATTTTATGAAACTAGAATTTTTGGAATTTATGAAGAACACTTAGAACTTGAAGATAGAACTTGAGAGAGATCAATTAGATGAAGAAAATTGAAGAATGAAAGTGTTTGTAGGTGTTTTTGGTCGTTGGTGTATGGATTAGATATAAAGGATATGTTATTTTGTTTTCATGTAAATAAGTCATGAATGATTACTCATATTTTTGTAATTTTATGAGATATTTCATGCTAGTTGCCAAATGATGGTTCCCACATGTGTTAGGTGACTCACATGGGCTGCTAAGAGCTGATCATTGGAGTGTATATACCAATAGTACATACATCTAAAAGCTGTGTATTGTACGAGTACGAATACGGGTGCATACGAGTAGAATTGTTGATGAAACTGAACGAGGATGTAATTGTAAGCATTTTTGTTAAGTAGAAGTATTTTGATAATTGTCTTGAAGTCTTTCAAAAGTGTATGAATACATATTAAAACACTACATGTATATACATTTTAACTGAGTCGTTAAGTCATCGTTAGTCGTTACATGTAAATGTTGTTTTGAAACCTTTAGGTTAACGATCTTGTTAAATGTTGTTAACCCAATGTTTATAATATCAAAAGAGATTTTAAATTATTATATTATCATGATATTATGATGTACGAATATCTCTTAATATGATATATATACATTAAATGTCGTTACAACGATAATCGTTACATATATGTCTCGTTTCAAAATCATTAAGTTAGTAGTCTTGTTTTTACATATGTAGTTCATTGTTAATATAATTAATGATATGTTTACTTATCATAATATCATGTTAACTATATATATAACCATATATGTGTCATCATATAGTTTTTACAAGTTTTAACGTTCGTGAATCACCGGTCAACTTGGGTGGTCAATTGTCTATATGAAACCTATTTCAATTAATCAAGTCTTAAAAAGTTTGATTGCTTAACATGTTGGAAACATTTAATCATGTAAATATCAATCTCATTTAATATATATAAACATGGAAAAGTTCGGGTCACTACAGTACCTACCCGTTAAATAAATTTCGTCCCGAAATTTTAAGCTGTTGAAGGTGTTGACGAATCTTCTGGAAATAGATGCGGGTATTTCTTCTTCATCTGATCTTCACGCTCCCAGGTGAACTCAGGTCCTCTACGAGCATTCCATCGAACCTTAACAATTGGTATCTTGTTTTGCTTAAGTCTTTTAACCTCACGATCCATTATTTCGACGGGTTCTTCGATGAATTGAAGTTTTTCGTTGATTTGGATTTCATCTAATGGAATAGTGAGATCTTCTTTAGCAAAACATTTCTTCAAATTCGAGACGTGGAAAGTGTTATGTACAGCCGCGAGTTGTTGAGGTAACTCAAGTCGGTAAGCTACTGGTCCGACATGATCAATAATCTTGAATGGTCCAATATACCTTGGATTTAATTTCCCTCGTTTACCAAATCGAACAACGCCTTTCCAAGGTGCAACTTTAAGCATGACCATCTCTCCAATTTCAAATTCTATATCTTTTCTTTTAATGTCAGCGTAGCTCTTTTGTCGACTTTGGGTGGTTTTCAACCGTTGTTGAATTTGGATGATCTTCTCGGTAGTTTCCTGTATAATCTCCGGACCCGTAATCTGTCTATCCCCCACTTCACTCCAACAAATCGGAGACCTGCACTTTCTACCATAAAGTGCTTCAAACGGCGCCATCTCAATGCTTGAATGGTAGCTGTTGTTGTAGGAAAATTCTGCTAACGGTAGATGTCGATCCCAACTGTTTCCGAAATCAATAACACATGCTCGTAGCATGTCTTCAAGCGTTTGTATTGTCCTTTCGCTCTGCCCATCAGTTTGTGGATGATAGGCAGTACTCATGTCTAGACGAGTTCCTAATGCTTGCTGTAATGTCTGCCAGAATCTTGAAATAAATCTGCCATCCCTATCAGAGATAATAGAGATTGGTATTCCATGTCTGGAGATGACTTCCTTCAAATACAGTCGTGCTAACTTCTCCATCTTGTCATCTTCTCTTATTGGCAGGAAATGTGCTGATTTGGTGAGACGATCAACTATTACCCAAATAGAATCAAAACCACTTGCAGTCCTTGGCAATTTAGTGATGAAATCCATGGTAATGTTTTCCCATTTCCATTCCGGGATTTTGGGTTGTTGAAGTAGACCTGATGGTTTCTGATGCTCAGCTTTGACCTTAGAACACGTCAAACATTCTCCTACGTATTTAGCAACATCGGCTTTCATACCCGGCCACCAAAAATGTTTCTTGAGATCCTTGTTCATCTTCCCCGTTCCAGGATGTATTGAGTATCTGGTTTTATGAGCTTCTCTAAGTACCATTTCTCTCATATCTCCAAATTTTGGTACCCAAATCCTTTCAGCCCTATACCGGGTTCCGTCTTCCCGAATATTAAGATGCTTCTCCGATCCTTTGGGTATTTCATCCTTTAAATTTCCCTCTTTTAAAACTCCTTGTTGTGCCTCCTTTATTTGAATAGTAAGGTTATTATGAATCATTATATTCATAGATTTTACTCGAATGGGTTCTCTGTCCTTCCTGCTCAAGGCATCGGCTACCACATTTGCCTTCCCCGGGTGGTAACGAATCTCAAAGTCGTAATCATTCAATAATTCAATCCACCTACGCTGCCTCATATTCAGTTGTTTCTGATTAAATATGTGTTGTAGACTTTTGTGGTAGGTATATATAATACTTTTGACCCCATATAAGTAGTGCCTCCAAGTCTTTAATGCAAAAACAACCGCGCCTAATTCCAAATCATGCGTCGTATAATTTTGTTCGTGAATCTTCAATTGTCTAGACGCATAAGCAATCACCTTCGTTCGTTGCATTAATACACAACCGAGACCTTGCTTTGATGCGTCACAATAAATCACAAAATCATCATTCCCTTCAGGCAATGACAATATAGGTGCCGTAGTTAGCTTTTTCTTCAATAACTGAAACGCTTTCTCTTGTTCATCATTCCATTCAAATTTCTTCCCTTTATGCGTTAATGCAGTCAAGGGTTTTGCTATTCTGGAAAAGTCTTGGATGAACCTTCTGTAGTAACCAGCTAGTCCTAAAAACTGGCGTATGTGTTTTGGAGTTTTCGGGGTTTCCCACTTTTCAACAGTTTCTATCTTTGCCGGATCCACCTTAATACCTTCTTTGTTCACTATGTGACCGAGGAATTGAACTTCTTCCAACCAAAATGCACACTTTGAAAACTTAGCGTACAATTCTTCCTTCCTCAATACTTCTAACACCTTTCTCAAATGTTCACCGTGTTCTTGGTCATTCTTTGAGTAAATAAGTATGTCATCAATGAAAACAATGACAAACTTGTCAAGGTATGGTCCACACACTCGGTTCATAAGGTCCATGAACACAGCTGGTGCATTAGTTAAACCAAACGGCATGACCATAAACTCGTAATGACCGTAACGTGTTCTGAAAGCAGTCTTTGGAATATCATCTTCTTTCACCCGCATTTGATGATACCCGGAACGTAAGTCAATCTTTGAATAAACAGACGAGCCTTGTAGTTGATCAAATAAGTCGTCGATTCTCGGTAGTGGGTAACGGTTCTTGATGGTAAGTTTGTTCAACTCTCGGTAGTCGATACACAACCTGAATGTACCATCTTTCTTCTTGACAAACAAAACAGGAGCTCCCCACGGTGATGTGCTTGGTCGAATGAAACCACGCTCTAAAAGTTCTTGTAATTGGCTTTGCAGTTCTTTCATCGCGCTGGGTGCGAGTCTGTAAGGAGCACGAGCTATTGGTGCAGCTCCTGGTACAAGATCTATTTGAAATTCAACGGATCGATGTGGGGGTAATCCTGGTAATTCTTTCGGAAATACATCAGGAAATTCTTTTGCAATGGGAACATCATTGATGCTCTTTTCTTCAGTTTGTACTTTCTCGACGTGTGCTAGAACAGCATAGCAACCTTTTCTTATTAGTTTTTGTGCCTTCAAATTACTAATAAGATGTAGCTTCGTGTTGCCCTTTTCTCCGTACACCATTAAGGGTTTTCCTTTTTCTCGTATAATGCGAATTGCATTTTTGTAACAAACGATCTCTGCTTTCACTTCTTTCAACCAGTCCATACCGATTATCACATCAAAACTCCCTAACTCGACTTGTATCAAATCAATCTTAAATGTTTCGCTAACCAGTTTAATTTCTCAATTCCGACATATATTATCTGCTGAAATTAATTTACCATTTGCTAATTCGAGTAAAAATTTACTATCCAATGGCGTCAATGGACAACTTAATTTAGCACAAAAATCTCTACTCATATAGCTTCTATCCGCACCCGAATCAAATAAAACGTAAGCAGATTTATTGTCAATAAGAAACGTACCAGTAACAAGCTCCGGGTCTTCTTGTGCCTCTGCCGCATTAATATTGAAAACTCTTCCGCGGCCTTGTCCATTCGTGTTCTCCTGGTTCGGGCAATTTCTAATAATGTGGCCCGGTTTTCCACATTTATAACAAACTACATTGGCATAACTTGCTCCGACACTACTTGCTCCGCCATTACTCGTTCCGACACCATTTGTTCCTTTCGTTCTATTAACCCCTGGTCCGTAGACCTCACACTTCGCCGCGCTATGACCATTTCTTTTACACTTGTTGCAAAATTTGGTGCAGAACCCCGAGTGATACTTTTCACACCTTTGGCATAGCTGCTTCTGATTGTTGTTGTTATTGCGGTTATTATTGTTGTTGGGATGATTGTTGTAGTTGCTGTTGTTGTTGTTGTTGTTGTTGTTGTTGTTGTTGTTGTTGTTGTTGTTGTTGTTGGGCCGTTTGTTGTAGTTGCGATTGATGTTGCGATTGTTGGGATAATTGTTGCGATTATTGTTGTAATTGCATTAGTGTGTCTAACTGATAAGTCGTTAGGATACATTAGTGAGTCTGGACTTCGACCGTGTCTGCATGTCAAAAGTTTTGCTTATCATTTCGTGTCGAAAATCATCTACTTATCATCTGTAGGAAATTTCCTGCTTATCATCCTTAAGTCTAGACGCGCTTTCTTGCATTTATGGTATAATAGTGTATAGACGAAATATTATCCTGGCATATCTGTTACTGTGAACTTTGACTGACATTTTTCAAAGATTCCTCCGTAATTTATGGGATTTTGGTAATATATATACATATGTAAATTATGTATTGAAGAGTACCAAATCTAACTCCTACAATCTATTCCATACCAAAAATTCATTTCCCCAACTATACGAGATGGATTCCGCATCTAGTTCGAATTCCTCCGATTCTGACAGTTATGCCGACATGGATTTCCATTCGGGCTCCGAAGGCAGCATCACCGGAATGGATCAACCAATCTCCCATCATCTATTCTGGATGAATTGGGGATGGGTACGTAATATACTAAATCAATGGAAACGCGAAGAAGGCGATCATTTCCACTAACCAAATTCACCTCTTGACAATGAACCTAAAACGTTTACCGGCGAACCTGTTCGAGACACCATTTTCTCTCTCATTTCCAAAGTATCTCATCACGATCATATACTATCTCAAATTCTAAACCTCATTCATCCGCTCGTCCGAACCGACAATCATCCCGGTGTAATAGAAGAAGTTAACGAACTTCGCGCATAAGTTGTAGTCTTGGAAAATATGGTGCAAAATGTACCAGCTTCATCCAAATCACCGGCACCAACAGTACCACCAACAACCCAAATTTCAATATCACATGCCTCAACATCTCAATCTATACCTCGAGTATAATCATCATTTTACATGACATTCTACATCAGTTATCTTCGTTCGACATGGTGATTATGTAATCTCTAATGTTTTAGAGATTATTTATTCTAGTTCCAACTGAAAACTAAATGAGTTTAATATCATGTTAACTCATTAAATTCATGATTACATTTGAAGAAAATATATATGTATATATGTTTTCATAAAGATTGTAATTAAAAATTCTTTTGTACAAACTGTTAATAATAAAAATATTTTAATGGGTAGGTAATACCCGAGGAATATTTAAATTTCACATTAATAAGTTACACTGTATATTCTTCGAATCTGATTCAACAGTTATTCACTATCCTATTTACAACCACCGGGATACTTATCCATTCACCAAAGAATAACTATTTTCATTCAAATTCAATTTCATATTTGAATTTTGACCTATCAGAATCCAACAAGTGGCATAATGAAGAAATAATGGACACAATAAAAATTGAATAGAAACAGACTAATTAACAATATTAAATTTTATTAAGAAACCACACTAACAAAATCCTAGCTAACTGTTCCTAGCTAACTGTTAATTCCGTATTACATTTTATTTATCGTAATTTATTTATCGCAATTTATATTCTCGCAATTTTATTTATTGTCATTTAATTTCTGTTATTTACTTTACGCACTTTATTTATCGTCATTTAATTTCTGTTATTTATTTTACGCACTTTAAATATCGGGACACGTATACAAGGTTTTGACATATCATATCGACACATCTATATATATTATTTGGAATCACCATAGACACTCTATATGCAGTAATGATCGAGTTCTCTATACAGGGTTGAGGTTGATTCTATAATAATATATATACTTTGAGTTGTGATCGAGTCTGAGACATGTACACGGGTCACGATACGTATTAATTAATTCAAATATTATATATTAAACTATATATGAATGATTGCACTGTCAACTGTGGACTATCGACTGTGGACTAATAACATTGGACAATTAAAATGAATTAAAATATTGAATATAACATATGAAACTAAACAATTCTTCAAGTTTGCCACTTGATTTCGTCTTAAACCTCATTTGTATCTTCACGATTACATTCTGCGTTCAAACCTTTCATGATTCTTGAAAACACCTCAATCGATAGGATGAATCAACCGCACTTCATCTACGGAAGGAAACATTTATGCATATAGTTATGCACCTGAGAAACTCTCGGCAATTGAGTAAAAGTTCAACACGTAGCCGCGTCAGATCCTTTGGCATTTATTAACAAAAACAACTTTGCGATCCCTTTTCAAAATTAGCCAATTTTGTCACAGCTTCAACAAGTCAACTTCGACTTTTCGTACGAAACAACCTTATTATAACGTTTATATATACGCGTACTCTTTTATTATTACCAGGTAACCTTTCATATTCCATCATATTACCATCAGCGTTTAATCATCTAAAAACACAATTCTCCTGAAACCACCTCGGATTAATAACCGATGATTCAGATATCATAACATTAAATGCAGAGGAAACAGAAAAATGGTAGATGGTCTAAACGGACAAAAGTTTGATGATAAAGAAAGGAGTGTTAGGAACGCTCGATAGAAAATTGGGTATTGAAAAACAGATTGAGTTACCCATGAAGGAGACCAAGGACAAATACAAGGACCAAATCCTATATTCAAAGGATTCAGGTAATTCTGGATCCGTTGAAATCTTTAGAGAATATCTTGCTCCAAAGTCATGTTAAAATCTTGCGGAAAATCTTTCTCCATCAACCGTCGAACTTAGAAATTCCAAAATATCATCATCAATATCTTTGATATTTCTGAGGATATTTTCATAAATATTCTCGTCCGAAATTATATACCTCTTCGTGCTTCCTGTGTATCAATATATTGGAAACATTCAATAGAAAATATAGTACCGAAAAGCAGATTATGCGAAACTATGAAGAAAGCTGTGGATAAATCACAAGGACTGAATCTACCTTCAAAGAATCCAAATGATTCAGTGTCTGCGGAAATAGTTAGCAAACACATTACCCCTTAGTTTAAACCTTCACAGACAGATATTCTTCATCATCATCTTACCTTAAATATTATAAGGTATCTTCGTATCTCCCATTATACATATTCTCCATATTTCTGGAAATATTATCACAACTATTCTTATATGAGATCATTTATCTCTCCGTAATATCTGCAACATAAAAGAAACTGTGTTAGTTGCTAAATTCTGAAAAATTCAAATATGAATGTTTTTGAAGTAGTGTTGGGAACTGATGCATGGGTTAGTATAATATAATGACACTTGATCAACGTCATTATATTACGGTCATTCATGCTAAGTTTCTAATGGACGTGATGATTCACAGAATATACCGTCATCATGTACCATTTACACGATTCTTACATTCTACTTAATCTCTAAACATATCAAGGAACTATTTCTTGATGATTCGGTCTTTTTCAGGGTATTCTGGTAATTTAACAAAATCAGGATTTACCATTGCCCTTTCTTTCTTAGAACAATTACTATATTCCTTCTGAAATCCATACATACGAATTCCGGACCATTACGAGAGCTATTTAATCGCAAGAAGAAGAAACGAAAGGACAAAGCTCCGAAATAGAAATTCGGGGTATAAACCGCAGCAAATAGAAGAGAGCATTAACTATGGATGACGATGACTATAGAAGACAGAAGCAGGGACATCGAAATATAAGGGAAGGTGTAAAATCTAACAACAACCCGGAAATTACAACCCGTATATATCGATGCATATAGCAATGTAAAGACATGGGAGAACTAGAAACACTATAAACCCAAGAGTATAGTAGAAGTAAATAGATTCTTCTGGTGGCAGATTAAAAAGAAGGATGACAGATATGCAAGTTAAGAGGATATCAAGGATCAGGATGGGATGAAGCATATTAACGAATACTTTAAAGTAGGAATTGAGAAAGAAAGAATAGAAGGTGTGAGTTGTAAGGAAAAGGAGAGGGTGGATTTATAGGAAAATTTTTGACAGAGCAATCGAAGCAGATTATCGCGTTTAATCAGAGAAGATCTGAATCTCCTTAATTACCGAAGAATCAAATCTTAATATAAAGATTTCTTCTAAATTCCTTAGATTTCGGAAATCAATCTTGACTACGCCACCTGTTAGGTCAAACCTGCATTTATTCATTTTCACTCTTAGGTGATAGCTTCATTCGTGCTCTTCACAAAAACAAATCGTTTTATCTATATCACTCAATTATGATAAAACTCTATTATCGATTCATATTCGTCATGAAAACATTTTATTAGTTAGCCATGACGACCTCGATCAAATTTCGGGACGAAATTTCTTTTAACGGGTAGGTAATGTGATGACCCGGAAATTTTCGATCAAATTTAAACTTTAATCTTTATATATATCCGACACGATAAGAAAAATCTGTAATGTTGAGTCTCTAAAGTTTTGAAACTATATTTCTGTAATCAAATATCCTTTAACCATGCCTAACGATTCACGAACAATTATGTGTAAATAAATATATATACATATATGATGTCGAACGAGGTGTATATAAAATAGCTTATATTTTACGCAGAAAATACTATTAAATAAGATACAATTTTACACAAGATATTTATTTATTTATAGAATGGATATACTTAAACCTTGCTACAACACTTATAGGCAGTGTACCTAATCGTACAGTAGTGTAGTTTTTAGTAAGTCCGGTTCGTTCCACAGGGAAATCTTTAAACAAAGCTCAACGCTATATTAGTTTACTTTTATAAAAATACAAATATATATATAAGTAATATTATTATTATAAAGGGGGGTTTTTACCGTTTAATGACCGGTTTGTCGATTTTAAAACTTTAGTCGCAGTTAAAACCTAATGTAAAATATAAAATAAATACAAGACTTAAATTAAAGCGTAAAGTAAATAACGATAATGAAATTGCGAATAAAAATGCGATAAAATAAAATTACGATAATTAAAAGGTACGATAATTAAAAGTGCGATTAAATAAAATAACAATAAATAAAAGTGCGATAATTAGAAGTGCAATTAAATATAAAATAAAGGAAATTAAATATGAAATAAAAGAATTATGCTTATTTAAACTTCCGTAATCATGATGTTTGACGTGTTGATTTTAGTTTTATGCCCATGGGTTAATTGTCCTTTGTCCTGGATTATTCAATATGTCCGTCTGGTTTTTGTCCATAACAGTCCATCAGTCATAAATATAAATTGCAAGTGTCCTTGTCAAATTATTATTATACCCGAAGATAAATATTCCAACTAATTGGGGATTCGAATTGTAACAAGGTTTTAATACTTTGTTTAATGAATACACCAGGTTATCGACTGCGTGTAAACCAAGGTTTTACTACTTTGTTAACAATTACACCAATTACCCTTGAATGTAATTTCACCCCTGTTTTAATTATTCTAGTGGCTATTAATCCATTCCCGTGTCCGGTTAAATGAACGATTATTCGTACATATAAATACCCCGCCCATCGTGTCCGATCGAGTGTATATGGTAATTTATAGGGACGCCCAATTGTAAATCTTTATATTAACATTAACAAACTTTCATTTAGTTAAACAAATATAAAGCCCATTAATAGCCCATAGCCTAGTTTCCACAAGTGTCGTTCTTTTGTCCAAACCCCAATTATGGTACAAAGCCCAATTACCCAATTTTAGTAATTAGCCCAACATCATGATTACTTCGTTTTAAACAAGCATAATAATAACTTAGCTACGAGACATTAATGTAAAAAGGTTGAACATAACTTACAATGATTAAAAATAGCGTAGCATTACACGGACAGAATTTCGACTTACACCCTTACAACATTCGCTAACATACCCTTATTATTAGAATTATAATTAAAATTAAAATATAAATTATAAATATAAATATATATTACTCGTATATATTGAGAGAGATTGAGAAAGAAGATGTTAAATTCGATCAGAATTCGGTTGGCTTTATAGCCAGAAGTGAAATTTGGGGCTCCGCGACTCGCGGCAAAATGGCCTTAAAACTCCGCGAGTCGCGGAGAGGTATTTTCATTTCACACCCTTGGAGTTTCTGGCTGCCGACGGTTTTAATAATATATATATATAATATATATATAATTAATATAATTAATTATATATTATATTATATTTATATACATAGTTAACTTGTAATTTTTAGTCCGTTGCGTCGAGCGTTAAGAGTTGACTCTGGTCCCGGTTCCGGTTTTTCGAACGTCCTTGCGTACAATTTAATATCTTGTACTTTGCGTTTTGAATCTTGTACTCTTGTGTTTTCGAGACGTTTCTTATCAATAATTGGAACCTTTTTGATTGTCTTTTGTTCTTTTGAGCTTTTTGGTCGTTTGCGTCTTCAAATCGTCGAATCTGTCTTTTGTCTTCACCTTTTATTATTTATGTAGTGACCCGAACTTTTCCATGTTTATATATATTAATTGAGATTGATATTTACATGATTAAATGTTTCCAACATGTTAAGCAATCAAACTTGTTAAGACTTGATTAATTGAAATATGTTTCATATAGACAATTGACCACCCAAGTTGACCGGTGATTCACGAACGTTAAAACTTGTAAAAACTATATGATGACATATATATGGTTATATATATAGTTAACATGATATTATGATAAGTAAACATATCATTAAGTATATTAACAATGAACTACATATGTAAAAATAAGACTACTAACTTAATGATTTTGAAACGAGACATATATGTAACGATTATCGTTGTAACGACATTTAATGTATATATATCATATTAAGAGATATTAGTAAATCATAATATCATGATAATATAATAATTTAAAATCTCTTTTGATATTATAAACATTGGGTTAACAACATTTAACAAGATCGTTAACCTAAAGGTTTCAAAACAACATTTACATGTAACGACTAACGATGACTTAACGACTCAGTTAAAATGTATATACATGTAATGTTTTAATATGTATTCATACACTTTTGAAAGACTTCAAGACACTTATCAAAATACTTCTACTTAACAAAAATGCTTACAATTACATCCTCGTTCAGTTTCATCAACAATTCTACTCGTATGCACCCGTATTCGTACTCGTACAATACACAGCTTTTAGATGTATGTACTATTGGTATATACACTCCAATGATCAGCTCTTAGCAGCCCATGTGAGTCACCTAACACATGTGGGAACCATCATTTGGCAACTAGCATGAAATATCTCATAAAATTACAAAAATATGAGTAATCATTCATGACTTATTTACATGAAAACAAAATTACATATCCTTTATATCTAATCCATACACCAACGACCAAAAACACTTACAAACACTTTTATTCTTCAATTTTCTTCATCTAATTGATCTCTCTCAAGTTCTATCTTCAAGTTCTAAGTGTTCTTCATAAATTCTAAAAGTTCTAGTTTCATAAAATCAAGAATACTTTCAAGTTTGCTAGCTCACTTCCAATCTTGTAAGGTGATCATCCAACCTCAAGAAATCTTTGTTTCTTACAGTAGGTTATCATTCTAATACAAGGTAATAATCATATTCAAACTTTGGTTCAATTTCTATAACTATAACAATCTTATTTCAAGTGATGATCTTACTTGAACTTGTTTTCGTGTCATGATTCTGCTTCAAGAACTTCGAGCCATCCAAGGATCCATTGAAGCTAGATCCATTTTTTTCTCTTCTCCAGTAGGTTTATCCAAGGAACTTAAGGTAGTAATGATGTTCATAACATCATTCGATTCATACATATAAAGCTATCTTATTCGAAGGTTTAAACTTGTAATCACTAGAACATAGTTTAGTTAATTCTAAACTTGTTCGCAAACAAAAGTTAATCCTTATAACTTGACTTTTAAAATCAACTAAACACATGTTCTATATCTATATGATATGCTAACTTAATGATTTAAAACCTGGAAACACGAAAAACACCGTAAAACTGGATTTACGCCGTCGTAGTAACACCGCGGGCTGTTTTGGGTTAGTTAATTAAAAACTATGATAAACTTTGATTTAAAAGTTGTTATTCTGAGAAAATGATTTTTATTATGAACATGAAACTATATCCAAAAATTATGGTTAAACTCAAAGTGGAAGTATGTTTTCTAAAATGGTCATCTAGACGTCGTTCTTTCGACTGAAATGACTACCTTTACAAAAACGACTTGTAACTTATTTTTCCGACTAGAAACCTATACTTTTTTTGTTTAGATTCATAAAATAGAGTTCAATATGAAACCATAGCAATTTGATTCACTCAAAACGGATTTAAAATGAAGAAGTTATGGGTAAAACAAGATTGGATAATTTTTCTCATTTTAGCTACGTGAAAATTGGTAACAAATCTATTCCAACCATAACTTAATCAACTTGTATTATATATTATGTAATCTTGAGATACCATAGACACGTATACAATGTTTCGACCTATCATGTCGACACATCTATATATATTTCGGAACAACCATAGACACTCTATATGTGAATGTTGGAGTTAGCTATACAGGGTTGAGGTTGATTCCAAAATATATATAGTTTGAGTTGTGATCAATACTGAGATACGTATACACTGGGTCGTGGATTGATTCAAGATAATATTTATCTATTTATTTCTGTACATCTAACTGTGGACAACTAGTTGTAGGTTACTAACGAGGACAGCTGACTTAATAAACTTAAAACATCAAAATATATTAAAAGTGTTGTAAATATATTTTGAACATACTTTGATATATATGTATATATTGTTATAGGTTCGTGAATCAACCAGTGGCCAAGTCTTACTTCCCGACGAAGTAAAAATCTGTGAAAGTGAGTTATAGTCCCACTTTTAAAATCTAATATTTTTGGGATGAGAATACATGCAGGTTTTATAAATGATTTACAAAATAGACACAAGTACGTGAAACTACATTCTATGGTTGAATTATCGAAATCGAATATGCCCCTTTTTATTAAGTCTGGTAATCTAAGAATTAGGGAACAGACACCCTAATTGACGCGAATCCTAAAGATAGATCTATTGGGCCTCACAAACCCCATCCAAAGTACCGGATGCTTTAGTACTTCGAAATTTATATCATATCCGAAGGGTGTCCCGGAATGATGGGGATATTCTTATATATGCATCTTGTTAATGTCGGTTACCAGGTGTTCACCATATGAATGATTTTTATCTCTATGTATGGGATGTGTATTGAAATATAAAATCTTGTGGTCTATTGTTATGATTTGATATATATAGGTTAAACCTATAACTCACCAACGTTTTTGTTGACGTTTAAAGCATGTTTATTCTCAGGTGAATATTAAGAGCTTCCGCTGTTGCATACTAAAATAAGGACAAGATTTGGAGTCCATGTTTGTATGATATTGTGTAAAAACTGCATTCAAGAAACTGATTTTGATGTAACATATTTGTATTGTAAACCATTATGTAATGGTCGTGTGTAAACAGGATATTTTAGATTATCATTATTTGATAATCTACGTAAAGCTTTTTAAACCTTTATTTATGAAATAAAGGTTATGGTTTGTTTTAAAATGAATGCAGTCTTTGAAAAACGTCTCATATAGAGGTCAAAACCTCGCAACGAAATCAATTAATATGGAACGTTTTTAATCAATAAGAACGGGACATTTCAGTTGGTATCAGAGCTGGTATAACGCCGTCCATGTGTGGCGGGTTAGTCGTAAAGGAGGTTCTCACAGTGTTACCTGTGACGAAGCATTGGCTCTTACTCCTTGCGATCCTTTACGAGGGTTGGCAGTAGCCGAGAGGCAGGCCCTAAAATCAGTGTCTGAGGTACACTCAGTGGTCACCAGGCGGTTAGCTGGGAAGGCACTGGGTGGGACGGTGGTTGTCCCCAACTGTATTTCAGTTGGTATCCGAGCGTTGGTCTTAGAGAACCAGAAAATTTGCATTAGTGTGTCTTATCGAGTTTGTTAGGATGCATTAGTGAGTCTGGACTTCGACCGTGTTTTCTTTAAAAATGATTGCTTAACATTTTTGTTGGAAACTATATATTTTTAACATATGAATATTATGTGATATATTAATCTCTTATCGTGTTTGATATTATGTGATAGATGTCTACCTCTAGAACAAGTCCCCTTGACTCACCTAATAATAATGAAGAGTTAAATGTAAATTGGAATGATTCGTGGACTGATTCACAAGTTCTCGAAGAGGAACCGGAAGAAGAGTCGGAACCGGAAGAAGAATCGGAACCGGAAGAAGAATCGGAACCGGAAGAAGAAATAGAATCGGTGGGGGAAATAATAAAACGGTTAAGTAAAAGAGAATCCTCAACCAACCGACCAAGGTTAATCATGGTCAATGGTGTTTCCGCCAAGGAAGCAAAATATTGGGAGGATTACCAATTCTCCGATGAATCGGATTCCGACGAGAATTCCGATGATGTTATAGAAATTACCCCAACTGAATTTAAAAAGGCAAAAGAAAATAATAAGGGAAAGGGCATAAAAATAGAGAAATCTAATTCCAACCCCGATGAACTTTATATGTATCGTCAACCCCCGAAGTCCTTAAGTTGTAACAATGACCCGGGAACCTCTAAACCACCAGGTTTTTCTAAACCAATGTGGACAACGATGGCTCGTATTAGGGGAACATCATATATCCCTAGAAACTTGGCAAAACGAACCAAAACCGAAGAAGAAGAAACGAGCGAGTCGGAATAAGATAGTTGTATTCGTGTGGTGTAATATATGTAATATAGTGTTCTTATGCTTTATGATATATGTAAAAATTGCTTGTATTAATAAGTATTTTTTTTTATGAAACTAACTCTTGTCTATTTTACAGTTTAAAAACACAAAATGGATAGACAACCCAATATTTTAAGAGACCTACCCGGAGACATGATTGATGAAATCTTGTCTAGAGTCGGCCAGAATTCTTCGGCACAACTATTTAAGGCGAGATCAGTTTGTAAGACATTCGAAGAACGTTCCAAGAATGTCTTGGTTTATAAGAGACTTTCGTTTGAAAGATGGGGGATATCACATTGGGAAACCCATAAGTTACGATGTGTTTACTTTGACGCATATATTGCGGGGAACCCAAATGCTATTTTACGCAACGGGTTAAGAAATTATTTTGACTCAATATATCCGAATATTGGACTTCGTGATTTAGAAAAAGCGGCTAACATGCAACATAAAGAAGCATGTTATGCTTACGGATTAGTAATGTTCGCTTCTCACCAAAGTGAGAACAAGAACATCGGGCTACAACTATTAAACAAAACGTTTCCACAAGTGACGGAGTCGGTAATTGGGGTAAGAAATGAGGTTTTTAGATTATTACGGGACTGTTGGACATTACGTAACCCTCGTCCCTTTGATGACGTTACAACACGCTGTCTTATCAACGGCCATAACGGTTATGTTGCACAAGACCAAGGATGGGAAGTAGTCCTAGTAAAACCAGAATGCATGACTTGTTTCTGGACGTATGAATTACGTGTCTTTATTGCCTTTGCCGAACGACTTGTGTACTAGCTAGAATTGTCTTCACAACTATCTTGTATCAAAGTTATTGTGTGCTATATTTCATGCTTTATGTAAAATAAGCGGTATTGTAAGTTTGTAAAATATTGTATAAAAGTTTGAACGCGAAATATTATTACAATCAGTTTTTCATATAGAATTGTAGTAGTTGAATTGTATATTAGCTACTAAGTATGAACTTAACGGGTAGGTACTACCCGAATTTAAACTTATAAAACGCTAATATGAAGAAAAAGCTTTTATAAATGAGTTCATATTATGCTATGAAATACTATTAACTACTCTTAATATTCTGTATGATTAACTTGTTCCATTTAACTATTTTGAAGGAAATGGCACCGACTACTCGACACACCGTGAATATGAATGAAGAGGAATTCCGTACTTTTCTAGCTTCAAACATAGCCGCAGTACAGGCTGCGCTACATACCAATAATAACCTTGGATCTAGCAGTACAGGAAATCGTGTAGGATGCACCTACAAAGAATTCACTGCCTGCAAACCTTTGGAATTTGATGGAACCGAAGGACCGATCGGATTGAAACGGTGGACCGAGAAGGTTGAATCGGTGTTTGCCATAAGTAAGTGTACTGAAGAGGACAAAGTGAAGTACGCTACGCATACCTTCACAGGTTCTGCGTTAACATGGTGGAATACCTATCTAGAGCAAGTGGGACAAGATGATGCGTACGCACTACCGTGGTCAGCATTCAAGCACTTGATGAACGAGAAGTACCGTCCCAGAACCGAGGTCAATAAGCTCAAGACAGAACTTAGAGGGTTACGAACCCAAGGATTTGATATTACCACGTACGAAAGACGATTCACAGAATTGTGCCTATTGTGTCCGGGAGCATTCGAAGATGAGGAAGAGAAGATCGACGCGTTTGTGAAAGGATTACCGGAAAGAATCCAAGAAGATATAAGTTCACACGAGCCCGCCTCCATACAACAGGCATGTAGAATGGCTTACAAACTAGTGAACCAGATTGAAGAAAGAATTAAAGAACAGACTGCTGAAGAGGCCAATGTGAAGCAAGTCAAAAGAAAGTGGGAAGAAAACGGTGATAAGAATCACCAATACAACAACAACAGCAATTACAACAATAATCGCAACAATTATCCCAACAATCGCAACATCAATCGCAACTACAACAAACGGCCCAACAACAACAACAACAACAACAGCAACAGTAACTACAACAATCATCCCAACAACAATAATAACCGCAACAACAACAACAATCAGAAGCAGCTATGCCAAAGGTGTGAAAAGTATCACTCGGGGTTCTGCACCAAATTTTGCAACAAGTGTAAAAGAAATGGTCATAGCGCGGCGAAGTGTGAGGTCTACGGACCAGGGGTTAATAGAACGAAAGGAACAAATGGTGTCGGAACGAGTAATGTCGGAGCAAGTAGTGTCGGAGCAAGTTATGCCAATGTAGTTTGTTATAAATGTGGAAAACCGGGCCACATTATTAGAAATTGCCCGAACCAGGAGAACACGAATGGACAAGGCCGCGGAAGAGTTTTCAATATTAATGCGGCAGAGGCACAGGAAGACCCGGAGCTTGTTACGGGTACGTTTCTTATTGACAATAAATCTGCTTACGTTTTATTTGATTCGGGTGCGGATAGAAGCTATATGAGTAGAGATTTTTGTGCTAAATTAAGTTGTCCATTGACGCCTTTGGATAGTAAATTTTTACTCGAATTAGCAAATGGTAAATTAATTTCAGCAGATAATATATGTCGGAATCGAGAAATTAAACTGGTTAGCGAAACATTTAAGATTGATTTGATACCAGTAGAGTTAGGGAGTTTTGATGTAATAATCGGTATGGACTGGTTGAAAGAAGTGAAAGCAGAGATCGTTTGTTACAAAAATGCAATTCGCATTATACGAGAAAAAGGAAAACCCTTAATGGTGTACGGAGAAAAGGGCAACACGAAGCTACATCTTATTAGTAATTTGAAGGCACAAAAACTAATAAGAAAAGGTTGCTATGCTGTTCTAGCACACGTCGAGAAAGTACAAACTGAAGAAAAGAGCATCAATGATGTTCCCATTGCAAAAGAATTTCCCGATGTATTTCCGAAAGAATTACCGGGATTACCCCCACATCGATCCGTTGAATTTCAAATAGATCTTGTACCAGGAGCTGCACCAATAGCTCGTGCTCCTTACAGACTCGCACCCAGCGAGATGAAAGAACTGCAAAGCCAATTACAAGAACTTTTAGAGCGTGGTTTCATTCGACCAAGCACATCACCGTGGGGAGCTCCTGTTTTGTTTGTCAAGAAGAAAGATGGTACATTCAGGTTGTGTATCGACTACCGAGAGTTGAACAAACTTACCATCAAGAACCGCTACCCACTACCGAGAATCGACGACTTATTTGATCAACTACAAGGCTCGTCTGTTTATTCAAAGATTGACTTACGTTCCGGGTACCATCAAATGCGGGTGAAAGAAGATGATATTCCAAAGACTGCTTTCAGAACACGTTACGGTCATTACGAGTTTATGGTCATGCCGTTTGGTTTAACTAATGCACCAGCTGTGTTCATGGACCTTATGAACCGAGTGTGTGGACGATACCTTGACAAGTTTGTCATTGTTTTCATTGATGACATACTTATTTACTCAAAGAATGACCAAGAACACGGTGAACATTTGAGAAAGGTGTTAGAAGTATTGAGGAAAGAAGAATTGTACGCTAAGTTTTCAAAGTGTGCATTTTGGTTGGAAGAAGTTCAATTCCTCGGTCACATAGTGAACAAAGAAGGTATTAAGGTGGATCCGGCAAAGATAGAAACTGTTGAAAAGTGGGAAACCCCGAAAACTCCGAAACACATACGCCAGTTTTTAGGACTAGCTGGTTACTACAGAAGGTTCATCCAAGACTTTTCCAGAATAGCAAAACCCTTGACTGCATTAACGCATAAAGGGAAGAAATTTGAATGGAATGATGAACAAGAGAAAGCGTTTCAGTTATTGAAGAAAAAGCTAACTACGGCACCTATATTGTCATTGCCTGAAGGGAATGATGATTTTGTGATTTATTGTGACGCATCAAAGCAAGGTCTCGGTTGTGTATTAATGCAACGAACGAAGGTGATTGCTTATGCGTCTAGACAATTGAAGATTCACGAACAAAATTATACGACCCATGATTTGGAATTAGGCGCGGTTGTTTTTGCATTAAAAACTTGGAGGCACTACTTATATGGGGTCAAAAGTATTATATATACCGACCACAAAAGTCTTCAACACATATTTAATCAGAAACAACTGAATATGAGGCAGCGTAGGTGGATTGAATTATTGAATGATTACGACTTTGAGATTCGTTACCACCCGGGGAAGGCAAATGTGGTAGCCGATGCCTTGAGCAGGAAGGACAGAGAACCCATTCGAGTAAAATCTATGAATATAATGATTCATAATAACCTTACTACTCAAATAAAGGAGGCGCAACAAGGAGTTTTAAAAGAGGGAAATTTAAAGGATGAAATACTCAAAGGATCGGAGAAGCATCTTAATATTCGGGAAGACGGAACCCGGTATAGGGCTGAAAGGATTTGGGTACCAAAATTTGGAGATATGAGAGAAATGGTACTTAGAGAAGCTCATAAAACCAGATACTCAATACATCCTGGAACGGGGAAGATGTACAAGGATCTCAAGAAACATTTTTGGTGGCCGGGTATGAAAGCCGATGTTGCTAAATACGTAGGAGAATGTTTGACGTGTTCTAAGGTCAAAGCTGAGCATCAGAAACCATCAGGTCTACTTCAACAACCCGAAATCCCAGAATGGAAATGGGAAAACATTACCATGGATTTCATCACTAAATTGCCAAGGACTGCAAGTGGTTTTGATACTATTTGGGTAATAGTTGATCGTCTCACCAAATCAGCACACTTCCTGCCAATAAGAGAAGATGACAAGATGGAGAAGTTAGCACGACTGTATTTGAAGGAAGTCGTCTCCAGACATGGAATACCAATCTCTATTATCTCGGATAGGGATGGCAGATTTATTTCAAGATTCTGGCAGACATTACAGCAAGCATTAGGAACTCGTCTAGACATGAGTACTGCCTATCATCCACAAACTGATGGGCAGAGCGAAAGGACGATACAAACGCTTGAAGACATGCTACGAGCATGTGTTATTGATTTCGGAAATAGTTGGGATCGACATCTACCGTTAGCAGAATTTTCCTACAACAACAGCTACCATTCAAGTATTGAGATGGCGCCGTTTGAAGCACTTTATGGTAGAAAGTGCAGGTCTCCGATTTGTTGGAGTGAAGTGGGGGATAGACAGATTACGGGTCCGGAGATTATACAAGAAACTACCGAGAAGATCATCCAAATTCAACAACGGTTGAAAACCGCCCAAAGTCGACAAAAGAGCTACGCTGACATTAAAAGAAAAGATATAGAATTTGAAATTGGAGAGATGGTCATGCTTAAAGTTGCACCTTGGAAAGGCGTTGTTCGATTTGGTAAACGAGGGAAATTAAATCCAAGGTATATTGGACCATTCAAGATTATTGATCGTGTCGGACCAGTAGCTTACCGACTTGAGTTACCTCAACAACTCGCGGCTGTACATAACACTTTCCACGTCTCGAATTTGAAGAAATGTTTTGCTAAAGAAGATCTCACTATTCCGTTAGATGAAATCCAAATCAACGAAAAACTTCAATTCATCGAAGAACCCGTCGAAATAATGGATCGTGAGGTTAAAAGACTTAAGCAAAACAAGATACCAATTGTTAAGGTTCGATGGAATGCTCGTAGAGGACCCGAGTTCACCTGGGAGCGTGAAGATCAGATGAAGAAGAAATACCCGCATCTATTTCCAGAAGATTCGTCAACACCTTCAACAGCTTAAAATTTCGGGACGAAATTTATTTAACAGGTAGGTACTGTAGTGACCCGAACTTTTCCATGTTTATATATATTAATTGAGATTGATATTTACATGATTAAATGTTTCCAACATGTTAAGCAATCAAACTTGTTAAGACTTGATTAATTGAAATATGTTTCATATAGACAATTGACCACCCAAGTTGACCGGTGATTCACGAACGTTAAAACTTGTAAAAACTATATGATGACATATATATGGTTATATATATAGTTAACATGATATTATGATAAGTAAACATATCATTAAGTATATTAACAATGAACTACATATGTAAAAATAAGACTACTAACTTAATGATTTTGAAACGAGACATATATGTAACGATTATCGTTGTAACGACATTTAATGTATATATATCATATTAAGAGATATTAGTAAATCATAATATCATGATAATATAATAATTTAAAATCTCTTTTGATATTATAAACATTGGGTTAACAACATTTAACAAGATCGTTAACCTAAAGGTTTCAAAACAACATTTACATGTAACGACTAACGATGACTTAACGACTCAGTTAAAATGTATATACATGTAATGTTTTAATATGTATTCATACACTTTTGAAAGACTTCAAGACACTTATCAAAATACTTCTACTTAACAAAAATGCTTACAATTACATCCTCGTTCAGTTTCATCAACAATTCTACTCGTATGCACCCGTATTCGTACTCGTACAATACACAGCTTTTAGATGTATGTACTATTGGTATATACACTCCAATGATCAGCTCTTAGCAGCCCATGTGAGTCACCTAACACATGTGGGAACCATCATTTGGCAACTAGCATGAAATATCTCATAAAATTACAAAAATATGAGTAATCATTCATGACTTATTTACATGAAAACAAAATTACATATCCTTTATATCTAATCCATACACCAACGACCAAAAACACTTACAAACACTTTTATTCTTCAATTTTCTTCATCTAATTGATCTCTCTCAAGTTCTATCTTCAAGTTCTAAGTGTTCTTCATAAATTCTAAAAGTTCTAGTTTCATAAAATCAAGAATACTTTCAAGTTTGCTAGCTCACTTCCAATCTTGTAAGGTGATCATCCAACCTCAAGAAATCTTTGTTTCTTACAGTAGGTTATCATTCTAATACAAGGTAATAATCATATTCAAACTTTGGTTCAATTTCTATAACTATAACAATCTTATTTCAAGTGATGATCTTACTTGAACTTGTTTTCGTGTCATGATTCTGCTTCAAGAACTTCGAGCCATCCAAGGATCCATTGAAGCTAGATCCATTTTTTTCTCTTCTCCAGTAGGTTTATCCAAGGAACTTAAGGTAGTAATGATGTTCATAACATCATTCGATTCATACATATAAAGCTATCTTATTCGAAGGTTTAAACTTGTAATCACTAGAACATAGTTTAGTTAATTCTAAACTTGTTCGCAAACAAAAGTTAATCCTTATAACTTGACTTTTAAAATCAACTAAACACATGTTCTATATCTATATGATATGCTAACTTAATGATTTAAAACCTGGAAACACGAAAAACACCGTAAAACTGGATTTACGCCGTCGTAGTAACACCGCGGGCTGTTTTGGGTTAGTTAATTAAAAACTATGATAAACTTTGATTTAAAAGTTGTTATTCTGAGAAAATGATTTTTATTATGAACATGAAACTATATCCAAAAATTATGGTTAAACTCAAAGTGGAAGTATGTTTTCTAAAATGGTCATCTAGACGTCGTTCTTTCGACTGAAATGACTACCTTTACAAAAACGACTTGTAACTTATTTTTCCGACTAGAAACCTATACTTTTTTTGTTTAGATTCATAAAATAGAGTTCAATATGAAACCATAGCAATTTGATTCACTCAAAACGGATTTAAAATGAAGAAGTTATGGGTAAAACAAGATTGGATAATTTTTCTCATTTTAGCTACGTGAAAATTGGTAACAAATCTATTCCAACCATAACTTAATCAACTTGTATTATATATTATGTAATCTTGAGATACCATAGACACGTATACAATGTTTCGACCTATCATGTCGACACATCTATATATATTTCGGAACAACCATAGACACTCTATATGTGAATGTTGGAGTTAGCTATACAGGGTTGAGGTTGATTCCAAAATATATATAGTTTGAGTTGTGATCAATACTGAGATACGTATACACTGGGTCGTGGATTGATTCAAGATAATATTTATCTATTTATTTCTGTACATCTAACTGTGGACAACTAGTTGTAGGTTACTAACGAGGACAGCTGACTTAATAAACTTAAAACATCAAAATATATTAAAAGTGTTGTAAATATATTTTGAACATACTTTGATATATATGTATATATTGTTATAGGTTCGTGAATCAACCAGTGGCCAAGTCTTACTTCCTGACGAAGTAAAAATCTGTGAAAGTGAGTTATAGTCCCACTTTTAAAATCTAATATTTTTGGGATGAGAATACATGCAGGTTTTATAAATGATTTACAAAATAGACACAAGTACGTGAAACTACATTCTATGGTTGAATTATCGAAATCGAATATGCCCCTTTTTATTAAGTCTGGTAATCTAAGAATTAGGGAACAGACACCCTAATTGACGCGAATCCTAAAGATAGATCTATTGGGCCTCACAAACCCCATCCAAAGTACCGGATGCTTTAGTACTTCGAAATTTATATCATATCCGAAGGGTGTCCCGGAATGATGGGGATATTCTTATATATGCATCTTGTTAATGTCGGTTACCAGGTGTTCACCATATGAATGATTTTTATCTCTATGTATGGGATGTGTATTGAAATATAAAATCTTGTGGTCTATTGTTATGATTTGATATATATAGGTTAAACCTATAACTCACCAACGTTTTTGTTGACGTTTAAAGCATGTTTATTCTCAGGTGAATATTAAGAGCTTCCGCTGTTGCATACTAAAATAAGGACAAGATTTGGAGTCCATGTTTGTATGATATTGTGTAAAAACTGCATTCAAGAAACTGATTTTGATGTAACATATTTGTATTGTAAACCATTATGTAATGGTCGTGTGTAAACAGGATATTTTAGATTATCATTATTTGATAATCTACGTAAAGCTTTTTAAACCTTTATTTATGAAATAAAGGTTATGGTTTGTTTTAAAATGAATGCAGTCTTTGAAAAACGTCTCATATAGAGGTCAAAACCTCGCAACGAAATCAATTAATATGGAACGTTTTTAATCAATAAGAACGGGACATTTCAATTTAAACGAATATCACTTGTAAATAGAACAATTGCAACTAAAAGCTTGTCTTTCTTGAGGAATAATGCTATGAAATATATGTTCGTTTTTAGCATTATCAAATATTCCCACACTTGAGCGTTGCTTGTCCTCAAGCAATATCGTCTTGAAATACTAGAATCACTTTTTTATTCTTCACACTTTGTACATCAGTGATTTCTATACGGCGGTATAAACAATGGTAGTAACGATATGGTTTACAGTCCCACATGACTATAAAAATTTAGATCCATTAAGGAAATTGGATCTTTATGAAAACATTTGATCTTTTGAAAATTAAATCTAGTTTTTTTTTTTTACCCTAGATAAGTTTTCCGGAATAACCCTTTACCGGTGTTTGCAAAATATTTTTGTGGGTTTGGTGGGTTTCAGATTTGAAAATTTTAGCTCAAAACTTGCGGTTTTGTGTCACCCACTTGCTAACCTTGTATTTGGAAAGCAACACGTCCAGTTTACTTGTCCCGTATATTACCTTTCGGCAAACTACCGTCCGGTTTTAAAGGAAAGCGTTGAACAAGCAACTGTTTAAGGCAATGTCCCGTGACATGCTTTTGATTATGGTCTATAACGTGTCGGACGCAATTACTATCCTTGGTAGGAGCAATAGTAAAACTCACCCTTATAATTTTTCGGTCTGGCACAAGGTCCTGTCTTTGACCATGCTATGCAACCACCGTTCTTACGGTTGACACCCGATTTAGTTCAGGTGACCTAATGAATTCCAGGTGAATTCCTAGGATTTTACGTTCAATGGTAATGAACGCATTGAAAATAGGGTTTTCAGAAAACAAATCGGTTTGTATTTTTGATCAAAATATTTTCTCGTTTAAGCTCGAGTTTAGATATCATTGAATTCCATGAGTTTGTAATTCTCAATCTTTAAGGTCAATCTCAAGGATTGAGTAATATCAGGCTTAAAAGCTGATTTTTAATCTTTAAGGAGATTATCCTTTCTGGGGATCTGATTCATTAGTCTTATCCAGCTAATTTGCATGGTGCCTCCCCATTGTACGAGATAAATCCTTCTCATGGTTAGGATAAATCTGACCACTTGGCGACCCTGTTTAATGCTGAGGTCCGTGGATTTCCTGCTGATTTTAGTGATGACTTTTCTAGATTTTTCGTCAACCTACAGCTGGTCTGGACGACAACTTCATGACCTAAATCAAGAAGCGCGTGTCTTTTTCGGAAGACTTTACTTCCTTTTAGTGATGGAATTGATTCATCGTGTAGATCCATCTCTTCTTTTCTTTCATCGGGTAAAACAGTTTAGTTTAGTTCAAAGCAAAAGTATTTTCAGTTATTGGTTACAGATATATGTGGCATATGTTAAAAATATCTTGGTAAATTTTCCCACACTTGGCTTTTTATTTTTCTTTTTATCGTCCTCTATTCCATTTTAAATGAATTTTAACATTTTAGTTTGTTTCTCAATTTATGTCCTTTCCGAGGTAACAATAATTTCGGTGTTTGAAACCTAGTTTTATCGTTCATAAATATGTATAAACATGATTTTAATTCATTTAATTGAAAATTTTGAAAAATTTTACTAGAATTGGGTAGTCAGTATATAAGACTAGGGCTGTTCTTTTTTATCAGAGAGCACTAGATTCTAATACAACTACTGCTTTACTAGTATTTTTAATGGTAACCAAGTGTTTAATATAAAAATTTTTAAAATCCGAAAGAATTTAACCCCTTCCCACACTTAAGATCTTGCAATGCCCTCATTTGCAAGAAATCAGTAACAATTTAAATTATTGAGGGTGATTTGTGTGAAAATGATTAAATTTTTACCAAAGTTTCCAAATATATTGGCGTTTGTTTGCTGAATGATAAATGGTGCACGTCATTTGTTCATTCCGTCTTGTTGTTATTTCACATATATTTTGCATCATTGTCGTCAAAATTACTTGCTTTTGCTGAACTTAATGCCAGTCTTTGAAAATGCGTTGTTTTACCCTGTTGTGTACATAAGATAAACTGCAAACATATATACATATTTTTGAAGTTTGGTTTATTACCCCACATTCAAAAATTATTAAAATCTAAGAATAAAAGTTAGATAATTATAAAAATGATTACAATATTAACAAAAGTATTAAACATATCAATAATTACATATTACAAAATAATAAAAATAAAAAGTAACTAAGGATGATATTGGTACCAATAGGGGTTCCACGCATAACCATAAGTGCTATAGAATGCTTCGGCAGGGTCATACGTAGGATATGGTGGCTGCATCTCTATCGACCAAGGAGGGAAGACGGGCTTCGGTGTAGGAATATAGTTTCTACATATATGTTGGCAATGCGCTATGATCTGGTTCTGATGAACTTGCCAATCTTCAAATGCTCTCCGTCTAGCATTTTCGTATTCCTGAGAAGCTATAAACCTATGCATTTCTTGCCCCCCTCCTACATTACCTTGTTCCTGGTTTCTCTCTACCTGTGGATGTCTACCATTGTATCGTACTGCGGCGTTGTTTCGCCGCTTCAAAACTTTCGCACCATGGTACACATTTAAACCTATAGTGTCGCGGGGTTCCGGCTCTTCTACTAATAATCCCCCCCGACTTATATCCACACCGAGATATTCACCAATCAAAGTAATAAAAATACCACCCCCTATTATGCTATGTGGACGCATCCCTCGAACCATAGCTGATAAATAATAACCCACACAATATGGTATACTTACAGCGCTGTGTGGGTCTCGAATACACATATGGTAAAACAAATCTTGTTCATTTACCTTTTCTTTGTTTTTACCCCTTTGTGTAATCGAGTTAGCTAAAAACCTATGTATTACTCTTAATTCGGCTCTATCTATATCCAAATAAGAGTAGTTTCCCCCTTTAAAACGGTGATGGCTTGTCATTTGACTCCACACACCGTGTGTATCAAAATTTTCATCTATTTTCCTACCGTTTAGTATCAATCCTCTACAATCGGCAGACGCTAATTCCTCAGGCGTATATATACGTAAAGCCTGAGCCATGTCCAGTAATGACATGTGGCGCATCGAACCGCCTAACAAAAATCTAATAAAAGAACGATCGGTTAAACTAGCTACCCGATCATTCAACTCTATACTACATAACAACTCTTCACACCATACTTTATATACAGGTCTGCGTATGGTGAATAAACATATCCAGTCATTAAAAGAAGAATTACCATACCTCTGTACCAGTAATTCCCTAATTGGCCCGGCCAATTCTACAGCTTCCAAGGGTCCCCATTCTATGACCCTCGGTACCTCAACAACCTTTGAGTGAAGAGTATGCAAACCCCGTTGATATTTTGGATAATCTATCCAAAGTCTGTCAAATCGTAGGTTCGGGTGCAACTGTTCCAAGTGCATATCTGAAAAGGTCATGACTGGATGAGGTACATCCTGCTTGTAGTAGTTATCTACCTCCTGTTGTTCCAAGTTCTCAGCAGGAGCATGGCGGGCTTGGGATGAAGATTCACCCCTTTCATTCTGCAAAACACATCAAACACAAATTTTGTGCATCCAAATATGCATTAGTGTCAGCAAAATCATCAATCAAAATAATTACAATGACATTATCAATTTATATCAAACTTAAGCTTATTTTCACATTTTTATCAAATCTACACTTTTTCAAATAAGCATATACGAAAATTTTCGCCAAGTTCATAAGCATTCAATTCAAATAACATGTCAAAATAATCATTACTAGCAAATAAACAAGTCTCAAATGGCATTATCTTTCAAAAATCAAGTTCATGAATTTTGGACTTGAAAAAGTCCACTTTAATTCTCAAAATCATGTTTAGGCTCAAAGTTTGGATCATTTAACTACCTAGACATGTTACACTACTCAATTTAGCCACAATTCATGACAAAAATCGGCCATAACCTGTTTATATCAAAAAGCCCCAAATTGCTCAAGAACACAAACCCTAGATTCTAAAGATTTTGAAGTTTTTGGCTTCAAATCATGTTAACAAGCATCAATCTAGGTTATACATGCATAATATACTAACAATTTAACACTAATTACACTAAAAATTAACAAAATTCAAATTATGAAAATATGCTCAAGAACACACTAAAATTCGGATTTAAAGGTGATTTGGGGTGTAATTGTACCTGTTTTCTTGAGTAGTTCCTAGATATCATCCTTCTCAACATGATTGTAGTGTAAAATTTGAAGATTAACGGTGAAAAATCGAGTTTTTGGGATGATTTTCGTGGGTTTTCTCGGGTTTTTTTTCGCAGCTATTTCGGATGTTTATGTGTGTGTGTGAGTTATCTGATCGAGCAGCTAGTTTTATTTTTTTTTCTGTAATTTGGTCCCTCCGCGAGTCGCGGAGGTATTCACTTAAAACTCCGCGAGTCGCGGAGTTACTTTTTTTTTTTTTTTTTTTTTTTTTTTTTTTTTAATAATAATCTTTAACTTATAAAACAATTAAGAAATTAATTTTAAAATTTTGTTTCCCTTGTTATTTAGGACGAGGTCGTTTCGGATCGATGTCCTAGTCCGTCCCTCGACAAAATTTTAAAATTTGTCTTTTTGTAGCGATTGTTTTAAAAGCTAAGATTTTTGGGTTTTTTAATGTTTTTGGCATACTTTAAATCAACAAGATTAAAAATAATGATAATAAAAGTTCTCGTCCCTCCCTCGGGTAAAGCAATTTCGGTTCAGAGACCTAGTCTTCAACTTACGACGAATTTTAAAAATCATATTTTTAACTTAATGAGATAAAGTAAATTTTTGTTTTTAAATTCACACAACTTAAATATAAAATTCAAAATTAATATTAAAAATTCAAAATTCACACCAAACTTAAAATTTGAAATGCATAAAATTAAAATTTCATATTTTAAAACTTAAAAATTCACTCCAAACTTAATTTAAAAATTCATAAATTCATACCAAACTTATATTAATTTTTCAAATATTTACAATTTTAAAAATATTGTTTTTACAAAGTTTACAATATTAATTTAAGATTTAAATATTAAGATTAAAAACATGGTAAAAATAAAATTAAAAATCTTTTTGTGTTTTTATCCCACTTTAATCAATCAAATATTATCAAAAATATGCGCCCCTCTTTTCGGTAAAGTAATTTCGGTTCCAAGACCTAATTTAACTCATGACGAATTTTTGAAATATTTTGGGTTGATTGATTAAAGATATTTATACCTTAAGAATAAACGTTAAATTTCGCAGTGATGTAATAAATTTTTGAACGATATCAATAATTTCAGTCGCCAAACCTAATTTTATTTAATACCAATTTAATACTTTTTAGCGAACAAATTAGCGTTTATTATCAAAAGGTTAAAAATAAAAATAAAAATAAAAACTGTACAGACATACCTGTGAAATAGATTTCTTAGTTATATGATCTATTATATTCATAAGATAGTCGGTTTAATTGGTTTTCCATGGCTGCATAGGCGTAACCTCGAGCATTCATTGTCTTTTCTTCTAAACATATGAACGGTCCGTCTCTGCATAAAGTAACAAATTCGGTATTTGAATAGGTTTGATTATTTGAACATTTACCTCCATGTGACCATTTTCCGCATTTGTGACATTTTTCTAGGTGTCGTGCTCTTCTTTTCGCTGCGGATTTTGATTTTCCTTTACCAAATTGTAACTTATTATCTTCGCATCTGGATCCTTTTCTAACTCCGTCCATTCTTTCTCTGATTACTGATACTATTTCACTCGGGAGTATGTCATTATTACGTTTAGCGATCAAAGCGTGTAGCATTAGACCATGGTTTAGTTCACAGGCAGTCTTCATTTCGTAAAAACCTAAAAAAAATAAAAATTCAGAATGGGGGGAGAAGACTAGTTCTTTAGGGTCTGCTAGGGAAAGACCATACGTATTCCATTTTCGAGAACTACACGAAAACAGACAATCTAACTCTAACAGAAATACATATTATCCTTTAAAGACTTGATTCTCCCCACACTTAGTTAGCTGTGGTGTCGAAATTGTGATTAACTTCGTTGTCGACTTCCATCGGACCCTGTATGTAATGTTTAACTCTGTGACCATTAACTTTAAATTCAATCCCATTTGAATTTATCAATTCTATCGTTCCGTATGGGAAAACTCTTTTTACTATGAATGGTCCAGACCATCTTGATTTCAATTTTCCAGGAAATAGCTTGAATCGTGAATTGAAAAGAAGAACTCTGTCTCCTTCTTTGAATTCTTTTGAACTTCTGATTCTTTTATCATGCCATTTCTTCGTTCTTTCTTTATAGATTAACGAATTTTCGTATGCTTCATGTCTTAATTCTTCTAATTCGTTTAGTTGACTTAATCGTAGACGTCCAGCTTCATGTAAATCAAGATTACATGTCTTCAAAGCCCAAAATGCTTTGTGTTCAATTTCTACTGGAAGATGACATGCTTTTCCATACACAAGTCTAAAAGGTGTGGTTCCAATTGGAGTTTTGTAGGCTGTTCTAAAAGCCCAGAGTGCATCCTCCAATTTAATGGACCATTCCTTCGAATTTGATCCTACGGTTTTCTCTAGAATACGTTTTAAAGCTCGGTTGGTATTTTCAACTTGTCCACTTGTTTGTGGATGATATGCGGTGGAGATTTTATGAGTTACTCCATATCTTTTAAGAACTTTTTCAAGTTGATTATTACAAAAATGAGTACCCCGATCACTTATTAAAGCTTTCGGTGTTCCAAACCTTGCAAAAAGACGTTTTAAAAAGTTGACTACAACTCGTGCATCGTTAGTTGGGAGAGCTTGTGCTTCCGCCCATTTAGATACATAATCAATGGCTACGAGTATATATAGATTATTATGAGATTTTGGAAATGGACCCATAAAGTCAATACCCCAAATGTCAAATACTTCACATACTTGGATGACATTTTGTGGCATTTCATCACGTTGACTTATTTTTCCGGCCCTTTGACATGCATCACAGGATTTGCAAAGAAGGTGTGCGTCTTTGTAAATTGTAGGCCAATAGAATCCAGCTTCATAAACTTTTCTTGCTGTTAGTTGAGGCCCATAATGCCCTCCTGTTGGTCCTGTGTGACAATGGTTTAAAATTTTACTAGCTTCATCTCCAAATACACATCGGCGTATTATTCCATCGGGACAACTTTTAAACAGATGTGGATCTTCCCAGAAATAGTGTTTTATATCACTGAAGAATTTCTTTCGTCTTTGGTACGATAATCCTTTTTCAAGGAATCCACAAACTAAGTAGTTTGCATAGTCTGCAAACCATGGGATTTCTTTATAATCTATCTTCAATAGATATTCATCAGGAAAGTTGTCTTGTATGGCCGATTCATTCAGAACTTCTAATTCGGGATTTTCAAGACGAGAAAGATGATCAGCGGCGAGATTTTCTGCTCCTTTTTTATCTCGGATTTCAATATCAAACTCTTGTAAGAGTAAGATCCAACGGATTAATCTTGGTTTAGCATCTTGTTTTGAAAATAGGTATCTAAGAGCAGAATGGTCGGTATAGACCACCGTTTTTGCTAGAACGAGATATGATCGAAATTTGTCAAAAGCAAAGACAATAGCAAGGAGTTCTTTTTCAGTAGTTGTATAGTTCGTTTGTGCTCCTTGTAATGTCTTACTAGCATAATATATAGGTTGAAATCGTTTTTCAATCCTTTGTCCTAAAACGGCTCCCATTGCAAAATCACTTGCATCGCACATTAGTTCAAATGGTAGATTCCAATTTGGTGTTATCATGATCGGTGCATTAGTGAGTTTTTCTTTAAGAATATTAAAAGATTTGATACATTCATCTGAAAAGATGAATGGCGCATCCTTTTCTAGGAGTTTATTCATAGGAGTGGCAATTTTAGAAAAATCTTTTATGAAACGTCGGTAAAAACCGGCATGCCCTAGAAAACTCCTAACTCCTCTAACATTGGTGGGATGTGGAAGTTTAGCAATTACATCTACTTTAGCTCTATCCACTTCAATTCCATCTTTTGAAATTTTATGTCCAAGAACGATGCCTTCTTTAACCATGAAATGGCATTTCTCCCAATTAAGTACTAGATTTGATTTTTCGCATCTAATTAGCATTCGTTCCAGATTAACTAGACATGATTTAAATGTATCACCGAAGACTGAAAAGTCATCCATGAATACTTCCATGCATTCTTCTATCATGTCATGAAAAATCGCCATCATACACCTTTGAAAGGTTGCAGGGGCGTTACAAAGTCCAAATGGCATTCTTTTGTAAGCAAAAGTACCATAAGGGCACGTGAATGTGGTTTTCTCTTGATCTTCGGGTGCTATTGGAATTTGAAAATATCCGGAAAATCCATCTAGAAAACAATAGTAACTATTTCCGGCTAATCTTTCCAACATTTGATCTATGAAAGGTAAGGGAAAGTGATCTTTTCTGGTGGCGTCATTTAATTTTCTATAATCAATACATACACGCCATCCTGTTACAGTCCTAGTAGGAATAAGCTCATTTTTCTCATTTGTGATGACAGTCATGCCACCCTTCTTCGGCACGCATTGAACTGGGCTTACCCATGGACTATCAGAAATTGGGTAAATTAAACCTGCATCTAGCAGTTTAATAATCTCTTTCTTAACTACATCTTGCATATTAGGATTTAGTCTTCGTTGGCGTTGCACATACGTTTTATGATCTTCTTCCATAAGGATTTTATGTGTGCAATACGAAGGACTTATTCCTTTAATATCATGAATCTTCCATGCAATGGCTGGTTTATGAGCTTTCAACACAGAAATGAGTTGTGATTTCTCATTTTCAGTAAGAGAAGATGATATTATTACAGGTAATTCAGATTCACCATGTAAATAAGCGTATTCCAAATGGTTTGGAAGTGGCTTTAACTCTAATTTCGGAGGTTCTTCTATCGATGATTTATATCGATATCTGTCTTCTTCTTTTAGCATTTTAATTTCTTCTGTTGTTGGTTCATATCCATTAGCTATAAGTGTAGCTAACATTTCAGCTTCATCAATTGGTTCATTACCTTCTCCTAAAGAACATTCTCCTGTTCCTTGTAATTCTGGAAATTCTTTTAATAATTCTGCATGTGCATCTATAGTTTGAATATAATAACATGTATCATCTGCAGATATTGGTTGTTGCATTGCTCTATCAACTGAAAAGGTAACACTCTCATCCTCTATACTTAGGGTCAGTTTCTTACCGAACACGTCTATCATTGCTTTAGCCGTGTTTAAGAATGGTCTTCCTAATATGAGAGGAACTTGAGAATCTTCTTCCATGTCCAAAACAACAAAATCTACTGGGAATACTAAAGTACCAACTTTAACTAGCATGTTCTCCATTATCCCTCTAGGATATTTTATTGATCTATCGGCTAGTTGTATGCTTATTCTGGTTGGTTTCAATTCTCCAAGGTCTAGTTTAGCGTATAGTGAATACGGCATTAGATTTATACTAGCACCTAAATCTGCCAATGCTTCTATTGAACTAAGGCTACCCAGAAAACATGGAATTGTGAAACTTCCTGGATCAGATAATTTTTCTGGAATCTTATTCAACAGCACTGCTGAACAATTAGCATTCATAGTAACAGCCGAGAGTTCTTCCATTTTCTTTCTATTCGTGATTAGATCTTTCAAGAATTTAGCATACCTTGGCATTCCTGAAATCACGTCAATGAAAGGAAGATTTACATTTATCTGTTTAAACATATCCAAGAATTTGGATTGCTCGGCTTCAAGTTTTTCTTTCTTCATTTTACTCGGGTAAGGAAGTGGTGGTTGGTATGGTTTAACATAAGGTTTATCCTTAACTGTGTTATCTTTATTAACCTTTTCAACTACCGGTTCTTTTTCCTTATCTTGATCAGGTTGTGGTTCTTGTGGAGTAGGAATAGTTTCATCAGAAGTTACAGGTATTTCAGGTGTTTTAAGTGTTGTACCACTTCTTGTGGTAATAGCTTTAGCTGTTTCATTTCGGGGGTTAGCGTTTGTATCACTTGGTAGACTTCCCGGTTTTTTTTCACCTATTAACCTTGCTAGGTTACTTACTTCTTGTTCCAGATTTTGAATAGAAGCTTGTTGATTTCTAAATGCTTGAGCATTTTGTTCATTGGTTTGTTTTTGAGATGTGAAAAACTGCGTTTGAGTTTCAACTAGCTTCGTCATCATATCTTCTAAATTCGGCTTTTTATCATCGGTTTGTTGTGGTGGTTTGTTTTGAAAATTCGGTCTTTGCTGATTGTAAGTATTATTGGATACTTGTTGATTGCTAGGACCTTGTTGGTTGTTGTATGGAATATTTCGGTTATAATTCTGGTTTTGATTGTAAATCGGTCTTAGCGGTTGATAATTATTCTGATAATTATTTCCAGGCCTTTGGTTTATGTATGAAATATTCTCTCTTTGTTCCATTGTTAATTCAATACTGAGACAATCTTTTGTCAAATGTGGTCCTCCACACTGCTCACAACTAATTCGTATAGCATGAATATCTTTAGTCATCTTTTCCATTCGTCTCTCGAAAGCATCTATCTTTGCGGAAATGGAATCTAAGTCATGGCTAGAATCGGCTCTAGCTGCTTTAGATGATCTAATGATATCTTTTTCTTGGTGCCACTCATGTGAGTGGGAAGCAGTATTATCAATAATTTTGTAAGCATCAGTTTCGGTTTTCTTCATAATAGATCCACCAGCTGCTATATCTATGTCTTTTCTTGTAGTGATGTCGCATCCTTGGTAGAATATTTGTACTATTTGACAGGTGTCTAAACCATGTTGCGGACATCCTCTTAATAACTTCCCATATCTTGTCCACGCCTCATATAGAGTTTCATTTGGCTTCTGTGTGAACGTAACAATTTCTGCTTGAAGTCTTACGGCTTTAGATGCAGGAAAGAATTGTTTAAGAAATTTGTCAATTAAAACATCCCATGTATCAATCGCCCCTTCAGGTAACGATTCCAACCAATCTTTGGCTTCTCCCTTTAAAGTCCAGGGAAATAACATGAGATATATTTGTTCATCCTCCACTTCTCGTATTTTAAATAGTGTGCAGATCCTATTAAAGGTACGTAGATGTTCATTTGGATCTTCCTTCGGCGCACCACTAAATTGGCATTGATTAGTCACCATGTGTAGAATTTGTCCTTTGATTTCATAATCTGGCGCATTAATGTCTGGATGAGTAATTGCGTGACCTTGGCCAGTGCGTTTAGCTCTCATTCGGTCTTCCATACTTAAAGGTTCCAGATTCTCCATAATTGAATTTGTTGACTCGGTATCACTAGATGGTTCTGATTTAATAATTCGTTCCTCAACAATCTCTGTTTGAATGATTGGTGGTTCCGGAGGAAAGTTTAATGGTTCAGGATCTACGAACCGTTCCTGAATATTTTCTGGATTCTCAATTGTGAGGTTTGTTTCAAAAACTGGATTATCGGAAATTTGAACTGAAGTACTTGGTCGACTGGATGACGTTTCTAAAGAAAAATCAACGGCGGTTATATTTGTTAAACGATGTCTTGATCGAGTTACAGGTGGTGAACGTACAAAAGGTGATGAACGTCTTGCTCGGTGCATTCACAGAATATCCTATTAGTTTTTAAAAGGAAAGAAAAATTATAATAAGTTATCCAATCAATAGACTTTTCTGATTTTGCCCACGTTTCGAATAGCCAAAAGATGCAGCAGAGGGGCAGGATTCGTTTGGTCTCAATATAATTGAGGACTGTTTGGCTCCAATAACCCTTCCACGTACAAATCCAACTATTACTACGAACCAGAAAATTTTGATGTCTATCAATTTAACCACTTAAAATAAATTTTCGTAATTTTAAGAAATTTAGATAAGAAGTAGAAAAAATTCTAAGTCCTAAAAACTAGAATAGCGAGAAATAAGAGAGAAAAAGAGTTCGTCGCAAAAGGTCGAAAAAGAAAAATGATTGAAAAATAAAAGGTGACGGAAAAATAAAAGAAACTTATAAAAACTTAAAAATACTTAACTAATTTAACCTTATTACTACAACTAACTTAAAATTATAATCGCAAATTGAAATTACTAATTGGAATGATAATTGATACATAGTAAAAGGTCTAAAAATATTAAAGCTTACAAGAAAAAAAACTAAATCCCAAATGGAAATAACTTAAAAAGAAACTAAAACTTAAAAAGGCGTCGCAAAATTCTAAAGCACCTAAATCTTAGTCTAAAGAAAAAGCACTTAAGGAATTCTACGGCAAAGCCTAAAAATCTAGGAGTAAAAATAACTATAGCAAAAACTAAGTTTAAAATTAATTATGAGCTAAAAATACAAAAGTTACGCTACAACGATTAAAAAGGTACAAAATATAAAAATATATAAAAAGTTGTAAAAAGTACAAAAAATATTATTTTTATATTATTTATTTAATAAAACTACTAATTTTACAATTTAATTAAACTTATTTAAACTAAATACATAAATTAAATAAAAATAAAACTTAAAACTAATAATAATAATAATAATAATAATGTTTAAATAATAATAATAAATAATAACCCGTGATTAATGCGGTTTTAGGGTTTTTGTCCGTGTGTCAGAAGCCCTCCGCGAGTTGCGGTGAATAAAGAGGAAAACCCCGCGAGTCGCGGGGTTCAGAAAAACAGTTGACAGGTTTCACTTTTTTTTACGCGTTTTTCTTTATTTTTTTTTTTTATTTTCTTTTTTCTGTTTTTAGTTTAAATAAACGATTTTTAATAAAATTTATATTTTTATAAATTAAAATAAAGATAAAGAAACTTATAAAACTTAAATATTTAACAAAATCCTAAAAATACTTATATTTTTGTTTTTCTTTTTATATTTTTGAATAATTAAAACGTAATTTTTACAAAAACGACTTTTAATAAAAGTAGATAAAAATCTTTTTTTTTTTTATATTAGCGTTGCGCTTCCGGCTTTTAAGATAGTTCCCCGGCAGCGGCGCCAAAAATACTTGATGTCGAACGAGGTGTATATAAAATAGCTTATATTTTACGCAGAAAATACTATTAAATAAGATACAATTTTACACAAGATATTTATTTATTTATAGAATGGATATACTTAAACCTTGCTACAACACTTATAGGCAGTGTACCTAATCGTACAGTAGTGTAGTTTTTAGTAAGTCCGGTTCGTTCCACAGGGAAATCTTTAAACAAAGCTCAACGCTATATTAGTTTACTTTTATAAAAATACAAATATATATATAAGTAATATTATTATTATAAAGGGGGGTTTTTACCGTTTAATGACCGGTTTGTCGATTTTAAAACTTTAGTCGCAGTTAAAACCTAATGTAAAATATAAAATAAATACAAGACTTAAATTAAAGCGTAAAGTAAATAACGATAATGAAATTGCGAATAAAAATGCGATAAAATAAAATTACGATAATTAAAAGGTACGATAATTAAAAGTGCGATTAAATAAAATAACAATAAATAAAAGTGCGATAATTAGAAGTGCAATTAAATATAAAATAAAGGAAATTAAATATGAAATAAAAGAATTATGCTTATTTAAACTTCCGTAATCATGATGTTTGACGTGTTGATTTTAGTTTTATGCCCATGGGTTAATTGTCCTTTGTCCTGGATTATTCAATATGTCCGTCTGGTTTTTGTCCATAACAGTCCATCAGTCATAAATATAAATTGCAAGTGTCCTTGTCAAATTATTATTATACCCGAAGATAAATATTCCAACTAATTGGGGATTCGAATTGTAACAAGGTTTTAATACTTTGTTTAATGAATACACCAGGTTATCGACTGCGTGTAAACCAAGGTTTTACTACTTTGTTAACAATTACACCAATTACCCTTGAATGTAATTTCACCCCTGTTTTAATTATTCTAGTGGCTATTAATCCATTCCCGTGTCCGGTTAAATGAACGATTATTCGTACATATAAATACCCCGCCCATCGTGTCCGATCGAGTGTATATGGTAATTTATAGGGACGCCCAATTGTAAATCTTTATATTAACATTAACAAACTTTCATTTAGTTAAACAAATATAAAGCCCATTAATAGCCCATAGCCTAGTTTCCACAAGTGTCGTTCTTTTGTCCAAACCCCAATTATGGTACAAAGCCCAATTACCCAATTTTAGTAATTAGCCCAACATCATGATTACTTCGTTTTAAACAAGCATAATAATAACTTAGCTACGAGACATTAATGTAAAAAGGTTGAACATAACTTACAATGATTAAAAATAGCGTAGCATTACACGGACAGAATTTCGACTTACACCCTTACAACATTCGCTAACATACCCTTATTATTAGAATTATAATTAAAATTAAAATATAAATTATAAATATAAATATATATTACTCGTATATATTGAGAGAGATTGAGAAAGAAGATGTTAAATTCGATCAGAATTCGGTTGGCTTTATAGCCAGAAGTGAAATTTGGGGCTCCGCGACTCGCGGCAAAATGGCCTTAAAACTCCGCGAGTCGCGGAGAGGTATTTTCATTTCACACCCTTGGAGTTTCTGGCTGCCGACGGTTTTAATAATATATATATATAATATATATATAATTAATATAATTAATTATATATTATATTATATTTATATACATAGTTAACTTGTAATTTTTAGTCCGTTGCGTCGAGCGTTAAGAGTTGACTCTGGTCCCGGTTCCGGTTTTTCGAACGTCCTTGCGTACAATTTAATATCTTGTACTTTGCGTTTTGAATCTTGTACTCTTGTGTTTTCGAGACGTTTCTTATCAATAATTGGAACCTTTTTGATTGTCTTTTGTTCTTTTGAGCTTTTTGGTCGTTTGCGTCTTCAAATCGTCGAATCTGTCTTTTGTCTTCACCTTTTATTATTTAAACGAATATCACTTGTAAATAGAACAATTGCAACTAAAAGCTTGTCTTTCTTGAGGAATAATGCTATGAAATATATGTTCGTTTTTAGCATTATCAATATACATGTGTGATTATTAAATGGAGATATATTAATAAAACATTGAACGGATTAGTTAATATGAATATAAGCTATGAGATCTATTTTATGAACTTGGAAATGTTATCAAGGTATTGAATAAATAATACTTTACATGAACGTATTTGTTTGATGTAAGTTTATCAACGAGATTAAAAGATAATATCAAATGATTGAATTATCAGATACATTGAATTATGATTTCGAGTCTCTGTTATGAGGTCCACTTTGAATTAGAAAACTCTTACTTTTAACGGTATTCGAAATAAATGGTAAAGTGATTTACAAGTAAGAACAAAGTATCACTTATTGGGAGTTAGACAAAAGTTAGTGGAGAATTGAATTTCATAATACTCGATTTATCATATAGAAAGAATAATTGGGATAAGATTCGTTGACTAGATAAACCCATTTGATATGTTATATTAAGATATATTATTTAGAAAGTTAAGAAAATTAAACTAAACATTTACGCATAAAAGAATGAAAACAAATTAAGTTTTAAAGCATAAACGTTATAGGATTTTTGATAATGTAAATGATCTTAAAATATATAATTAGTTTTGAAAGGATAACTAGTATGTTATAAGATAAATATTTCAAAAATGTGTATAAGATTATAAAATTTTAATTTAAACTAGTCATAAAACGTTTTGATTTTAAACTAATATTAATAAATAGGCTTTGATAATTAACAAGTTTATGAATTATAAAAGGAAATGATCAATACACTCAAAAGATTAAGTTACACTTTGAGTGAGTTAGTTTTTAACTAATTTAAGTCTAGTTATTAATAAAGGTACATGTCACAAAACGTTTAATTTAAAATAAAATATTTTGACAAACAACGAGACTTTGATTTATGGAAGTAAATGACCACAACACTCAATTTTATAAGTTATATTTTTATAAAGGTAATTTATTGATGAGTAAGTCTAATTTTTGTAAAAGGTACACGTCGCGTAACGTAAAAGGCTAGTTTTCTAAATGTACGAAAGTGCGCCCGAAAAACCGAAAGTGGTACATGAGTCGTGAGACCACGACCGTGTCATTTTTGTAAAAATTATATTTTTACCATCAACGTAAATATAATATAATATATAAGTAATTATATAAATTAAATATAATAAATATATAATAATAATAAAAATAAAATGATACATGTTCATTCACGTGAAGATTGGGCACCATTTACACGTTTTATTTTTTTTAATTATATTATTATATATTAAAATGGTGTAGTAGGTAAGGCCACAATTCATTTAAATCAAACGAAATCCAGTTTTGTGATTCATTTTTCTTCTGCACTCCGTAAACACACACACATACATATAAATTTTAAATATTAATATTATTAACCTTATTATTATTTGATATTAGGGAGCGATAATATTAGTATTATACATAAAATATTACGACAAGGTCATGAGTGGGTCATTTCAAGACAAGTTTTATGAGTAAGATAGGGCTAAGGAAATTATGAGTTATGGCTATGGAGATGATGGGTATTGTTCATGGGTATGCTTGTGAGGTTAAACTAGTGTTTGTCATCTCCGTTGCGTCTACGTACCTTTCCTACAATATTGAACCTCAATATTGATACTTGAGCACTCATAACTTAACTTTTATTTACTAATAGTGTATCCCTGACTAGTGCTCGAGATTATAGGATTGTGCATGCTTGTATATCTGATATTGCCCTTAGATAGGTTATGTTGAATCTTAAAGGTTGTTATACTAGGGATGAAATAAGGTATAAAATATGCATGTCTTTGGAAAGCTAGCAAAAAATTAAGAACTTTTCATTTAGATATCAAATGGATTCGATGAACGGTTAGAAAGTTATGAAATAAACGAATTGTATAATTAATTTCGTAATTAAAATTGCTGATGATAATTAGTGAACTAATTTTCTGGGTAATAAAAAGAGGTTATTTGGATTCTACTCGTCGAGTAGATGAATTTTCATATAAAGCACGTCTCGTTTCGTTGAACGGTTGTCAAGTTATGGATAAAAGAAGTTTTGTAAATTTTGATGAAACGTCGATACGGAAACTGAAATTCTCGCTGATCTGCTTTGTTTCAGATTAAAACAAAAATACCACTGAATTCTTTGTTGTAAGGTCTAACAAACGACTCTGGCCGTTTGTCAATTCGAGTCTCGACGATTTTTCTAAAAATCGTCAAAGTTGACTGTTTGGTCACATTTTAAAATTCTAAAAAGAGTTGAAACTTTTTATTAAAAATATCAGTTTTGTATCAGTTGTCATGGTCGGCCTGATGTGTGTTTGCTTTTACCAAAAATCATGTTATATCTTTGTGGTAACGAGAATTTGAAGGCTTTGACCGTTTGTCAATCCGAGTTTCGAGGAATTTTCTAAAAATCTCCAAAGTAGGCTACTCGGTCACTTTTGTAAATTTATTAAAGCTGAAAAATTAACTTTGAAATGCCGAAACCGCGTTGGCAACTACGAGTTGTCTAGGTTTAGTTTACTTCTGTAAAATTTATGCTTAATCCTTTTTGGTAATGTGTAACTTTTATCTTTGGCCGTTTATCAATCGGAGTTCCGATAATTTTTCTAAAAATCGCTGAAGTGGCCGTTTAGTCATGTTTGACCGAAAAATCTTTTTTTGTATAAGTTATTGTATTTTTGCATGCGACCTCGTTTTTACTTTAACCTTTGACTTTTGACCTTGAACTTTGACTTTTCCGTTAACTTTTCAGTTAATATTTTTGTGTTGACTTTCTCTAAAAACTAAAATACTATTTTATGATTATGAAACCATTTGTGATACGTTGTTTCACACGTCACCTTTTACTAAAATTTTAACTAAACATGAGTAATATAACATGTTACTATACTGTTGAGTCAGACTCGAGCATTAGGATTGTGGTACACTATGACTTAACCTAATTTGTTAGACAAATATTGATCAACATAAATATATATATAATTAATATAGGTTCGTGAATCCGAGGCCAACCCTACACATATTCAATGATGATATATGTATTTTTACTACAAAATACAGTATGGTGAGTTTCATTTGCCTTTTTACCCTTTATATTTTTGGGCTGAGAATACATGCGCAACTTTTATAACTGTTTTACAAATTGACACAAGTACGTGAAACTACATTCTATGGTTGGATTATCGAAGTCGAATATGCCCCTTTTTATTAAGTCTGGTAATCTAAGAATTAGGGAACAGACACCCTAATTGACGCGAATCCTAAAGATAGATCTATCGGGCCCAACAAGCCCCATCCAAAGTACCGGATGTTTTAGTACTTCAAAATTTATATCATGTCCGAAGGAGGATCCCGGAATGATGGGGATATTCTTATATATGCATATTGTTAATGTCGGTTACCAGGTGTTCAATCCATATGAATGATATTTTTGTCTCTATGCATGGGACGTATGTTTATGAGAAATGGAAATCTGAAATCTTGTGGTCTATTAAAATGATGGAAACGATTGTTTAAGTTAAACTAATGAACTCACCAACCTTTTGGTTGACACTTTAAAGCATGTTTATTCTCAGGTACGAAAGAAATCTTCCGCTGTGTATTTGCTCATTTTATAGATATTACTTGGAGTCTTTCATGGCATATTTCAAAAGACGTTGCATTCGAGTCGTCGAGTTCATCAAGATTATTATCAAGTCAATTATAGTTGGATATATTATGAAATGGTATGCATGCCTGTCAACTTTCGATGTAATGAAAGTTTGTCTTTTCAAAAACGAATGCAATGTATCATATAGAGGTCAAGTACCTCGCGATGTAATCAACTGTTGTGAATCGTTTATAATCGATATGGACTTCGTCCGGATGGATTAGGATGGGTCTTCACAGTTGGTAATATTATTTTACATTAGTGTGTCTTATCGAGTTTGTTAGGATGCATTAGTGAGTCTGGACTTCGACTGTGTTTACTTGAAAAATGATTGCTTAACAAATTTTGTTGGAAACTATATATTTTTAACATGTGAATATTATGTGATATATTAATCTCTTAACGCGTTTGATATTATGTGATAGATGTCTACCTCTAGAACAAGTCCCATTGACTCACCTAATAATAATGAAGAGTTAAATGTAAATTGGAATGATTCGTGGACTGATTCACAAGTTCCCGAAGAGGAACCGGAAGAAGAGTCAGAACCGGAAGAAGAATCGGAACCGGAAGAAGAATCGGAACCGGATGAAGAAATGGAACCGGTGGGGGAAATAATAAAACGGTTAAGTAAAATAAAATCCTCAACCAACCGACCAAGGTTAATTATGGTCAATGGTGTTTCCGCCAAGGAAGCAAAATATTGGGAGGATTACCAATTCTCCGATGAATCGGATTCCGACGAGAATTCCGATGATGTTATAGAAATTACCCCAACTGAATTTAAAAAGGCAAAAGAAAATAATAAGGGAAAGGGCATAAAAATAAAGAAATCGAATTCCAACCCCGATGAACTTTATATGTATCGTCAACCCCCGAAGTCCTTAAGTTGTAACAATGACCCGGGAACCTCTAAACCACCAAGTTTTTCTAAACCAATGTGGAAAATAATGGCTCGTATTAGGGGAACATCATATATTCCTAGAAACTTGGCAAAACGAACCAAAACCGAAGAAGAAGAAGAAACAAGCGAGTCGGAATAAGATAGTTGTATTCGTGTGGTGTAATATATGTAATATAGTGTGCTTATGCTTTATGATATATGTAAAAATTGCTTGTATTAATAAGTATTTTTTTTTATGAATCTAACTCTTGTCTATTTTACAGTATAAAAACACAAAATGGATAGACAACCCAATATTTTAAGAGACCTACCCGGAGACATGATTGATGAAATCTTGTCTAGAGTCGGTCAGAATTCTTCGGCACAACTATTTAAGGCGAGATCAGTTTGTAAGACATTCGAAGAACGTTCCAAGAATGCCTTGGTTTATAAAAGGCTTTCGTTCGAAAGATGGGGGATATCACATTGGGAAATCCATAAGTTACGATGTGTTTACTTTGACGCATATATTGCGGGGAACCCAAATGCTATTTTACGCAATGGGTTAAGAAATTATTTTGACTCAATATATCCGAATATTGGACTTCGTGATTTAGAAAAAGCGGCTAACATGCAACATAAAGAAGCATGTTATGCTTATGGATTAGTAATGTTCGCTTCTCACCAAAGTGAGAACAAGAACATCGGGCTACAACTATTAAACAAAACGTTCCCACAAGTGACGGAGTCGGTAATTGGGGTAAGAAATGAGGTTTTTAGATTGTTACGGGACTGTTGGACATTACGTAACCCTCGTCCCTTTGACGACGTTACAACACGCTGTCTTATCAACGGCCATAACGGTTATGTTCCACAAGACCAAGGATGGGAAGTAATCCTAGTAAAACCAGAATGCATGACTTGTTTCTGGACGTATGAATTACGTGTCTTTATTGCCTTTGCTGAACGACTTGTGTACTAGCTAGAATTATCTTCACAACCATCTTGTATCAAATTTATTGTGTGCTATATTTCATGCTATATGTAAAATAAGCGGTATTGTAAGTTTGTAAAATATTGTGTAAAAGTTTGAACGCGAAATATTGTTATAATCAGTTTTTCATATAGAATTGTAGTAGTTGAATTGTATATTAGCTACTAAGTATGAACTTAACGGGTAGGTACTACCCGAATTTAAACTTATAAAACGCTAATATGAAGAAAAAGCTTTTATAAATGAGTTCATATTATGCTACGAAATACTATTAACTACTCTTAATATTCTGTATGATTAACTTGTTCCATTTAACTATTTTGAAGGAAATGGCACCGACTACTCGACACAACGTGAATATGAATGAAGAGGAATTCCGTACTTTTCTAGCTTCAAACATAGCCGCAGTACAGGCTGCGCTACATACCAACAATAACCTTGGATCAAGCAGTACAGGAAATCGTGTAGGATGCACCTACAAAGAATTCACTGCCTGCAAACCTTTGGAATTTGATGGAACCGAAGGACCGATCGGATTGAAACGGTGGACCGAGAAGGTCGAATCGGTGTTTGCCATAAGTAAGTGTACTGAAGAGGACAAAGTGAAGTACGCTACGCATACCTTCACAGGTTCTGCGTTAACATGGTGGAATACCTATCTAGAGCAAGTGGGACAAGACGATGCGTACGCACTACCGTGGTCAGCATTCAAGCACTTGATGAACGAGAAGTACCGTCCCAGAACCGAGGTCAATAAGCTCAAGACAGAACTTAGAGGGTTACGAACCCAAGGATTTGATATTACCACGTATGAAAGACGATTCACAGAATTGTGCCTATTGTGTCCGGGAGCATTCGAAGATGAGGAAGAGAAGATCGACGCGTTTGTGAAAGGATTACCGGAAAGAATCCAAGAAGATATAAGTTCACACGAGCCCGCCTCCATACAACAGGCATGTAGAATGGCTCACAAACTAGTGAACCAGATTGAAGAAAGAATTAAAGAACAGACTGCTGAAGAGGCCAATGTGAAGCAAGTCAAAAGAAAGTGGGAGGAAAATGGTGATAAGAATCACCAATACAACAACAACAGCAATTACAACAATAATCGCAGCAATTATCCCAACAATCGCAACATCAATCGCAACTACAACAAACGGCCCAACAACAACAACAACAACAACAACAACAACAGCAACTACAACAATCATCCCAACAACAATAATAACCGCAATAACAATAACAATCAGAAGCAGCTATGCCAAAGGTGTGAAAAGTATCACTCGGGGTTCTGCACCAAATTTTGCAACAAGTGTAAAAGAAATGGTCATAGCGCGGCGAAGTGTGAGGTCTACGGACCAGGGGTTAATAGAACGAAATGAACAAATGGTGTCAGAACGAGTAATGGCGGAGCAAGTAGTGTCGGAGCAAGTTATGCCAATGTAGTTTGTTATAAATGTGGAAAACCGGGCCACATTATTAGAAATTTCCCGAACCAGGAGAACACGAATGGACAAGGCCGCGGAAGAGTTTTCAATATTAATGCGGCAGAGGCACAAGAAGACCCGGAGCTTGTTACGGGTACGTTTCTTATTGACAATAAATCTGCTTACGTTTTATTTGATTCGGGTGCGGATAGAAGCTATATGAGTAGAGATTTTTGTGCTAAATTAAGTTGTCCATTGACGCCATTGGATAGTAAATTTTTACTCGAATTAGCAAATGGTAAATTAATTTCAGCAGATAATATATGTCGGAATCGAGAAATTAAACTGGTTAGCGAAACATTTAAGATTGATTTGATACCAGTCGAGTTAGGGAGTTTTGATGTGATAATCGGTATGGACTGGTTGAAAGAAGTGAAAGCAGAGATCGTTTGTTACAAAAATGCAATTCGCATTATACGAGAAAAAGGAAAACCCTTAATGGTGTACGGAGAAAAGGGCAACACGAAGCTACATCTTATTAGTAATTTGAAGGCACAAAAACTAATAAGAAAAGGTTGCTATGCTGTTCTAGCACACGTCGAGAAAGTACAAACTGAAGAAAAGAGCATCAATGATGTTCCCATTGCAAAAGAATTTCCTGATGTATTTCCGAAAGAATTACCAGGATTACCCCCACATCGATCCGTTGAATTTCAAATAGATCTTGTACCAGGAGCTGCACCAATAGCTCGTGCTCCTTACAGACTCGCACCCAGCGAGATGAAAGAACTGCAAAGCCAATTACAAGAACTTTTAGAGCGTGGTTTCATTCGACCAAGCACATCACCGTGGGGAGCTCCTGTTTTGTTTGTCAAGAAGAAAGATGGTACATTCAGGTTGTGTATCGACTACCGAGAGTTGAACAAACTTACCATCAAGAACCGCTACCTTCTACCGAGAATCGACGACTTATTTGATCAACTACAAGGCTCGTCTATTTATTCAAAGATTGACTTACTTTCCGGGTATCATCAAATGCGGGTGAAAGAAGATGATATTCCAAAGACTGCTTTCAGAACACGTTACAGTCATTACGAGTTTATGGTCATGCCGTTTGGTTTAACTAATGCACCAGCTGTGTTCATGGACCTTATGAACCGAGTGTGTGGACCATACCTTGACAAGTTTGTCATTGTTTTCATTGATGACATACTTATTTACTCAAAGAATGACCAAGAACACGGTGAACATTTGAGAAAGGTGTTAGAAGTATTGAGGAAGGAAGAATTGTACGCTAAGTTTTCAAAGTGTGCATTTTGGTTGGAAGAAGTTCAATTCCTCGGTCACATAGTGAACAAAGAAGGTATTAAGGTGGATCCGGCAAAGATAGAAACTGTTGAAAAGTGGGAAACCCCGAAAACTCCAAAACACATACGCCAGTTTTTAGGACTAGCTGGTTACTACAGAAGGTTCATCCAAGACTTTTCCAGAATAGCAAAACCCTTGACTGCATTAACGCATAAAGGGAAGAAATTTGAATGGAATGATGAACAAGAGAAAGCGTTTCAGTTATTGAAGAAAAAGCTAACTACGGCACCTATATTGTCATTGCCTGAAGGGAATGATGATTTTGTGATTTATTGTGACGCATCAAAGCAAGGTCTCGGTTGTGTATTAATGCAACGAACGAAGGTGATTGCTTATGCGTCTAGATAATTGAAGATTCACGAACAAAATTATACGACGCATGATTTGGAATTAGGCGGGTTGTTTTTGCATTAAAGACTTGGAGGCACTACTTATATGGGGTCAAAAGTATTATATATACCGACCACAAAAGTCTACAACACATATTTAATCAGAAACAACTGAATATGAGGCAGCGTAGGTGGATTGAATTATTGAATGATTACGACTTTGAGATTCGTTACCACCCGGGGAAGGCAAATGTGGTAGCCGATGCCTTGAGCAGGAAGGACAGAGAACCCATTCGAGTAAAATCTATGAATATAATGATTCATAATAACCTTACTACTCAAATTAAGGAGGCAAAACAAGGAGTTTTAAAAGAGGGAAATTTAAAGGATGAAATACCCAAAGGATCGGAGAAGCATCTTAATATTCGGGAAGACGGAACCCGGTATAGGGCTGAGAGGATTTGGGTACCAAAATTTGGAGATATGAGAGAAATGGTACTTAGAGAAGCTCATAAAACCAGATACTCAATACATCCTGGAACGGGGAAGATGTACAAGGATCTCAAGAAACATTTTTGGTGACCGGGTATGAAAGCCGATGTTGCTAAATACGTAGGAGAATGTTTGACGTGTTCTAAGGTCAAAGCTGAGCATCAGAAACCATCAGGTCTACTTCAACAACCCAAAATCCTGGAATGGAAATGGGAAAACATTACCATGGATTTCATCACTAAATTGCCAAGGACTGCAAGTGGTTTTGATACTATTTGGGTAATAGTTGATTGTCACACCAAATCAGCACATTTCCTGCCAATAAGAGAAGATGACAAGATGGAGAAGTTAGCACGACTGTATTTGAAGGAAGTCATCTCCAGACATGGAATACCAATCTCTATTATCTCTGATAGGGATGGCAGATTTATTTCAAGATTCTGGCAGACATTACAGCAAGCATTAGGAACTCGTCTAGACATGAGTACTGCCTATCATCCACAAACTGATGGGCAGAGCGAAAGGACAATACAAACGCTTGAAGACATGCTACGAGCATGTGTTATTGATTTCGGAAACAGTTGGGATCGACATCTACCGTTAGCAGAATTTTCCTACAACAACAGCTACCATTCAAGCATTGAGATGGCGCCGTTTGAAGCACTTTATGGTAGAAAGTGCAGGTCTCCGATTTGTTGGAGTGAAGTGGGGGATAGACAGATTACGGGTCCGGAGATTATACAGGAAACTACCGAGAAGATCATCCAAATTCAACAACGGTTGAAAACCGCCCAAAGTCGACAAAAGAGCTACGCTGACATTAAAAGAAAAGATATAGAATTTGAAATTGGAGAGATGGTCATGCTTAAAGTTGCACCTTGGAAAGGCGTTGTTCGATTTGGTAAACGAGGGAAATTAAATCCAAGGTATATTGGACCATTCAAGATTATTGATCGTGTCGGACCAGTAGCTTACCGACTTGAGTTACCTCAACAACTCGCGGCTGTACATAACACTTTCCACGTCTCGAATTTGAAGAAATGTTTTGCTAAAGAAGATCTCACTATTCCATTAGATGAAATCCAAATCAACGAAAAACTTCAATTCATCGAAGAACCCGTCGAAATAATGGATCGTGAGGTTAAAAGACTTAAGCAAAACAAGATACCAATTGTTAAGGTTCGATGGAATGCTCGTAGAGGACCTGAGTTCACCTGGGAGCGTGAAGATCAGATGAAGAAGAAATACCCGCATCTATTTCCAGAAGATTCGTCAACACCTTCAACAACTTAAAATTTCGGGACGAAATTTATTTAACGGGTAGGTACTGTAGTGACCCGAACTTTTCCATGTTTATATATATTAAATGAGATTGATATTTACATGATTAAATGTTTCCAACATGTTAAGCAATCAAACTTGTTAAGACTTGATTAATTGAAATAGGTTTCATATAGACAATTGACCACCCAAGTTGACCGGTGATTCACGAACGTTAAAACTTGTAAAAACTATATGATGACATATATATGGTTATATATATAGTTAACATGATATTATGATAAGTAAACATATCATTAATTATATTAACAATGAACTACATATGTAAAAACAAGACTACTAACTTAATGATTTTGAAACGAGACATATATGTAACGATTATCGTTGTAACGACATTTAATGTATATATATCATATTAAGAGATATTCGTACATCATAATATCATGATAATATAATAATTTAAAATCTCTTTTGATATTATAAAAATTGCGTTAACAACATTTAACAAGATCGTTAACCTAAAGGTTTCAAAACAACATTTACATGTAACGACTAACGATGACTTAACGACTCAGTTAAAATGTATATACATGTAGTGTTTTAATATGTATTCATACACTTTTGAAAGACTTCAAGACACTTATCAAAATACTTCTACTTAACAAAAATGCTTACAATTATATCCTCGTTCAGTTTCATCAACAATTCTACTCGTATGCACCCGTATTCGTACTCGTACAATACACAGCTTTTAGATGTATGTACTATTGGTATATACACTCCAATGATCAGCTCTTAGCAGCCCATGTGAGTCACCTAACACATGTGGGAACCATCATTTGGCAACTAGCATGAAATATCTCATAAAATTACAAAAATATGAGTAATCATTCATGACTTATTTACATGAAAACAAAATAACATATCCTTTATATCTAATCCATACACCAACGACCAAAAACACCTACAAACACTTTCATTCTTCAATTTTCTTCATCTAATTGATCTCTCTCAAGTTCTATCTTCAAGTTCTAAGTGTTCTTCATAAATTCCAAAAATTCTAGTTTCATAAAATCAAGAATACTTTCAAGTTTGCTAGCTCACTTCCAATCTTGTAAGGTTATCATCCAACCTCAAGAAATTTTTGTTTCTTACAGTAGGTTATCATTCTAATACAAGGTAATAATCATATTCAAACTTTGGTTCAATTTCTATAACTATAACAATCTTATTTTAAGTGATGATCTTACTTGAACTTGTTTTCGTGTCATGATTCTGCTTCAAGAACTTCGAGCCATCCAAGGATCCATTGAAGCTAGATCCATTTTTCTATTTTCCAGTAGGTTTATCCAAGGAACTTAAGGTAGTAATGATGTTCATAACATCATTCGATTCATATATATAAAACTATCTTATTCGAAGGTTTAAACTCGTAATCACTAGAACATAGTTTAGTTAATTCTAAACTTGTTCGCAAATAAAAGTTAATCCTTCTAACTTGACTTTTAAAATTAATTAAACACATTTTCTATATCTATATGATATGCTAACTTAATGATTTAAAACCTGGAAACACGAAAAACACTGTAAACCGGATTTACGCCGTCGTAGTAACACCGCGGGCTGTTTTGGGTTAGTTAATTAAAAACTATGATAAACTTTGATTTAAAAGTTGTAATTCTGAGAAAATGATTTTTATTATGAACATAAAACTATATCCAAAAATTATGGTTAAACTCAAAGTGGAAGTATGTTTTCTAAAATGGTCATCTAGACGTCGTTCTTTCGACTGAAATGACTACCTTTACAAAAACGACTTGTAACTTATTTTTCCGACTATAAACCTATACTTTTCTGTTTAGATTCATAAAATAGAGTTCAATATGAAACCATAGCAATTTGATTCACTCAAAACGGATTTAAAATGAAGAAGTTATGGGTAAAACAAGATTGGATAATTTTTCTCATTTTAGCTACGTGAAAATTGGTAACAAATCTATTCCAACCATAACTTAATCAACTTGTATTGTATATTATGTAATCTTGAGATACCATAGACACGTATACAATGTTTCGACCTATCATGTCGACACATCTATATATATTTCGGAACAACCATAGACACTCTATATGTGAATGTTGGAGTTAGCTATACAGGGTTGAGGTTGATTCCAAAATATATATAGTTTGAGTTGTGATCAATACTGAGATACGTATACACTGGGTCGTGGATTGATTCAAGATAATATTTATCGATTAATTTCTGTACATCTAACTGTGGACAACTAGTTATAGGTTACTAACGAGGACAACTGACTTAATAAACTTAAAACATCAAAATATATTAAAAGTGTTGTAAATATATTTTGAACATACTTTAATATATATGTATATGTATATATTGTTATAGGTTCGTGAATCAACAGTGGCCAAGTCTTACTTCCCGACGAAGTAAAAATCTGTGAAAGTGAGTTATAGTCCCACTTTTAAAATCTAATATTTTTGGGATGAGAATACATGCAGGTTTTATAAATGATTTACAAAATAGACACAAGTACGTGAAACTACATTCTATGGTTGAATTATCAAAATCGAATATGCCCCTTTTTATTAAGTCTGGTAATCTAAGAATTAGGGAACAGACACCCTAATTGACGCGAATCCTAAAGATAGATCTATTGGGCCTAACAAACCCCATCCAAAGTACCGGATGCTTTAGTACTTCGAAATTTATATCATATCCGAAGGGTGTCCCGAAATGATGGGGATATTCTTATATATGCATCTTGTTATTGTCGGTTACCAGGTGTTCACCATATGAATGATTTTTATCTCTATGTATGGGATGTGTATTGAAATATGAAATCTTGTGGTCTATTATTATGATTTGATATATATAGGTTAAACCTATAACTCACCAACATTTTTGTTGATGTTTTAAGCATGTTTATTCTCAGGTGATTATTAAGAGCTTCCGCTGTCGCATACTTAAATAAGGACGAGATTTGGAGTCCATGCTTGTATGATATTGTGTAAAAACTGCATTCAAGAAACTTATTTTGTTGTAACATATTTGTATTGTAAACCATTATGTAATGGTCATGTGTAAACAGGATATTTTAGATTATCATTATTTGATAATCTACGTAAAGCTTTTTAAACCTTTATTGATGAAATAAAGGTTATGGTTTGTTTTAAAATGAATGCAGTCTTTGAAAAACGTCTCATATAGAGGTCAAAACCTCGCAACGAAATCAATTAATATGGAACGTTTTTAATCAATTAATTCAGTCGAAAGAACGACGTCTAGATGACCATTTTAGAAAACATACTTCCACTTTGAGTTTAACCATAATTTTTGGATATAGTTTTATGTTCATAATAAAAATCATTTTCTCAGAATTACAACTTTTAAATCAAAGTTTATCATAGTTTTTAATTAACTAACCCAAAACAGCCCGCGGTGTTACTACGACGGCGTAAATCCGGTTTTACGGTGTTTTTCGTGTTTCCAGGTTTTAAATCATTAAGTTAGCATATCATATAGATATATAAAATGTGTTTAATTAATTTTAAAAGTCAAGTTAGAAGGATTAACTTTTGTTTGCGAACAAGTTTAGAATTAACTAAACTATGTTCTAGTGATTACGAGTTTAAACCTTCGAATAAGATAGTTTTATATATATGAATCGAATGATGTTATGAACATCATTACTACCTTAAGTTCCTTGGATAAACCTACTGGAAAATAGAAAAATGGATCTAGCTTCAATGGATCCTTGGATGGCTCGAAATTCTTGAAGCAGAATCATGACACGAAAACAAGTTCAAGTAAGATCATCACTTAAAATAAGATTGTTATAGTTATAGAAATTGAACCAAAGTTTGAATATGATTATTACCTTGTATTAGAATAATAACCTACTGTAAGAAACAAAGATTTCTTGAGGTTGGATGATCACCTTACAAGATTGGAAGTGAGCTAGCAAACTTGAAAGTATTCTTGATTTTATGAAACTAGAATTTTTGGAATTTATGAAGAACACTTAGAACTTGAAGATAGAACTTGAGAGAGATCAATTAGATGAAGAAAATTGAAGAATGAAAGTGTTTGTAGGTGTTTTTGGTCGTTGGTGTATGGATTAGATATAAAGGATATGTTATTTTGTTTTCATGTAAATAAGTCATGAATGATTACTCATATTTTTGTAATTTTATGAGATATTTCATGCTAGTTGCCAAATGATGGTTCCCACATGTGTTAGGTGACTCACATGGGCTGCTAAGAGCTGATCATTGGAGTGTATATACCAATAGTACATACATCTAAAAGCTGTGTATTGTACGAGTACGAATACGGGTGCATACGAGTAGAATTGTTGATGAAACTGAACGAGGATGTAATTGTAAGCATTTTTGTTAAGTAGAAGTATTTTGATAAGTGTCTTGAAGTCTTTCAAAAGTGTATGAATACATATTAAAACACTACATGTATATACATTTTAACTGAGTCGTTAAGTCATCGTTAGTCGTTACATGTAAATGTTGTTTTGAAACCTTTAGGTTAACGATCTTGTTAAATGTTGTTAACCCAATGTTTATAATATCAAAAGAGATTTTAAATTATTATATTATCATGATATTATGATGTACGAATATCTCTTAATATGATATATATACATTAAATGTCGTTACAACGATAATCGTTACATATATGTCTCGTTTCAAAATCATTAAGTTAGTAGTCTTGTTTTTACATATGTAGTTCATTGTTAATATAATTAATGATATGTTTACTTATCATAATATCATGTTAACTATATATATAACCATATATATGTCATCATATAGTTTTTACAAGTTTTAACGTTCGTGAATCACCGGTCAACTTGGGTGGTCAATTGTCTATATGAAACCTATTTCAATTAATCAAGTCTTAACAAGTTTGATTGCTTAACATGTTGGAAACATTTAATCATGTAAATATCAATCTCATTTAATATATATAAACATGGAAAAGTTCGGGTCACTACAGTACCTACCCGTTAAATAAATTTCGTCCCGAAATTTTTAGCTGTTGAAGGTGTTGACGAATCTTCTGGAAATAGATGCGGGTATTTCTTCTTCATCTGATCTTCACGCTCCCAGGTGAACACAGGTCCTCTACGAGCATTCCATCGAACCTTAACAATTGGTATCTTGTTTTGCTTAAGTCTTTTAACCTCACGATCCATTATTTCGACGGGTTCTTCGATGAATTGAAGTTTTTCGTTGATTTGGATTTCATCTAATGGAATAGTGAGATCTTCTTTAGCAAAACATTTCTTCAAATTCGAGACGTGGAAAGTGTTATGTACAGCCGCGAGTTGTTGAGGTAACTCAAGTCGGTAAGCTACTGGTCCGACACGATCAATAATCTTGAATGGTCCAATATACCTTGGATTTAATTTCCCTCGTTTACCAAATCGAACAACGCCTTTCCAAGGTGCAACTTTAAGCATGACCATCTCTCCAATTTCAAATTCTATATCTTTTCTTTTAATGTCAGCGTAGCTCTTTTGTCGACTTTGGGCGGTTTTCAACCGTTGTTGAATTTGGATGATCTTCTCGGTAGTTTCCTGTATAATCTCCGGACCCGTAATCTGTCTATCCCCCACTTCACTCCAACAAATCGGAGACCTGCACTTTCTACCATAAAGTGCTTCAAACGGCGCCATCTCAATGCTTGAATGGTAGCTGTTGTTGTAGGAAAATTCTGCTAACGGTAGATGTCGATCCCAACTGTTTCCGAAATCAATAACACATGCTCGTAGCATGTCTTCAAGCGTTTGTATTGTCCTTTCGCTCTGCCCATCAGTTTGTGGATGATAGGCAGTACTCATGTCTAGACGAGTTCCTAATGCTTGCTGTAATGTCTGCCAGAATCTTGAAATAAATCTGCCATCCCTATCAGAGATAATAGAGATTGGTATTCCATGTCTGGAGATGACTTCCTTCAAATACAGTCGTGCTAACTTCTCCATCTTGTCATCTTCTCTTATTGGCAGGAAATGTGCTGATTTGGTGAGACGATCAACTATTACCCAAATAGTATCAAAACCACTTGCAGTCCTTGGCAATTTAGTGATGAAATCCATGGTAATGTTTTCCCATTTCCATTCCAGGATTTTGGGTTGTTGAAGTAGACCTGATGGTTTCTGATGCTCAGCTTTGACCTTAGAACACGTCAAACATTCTCCTACGTATTTAGCAACATCGGCTTTCATACCCGGCCACCAAAAATGTTTCTTGAGATCCTTGTACATCTTCCCCGTTCCAGGATGTATTGAGTATCTGGTTTTATGAGCTTCTCTAAGTACCATTTCTCTCATATCTCCAAATTTTGGTACCCAAATCCTTTCAGCCCTATACCGGGTTCCGTCTTCCCGAATATTAAGATGCTTCTCCGATCCTTTGGGTATTTCATCCTTTAAATTTCCCTCTTTTAAAACTCCTTGTTGTGCCTCCTTTATTTGAGTAGTAAGGTTATTATGAATCATTATATTCATAGATTTTACTCGAATGGGTTCTCTGTCCTTCCTGCTCAAGGCATCGGCTACCACATTTGCCTTCCCCGGGTGGTAACGAATCTCAAAGTCGTAATCATTCAATAATTCAATCCACCTACGCTGCCTCATATTCAGTTGTTTCTGATTAAATATGTGTTGTAGACTTTTGTGGTCGGTATATATAATACTTTTGACCCCATATAAGTAGTGCCTCCAAGTCTTTAATGCAAAAACAACCCGCCTAATTCCAAATCATGCGTCGTATAATTTTGTTCGTGAATCTTCAATTGTCTAGACGCATAAGCAATCACCTTCGTTCGTTGCATTAATACACAACCGAGACCTTGCTTTGATGCGTCACAATAAATCACAAAATCATCATTCCCTTCAGGCAATGACAATATAGGTGCCGTAGTTAGCTTTTTCTTCAATAACTGAAACGCTTTCTCTTGTTCATCATTCCATTCAAATTTCTTCCCTTTATGCGTTAATGCAGTCAAGGGTTTTGCTATTCTGGAAAAGTCTTGGATGAACCTTCTGTAGTAACCAGCTAGTCCTAAAAACTGGCGTATGTGTTTTGGAGTTTTCGGGGTTTCCCACTTTTCAACAGTTTCTATCTTTGCCGGATCCACCTTAATACCTTCTTTGTTCACTATGTGACCGAGGAATTGAACTTCTTCCAACCAAAATGCACACTTTGAAAACTTAGCGTACAATTCTTCCTTCCTCAATACTTCTAACACCTTTCTCAAATGTTCACCGTGTTCTTGGTCATTCTTTGAGTAAATAAGTATGTCATCAATGAAAACAATGACAAACTTGTCAAGGTATGGTCCACACACTCGGTTCATAAGGTCCATGAACACAGCTGGTGCATTAGTTAAACCAAACGGCATGACCATAAACTCGTAATGACCGTAACGTGTTCTGAAAGCAGTCTTTGGAATATCATCTTCTTTCACCCGCATTTGATGATACCCGGAACGTAAGTCAATCTTTAAATAAACAGACGAGCCTTGTAGTTGATCAAATAAGTCGTCGATTCTCGGTAGTGGGTAGCGGTTCTTGATGGTAAGTTTGTTCAACTCTCGGTAGTCGATACACAACCTGAATGTACCATCTTTCTTCTTGACAAACAAAACAGGAGCTCCCCACGGTGATGTGCTTGGTCGAATGAAACCACGCTCTAAAAGTTCTTGTAATTGGCTTTGCAGTTCTTTCATCTCGCTGGGTGCGAGTCTGTAAGGAGCACGAGCTATTGGTGCAGCTCCTGGTACAAGATCTATTTGAAATTCAACGGATCAATGTGGGGGTAATCCTGGTAATTCTTTCGGAAATACATCAGGAAATTCTTTTGCAATGGGAACATCATTGATGCTCTTTTCTTCAGTTTGTACTTTCTCGACGTGTGCTAGAACAGCATAGCAACCTTTTCTTATTAGTTTTTGTGCCTTCAAATTACTAATAAGATGTAGCTTCGTGTTGCCCTTTTCTCCGTACACCATTAAGGGTTTTCCTTTTTCTCGTATAATGCGAATTGCATTTTTGTAACAAACGATCTCTGCTTTCACTTCTTTCAACCAGTCCATACCGATTATCACATCAAAACTCCCTAACTCGACTGGTATCAAATCAATCTTAAATGTTTCGCTAACCAGTTTAATTTCTCGATTCCGACATATATTATCTGCTGAAATTAATTTACCATTTGCTAATTCGAGTAAAAATTTACTATCCAATGGCGTCAATGGACAACTTAATTTAGCACAAAAATCTCTACTCATATAGCTTCTATCCGCACCCGAATCAAATAAAACGTAAGCAGATTTATTGTCAATAAGAAACGTACCCGTAACAAGCTCCGGGTCTTCTTGTGCCTCTGCCGCATTAATATTGAAAACTCTTCCGCGGCCTTGTCCATTCGTGTTCTCCTGGTTCGGGCAATTTCTAATAATGTGGCCCGGTTTTCCACATTTATAACAAACTACATTGGCATAACTTGCTCCGACACTACTTGCTCCGCCATTACTCGTTCCGACACCATTTGTTCCTTTCGTTCTATTAACCCCTGGTCTGTAGACCTCACACTTCGCCGCGCTATGACCATTTCTTTTACACTTGTTGCAAAATTTGGTGCAGAACCCCGAGTGATACTTTTCACACCTTTGGCATAGCTGCTTCTGATTGTTGTTGTTATTGCGGTTATTATTGTTGTTGGGATGATTGTTGTAGTTGCTGTTGTTGTTGTTGTTGTTGTTGTTGTTGTGGTTGTTGTTGTTGGGCCGTTTGTTGTAGTTGCGATTGATGTTGCGATTGTTGGGATAATTGCTGCGATTATTGTTGTAATTGCTGTTGTTGTTGTATTGGTGATTCTTATCACCATTTTCCTCCCACTTTCTTTTGACTTGCTTCACATTGGCCTCTTCAGCAGTCTGTTCTTTAATTCTTTCTTCAATCTGGTTCACTAGTTTGTGAGCCATTCTACATGCCTGTTGTATGGAGGCGGGCTCGTGTGAACTTATATCTTCTTGGATTCTTTCCGGTAATCCTTTCACAAACGCGTCGATCTTCTCTTCCTCATCTTCGAATGCTCCCGGACACAATAGGCACAATTCTATGAATCGTCTTTCATACGTGGTAATATCAAATCCTTGGGTTCGTAACCCTCTAAGTTCTGTCTTGAGCTTATTGACCTCGGTTCTGGGACGGTACTTCTCGTTCATCAAGTGCTTGAATGCTGACCACGGTAGTGCGTACGCATCGTCTTGTCCCACTTGCTCTAGATAGGTATTCCACCATGTTAACGCAGAACCTGTGAAGGTATGCGTAGTGTACTTCACTTTGTCCTCTTCAGTACACTTACTTATGGCAAACACCGATTCGACCTTCTCGGTCCACCGTTTCAATCCGATCGGTCCTTCGGTTCCATCAAATTCCAAAGGTTTGCAGGCAGTGAATTCTTTGTAGGTGCATCCTACACGATTTCCTGTACTGCTAGATCCAAGGTTATTGTTGGTATGTAGCGCAGCCTGTACTGCGGCTATGTTTGAAGCTAGAAAAGTACGGAATTCCTCTTCATTCATATTCACGGTGTGTCGAGTAGTCGGTGCCATTTCCTTCAAAATAGTTAAATGGAACAAGTTAATCATACAGAATATTAAGAGTAGTTAATAGTATTTCGTAGCATAATATGAACTCATTTATAAAAGCTTTTTCTTCATATTAGCATTTTATAAGTTTAAATTCGGGTAGTACCTACCCGTTAAGTTCATACTTAGTAGCTAATATACAATTCAACTACTACAATTCTATATGAAAAACTGATTATAACAATATTTCGCGTTCAAACTTTTACACAATATTTTACAAACTTACAATACCGCTTATTTTACATATAGCATGAAATATAGCACACAATAAATTTGATACAAGATGGTTGTGAAGATAATTCTAGCTAGTACACAAGTCGTTCAGCAAAGGCAATAAAGACACGTAATTCATACGTCCAGAAACAAGTCATGCATTCTGGTTTTACTAGGATTACTTCCCATCCTTGGTCTTGTGGAACATAACCGTTATGGCCGTTGATAAGACAGCGTGTTGTAACGTCGTCAAAGGGACGAGGGTTACGTAATGTCCAACAGTCCCGTAACAATCTAAAAACCTCATTTCTTACCCCAATTACCGACTCCGTCACTTGTGGGAACGTTTTGTTTAATAGTTGTAGCCCGATGTTCTTGTTCTCACTTTGGTGAGAAGCGAACATTACTAATCCGTAAGCATAACATGCTTCTTTATGTTGCATGTTAGCCGCTTTTTCTAAATCACGAAGTCCAATATTCGGATATATTGAGTCAAAATAATTTCTTAACCCATTGCGTAAAATAGCATTTGGGTTCCCCGCAATATATGCGTCAAAGTAAACACATCGTAACTTATGGATTTCCCAATGTGATATCCCCCATCTTTCGAACGAAAGCCTTTTATAAACCAAGGCATTCTTGGAACGTTCTTCGAATGTCTTACAAACTGATCTCGCCTTAAATAGTTGTGCCAAAGAATTCTGACCGACTCTAGACAAGATTTCATCAATCATGTCTCCGGGTAGGTCTCTTAAAATATTGGATTGTCTATCCATTTTGTGTTTTTATACTGTAAAATAGACAAGAGTTAGATTCATAAAAAAAAATACTTATTAATACAAGCAATTTTTACATATATCATAAAGCATAAGCACACTATATTACATATATTACACCACACGAATACAACTATCTTATTCCGACTCGCTTGTTTCTTCTTCTTCGGTTTTGGTTCGTTTTGCCAAGTTTCTAGGGATATATGATGTTCCCCTAATACGAGCCATTATTTTCCACATTGGTTTAGAAAAACCTGGTGGTTTAGAGGTTCCCGGGTCATTGTTACAACTTAAGGACTTCGGGGGTTGACGATACATATAAAGTTCATCGGGGTTGGAATTCGATTTCTTTATTTTTATGCCCTTTCCCTTATTATTTTCTTTTGCCTTTTTAAATTCAGTTGGGGTAATTTCTATAACATCATCGGAATTCTCGTCGGAATCCGATTCATCGGAGAATTGGTAATCCTCCCAATATTTTGCTTCCTTGGCGGAAACACCATTGACCATAATTAACCTTGGTCGGTTGGTTGAGGATTTTCTTTTACTTAACCGTTTTATTATTTCCCCCACCGGTTCTATTTCTTCATCCGGTTCCGATTCTTCTTCCGGTTCCGATTCTTCTTCCGGTTCTGACTCTTCTTCCGGTTCCTCTTCGGGAACTTGTGAATCAGTCCACGAATCATTCCAATTTACATTTAACTCTTCATTATTATTAGGTGAGTCAATGGGACTTGTTCCAGAGGTAGACATCTATCACTTAATATCAAACGCGTTAAGAGATTAATATATCACATAATATTCACATGTTAAAAATATATAGTTTCCAACAAAATTTGTTAAGCAATCATTTTTCAAGTAAACACAGTCGAAGTCCAGACTCACTAATGCATCCTAACAAACTCTATAAGACACACTAATGCAAAATTCTGGTTCTCTAAGACCAACGCTCGGATACCAACTGAAATATCCCGTTCTTATTGATTAAAAACGTTCCATATTAATTGATTTCGTTGCGAGGTTTTGACCTCTATATGAGACGTTTTTCAAAGACTGCATTCATTTTAAAACAAACCATAACCTTTATTTCATCAATAAAGGTTTAAAAAGCTTTACGTAGATTATCAAATAATGATAATCTAAAATATCCTGTTTACACACGACCATTACATAATGGTTTACAATACAAATATGTTACAACAAAATAAGTTTCTTAAATGCAGTTTTTACACAATATCATACAAGCATGGACTCCAAATCTCGTCCTTATTTAAGTATGCGACAGCGGAAGCTCTTAATAATCACCTGAGAATAAACATGTTTAAAACGTCAACAAAAATGTTGGTGAGTTATAGGTTTAACCTATATATATCAAATCATAATAATAGACCACAAGATTTCATATTTCAATACACATCCCATACATAGAGATAAAAATCATTCATATGGTGAACACCTGGTAACCGACATTAACAAGATGCATATATAAGAATATCCCCATCATTCCGGGACACCCTTCGGATATGATATAAATTTCGAAGTACTAAAGCATCCGGTACTTTGGATGGGGTTTGTTAGGCCCAATAGATCTATCTTTAGGATTCGCGTCAATTAGGGTGTCTGTTCCCTAATTCTTAGATTACCAGACTTAATAAAAAGGGGCATATTCGATTTTGATAATTCAACCATAGAATGTAGTTTCACGTACTTGTGTCTATTTTTTAAATCATTTATAAAACCTGCATGTATTCTCATCCCAAAAATATTAGATTTTAAAAGTGGGACTATAACTCACTTTCACAGATTTTTACTTCGTCGGGAAGTAAGACTTGGCCGCTGTTGATTCACGAACCTATAACAATATATACATATACATATATATTAAAGTATGTTCAAAATATATTTACAACACTTTTAATATATTTTGATGTTTTAAGTTTATTAAGTCAGTTGTCCTCGTTAGTAACCTATAACTAGTTGTCCACAGTTAGATGTACAGAAATTAATCGATAAATATTATCTTGAATCAATCCACGACCCAGTGTATACGTATCTCAGTATTGATCACAACTCAAACTATATATATTTTGGAATCAACCTCAACCCTGTATAGCTAACTCCAACATTCACATATAGAGTGTCTATGGTTGTTCCGAAATATATATAGATGTGTCGACATGATAGGTCGAAACATTGTATACGTGTCTATGGTATCTCAAGATTACATAATATACAATACAAGTTGATTAAGTTATGGTTGGAATAGATTTGTTACCAATTTTCACGTAGCTAAAATGAGAAAAATTATCCAATCTTGTTTTACCCATAACTTCTTCATTTTAAATCCGTTTTGAGTGAATCAAATTGCTATGGTTTCATATTGAACTCTATTTTATGAATCTAAACAGAAAAGTATAGGTTTATAGTCGGAAAAATAAGTTACAAGTCGTTTTTGTAAAGGTAGTCATTTCAGTCGAAAGAACGACGTCTAGATGACCATTTTAGAAAACATACTTCCACTTTGAGTTTAACCATAATTTTTGGATATAGTTTTATGTTCATAATAAAAATCATTTTCTCAGAATTACAACTTTTAAATCAAAGTTTATCATAGTTTTTAATTAACTAACCCAAAACAGCCCGCGGTGTTACTACGACGGCGTAAATCCGGTTTTACGGTGTTTTTCGTGTTTCCAGGTTTTAAATCATTAAGTTAGCATATCATATAGATATAGAAAATGTGTTTAATTAATTTTAAAAGTCAAGTTAGAAGGATTAACTTTTGTTTGCGAACAAGTTTAGAATTAACTAAACTATGTTCTAGTGATTACGAGTTTAAACCTTCGAATAAGATAGTTTTATATATATGAATCGAATGATGTTATGAACATCATTACTACCTTAAGTTCCTTGGATAAACCTACTGGAAAATAGAAAAATGGATCTAGCTTCAATGGATCCTTGGATGGCTCGAAGTTCTTGAAGCAGAATCATGACACGAAAACAAGTTCAAGTAAGATCATCACTTAAAATAAGATTGTTATAGTTATAGAAATTGAACCAAAGTTTGTATATGATTATTACCTTGTATTAGAATGATAACCTACTGTAAGAAACAAAGATTTCTTGAGGTTGGATGATCACCTTACAAGATTGGAAGTGAGCTAGCAAACTTGAAAGTATTCTTGATTTTATGAAACTAGAATTTTTGGAATTTATGAAGAACACTTAGAACTTGAAGATAGAACTTGAGAGAGATCAATTAGATGAAGAAAATTGAAGAATGAAAGTGTTTGTAGGTGTTTTTGGTCGTTGGTGTATGGATTAGATATAAAGGATATGTTATTCCTTACAGACTCGCACCCAGCGAGATGAAAGAACTGCAAAGCCAATTACAAGAACTTTTAGAGCGTGGTTTCATTCGACCAAGCACATCACCGTGGGGAGCTCCTGTTTTGTTTGTCAAGAAGAAAGATGGTACATTCAGGTTGTGTATCGACTACCGAGAGTTGAACAAACTTACCATCAAGAACCGCTACCCACTACCGAGAATCGACGACTTATTTGATCAACTACAAGGCTCGTCTGTTTATTCAAAGATTGACTTACGTTCCGGGTATCATCAAATGCGGGTGAAAGAAGATGATATTCCAAAGACTGCTTTCAGAACACGTTACGGTCATTACGAGTTTATGGTCATGCCGTTTGGTTTAACTAATGCACCAGCTGTGTTCATGGACCTTATGAACCGAGTGTGTGGACCATACCTTGACAAGTTTGTCATTGTTTTCATTGATGACATACTTATTTACTCAAAGAATGACCAAGAACACGGTGAACATTTGAGAAAGGTGTTAGAAGTATTGAGGAAGGAAGAATTGTACGCTAAGTTTTCAAAGTGTGCATTTTGGTTGGAAGAAGTTCAATTCCTCGGTCACATAGTGAACAAAGAAGGTATTACGGTGGATCCGGCAAAGATAGAAACTGTTGAAAAGTGGGAAACCCCGAAAACTCCAAAACACATACGCCAGTTTTTAGGACTAGCTGGTTACTACAGAAGGTTCATCCAAGACTTTTCCAGAATAGCAAAACCCTTGACTGCATTAACGCATAAAGGGAAGAAATTTGAATGGAATGATGAACAAGAGAAAGCGTTTCAGTTATTGAAGAAAAAGCTAACTACGGCACCTATATTGTCATTGCCTGAAGGGAATGATGATTTTGTGATTTATTGTGACGCATCAAAGCAAGGTCTCGGTTGTGTATTAATGCAACGAACGAAGGTGATTGCTTATGCGTCTAGACAATTGAAGATTCACGAACAAAATTATACGACGCATGATTTGGAATTAGGCGCGGTTGTTTTTGCATTAAAGACTTGGAGGCACTACTTATATGGGGTCAAAAGTATTATATATACCGACCACAAAAGTCTACAACACATATTTAATCAGAAACAACTGAATATGAGGCAGTGTAGGTGGATTGAATTATTGAATGATTACGACTTTGAGATTCATTACCACCCGGGGAAGGCAAATGTGGTAGCCGATGCCTTGAGCAGGAAGGACAGAGAACCCATTCGAGTAAAATCTATGAATATAATGATTCATAATAACCTTACTACTCAAATAAAGGAGGCACAACAAGGAGTTTTAAAAGAGGGAAATTTAAAGGATGAAATACCCAATGGATCGGAGAAGCATCTTAATATTCGGGAAGACGGAACCCGGTATAGGGCTGAAAGGATTTGGGTACCAAAATTTGGAGATATGAGAGAAATGGTACTTAGAGAAGCTCATAAAACCAGATACTCAATACATCCTGGAACGGGGAAGATGTACAAGGATCTCAAGAAACATTTTTGGTGGCCGGGTATGAAAGCCGATGTTGCTAAATACGTAGGAGAATGTTTGACGTGTTCTAAGGTCAAAGCTGAGCATCAGAAACCATCAGGTCTACTTCAACAACCCAAAATCCCGGAATGGAAATGGGAAAACATTACCATGGATTTCATCACTAAATTGCCAAGGACTGCAAGTGGTTTTGATACTATTTGGGTAATAGTTGATCGTCTCACCAAATCAGCACATTTCCTGCCAATAAGAGAAGATGACAAGATGGAGAAGTTAGCACGACTGTATTTGAAGGAAGTCATCTCCAGACATGGAATACCAATCTCTATTATCTCTGATAGGGATGGCAGATTTATTTCAAGATTCTGGCAGACATTACAGCAAGCATTAGGAACTCGTCTAGACATGAGTACTGCCTATCATCCACAAACTGATGGGCAGAGCGAAAGGACAATACAAACGCTTGAAGACATGCTACGAGCATGTGTTATTGATTTCGGAAACAGTTGGGATCGACATCTACCGTTAGCAGAATTTTCCTACAACAACAGCTACCATTCAAGCATTGAGATGGCGCCGTTTGAAGCACTTTATGGTAGAAATTGCAGGTCTCCGATTTGTTGGAGTGAAGTGGGGGATAGACAGATTACGGGTCCGGAGATTATACAGGAAACTACCGAGAAGATCATCCAAATTCAACAACGGTTGAAAACCGCCCAAAGTCGACAAAAGAGCTACGCTGACATTAAAAGAAAAGATATAGAATTTGAAATTGGAGAGATGGTCATGCTTAAAGTTGCACCTTGGAAAGGCGTTGTTCGATTTGGTAAACGAGGGAAATTAAATCCAAGGTATATTGGACCATTCAAGATTATTGATCGTGTCGGACCAGTAGCTTACCGACTTGAGTTACCTCAACAACTCGCGGCTGTACATAACACTTTCCACGTCTCGAATTTGAAGAAATGTTTTGCTAAAGAAGATCTCACTATTCCATTAGATGAAATCCAAATCAACGAAAAACTTCAATTCATCGAAGAACCCGTCGAAATAATGGATCGTGAGGTTAAAAGACTTAAGCAAACCAAGATACCAATTGTTAAGGTTCGATGGAATGCTCGTAGAGGACCTGAGTTCACCTGGGAGCATGAAGATCAGATGAAGAAGAAATACCCGCATCTATTTCCAGAAGATTCGTCAACACCTTCAACAGCTTAAAATTTCGGGACGAAATTTATTTAACGGGTAGGTACTCTAGTGACCCGAACTTTTCCATGTTTATATATATTAAATGAGATTGATATTTACATGATTAAATGTTTCTAACATGTTAAGCAATCAAACTTGTTAAGACTTGATTAATTGAAATAGGTTTCATATAGACAATTGACCACCCAAGTTGACCGGTGATTCACGAACGTTAAAACTTGTAAAAACTATATGATGACATATATATGGTTATATATATAGTTAACATGATATTATGATAAGTAAACATATCATTAATTATATTAACAATGAACTACATATGTAAAAACAAGACTACTAACTTAATGATTTTGAAACGAGACATATATGTAACGATTATCGTTGTAACGACATTTAATGTATATATATCATATTAAGAGATATTCGTACATCATAATATCATGATAATATAATAATTTAAAATCTCTTTTGATATTATAAACATTGGGTTAACAACATTTAACAAGATCGTTAACCTAAAGGTTTCAAAACAACATTTACATGTAACGACTAACGATGACTTAACGACTCAGTTAAAATGTATATACATGTAGTGTTTTAATATGTATTCATACACTTTTGAAAGACTTCAAGACACTTATCAAAATACTTCTACTTAACAAAAATGCTTACAATTACATCCTCGTTCAGTTTCATCAACAATTCTACTCGTATGCACCCGTATTCGTACTCGTACAATACACAGCTTTTAGATGTATGTACTATTGGTATATACACTCCAATGATCAGCTCTTAGCAGCCCATGTGAGTCACCTAATGCATGTGGGAACCATCATTTGGCAACTAGCATGAAATATCTCATAAAATTACAAAAATATGAGTAATCATTCATGACTTATTTACATGAAAACAAAATAACATATCCTTTATATCTAATCCATACACCAATGACCAAAAACACCTACAAACACTTTCATTCTTCAATTTTCTTCATCTAATTGATCTCTCTCAAGTTCTATCTTCAAGTTCTAAGTGTTCTTCATAAATTCCAAAAATTCTAGTTTCATAAAATCAAGAATACTTTCAAGTTTGCTAGCTCACTTCCAATCTTGTAAGGTGATCATCCAACCTCAAGAAATCTTTGTTTCTTACAGTAGGTTATCATTCTAATACAAGGTAATAATCATATTCAAACTTTGGTTCAATTTCTATAACTATAACAATCTTATTTTAAGTGATGATCTTACTTGAACTTGTTTTCGTGTCATGATTCTGCTTCAAGAACTTCGAGCCATCCAAGGATCCATTGAAGCTAGATCCATTTTTCTATTTTCCAGTAGGTTTATCCAAGGAACTTAAGGTAGTAATGATGTTCATAACATCATTCGATTCATATATATAAAACTATCTTATTCGAAGGTTTAAACTCGTAATCACTAGAACATAGTTTAGTTAATTCTAAACTTGTTCGCAAACAAAAGTTAATCCTTCTAACTTGACTTTTAAAATTAATTAAACACATTTTCTATATCTATATTATATGCTAACTTAATGATTTAAAACCTGGAAACACGAAAAACACCGTAAAACCGGATTTACGCCGTCGTAGTAACACCGCGGGCTGTTTTGGGTTAGTTAATTAAAAACTATGATAAACTTTGATTTAAAAGTTGTAATTCTGAGAAAATGATTTTTATTATGAACATAAAACTATATCCAAAAATTATGGTTAAACTCAAAGTGGAAGTATGTTTTCTAAAATGGTCATCTAGACGTCGTTCTTTCGACTGAAATGACTACCTTTACAAAAACGACTTGTAACTTATTTTTCCGACTCTAAACCTATACTTTTCTGTTTAGATTCATAAAATAGAGTTCAATATGAAACCATAGCAATTTGATTCACTCAAAACGGATTTAAAATGAAGAAGTTATGGGTAAAACAAGATTGGATAATTTTTCTCATTTTAGCTACGTGAAAATTGGTAACAAATCTATTCCAACCATAACTTAATCAACTTGTATTGTATATTATGTAATCTTGAGATACCATAGACACGTATACAATGTTTCGACCTATCATGTCGACACATCTATATATATTTCGGAACAACCATAGACACTCTATATGTGAATGTTGGAGTTAGCTATACAGGGTTGAGGTTGATTCCAAAATATATATAGTTTGAGTTGTGATCAATACTGAGATACGTATACACTGGGTCGTGGATTGATTCAAGATAATATTTATCGATTAATTTCTGTACATCTAACTGTGGACAACTAGTTATAGGTTACTAACGAGGACAACTGACTTAATAAACTTAAAACATCAAAATATATTAAAAGTGTTGTAAATATATTTTGAACATACTTTAATATATATGTATATGTATATATTGTTATAGGTTCGTGAATCAACAGTGGCCAAGTCTTACTTCCCGACGAAGTAAAAATCTGTGAAAGTGAGTTATAGTCCCACTTTTAAAATCTAATATTTTTGGGATGAGAATACATGCAGGTTTTATAAATGATTTACAAAATAGACACAAGTACGTGAAACTACATTCTATGGTTGAATTATCGAAATCGAATATGCCCCTTTTTATTAAGTCTGGTAATCTAAGAATTAGGGAACATACACCCTAATTGACGCGAATCCTAAAGATAGATCTATTGGGCCTAACAAACCCCATCCAAAGTACCGGATGCTTTAGTACTTCGAAATTTATATCATATCCGAAGGGTGTCCCGGAATGATGGGGATATTCTTATATATGCATCTTGTTAATGTCGGTTACCAGGTGTTCACCATATGAATGATTTTTATCTCTATGTATGGGATGTGTATTGAAATATGAAATCTTGTGGTCTATTATTATGATTTGATATATATAGGTTAAACCTATAACTCACCAACATTTTTGTTGACGTTTTAAGCAAGTTTATTCTCAGGTGATTATTAAGAGCTTCCGGTGTCGCATACTTAAATAAGGATGAGATTTGGAGTCCATGCTTGTATGATATTGTGTAAAAACTGCATTCAAGAAACTTATTTTGTTGTAACATATTTGTATTGTAAACCATAACCTTTATTTCATCAATAAAGGTTTAAAAAGCTTTACGTAGATTATCAAATAATGATAATCTAAAATATCCTGTTTACACACGACCATTACATAATGGTTTACAATACAAATATGTTACAACAAAATAAGTTTCTTGAATGCAGTTTTTACACAATATCATACAAGCATGGACTCCAAATCTCGTCCTTATTTAAGTATGCGACAGCGGAAGCTCTTAATAATCACCTGAGAATAAACATGCTTAAAATGTCAACAAAAATGTTGGTGAGTTATAGGTTTAACCTATATATATCAAATCATAATAATAGACCACAAGATTTCATATTTCAATACACATCCCATACATAGAGATAAAAATCATTCATATGGTGAACACCTGGTAACCGACATTAACAAGATGCATATATAAGAATATCCCCATCATTCCGGGACACCCTTCGGATATGATATAAATTTCGAAGTACTAAAGCATCCGGTACTTTGGATGGGGTTTGTTAGGCCCAATAGATCTATCTTTAGGATTCGCGTCAATTAGGGTGTCTGTTCCCTAATTCTTAGATTACCAGACTTAATAAAAAGGGGCATATTCGACTTCGATAATCCAACCATAGAATGTAGTTTCACGTACTTGTGTCAATTTCGTAAAACAGTTATAAAAGTTACGCATGTATTCCCAGCCCAAAAATATAAAGGGTAAAAAGGCAAATGAAACTCACCATACTGTATTTTGTAGTAAAAATACATATATCATCATTGAATATGTGTAGGGTTGGCCTCGGATTCACGAACCTATATTAATTATATATATATTTATGTTGATCAATATTTGTCTAACAAATTAGGTTAAGTCATAGTGTACCACAATCCTAATGCTCGAGTCTGACTCAACAGTATAGTAACATGTTATATTACTCATGTTTAGTTAAAATTTTAGTAAAAGGTGACGTGTGAAACAACGTATCACAAATGGTTTCATAATCATAAAATAGTATTTTAGTTTTTAGAGAAAGTCAACACAAAAATATTAACTGAAAAGTTAACGGAAAAGTCAAAGTTCAAGGTCAAAAGTCAAAGGTTAAAGTAAAAACGAGGTCGCATGCAAAAACACAATAACTTATACAAAAAAAGATTTTTCGGTCAAACATGACTAAACGGCCACTTCAGCGATTTTTAGAAAAATTATCGGAACTCCGATTGATAAACGGCCAAAGATAAAAGTTACACATTACCAAAAAGGATTAAGCATAAATTTTACAGAAGTAAACTAAACCTAGACAACTCGTAGTTGCCAACGCGGTTTCGGCGTTTCAAAGTTAATTTTTCAGCTTTAATAAATTTACAAAAGTGACCGAGTAGCCTACTTTGGAGATTTTTAGAAAATTCCTCGAAACTCGGATTGACAAACGGTCAAAGCCTTCAAATTCTCGTTACCACAAAGATATAACATGATTTTTGGCAAAAGCAAACACACATCAGGCCGACCATCACAACTGATACAAAACTGATATTTTTAATAAAAAGTTTCAACTCTTTTTAGAATTTTAAAATGTGACCAAACAGTCAACTTTGACGATTTTTAGAAAAATCGTCGAGACTCGAATTGACAAACGGCCAGAGTCGTTTGTTAGACCTTACAACAAAGAATTCAGTGGTATTTTTTTTTTAATCTGAAACAACGCAGATCAGCGAGAATTTCAGTTTCCGTATCGACGTTTCATCAAAATTTACAAAACTTCTTTTATCCATAACTTGACAACCGTTCAACGAAACGAGACGTGCTTTATATGAAAATTCATCTACTCGACGAGTAGAATCCAAATAACCACTTTTTATTACCCAGAAAATTAGTTCACTAATTATCATCAGCAATTTTAATTACGAAATTAATTATACAATTCGTTTATTTCATAACTTTCTAACCGTTCATCGAATCCATTTGATATCTAAATGAAAAGTTCTTAATTTTTCGCTAGCTTTCCAAAGACATGCATATTTTATACCTTATTTCATCCCTAGTATAACAACCTTTAAGATTCAACATAACCTATCTAAGGGCAATATCAGATATACAAGCATGCACAATCCTATAATCTCGAGCACTAGTCAGGGATACACTATTAGTAAATAAAAGTTAAGTTATGAGTGCTCACGTATCAATATTGAGGTTCAATATTGTAGGAAAGGTACGTAGACGCAACGGAGATGACAAACACTAGTTTAACCTCACAAGCATACCCATGAACAATACCCATCATCTCCATAGCCATAACTCATAATTTCCTTAGCCCTATCTTACTCATAAAACTTGTCTTGAAATGACCCACTCATGACCTTGTCGTAATATTTTATGTATAATACTAATATTATCGCTCCCTAATATCAAATAATAATAAGGTTAATAATATTAATATTTAAAATTTATATGTATGTGTGTGTGTTTACGGAGTGCAGAAGAAAAATGAATCACAAAACTGGATTTCGTTTGATTTAAATGAATTGTGGCCTTACCTACTACACCATTTTAATATATAATAATATAATTAAAAAAAAAAAAACGTTGATGGTAAAAATATAATTTTTACAAAAATGACACGGTCGTGGTCTCACGACTCATGTACCACTTTCGGTTTTTCGGGCGCACTTTCGTACATTTAGAAAACTAGCCTTTTACGTTACGCGACGAGTGAATGAACATGTATCATTTTATTTTTATTATTATTATATTTTTTTATATTTAATTTATATAATTACTTATATATTATATTATATTTACGTTGATGGTAAAAATATAATTTTTACAAAAATGACACGGTCGTGGTCTCACGACTCATGTACCACTTTCGGTTTTTCGGGCGCACTTTCGTACATTTAGAAAACTAGCCTTTTACGTTACGCGACGTGTACCTTTTACAAAAATTAGACTTACTCATCAATAAATTACCTTTATAAAAATATAACTTATAAAATTGAGTGTTGTGGTCATTTACTTCCATAAATCAAAGTCTCGTTGTTTGTCAAAATATTTTATTTTAAATTAAACGTTTTGTGACATGTACCTTTATTAATAACTAGACTTAAATTAGTTAAAAACTAACTCACTCAAAGTGTAACTTAATCTTTTGAGTGTTTTGATCATTTCCTTTTATAATTCATAAACTTGTTAATTATCAAAGCCTATTTATTAATATTAGTTTAAAATCAAAACGTTTTATGACTAGTTTAAATTAAAATTTTATAATCTTATACACATTTTTGAAATATTTATCTTATAACATACTAGTTATCCTTTCAAAACTAATTATATATTTTAAGATCATTTACATTATCAAAAATCCTATAACGTTTATGCTTTAAAACTTAATTTGTTTTCATTCTTTTATGCGTAAATATTTAGTTTAATTTTCTTAACTTTCTAAATAATATATCTTAATATAACATATCAAATGGGTTTATCTAGTCAACGAATCTTATCCCAATTATTCTTTCTATATGATAAATCGAGTATTATGAAATTCAATTCTCCACTAACTTTTGTCTAACTCCCAATAAGTGATACTTTGTTCTTACTTGTAAATCACTTTACCATTTATTCCGAATACCGTTAAAAGTAAGAGTTTTCTAATTCAAAGTGGACCTCATAACAGAGACTCGAAATCATAATTCAATGTATCTGATAATTCAATCATTTGATATTATCTTTTAATCTCGTTGATAAACTTACATCAAACAAATACGTTCATGTAAAGTATTATTTATTCAATACCTTGATAACATTTCCAAGTTCATAAAATAGATCTCATAGCTTATATTCATATTAACTAATCCGTTCAATGTTTTATTAATATATCTCCATTTAATAATCACACATGTATATGTATATATATTTATTTACACATAATTGTTCGTGAATCGTTAGGCATGGTTAAAGGATATTTGATTACAGAAATATAGTTTCAAAACTTTCGAGACTCAACATTACAGATTTTGCTTATCGTGTCGGATATATATAAAGATTAAAGTTTAAATTTGATCGGAAATTTCCGGGTCATCACATTACCTACCCGTTAAAAGAAATTTCGTCCCGAAATTTGATCGAGGTCGTCATGGCTAACTAATAAAATGTTTTCATGACGAATATGAATCGATAATAGAGTTTTATCATAATTGAGTGATATAGATAAAACGATTTGTTTTTGTGAAGAGCACGAATGAAGCTATCACCTAAGAGTGAAAATGAATAAATGCAGGTTTGACCTAACAGGTGGCGTAGTCAAGATTGATTTCCGAAATCTAAGGAATTTAGAAGAAATCTTTATATTAAGATTTGATTCTTCGGTAATTAAGGAGATTCAGATCTTCTCTGATTAAACGCGATAATCTGCTTCGATTGCTCTGTCAAAAATTTTCCTATAAATCCACCCTCTCCTTTTCCTTACAACTCACACCTTCTATTCTTTCTTTCTCAATTCCTACTTTAAAGTATTCGTTAATATGCTTCATCCCATCCTGATCCTTGATATCCTCTTAACTTGCATATCTGTCATCCTTCTTTTTAATCTGCCACCAGAAGAATCTATTTACTTCTACTATACTCTTGGGTTTATAGTGTTTCTAGTTCTCCCATGTCTTTACATTGCTATATGCATCGATATATACGGGTTGTAATTTCCGGGTTGTTGTTAGATTTTACACCTTCCCTTATATTTCGATGTCCCTGCTTCTGTCTTCTATAGTCATCGTCATCCATAGTTAATGCTCTCTTCTATTTGCTGCGGTTTATACCCCGAATTTCTATTTTGGAGCTTTGTCCTTTCGTTTCTTCTTCTTGCGATTAAATAGCTCTCGTAATGGTCCGGAATTCGTATGTATGGATTTCAGAAGGAATATAGTAATTGTTCTAAGAAAGAAAGGGCAATGGTAAATCCTGATTTTGTTAAATTACCAGAATACCCTGAAAAAGACCGAATCATCAAGAAATAGTTCCTTGATATGTTTAGAGATTAAGTAGAATGTAAGAATCGTGTAAATGGTACATGATGACGGTATATTCTGTGAATCATCACGTCCATTAGAAACTTAGCATGAATCACCGTAATATAATGACGTTGATCAAGTGTCATTATATTATACTAACCCATGCATCAGTTCCCAACACTACTTCAAAAACATTCATATTTGAATTTTTCAGAATTTAGCAACTAACACAGTTTCTTTTATGTTGCAGATATTACGGAGAGATAAATGATCTCATATAAGAATAGTTGTGATAATATTTCCAGAAATATGGAGAATATGTATAATGGGAGATACGAAGATACCTTATAATATTTAAGGTAAGATGATGATGAAGAATATCTATCTGTGAAGGTTTAAACTAAGGGGTAATGTGTTTGCTAACTATTTCCGCAGACACTGAATCATTTGGATTCTTTGAAGGTAGATTCAGTCCTTGTGATTTATCCACAGCTTTCTTCATAGTTTCGCATAATCTGCTTTTCGGTACTATATTTTCTATTGAATGTTTCCAATATATTGATACACAGGAAGCACGAAGAGGTATATAATTTTGGACGAGAATATTTATGAAAATATCCTCAGAAATATCAAAGATATTGATGATGATATTTTGGAATTTCTAAGTTCGACGGTTGATGGAGAAAGATTTTCCGCAAGATTTTAACATGACTTCGGAGCAAGATATTCTCTAAAGATTTCAACGGATCCAGAATTACCTGAATCCTTTGAATATAGGATTTGGTCCTTGTATTTGTCCTTGGTCTCCTTCATGGGTAACTCAATCTGTTTTTCAATACCCAATTTTCTATCGAGCGTTCCTAACACTCCTTTCTTTATCATCAAACTTTTGTCCGTTTAGACCATCTACCATTTTTTTGTTTCCTCTGCATTTAATGTTATGATATCTGAATCATCGGTTATTAATCCGAGGTGGTTTCAGGAGAATTGTGTTTTTAGATGATTAAACGCTGATGGTAATATGATGGAATATGAAAGGTTACCTGGTAACAATAAAAGAGTACGCGTATATATAAACGTTATAATAAGGTTGTTTCATACGAAAAGTCGAAGTTGACTTGTTGGAGCTGTGACAAAATTGGCTAATTTTGAAAAGGGATCGCAAAGTTGTTTTTGTTAATAAATGCCAAAGGATCTGACGCGGCTACGTGTTGAACTTTTACTCAATTGCTGAGAGTTTCTCAGGTGCATAACTATATGCATAAATGTTTCCTTCCGTAGATGAAGTGCGGTTGATTCATCCTATCGATTGAGGTGTTTTCAAGAATCATGAAAGGTTTGAACGCAGAATATAATCGTGAAGATACAAATGAGGTTTAAGACAAAATCAAGTGGCAAACTTGAAGAATTGTTTAGTTTCATATGTTATATTCAATATTTTAATTCATTTTAATTGTACAATGTTATTAGTCCACAGTCGATAGTCCACAGTTGACAGTGCAATCATTCATATATAGTTTAATATATAATATTTGAATTAATTAATACGTATTGTGACCCGTGTACATGTCTTAGACTCGATCACAACTCAAAGTATATATATTATTATAGAATCAACCTCAACCCTGTATAGAGAACTCGATCATTACTGCATATAGAGTGTCTATGGTGATTCCAAATAATATATATAGATGTGTCGATATGATATATCAAAACCTTGTATACGTGTCCCGATATTTAAAGTGCGTAAAATAAATAACAGAAATTAAATGACGATAAATAAAGTGCGTAAAGTAAATAACAGAAATTAAATGACAATAAATAAAATTGCGAGAATATAAATTGCGATAAATAAATTGCGATAAATAAAATGTAATACGGAATTAACAGTTAGCTAGGAACAGTTAGCTAGGATTTTGTTAGCGTGGTTTCTTAATAAAATTTAATATTGTTAATTAGTCTGTTTCTATTCAATTTTTATTGTGTCCATTATTTCTTCATTATGCCACTTGTTGGATTCTGATAGGTCAAAATTCAAATATGAAATTGAATTTGAATGAAAATAGTTATTCTTTGGTGAATGGATAAGTATCCCGGTGGTTGTAAATAGGATAGTGAATAACTGTTGAATCAGATTCGAAGAATATACAGTGTAACTTATTAATAATATCTATTTGTATAATATTTTAATACAAATTCTAATATTGTTACCATTAGGATATGATATAAATATTTCAGTTGGTATCCGAGCGTTGGTCTTAGAGAACCAGAATTTTGCATTAGTGTGTCTTATCGAGTTTGTTAGGATGCATTAGTGAGTCTGGACTTCGACTGTGTTTACTTGAAAAATGATTGCTTAACAAATTTTGTTGGAAACTATATATTTTTAACATGTGAATATTATGTGATATATTAATCTCTTAACGCGTTTGATATTATGTGATAGATGTCTACCTCTAGAACAAGTCCCATTGACTCACCTAATAATAATGAAGAGTTAAATGTAAATTGGAATGATTCGTGGACTGATTCACAAGTTCCCGAAGAGGAACCGGAAGAAGAGTCAGAACCGGAAGAAGAATCGGAACCGGAAGAAGAATCGGAACCGGATGAAGAAATAGAACCGGTGGGGGAAATAATAAAACGGTTAAGTAAAAGAAAATCCTCAACCAACCGACCAAGGTTAATTATGGTCAATGGTGTTTCCGCCAAGGAAGCAAAATATTGGGAGGATTACCAATTCTCCGATGAATCGGATTCCGACGAGAATTCCGATGATGTTATAGAAATTACCCCAACTGAATTTAAAAAGGCAAAAGAAAATAATAAGGGAAAGGGCATAAAAATAAAGAAATCGAATTCCAACCCCGATGAACTTTATATGTATCGTCAACCCCCGAAGTCCTTAAGTTGTAACAATGACCCGGGAACAATTAAACCACCAGGTTTTTCTAAACCAATGTGGAAAATAATGGCTCGTATTAGGGGAACATCATATATCCCTAGAAACTTGGCAAAACGAACCAAAACCGAAGAAGAAGAAACAAGCGAGTCGGAATAAGATAGTTGTATTCGTGTGGTGTAATATATGTAATATAGTGTGCTTATGCTTTATGATATATGTAAAAATTGCTTGTATTAATAAGTATTTTTTTTTATGAATCTAACTCTTGTCTATTTTACAGTATAAAAACACAAAATGGATAGACAACCCAATATTTTAAGAGACCTACCCGGAGACATGATTGATGAAATCTTGTCTAGAGTCGGTCAGAATTCTTCGGCACAACTATTTAAGGCGAGATCAGTTTGTAAGACATTCGAAGAACGTTCCAAGAATGCCTTGGTTTATAAAAGGCTTTCGTTCGAAAGATGGGGGATATCACATTGGGAAATCCATAAGTTACGATGTGTTTACTTTGACGCATATATTGCGGGGAACCCAAATGCTATTTTACGCAATGGGTTAAGAAATTATTTTGACTCAATATATCCGAATATTGGACTTCGTGATTTAGAAAAAGCGGCTAACATGCAACATAAAGAAGCATGTTATGCTTACGGATTAGTAATGTTCGCTTCTCACCAAAGTGAGAACAAGAACATCGGGCTACAACTATTAAACAAAACGTTCCCACAAGTGACGGAGTCGGTAATTGGGGTAAGAAATGAGGTTTTTAGATTGTTACGGGACTATTGGACATTACGTAACCCTCGTCCCTTTGACGACGTTAGAACACGCTGTCTTATCAACGGCCATAACGGTTATGTTCCACAAGACCAAGGATGGGAAGTAATCATAGTAAAACCAGAATGCATGACTTGTTTCTGGACGTATGAATTACGTGTCTTTATTGCCTTTGCTGAACGACTTGTGTACTAGATAGAATTATCTTCACAACCATCTTGTATCAAATTTATTGTGTGCTATATTTCATGCTATATGTAAAATAAGCGGTATTGTAAGTTTGTAAAATATTGTGTAAAAGTTTGAACGCGAAATATTGTTATAATCAGTTTTTCATATAGAATTGTAGTAGTTGAATTGTATATTAGCTACTAAGTATGAACTTAACGGGTAGGTACTACCCGAATTTAAACTTATAAAACGCTAATATGAAGAAAAAGCTTTTATAAATGAGTTCATATTATGCTACGAAATACTATTAACTACTCTTAATATTCTGTATGATTAACTTATTCCATTTAACTATTTTGAAGGAAATGGCACCGACTACTCGACACACCGTGAATATGAATGAAGAGGAATTCCGTACTTTTCTAGCTTCAAACATAGCCGCAGTACAGGCTGCGCTACATACCAACAATAACCTTGGATCTAGCAGTACAGGAAATCATGTAGGATGCACCTACAAAGAATTCACTGCCTGCAAACCTTTGGAATTTGATGGAACCGAAGGACCGATCGGATTGAAACGGTGGACCGAGAAGGTCGAATCGGTGTTTGCCATAAGTAAGTGTACTGAAGAGGACAAAGTGAAGTACGCTACGCATACCTTCACAGGTTCTGCGTTAACATGGTGGAATACCTATCTAGAGCAAGTGGGACAAGACGATGCGTACGCACTACCGTGGTCAGCATTCAAGCACTTGATGAACGAGAAGTACCGTCCCAGAACCGAGGTCAATAAGCTCAAGACAGAACTTAGAGGGTTACGAACCCAAGGATTTGATATTACCACGTATGAAAGACGATTCACAGAATTGTGCCTATTGTGTCCGGGAGCATTCGAAGATGAGGAAGAGAAGATCGACGCGTTTGTGAAAGGATTACCGGAAAGAATCCAAGAAGATATAAGTTCACACGAGCCCGCCTCCATACAACAGGCATGTAGAATGGCTCACAAACTAGTGAACCAGATTGAAGAAAGAATTAAAGAACAGACTGCTGAAGAGGCCAATGTGAAGCAAGTCAAAAGAAAGTGGGAGGAAAATGGTGATAAGAATCACCAATACAACAACAACAGCAATTACAACAATAATCGCAGCAATTATCCCAACAATCGCAACATCAATCGCAACTACAACAAACGGCCCAACAACAACAACAACAACAACAACAACAACAGCAACTACAACAATCATCCCAACAACAATAATAACCGCAATAACAACAACAATCAGAAGCAGCTATGCCAAAGGTGTGAAAAGTATCACTCGGGGTTCTGCACCAAATTTTGCAACAAGTGTAAAAGAAATGGTCATATCGCGGCGAAGTGTGAGGTCTACGAACCAGGGGTTAATAGAACGAAAGGAACAAATGGTGTCGGAACGAGTAATGGCGGAGCAAGTAGTGTCGGAGCAAGTTATGCCAATGTAGTTTGTTATAAATGTGGAAAACCGGGCCACATTATTAGAAATTGCCCGAACCAGGAGAACACGAATGGACAAGGCCGCGGAAGAGTTTTCAATATTAATGCGGCAGAGGCACAAGAAGACCCGGAGCTTGTTACGGGTACGTTTCTTATTGACAATAAATCTGCTTACGTTTTATTTGATTCGGGTGCGGATAGAAGCTATATGAGTAGAGATTTTTGTGCTAAATTAAGTTGTCCATTGACGCGATTGGATAGTAAATTTTTACTCGAATTAGCAAATGGTAAATTAATTTCAGCAGATAATATATGTCGGAATCGAGAAATTAAACTGGTTAGCGAAACATTTAAGATTGATTTGATACCAGTCGAGTTAGGGAGTTTTGATGTGATAATCGGTATGGACTGGTTGAAAGAAGTGAAAGCAGAGATCGTTTGTTACAAAAATGCAATTCGCATTATACGAGAAAAAGGAAAACCCTTAATGGTGTACGGAGAAAAGGGCAACACGAAGCTACATCTTATTAGTAATTTGAAGGCACAAAAACTAATAAGAAAAGGTTGCTATGCTGTTCTAGCACACGTCGAGAAAGTACAAACTGAAGAAAAGAGCATCAATGATGTTCCCATTGCAAAAGAATTTCCTGATGTATTTCCGAAAGAATTACCAGGATTACCCCCACATCGATCCGTTGAATTTCAAATAGATCTTGTACCAGGAGCTGCACCAATAGCTCGTGCTCCTTACAGACTCGCACCCAGCGAGATGAAAGAACTGCAAAGCCAATTACAAGAACTTTTAGAGCGTGGTTTCATTCAACCAAGCACATCACCGTGGGGAGCTCCTGTTTTGTTTGTCAAGAAGAAAGATAGTACATTCAGGTTGTGTATCGACTACCGAGAGTTGAACAAACTTACCATCAAGAACCGCTACCCACTACCGAGAATCGACGACTTATTTGATCAACTACAAGGCTCGTCTGTTTATTCAAAGATTGACTTATGTTCCGGGTATCATCAAATGCGGGTGAAAGAAGATGATATTCCAAAGACTGCTTTCAGAACACGTTACGGTCATTACGAGTTTATGGTCATGCCGTTTGGTTTAACTAATGCACCAGCTGTGTTCATGGACCTTATGAACCGAGTGTGTGGACCATACCTTGACAAGTTTGTCATTGTTTTCATTGATGACATACTTATTTACTCAAAGAATGACCAAGAACACGGTGAACATTTGAGAAAGGTGTTAGAAGTATTGAGGAAGGAAGAATTGTACGCTAAGTTTTCAAAGTGTGCATTTTGGTTGGAAGAAGTTCAATTCCTCGGTCACATAGTGAACAAAGAAGGTATTAAGGTGGATCCGGCAAAGATAGAAACTGTTGAAAAGTGGGAAACCCCGAAAACTCCAAAACACATACGCCAGTTTTTAGGACTAGCTGGTTACTACAGAAGGTTCATCCAAGACTTTTCCAGAATAGCAAAACCCTTGACTGCATTAACGCATAAAGGGAAGAAATTTGAATGGAATGATGAACAAGAGAAAGCGTTTCAGTTATTGAAGAAAAAGCTAACTACGGCACCTATATTGTCATTGCCTGAAGGGAATGATGATTTTGTGATTTATTGTGACGCATCAAAGCAAGGTCTCGGTTGTGTATTAATGCAACGAACGAAGGTGATTGCTTATGCGTCTAGACAATTGAAGATTCACGAACAAAATTATACGACGCATGATTTGGAATTAGGCGCGGTTGTTTTTGCATTAAAGACTTGGAGGCACTACTTATATGGGGTCAAAAGTATTATATATACCGACCACAAAAGTCTACAACACATATTTAATCAGAAACAACTGAATATGAGGCAGCGTAGGTGGATTGAATTATTGAATGATTACGACTTTGAGATTCGTTACCACCCGGGAAAGGCAAATGTGGTAGCCGATGCCTTGAGCAGGAAGGACAGAGAACCCATTCGAGTAAAATCTATGAATATAATGATTCATAATAACCTTACTACTCAAATAAAGGAGGCACAACAAGGAGTTTTAAAAGAGGGAAATTTAAAGGATGAAATACCCAAAGGATCGGAGAAGCATCTTAATATTCGGGAAGACGGAACCCGGTATAGGGCTGAAAGGATTTGGGTACCAAAATTTGGAGATATGAGAGAAATGGTACTTAGAGAAGCTCATAAAACCAGATACTCAATACATCCTGGAACGGGGAAGATGTACAAGGATCTCAAGAAACATTTTTGGTGGCCGGGTATGAAAGCCGATGTTGCTAAATACGTAGGAGAATGTTTGACGTGTTCTAAGGTCAAAGCTGAGCATCAGAAACCATCAGGTCTACTTCAACAACCCAAAATCCAGGAATGGAAATGGGAAAACATTACCATGGATTTCATCACTAAATTGCCAAGGACTGCAAGTGGTTTTGATACTATTTGGGTAATAGTTGATCGTCTCACCAAATCAGCACATTTCCTGCCAATAAGAGAAGATGACAAGATGGAGAAGTTAGCACGACTGTATTTGAAGGAAGTCATCTCCAGACATGGAATACCAATCTCTATTATCTCTGATAGGGATGGCAGATTTATTTCAAGATTCTGGCAGACATTACAGCAAGCATTAGGAACTCGTCTAGACATGAGTACTGCCTATCATCCACAAACTGATGGGCAGAGCGAAAGGACAATACAAACGCTTGAAGACATGCTACGAGCATGTGTTATTGATTTCGGAAACAGTTGGGATCGACATCTACCGTTAGCATAATTTTCCTACAACAACAGCTACCATTCAAGCATTGAGATGGCGCCGTTTGAAGCACTTTATGGTAGAAAGTGCAGGTCTCCGATTTGTTGGAGTGAAGTGGGGGATAGACAGATTACGGGTCCGGAGATTATACAGGAAACTACCGAGAAGATCAACCAAATTCAACAACGGTTGAAAACCGCCCAAAGTCGACAAAAGAGCTACGCTGACATTAAAAGAAAAGATATAGAATTTGAAATTGGAGAGATGGTCATGCTTAAAGTTGCACCTTGGAAAGGCGTTGTTCGATTTGGTAAACGAGGGAAATTAAATCCAAGGTATATTGCACCATTCAAGATTATTGATCGTGTCGGACCAGTAGCTTACCGACTTGAGTTACCTCAACAACTCGCGGCTGTACATAACACTTTCCACGTCTCGAATTTGAAGAAATGTTTTGCTAAAGAAGATCTCACTATTCCATTAGATGAAATCCAAATCAATGAAAAACTTCAATTCATCGAAGAACCCGTCGAAATAATGGATCGTGAGGTTAAAAGACTTAAGCAAAACAAGATACCAATTGTTAAGGTTCGATGGAATGCTCGTAGAGGACCTGAGTTCACCTGAGAGCGTGAAGATCAGATGAAGAAGAAATACCCGCATCTATTTCCAGAAGATTCATCAACACCTTCAACAGCTTAAAATTTCGGGACGAAATTTATTTAACGGGTAGGTACTGTAGTGACCCGAACTTTTCCATGTTTATATATATTAAATGAGATTGATATTTACATGATTAAATGTTTCCAACATTTTAAGCAATCAAACTTGTTAAGACTTGATTAATTGAAATAGGTTTCATATAGACAATTGACCACCCAAGTTGACCGGTGATTCACGAACGTTAAAACTTGTAAAAACTATATGATGGCATATATATGGTTATATATATAGTTAACATGATATTATGATAAGTAAACATATCATTAATTATATTAACAATGAACTACATATGTAAAAACAAGACTACTAACTTAATGATTTTGAAACGAGACATATATGTAACGATTATCGTTGTAACGACATTTAATGTATATATATCATATTAAGAGATATTCGTACATCATAATATCATGATAATATAATAATTTAAAATCTCTTTTGATGTTATAAACATTGGGTTAACAACATTTAACAAGATCGTTAACCTAAAGGTTTCAAAACAACATTTACATGTAACGACTAACGATGACTTAACGACTCAGTTAAAATGTATATACATGTAGTGTTTTAATATGTATTCATACACTTTTGAAAGACTTCAAGACACTTATCAAAATACTTCTACTTAACAAAAATGCTTACAATTACATCCTCGTTCAGTTTCATCAACAATTCTACTCGTATGCACCCGTATTCGTACTCGTACAATACACAGCTTTTAGATGTATGTACTATTGGTATATACACTCCAATGATCAGCTCTTAGCAGCCCATGTGAGTCACCTAACACATGTGGGAACTATCATTTGGCAACTAGCATGAAATATCTCATAAAATTACAAAAATATGAGTAATCATTCATGACTTATTTACATGAAAACAAAATAACATATCCTTTATATCTAATCCATACACCAACGACCAAAAACACCTACAAACACTTTCATTCTTCAATTTTCTTCATCTAATTGATCTCTCTCAAGTTCTATCTTCAAGTTCTAAGTGTTCTTCATAAATTCCAAAAATTCTAGTTTCATAAAATCAAGAATACTTTCAAGTTTGCTAGCTCACTTCCAATCTTGTAAGGTGATCATCCAACCTCAAGAAATCTTTGTTTCTTACAGTAGGTTATCATTCTAATACAAGGTAATAATCATATTCAAACTTTGGTTCAATTTCTATAACTATAACAATCTTATTTTAAGTGATGATCTTACTTGAACTTGTTTTCGTGTCATGATTCTGCTTCAAGAACTTCGAGCCATCCAAGGATCCATTGAAGCTAGATCTATTTTTTTATTTTCCAGTAGGTTTATCCAAGGAACTTAAGGTAGTAATGATGTTCATAACATCATTCGATTCATATATATAAAACTATCTTATTCGAAGGTTTAAACTCGTAATCACTAGAACATAGTTTAGTTAATTCTAAACTTGTTCGCAAACAAAAGTTAATCCTTCTAACTTGACTTTTAAAATTAATTAAACACATTTTCTATATCTATATGATATGCTAACTTAATGATTTAAAACCTGGAAACACGAAAAACACCGTAAAACCGGATTTACGCCGTCGTAGTAACACCGCGGGCTGTTTTGGGTTAGTTAATTAAAAACTATGATAAACTTTGATTTAAAAGTTGTAATTCTGAGAAAATGATTTTTATTATGAACATAAAACTATATCCAAAAATTATGGTTAAACTCAAAGTGGAAGTATGTTTTCTAAAATGGTCATCTAGACGTCGTTCTTTCGACTGAAATGACTACCTTTACAAAAACGACTTGTAACTTATTTTTCCGACTATAAACCTATACTTTTCTGTTTAGATTCATAAAATAGAGTTCAATATGAAACCATAGCAATTTAATTCACTCAAAACGGTTTTAAAATGAAGAAGTTATGGGTAAAACAAGATTGGATAATTTTTCTCATTTTAGCTACGTGAAAATTGGTAACAAATCTATTCCAACCATAACTTAATCAACTTGTATTGTATATTATGTAATCTTGAGATACCATAGACACGTATACAATGTTTCGACCTATCATGTCGACACATATATATATATTTCGGAACAACCATAGACACTCTATATGTGAATGTTGGAGTTTGCTATACAGGGTTGAGGTTGATTCCAAAATATATATAGTTTGAGTTGTGATCAATACTGAGATACGTATACACTGGGTCGTGGATTGATTCAAGATAATATTTATCGATTAATTTCTGTACATCTAACTGTGGACAACTAGTTATAGGTTACTAACGAGGACAACTGACTTAATAAACTTAAAACATCAAAATATATTAAAAGTGTTGTAAATATATTTTGAACATACTTTAATATATATGTATATGTATATATTGTTATAGGTTCGTGAATCTACAGTGGCCAAGTCTTACTTCCCGACGAAGTAAAAATCTGTGAAAGTGAGTTATAGTCCCACTTTTAAAATCTAATATTTTTGGGATGAGAATACATGCAGGTTTTATAAATGATTTACAAAATAGACACAAGTACGTGAAACTACATTCTATGGTTGAATTATCAAAATCGAATATGCCCCTTTTTATTAAGTCTGGTAATCTAAGAATTAGGGAACAGACACCCTAATTGACGCGAATCCTAAAGATAGATCTATTGGGCCTAACAAACCCCATCCAAAGTACCGGATGCTTTAGTACTTCGAAATTTATATCATATCTGAAGGGTGTCCCGGAATGATGGGGATATTCTTATATATGCATCTTGTTAATGTCGGTTACCAGGTGTTCACCATATGAATGATTTTTATCTCTATGTATGGGATGTGTATTGAAATATGAAATCTTGTGGTCTATTATTATGATTTGATATATATAGGTTAAACCTATAACTCACCAACATTTTTGTTGACGTTTTAAGCATGTTTATTCTCAGGTGATTATTAAGAGCTTCCGCTGTCGCATACTTAAATAAGGACGAGATTTGGAGTCCATGCTTGTATGATATTGTGTAAAAACTGCATTCAAGAAACTTATTTTGTTGTAACATATTTGTATTGTAAACCATTATGTAATGGTCGTGTGTAAACAGGATATTTTAGATTATCATTATTTGATAATCTACGTAAAGCTTTTTAAACCTTTATTGATGAAATAAAGGTTATGGTTTGTTTTAAAATGAATGCAGTCTTTGAAAAACGTCTCATATAGAGGTCAAAACCTCGCAACGAAATCAATTAATATGGAACGTTTTTAATCAATAAGAACGGGACATTTCAGTTGGTATCCGAGCGTTGGTCTTAGAGAACCAGAATTTTGCATTAGTGTGTCTTATCGAGTTTGTTAGGATGCATTAGTGAGTCTGGACTTCGATTGTGTTTACTTGAAAAATGATTGCTTAACAAATTTTGTTGGAAACTATATATTTTTAACATGTGAATATTATGTGATATATTAATCTCTTAACGCGTTTGATATTATGTGATAGATGTCTACCTCTAGAACAAGTCCCATTGACTCACCTAATAATAATGAAGAGTTAAATGTAAATTGGAATGATTCGTGGACTGATTCACAAGTTCCCAAAGAGGAACCGGAAGAAGAGTCAGAACCGGAAGAAGAATCGGAACCGGAAGAAGAATCGGAACCGGATGAAGAAATAGAACCGGTGGGGGAAATAATAAAACGGTTAAGTAAAAGAAAATCCTCAACCAACCGACCAAGGTTAATTATGGTCAATGGTGTTTCCGCCAAGGAAGCAAAATATTGGGAGGATTACCAATTCTCCGATTAATCGGATTCCGACGAGAATTCCGATGATGTTATAGAAATTACCCCAACTGAATTTAAAAAGGCAAAAGAAAATAATAAGGGAAAGGGCATAAAAATAATGAAATCGAATTCCAACCCCGATGAACTTTATATGTATCGTCAACCCCCGAAGTCCTTAAGTTGTAACAATGACCCGGGAACCTCTAAACCACCAGGTTTTTCTAAACCAATGTGGAAAATAATGGCTCGTATTAGGGGAACATCATATATCCCTAGAAACTTGGCAAAACGAACCAAAACCGAAGAAGAAGAAACAAGCGAGTCGGAATAAGATAGTTGTATTCGTGTGGTGTAATATATGTAATATAGTGTGCTTATGCTTTATGATATATGTAAAAATTGCTTGTATTAATAAGTATTTTTTTTATGAATCTAACTCTTGTCTATTTTACAGTATAAAAACACAAAATGGATAGACAACCCAATATTTTAAGAGACCTACCCGGAGACATGATTGATGAAATGTTGTCTAGAGTCGGTCAGAATTCTTCGGCACAACTATTTAAGGCGAGATCAGTTTGTAAGACATTCGAAGAACGTTCCAAGAATGCCTTGGTTTATAAAAGGCTTTCGTTCGAAAGATGGGGGATATCACATTGGGAAATCCATAAGTTACGATGTGTTTACTTTGACGCATATATTGCGGGGAACCCAAATGCTATTTTACGCAATGGGTTAAGAAATTATTTTGACTCAATATATCCGAATATTGGACTTCGTGATTTAGAAAAAGCGGCTAACATGCAACATAAAGAAGCATGTTATGCTTACGGATTAGTAATGTTCGCTTCTCACCAAAGTGAGAACAAGAACATCGGGCTACAACTATTAAACAAAACGTTCCCACAAGTGACGGAGTCGGTAATTGGGGTAAGAAATGAGGTTTTTAGATTGTTACGGGACTGTTGGACATTACGTAACCCTCGTCCCTTTGACGACGTTACAACACGCTGTCTTATCAACGGCCATAACGGTTATGTTCCACAAGACCAAGGATGGGAAGTAATCCTAGTAAAACCAGAATGCATGACTTGTTTCTGGACGTATGAATTACGTGTCTTTATTGCCTTTGCTGAACGACTTGTGTACTAGCTAGAATTATCTTTACAACCATCTTGTATCAAATTTATTGTGTGCTATATTTCATGCTATATGTAAAATAAGCGGTATTGTAAGTTTGTAAAATATTGTGTAAAAGTTTGAACGCGAAATATTGTTATAATCAGTTTTTCATATAGAATTGTAGTAGTTGAATTGTATATTAGCTACTAAGTATGAACTTAACGGGTAGGTACTACCCGAATTTAAACTTATAAAACGCTAATATGAAGAAAAAGCTTTTATAAATGAGTTCATATTATGCTACGAAATACTATTAACTACTCTTAATATTCTGTATGATTAACTTGTTCCATTTAACTATTTTGAAGGAAATGGCACCGACTACTCGACACACCGTGAATATGAATGAAGAGGAATTCCGTACTTTTCTAGCTTCAAACATAGCCGCAGTACAGGCTGCGCTACATACCAACAATAACCTTGGATCTAGCAGTACAGGAAATCGTGTAGGATGCACCTACAAAGAATTCACTGCCTGCAAACCTTTGGAATTTGATGGAACCGAAGGACCGATTGGATTGAAACGGTGGACCGAGAAGGTCGAATCGGTGTTTGCCATAAGTAAGTGTACTGAAGAGGACAAAGTGAAGTACGCTACGCATACCTTCACAGGTTCTGCGTTAACATGGTGGAATACCTATCTAGAGCAAGTGGGACAAGACGATGCGTACGCACTACCGTGGTCAGCATTCAAGCACTTGATGAACGAGAAGTACCGTCCCAGAACCGAGGTCAATAAGCTCAAGACAGAACTTAGAGGGTTACGAACCCAAGGATTTGATATTACCACGTATGAAAGACGATTCACAGAATTGTGCCTATTGTGTCCGGGAGCATTCGAAGATGAGGAAGAGAAGATCGACGCGTTTGTGAAAGGATTACCGGAAAGAATCCAAGAAGATATAAGTTCACACGAGCCCGCCTCCATACAACAGGCATGTAGAATGGCTCACAAACTAGTGAACCAGATTGAAGAAAGAATTAAAGAACAGACTGCTGAAGAGGCCAATGTGAAGCAAGTCAAAAGAAAGTGGGAGGAAAATGGTGATAAGAATCACCAATACAACAACAACAGCAATTACAACAATAATCGCAGCAATTATCCCAACAATCGCAACATCAATCGCAACTACAACAAACGGCCCAACAACAACAACAACAACAACAACAACAACAACAACAACAACAACAGCAACTACAACAATCATCCCAACAACAATAATAACCGAAATAACAACAACAATCAGAAGCAGCTATGCCAAAGGTGTTAAAAGTATCACTCGGGGTTCTGCACCAAATTTTGCAACAAGTGTAAAAGAAATGGTCATAGCGCGGCGAAGTGTGAGGTCTACGGACCAGGGGTTAATAGAACGAAAGGAACAAATGGTGTCGAACGAGTAATGGCGGAGCAAGTAGTGTCGGAGCAAGTTATGCCAATGTAGTTTGTTATAAATGTGGAAAACCGGGCCACATTATTAGAAATTGCCCGAACCAGGAGAACACGAATGGACAAGGCCGCGGAAGAGTTTTCAATATTAATGCGGCAGAGGCACAAGAAGACCCGGAGCTTGTTACGGGTACGTTTCTTATTGACAATAAATCTGCTTACATTTTATTTGATTCGGGTGCGGATAGAAGCTATATGAGTAGAGATTTTTGTGCTAAATTAAGTTGTCCATTGACGCCATTGGATAGTAAATTTTTACTCGAATTAGCAAATGGTAAATTAATTTCAGCAGATAATATATGTCGGAATCGAGAAATTAAACTGGTTAGCGAAACATTTAAGATTGATTTGATACCAGTCGAGTTAGGGAGTTTTGATGTGATAATTGGTATGGACTGGTTGAAAGAAGTGAAAGCAGAGATCGTTTGTTACAAAAATGCAATTCGCATTATACGAGAAAAAGGAAAACCCTTAATGGTGTACGGAGAAAAGGGCAACACGAAGCTACATCTTATTAGTAATTTGAAGGCACAAAAACTAATAAGAAAAGGTTGCTATGCTGTTCTAGCACACGTCGAGAAAGTACAAACTGAAGAAAAGAGCATCAATGATGTTCCCATTGCAAAAGAATTTCCTGATGTATTTCCGAAAGAATTACCAGGATTACCCCCACATCGATCCGTTGAATTTCAAATAGATCTTGTACCAGGAGCTGCACCAGTAGCTCGTGCTCCTTACAGACTCGCACCCAGCGAGATGAAAGAATTGCAAAGCCAATTACAAGAACTTTTAGAGCGTGGTTTCATTCGACCAAGCACATTACCGTGGGGAGCTCCTGTTTTGTTTGTCAAGAAGAAAGATGGTACATTCAGGTTGTGTATCGACTACCGAGAGTTGAACAAACTTACCATCAAGAACCGCTACCCACTACCGAGAATCGACGACTTATTTGATCAACTACAAGGCTCGTCTATTTATTCAAAGATTGACTTACGTTCCGGGTATCATCAAATGCGGGTGAAAGAAGATGATATTCCAAAGACTGCTTTCAGAACACGTTACGGTCATTACGAGTTTATGGTCATGCCGTTTGGTTTAACTAATGCACCAGCTGTGTTCATGGACCTTATGAACCGAGTGTGTGGACCATACCTTGACAAGTTTGTCATTGTTTTCATTGATGACATACTTATTTACTCAAAGAATGACCAAGAACACGGTGAACATTTGAGAAAGGTGTTAGAAGTATTGAGGAAGGAAGAATTGTACGCTAAGTTTTCAAAGTGTGCATTTTGGTTGGAAGAAGTTCAATTCCTCGGTCACATAGTGAACAAAGAAGGTATTAAGGTGGATCCGGCAAAGATAGAAACTGTTGAAAAGTGGGAAACCCCGAAAACTCCAAAACACATACGCCAGTTTTTAGGACTAGCTGGTTACTACAGAAGGTTCATCCAAGACTTTTCCAGAATAGCAAAACCCTTGACTGCATTAACGCATAAAGGGAAGAAATTTGAATGGAATGATGAACAAGAGAAAGCGTTTCAGTTATTGAAGAAAAAGCTAACTACGGCACCTATATTGTCATTGCCTGAAGGGAATGATGATTTTGTGATTTATTGTGACGCATCAAAGCAAGGTCTCGGTTGTGTATTAATGCAACGAACGAAGGTGATTGCTTATGCGTCTAGACAATTGAAGATTCACGAACAAAATTATACGACGCATGATTTGGAATTAGGCGCGGTTGTTTTTGCATTAAAGACTTGGAGGCACTACTTATATGGGGTCAAAAGTATTATATATACCGACCACAAAAGTCTACAACACATATTTAATCAGAAACAACTGAATATGAGGCAGCGTAGGTGGATTGAATTATTGAATGATTACGACTTTGAGATTCGTTACCACCCGGGGAAGGCAAATGTGGTAGCCGATGCCTTGAGCAGGAAGGACAGAGAACCCATTCGAGTAAAATCTATGAATATAATGATTCATAATAACCTTACTACTCAAATAAAGGAGGCACAACAAGGAGTTTTAAAAGAGGGAAATTTAAAGGATGAAATACCCAAAGGATCGGAGAAGCATCTTAATATTCGGGAAGACGGAACCCGGTATAGGGCTGAAAGGATTTGGGTACCAAAATTTGGAGATATGAGAGAAATGGTACTTAGAGAAGCTCATAAAACCAGATACTCAATACATCCTGGAACGGGGAAGATGTACAAGGATCTCAAGAAACATTTTTGGTGGCCGGGTATGAAAGCCGATGTTGCTAAATACGTAGGAGAATGTTTGACGTGTTCTAAGGTCAAAGCTGAGCATCAGAAACCATCAGGTCTACTTCAACAACCCAAAATCCCGGAATGGAAATGGGAAAACATTACCATGGATTTCATCACTAAATTGCCAAGGACTGCAAGTGGTTTTGATACTATTTGGGTAATAGTTGATCGTCTCACCAAATCAGCACATTTCCTGCCAATAAGAGAAGATGACAAGATGGAGAAGTTAGCACGACTGTATTTGAAGGAAGTCATCTCCAGACATGGAATACCAATCTCTATTATCTCTGATAGGGATGGCAGATTTATTTCAAGATTCTGGCAGACATTACAGCAAGCATTAGGAACTCGTCTAGACATGAGTACTGCCTATCATCCACAAACTGATGGGCAGAGCGAAAGGACAATACAAATGCTTGAAGACATGCTACGAGCATGTGTTATTGATTTCGGAAACAGTTGGGATCGACATCTACCGTTAGCATAATTTTCCTACAACAACAGCTACCATTCAAGCATTGAGATGGCGCCGTTTGAAGCACTTTATGGTAGAAAGTGCAGGTCTCCGATTTGTTGGAGTGAAGTGGGGGATAGACAGATTACGGGTCCGGAGATTATACAGGAAACTACCGAGAAGATCATCCAAATTCAACAACGGTTGAAAACCGCCCAAAGTCGACAAAAGAGCTACGCTGACATTAAAAGAAAAGATATAGAATTTGAAATTGGAGAGATGGTCATGCTTAAAGTTGCACCTTGGAAAGGCGTTGTTCGATTTGGTAAACGAGGGAAATTAAATCCAAGGTATATTGGACCATTCAAGATTATTGATCGTGTCAGACCAGTAGCTTACCGACTTGAGTTACCTCAACAACTCGCGGCTATACATAACACTTTCCACGTCTCGAATTTGAAGAAATGTTTTGCTAAAGAAGATCTCACTATTCCATTAGATGAAATCCAAATCAACGAAAAACTTCAATTCATCGAAGAACCCGTCGAAATAATGGATCGTGAGGTTAAAAGACTTAAGCAAAACAAGATACCAATTGTTAAGGTTCGATGGAATGCTCGTAGAGGACCTGAGTTCACCTGGGAGCGTGAAGATCAGATGAAGAAGAAATACCCGCATCTATTTCCAGAAGATTCGTCAACACCTTCAACAGCTTAAAATTTCGGGACGAAATTTATTTAACGGGTAGGTACTGTAGTGACCCGAACTTTTCCATGTTTATATATATTAAATGAGATTGATATTTACATGATTAAATGTTTCCAATATGTTAAGCAATCAAACTTGTTAAGACTTAATTAATTGAAATAGGTTTCATATAGACAATTGACCACCCAAGTTGACCGGTGATTCACGAACGTTAAAACTTGTAAAAACTATATGATGACATATATATGGTTATATATATAGTTAACATGATATTATGATAAGTAAACATATCATTAATTATATTAACAATGAACTACATATGTAAAAACAAGACTACTAACTTAATGATTTTGAAACGAGACATATATGTAACGATTATCGTTGTAACGACATTTAATGTATATATATCATATTAAGAGATATTCGTACATCATAATATCATGATAATATAATAATTTAAAATCTATTTTGATATTATAAACATTGGGTTAACAACATTTAACAAGATCGTTAACCTAAAGGTTTCAAAACAACATTTACATGTAACGACTAACGATGACTTAACGACTCAGTTAAAATGTATATACATGTAGTGTTTTAATATGTATTCATACACTTTTGAAAGACTTCAAGACACTTATCAAAATACTTCTACTTAACAAAAATGCTTACAATTACATCCTCGTTCAGTTTCATCAACAATTCTACTCGTATGCACCCGTATTCGTACTCGTACAATACACAGCTTTTAGATGTATGTACTATTGGTATATACACTCCAATGATCAGCTCTTAGCAGCCCATGTGAGTTACCTAACACATGTGGGAACCATCATTTGGCAACTAGCATGAAATATCTCATAAAATTACAAAAATATGAGTAATCATTCATGACTTATTTACATGAAAACAAAATAACATATCCTTTATATCTAATCCATACACCAACGACCAAAAACATCTACAAACACTTTCATTCTTCAATTTTCTTCATCTAATTGATCTCTCTCAAGTTCTATCTTCAAGTTCTAAGTGTTCTTCATAAATTCCAAAAATTCTAGTTTCATAAAATCAAGAATACTTTCAAGTTTGCTAGCTCACTTCCAATCTTGTACGGTGATCATCCAACCTCAAGAAATCTTTGTTTCTTACAGTAGGTTATCATTCTAATACAAGGTAATAATCATATTCAAACTTTGGTTCAATTTCTATAACTATAACAATCTTATTTTAAGTGATGATCTTACTTGAACTTGTTTTCGTGTCATGATTCTGCTTCAAGAACTTCGAGCCATCCAAGGATCCATTGAAGCTAGATCCATTTTTCTATTTTCCAGTAGGTTTATCCAAGGAACTTAAGGTAGTAATGATGTTCATAACATCATTCGATTCATATATATAAAACTATCTTATTCGAAGGTTTAAACTCGTAATCACTAGAACATAGTTTAGTTAATTCTAAACTTGTTCGCAAACAAAAGTTAACCCTTCTAACTTGACTTTTAAAATTAATTAAACACATTTTCTATATCTATATGATATGCTAACTTAATGATTTAAAACCTGGAAACACGAAAAACACCGTAAAACCGGATTTACGCCGTCGTAGTAACACCGCGGGCTGTTTTGGGTTAGTTAATTAAAAACTATGATAAACTTTGATTTAAAAGTTGTAATTCTGAGAAAATGATTTTTATTATGAACATAAAACTATATCCAAAAATTATGGTTAAACACAAAGTGGAAGTATGTTTTCTAAAATGGTTATCTAGACGTCGTTCTTTCGACTGAAATGACTACCTTTACAAAAACGACTTGTAAATTATTTTTCCGACTATAAACCTATACTTTTCTGTTTAGATTCATAAAATAGAGTTCAATATGAAACCATAGCAATTTGATTCACTCAAAACGGATTTAAAATGAAGAAGTTATGGGTAAAACAAGATTGGATAATTTTTCTCATTTTAGCTACGTGAAAATTGGTAACAAATCTATTCCAACCATAACTTAATCAACTTGTATTGTATATTATGTAATCTTGAGATACCATAGACACGTATACAATGTTTCGACCTATCATGTCGACACATCTATATATATTTCGGAACAACCATAGACACTCTATATGTGAATGTTGGAGTTAGCTATACAGGGTTGAGGTTGATTCCAAAATATATATAGTTTGAGTTGTGATCAATACTGAGATACGTATACACTGGGTTGTGGATTGATTCAAGATAATATTTATCGATTAATTTCTGTACATCTAACTGTGGACAACTAGTTATAGGTTACTAACGATGACAACTGACTTAATAAACTTAAAACATCAAAATATATTAAAAGTGTTGTAAATATATTTTGAACATACTTTAATATATATGTATATGTATATATTGTTATAGGTTCGTGAATCAACAGTGGCCAAGTCTTACTTCCCGACGAAGTAAAAATCTGTGAAAGTGAGTTATAGTCCCACTTTTAAAATCTAATATTTTTGGGATGAGAATACATGCAGGTTTTATAAATGATTTACAAAATAGACACAAGTACGTGAAACTACATTCTATGGTTGAATTATCAAAATTGAATATGTCCCTTTTTATTAAGTCTGGTAATCTAAGAATTAGGGAACAGACACCCTAATTGACGCGAATCCTAAAGATAGATCTATTGGGCCTAACAAACCCCATCCAAAGTACCGGATGCTTTAGTACTTCGAAATTTATATCATATCCGAAGGGTGTCCCGGAATGATGGGGATATTCTTATATATGCATCTTGTTAATGTCGGTTACCAGGTGTTCACCATATGAATAATTTTTATCACCATATGAATAACTTGAAGATAGAACTTGAGAGAGATCAATTAGATGAAGAAAATTGAAGAATGAAAGTGTTTGTAGGTGTTTTTGGTCGTTGGTGTATGGATTAGATATAAAGGATATGTTATTTAGTTTTCATGTAAATAAGTCATGAATGATTACTCATATTTTTGTAATTTTATGAGATATTTCATGCTAGTTGCCAAATGATGGTTCCCACATGTGTTAGGTGACTCACATGGGCTGCTAAGAGCTGATCATTGGAGTGTATATACCAATAGTACATACATCTAAAAGCTGTGTATTGTACGAGTACGAATACGGGTGCATACGAGTAGAATTGTTGATGAAACTGAACGAGGATGTAATTGTAAGCATTTTTGTTAAGTAGAAGTATTTTGATAAGTGTCTTGAAGTCTTTCAAAAGTGTATGAATACATATTAAAACACTACATGTATATACATTTTAACTGAGTCGTTAAGTCATCGTTAGTCGTTACATGTAAATGTTATTTTGAAACCTTTAGGTTAACGATCTTGTTAAATGTTGTTAACCCAATGTTTATAATATCAAAAGAGATTTTAAATTATTATATTATCATGATATTATGATGTACAAATATCTATTAATATGATATATATACATTAAATGTCGTTACAACGATAATCGTTACATATATGTCTCGTTTCAAAATCATTAAGTTAGTAGTCTTGTTTTTACATATGTAGTTCATTGTTAATATAATTAATGATATTTTTACTTATCATAATATCATGTTAACTATATATATAACCATATATATGTCATCATATAGTTTTTACAAGTTTTAACGTTCGTGAATCACCGGTCAACTTGGGTGGTCAATTGTCTATATGAAACCTATTTCAATTAATCAAGTCTTAACAAGTTTGATTGCTTAACATGTTGGAAACATTTAATCATGTAAATATCAATCTCATTTAATATATATAAACATGGAAAAGTTCGGGTCACTACAGTACCTACCCGTTAAATAAATTTCGTCCCGAAATTTTAAGCTGTTGAAGGTGTTGACGAATCTTCTGGAAATAGATGCGGGTATTTCTTCTTCATCTGATCTTCACGCTCCCAGGTGAACTCAGGTCCTCTACGAGCATTCCATCGAACCTTAACAATTGGTATCTTGTTTTGCTTAAGTCTTTTAACCTCACGATCCATTATTTCGACGGATTCTTGCTGTAATGTCTGCCAGAATCTTGAAATAAATCTGCCATCCCTATCAGAGATAATAGAGATTGGTATTCCATGTCTGGAGATGACTTCCTTCAAATACAGTCGTGCTAACTTCTCCATCTTGTCATCTTCTCTTATTGGCAGGAAATGTGCTGATTTGGTGAGACGATCAACTATTACCCAAATAGTATCAAAACCACTTGCAGTCCTTGGCAATTTAGTGATGAAATCCATGGTAATGTTTTCCCATTTCCATTCCGGGATTTTGGGTTGTTGAAGTAGACCTGATGGTTTCTGATGCTCAGCTTTGACCTTAGAACACGTCAAACATTCTCCTACGTATTTAGCAACATCGGCTTTCATACCCGGCCACCAAAAATGTTTCTTGAGATCCTTGTACATCTTCCCCGTTCCAGGATGTATTGAGTATCTGGTTTTATGAGCTTCTCTAAGTACCATTTCTCTCATATCTCCAAATTTTGGTACCCAAATCCTTTCAGCCCTATACCGGGTTCCGTCTTCCCGAATATTAAGATGCTTCTCCGATCCTTTGGGTATTTCATCCTTTAAATTTCCCTCTTTTAAAACTCCTTGTTGTGCCTCCTTTATTTGAGTAGTAAGGTTATTATGAATCATTATATTCATAGATTTTACTCGAATGGGTTCTCTGTCCTTCCTGCTCAAGGCATCGGCTACCACATTTGCCTTCCCCGGGTGGTAACGAATCTCAAAGTCGTAATCATTCAATAATTCAATCCACCTACGCTGCCTCATATTCAGTTGTTTCTGATTAAATATGTGTTGTAGACTTTTGTGGTCGGTATATATAATACTTTTGACCCCATATAAGTAGTGCCTCCAAGTCTTTAATGCAAAAACAACCGCGCCTAATTCCAAATCATGCGTCGTATAATTTTGTTCGCGAATCTTCAATTGTCTAGACGCATAAGCAATCACCTTCGTTCGTTGCATTAATACACAACCGAGACCTTGCTTTGATGCATCACAATAAATCACAAAATCATCATTCCCTTCAGGCAATGACAATATAGGTGCCGTAGTTAGCTTTTTCTTCAATAACTGAAACGCTTTCTCTTGTTCATCATTCCATTCAAATTTCTTCCCTTTATGCGTTAATGCAGTCAAGGGTTTTGCTATTCTGGAAAAGTCTTGGATGAACCTTCTGTAGTAACCAGCTAGTCCTAAAAACTGGCGTATGTGTTTTGGAGTTTTCGGGGTTTCCCACTTTTCAACAGTTTCTATCTTTGCCGGATCCACCTTAATACCTTCTTTGTTCACTATGTGACCGAGGAATTGAACTTCTTCCAACCAAAATGCACACTTTGAAAACTTAGCGTACAATTCTTCCTTCCTCAATACTTCTAACACCTTTCTCAAATGTTCACCGTGTTCTTGGTCATTCTTTGAGTAAATAAGTATGTCATCAATGAAAACAATGACAAACTTGTCAAGGTATGGTCCACACACTCGGTTCATAAGGTCCATGAACACAGCTGGTGCATTAGTTAAACCAAACGGCATGACCATAAACTCGTAATGACCGTAACGTGTTCTGAAAGCAGTCTTTGGAATATCATCTTCTTTCACCCGCATTTGATGATACCCGGAACGTAAGTCAATCTTTGAATAAACAGACGAGCCTTGTAGTTGATCAAATAAGTTGTCGATTCTCGGTAGTGGGTAGCGGTTCTTGATGGTAAGTTTGTTCAACTCTCGGTAGTCGATACACAACCTGAATGTACCATCTTTCTTCTTGACAAACAAAACAGGAGCTCCCCACGGTGATGTGCTTGGTCGAATGAAACCACGCTCTAAAAGTTCTTATAATTGGCTTTGCAGTTCTTTCATCTCGCTGGGTGCGAGTCTGTAAGGAGCACGAGCTATTGGTGCAGCTCCTTGTACAAGATCTATTTGAAATTCAACGGATCGATGTGGGGGTAATCCTGGTAATTCTTTCGGAAATACATCAGGAAATTCTTTTGCAATGGGAACATCATTGATGCTCTTTTCTTCAGTTTGTACTTTCTCGATGTGTGCTAGAACAGCATAGCAACCTTTTCTTATTAGTTTTTGTGCCTTCAAATTACTAATAAGATGTAGCTTCGTGTTGCCCTTTTCTCCGTACACCATTAAGGGTTTTCCTTTTTCTCGTATAATGCGAATTGCATTTTTGTAACAAACGATCTCTGCTTTCACTTCTTTCAACCAGTCCATACCGATTATCACATCAAAACTCCCTAACTCGACTGGTATCAAATCAATCTTAAATGTTTCGCTAACCAGTTTAATTTCTCGATTCCGACATATATTATCTGCTGAAATTAATTTACCATTTGCTAATTCGAGTAAAAATTTACTATCCAATGGCGTCAATGAACAACTTAATTTAGCACAAAAATCTCTACTCATATAGCTTCTATCTGCACCCGAATCAAATAAAACGTAAGCAGATTTATTGTCAATAAGAAACGTACCCGTAACAAGCTCCGGGTCTTCTTGTGCCTCTGCCGCATTAATATTGAAAACTCTTCCGCGGCCTTGTCCATTCGTGTTCTCCTGGTTCGGGCAATTTCTAATAATGTGGCCCGGTTTTCCACATTTATAACAAACTACATTGGCATAACTTGCTCCGACACTACTTGCTCCGCCATTACTCGTTCCGACACCATTTGTTCCTTTCGTTCTATTAACCCCTGGTCCGTAGACCTCACACTTCGCCGCGCTATGACCATTTCTTTTACACTTGTTGCTAAATTTGGTGCAGAACCCCGAGTGATACTTTTCACACCTTTGGCATAGCTGCTTCTGATTGTTGTTGTTATTGCGGTTATTATTGTTGTTGGGATGATTGTTGTAGTTGCTGTTGTTGTTGTTGTTGTTGTTGTTGTTGTTGGGCCGTTTGTTGTAGTTGCGATTGATGTTGCGATTGTTGGGATAATTACTGCGATTATTGTTGTAATTGCTGTTGTTGTTGTATTGGTGATTCTTATCACCATTTTCCTCCCACTTTCTTTTGACTTGCTTCACATTGGCCTCTTCAGCAGTCTGTTCTTTAATTCTTTCTTCAATCTGGTTCACTAGTTTGTGAGCCATTCTACATGCCTGTTGTATGGAGGCGGGCTCGTGTGAACTTATATCTTCTTGGATTCTTTCCGGTAATCCTTTCACAAACGCGTCGATCTTCTCTTCCTCATCTTCGAATGCTCCCGGACACAATAGGCACAATTCTGTGAATCGTCTTTCATACGTGGTAATATCAAATCCTTGGGTTCGTAACCCTCTAAGTTCTGTCTTGAGCTTATTGACCTCGGTTCTGGGACGGTACTTCTCGTTCATCAAGTGCTTGAATGCTGACCACGGTAGTGCATACGCATCGTCTTGTCCCACTTGCTCTAGATAGGTATTCCACCATGTTAACGCAGAACCTGTGAAGGTATGCGTAGCGTACTTCACTTTGTCCTATTCAGTACACTTACTTATGGCAAACACCGATTCGACCTTCTCGGTCCACCATTTCAATCCGATCGGTCCTTCGGTTCCATCAAATTCCAAAGGTTTGCAGGCAGTGAATTCTTTGTAGGTGCATCCTACACGATTTCCTGTACTGCTAGATCCAAGGTTATTGTTGGTATGTAGCGCAGCCTGTACTGCGGCTATGTTTGAAGCTAGAAAAGTACGGAATTCCTCTTCATTCATATTCACGGTGTGTCGAGTAGTCGGTGCCATTTCCTTCAAAATAGTTAAATGGAACAAGTTAATCATACAGAATATTAAGAGTAGTTAATAGTATTTCGTAGCATAATATGAACTCATTTATAAAAGCTTTTTCTTCATATTAGCGTTTTATAAGTTTAAATTCGGGTAGTACCTACCCGTTAAGTTCATACTTAGTAGCTAATATACAATTTAACTACTACAATTCTATATGAAAAACTGATTATAACAATATTTCGCGTTCAAACTTTTACACAATATTTTACAAACTTACAATACCGCTTATTTTACATATAGCATGAAATATAGCACACAATAAATTTGATACAAGATGGTTGTGAAGATGATTCTAGCTAGTACACAAGTCGTTCAGCAAAGGAAATAAAGACACGTAATTCATACGTCCAGAAACAAGTCATGCATTCTGGTTTTACTAGGATTACTTCCCATCCTTGGTCTTGTGGAACATAACCGTTATGGCCGTTGATAAGACAGCGTGTTGTAACGTCGTCAAAGGGACGAGGGTTACGTAATGTCCAACAGTCTCGTAACAATCTAAAAACCTCATTTCTTATCCCAATTACCGACTCCGTCACTTGTGGGAATGTTTTGTTTAATAGTTGTAGCCCGATGTTCTTGTTCTCACTTTGGTGAGAAGCGAACATTACTAATCCGTAAGCATAACATGCTTCTTTATGTTGCATGTTAGCCGCTTTTTCTAAATCACGAAGTCCAATATTCGGATATATTGAGTCAAAATAATTTCTTAACCCATTGCGTAAAATAGCATTTGGGTTCCCCGCAATATATGCGTCAAAGTAAACACATCGTAACTTATGGATTTCCCAATGTGATATCCCCCATCTTTCGAACGAAAGCCTTTTATAAACCAAGGCATTCTTGGAACGTTCTTCGAATGTCTTACAAACTGATCTCGCCTTAAATAGTTGTGCCGAAGAATTCTGACCGACTCTAAACAAGATTTCATCAATCATGTCTCCGGGTAGGTCTCTTAAAATATTGGGTTGTCTATCCATTTTGTGTTTTTATACTGTAAAATAGACAAGAGTTAGATTCATAAAAAAAATACTTATTAATACAAGCAATTTTTACATATATCATAAAGCATAAGCACACTATATTACATATATTACACCACACGAATACAACTATCTTATTCCGACTCGCTTGTTTCTTCTTCTTCGGTTTTGGTTCGTTTTGCCAAGTTTCTAGGGATATATGATGTTCCCCTAATACGAGCCATTATTTTCCACATTGGTTTAGAAAAACCTGGTGGTTTAGAGGTTCCCGGGTCATTGTTACAACTTAAGGACTTCGGGGGTTGACGATACATATAAAGTTCATCGGGGTTGGAATTCGATTTCTTTATTTTTATGCCCTTTCCCTTATTATTTTCTTTTGCCTTTTTAAATTCAGTTGGGGTAATTTCTATAACATCATCGGAATTCTCATCGGAATCCGATTCATCGGAGAATTGGTAATCCTCCCAATATTTTGCTTCCTTGGCGGAAACACCATTGACCATAATTAACCTTGGTCGGTTGGTTGAGGATTTTCTTTTACTTAACCGTTTTATTATTTCCCCCACCGGTTCTATTTCTTCATCCGGTTCCGATTCTTCTTCCGGTTCCGATTCTTCTTCCGGTTCTGACTCTTCTTCCGGTTCCTCTTCGGGAACTTGTGAATCAGTCCACGAATCATTCCAATTTACATTTAACTCTTCATTATTATTAGGTGAGTCAATGGGACTTGTTCTAGAGGTAGACATCTATCACATAATATCAAACGAGTTAAGAGATTAATATATCACATAATATTCACATGTTAAAAATATATAGTTTCCAACAAAATTTGTTAAGCAATCATTTTTCAAGTAAACACAGTCGAAGTCCAGACTCACTAATGCATCCTAACAAACTCGATAAGACACACTAACGCAAAATTCTGGTTCTCTAAGACCAACGCTCGGATACCAACTGAAATGTCCCGTTCTTATTGATTAAAAACGTTCCATATTAATTGATTTCGTTGCGAGGTTTTGACCTCTATATGAGACGTTTTTCAAAGACTGCATTCATTTTAAAACAAACCATAACCTTTATTTCATCAATAAAGGCTTAAAAAGCTTTATGTAGATTATCAAATAATGATAATCTAAAATATCCTGTTTACACACGACCATTACATAATGGTTTACAATACAAATATGTTACAACAAAATAAGTTTCTTGAATGCAGTTTTTACACAATATCATACAAGCATGGACTCCAAATCTCGTCCTTATTTAAGTATGCGACAGCGGAAGCTCTTAATAATCACCTGAGAATAAACATGCTTAAAACGTCAACAAAAATGTTGGTGAGTTATAGGTTTAACCTATATATATCAAATCATAATAATAGACCACAAGATTTCATATTTCAATACACATCCCATACATAGAGATAAAAATCATTCATATGGTGAACACCTGGTAACCGACATTAACAAGATGCATATATAAGAATATCCCCATCATTCCGGGACACCCTTCGGATATGATATAAATTTCGAAGTACTAAAGCATCCGGTACTTTGGATGGGGTTTGTTAGGCCCAATAGATCTATCTTTAGGATTCGCGTCAATTAGGGTGTCTGTTCCCTAATTCTTAGATTACCAGACTTAATAAAAAGGGGCATATTCGATTTCGATAATTCAACCATAGAATGTAGTTTCACGTACTTGTGTCTATTTTGTAAATCATTTATAAAACCTGCATGTATTCTCATCCCAAAAATATTAGATTTTAAAAGTGGGACTATAACTCACTTTCACAGATTTTTACTTCGTCGGGAAGTAAGACTTGACCACTGTTGATTCACGAACCTATAACAATATATACATATACATATATATTAAAGTATGTTCAAAATATATTTACAACACTTTTAATATATTTTGATGTTTTAAGTTTATTAAGTCAGTTGTCCTCGTTAGTAACCTATAACTAGTTGTCCACAGTTAGATGTACAGAAATTAATCGATAAATATTATCTTGAATCAATCCACGACCCAGTGTATACATATCTCAGTATTGATCACAACTCAAACTATATATATTTTGGAATCAACCTCAACCCTGTATAGCTAACTCCAACATTCACATATAGAGTGTCTATGGTTGTTCCGAAATATATATAGATGTGTCGACATGATAGGTCGAAACATTGTATACGTGTCTATGGTATCTCAAGATTACATAATATACAATACAAGTTGATTAAGTTATGGTTGGAATAGATTTGTTACCAATTTTCACGTAGCTAAAATGAGAAAAATTATCCAATCTTGTTTTACCCATAACTTCTTCATTTTAAATCCGTTTTGAGTGATTCAAATTGCTATGGTTTCATATTGAACTCTATTTTATGAATCTAAACAGAAAAGTATAGGTTTATAGTCGGAAAAATAAGTTACAAGTCGTTTTTGTAAAGGTAGTCATTTCAGTCGCAAGAACGACGTCTAGATGACCATTTTAGAAAACATACTTCCACTTTGAGTTTAACCATAATTTTTGGATATAGTTTTATGTTCATAATAAAAATCATTTTCTCAGAATTACAACTTTTAAATCAAAGTTTATCATAGTTTTTAATTAACTAACCCAAAACAGCCCGCGGTGTTACTACGACGGCGTAAATCCGGTTTTACGGTGTTTTTCGTGTTTCCAGGTTTTAAATCATTAAGTTAGCATATCATATAGATATAGAAAATGTGTTTAATTAATTTTAAAAGTCAAGTTAGAAGGATTAACTTTTGTTTGCGAACAAGTTTAGAATTAACTAAACTATGTTCTAGTGATTACGAGTTTAAACCTTCGAATAAGATAGTTTTATATATATGAATCGAATGATGTTATGAACATAATTACTACCTTAAGTTCCTTGGATAAACCTACTGGAAAATAGAAAAATGGATCTAGCTTCAATGGATCCTTGGATGGCTCGAAGTTCTTGAAGCAGAATCATGACACGAAAACAAGTTCAAGTAAGATCATCACTTAAAATAAGATTGTTATAGTTATAGAAATTGAACCAAAGTTTGAATATGATTATTACCTTGTATTAGAATGATAACCTACTGTAAGAAACAAAGATTTCTTGAGGTTGGATGATCACCTTACAAGATTGGAAGTGAGCTAGCAAACTTGAAAGTATTCTTGATTTTATGAAACTAGAATTTTTGGAATTTATGAAGAACACTTAGAACTTGAAGATAGAACTTGAGAGAGATCAATTAGATGAAGAAAATTGAAGAATGAAAGTGTTTGTAGGTGTTTTTGGTCGTTGGTGTATGGATTAGATATAAAGGATATGTTATTTTGTTTTCATGTAAATAAGTCATGAATGATTACTCATATTTTTGTAATTTTATGAGATATTTCATGCTAGTTGCCAAATGATGGTTCCCACATGTGTTAGGTGACTCACATGGGCTGCTAAGAGCTTATCATTGGAGTGTATATACCAATAGTACATACATCTAAAAGCTGTGTATTGTACGAGTACGAATACGGGTGCATACGAGTAGAATTGTTGATGAAACTGAACGAGGATGTAATTGTAAGCATTTTTGTTAAGTAGAAGTATTTTGATAAGTGTCTTGAAGTCTTTCAAAAGTGTATGAATACATATTAAAACACTACATGTATATACATTTTAACTGAGTCGTTAAGTCATCGTTAGTCGTTACATGTAAATGTTGTTTTGAAACCTTTAGGTTAACGATCTTGTTAAATGTTGTTAACCCAATGTTTATAATATCAAAAGAGATTTTAAATTATTATATTATCATGATATTATGATGTACGAATATCTCTTAATATGATATATATACATTAAATGTCGTTACAACGATAATCGTTACATATATGTCTCGTTTCAAAATCATTAAGTTAGTAGTCTTGTTTTTACATATGTAGTTCATTGTTAATATAATTAATGATATGTTTACTTATCATAATATCATGTTAACTATATATATAACCATATATATGTCATCATATAGTTTTTACAAGTTTTAACGTTCGTGAATCACCGGTCAACTTGGGTGGTCAATTGTCTATATGAAACCTATTTCAATTAATCAAGTCTTAACAAGTTTGATTGCTTAACATGTTGGAAACATTTAATCATGTAAATATCAATCTCATTTAATATATATAAACATGGAAAAGTTCGGGTCACTTATATCGCGAGGTACTTGACCTCTATATGATACATTTTACAAACATTGCATTCGTTTTTGAAAAGACAAACTTTTATTACATCGAAAGTTGACAGGCATGCATACCATTTCATAATATATCCAACTATAACTGACTTGATAATAATCTTGATGAACTCGACGACTCGAATGCAACGTCTTTTGAAATATGCCATGAATGACTCCAAGTAATATCTATAAAATGAGCAAATACACAGCGGAAGATTTCTTTCGTACCTGAGAATAAACATGCTTTAAAGTGTCAACCAAAAGGTTGGTGAGTTCATTAGTTTAACTTAAACAATCGTTTCTATCATTTTAATAGACCACAAGATTTCAGATTTCCATTTCTCATAAACATACGTCCCATGTATAGAGACAAAAATATCATTCATATGGATTGAACACCTGGTAACCGACATTAACAATATGCATATATAAGAATATCTCCATCATTCCGGGATCCTCCTTCGGACATGATATAAATTTCGAAGTACTAAAACATCCGGTACTTTGGATGGGGCTTGTTGGGCCCGATAGATCTATCTTTAGGATTCGCGTCAATTAGGGTGTCTGTTCCCTAATTCTTAGATTACCAGACTTAATAAAAAGGGGCATATTCGACTTCGATAATCCAACCATAGAATGTAGTTTCACGTACTTGTGTCAATTTCGTAAAACAGTTATAAAAGTTGCGCATGTATTCTCAGCCCAAAAATATAAAGGGTAAAAAGGCAAATGAAACTCACGATACTGTATTTTGTAGTAAAAATACATATGACGTCATTGAACAATGCAGGGTTGGCCTCGGATTTACGAACCTATATCAATTGTGTATATATTAATACGTATAATGTAAGTTACAAAATTTCATTTATTAATATGTATTATTTATATATTATAGTTTTGTAGAATTTATTCTAACCTTTATTTTAAAACGTATACTTATATTATATTTTATATATATATCGATTTTATGTATATATATCTATAATGATTTACGTTTATATAAATAGTGACATTAATATATTTATATACATATATTTGTGGTTAGTATTGTATTTATGAAATTTTATTAGTTTGTTATGTGAATTATTAATACAATCCTAGTATATACCATAAGTATATATATAGTGTACAAAATATTTATTTGTTAAAATAATAATTTAGATAATAATGATTTACTAATAATAATAATAATTTTATTAATAATGATAATACTAATAGCAAAAAAAATGAAAATGATAACTGTTAATGATACTAATAATAATAACTCTAAAATAATATTAATACTAATACCATACTTATGTTAATAATAAGGGTTCTAATATTTATAAAATGATAAATGATAATCATAATAATACTAGTAAATATTAATGATGATACTGATAAATATGATATTATTAATTGTAAATGTACTGATGATACTATTATTTATAAACCGGTACAAATTCTAATATTGATGATAATAATATATTTTTATTACCTTCATAATAATAATAATGATAATCATAATCATAATCCTAATGATGATAAAATACTAAAATGATAAGTTTATTACTAATAATAATATTATTAATACCTATCATAATAATAATAGTAATGTCTATAATACTTTCAAATATGATAACAAGTATGATACTAATAATAACAATAACAATAACAATCAAAACAATCACAATAATAATAATAATACTAATAATAATTAATATATAATAACAATAATAAAATTAGAAAAGAAAACTACCTCACATGAAAAGAGTTTCAAAAAAAAAAAGAAACTACCGTCCTCTGGAATCGATCTCGTGACCACATGCTCACACGCAAACACTCTCGACCATCCCACCAATTCTGATTCTCTGTACTAATATCGAATTTAAATTTTATATATAAACTGTTTTTCTTCTATTCCTCTTCTTCTCCACAAGTCTCATGGATTCAACAAAACATCAATAACCAAAAAAAAAAACAAAATCGGGGTTCCCTTTAAAGCTTCAAAACATTACAGAAAAAAAATAATTTGGGTTCTAAAATAAAAAAAAAATACTAAAGGCCTACTGCAGCGTCGGTTCTTGGAACAAAAAAAAATTGATTTCGTAATAGATAACATTATAGATAATGTTTATAACACGAAATAGTTTTCTAAACATGTATAAAAACTACTGGAATCGTCAATTTGATCAGAAACATATACACGAACGCGAATTTGTCTCAAGAACAATTGTTGACTTTTTTAAACTAAACTTTGACTTCAAAATTCAAGATCGATATAAAGATTTGAGAGTTGAGATTTTGCAGATAGATTCAAAGAAAGATTTCTAACCTTTCTGCATTTTTAGATTTTGAAACTTTATTCGAAATTGAATTAAGATAAAAAAAAATTGGAGCGTGCAGAGAAGAAGAAAAAAAAAAATATCGCTGTGCTCTTTAATCCCATTGGATTTCCTTTTTATTTGATTTGCAATTATACATAATCATGTTGTAATAATAGAGATCGGTTGATAAAAAATGGAGAAAATGTCAACACAGGTTCACGAGTTGGGAGCAGGAAAGAAACAAAAAAATAATAATAATAGAGATAAAGGATACAGAGGTCACGCGTATACTATAGATCCCTACTGTTTTTTTTTTAATTAATAATAATAATATATAATAACAATACTATTAATATCTAATAATATTAATAAAATTAATAATAATGATAAATATAATATTAATGACAATAATAATTGTAAAAATGATAATAATAATAATAATAATAATACCATACTAATTATGATAATATTAATATTTTATCGATAATAATAATATTAGTAATAATAATCTAATATATACATCCAATTTCATCTTTATATGATATAAAGTGATATTATGAATACAAATATTGATATTTGACGATACAAATAACATTACTACAACAACTATATTTGTATTTAAATTTAATTTATTAATATCATCTATTATTATGTAATATTTAATAATTATGTAATATGTATTGTAACATATACTGAATATTATATATTTATGCATTTTAATATAAATATATTATAATATTTATTTACATACTAGTTATATTATACTTATGTATGTAATTATGAAAAATATAAATGTTTTATATATGTAAGTATTATATATATTTATTAAAATAGTACATTATTTCATCATAGATATATTATAAATTTCTACATATACATAATATAATAATTATGTATAAAATCATATATATATAGTTATATTTATGTATATATGTATACTACCATATATATAAAATCATGTTTTAAATGTTGAGTAGATGATTAATTATGTATATTAAACAATTAACTACAAAGTATAACATTGTACATTTAATATTTTGATAACGTTGGTAAAATATGTTTGAATCATTTATATACAATATACTATATATATTCAAAATGAAAATCTTTAGTTATTAAATGTTATCTTTTATAATAACAAAATTACTTAATAGTTCATTAATACTAACATAATTAGTTTTATATATAATTATTTATATTTACATTCTTAGTTACAATTAAAGGTTCGTGAATCATCGGAAATAGTTAAAGGTCAAATGTTATCATGAAATAGTTCAAACATAATGAGACTCGGTTTAATAGACTTTGCTTATCGAGTCGAATCATATAAGATTATGTTTAAATTTGGTCGGAAATTCCCGGGTCATCACAGTACCTACCCGTTAAAGAAATTTCGTCCCGAAATTTGAGTGAGGTCGTCATAGCTAACAATAAATATGTTTTCCTGACGAATATGAGTTGATAACTTGAGTTTTATCATCATTGAGTAATATGGATAAAAATAATTCGATTATTCGAAGAGTGCGAATGAAGCTATTCACAAAAGGATGAAATGAGAAACAAAGATTTGTTTTTAACTTTTGACGTAGTCAGGTTTGAATTTAGAAAATAAGGCGCGTCTTAACTTTTGACATTGCCTTGGTTGAATTCCGAAATTTAAGGGATTTAAAGAAAATCTTGAAGATCTATAAAATCTGATTCTTCGGGATTTATGGAAATTAAGATCTCTTTAATTAAATACGGTGATCTGCCCCGATTACTACGTCTGATATTTCCAGTATAAATTAAGCTCTTCCTTTCCATTATTCTCACCATTCTTATACTTTCTTTCTTAGTTCATACATCCAAAAGATTCTGAAAATGATTAATCCAGTTCTGATCCTTGTCCTCATCCTTACTATCGCAACAATCATTCTCCTTTTCCAACTTCCACCAGAGGAATCTGCTTTCTTCTACTTCGCCCTCGGGATTATAATGTTTTTAATTCTCCCGTGTCTTTATGTTGCGATAAACATTGATATACACGGTTTGTAATTTATGTGTTGTTATCGAACTTTATATTCTCCCTTATATTTCAAAGCTCTATGCTTTTGTTTTCTCTTCCCGACTTCAAGTCAAGCGAATAATGGTCCAGAATTTATAGATATAGAGTTTCGAATGATTATAATGTTCTAAGCATGAAGGAACGTGATAGCACGATTTGATTTTCAAATTTATCAACATCACGGAAGATAGAACCATCAAGAATACATTTTCTTGATTTGTTACGGAGTTAAGTAGGATGAAAGAGTTATGTAACATGGCACATGATGACGTTATGATCTGTGAATCATCACGTTTCATTTAGAAACTCAACATGACTTACTGTAATATAATCACGTTGATCAAGTGTCATTATATTATACTAACTCATGCATCAGTTCCCATCATTACTTCAATAACATTCATATTTTAAGCTTGAAAATTTACAGAATATAGAAACTAACAGTTTCTATATGATGTAATACTGATAGCACGAAAAGATTAATGATTTCAGATAAGAATAGTTATAAAAATATCTCCAGAAATATGGAGGATATTTATAATAAAAGGTACGATAATATCTCAGAATATCTAAGATCAGAGGATGATAGAAACTATTGTCTGCAAGGGTTTAGAGTAAGGAGCAAGTTATTCACTATAGACTTTAGCAGACATTGAATTATTTGGATTCTTTGAAGTCAAACTTATTCTTTGTGATTTATCCACGGCTTTCTTCATAGTTTCGCATAATCTGCTTTTCGGTACTATATTTTCTATTGAATGTTTCCAATATATTGATACACAGGAAGCACGAAGAGGTATATAATTTCGGACGAGAATATTTATGAAAATATCCTCAGAAATATCAAAGATATTGATGATGATATTTTGGAATTTCTAAGTTCGACGGTTGATGGAGAAAGATTTTCCGCAAGATTTTAACATGACTTCGGAGCAAGATATTCTCTAAAGATTTCAACGGATCCAGAATTACCTGAATCCTTTGAATATAGGATTTGGTCCTTGTATTTGTCCTTGGTCTCCTTCATGGGTAACTCAATCTGTTTTTCAATACCCAATTTTCTATCGAGCGTTCCTAACACTCCTTTCTTTATCATCAAACTTTGGTCCGTTTAGACCATCTACCATTTTTCTGTTTCCTCTGCATTTAATGCTATGATATCTGAATCATCGGTTATTAATCCGAGGTGGTTTCAGGAGAATTGTGTTTTTAGATGATTAAACGCTGATGGTAATATGATGGAATATGAAAGGTTACCTGGTAACAATAAAAGAGCACACGTATATATAAACGTTATAATAAGGTTGTTTCGTACGAAAAGTCGAAGTTGACTTGTTGGAGCTGTGACAAAATTGGCTAATTTTGAAAAGGGATCGCAAAGTTGTTTTTGTTAATAAATGCCAAAGGATCTGACGCGGCTACGTGTTGAACTTTTACTCAATTTCCGAGAGTTTCTCAGGTGCATAACTATATGCATAAATCTTTCCTTCCGTAGATGAAGTGCGGTTGATTCATCCTATCGATTGAGGTGTTTTCAAGAATCATGAAAGGTTTGAACGCAGAATGTAATCGTGAAGATACAAATGAGGTTTAAGACGAAATCAAGTGGCAAACTTGAAGAATTGTTTAGTTTCATATGTTATATTCAATATTTTAATTCATTTTAATTGTCCAATGTTATTAGTCCACAGTCGATAGTCCACAGTTGACAGTGCAATCATTCATATATAGTTTAATATATAATATTTGAATTAATTAATACGTATCGTGACCCGTGTACATGTCTCAGACTCGATCACAACTCAAAGTATATATATTATTATAGAATCAACCTCAACCCTGTATAGAGAACTCGATCATTACTGCATATAGAGTGTCTAAGGTGATTCCAAATAATATATATAGATGTGTCGATATGATATGTCAAAACCTTGTATACGTGTCCCGATATTTAAAGTGCGTAAAATAAATAACAGAAATTAAATGACGATAAATAAAGTGCGTAAAGTAAATAACAGAAATTAAATGACAATAAATAAAATTGCGAGAATATAAATTGCGATAAAATAAATTGCGATAAATAAATTGCGATAAATAAAATGTAATACGGAATTAACAGTTAGCTAGGAACAGTTAGCTAGGATTTTGTTAGCGTGGTTTCTTAATAAAATTTAATATTGTTAATTAGTCTGTTTCTAATCAATTTTTATTGTGTCCATTATTTCTTCATTATGCCACTTGTTGGATTCTGATAGGTCAAAATTCAAATATGAAATTGAATTTGAATGAAAATAGTTATTCTTTGGTGAACGGATAAGTATCCCGGTGGTTTTAAATAGGATAGTGAATAACTGTTGAATCAGATTCGAAGAATATACAGTGTAACTTATTAATGTGAAATTTAAATATTCCTCGGGTATTACCTACCCGTTAAAATATTTTTATTATTAACAGTTTGTACAAAAGAATTTTTAATTACAATCTTTATGAAAACATATATACATATATATTTTCTTCAGATGTAATCATGAATTTAATGAGTTAACATGATATTAAACTCATTTAGTTTTTCAGTTGGAACTAGAATAAATAATCTCTAAAACATTAGAGATTACATAATCACCATGTCGAACGAAGATAACTGATGTAGAATGTCATGTAGAATGATGATTATACTCGAGGTATAGATTGAGATGTTGAGGCATGTGATATTGAAATTTGGGTTGTTGGTGGTACTGTTGGTGCCGGTGATTTGGATGAAGCTGGTACGTTTTGCACCATATTTTCCAAGACTACAACTTATGCGCGAAGTTCGTTAACTTCTTCTATTACACCGGGATGATTGTCGGTTCGGACGAGCGGATGAATGAGGTTTAGAATCTGAGATAGTATATGATCGTGATGAGATACTTTGGAAATGAGAGAGAAAATGGTGTCTCGAACAGGTTCGCCGGTAAACGTTTTAGGTTCATTGTCAAGAGGTGAATTTGGTTAGTGGAAATGATCGCCTTCTTCGCGTTTCCATTGATTAAGTCGACTACGAACCCATCTCCAATTCATTCAGAATAGATGATGGCTAATTGATCGATTCATTCCGGTTACTCTGCTTTCGGAGCTCGAGTGGAAATCCATATCGAAATAGCTGTCGGAATAACTATCGAAATAGCTATCGAAATCTGATGGACTCGAACTGGTTGAGGGATTCATCTCGTACGATCAGATGAAGGATTTTCGATAAGAAATAGATTATAGGATGTAGATTAGTACCCTGCAATACATAATTTACATATGCATATATAATACTAAAATCCCATAAGCTACGGAGGAATCTATGGAAGCTGTCAGGCAAAGGTAACAATAACAGATACGCTAAGATATGAATTTAACTATACACTGTCTATGCAATAAAGGCAGTAAGACGTGTCTTAGACTTTAAGGATGATAAGCAAATAATTTTTTGACACTAAATGATAAGCAAAACTTTTGACATGCAGACACGGTCGAAGTCCAGACTCATTAATGCATTCTAACGACTATCAGTTAGACTCACTAATGCAAGACCTGGTTCGAAGAATATTTACAGTAGTTATAAATTTAATCCTACACTAGTTGGTTCACAGTACAGGCTGCGCTACATACCAACAATAACCTTGGATCTAGCAGTACAGGAAATCGTGTAGGATGCACCTACAAAGAATTCACTGCCTGCAAACCTTTGGATTTTGATGGAACCGAAGGACCGATCGGATTGAAACGGTGGACCGAGAAGGTCGAATCGGTGTTTGCCATAAGTAAGTGTACTGAAGAGGACAAAGTGAAGTACGCTACGCATACCTTCACAGGTTCTGCGTTAACATGGTGGAATACCTATCTAGAGCAAGTGGGACAAGACGATGCGTACGCACTACCGTGGTCAGCATTCAAGCACTTGATGAACGAGAAGTACCGTCCCAGAACCGAGGTCAATAAGCTCAAGACAGAACTTAGAGGGTTACGAACCCAAGGATTTGATATTACCACGTATGAAAGACGATTCACAGAATTGTGCCTATTGTGTCCGGGAGCATTCGAAGATGAGGAAGAGAAGATCGACGCGTTTGTGAAAGGATTACCGGAAAGAATCCAAGAAGATATAAGTTCACACGAGCCCGCCTCCATACAACAGGCATGTAGAATGGCTCACAAACTAGTGAACCAGATTGAAGAAAGAATTAAAGAACAGACTGCTGAAGAGGCCAATGTGAAGCAAGTCTAAAGAAAGTGGGAGGAAAATGGTGATAAGAATCACCAATACAACAACAACAGCAATTACAACAATAATCGCAGCAATTATCCCAACAATCGTAACATCAATAACAACTACAACAAACGGCCCAACAACAACAACAACAACAACAACAACTACAACAATCATCCCAACAACAATAATAACCGCAATAACAACAACAATCAGAAGCAGCTATGCCAAAGGTGTGAAAAGTATCACTCGGGGTTCTGCACCAAATTTTGCAACAAGTGTAAAAGAAATGGTCATAGCGCGGCGAAGTGTGAGGTCTACGGACCAGGGGTTAATAGAACGAAAGGAACAAATGGTGTCGGAACGAGTAATGGCGGAGCAAGTAGTGTCGGAGCAAGTTATGTCAATGTAGTTTGTTATAAATGTGGAAAACCGGGCCACATTATTAGAAATTGCCCGAACCAGGAGAACACGAATGGACAAGGCCGCGGAAGAGTTTTCAATATTAATGCGGCAGAGGCACAAGAAGACCCGGAGCTTGTTACGGGTACGTTTCTTATTGACAATAAATCTGCTTACGTTTTATTTGATTCGGGTGCGGATAGAAGCTATATGAGTAGAGATTTTTGTGCTAAATTAAGTTGTCCATTGACGCCATTGGATAGTAAATTTTTACTCGAATTAGCAAATGGTAAATTAATTTCAGCAGATAATATATGTCGGAATCGAGAAATTAAACTGGTTAGCGAAACATTTAAGATTGATTTGATACCAGTCGAGTTAGGGAGTTTTGATGTGATAATCGGTATGGACTGGTTGAAAGAAGTGAAAGCAGAGATCGTTTGTTACAAAAATGCAATTCGCATTATACGAGAAAAAGGAAAACCCTTAATGGTGTACGGAGAAAAGGGCAACACGAAGCTACATCTTATTAGTAATTTGAAGGCACAAAAACTAATAAGAAAAGGTTGCTATGCTGTTCTAGCACACGTCGAGAAAGTACAAACTGAAGAAAAGAGCATCAATGATGTTCCCATTGCAAAAGAATTTCCTGATGTATTTCCGAAAGAATTACCAGGATTACCCCCACATCGATCCGTTGAATTTCAAATAGATCTTGTACCAGGAGCAGCACCAATAGCTCGTGCTCCTTACAGACTCGCACCCAGCGAGATGAAAGAACTACAAAGCCAATTACAAGAACTTTTAGAGCGTGGTTTCATTCGACCAAGCACATCACCGTGGGGAGCTCCTGTTTTGTTTGTCAAGAAGAAAGAGGGTACATTCAGGTTGTGTATCGACTACCGAGAGTTGAACAAACTTACCATCAAGAACCGCTACCCACTACCGAGAATCGACGACTTATTTGATCAACTACAAGGCTCGTCTATTTATTCAAAGATTGACTTACGTTCCGGGTATCATCAAATGCGGGTAAAAGAAGATGATATTCCAAAGACTGCTTTCAGAACACGTTACGGTCATTACGAGTTTATGGTCATGCCGTTTGGTTTAACTAATGCACCAGCTGTGTTCATGGACCTTATGAACCGAGTGTGTGGACCATACCTTGACAAGTTTGTCATTGTTTTCATTGATGACATACTTATTTACTCAAAGAATGACCAAGAACACGGTGAACATTTGAGAAAGGTGTTAGAAGTATTGAGGAAGGAAGAATTGTACGCTAAGTTTTCAAAGTGTGCATTTTGGTTGGAAGAAGTTCAATTCCTCGGTCACATAGTGAACAAAGAAGGTATTAAGGTGGATCCGGCAAAGATAGAAACTGTTGAAAAGTGGGAAACCCCGAAAACTCCAAAACATATACGCCAGTTTTTAGGACTAGCTGGTTACTACAGAAGGTTCATCCAAGACTTTTCCAGAATAGCAAAACCCTTGACTGCATTAACGCATAAAGGGAAGAAATTTGAATGGAATGATGAACAAGAGAAAGCGTTTCAGTTATTGAAGAAAAAGCTAACTACGGCACCTATATTGTAACATCCCGCCTTTTTCCGTCAACTTTTCCGTTTAACTATTTTAAACTCCGTTATATGTTTATAACATCTCCCGTTAATAAGCGTTTCGATTTATCTTGTTTAGGTAATTTAACGCACCCGATTGGAAGTAGAGGGACTTGTTTTGCCAAAACACTAAAGTGGTGACTAGCCACTTGACTAGTCAACACTTCCACCTCATTTCTTCATTTTCATTTTCCTTTTCATCTAACACTTTCATATTTTTCTCAAATTCTTCATAAAGCAATTCATCATCCATATTCAAACGATCAAGCTTCGGGCCAAACAAATTACATATTCGAACTCCTCGTGATCTCCTCTTCGATTCCATACCAATCTCATTTCATTTGGGTAACTTTCTAAAATCACTAATTTTATGTGTTCTTGAGATTTTTGAGTTAAAAGGTTGTTAATTAGTGTCTATGGCTCAAGTCTAGTATAATTATGTGATTTGTATGCTTGTTCTTGCTATTTTGGTGTAACTAGTTCATATTGAAAGAATGCTTGCTTAATCTTGAGTTTTAGGTGTTCATATGTTGTTGAATGATGAAAGTTCATGTTTTAATTGTGTTCCTAACATCACTAGCTTCAAATTGGTATGTAGGTTGACATGGATTAGTTTCATATGCAAGATTGTTGAATTTGTGATTTTGGGTTAGGGTTTGATAGAAGTAAATTGAATTTTTGATGCATTAAATGCTTGTTAATGTTACTTGTAAGTGTTAGGTTGTGTTGTATGCTTAATTACCTTCGAAACGGCATATCGTTCATGTAATTTGGTTGCCAAATCATTAAATTGCAATTTTGACTTGTATGCATTGATTATGGAACATTAATTGCGGTTTTTGGTTGTTTTAAGTGCAAGTTTGATTGATGATATGTGTTTAGTTGCATTCCTCATCAAAATACCTTTCCAACGATGTATGATATGCGTTTTAAGTGTTTTCTGTGCATGAGATGTGTTAAATTGTATTTTGGTTCGTGACTTGGACCATTTTTCTGCAAACTGCATGTTTCCCAGGTATTGCGCGCCGCGCATATACCCGCGCGCCGCGCAGAATTAGAAATCCCAGATGTTTGCCTTCGTGGTTAAGTTCTGACCAGGATTTACACTTGGGTGCGCGCCGCGCAACCCATAGCGCGCCGCGCATACTGCCCAGCTCATTTTGTCTTTGTTTTTCATGTCACAAAAATGTTTCCCGCTTTACTATAACCCCGTTTACCATGAAACTTGACTATTATGCTCGTATATGACTTCTCATCATGAGAAAATTGTCGGACACCCGACCCGACCCTGTTGACTTTGACTTTGACTTTGACCAAGTTTGACTTTTAGTCAAACTTAACCAAACGATTATACAATCGTTCTAACATGCTTAACTACTTGTGTCGTGCATTAAACTTGACAAATTGATCCACGTGCTATATTAATCGAGTCGTAACGAGCCATAGGACTAATTGAACAACTTTGACCCTTCGTGACTATCGTTATTGATACAACCTATTTGTTTAGGTCGAGACTAGCGTTGTCCTTTGCGCACATTACTTGTTGAAGTACTTTTTGTTCGTGCATACAAGGTGAGATCATAGTCCCATTTTTTTTTTACTCTTTTGAACTTACTTTTGGGATGAGAAAACATAAACGATTCTTTTGAACTAAGTGAACACAAGAACGGGAAAACAAACATTCTACATACGAGTTTAGAACAAAATCCTCAATTCAATTATCATTAGTTACATTTGCAGGGTGTAAGTGTAGGCGTGAACTTATGTTGTATGGCCATATGGGTTTGACAACCCTCATCTTTGACGGTTCGCTACCGTCTACGGATGAAATATATTTTCGGGAACAGTGTTGTTCTAGCTCTAATTTATGGGGTATTCAACGGACGGAATGTTAAGCTTTGATAATTGGGTGCTCGTGAATATTAACTTTAGAATGTATTACTATTATTTCAACTTTACAAATCTTGTGGTTCGGCTTACTTTACTTTTACTCACATACTTACTTAAACCTATGATTTCACCAACGTTTTCGTTGACAGATTTCTATGTTTTTCTCAGGTCTTACACGATATGTGAAACATGCTTCCGCTCATTATTTGATACTTGCATTGGATGTCGAGTATACATGCTTTTCATGGAGCGTCTTATGACTTTACTTTAAACCGTGTCGCCTAGATTTCCTTTGTACTTATAACCTTGTAACTTAACTTTTGGTTGAACAATTCTTGTAAACTTTGGGAACAATCTTTATTTTGAAATGAAGGCGACATATTTTGGTCAAACTTTGTCTTAAAGACTTATGACCATGCAATGGGACCTACGTAGACGACGCCGTCACTTGACGATTTGTCGGGGTCGCTACAAGTGGTATCAGAGCCTTGGTTGTAGGGATTTAGAGTTCATTTGTGTCCACCCCGAGTCATAGGGTACATAGGTGAATCTAGACTACAACCGGCATATAGACTGAAGTAGGAATTACTTGACTATTTGTGCATTTATTCTCGAACTCTTCTATCATATCTAACTCGTATTCGATCTTGATCTTACGTTGATAAATTTTGTTGATGCGCCACCTTGACTTTATGAAGTAATGTTAAATGCACATGTGAATCAGGGTAATGTAATTTCCGGGATTATATTACGGTGATTCATATGGATGTTCCGACATTATGACATAAAGAATTTAAGGCGAGTCAAGGAAAATTTTCTCTCTATCCTTATTCCATACCACGGTTAGTATTGTTGAAAATACTAACCAACGATATTCTTGTGTCATGAAGGAACAATGGCTCACCAAGGTCAACACAATACTCCTCTCGAAACTCTAGAACAAGCTCTTCAACGAATGATAACCACCGCCGTGGGTACGGCCGTGGCCGATCACTTTTCCAACAACACCAATCGTGGAGCCGGTAATTCAAGCGAAGGTTGCTCCTACAAGAACTTCATGAAGTACAACCCTCCCACTTTCGATGGAACCGGAGGACCGGTTGTTCTCACCCGATGGTTTGAACAAATGGAGACCGTTTTTAACACAAGCAGTTGTCGAGACCAAGATAAGGTCAAGTTTTCCACCCTCACTTTCACCGGTGTTGCACTCTCATGGTGGAACATGTATGTACAATCGGTGGGTATCGATGAAGCCCACTCACTCTCTTGGACCGAATTAAGAGAAAGAATGATCACCGAATATTTTCTACGCGACGAGACTCGAAGGCTCGAGCAGGGTCTAAGGAATTTAAAAACGGCCGGGAATGACCTCGAAGCTTATAATCAACGGTTTACCGAACTAGTCACAATGTGTCCAAATCTCATGACTCCCGAATCCCTAAGAGTCGAACTTTACATGGATGGCCTCCCTAAGAGCATTCAACACAGGGTAATGACATCTCGACCCACTAACCTACAAGAGGCTTTAACAACGGCCCGCCAAACTTTAGAAACGGCGAAGGAAATGGAAGCACCGGCACCAATGGTCGAGAACCACCCGAGTAACAACAAAAGAACATGGGAAGCCTCTCAATCAAGCAACCACAACAATAACAACAACCCCGCCAAGAAGCCTTTCGCCTCCAACGACAAGAAAGGCTATGCCGGAAAACTACCTTTTTGTAACGAATGCCACAAGCATCACTTTGAAGGATGTGGCAGGTTTCGCCACCGGCGCCAAGGAAGTGGTCACATCGCCAAACATTGTGGAAGTGCCACCCCCGTCCCTCGAAAGGGACCCAACACACAAAAGTCGGTCACTTGCTACGCATGTGGCCAAACGGGTCATTTTAGGAATGAATGCCCAAATAAGAAAATCAACCCCAACGTACGCCGTTGAACTTTCAACATCAACGCCTAGGATGCCCGAGACGACGATGGACTAGTCACGGGTACGTTTCTTCACAACAAACCGTATGTTTCATACTTATTCGATTCAATTACCGCTAGACGTTTTACAACCGAGACTTTCACTTGTACTCTTTACATTCCACTTTTTCCCCTAGATACTACTTAGACGATTTAAGTGACCAACGGAAAATATTGTGTACCTATAAATTTTATTGGAGGATATACGTTAAGACTTTTGACTTGACACCTATAGAACTAGGGAGCTCGGAACCTATTCGTTAAAAAGAAAATGTTTCCCCATCATCTTGTATAGATTATTGTGAACTAAGAAATTTTCGGTTGAAAACCGATACCCTCTCCCTCACATCCATGACCTCATGATTATTTGCATGAATCCCGTATGTTCCAAATCGACCTCCGTTCCGGTTATCATCAATTGGGGGTTAAGGGAGACGATGTCTCCTGAGTCTTTTCCGAACTCGCAACGTTAGTTGTAAATCTCTCTTAGTACCATTCGATTTATCCAAGGCTCGTCCATATCCATAAACCTCTTAAACCACGTATGCAAACTTATCTAGACAAATCTGTTATCGTATTTATAGATGACATCTTAACTTATTCAAGTAAAGAAGGAAAACGAACAACATCACCAGCTTACGCTCGAACTTTTGAGAAAAGAGCAACTTTATACCAAATTCTCCGAGTGGGGATTTTTGTTGAACGAAGTCTAATTTTTCTAAACCATGATATTAACGGTCGAGGCATTACAATCAATCTCGAAATCAAGCCACATGTAATCAGGAAACTCTCCCAACTCAGACTTGTATTCGTAAAATCTTAGGTCTCGTCTGTTATTACCGAAGATTCATTTCTGACTTTTCTCGTGTTACACGACTTTTAAACCGCGTTAACTCACAAGGACCGAAAGTTCGTTTGGTCATCCGAACAAGAAACCGCATTCCAAATCTTGAAGACTAAGCTAACCACCGCTCCTATCTTGTCACTTCCCGAAGGCAATGATGATTTTGTTGTATATTGCGATGCCTCGAAAAACGGCTATGGGTGTGTACTAATGCAACGAAAGAAAGTCATTGCTTACGCTTCTCGACAACTCAAGGTTCACGAACGAAACTACACGACACATGATCTTGAACTTGGTGCCGTCATCTTTGCACTTAAGTTATGGAGACATCATCTTCTTGGTACCAAAAGTACCATCTTTACCGATCACAAAAGTCTCCAACACATCTTCGATCAAAAGCAACTAAACATGAGACAACGAAGGTGGATTGAAACCTTGAACGATTACAATTGCGAGCTTCGTTATCACCCCGGAAAGGCAAATGTAGTGGCCGATGCCTTAAGCCGAAAGGAAAGAGCGGTGCCTCTCCGTGTCCGAGCTTTAAATATCACCATCCACTCCAACCTTAATAGCCAAATTCGGGTAGCTCAAGATGAGGCTCTTAAAGACAACCACATCGGACGTGAACTTTTAAACATCCTCGTCTCTCGATTCGAAGTTAGGGAGAACGGACTTCGATATTACGCCGGAAGAATTTGGGTGCCTAGATATGGCGATTTACGAGACCTCATCCTAGACGAAGCCCACAAATCACGGTACTCGATTCACCCCGGCGCCAATAAGATGTACCACGACCTTAAAGAACGATATTGGTGGCCGAACATCAAAAAGGAAGTTGCTAGATACGTTGCCAAATGTTTGACTTGTGCTAAAGTCAAAGCCGAGCACCAAAGACCGTCCGGGTTACTTCAACAACCCGAGATCCCGCAATGGAAGTGGGAAAGGATCACAATGGATTTTATCACCAAACTACCAAAAACGTCGGGCAGTTATGATACTATTTGGGTCATTGTCGATCGCCTCACCAAATCCGCACACTTTCTCTCCATGAAAGAGACCGACAAAATGGAGAAACTTGCACGACTTTACATTAAGGAGATTGTAGCCCGACATGGCGTATCTTTATCGATTATCTCCGACCGAGATGGCCGTTTCGTTTCTAGATTTTGGCGTACGTTGCAAGAAGCATTGGGAACGCGTTTAGACATGAGTACCGCATATCATCCTCAAACCGATGGGCAAAGTGAACGTACGATACAAACCTTGGAGGATATGTTACGAGCTTGCGTTGTTGACTTTGGAAAAGCTTGGGACAAGCACTTACCTCTCGCCGAGTTCTCTTATAACAATAGTTATCACGCGAGTATTAAGGCCGCACCTTTTGAAGCATTATATGGCCGAAAATGTCGCTCTCCTCTTTGTTGGGCCGAAGTGGGTGATGTGCAAATTTCCGGGCCCGACCTCATTCACGAAACAACCGAGAAGATTCTTCAAATCCGAGATAAGCTTCGGACGGCTCGGAGTCGTCAAAAATGTTATACCGACAAAAGACGCAAGGACCTCGAATTTCAAGTCGGTGACCGCGTCATGTTAAAAGTCTCACCTTGGAAGGGTGTCATCCGTTTTGGGAAACGTGGGAAACTAAATCCGCGGTATGTTGGTCCTTTCGAAATCTTAGAGCGTGTTGGAACCGTTGCGTATCATTTGGATCTTCCACCTCAACTAAGCTCTGTCCATCCTACATTTCATGTATCTAACTTGAAGAAATGTCTTGCCGAGCCCGATATCGTCGTCCCTCTCGAGGAACTTACCATTAATGACAAACTCCATTTTGTGGAGGAACCGGTTGAAATTGTGGACTATGTCAAGAAGGAATTAAAACAAAGCCGAATCCCGATTGTTAAGGTCCGTTGGAACGCCAAAAGGGGACCCGAGTTTACTTGGGAAAGAGAAGATCAGACGCGAAAGAAACACCCTCACCTATTCCCGGTTCCGGAAACGTCAGATTCCGAGGAAGAAACAACGACTACTACGCCTACCTAAATTTCGGGACGAAATTTCTTTTAAGGTGTAGGTAATGTAACATCCCGCCTTTTTCCGTCAACTTTTCCGTTTAACTATTTTAAACTCCGTTATATGTTTATAACATCTCCCGTTAATACGCGTTTCGATTTATCTTGTTTAGGTAATTTAACGCACCCGATTGGAAGTAGAGGGACTTGTTTTGCCAAAACACTAAAGTGGTGACTAGCCACTTGACTAGTCAACACTTCCACCTCATTTCTTCATTTTCATTTTCCTTTTCATCTAACACTTTCATATTTTTCTCAAATTCTTCATAAAGCAATTCATCATCCATATTCAAACGATCAAGCTTCGGGCCAAACAAATTACATATTCGAACTCCTCGTGATCTCCTCTTCGATTCCATACCAATCTCATTTCATTTGGGTAACTTTCTAAAATCACTAATTTTATGTGTTCTTGAGATTTTTGAGTTAAAAGGGTGTTAATTAGTGTCTATGGCTCAAGTCTAGTATAATTATGTGATTTGTATGCTTGTTCTTGCTATTTTGGTGTAACTAGTTCATATTGAAAGAATGCTTGCTTAATCTTGAGTTTTAGGTGTTCATATGTTGTTGAATGATGAAAGTTCATGTTTTAATTGTGTTCCTAACATCACTAGCTTCAAATTGGTATGTAGGTTGACATGGATTAGTTTCATATGCAAGATTGTTGAATTTGTGATTTTGGGTTAGGGTTTGATAGAAGTAAATTGAATTTTTGATGCATTAAATGCTTGTTAATGTTACTTGTAAGTGTTAGGTTGTGTTGTATGCTTAATTACCTTCGAAACGGCATATCGTTCATGTAATTTGGTTGCCAAATCATTAAATTGCAATTTTGACTTGTATGCATTGATTATGGAACATTGATTGCGGTTTTTGGTTGTTTTAAGTGCAAGTTTGATTGATGATATGTGTTTAGTTGCATTCCTCGTCAAAATACCTTTCCAACGATGTATGATATGCGTTTTAAGTGTTTTCTGTGCATGAGATGTGTTAAATTGTATTTTGGTTCGTGACTTGGACCATTTTTCTACAAACTGCATGTTTCCCAGGTATTGCGCGCCGCGCATATACCCGCGCGCCGCGCAGAATTAGAAATCCCAGATGTTTGCCTTCGTGGTTAAGTTCTGACCAGAATTTACACTTGGGTGCGCGCCGCGCAACCCATAGCGCGCCGCGCATACTGCCCAGCTCATTTTGTCTTTGTTTTTCATGTCACAAAAATGTTTCCCGCTTTACTATAACCCCGTTTACCATGAAACTTGACTATTATGCTCGTATATGACTTCTCATCATGAGAAAATTGTCGGACACCCGACCCGACCCCGTTGACTTTGACTTTGACCAAGTTTGACTTTTAGTCAAACTTAACCAAACGATTATACAATCGTTCTAACATGCTTAACTACTTGTGTCGTGCATGAAACTTGACAAATTGATCCACGTGCTATATTAATCGAGTCGTAACGAGCCATAGGACTAATTGAACAACTTTGACCCTTCGTGACTATCGTTATTGATACAACCTATTTGTTTAGGTCGAGACTAGCGTTGTCCTTTGCGCACATTACTTGTTGAAGTACTTTTTGTTCGTGCATACAAGGTGAGATCATAGTCCCATTTTTTTTTACTCTTTTGAACTTACTTTTGGGATGAGAAAACATAAACGATTCTTTTGAACTAAGTGAACACAAGAACGGGAAAACAAACATTCTACATACGAGTTTAGAACAAAATCCTCAATTCAATTATCATTAGTTACATTTGCAGGGTGTAAGTGTAGGCGTGAACTTATGTTGTATGGCCATATGGGTTTGACAACCCTCATCTTTGACGGTTCGCTACCGTCTACGGATGAAATATATTTTCGGGAACAGTGTTGTTCTAGCACTAATTTATGGGGTATTCAACGGACGGAATGTTAAGCTTTGATAATTGGGTGCTCGTGAATATTAACTTTAGAATGTATTACTATTATTTCAACTTTACAAATCTTGTGGTTCGGCTTACTTTACTTTTACTCACATACTTACTTAAACCTATGATTTCACCAACGTTTTCGTTGACAGATTTCTATGTTTTTCTCAGGTCTTACACGATATGTGAAACATGCTTCCGCTCATTATTTGATACTTGCATTGGATGTCGAGTATACATGCTTTTCATGGAGCGTCTTATGACTTTACTTTAAACCGTGTCGCCTAGATTTCCTTTGTACTTATAACCTTGTAACTTAACTTTTGGTTGAACAATTCTTGTAAACTTTGGGAACAATCTTTATTTTGAAATGAAGGCGACATATTTTGGTCAAACTTTGTCTTAAAGACTTATGACCATGCAATGGGACCTACGTAGACGACGCCGTCACTTGACGATTTGTCGGGGTCGCTACATATATTGTCATTGCCTGAAGGGAATGATGATTTTGTGATTTATTGTGACGCATCAAAGCTAGGTCTCGGTTGTTTATTAATGCAATGAACGAAGGTGATTGCTTATGCGTCTAGACAATTGAAGATTCACGAACAAAATTATACGACGCATGATTTGGAATTAGGCGCGGTTGTTTTTGCATTAAAGACTTGGAGGCACTACTTATATGGTGTCAAAAGTATTATATATACCGACCACAAAAGTCTACAACACATATTTAATCAGAAACAACTGAATATGAGGCAGCGTAGGTGGATTGAATTATTGTGTGACGATCGCTCCAAATCCATATGGACAATACGTCATTCATTGATTTCATTGCGAGGTATTTGACCTCTATATGATACGTTTTGTAAACATTGCATTCTTTTGAAAAGGCACACCATAAATGAATATTTAAATCAAAGGTTTTTAACATCTGATGATTTCTACATATAGACAATCACTGTAAATAATAGTTTACAATAGTACTTCCGTTGACAGTACAGTCAAAATAAGATACATGGTGATGATTTGGTGAATGCAACGTTTCCTTGAAAAATATGCCATGTATGACTCCATGCACATAGCTTGTCTAACATATAAGCAAACAGCGGAAGACTTCTAGAAACCTGAGAATAAACATGCTTCAAGTGTCAACACAAAGGTTGGTGAGTTCATAGTTTTAATATTACACATAATCCGTATATCAATGTGGATTTACAAAAGTTCAGTTGTTTTATTCAAAACGTTTATCAATAGGTTTTACATAAAAGGTGGATCACAAGATTTCAGTTATTTCATCCGAAACGTTTATCAAAATATTCTACGAAATTGAGCACCCTGGTAACTAAACTTTAACGTTTATATAATTTGTACCCTTTGTATAATCATCTTAATAATACACGCAAACCAACGTGTACGCTTCTCAAATAGCATACGTCCGTTAAAAGGCTAGTGCTCTAGCTCGGACGGGGATGTCAAGCCCTATGGATCCATATACAATTATTCGCGCCCACCAGTCCATATCCTATGTACTGGCAGCTACTAGTTACCAAAGCTAAGGGATTTTCGGTTTAACTCAGTGTAGAATTTTGTATGTACTTGTGTCTTATTGCGTTTAAAATAAATTGCATGTATTCTCAGCCCAAAAATATTTAAAGTATTTAAAAAGGGATCTATAACTCACGCATATAAATATTGTATATCGGTTAATAAAGCATTTGCATGCATTCTCAGCCCAAAAATGTAGAGAGTAAAAGGGATCTTATGAAACTCACACAAAATCAGTTTTAGTATTTGTATCCATTTAGTAAAACATTTTATAAAACTGCGCATGTATTCTCAGCCCAAAAATATAATTTGAAAAAGGGATCATATGAACTCACTGTTTAATATTGATATACAATATTGCAGGAAAGCACGTAGACGCATCGGAGATGATAAACACGAGGTTTGATTCACAAAAAAATACCCCCGAACATTACCCATAACCTCCTTGGCAATAACCCATAATTTCCTTAGCTCTAGCTTGCTCGAAAACTCATTTTGAAAATTACTTGGACAGCACTCCGTCGTAATATTTTATGTACATTATTATTTTTGTATCGCAAAAATAATAACACTAATAATAAAAATAATAAGATTAATAATAATCTTATTATTAATAATAATAATAATAATAATAATAATAAAATAAATAAATACGGAGTAAAAATAATATGTGTGTGATTTATCTGGCCAAAACTCGAGAATTTATAGCACTTGGCCTGAAATCTGGAGTCATGCGACTCGCATGGAAATGGCCTTCTAGCCATGCGACTCGCATGATGACCAGGGACAGCTCACATTGTTTTGTAATTTAGCTCGTCGACATAGTTAATTATTAATATAATATATATAATTTAAATAATTAATTATATATTATATTAAATTCACGTGCATAGTTGACTTGTAATTTTTGTTCCGATAAGTCGTACGTCATCACTCGACTTATGTCCCGGTTCTGGTTTTTCGAATGTCCTTTCGTACGCTGAGAAAACTTGCATTTTACGTTTCGTGACACGTACCTTTGTCAAAATATAGCCTTAAGTTATCCATAAAATATACCACTGTAGCAAAGTTACTGTAGCAAAGTCAATTTTTACTGTAGCAATTCACTGTAGCAAAGTCAATTTCACTGTAGCAAATAGTGATTTTCGAAAACACTGTAGCATTTTGAGTAATGTGGCAAATTGGAAAACACTGTAGCAAATTAGTGTTTTACTGGTTCATCTTAAACGCTTTATTTAACTTATCTAAATATCAATCGAATCAATAAACGAATGTTACTATCGTTTATTATATATATGTATATATTTTTTTAATATACATAAATCAATTTTTAAATACACATTGGAAGTTATTTATAAATAAATTTTAATAATAAATATCTCAACTTATCATATATATTCAAATAGATATTTAAACCAATAAGTTTAATGTACGGTATCAAACAATTAATACATTGTTACCTTTTCATGTTATAGTATATATGTATCTGTTTACATATAATTGTTCGCGAATCGTCGAAAACAACCGAAGGTATTTCAAAAATTTTGAGATTCAGTTTTACAGACTTTGCTTATCGTGTCAGAAATGTTAATCATACAAAGATTAAGTTTAAATTTAGTCAAAATTTCCGGGTCATCACAGTACCTACCCGTTAAAGAAATTTCGTCCCGAAATTTGAGTGAGGTCGTCATGGCTAACAATAAAAATGTTTTCATGACGAAAATGTGTTGATAAATAGAATTTTTATCACCGTTGAATAATATGGATAAAACAATCCAATTACTCGAAGCGTATGAGAGAAGTTATCGTAATAGAGTGAAATGGAGAATAGAGATACGTTTTAACTCTTGACGTAGTAACGATTGATTTCCGGAATTTAAGCAATAGAAAATCTTCATAATCTAAATAAGATTTGATTCTTCGGAATTTGCGGAAATTAGGATTTTCTTTGATTAAATGTGTAATCTGCCTCGATTGCTATGTCTGATATTTCGCTATAAATTGACCTCTTCCGTTTCATTTATTTTCACCACTCCTACTTTCTTCTTTATTATTTCATACATCCCAACAGATTGTGAAAATGCTTAATCCAGTTCTGATTCTTGATATTTTCCTGGCTATCGTATCCTTCATTCTTCTTTTTCATCTACCACCAGAGGAAGTTATTTTCTTCTACTATTACCTTGGGGTTATAGTGTTTTTCATTCTCCCGTGTCTTTATGTTGCTATACGCATTGATATACACGGTTTGTAATTTCGGGGTTGTTATCGGGCTTTATATTCTCCATTATATTTCGGAGCTTCAAGCTTTCGTTTTCTCTTCCCGACCTTAAATCAAGCGAATAATGGTCCAGAATTCGTAGGTATGAATTTCAGAATAAACATAATTAATGTTCTACGAAAGAAACGGTAATGGCACAATCTGACTTGTCAAATTACCAGAATATCCGGAAAAGACCGAATCATCAAGAAATATATTTTCTTGATATATTTAGAGATTATATAGAATGAAAGATTTATGTAACATGGTTTATGATGAGGGTGTGATCTGTGAACCTTTGTCACGTTCCATTAGAAACTCAACATGACTTACTGTAATATAATCACGTTGATCAAGTGTCATTATATTATACTAACTCATGCTTCAGTTCTCAACATTACTTCAAAACATCCATTTTTTTTTCGAATTTTTTTTTTAGATTTTAGAAATTAAAATAGTTTCTTTTATGATGTAACACAGATAGCGCGAAGAGGTAATGATTTCAGATAAGAATGGTTTAAAAAAAATATCTTCAGAAATATGGAGGATATTTATAATGGGAGATACGATGATATCTTAGAATATTTAAGATAAGATGATGATGAAGAATATTGTCCGCAAAGGTTTTAGTGTAAGGAGCAAGGTATTCTTTAATGATTTAAGCAGACTCTGAATCATTTGGATTCTTTGAAGGTAGATTTAGTCTTTGTGATTTGTCCACAGCCTCCTTCATGGTCTGCTCAATCCGTTTTTCAATTCCAAACCTTCTCTTTTTCTCTGCTTTACCACCATACTATTCTTTATCATCAAACTTTTGACTGTTAAGGTCGTTTACAGTTTTTGCTGCTTCATCAGCATTGTTCCAATTTCTGAGAACTAGTTTCATAGTTTGGGGTGTTTTTCAAAAACTTCACATTCGAAGTATGTAATTCGAGGAGGTAGACGTTATATGTACACATATAACTGTTGGCGTAGACGTGCTGCAAGATTTCAAAATACTGATTGCAAATTCCCGATAGTTGGGATGGCAACTATTGTTACAAGATGTGGATGAGTACATGATAGGGTTTCAATGTATATATAGTGATTTTCGGAGAGTTTCAAATAGCAGAGTGACGGAGTCGCTGGTACATTTACTGCTAATATGGTGGAACATAAAAGGTTCCCCAGTAAAAAAAAAAACGTATATGCCAAAGTTATAAGTCTGAAAGGTCGTCGTTGACTAGTTGAATGGGTGATAATACTGGATACTTTTAAAAAAAGAATTGCAAGGTTACTTTCAGTAATAATAATGCCGAAGGATTTATCACAGATACGTGTTAAAGTTTTACTTAGGTTTCGAGAGCTTTCCAGATATATGATTATAAGTACAAATCTTTCTTCTCGTAGATATCGTGTAGTTGGTTTGTCTTCTCGTTTGTTCATTAGTTGAAGTGTTTCCAAGAATTTCGATGGGTTTGAACGCAAAATATAATCATATGATGTTCTAGTACTGTTCTGAATTCAAAGCATGGGTTTCGAAGCATGGTTTTGAAAGATGTAGGAATCTAAGAGTGATGTTTTTCGTTTAATCTTGACTTGGATTCTGATCTATCGAAATCAGAATATGAAATTGAATGAAAATGGTTATTCTGCGATGAACAGATACGTATATCTATAGGTTTGAGCAGTATAGTTAATGATTGCTGAATCAGAATTGAAGAATGTATAGTGTAACATATTAATGTGGAATTTATATATTTCTAGGGTATTACCTACCCGTTAAAATATTCTCATCATTAACAGTTTGTACAAAAGGATTTTCAATTACAATCTTTATGAAAATATATGTATGTATATTTCCTTCAGATGTAATATAGATTTAATGAGTTATTAAACTCATTTGATTTTCGGTTGGAACTAGAAACGAATAATCTCTTCTATATTAAAGATTACATAATCGTCGCAGGATATTTCTCCAATGAAGTTATGAATTAATACTTCATCGTTTATGGTTATTAGTATTCTTCGGTGCCTACGGTGCGTATGAGGTTGATACTCGTGGGACAGATTGTGAGGTTAAGGTTTACGTTGCGGATGTTGTTGTTGGTGGTGCTGGTACTGTTATTGGTTGTGCTGCTGGTTCTGGTGGTGCTACCGGTGCTGCCTGTGATGCCTGCAAATTGTGCATCATATTCTCCAAAGCCACAACTCGAGCGCGAAGCTCGTTAACTTCTTCTATTATTCCAGGATGATTGGCGGTTGGTACGAGAGGATGAATAAAGTTTAAAATTCTAGTTATCATATAATCGTTGCGAAATATCCTGGAAATTAGGGTAAAGATAGTGTTTCGAACGGGTTCGCCGGTAAGTGCCTCAGGTTCCTCACCAAGAGGTGAATTCGGTTGGTGGAAAGGATCGCCTTCCTCTTGTCTCCATTGATTAAGTTGATTACGAACCCATCCCCAATTCATCCAGAATTGGTGATGACTGATTGGTTGATTCATTCCGGTTACACTGCTTTCGGAACTCAGGTGGAAATTCATATCGGAATCCGAAGAACTCGAATTACTTGCAGAATTCATCTTACACGGTTAGATAAATAATTTTCGATGTGAAATGATTTTCGGATATCGGATGATATTTTAATTACATAGAATACCTTTATATAGTACAAAGGATCCGTAAATTATGGAGAAACTTTCGGAAACTGTCAAGTAAAGGTAACAGTAACAGATACGCTAAGATATTCATTTTGTCTATACACTAGTCATGCAATCCATGCAATAAGGTGTGTCTAGACTACAAATGATAAGCAGGTAATTTTCCACACAAGGAATGATAAGCAGGTAATTTCTAACAAAAAAAATTATAAGCAACAACTTTTATCATGCAGACATGGTCGAAGTCCAGACTCACTAATGTATCCTAACAATAACCGGTTAGACACACTAATGCAAATTCTGGTTCGCTAAGACCAACGCTCTGATACCAACTGTGACGATCGCTCCAAATCCATATGGACAATACGTCATTCATTGATTTCATTGCGAGGTATTTGACCTCTATATGATACGTTTTGTAAACATTGCATTCTTTTGAAAAGGCACACCATAAATGAATATTTAAATCAAAGGTTTTTAACATCTGATGATTTCTACATATAGACAATCACTGTAAATAATAGTTTACAATAGTACTTCCGTTGACAGTACAGTCAAAATAAGATACATGGTGATGATTTGGTGAATGCAACGTTTCCTTGAAAAATATGCCATGTATGACTCCATGCACATAGCTTGTCTAACATATAAGCAAACAGCGGAAGACTTCTAGAAACCTGAGAATAAACATGCTTCAAGTGTCAACACAAAGGTTGGTGAGTTCATAGTTTTAATATTACACATAATCCGTATATCAATGTGGATTTACAAAAGTTCAGTTGTTTTATTCAAAACGTTTATCAATAGGTTTTACATAAAAGGTGGATCACAAGATTTCAGTTATTTCATCCGAAACGTTTATCAAAATATTCTACGAAATTGAGCACCCTGGTAACTAAACTTTAACGTTTATATAATTTGTACCCTTTGTATAATCATCTTAATAATACACGCAAACCAACGTGTACGCTTCTCAAATAGCATACGTCCGTTAAAAGGCTAGTGCTCTAGCTCGGACGGGGATGTCAAGCCCTATGGATCCATATACAATTATTCGCGCCCACCAGTCCATATCCTATGTACTGGCAGCTACTAGTTACCAAAGCTAAGGGATTTTCGGTTTAACTCAGTGTAGAATTTTGTATGTACTTGTGTCTTATTGCGTTTAAAATAAATTGCATGTATTCTCAGCCCAAAAATATTTAAAGTATTTAAAAAGGGATCTATAACTCACGCATATAAATATTGTATATCGGTTAATAAAGCATTTGCATGCATTCTCAGCCCAAAAATGTAGAGAGTAAAAGGGATCTTATGAAACTCACACAAAATCAGTTTTAGTATTTGTATCCATTTAGTAAAACATTTTATAAAACTGCGCATGTATTCTCAGCCCAAAAATATAATTTGAAAAAGGGATCATATGAACTCACTGTTTAATATTGATATACAATATTGCAGGAAAGCACGTAGACGCATCGGAGATGATAAACACGAGGTTTGATTCACAAAAAAATACCCCCGAACATTACCCATAACCTCCTTGGCAATAACCCATAATTTCCTTAGCTCTAGCTTGCTCGAAAACTCATTTTGAAAATTACTTGGACAGCACTCCGTCGTAATATTTTATGTACATTATTATTTTTGTATCGCAAAAATAATAACACTAATAATAAAAATAATAAGATTAATAATAATCTTATTATTAATAATAATAATAATAATAATAATAATAAAATAAATAAATACGGAGTAAAAATAATATGTGTGTGATTTATCTGGCCAAAACTCGAGAATTTATAGCACTTGGCCTGAAATCTGGAGTCATGCGACTCGCATGGAAATGGCCTTCTAGCCATGCGACTCGCATGATGACCAGGGACAGCTCACATTGTTTTGTAATTTAGCTCGTCGACATAGTTAATTATTAATATAATATATATAATTTAAATAATTAATTATATATTATATTAAATTCACGTGCATAGTTGACTTGTAATTTTTGTTCCGATAAGTCGTACGTCATCACTCGACTTATGTCCCGGTTCTGGTTTTTCGAATGTCCTTTCGTACGCTGAGAAAACTTGCATTTTACGTTTCGTGACACGTACCTTTGTCAAAATATAGCCTTAAGTTATCCATAAAATATACCACTGTAGCAAAGTTACTGTAGCAAAGTCAATTTTTACTGTAGCAATTCACTGTAGCAAAGTCAATTTCACTGTAGCAAATAGTGATTTTCGAAAACACTGTAGCATTTTGAGTAATGTGGCAAATTGGAAAACACTGTAGCAAATTAGTGTTTTACTGGTTCATCTTAAACGCTTTATTTAACTTATCTAAATATCAATCGAATCAATAAACGAATGTTACTATCGTTTATTATATATATGTATATATTTTTTTAATATACATAAATCAATTTTTAAATACACATTGGAAGTTATTTATAAATAAATTTTAATAATAAATATCTCAACTTATCATATATATTCAAATAGATATTTAAACCAATAAGTTTAATGTACGGTATCAAACAATTAATACATTGTTACCTTTTCATGTTATAGTATATATGTATCTGTTTACATATAATTGTTCGCGAATCGTCGAAAACAACCGAAGGTATTTCAAAAATTTTGAGATTCAGTTTTACAGACTTTGCTTATCGTGTCAGAAATGTTAATCATACAAAGATTAAGTTTAAATTTAGTCAAAATTTCCGGGTCATCACATATTGAATGATTACTACTTTGAGACTCGTTACCACCCGGGGAAGGCAAATGTGGTAGCCGATGCCTTGAGTAGGAAGGACAGAGAACCCATTCGAGTAAAATCTATGAATATAATGATTCATAATAACCTTACTACTCAAATAAAGGAGGCACAACAAGGAGTTTTAAAAGAGGGAAATTTAAAGGATGAAATACCCAAAGGATCGGAGAAGCATCTTAATATTCGGGAAGACGGAACCCGGTATAGGGCTGAAAGGATTTGGGTACCAAAATTTGGAGATATGAGAGAAATGGTACTTAGAGAAGCTCATAAAACCAGATACTCAATACATCCTGGAACGGGGAAGATGTACAAGGATCTCAAGAAACATTTTTGGTGGCCGGGTATGAAAGCCGATGTTGCTAAATACGTAGGAGAATGTTTGACGTGTTCTAAGGTCAAAGCTGAGCATCAGAAACCATCAGGTCTACTTCAACAACCCAAAATCCCGGAATGGAAATGGGAAAACATTACCATGGATTTCATCACTAAATTGCCAAGGACTGCAAGTGGTTTTGATACTATTTGGGTAATAGTTGATCGTCTCACCAAATCAGCACATTTCCTGCCAATAAGAGAAGATGACAAGATGGAGAAGTTAGCACGACTGTATTTGAAGGAAGTCATCTCCAGACATGGAATACCAATCTCTATTATCTCTGATAGGGATGGCAGATTTATTTCAAGATTCTGGCAGACATTACAGCAAGCATTAGGAACTCGTCTAGACATGAGTACTGCCTATCACCCACAAACTGATGGGCAGAGCGAAAGGACAATACAAACGCTTGAAGACATGCTACGAGCATGTGTTATTGATTTCGGAAACAGTTGGGATCGACATCTACCGTTAGCAGAATTTTCCTACAACAACAGCTACCATTCAAGCATTGAGATGGCGCCGTTTGAAGCACTTTATGGTAGAAAGTGCAGGTCTCCGATTTGTTGGAGTGAAGTGGGGGATAGACAGATTACGGGTCCGGAGATTATACAGGAAACTACCGAGAAGATCATCCAAATTCAACAACGGTTGAAAACCGCCCAAAGTCGACAAAAGAGCTACGCTGACATTAAAAGAAAAGATATAGAATTTGAAATTGGAGAGATGGTCATGCTTAAAGTTGCACCTTGGAAAGGCGTTGTTCGATTTGGTAAACGAGGGAAATTAAATCCAAGGTATATTGGACCATTCAAGATTATTGATCGTGTCGGACCAGTAGCTTACCGACTTGAGTTACCTCAACAACTCGCGGCTGTACATAACACTTTCCACGTCTCGAATTTGAAGAAATGTTTTGCTAAAGAATATCTCACTATTCCATTAGATGAAATCCAAATCAACGAAAAACTTCAATTCATCGAAGAACCCGTCGAAATAATGGATCGTGAGGTTAAAAGACTTAAGCAAAACAAGATACCAATTGTTAAGGTTCGATGGAATGCTCGTAGAGGACCTGAGTTCACCTGGGAGCGTGAAGATCAGATGAAGAAGAAATACCCGCATCTATTTCCAGAAGATTCGTCAACACCTTCAACAGCTTAAAATTTCGGGACGAAATTTATTTAACGGGTAGGTACTGTAGTGACCCGAACTTTTCCATGTTTATATATATTAAATGAGATTGATATTTACATGATTAAATGTTTCCAACATGTTAAGCAATCAAACTTGTTAAGACTTGATTAATTGAAATAGGTTTCATATAGACAATTGACCACCCAAGTTGACCGGTGATTCACGAACGTTAAAACTTGTAAAAACTATATGATGACATATATATGGTTATATATATAGTTAACATGATATTATGATAAGTAAACATATCATTAATTATATTAACAATGAACTACATATGTAAAAACAAGACTACTAACTTAATGATTTTGAAACGAGACATATATGTAACGATTATCGTTGTAACGACATTTAATGTATATATATCATATTAAGAGATATTCGTACATCATAATATCATGATAATATAATAATTTAAAATCTCTTTTGATATTATAAACATTGGGTTAACAACATTTAACAAGATCGTTAACCTAAAGGTTTCAAAACAACATTTACATGTAACGACTAACGATGACTTAACGACTCAGTTAAAATGTATATACATGTAGTGTTTTAATATGTATTCATACACTTTTGAAAGACTTCAAGACACTTATCAAAATACTTCTACTTAACAAAAATGCTTACAATTACATCCTCGTTCAGTTTCATCAACAATTCTACTCGTATGCACCCGTATTCGTACTCGTACAATACACAGCTTTTAGATGTATGTACTATTGGTATATACACTCCAATGATCAGCTCTTAGCAGCCCATGTGAGTCACCTAACACATGTGGGAACCATCATTTGGCAACTAGCATGAAATATCTCATAAAATTACAAAAATATGAGTAATCATTCATGACTTATTTACATGAAAACAAAATAACATATCCTTTATATCTAATCCATACACCAACGACCAAAAACACCTACAAACACTTTCATTCTTCAATTTTCTTCATCTAATTGATCTCTCTCAAGTTCTATCTTCAAGTTCTAAGTGTTCTTCATAAATTCCAAAAATTCTAGTTTCATAAAATCAAGAATACTTTCAAGTTTGCTAGCTCACTTCCAATCTTGTAAGGTGATCATCCAACCTCAAGAAATCTTTGTTTCTTACAGTAGGTTATCATTCTAATACAAGGTAATAATCATATTCAAACTTTGGTTCAATTTCTATAACTATAACAATCTTATTTTAAGTGATGATCTTACTTGAACTTGTTTTCGTGTCATGATTCTGCTTCAAGAACTTCGAGCCATCCAAGGATCCATTGAAGCTAGATCCATTTTTCTATTTTCCAGTAGGTTTATCCAAGGAACTTAAGGTAGTAATGATGTTCATAACATCATTCGATTCATATATATAAAACTATCTTATTCGAAGGTTTAAACTCGTAATCACTAGAACATAGTTTAGTTAATTCTAAACTTGTTCGCAAACAAAAGTTAATCCTTCTAACTTGACTTTTAAAATTAATTAAACACATTTTCTATATCTATATGATATGCTAACTTAATGATTTAAAACCTGGAAACACGAAAAACACCGTAAAACCGGATTTACGCCGTCGTAGTAACACCGCGGGCTGTTTTGGGTTAGTTAATTAAAAACTATGATAAACTTTGATTTAAAAGTTGTAATTCTGAGAAAATGATTTTTATTATGAACATAAAACTATATCCAAAAATTATGGTTAAACTCAAAGTGGAAGTATGTTTTCTAAAATGGTCATCTAGACGTCGTTCTTTCGACTGAAATGACTACCTTTACAAAAACGACTTGTAACTTATTTTTCCGACTATAAACCTATACTTTTCTGTTTAGATTCATAAAATAGAGTTCAATATGAAACCATAGCAATTTGATTCACTCAAAACGGATTTAAAATGAAGAAGTTATGGGTAAAACAAGATTGGATAATTTTTCTCATTTTAGCTACGTGAAAATTGGTAACAAATCTATTCCAACCATAACTTAATCAACTTGTATTGTATATTATGTAATCTTGAGATACCATAGACACGTATACAATGTTTCGACCTATCATGTCGACACATCTATATATATTTCGGAACAACCATAGACACTCTATATGTGAATGTTGGAGTTAGCTATACAGGGTTGAGGTTGATTCCAAAATATATATAGTTTGAGTTGTGATCAATACTGAGATACGTATACACTGGGTCGTGGATTGATTCAAGATAATATTTATCGATTAATTTCTGTACATCTAACTGTGGACAACTAGTTATAGGTTACTAACGAGGACAACTGACTTAATAAACTTAAAACATCAAAATATATTAAAAGTGTTGTAAATATATTTTGAACATACTTTAATATATATGTATATGTATATATTGTTATAGGTTCGTGAATCAACAGTGGCCAAGTCTTACTTCCCGACGAAGTAAAAATCTGTGAAAGTGAGTTATAGTCCCACTTTTAAAATCTAATATTTTTGGGATGAGAATACATGCAGGTTTTATAAATGATTTACAAAATAGACACAAGTACGTGAAACTACATTCTATGGTTGAATTATCAAAATCGAATATGCCCCTTTTTATTAAGTCTGGTAATCTAAGAATTAGGGAACAGACACCCTAATTGACGCGAATCCTAAAGATAGATCTATTGGGCCTAACAAACCCCATCCAAAGTACCGGATGCTTTAGTACTTCGAAATTTATATCATATCCGAAGGGTGTCCCGGAATGATGGGGATATTCTTATATATGCATCTTGTTAATGTCGGTTACCAGGTGTTCACCATATGAATGATTTTTATCTCTATGTATGGGATGTGTATTGAAATATGAAATCTTGTGGTCTATTATTATGATTTGATATATATAGGTTAAACCTATAACTCACCAACATTTTTGTTGACGTTTTAAGCATGTTTATTCTCAGGTGATTATTAAGAGCTTCCGCTGTCGCATACTTAAATAAGGACGAGATTTGGAGTCCATGCTTGTATGATATTGTGTAAAAACTGCATTCAAGAAACTTATTTTGTTGTAACATATTTGTATTGTAAACCATTATGTAATGGTCGTGTGTAAACAGGATATTTTAGATTATCATTATTTGATAATCTACGTAAAGCTTTTTAAACCTTTATTGATGAAATAAAGGTTATGGTTTGTTTTAAAATGAATGCAGTCTTTGAAAAACGTCTCATATAGAGGTCAAAACCTCGCAACGAAATCAATTAATATGGAACGTTTTTAATCAATAAGAACGGGACATTTCAGTTGGTATCCGAGCGTTGGTCTTAGAGAACCAGAATTTTGCATTAGTGTGTCTTATCGAGTTTGTTAGGATGCATTAGTGAGTCTGGACTTCGACTGTGTTTACTTGAAAAATGATTGCTTAACAAATTTTGTTGGAAACTATATATTTTTAACATGTGAATATTATGTGATATATTAATCTCTTAACGCGTTTGATATTATGTGATAGATGTCTACCTCTAGAACAAGTCCCATTGACTCACCTAATAATAATGAAGAGTTAAATGTAAATTGGAATGATTCGTGGACTGATTCACAAGTTCCCGAAGAGGAATCGGAAGAAGAGTCAGAACCGGAAGAAGAATCGGAACCGGAAGAAGAATCGGAACCGGAAGAAGAATCGGAACCGGAAGAAGAATCGGAACCGGATGAAGAAATAGAACCGGTGGGGGAAATAATAAAACGGTTAAGTAAAAGAAAATCCTCAACCAACCGACCAAGGTTAATTATGGTCAATGGTGTTTCCGCCAAGGAAGCAAAATATTGGGAGGATTACCAATTCTCCGATGAATCGGATTCCGACGAGAATTCCGATGATGTTATAGAAATTACCCCAACTGAATTTAAAAAGGCAAAAGAAAATTGAGACGACCCGACCCAATCCATAGGGACGAATACAATAACATATGATAACATTGCGAGGTACCTGACCTCTATATGATACATTTTATAAACGTTGCATTTATTCTTAAAAGGCAATCTATTATTACATCAAAAGTTGACATGTTCGCCTAACACTTCATAATATCCAAATGACCTAATCTGTCATTTACTTAGTAATAGTCTCTAATGATCTTCAATGACTCGAATGCAACGTTCTTGAATCCTGGCTTAAATGGTCCCAAATAGTATCCTTAATATGAGCTAATGCACAACGGAAGACTTAATTCATACCTGAGAATAACATGCTTTAAAACGTCAACATAAAGTTGGTGAGATATAGGTTTAATGCCGGCAGCAATATATATATATAGACCACAAGATTTCATATGTAAACATTTTAATAAAAATATTCTAAGTGGTTGAGCACTTGGTAACCATACTTAACATTTAATCACGTCGCATATTCCCTTTATTATGAAATCTTACTACACCGTACCAAGTGTAGTCACAAAACGAAGTACTGTGCAACCGTTGAATACTGGTCGTCCAGTCCGGTTGGGGTTGTCAAGCCCGATAGATCTATCAACAGGATTCGCGTTTACAATACCGCTGTAAATAATAGTTACCAAGCTACAGGGAAGTATGTCAGTGGTACAACTCAACGTAGAATATATTTTTCAGTTACTTGTGTCCATATCGTAAAACATAAAATACATGAATTCTCATCCCGAAATATTTAGAGTTTAAAAATGGGACTATATACTCACTTTGCCTTGAAGATATGTAATTTCGACTTGGTCTCCGATTGATATCACGAACCTATCCATATATAATATATCAATGCCTTTTCTTTTTAAACAATCGTCACATATATATACTTATAATACTTTTAATACTTTTAATACTTTTAATAATTCCTTAGTCCGTAGTTAGCAATCCGATGTTAGTAATTCAATTTTAATGGTTCATTTTAGGTGTTTAATAAACCCCCAATGAAATAAATAAAACCCCCATCATATATGTATTGGTCGAGATTAATCTTGACCCACGGTACCGGTGTTGTCAAATGACGTGTTGCGTACATAAAGTACCGGTGTTGTCAAATGACGTGTTGCGTACAATCATGGGATCTTATGATTAATCTTCTCGTATTGTTTACGGGTGATCCTGAACCATATAAAATTAAATTATGAGTACATATATATAAAATATCATGTTATTTTAGAAAGATGTGATTTATTTAATTTTCTCCAATTATTTTCGTAGCTAAACTAGTCTTAGATATCCGATCTCGTTTTGGTCATAGTTTCTTCGTTACAACTCCGTTTTCGTTGGTTCAACTTGCCACTTCCTTGGATCGAGTCCCTCTTTAAGAATATGAACTGTAAATACCTTAGTTTTAATTCGAAATCACAATTCATAGGTCAAACTTTAGTGAAACTTATGAAGTTAATCATTTTTGTTACAAAAATATCATTTAATGACCATTTTTCTGAAAATACTTATACTTTGAATTAAATCATGAAATTTTTATGTGTTAACATATTCATAAGAAATATCATTTTTCCAGAATATAAACCTCCAATTCAAAGTTCAAGATGGTTTTTAATTATCCAACCCAAAACAGTCCCCGGTTACACTCCGACGTCGTAAAAACAGTTTTTAAGGTGTTCTTTGAAAAACCAAGTTTTACCTTGTTAAGTTAGCATATATTTATGATATATTAAAGGTCTTGAAGTATTTTAAAAGTTAAGTTAGAAGGATCTATTTAGTTTTCAAACAAGTTTGAAAACATTCAAACTATGTTCTTGTTGTTAAAATTTTATACCACAAAATAAGATAGCTATATATATATGAATCGAATAAGGTTATGAACAAAGTTACTACCTCAAGTTACTTGGACAATATTGCTATAAAAGAGGAGTAAAAACCTAGAACCAAAAGAGTGATGGAATTGGATGAAAGATTGGAAGTAAAACTTGTGTTCTTGGAAGGATTCTTGAAGTGTTTTTGTAAGGATTTTCTTATGATGTTTAAATGTTGTTTTTGAAGCTAGTTCATGATGAAAATTTGCTGGAGTGTTTAAGGGATTTTTTTCTTTCTTAAAAGAGTGTGTTTTAGTTAAAGGAAATGTGTAGTAAAATGAAAATGGAATGGAGTATAAATGATGGTGTAAAAGGTGTATAAGTTTGTAATTTTGTGAAAAAATCTTTTAATCATGTGAAATTGTCATACTAAATAACAAAAGTAGTTACCTTATACATAAGACATGAACAAGGGCTGGTTGGTGGTGATTTGATGTGTATATACCAATAGTAAATACGTATAGAAGCTAGGTATGATACGAGTACATATACTCTAGATATACGTATAGAAATTTTGTGAAAAATGGAATGAGAATTCAAATATAGCTATCTTTTGTGAATATACTTATATTGTTTTATGTATTTAAGTTCTTAAAAAGTGATTAAATACATTACATATACGATATATGTATAAACATTATAGGTCATAAGTATTTATGTCAAATAACGTTACGTATGGTTATCGTTTTGGAAACTTAAGTTAGTAGTTTCAAAATATACTTATAACTCATTGTTATTAGTACACAATGAGATGTTAAACATCCTTAGATCATGTTAAATATAAATAAATACATATATATACAAACGTATAATTATCGTATGTTATATAGTTCGTGATATCATCGGTCAAATTGGACGGTCAAACGTTAAGTAAAACTCTTTTCAAAATCATAAATCTCAACAATTTAGATTGCTTATCATGTTGGTAAGGTTTAATTTATGTAAATATTAATCTTATAAGTGTAAAACGATCGGAAAAATCCGGGTCGTTACATTACCTACCCGTTAAATAAATTTCGTCCCGAAATTTGATAGAGATCATCATGGATAACAATATGGGTGTTTTCATGATGTATATGAGGTGATAATGGAGTTTTATCATTATTGGGAGGTATAGATACAACGGTTCGATCAAGTGAAGCGCAAAAGTGAAGCTATCACAAAAGAGTGAATTGAGTAAATATGGATTTGTTTGAACCGATAACGTGATTAGAATTGATTTCCGGAATTTATGGAAAATCTTACGTAATAAGATTTGGTTCTTTGGTGATCAGGATCTTCTTTGATTTAGTGCGGCGATCTGTTTCGATTTCTTTGTCGAATATTTTGCTATAAATCCACTTCCTTCTCTTCCTTATTTCCATAACTCACATCTTCTATCCTTTCTCCTTCAACTCATACCTTAAAGTATTCTTTTAAATGCTCCATCCCGTTCTAATTCTTGTTATACTTCTAACTTTCATATCTTGCATTCTTCTCTTTCATTTATCGCCAGAAGAATCTATTTACTTCTATCCTTTCCTCGGAATTATAATGTTTTTAATTCTCCCGTGTCTTTACGTTGCAATATGTATTGATATACACGGTTTGTAAATCCTGGGTGATTTTCGGCCTTTGTATTCTTCATTATTTTTCAAAGCTTCATACTTTCATTTTCTCTTCCCGACTTCGAGTCAAGCGAGTAATGGTCCGGAATTTGTAGATATGAGATTCGAAATGAGTATAGCTAATGCTCTAAGAAAGAAATGGTAATAGAACAATTTTTATTTGTCAAATTACCAGAATACCCTTAAAAGATAGAACTGTCAGGATGACATGTTCCTATTATTTTTGAGAATTGGATAGAATGTAAGAGCCGTGTAACATGGCACATGATGATGGTACTGTGAATCATCACATTTTATTAGAAACTTAACATGACTTACTGTAATATAATGAAGTTGATCAAGTTTCATTATATTATACTAATTCATGCATCAGTTCCCAACACTGCTTCAGAACATTCCTATTTTAAACTTGAAGGTTTTAGAACTTAGAAACTAACACAGTTTCTTTTATGTTGTAACGCAGATATTACGGAGAGATAAATATTCTCAGATAATAATAGTTGTGAAAATATCTCCAGAAATATGGAGAATATGTATAACGGAAGATATGAAGATATCTTATAATATCTAAGATAAGATGATGATGAAGAATATCATCGGGAAAGGTTTAGAATAAGGGGTAGGGTTTTTACTAATGGTTTCAGCAGGCACTGAATCGTTTGAATCCTTTGAAAGCAGACTCAGTTCTTGTGATTTATCCACAACCTCTTTCATACTTTGCTCAAACCGTTTTCCGGTTCCAACTCTTCTCTTTTTCTGAGTTTTATCAACACACTGTGCTTCATCATCAAACTTTTGACTGTTTAAAATCGTTTACAATTTTCGCTGCTTCATCAGCATTTAAAGAACTACTTCATAATTCAGGGTGTTTTTCAGAAACTTCACCTTCGGAGTATGAAATCCTTAGGAATAGACGTTATAGGTATGACTGAGAAGTTTTGCGAGATTTTTAAAATACTAATTGCGGATTCCGCCAAAAAGATGACAAGTTGCTGGTACATGATGTCGTGGAATATGAAAGGTTCTCCGGTAACAACGGTGAAAGGACAAGGTATATATATCGAGGTTATAATAAGAGTAGTCCTACTGAGAAATCAAAGTGGAGCTGTGACAAAATCGACTTATATTGAAAAGAGAAATGTAAGGTTGTTTTGCCAATGAATGATAAGGAATTTGACGCGGATAAGTTTTAACGATAACTTCGGTTTCGAAAGTTTCAGGTGTATAACTGTATGCATAAATCTTTCTTCGGTAGACGAGGTGCGGCTGGTTCAACTTCTCGATCGAGAATCATGAAAAGATTTGAACGAGGATTATAATTGTCGAAGTACAAATGAGGTTTAGGATGAAATCAAGTGGCAAACTTGAAGAATTGTTTAGTTTCATAGGTTATAATCAACATTTTATTTCATTTTAATTGTCCAAAGTTAGCAGTCCAAAAGTCCGATTGTCCAATGGTTCAATAAATTCGTATATAAATTAAATATATAATATTCGAGTTAATTTATACGTATCGTGACCCGTGTACTGGTCTCAGTGTCGATCACAACTCAAACCATATATATATTTTGGAATCAACTCCAACCCTGTATAGCCAACTCCCATCTTCACATATAGAGTGTCTACGGTTGTTCCGAAATATATATATAGATGGGTCGATATGATAAGTCGAAACCTTGCATACGTGTCCCGTTATTTAAAATGCGTAAAATAAATAAATATATATCATGACCCATTATACAACGTGTTGTCTCAGAATTAATCCGACGTATTGTTGTACATGTGTCCCGACGGTATGTAAAGTGCGGAAATTAAATAACAATAAATAAAATTGCGAGAATGTAAATTGCGATAAATTAAATGTTAATCAGTTAGCTGGGAACAGTTAGCCGAAACAGTTAGCGTGGAATCTTAACAATGTTCATCATAGTTAATTCGTGTGTTTCTAACCAATTTTTAATTTGTCCAATGTTTCTTCTTTATGCCACTTGTTGGATTCGGATAGGTAAAAATCCAAATATGAAATTTAAATGGAAATGGTTATTCTGGGGTGAACGGATACGTATATCGATGGTTGTAAGTAGAATAACAAATGACCGTTGAATCAGATTCGAAGAATGTACAGTGTAACTTATTAATATGAAATCCAAATATTCCACGGGTACTACCTACCCGTTAAACTATTTTTCATCATTAACAGTTTGTACGAAAGAATTTTTAGTTACAATCTTTATGAAGATATACTTGCATATATATTTTCTTCGGATGTAATTATGAATTTAATGAGTCAATAAGATATTAAACTCATTTGATTTTTCGGTTAGAATTGGAGTACATAATCTTTAAAACATTAAAGATTACATAATCGCTATGTAGAACGAAAACAAATGATGTAGAACAATACGTAGAACGATGATAATCAATGTGGAACAATATATAGAACAAAGATCATACTCGAAGTTCCGATGAGGTTTTTGAGGTATGTGATGTTGATATCCGAGATACAGTTTGTGAGGTTGAGATTTTGGGGGTGACAAGAGTACTGTCGGCGTTGATGATGGTGGTACAGATTATGCTGCTGGTGCTGCTGCTGGTGTTTGTAACCTTCGCACCGTATTTTCTAAAGCCACTACCCGAGCGCGAAGCTCGTTGACTTCTTCTATTATACCGGGATGATTGACGGTTGGAACGAGCGAATGAACAAGATTCGAAATATGGGATAGTATGTAGTCATGACGAGATACTCTAGAAATGAGCGAGAAAATGGTGTTTCGAATAGGTTCGCCGGTAAGTGCTTCAGGTTCATCGTTAAGAGGACAATTTGGTGGATGGAATGGATCACCTTCTTCTTGCCTCCAGAGATTTAGTATATTACGAACCCATCCCCAATTCATCCAGAATAGATGATGGGAAATTGGTTGATCCATTCCGGTGACGCTGTTCTCGGAGCTCGAATGGAAATTCATATCGGCGTAGCTATCGAAGTCGGAGGAATTCGAACTGGATGAAGAATCCATCTTGTATAGTCGGAGAAATGAATTTTTGGTTTGGAATAGATTATAGAAATTGGGTTTGGTACTCTTCAATACATAATTTACATATGTATATATAATACCAAAATCCCGTGAATTACGGAGAATTTTTGAAATACGTCAAGCAATGTCTATAGTAACAGATACGCTAAGATATGAATTTTGTCTATACACTATCGATGCACTAAATGCAGTAAGACGTGTCTAGACTTAAGAATGATAAGCAGGCAGTTTCCTAAGGATGATAAACAGATGATTTTCGACTAGAAATGATAAGCAAAACATTTGACATGTAGAAACGGTCAAAGTCCAGACTCACTAATGCATCCTAACAACTACCAGTTAGACACACTAATGCAAGGCCTGGTTCGCTAAGACCAACGCTCTGATACCACATGAGACGACCCGACCCAATCCATAGGGACGAATACAATAACATATGATAACATTGCGAGGTACCTGACCTCTATATGATACATTTTATAAACGTTGCATTTATTCTTAAAAGGCAATCTATTATTACATCAAAAGTTGACATGTTCGCCTAACACTTCATAATATCCAAATGACCTAATCTGTCATTTACTTAGTAATAGTCTCTAATGATCTTCAATGACTCGAATGCAACGTTCTTGAATCCTGGCTTAAATGGTCCCAAATAGTATCCTTAATATGAGCTAATGCACAACGGAAGACTTAATTCATACCTGAGAATAACATGCTTTAAAACGTCAACATAAAGTTGGTGAGATATAGGTTTAATGCCGGCAGCAATATATATATATAGACCACAAGATTTCATATGTAAACATTTTAATAAAAATATTCTAAGTGGTTGAGCACTTGGTAACCATACTTAACATTTAATCACGTCGCATATTCCCTTTATTATGAAATCTTACTACACCGTACCAAGTGTAGTCACAAAACGAAGTACTGTGCAACCGTTGAATACTGGTCGTCCAGTCCGGTTGGGGTTGTCAAGCCCGATAGATCTATCAACAGGATTCGCGTTTACAATACCGCTGTAAATAATAGTTACCAAGCTACAGGGAAGTATGCCAGTGGTACAACTCAACGTAGAATATATTTTTCAGTTACTTGTGTCCATATCGTAAAACATAAAATACATGAATTCTCATCCCGAAATATTTAGAGTTTAAAAATGGGACTATATACTCACTTTGCCTTGAAGATATGTAATTTCGACTTGGTCTCCGATTGATATCACGAACCTATCCATATATAATATATCAATGCCTTTTCTTTTTAAACAATCGTCACATATATATACTTATAATACTTTTAATACTTTTAATACTTTTAATAATTCCTTAGTCCGTAGTTAGCAATCCGATGTTAGTAATTCAATTTTAATGGTTCATTTTAGGTGTTTAATAAACCCCCAATGAAATAAATAAAACCCCCATCATATATGTATTGGTCGAGATTAATCTTGACCCACGGTACCGGTGTTGTCAAATGACGTGTTGCGTACATAAAGTACCGGTGTTGTCAAATGACGTGTTGCGTACAATCATGGGATCTTATGATTAATCTTCTCGTATTGTTTACGGGTGATCCTGAACCATATAAAATTAAATTATGAGTACATATATATAAAATATCATGTTATTTTAGAAAGATGTGATTTATTTAATTTTCTCCAATTATTTTCGTAGCTAAACTAGTGTTAGATATCCGATCTCGTTTTGGTCATAGTTTCTTCGTTACAACTCCGTTTTCGTTGGTTCAACTTGCCACTTCCTTGGATCGAGTCCCTCTTTAAGAATATGAACTGTAAATACCTTAGTTTTAATTCGAAATCACAATTCATAGGTCAAACTTTAGTGAAACTTATGAAGTTAATCATTTTTGTTACAAAAATATCATTTAATGACCATTTTTCTGAAAATACTTATACTTTGAATTAAATCATGAAATTTTTATGTGTTAACATATTCATAAGAAATATCATTTTTCCAGAATATAAACCTCCAATTCAAAGTTCAAGATGGTTTTTAATTATCCAACCCAAAACAGTCCCCGGTTACACTCCGACGTCGTAAAAACAGTTTTTAAGGTGTTCTTTGAAAAACCAAGTTTTACCTTGTTAAGTTAGCATATATTTATGATATATTAAAGGTCTTGAAGTATTTTAAAAGTTAAGTTAGAAGGATCTATTTAGTTTTCAAACAAGTTTGAAAACATTCAAACTATGTTCTTGTTGTTAAAATTTTATACCACAAAATAAGATAGCTATATATATATGAATCGAATAAGGTTATGAACAAAGTTACTACCTCAAGTTACTTGGACAATATTGCTATAAAAGAGGAGTAAAAACCTAGAACCAAAAGAGTGATGGAATTGGATGAAAGATTGGAAGTAAAACTTGTGTTCTTGGAAGGATTCTTGAAGTGTTTTTGTAAGGATTTTCTTATGATGTTTAAATGTTGTTTTTGAAGCTAGTTCATGATGAAAATTTGCTGGAGTGTTTAAGGGATTTTTTTCTTTCTTAAAAGAGTGTGTTTTAGTTAAAGGAAATGTGTAGTAAAATGAAAATGGAATGGAGTATAAATGATGGTGTAAAAGGTGTATAAGTTTGTAATTTTGTGAAAAAATCTTTTAATCATGTGAAATTGTCATACTAAATAACAAAAGTAGTTACCTTATACATAAGACATGAACAAGGGCTGGTTGGTGGTGATTTGATGTGTATATACCAATAGTAAATACGTATAGAAGCTAGGTATGATACGAGTACATATACTCTAGATATACGTATAGAAATTTTGTGAAAAATGGAATGAGAATTCAAATATAGCTATCTTTTGTGAATATACTTATATTGTTTTATGTATTTAAGTTCTTAAAAAGTGATTAAATACATTACATATACGATATATGTATAAACATTATAGGTCATAAGTATTTATGTCAAATAACGTTACGTATGGTTATCGTTTTGGAAACTTAAGTTAGTAGTTTCAAAATATACTTATAACTCATTGTTATTAGTACACAATGAGATGTTAAACATCCTTAGATCATGTTAAATATAAATAAATACATATATATACAAACGTATAATTATCGTATGTTATATAGTTCGTGATATCATCGGTCAAATTGGACGGTCAAACGTTAAGTAAAACTCTTTTCAAAATCATAAATCTCAACAATTTAGATTGCTTATCATGTTGGTAAGGTTTAATTTATGTAAATATTAATCTTATAAGTGTAAAACGATCGGAAAAATCCGGGTCGTTACAAAAATAATAAGGGAAAGGGCATAAAAATAAAGAAATCGAATTCCAACCCCGATGAACTTTATATGTATCGTCAACCCCCGAAGTCCTTAAGTTGTAACAATGACCCGGGAACCTCTAAACCACCAGGTTTTTCTAAACCAATGTGGAAAATAATGGCTCGTATTAGGGGAACATCATATATCCCTAGAAACTTGGCAAAACGAACCAAAACCGAAGAAGAAGAAACAAGCGAGTCGGAATAAGATAGTTGTATTCGTGTGGTGTAATATATGTAATATAGTGTGCTTATGCTTTATGATATATGTAAAAATTGCTTGTATTAATAAGTATTTTTTTTTATGAATCTAACTCTTGTCTATTTTACAGTATAAAAACACAAAATGGATAGACAACCCAATATTTTAAGAGACCTACCCGGAGACATGATTGATGAAATCTTGTCTAGAGTCGGTCAGAATTCTTCGGCACAACTATTTAAGGCGAGATCAGTTTGTAAGACATTCGAAGAACGTTCCAAGAATGCCTTGGTTTATAAAAGGCTTTCGTTCGAAAGATGGGGGATATCACATTGGGAAATCCATAAGTTACGATGTGTTTACTTTGACGCATATATTGCGGGGAACCCAAATGCTATTTTACGCAATGGGTTAAGAAATTATTTTGACTCAATATATCCGAATATTGGACTTCGTGATTTAGAAAAAGCGGCTAACATGCAACATAAAGAAGCATGTTATGCTTACGGATTAGTAATGTTCGCTTCTCACCAAAGTGAGAACAAGAACATCGGGCTACAACTATTAAACAAAACGTTCCCACAAGTGACGGAGTCGGTAATTGGGGTAAGAAATGAGGTTTTTAGATTGTTACGGGACTGTTGGACATTACGTAACCCTCGTCCCTTTGACGACGTTACAACACGCTGTCTTATCAACGGCCATAACGGTTATGTTCCACAAGACCAAGGATGGGAAGTAATCCTAGTAAAACCAGAATGCATGACTTGTTTCTGGACGTATGAATTACGTGTCTTTATTGCCTTTGCTGAACGACTTGTGTACTAGCTAGAATTATCTTCACAACCATCTTGTATCAAATTTATTGTGTGCTATATTTCATGCTATATGTAAAATAAGCGGTATTGTAAGTTTGTAAAATATTGTGTAAAAGTTTGAACGCGAAATATTGTTATAATCAGTTTTTCATATAGAATTGTAGTAGTTGAATTGTATATTAGCTACTAAGTATGAACTTAACGGGTAGGTACTACCCGAATTTAAACTTATAAAACGCTAATATGAAGAAAAAGCTTTTATAAATGAGTTCATATTATGCTACGAAATACTATTAACTACTCTTAATATTCTGTATGATTAACTTGTTCCATTTAACTATTTTGAAGGAAATGGCACCGACTACTCGACACACCGTGAATATGAATGAAGAGGAATTCCGTACTTTTCTAGCTTCAAAGATAGCCGCAGTACAGGCTGCGCTACATACCAACAATAACCTTGGATCTAGCAGTACATGAAATCGTGTAGGATGCACCTACAAAGAATTCACTGCCTGCAAACCTTTGGAATTTGATGGAACCGAAGGACCGATCGGATTGAAACGGTGGACCGAGAAGGTCGAATCGGTGTTTGCCATAAGTAAGTGTACTGAAGAGGACAAAGTGAAGTACGCTACGAATACCTTCACAGGTTCTGCGTTAACACGGTGGAATACCTATCTAGAGCAAGTGGGACAAGACGATGCGTACGCACTACCGTGGTCAGCATTCAAGCACTTGATGAACGAGAAGTACCGTCCCAGAACCGAGGTCAATAAGCTCAAGATAGAACTTAGAGGGTTACGAACCCAAGGATTTGATATTACCACGTATGAAAGACGATTCACAGAATTGTGCCTATTGTGTCCGGGAGCATTCGAAGATGAGGAAGAGAAGATCGACGCGTTTGTGAAAGGATTACCGGAAAGAATCCAAGAAGATATAAGTTCACACGAGCCCGCCTCCATACAACAGGCATGTAGAATGGCTCACAAACTAGTGAACCAGATTGAAGAAAGAATTAAAGAACAGACTGCTGAAGAGGCCAATGTGAAGCAAGTCAAAAGAAAGTGGGAGGAAAATGGTGATAAGAATCACCAATACAACAACAACAGCAATTACAACAATAATCGCAGCAATTATCCCAACAATCGCAACATCAATCGCAACTACAACAAACGGCCCAACAACAACAACAACAACAACAACAACAGCAACTACAACAATCATCCCAACAACAATAATAACCGCAATAACAACAACAATCAGAAGCAGCTATGCCAAAGGTGTGAAAAGTATCACTCGGGGTTCTGCACCAAATTTTGCAACAAGTGTAAAAGAAATGGTCATAGCGCGGCGAAGTGTGAGGTCTACGGACCAGGGGTTAATAGAACGAAAGGAACAAATGGTGTCGGAACGAGTAATGGCGGAGCAAGTAGTGTCGGAGCAAGTTATGCCAATGTAGTTTGTTATAAATGTGGAAAACCGGGCCACATTATTAGAAATTGCCCGAACCAGGAGAACACGAATGGACAAGGCCGCGGAAGAGTTTTCAATATTAATGCGGCAGAGGCACAAGAAGACCCGGAGCTTGTTACGGGTACGTTTCTTATTGACAATAAATCTGCTTACGTTTTATTTGATTCGGGTGCAGATAGAAGCTATATGAGTAGAGATTTTTTTGCTAAATTAAGTTGTCCATTGACGCCATTGGATAGTAAATTTTTACTCGAATTAGCAAATGGTAAATTAATTTCAGCAGATAATATATGTCGGAATCGAGAAATTAAACTGGTTAGCGAAACATTTAAGATTGATTTGATACCAGTCGAGTTAGGGAGTTTTGATGTGATAATCGGTATGGACTGGTTGAAAGAAGTGAAAGCAGAGATCGTTTGTTAAAAAAATGCAATTCGCATTATACGAGAAAAAGGAAAACCCTTAATGGTGTAAGGAGAAAAGGGCAACACGAAGCTACATCTTATTAGTAATTTGAAGGCACAAAAACTAATAAGAAAAGGTTGCTATGCTGTTCTAGCACACGTCGAGAAAGTACAAACTGAAGAAAAGAGCATCAATGATGTTCCCATTGCAAAAGAATTTCCTGATGTATTTCCGAAAGAATTACCAGGATTACCCCCACATCGATCCGTTGAATTTCAAATAGATCTTGTACCAGGAGCTGCACCAATAGCTCGTGCTCCTTACAGACTCGCACCCAGCGAGATGAAAGAACTGCAAAGCCAATTACAAGAACTTTTAGAGCGTGGTTTCATTCGACCAAGCACATCACCGTGGGGAGCTCCTGTTTTGTTTGTCAAGAAGAAAGATGGTACATTCAGGTTGTGTATCGACTACCGAGAGTTGAACAAACTTACCATCAAGAACCGCTACCCACTACCGAGAATCGACGACTTATTTGATCAACTACAAGGCTCGTCTGTTTATTCAAAGATTGACTTACGTTCCGGGTATCATCAAATGCGAGTGAAAGAAGATGATATTCCAAAGACTGCTTTCAGAACACGTTACGGTCATTACGAGTTTATGGTCATGCCGTTTGGTTTAACTAATGCACCAGCTGTGTTCATGGACCTTATGAACCGAGTGTGTGGACCATACCTTGACAAGTTTGTCATTGTTTTCATTGATGACATACTTATTTACTCAAAGAATGACCAAGAACACGGTGAACATTTGAGAAAGGTGTTAGAAGTATTGAGGAAGGAATAATTGTACGCTAAGTTTTCAAAGTGTGCATTTTGGTTGGAAGAAGTTCAATTCCTCGGTCACATAGTGAACAAAGAAGGTATTAAGGTGGATCCGGCAAAGATAGAAACTGTTGAAAAGTGGGAAACCCCGAAAACTCCAAAACACATACGCCAATTTTTAGGACTAGCTGGTTACTATAGAAGGTTCATCCAAGACTTTTCCAGAATAGCAAAACCCTTGACTGCATTAACGCATAAAGGGAAGAAATTTGAATGGAATGATGAACAAGAGAAAGCGTTTCAGTTATTGAAGAAAAAGCTAACTACGGCACCTATATTGTCATTGCCTGAAGGGAATGATGATTTTGTGATTTATTGTGACGCATCAAAGCAAGGTCTCGGTTGTGTATTAATGCAACGAACGAAGGTGATTGCTTATGCGTCTAGACAATTGAAGATTCACGAACAAAATTATACGACGCATGATTTGGAATTAGGCGCGGTTGTTTTTGCATTAAAGACTTGGAGGCACTACTTATATGGGGTCAAAAGTATTATATATACCGACCACAAAAGTCTACAACACATATTTAATCAGAAACAACTGAATATGAGGCAGCGTAGGTGGATTGAATTATTGAATGATTACGACTTTGAGATTCGTTACCACCCGGGGAAGGCAAATGTGGTAGCCGATGCCTTGAGCAGGAAGGACAGAGAACCCATTCGAGTAAAATCTATGAATATAATGATTCATAATAACCTTACTACTCAAATAAAGGAGGCACAACAAGGAGTTTTAAAAGAGGGAAATTTAAAGGATGAAATACCCAAAGGATCGGAGAAGCATCTTAATATTCGGGAAGACGGAACCCGGTATAGGGCTGAAAGGATTTGGGTACCAAAATTTGGAGATATGAGAGAAATGGTACTTAGAGAAGCTCATAAAACCAGATACTCAATACATCCTGGAACGGGGAAGATGTACAAGGATCTCAAGAAACATTTTTGGTGGCCTGGTATGAAAGCCGATGTTGCTAAATACGTAGGAGAATGTTTGACGTGTTTTAAGGTCAAAACCTCGCAACGAAATCAATTAATATGGAACGTTTTTAATCAATAAGAACGGGACATTTCAGTTGGTATCAAAGCTATCAAAACATGTAAAATAATATTGGATTGATTAATATTGTATACGTATCTCAGTATTGATCACAACTCAAACTATATATATTTTGGAATCAACCTCAACCCTGTATAGCTAACTCCAACATTCACATATAGAGTGTCTATGGTTGTTCCGAAATATATATAGATGTGTCGACATGATAGGTCGAAACATTGTATACGTGTCTATGGTATCTCAAGATTACATAATATACAATACAAGTTGATTAAGTTATGGTTGGAATAGATTTGTTACCAATTTTCACGTAGCTAAAATGAGAAAAATTATCCAATCTTGTTTTACCCATAACTTCTTCATTTTAAATCCGTTTTGAGTGAATCAAATTGCTATGGTTTCATATTGAACTCTATTTTATGAATCTAAACAGAAAAGTATAGGTTTATAGTCGGAAAAATAAGTTACAAGTCGTTTTTGTAAAGGTAGTCATTTCAGTCGAAAGAACGACGTCTAGATGACCATTTTAGAAAACATACTTCCACTTTGAGTGTAACCATAATTTTTGGATATAGTTTTATGTTCATAATAAAAATCATTCTCTCAGAATTACAACTTTTAAATCAAAGTTTATCATAGTTTTTAATTAACTAACCCAAAACAGCCCGCGGTGTTACTACGACGGCGTAAATCCGGTTTTACGGTGTTTTTCGTGTTTCCAGGTTTTAAATCATTAAGTTAGCATATCATATAGATATAGAAAATGTGTTTAATTAATTTTAAAAGTCAAGTTATAAGGATTAACTTTTGTTTGCGAACAAGTTTAGAATTAACTAAACTATGTTCTAGTGATTACGAGTTTAAACCTTCAAATAAGATAGTTTTATATATATGAATCGAATGATGTTATGAACATCATTACTACCTTAAGTTCCTTGGATAAACCTACTGGAAAATAGAAAAATGGATCTAGCTTCAATGGATCCTTGGATGGCTCGAAGTTCTTGAAGCAGAATCATGACACGAAAACAAGTTCAAGTAAGATCATCACTTAAAATAAGATTGTTATAGTTATAGAAATTGAACCAAAGTTTGAATATGATTATTACCTTGTATTAGAATGATAACCTACTGTAAGAAACAAAGATTTCTTGAGGTTGGATGATCACCTTACAAGATTGGAAGTGAGCTAGCAAACTTGAAAGTATTCTTGATTTTATGAAACTAGAATTTTTGGAATTTATGAAGAACACTTAGAACTTGAAGATAGAACTTGAGAGAGATCAATTAGATGAAGAAAATTGAAGAATGAAAGTATTTGTAGGTGTTTTTGGTCGTTGGTGTATGGATTAGATATAAAGGATATGTTATTTTGTTTTCATGTAAATAAGTCATGAATGATTACTCATATTTTTGTAATTTTATGAGATATTTCATGCTAGTTGCCAAATTATGGTTCCCACATGTGTTAGGTGACTCACATGGGCTGCTAAGAGCTGATCATTGGAGTGTATATACCAATAGTACATACATCTAAAAGCTGTGTATTGTACGAGTACGAATACGGGTGCATACGAGTAGAATTGTTGATGAAACTGAACGAGGATGTAATTGTAAGCATTTTTGTTAAGTAGAAGTATTTTGATAAGTGTCTTGAAGTCTTTCAAAAGTGTATGAATACATATTAAAACACTACATGTATATACATTTTAACTGAGTCGTTAAGTCATCGTTAGTCGTTACATGTAAATGTTGTTTTGAAACCTTTAGGTTAACGATCTTGTTAAATGTTGTTAACCCAATGTTTATAATATCAAAAGAGATTTTAAATTATTATATTATCATGATATTATGATGTACGAATATCTCTTAATATGATATATATTCATTAAATGTCGTTACAACGATAATCGTTACATATATGTCTCGTTTCAAAATCATTAAGTTAGTAGTCTTGTTTTTACATATGTAGTTCATTGTTAATATAATTAATGATATGTTTACTTATCATAATATCATGTTAACTATATATATAACCATATATATGTCATCATATAGTTTTTACAAGTTTTAACGTTCGTGAATCACCGGTCAACTTGGGTGGTCAATTGTCTATATGAAACCTATTTCAATTAATCAAGTCTTAACAAGTTTGATTGCTTAACATGTTGGAAACATTTAATCATGTAAATATCAATCTCATTTAATGTATATAAACATGGAAAAGTTCGGGTCACTACAGTACCTACCCGTTAAATAAATTTCGTCCCGAAATTTTAAGCTGTTGAAGGTGTTGACGAATCTTCTGGAAATAGATGCGGGTATTTCTTCTTCATCTGATCTTCACGCTCCCAGGTGAACTCAGGTCCTCTACGAGCATTCCATCGAACCTTAACAATTGGTATCTTGTTTTGCTTAAGTCTTTTAACCTCACGATCCATTATTTCGACGGATTCTTCGATGAATTGAAGTTTTTCGTTGATTTGGATTTCATCTAATGGAATAGTGAGATCTTCTTTAGCAAAACATTTCTTCAAATTCGAGACGTGGAAAGTGTTATGTACAGCCGCGAGTTGTTGAGGTAACTCAAGTCGGTAAGCTACTGGTCCGACACGATCAATAATCTTGAATGGTCCAATATACCTTGGATTTAATTTCCCTCGTTTACCAAATCGAACAACGCCTTTCCAAGGTGCAACTTTAAGCATGACCATCTCTCCAATTTCAAATTCTATATCTTTTCTTTTAATGTCAGCGTAGCTCTTTTGTCGACTTTGGGCGGTTTTCAACCGTTGTTGAATTTGGATGATCTTCTCGGTAGTTTCCTGTATAATCTCCGGACCCGTAATCTGTCTATCCCCCACTTCACTCCAACAAATCGGAGACCTGCACTTTCTACCATAAAGTGCTTCAAACGGCGCCATCTCAATGCTTGAATGCTAGCTGTTGTTGTAGGAAAATTCTGCTAACGGTAGATGTCGATCCTAACTGTTTCCGAAATCAATAACACATGCTCGTAGCATGTCTTCAAGCGTTTGTATTGTCCTTTCGCTCTGCCCATCAGTTTGTGGATGATAGGCAGTACTCATGTCTAGACGAGTTCCTAATGCTTGCTGTAATGTCTGCCAGAATCTTGAAATAAATCTGCCATCCCTATCAGAGATAATAGAGATTGGTATTCCATGTCTGGAGATGACTTCCTTTAAATACAGTCGTGCTAACTTCTCCATCTTGTCATCTTCTCTTATTGGCAGGAAATGTGCTGATTTGGTGAAACGATCAACTATTACCCAAATAGTATCAAAACCACTTGCAGTCCTTGGCAATTTAGTGATGAAATCCATGGTAATGTTTTCCCATTTCCATTCCGGGATTTTGGGTTGTTGAAGTAGACCTGATGGTTTCTGATGCTCAGCTTTGACCTTAGAACACGTCAAACATTCTCCTACGTATTTAGCAACATCGGCTTTCATACCCGGCCACCAAAAATGTTTCTTGAGATCCTTGTACATCTTCCTCGTTCCAGGATGTATTGAGTATCTGGTTTTATGAGCTTCTCTAAGTACCATTTCTCTCATATCTCCAAATTTTGGTACCCAAATCCTTTCAGCCCTATACCGGGTTCCGTCTTCCCGAATATTAAGATGCTTCTCCGATCCTTTGGGTATTTCATCCTTTAAATTTCCCTCTTTTAAAACTCCTTGTTGTGCCTCCTTTATTTGAGTAGTAAGGTTATTATGAATTATTATATTCATAGATTTTACTCTAATGGGTTCTCTGTCCTTCCTGCTCAAGGCATCGGCTACCACATTTGCCTTCCCCGGGTGGTAACGAATCTCAAAGTCGTAATCATTCAATAATTCAATCCACCTACGCTGCCTCATATTCAGTTGTTTCTGATTAAATATGTGTTGTAGACTTTTGTGGTCGGTATATATAATACTTTTGACCCCATATAAGTAGTGCCTCCAAGTCTTTAATGCAAAAACAACCGCGCCTAATTCCAAATCATGCGTCGTATAATTTTGTTCGTGAATCTTCAATTGTCTAGACGCATAAGCAATCACCTTCGTTCGTTGCATTAATACACAACCGAGACCTTGCTTTGATGCGTCACAATAAATCACAAAATCATCATTCCCTTCAGGCAATGACAATATAGGTGCCGTAGTTAGCTTTTTCTTCAATAACTGAAACGCTTTCTCTTGTTCATCATTCCATTCAAATTTCTTCCCTTTATGCGTTAATGCAGTCAAGGGTTTTGCTATTCTGGAAAAGTCTTGGATGAACCTTCTGTAGTAACCAGCTAGTCCTAAAAACTGGCGTATGTGTTTTGGAGTTTTCGGGGTTTCCCACTTTTCAACAGTTTCTATCTTTGCCGGATCCACCTTAATACCTTCTTTGTTCACTATGTGACCGAGGAATTGAACTTCTTCCAACCAAAATGCACACTTTAAAAACTTAGCGTACAATTCTTCCTTCCTCAATACTTCTAACACCTTTCTCAAATGTTCACCGTGTTCTTGGTCATTCTTTGAGTAAATAAGTATGTCATCAATGAAAACAATGACAAACTTGTCAAGGTATGGTCCACACACTCGGTTCATAAGGTCCATGAACACAGCTGGTGCATTAGTTAAACCAAACGGCATGACCATAAACTCGTAATGACCGTAACGTGTTCTGAAAGCAGTCTTTGGAATATCATCTTCTTTCACCCGCATTTGATGATACCCGGAACGTAAGTCAATCTTTGAATAAACAGACGAGCCTTGTAGTTGATCAAATAAGTCGTTGATTCTCGGTAGTGGGTAGCGGTTCTTGATGGTAAGTTTGTTCAACTCTCGGTAGTCGATACACAACCTGAATGTACCATCTTTCTTCTTGACAAACAAAACAGGAGCTCCCCACGGTGATGTGCTTGGTCGAATGAAACCACGCTCTAAAAGTTCTTGTAATTGGCTTTGCAGTTCTTTCATCTCGCTGGGTGCGAGTCTGTAAGGAGCACGAGCTATTGGTGCAGCTCCTGGTACAAGATCTATTTGAAATTCAACGGATCGATGTGGGGGTAATCCTGGTAATTCTTTCGGAAATACATCAGGAAATTCTTTTGCAATGGGAACATCATTGATGCTCTTTTCTTCAGTTTGTACTTTCTCGACGTGTGCTAGAACAGCATAGCAACCTTTTCTTATTAGTTTTTGTGCCTTCAAATTACTAATAAGATGTAGCTTCGTGTTGCCCTTTTCTCCGTACACCATTAAGGGTTTTCCTTTTTCTCGTATAATGCGAATTGCATTTTTGTAACAAACGATCTCTGCTTTCACTTCTTTCAACCAGTCCATACCGATTATCACATCAAAACTCCCTAACTCGACTGGTATCAAATCAATCTTAAATGTTTCGCTAACCAGTTTAATTTCTCGATTCCGACATATATTATCTGCTGAAATTAATTTACCATTTGCTAATTCGAGTAAAAATTTACTATCCAATGGGGTCAATGGACAACTTAATTTAGCACAAAAATCTCTACTCATATAGCTTCTATCCGCACCCGAATCAAATAAAACGTAAGCAGATTTATTGTCAATAAGAAACGTACCCGTAACAAGCTCCGGGTCTTCTTGTGCCTCTGCCGCATTAATATTGAAAACTCTTCCGCGGCCTTGTCCATTCGTGTTCTCCTGGTTCGGGCAATTTCTAATAATGTGGCCCGGTTTTCCACATTTATAACAAACTACATTGGCATAACTTGCTCCGACACTACTTGCTCCGCCATTACTCGTTCCGACACCATTTGTTCCTTTCGTTCTATTAACCCCTGGTCCGTAGACCTCACACTTCGCCGCGCTATGACCATTTCTTTTACACTTGTTGCAAAATTTGGTGCAGAACCCCGAGTGATACTTTTCACACCTTTGGCATAGCTGCTTCTGATTGTTGTTGTTATTGCGGTTATTATTGTTGTTGGGATGATTGTTGTAGTTGCTGTTGTTGTTGTTGTTGTTGTTGTTGTTGTTGTTGGGCAGTTTGTTGTAGTTGCGATTGATGTTGCGATTGTTGGGATAATTGCTGCGATTATTGTTGTAATTGCTGTTGTTGTTGTATTGGTGATTCTTATCACCATTTTCCTCCCACTTTCTTTTGACTTGCTTCACATTGGCCTCTTCAGCAGTCTGTTCTTTAATTCTTTCTTCAATCTGGTTCACTAGTTTGTGAGCCATTCTACATGCCTGTTGTATGGAGGAGGGCTCGTGTGAACTTATATCTTCTTGGATTCTTTCCGGTAATCCTTTCACAAACGCATCGATCTTCTCTTCCTCATCTTCGAATGCTCCCGGACACAATAGGTACAATTCTGTGAATCGTCTTTCATACGTGGTAATATCAAATCCTTGGGTTCGTAACCCTCTAAGTTCTGTCTTGAGCTTATTGACCTCGGTTCTGGGACGGTACTTCTCGTTCATCAAGTGCTTGAATGCTGACCACGGTAGTGCGTACGCATCGTCTTGTCCCACTTGCTCTAGATAGGTATTCCACCATGTTAACGCAGAACCTGTGAAGGTATGCGTAGCGTACTTCACTTTGTCCTCTTCAGTACACTTACTTATGGCAAACACCGATTCGACCTTCTCGGTCCACCGTTTCAATCCGATCGGTCCTTCGGTTCCATCAAATTCCAAAGGTTTGCAGGCAGTGAATTCTTTGTAGGTGCATCCTACACGATTTCCTGTACTGCTAGATCCAAGGTTATTGTTGGTATGTAGCGCAGCCTGTACTGCGGCTATGTTTGAAGCTAGAAAAGTACGGAATTCCTCTTCATTCATATTCACGGTGTGTCAAGTAGTCGGTGCCATTTCCTTCAAAATAGTTAAATGGAACAAGTTAATCATACAGAATATTAAGAGTAGTTAATAGTATTTCGTAGCATAATATGAACTCATTTATAAAAGCTTTTTCTTCATATTAGCGTTTTATAAGTTTAAATTCGGGTAGTACCTACCCGTTAAGTTCATACTTAGTAGCTAATATACAATTCAACTACTACAATTCTATATGAAAAACTGATTATAACAATATTTCGCGTTCAAACTTTTACACAATATTTTACAAACTTACAATACCGCTTATTTTACATATAGCATGAAATATAGCACACAATAAATTTGATACAAGATGGTTGTGAAGATAATTCTAGCTAGTACACAAGTCGTTCAGCAAAGGCAATAAAGACACGTAATTCATACGTCCAGAAACAAGTCATGCATTCTGGTTTTACTAGGATTACTTCCCATCCTTGGTCTTGTGGAACATAACCGTTATGGCCGTTGATAAGACAGCGTGTTGTAACGTCGTCAAAGGGATGAGGGTTACGTAATGTCCAACAGTCCCGTAACAATCTAAAAACCTCATTTCTTACCCCAATTACCGACTCCGTCACTTGTGGGAACATTTTGTTTAATAGTTGTAGCCCGATGTTCTTGTTCTCACTTTGGTGAGAAGCGAACATTACTAATCCGTAAGCATAACATGCTTCTTTATGTTGCATGTTAGCCGCTTTTTCTAAATCACGAACTCCAATATTCGGATATATTGAGTCAAAATAATTTCTTAACCCATTGCGTAAAATAGCATTTGGGTTCCCCGCAATATATGCGTCAAAGTAAACACATCGTAACTTATGGATTTCCCAATGTGATATCCCCCATCTTTCGAACGAAAGCCTTTTATAAACCAAGGCATTCTTGGAACGTTCTTCGAATGTCTTACAAACTGATCTCGCCTTAAATAGTTGTGCCGAAGAATTCTGACCGACTCTAGACAAGATTTCATCAATCATGTCTCCGGGTAGGTCTCTTAAAATATTGGGTTGTCTATCCATTTTGTGTTTTTATACTGTAAAATAGACAAGAGTTAGATTCATAAAAAAAATACTTATTAATACAAGCAATTTTTACATATATCATAAAGCATAAGCACACTATATTACATATATTACACCACACGAATACAACTATCTTATTCCGACTCGCTTGTTTCTTCTTCTTCGGTTTTGGTTCGTTTTGCCAAGTTTCTAGGGATATATGATGTTCCCCTAATACGAGCCATTATTTTCCACATTGGTTTAGAAAAACCTGGTGGTTTAGAGGTTCCCGGGTCATTGTTACAACTTAAGGACTTCGGGGGTTGACGATACATATAAAGTTCATCGGGGTTGGAATTCGATTTCTTTATTTTTATGCCCTTTCCTTTATTATTTTCTTTTGCCTTTTTAAATTCAGTTGGGGTAATTTCTATAACATCATCGGAATTCTCGTCGGAATCCGATTCATCGGAGAATTGGTAATCCTCCCAATATTTTGCTTCCTTGGCGGAAACACCATTGACCATAATTAACCTTGGTCGGTTGGTTGAGGATTTTCTTTTACTTAACCGTTTTATTATTTCCCCCACCGGTTCTATTTCTTCATCCGGTTCCGATTCTTCTTCCGGTTCCGACTCTTCTTCCGGTTCTGACTCTTCTTCCGGTTCCTCTTCGGGAACTTGTGAATCAGTCCACGAATCATTCCAATTTACATTTAACTCTTCATTATTATTAGGTGAGTCAATGGGACTTGTTCTAGAGGTAGACATCTATCACATAATATCAAACGCGTTAAGAGATTAATATATCACATAATATTCACATGTTAAAAATATATAGTTTCCAACAAAATTTGTTAAGCAATCATTTTTCAAGTAAACACAGTCGAAGTCCAGACTCACTAATGCATCCTAACAAACTCGATAAGACACACTAATGCAAAATTCTGGTTCTCTAAGACCAACGCTCGGATACCAACTGAAATGTCCCGTTCTTATTGATTAAAAACGTTCCATATTAATTGATTTCGTTGCGAGGTTTTGACCTCTATATGAGACGTTTTTCAAAGACTGCATTCATTTTAAAACAAACCATAACCTTTATTTCATCAATAAAGGTTTAAAAAGCTTTACGTAGATTATCAAATAATGATAATCTAAAATATCCTGTTTACACACGACCATTACATAATAGTTTACAATACAAATATGTTACAACAAAATAAGTTTCTTGAATGCAGTTTTTACACAATATCATACAAGCATGGACTCCAAATCTCGTCCTTATTTAAGTATGCGACAGCGGAAGCTCTTAATAATCACCTGAGAATAAACATGCTTAAAACGTCAACAAAAATGTTGGTGAGTTATAGGTTTAACCTATATATATCAAATCATAATAATAGACCACAAGATTTCATATTTCAATACACATCCCATACATAGAGATAAAAATCATTCATATGGTGAACACCTGGTAACCGACATTAACAAGATGCATATATAAGAATATCCCCATCATTCCGGGACACCCTTCGGATATGATATAAATTTCGAAGTACTAAAGCATCCGGTACTTTGGATGGGGTTTGTTAGGCCCAATAGATCTATCTTTAGGATTCGCGTCAATTAGGGTGTCTGTTCCCTAATTCTTAGATTACCAGACTTAATAAAAAGGGGCATATTCGATTTTGATAATTCAACCATAGAATGTAGTTTCACGTACTTGTGTCTATTTTGTAAATCATTTATAAAACCTGCATGTATTCTCATCCCAAAAATATTAGATTTTAAAAGTGGGACTATAACTCACTTTCACAGATTTTTACTTCGTCGGGAAGTAAGACTTGGCCACTGTTGATTCACGAACCTATAACAATATATACATATACATATATATTAAAGTATGTTCAAAATATATTTACAACACTTTTAATATATTTTGATGTTTTAAGTTTATTAAGTCAGTTGTCCTCGTTAGTAACCTATAACTAGTTGTCCACAGTTAGATGTACAGAAATTAATCGATAAATATTATCTTGAATCAATCCACGACCCAGTGTATACGTATCTCAGTATTGATCACAACTCAAACTATATATATTTTGGAATCAACCTCAACCCTGTATAGCTAACTCCAACATTCACATATAGAGTGTCTATGGTTGTTCCGAAATATATATAGATGTGTCGACATGATAGGTCGAAACATTGTATACGTGTCTATGGTATCTCAAGATTACATAATATACAATACAAGTTGATTAAGTTATGGTTGGAATAGATTTGTTACCAATTTTCACGTAGCTAAAATGAGAAAAATTATCCAATCTTGTTTTACCCATAACTTCTTCATTTTAAATCCGTTTTGAGTGAATCAAATTGCTATGGTTTCATATTGAACTCTATTTTATGAATCTAAACAGAAAAGTATAGGTTTATAGTCGGAAAAATAAGTTACAAGTCGTTTTTGTAAAGGTAGTCATTTCAGTCGAAAGAACGACGTCTAGATGACCATTTTAGAAAACATACTTCCACTTTGAGTTTAACCATAATTTTTGGATATAGTTTTATGTTCATAATAAAAATCATTTTCTCAGAATTACAACTTTTAAATCAAAGTTTATCATAGTTTTTAATTAACTAACCCAAAACAGCCCGCGGTGTTACTACGACGGCGTAAATCCGGTTTTACGGTGTTTTTCGTGTTTCCAGGTTTTAAATCATTAAGTTAGCATATCATATAGATATAGAAAATGTGTTTAATTAATTTTAAAAGTCAATTTAGAAGAGTATGATAAACTTTGATTTAATTATTTAGTATATTATTTCCGACGAGAATTCCGATGATGTTATAGAAATTACCCCAACTGAATTTAAAAAGGCAAAAGAAAATAATAAGGGAAAGGGCATAAAAATAAAGAAATCGAATTCCAACCCCGATGAACTTTATATGTATCGTCAACCCCCGAAGTCCTTAAGTTGTAACAATGACCCGGGAACCTCTAAACCACCAGGTTTTTCTAAACCAATGTGGAAAATAATGGCTCGTATTAGGGGAACATCATATATCCCTAGAAACTTGGCAAAACAAACCAAAACCGAAGAAGAAGAAACAAGCGAGTCGGAATAAGATAGTTGTATTCGTGTGGTGTAATATATGTAATATAGTGTGCTTATGCTTTATGATATATGTAAAAATTGCTTGTATTAATAAGTATTTTTTTTTATGAATCTAACTCTTGTCTATTTTACAGTATAAAAACAAAAAATGGATAGACAACCCAATATTTTAAGAGACCTACCCGGAGACATGATTGATGAAATCTTGTCTAGAGTCGGTCAGAATTCTTCGGCACAACTATTTAAGGCGAGATCAGTTTGTAAGACATTCGAAGAACGTTCCAAGAATGCCTTGGTTTATAAAAGGCTTTCGTTCGAAAGATGGGGGATATCACATTGGGAAATCCATAAGTTACGATGTGTTTACTTTGACGCATATATTGCGGGGAACCCAAATGCTATTTTACGCAATGGGTTAAGAAATTATTTTGACTCAATATATCCGAATATTGGACTTCGTGATTTAGAAAAAGCGGCTAACATGCAACATAAAGAAGCATGTTATGCTTACGGATTAGTAATGTTCGCTTCTCACCAAAGTGAGAACAAGAACATCGGGCTACAACTATTAAACAAAACGTTCCCACAAGTGACGGAGTCGGTAATTGGGGTAAGAAATGAGGTTTTTAGATTGTTACGGGACTGTTGGACATTACGTAACCCTCGTCCCTTTGACGACGTTACAACACGCTGTCTTATCAACGGCCATAACGGTTATGTTCCACAAGACCAAGGATGGGAAGTAATCCTAGTAAAACCAGAATGCATGACTTGTTTCTGGACGTATGAATTACGTGTCTTTATTGCCTTTGCTGAACGACTTGTGTACTAGCTAGAATTATCTTCACAACCATCTTGTATCAAATTTATTGTGTGCTATATTTCATGCTATATGTAAAATAAGCGGTATTGTAAGTTTGTAAAATATTGTGTAAAAGTTTGAACGCGAAATATTGTTATAATCAGTTTTTCATATAGAATTGTAGTAGTTGAATTGTATATTAGCTACTAAGTATGAACTTAACGGGTAGGTACTACCCGAATTTAAACTTATAAAACGCTAATATGAAGAAAAAGCTTTTATAAATGAGTTCATATTATGCTACGAAATACTATTAACTACTCTTAATATTCTGTATGATTAACTTGTTCCATTTAACTATTTTGAAGGAAATGGCACCGACTACTCGACACACCGTGAATATGAATGAAGAGGAATTTCATACTTTTCTAGCTTCAAACATAGCCGCAGTACAGGCTGCGCTACATACCAACAATAACCTTGGATCTAGCAGTACAGGAAATCGTGTAGGATGCACCTACAAAGAATTCACTGCCTGCAAACCTTTGGAATTTGATGGAACCGAAGGACCGATCGGATTGAAACGGTGGACCGAGAAGGTCGAATCGGTGTTTGCCATAAGTAAGTGTACTGAAGAGGACAAAGTGAAGTACGCTACGCATACCTTCACAGGTTCTGCGTTAACATGATGGAATACCTATCTAGAGCAAGTGGGAAAAGACGATGCGTACGCACTACCGTGGTCAGCATTCAAGCACTTGATGAACGAGAAGTACCGTCCCAGAACCGAGGTCAATAAGCTCAAGACAGAACTTAGAGGGTTACGAACCTAAGGATTTGATATTACCACGTATGAAAGACGATTCACAGAATTGTGCCTATTGTGTCCGGGAGCATTCGAAGATGAGGAAGAGAAGATCGACGCGTTTGTGAAAGGATTACCGGAAAGAATCCAAGAAGATATAAGTTCACACGAGCCCGCCTCCATACAACAGGCATGTAGAATGGCTCACAAACTAGTGAACCAGATTGAAGAAAGAATTAAAGAACAGACTGCTGAAGAGGCCAATGTGAAGCAAGTCAAAAGAAAGTGGGAGGAAAATGGTGATAAGAATCACCAATACAACAACAACAGCAATTACAACAATAATCGCAGCAATTATCCCAACAATCGCAACATCAATCGCAACTACAACAAACGGCCCAACAACAACAACAACAACAACAACAACAACAACAACAGCAACTACAACAATCATCCCAACAACAATAATAACCGCAATAACAACAACAATCAGAAGCAGCTATGCCAAAGGTGTGAAAAGTATCACTCGGGGTTCTGCACCAAATTTTGCAACAAGTGTAAAAGAAATGGTCATAGCGCGGCGAAGTGTGAGGTCTACGGACCAGGGGTTAATAGAACGAAAGGAACAAATGGTGTCGGAACGAGTAATGGCGGAGCAAGTAGTGTCGGAGCAAGTTATGCCAATGTAGTTTGTTATAAATGTGGAAAACCGGGCCACATTATTAGAAATTGCCCGAACCAGGAGAACACGAATGGACAAGGCCGCGGAAGAGTTTTCAATATTAATGCGGCAGAGGCACAAGAAGACCCGGAGCTTGTTACGGGTACGTTTCTTATTGACAATAAATCTGCTTACGTTTTATTTGATTCGGGTGCGGATAGAAGCTATATGAGTAGAGATTTTTGTGCTAAATTAAGTTGTCCATTGACGCCATTGGATAGTAAATTTTTACTCGAATTAGCAAATGGTAAATTAATTTCAGCAGATAATATATGTCGGAATCGAGAAATTAAACTGGTTAGCGAAACATTTAAGATTGATTTGATACCAGTCGAGTTAGGGAGTTTTGATGTGATAATCGGTATGGACTGGTTGAAAGAAGTGAAAGCAGAGATCGTTTGTTACAAAAATGCAATTCGCATTATACGAGAAAAAGGAAAACCCTTAATGGTGTACGGAGAAAAGGGCAACACGAAGCTACTTATTAGTAATTTGAAGGCACAAAAACTAATAAGAAAAGGTTGCTATGCTGTTCTAGCACACGTCGAGAAAGTACAAACTGAAGAAAAGAGCATCAATGATGTTCCCATTGCAAAAGAATTTCCTGATGTATTTCCGAAAGAATTACCAGGATTACCCCCACATCGATCCGTTGAATTTCAAATAGATCTTGTACCAGGAGCTGCACCAATAGCTCGTGCTCCTTACAGACTCGCACCCAGCGAGATGAAAGAACTGCAAAGCCAATTACAAGAACTTTTAGAGCGTGGTTTCATTCGACCAAGCACATCACCGTGGGGAGCTCCTGTTTTGTTTGTCAAGAAGAAAGATGGTACATTCAGGTTGTGTATCGACTACCGAGAGTTGAACAAACTTACCATCAAGAACCGCTACCCACTACAGAGAATCGACGACTTATTTGATCAACTACAAGGCTCGTCTGTTTATTCAAAGATTGACTTATGTTCCGGGTATCATTAAATGCGGGTGAAAGAAGATGATATTCCAAAGACTGCTTTCAGAACACGTTACGGTCATTACGAGTTTATGGTCATGCCATTTGGTTTAACTAATGCACCAGCTGTGTTCATGGACCTTATGAACCGAGTGTGTGGACCATACCTTGACAAGTTTGTCATTGTTTTCATTGATGACATACTTATTTACTCAAAGAATGACCAAGAACACGGTGAACATTTGAGAAAGGTGTTAGAAGTATTGAGGAAGGAAAAATTGTACGCTAAGTTTTCAAAGTGTGCATTTTGGTTGGAAGAAGTTCAATTCCTCGGTCACATAGTGAACAAAGAAGGTATTAAGGTGGATCCGGCAAAGATAGAAACTGTTGAAAAGTGGGAAACCCCGAAAACTCCAAAACACATACGCCAGTTTTTAGGACTAGCTGGTTACTACAGAAGGTTCATCCAAGACTTTTCCAGAATAGCAAAACCCTTGACTGCATTAACGCATAAAGGGAAGAAATTTGAATGGAATGATGAACAAGAGAAAGCGTTTCAGTTATTGAAGAAAAAGCTAACTACGGCACCTATATTGTCATTGCCTGAAGGGAATGATGATTTTGTGATTTATTGTGACGCATCAAAGCAAGGTCTCGGTTGTGTATTAATGCAACGAACGAAGGTGATTGCTTATGCGTCTAGACAATTGAAGATTCACGAACAAAATTATACGACGCATGATTTGGAATTAGGCGCGGTTGTTTTTGCATTAAAGACTTGGAGGCACTACTTATATGGGGTCAAAAGTATTATATATACCGACCACAAAAGTCTACAACACATATTTAATCAGAAACAACTGAATATGAGGCAGCGTAGGTGGATTGAATTATTGAATGATTACGACTTTGAGATTCGTTACCACCTGGGGAAGGAAAATGTGGTAGCCGATGCCTTGAGCAGGAAGGACAGAGAACCCATTCGAGTAAAATCTATGAATATAATGATTCATAATAACCTTACTACTCAAATAAAGGAGGCACAACAAGGAGTTTTAAAAGAGGGAAATTTAAAGGATGAAATACCCAAAGGATCGGAGAAGCATCTTAATATTCGGGAAGACGGAACCCGGTATAGGGCTGAAAGGATTTGGGTACCAAAATTTGGAGATATGAGAGAAATGGTACTTAGAGAAGCTCATAAAACCAGATACTCAATACATCTTGGAACGGGGAAGATGTACAAGGATCTCAAGAAACATTTTTGGTGGCCGGGTATGAAAGCCGATGTTGCTAAATACGTAGGAGAATGTTTGACGTATTCTAAGGTCAAAGCTGAGCATCAGAAACCATCAGGTCTACTTCAACAACCCAAAATCCCGGAATGGAAATGGGAAAACATTACCATGGATTTCATCACTAAATTGCCAAGGACTGCAAGTGGTTTTGATACTATTTGGGTAATAGTTGATCGTCTCACCAAATCAGCACATTTCCTGCCAATAAGAGAAGATGACAAGATGGAGAAGTTAGCACGACTGTATTTGAAGGAAGTCATCTCCAGACATGGAATACCAATCTCTATTATCTCTGATAGGGATGGCAGATTTATTTCAAGATTCTGGCAGACATTACAGCAAGCATTAGGAACTCGTCTAGACATGAGTACTGCCTATCATCCACAAACTGATGGGCAGAGCGAAAGGACAATACAAACGCTTGAAGACATGCTACGAGCATGTGTTATTGATTTCGGAAACAGTTGGGATCGACATCTACCGTTAGCAGAATTTTCCTACAACAACAGCTACCATTCAAGCATTGAGATGGCGCCGTTTGAAGCACTTTATGGTAGAAAGTGCAGGTCTCCGATTTGTTGGAGTGAAGTGGGGGATAGACAGATTACGGGTCCGGAGATTATACAGGAAACTACCGAGAAGATCATCCAAATTCAACAACGGTTGAAAACCGCCCAAAGTCGACAAAAGAGCTACGCTGACATTAAAAGAAAAGATATAGAATTTGAAATTGGAGAGATGGTCATGCTTAAAGTTGCACCTTGGAAAGGCGTTGTTCGATTTGGTAAACGAGGGAAATTAAATCCAAGGTATATTGGACCATTCAAGATTATTGATCGTGTCGGACCAGTAGCTTACCGACTTGAGTTACCTCAACAACTCGCGGCTGTACATAACACTTTCCACGTCTCGAATTTGAAGAAATGTTTTGCTAAAGAAGATCTCACTATTCCATTAGATGAAATCCAAATCAACGAAAAACTTCAATTCATCGAAGAACGCGTCGAAATAATGGATCGTGAGGTTAAAAGACTTAAGCAAAACAAGATACCAATTGTTAAGGTTTGATGGAATGCTCGTAGAGGACCTGAGTTCACCTGGGAGCATGAAGATCAGATGAAGAAGAAATACCCGCATCTATTTCCAGAAGATTCGTCAACACCTTCAACAGCTTAAAATTTCGGGACGAAATTTATTTAACGGGTAGGTACTGTAGTGACCCGAACTTTTCCATGTTTATATATATTAAATGAGATTGATATTTACATGATTAAATGTTTTCAACATGTTAAGCAATCAAACTTGTTAAGACTTGATTAATTGAAATAGGTTTCATATAGACAATTGACCACCCAAGTTGACCGGTGATTCACGAACGTTAAAACTTGTAAAAACTATATGATGACATATATATGGTTATATATATAGTTAACATGATATTATGATAAGTAAACATATCATTAATTATATTAACAATGAACTACATATGTAAAAACAAGACTACTAACTTAATGATTTTGAAACGAGACATATATGTAACGATTATCGTTGTAACGACATTTAATGTATATATATCATATTAAGAGATATTCGTACATCATAATATCATGATAATATAATAATTTAAAATCTCTTTTGATATTATAAACATTGGGTTAACAACATTTAACAAGATCGTTAACCTAAAGGTTTCAAAACAACATTTACATGTAACGACTAACGATGACTTAACGACTCAGTTAAAATGTATATACATGTAGTGTTTTAATATGTATTCATACACTTTTAAAAGACTTCAAGACACTTATCAAAATACTTCTACTTAACAAAAATGCTTACAATTACATCCTCGTTCAGTTTCATCAACAATTCTACTCGTATGCACCCGTATTCGTACTCGTACAATACACAGCTTTTAGATGTATGTACTATTGGTATATACACTCCAATGATCAGCTCTTAGCAGCCCATGTGAGTCACCTAACACATGTAGGAACCATCATTTGGCAACTAGCATGAAATATCTCATAAAATTACAAAAATATGAGTAATCATTCATGACTTATTTACATGAAAACAAAATAACATATCCTTTATATCTAATCCATACACCAACGACCAAAAACACCTACAAACACTTTCATTCTTCAATTTTCTTCATCTAATTGATCTCTCTCAAGTTCTATCTTCAAGTTCTAAGTGTTCTTCATAAATTCCAAAAATTCTAGTTTCATAAAATCAAGAATACTTTCAAGTTTGCTAGCTCACTTCCAAACTTGGATGATCACCTTACAAGATTGGAAGTGAGCTAGCAAACTTGAAAGTATTCTTGATTTTATGAAACTAGAATTTTTGGAATTTATGAAGAACACTTAGAACTTGAAGATAGAACTTGAGAGAGATCAATTAGATGAAGAAAATTGAAGAATGAAAGTGTTTGTAGGTGTTTTTGGTCGTTGGTGTATGGATTAGATATAAAGGATATGTTATTTTGTTTTCATGTAAATAAGTCATGAATGATTACTCATATTTTTGTAATTTTATGAGATATTTCATGCTAGTTGCCAAATGATGGTTCCCACATGTGTTAGGTGACTCACATGGGCTGCTAAGAGCTGATCATTGGAGTGTATATACCAATAGTACATACATCTAAAAGCTGTGTATTGTACGAGTACGAATACGGGTGCATACGAGTAGAATTGTTGATGAAACTGAACGAGGATGTAATTGTAAGCATTTTTGTTAAGTAGAAGTATTTTGATAAGTGTCTTGAAGTCTTTCAAAAGTGTATGAATACATATTAAAACACTACATGTATATACATTTTAACTGAGTCGTTAAGTCATCGTTAGTCGTCACATGTAAATGTTGTTTTGAAACCTTTAGGTTAACGATCTTGTTAAATGTTGTTAACCCAATGTTTATAATATCAAAAGAGATTTTAAATTATTATATTATCATGATATTATGATGTACGAATATCTCTTAATATGATATATATATACATTAAATGTCGTTACAACGATAATCGTTACATATATGTCTCGTTTCAAAATCATTAAGTTAGTAGTCTTGTTTTTACATATGTAGTTCATTGTTAATATAATTAATGATATGTTTACTTATCATAATATCATGTTAACTATATATATAACCATATATATGTCATCATATAGTTTTTACAAGTTTTAACGTTCGTGAATCACCGGTCAACTTGGGTGGTCAATTGTCTATATGAAGCCTATTTCAATTAATCAAGTCTTAACAAGTTTGATTGCTTAACATGTTGAAAACATTTAATCATGTAAATATCAATCTCATTTAATATATATAAACATGGAAAAGTTCGGGTCACTACAGTACCTACCCGTTAAATAAATTTCGTCCCGAAATTTTAAGCTGTTGAAGGTGTTGACGAATCTTCTGGAAATAGATGCGGGTATTTCTTCTTCATCTACTCTTCACGCTCCCAGGTGAACTCAGGTCCTCTACGAGCATTCCATCGAACCTTAACAATTGGTATCTTGTTTTGCTTAAGTCTTTTAACCTCACGATCCATTATTTCGACGCGTTCTTCGATGAATTGAAGTTTTTCGTTGATTTGGATTTCATCTAATGGAATAGTGAGATCTTCTTTAGCAAAACATTTCTTCAAATTCGAGACGTGGAAAGTGTTATGTACAGCCGCGAGTTGTTGAGGTAACTCAAGTCGGTAAGCTACTGGTCCGACACGATCAATAATCTTGAATGGTCCAATATACCTTGGATTTAATTTCCCTCGTTTACCAAATCGAACAACGCCTTTCCAAGGTGCAACTTTAAGCATGACCATCTCTCCAATTTCAAATTCTATATCTTTTCTTTTAATGTCAGCGTAGCTCTTTTGTCGACTTTGGGCGGTTTTCAACCGTTGTTGAATTTGGATGATCTTCTCGGTAGTTTCCTGTATAATCTCCGGACCCGTAATCTGTCTATCCCCCACTTCACTCCAACAAATCGGAGACCTGCACTTTCTACCATAAAGTGCTTCAAACGGCGCCATCTCAATGCTTGAATGGTAGCTGTTGTTGTAGGAAAATTCTGCTAACGGTAGATGTCGATCCCAACTGTTTCCGAAATCAATAACACATGCTCGTAGCATGTCTTCAAGCGTTTGTATTGTCCTTTCGCTCTGCCCATCAGTTTGTGGATGATAGGCAGTACTCATGTCTAGACGAGTTCCTAATGCTTGCTGTAATGTCTGCCAGAATCTTGAAATAAATCTGCCATCCCTATCAGAGATAATAGAGATTGGTATTCCATGTCTGGAGATGACTTCCTTCAAATACAGTCGTGCTAACTTCTCCATCTTGTCATCTTCTCTTATTGGCAGGAAATGTGCTGATTTGGTGAGACGATCAACTATTACCCAAATAGTATCAAAACCACTTGCAGTCCTTGGCAATTTAGTGATGAAATCCATGGTAATGTTTTCCCATTTCCATTCCGGGATTTTGGGTTGTTGAAGTAGACCTGATGGTTTCTGATGCTCAGCTTTGACCTTAGAACACGTCAAACATTCTCCTACGTATTTAGCAACATCGGCTTTCATACCCGGCCACCAAAAATGTTTCTTGAGATCCTTGTACATCTTCCCCGTTCCAGGATGTATTGAGTATCTGGTTTTATGAGCTTCTCTAAGTACCATTTCTCTCATATCTCCAAATTTTGGTACCCAAATCCTTTCACCCCTATACCGGGTTCCGTCTTCCCGAATATTAAGATGCTTCTCCGATCCTTTGGGTATTTCATCCTTTAAATTTCCCTCTTTTAAAACTCCTTGTTGTGCCTCCTTTATTTGAGTAGTAAGGTTATTATGAATCATTATATTCATAGATTTTACTCGAATGGGTTCTCTGTCCTTCCTGCTCAAGGCATCGGCTACCACATTTGCCTTCCCCGGGTGGTAACAAATCTCAAAGTCGTAATCATTCAATAATTCAATCCACCTACGCTGCCTCATATTCAGTTGTTTCTGATTAAATATGTGTTGTAGACTTTTGTGGTCGGTATATATAATACTTTTGACCCTATATAAGTAGTGCCTCCAAGTCTTTAATGCAAAAACAACCGCGCCTAATTCCAAATCATGCGTCGTATAATTTTGTTCGTGAATCTTCAATTGTCTAGACGCATAAGCAATCACCTTCGTTCGTTGCATTAATACACAACCGAGACCTTGCTTTGATGCGTCACAATAAATCACAAAATCATCATTCCCTTCAGGCAATGACAATATAGGTGCCGTAGTTAGCTTTTTCTTCAATAACTGAAACGCTTTCTCTTGTTCATCATTCCATTCAAATTTCTTCCCTTTATGCGTTAATTCAGTCAAGGGTTTTGCTATTCTGGAAAAGTCTTGGATGAACCTTCTGTAGTAACCAGCTAGTCCTAAAAACTAGCGTATGTGTTTTGGAGTTTTCGGGGTTTCCCACTTTTCAACAGTTTCTATCTTTGCCGGATCCACCTTAATACCTTCTTTGTTCACTATGTGACCGAGGAATTGAACTTCTTCCAACCAAAATGCACACTTTGAAAACTTAGCGTACAATTCTTCCTTCCTCAATACTTCTAACACCTTTCTCAAATGTTCACCGTGTTCTTGGTCATTCTTTGAGTAAATAAGTATGTCATCAATGAAAACAATGACAAACTTGTCAAGGTATGGTCCACACACTCGGTTCATAAGGTCCATGAACACAGCTGGTGCATTAGTTAAACCAAACGGCATGACCATAAACTCGTAATGACCGTAACGTGTTCTGAAAGCAGTCTTTGGAATATCATCTTCTTTCACCCGCATTTGATGATACCCGGAACGTAAGTCAATCTTTGAATAAACAGACGAGCCTTGTAGTTGATCAAATAAGTCGTCGATTCTCGGTAGTGGGTAGCGGTTCTTGATGGTAAGTTTGTTCAACTCTCGGTAGTCGATACACAACCTGAATGTACCATCTTTCTTCTTGACAAACAAAACAGGAGCTCCCCACGGTGATGTGCTTGGTCGAATGAAACCACGCTCTAAAAGTTCTTGTAATTGGCTTTGCAGTTCTTTCATCTCGCTGGGTGCGAGTCTGTAAGGAGCACGAGCTATTGGTGCAGCTCCTGGTACAAGATCTATTTGAAATTCAACGGATCGATGTGGGGGTAATCCTGGTAATTCTTTCGAAAATACATCAGGAAATTCTTTTGCAATGGGAACATCATTGATGCTCTTTTCTTCAGTTTGTACTTTCTCGACGTGTGCTAGAACAGCATAGCAACCTTTTCTTATTAGTTTTTGTGCCTTCAAATTATTAATAAGATGTAGCTTCGTGTTGCCCTTTTCTCCGTACACCATTAAGGGTTTTCCTTTTTCTCGTATAATGCGAATTGCATTTTTGTAACAAACGATCTCTGCTTTCACTTCTTTCAACCAGTCCATACCGATTATCACATCAAAACTCCCTAACTCGACTGGTATCAAATCAATCTTAAATGTTTCGCTAACCAGTTTAATTTCTCGATTCCGACATATATTATCTGGTGAAATTAATTTACCATTTGCTAATTCGAGTAAAAATTTACTATCCAATGGCGTCAATGGACAACTTAATTTAGCACAAAAATCTCTACTCATATAGCTTCTATCCGCACCCGAATCAAATAAAACGTAAGCAGATTTATTGTCAATAAGAAACGTACCCGTAATAAGCTCCGGGTCTTCTTGTGCCTCTGCCGCATTAATATTGAAAACTCTTCCGCGGCCTTGTCCATTCGTGTTCTCCTGGTTCGGGCAATTTCTAATAATGTGGCCCAGTTTTCCACATTTATAACAAACTACATTGGCATAACTTGCTCCGACACTACTTGCTCCGCCATTACTCGTTCCGACACCATTTGTTCCTTTCGTTCTATTAACCCCTGGTCCGTAGACCTCACACTTCGCCGCGCTATGACCATTTCTTTTACACTTGTTGCAAAATTTGGTGCAGAACCCTGAGTGATACTTTACACACCTTTGGCATAGCTGCTTCTGATTGTTGTTGTTATTGCGGTTATTATTGTTGTTGGGATGATTGTTGTAGTTGCTGTTGTTGTTGTTGTTGTTGTTGGGCCGTTTGTTGTAGTTGCGATTGATGTTGCGATTGTTGGGATAATTGCTGCGATTATTGTTGTAATTGCTGTTATTGTTGTATTGGTGATTCTTATCACCATTTTCCTCCCACTTTCTTTTGACTTGCTTCACATTGGCCTCTTCAGCAGTCTGTTCTTTAATTCTTTCTTCAATCTGGTTCACTAGTTTGTGAGCCATTCTACATGCCTGTTGTATGGAGGCGGGCTCGTGTGAACTTATATCTTCTTGGATTCTTTCCGGTAATCCTTTCACAAACGCGTCGATCTTCTCTTCCTCATCTTCGAATGCTCCCGGACACAATAGGCACAATTCTGTGAATCGTCTTTCATACGTGGTAATATCAAATCCTTGGGTTCGTAACCCTCTAAGTTCTATCTTGAGCTTATTGACCTCGGTTCTGGGACGGTACTTCTCGTTCATCAAGTGCTTGAATGCTGACCACGGTAGTGCGTACGCATCGTCTTGTCCCACTTGCTCTAGATAGGTATTCCACCATGTTAACGCAGAACCTGTGAAGGTATGCGTAGCGTACTTCACTTTGTCCTCTTCAGTACACTTACTTATGGCAAACACCGATTCGACCTTCTCGGTCCACCGTTTCAATCCGATCGGTCCTTCGGTTCCATCAAATTCCAAAGGTTTGCAGGCAGTGAATTCTTTGTAGGTGCATCCTACACGATTTCCTGTACTGCTAGATCCAAGGTTATTGTTGGTATGTAGCGCAGCCTGTACTGCGGCTATGTTTGAAGCTAGAAAAGTACGGAATTCCTCTTCATTCATATTCACGGTGTGTCGAGTAGTCGGTGCCATTTCCTTCAAAATAGTTAAATGGAACAAGTTAATCATACAGAATATTAAGAGTAGTTAATAGTATTTCGTAGCATAATATGAACTCATTTATAAAAGCTTTTTCTTCATATTAGCGTTTTATAAGTTTAAATTCGGGTAGTACCTACCCGTTAAGTTCATACTTAGTAGCTAATATACAATTCAACTACTACAATTCTATATGAAAAACTGATTATAACAATATTTCGCGTTCAAACTTTTACACAATATTTTACAAACTTACAATACCGCTTATTTTACATATAGCATGAAATATAGCACACAATAAATTTGATACAAGATGGTTGTGAAGATAATTCTAGCTAGTACACAAGTCGTTCAGCAAAGGCAATAAAGACACGTAATTCATACGTCCAGAAACAAGTCATGCATTCTGGTTTTACTAGGATTACTTCCCATCCTTGGTCTTGTGGAACATAACCGTTATGGCCGTTGATAAGACAGCGTGTTGTAACGTCGTCAAAGGGACGAGGGTTACGTAATGTCCAACAGTCCCGTAACAATCTAAAAACCTCATTTCTTACCCCAATTACCGACTCCGTCACTTGTGGGAACGTTTTGTTTAATAGTTGTAGCCCGATGTTCTTGTTCTCACTTTGGTGAGAAGCGAACATTACTAATCCGTAAGCATAACATGCTTCTTTATGTTGCATGTTAGCCGCTTTTTCTAAATCACGAAGTCCAATATTCGGATATATTGAGTCAAAATAATTTCTTAACCCATTGCGTAAAATAGCATTTGGGTTCCCCGCAATATATGCGTCAAAGTAAACACATCGTAACTTATGGATTTCCCAATGTGATATCCCCCATCTTTCGAACGAAAGCCTTTTATAAACCAAGGCATTCTTGGAACGTTCTTCGAATGTCTTACAAACTGATCTCGCCTTAAATAGTTGTGCCGAAGAATTCTGACCGACTCTAGACAAGATTTCATCAATCATGTCTCCGGGTAGGTCTCTTAAAATATTAGTTGATTATAAGATAATATTTAAATTTTTACATAAAAACAAGTTAATCATTCATATTCTTATTATTTGGTTCTCCGGGTAGGTCTCTTAAAATACTTATTCGGTGGGGGAAATAATAAAACGGTTAAGTAAAAGAAAATCCTCAACCAACCGACCAAGGTTAATTATGGTCAATGGTGTTTCCGCCAAGGAAGCAAAATATTGGGAGGATTACCAATTCTCAATGGTGGCTAACATGCAACATAAAGAAGCATGTTATGCTTACGGATTAGTAATGTTCGCTTCTCACCAAAGTGAGAACAAGAACATCGGGCTACAACTATTAAACAAAACGTTCCCACAAGTGACGGAGTCGGTAATTGGGGTAAGAAATGAGGTTTTTAAATTGTTACGGGACTGTTGGACATTACGTAACCCTCGTCCCTTTGACGACGTTACAACACGCTGTCTTATCAACGGCCATAACGGTTATGTTCCACAAGACCAAGGATGGGAAGTAATCCTAGTAAAACCAGAATGCATGACTTGTTTCTGGACGTATGAATTACGTGTCTTTATTGCCTTTGCTGAACGACTTGTGTACTAGCTAGAATTATCTTCACAAACATCTTGTATCAAATTTATTGTGTGCTATATTTCATGCTATATGTAAAATAAGCGGTATTGTAAGTTTGTAAAATATTGTGTAAAAGTTTGAACGCGAAATATTGTTATAATCAGTTTTTCATATAGAATTGTAGTAGTTGAATTGTATATTAGCTACTAAGTATGAACTTAACGGGTAGGTACTACCCGAATTTAAACTTATAAAACGCTAATATGAAGAAAAAGCTTTTATAAATGAGTTCATATTATGCTACGAAATACTATTAACTACTCTTAATATTCTGTATGATTAACTTGTTCCATTTAACTATTTTGAAGGAAATGGCACCGACTACTCGACACACCGTGAATATGAATGAAGAGGAATTCCGTACTTTTCTAGCTTCAAACATAGCCGCAGTACAGGCTGCGCTACATACCAACAATAACCTTGGATCTAGCAGTACAGGAAATCGTGTAGGATGCACCTACAAAGAATTCACTGCCTGCAAACCTTTGGAATTTGTTGGAACCGAAGGACCGATCGGATTGAAACGGTGGACCGAGAAGGTCGAATCGGTGTTTGCCATAAGTAAGTGTACTGAAGAGGACAAAGTGAAGTATGCTACGCATACCTTCACAGGTTCTACGTTAACATGGTGGAATACCTATCTAGAGCAAGTGGGACAAGACGATGCGTACGCACTACCGTGGTCAGCATTCAAGCACTTGATGAACGAGAAGTACCGTCCCAGAACCGAGGTCAATAAGCTCAAGACAGAACTTAGAGGGTTACGAACCCAAGGATTTGATATTACCACGTATGAAAGACGATTCACAGAATTTTGCCTATTGTGTCCGGGAGCATTCGAAGATGAGGAAGAGAAGATCGACGCGTTTGTGAAAGGATTACCGGAAAGAATCCAAGAAGATATAAGTTCACACGAGCCCGCCTCCATACAACAGGCATGTAGAATGGCTCACAAACTAGTGAACCAGATTGAAGAAAGAATTAAAGAACAGACTGCTGAAGAGGCCAATGTGAAGCAAGTCAAAAGAAAGTGGGAGGAAAATGGTGATAAGAATCACCAATACAACAACAACAGCAATTACAACAATAATCGCAGCAATTATCCCAACAATCGCAACATCAATCGCAACTACAACAAACGGCCCAACAACAACAACAACAACAACAACAACAGCAACTACAACAATCATCCCAACAACAATAATAACCGCAATAACAACAACAATCAGAAGCAGCTATGCCAAAGGTGTGAAAAGTATCACTCGGGGTTCTGCACCAAATTTTGCAACAAGTGTAAAAGAAATGGTCATAGCGCGGCGAAGTGTGAGGTCTACGGACCAGGGGTTAATAGAACGAAAGGAACAAATGGTTTCGGAACGAGTAATGGCGGGGCAAGTAGTGTCGGAGCAAGTTATGCCAATGTAGTTTGTTATAAATGTGGAAAACCGGGCCACATTATTAGAAATTGCCCGAACCAGGAGAACACGAATGGACAAGGCCGCGGAAGAGTTTTCAATATTAATGTGGCAGAGGCACAAGAAGACCCGGAGCTTGTTACGGGTACGTTTCTTATTGACAATAAATCTGCTTACGTTTTATTTGATTCGGGTGCGGATAGAAGCTATATGAGTAGAGATTTTTGTGCTAAATTAAGTTGTCCATTGACGCCATTGGATAGTAAATTTTTACTCGAATTAGCAAATGGTAAATTAATTTCAGCAGATAATATATGTCGGAATCGAGAAATTAAACTGGTTAGCGAAACATTTAAGATTGATTTGATACCAGTCGAGTTAGGGAGTTTTGATGTGATAATCGGTATGGACTGGTTGAAAGAAGTGAAAGCAGAGATCGTTTGTTACAAAAATGCAATTCACATTATACGAGAAAAAGGAAAACCCTTAATGGTGTACGGAGAAAAGGGCAACACGAAGCTACATCTTATTAGTAATTTGAAGGCACAAAAACTAATAAGAAAAGGTTGCTATGCTGTTCTAGCACACGTCGAGAAAGTACAAACTGAAGAAAAGAGCATCAATGATGTTCCCATTGCAAAAGAATTTCCTGATGTATTTCCGAAAGAATTACCAGGATTACCCCCACATCGATCCGTTGAATTTCAAATAGATCTTGTACCAGGAGCTGCACCAATAGCTCGTGCTCCTTACAGACTCGCACCCAGCGAGATGAAAGAACTGCAAAGCCAATTACAAGAACTTTTAGAGCGTGGTTTCATTCGACCAAGCACATCACCGTGGGGAGCTCCTGTTTTGTTTGTCAAGAAGAAAGATGGTACATTCAGGTTGTGTATTGACTACCGAGAGTTGAACAAACTTACCATCAAGAACCGCTACCCACTACCGAGAATCGACGACTTATTTGATCAACTACAAGGCTCGTCTGTTTATTCAAAGATTGACTTACGTTCCGGGTATCATCAAATGCGGGTGAAAGAAGATGATATTCCAAAGACTGCTTTCAGAACACGTTACGGTCATTACGAGTTTATGGTCATGCCGTTTGGTTTAACTAATGCACCAGCTGTGTTCATGGACCTTATGAACCGAGTGTGTGGACCATACCTTGACAAGTTTGTCATTGTTTTCATTGATGACATACTTATTTACTCAAAGAATGACCAAGAACACGGTGAACATTTGAGAAAGGTGTTAGAAGTATTAAGGAAGGAAGAATTGTACGCTAAGTTTTCAAAGTGTGCATTTTGGTTGGAAGAAGTTCAATTCCTCTGTCACATAGTGAACAAAGAAGGTATTAAGGTGGATCCGGCAAAGATAGAAACTGTTGAAAAGTGGGAAACCCCGAAAACTCCAAAACACATACGCCAGTTTTTAGGACTAGCTGGTTACTACAGAAGGTTTATCCAAGACTTTTCCAGAATAGCAAAACCCTTGACTGCATTAACGCATAAAGGGAAGAAATTTGAATGGAATGATGAACAAGAGAAAGCGTTTCAGTTATTGAAGAAAAAGCTAACTACGGCACCTATATTGTCATTGCCTGAAGGGAATGATGATTTTGTGATTTATTGTGACGCATCAAAGCAAGGTCTCGGTTGTGTATTAATGCAACGAACGAAGGTGATTGCTTATGCGTCTAGACAATTGAAGATTCACGAACAAAATTATACGACGCATGATTTGGAATTAGGCGCGGTTGTTTTTGCATTAAAGACTTGGAGGCACTACTTATATGGGGTCAAAAGTATTATATATACCGACCACAAAAGTCTACAACACATATTTTGTAGCGACCCCGACAAATCGTCAAGTGACGGCGTCGGCTACGTGGGTCCCATTACCTGATTATAAGTCTCTAAGATAACGTTTGACCAAAATATGTCGCCTTCATTTCAAAATAAAGATTGTTTCAAAGTTCACAAGAATTGTTCAACCAAAAGTTAAGTTACAACGTTATAGATACGATTGAAATCTAGGCGACACGGTTTAAAGTAAAGTCAAAAGACGCCCCATGAAATGCATGTATACTCGACATCGGATGCAAGTATCAAATAGTAAGCGGAAGCATGTTTCACATATCGTGCAAGACCTGAGAAAAACATAGAAATCTGTCAACGAAAACGTTGGTGAAATCATAGGTTTAAGTAAGTAAGTACAAGTGAACCACAAGATTTGCATCAATGAAATAATAGTAATACATTCCAAAAGTTTGTTTCACGAGCACCCAATTATCAAAGCTTAACATTCCTTCCATTGTATACCCCATCACTTAGTGCTAGAACAAACACTGATTCTCGAAAATATATTTCATCCGTAGACGGTAGCGAACCGTCAAGGATGAGGGTTGTCAACCCATATGGCCATATAACATAAGTTCTCGCTTACACCCGGCAAGTGTAACTAATGATAATCGAATTGAGGATTTTTGTTCTAAACTCGTATGTAGAATGTTTGTTTTCCCGTTCTTGTGTTCACTTAGTTCAAAAGAATCGTTTATGTTTTCTCATCCCAAATATAAGTTCAAAAAGAGTAAAAGTGGGACTATGATCTCACCTTTGATTGCACGAGTATAAATGTACTTCACAAAGTAAACGTGTGCATGAATGTTGCTTAGCCTTGACCTAAACAAATAAGTTGTATCAATTAACCGGTTACGACACAAGGTCGGGTGAAATGTGTTCAATTAGTCCTATGGCTCAATACGACTTGAATAGTATAGCATGTGAATCACGTTGTCAAGTTTCATGCAAGAATCACGTACAAAAGCATATTAGAACGATTGTATAAAAGTTTGGTTAAGTTTGACTAAAAGTCAAACTTGGTCAAAGTCAACGAAAAAGTCAACGCGTTCGGGTCGGGTCCCGGACTATTTTTCTATGCTAAATATTCATATACAAGTATATTAAAACAAGTTTCATGTGAATCGGAGGTCGGTAGCTAGTCAAACATTTCGCGTGAAATGTGACAAAGTGAGCAGAATCTGGCCAGGCGATTCTGCGCGCCGCGCCACTACCTGGGCAGAGAATTCTGGTCAGTTTTTCCAAGTGTGCACGAACCAAAACCTTTTCCAACCCAATTCTTGACCCGCAAACACTTATAATGCCTATCATATATCGTCGAAAAGGTATTTTGACGAGGAATACAACTAACCACATCTCATCAATCAAAAACATCATTTACAATAACCGAAAACTCGTCAATTGATCAAGAAAGATTTATTTTCAAAGTTTCAAGTTCGTAAAACGTATTTTATGATTCGGGAATCCAATTTACACATACGATATGCCGTTTCGAAGGTAATTAAGCATACATTACAACTAATCACTAACAATTAACATTCCATGGCATTCAAGCATCAAAAGTTCATGTCAAGAACTATCAAACCCTAGTCAAACATCACAAAATCAATATTCATGTTTTTGAAGTTTTCTTAATCAACCTACGCATCAAAACGAAGCTAGTGATACTAGTAACACAATTAAAACATGCACTTTAACAATCTAACAACATTAACTCATCCAAAATCAAGGATTAAGCACACCCATTTCAAGTTCATGCTAGTTACTCCAAAAACAACAAATCGAGCAAACCAAACATATATTCATGTTAGACTCGAGCCATAGACACTAACTAACACCATTTCAAATCAAAAACACGAATTTAGAGAAATCTAGAGTTTTAGAAATGTTACCCAAACGAGATGAAGTTGGTATCAAATTGTAGAGGATGAAGAGAGGATTCCAAATATGTAATCGGATTTGTTGTGAGCTTCCAAGATTGAATTTAGATGATGAATGAATGGAATGGGTTTGTGTGTGTGTTCTTGAGATGGAGAGAAAAGGGATGAGGGAGATGATGGAATGGATGAAATGGGTTGACTAGTTGACCTAGTCAACTAGTTTGCCCATTTGGCAACTCCGGTCCCTCGAGTTTCAAAGCGGGTGCGGGATTTAACCGATCGAATATTTTTAAAACGCAAGTTAACGAGAGATGTTATAATTAAATGACGGAATTATTATGAACGTTAGTCAACGGAAACTACGAATTTAAATAACGAAAGGTATTATTTAAAAGAAAAAGACGGTGTTAAAAATAAATTTAACGGAAAAACGCGGGATGTTACATATTTAATCAGAAACAACTGAATATGAGGCAGCGTAGGTGGATTGAATTATTGAATGATTACGACTTTGAGATTCGTTACCACCCGGGGAAGGCAAATGTGGTAGCCGATGCCTTGAGCAGGAAGGACAGAGAACCCATTCGAGTAAAATCTATGAATATAATGATTCATAATAACCTTACTACTCAAATAAAGGAGGCACAACAATGAGTTTTAAAAGAGGGAAATTTAAAGGATGAAATACCCAAAGGATCGGAGAAGACGGAACCCGGTATAGGGCTGAAAGGATTTGGGTACCAAAATTTGGAGATATGAGAGAAATGGTACTTAGAGAAGCTCATAAAACCAGATACTCAATACATCCTGGAACGGGGAAGATGTATAAGGATCTCAAGAAACATTTTTGGTGGCCGGGTATGAAAGCCGATGTTGCTAAATACGTAGGAGAATGTTTGACGTGTTCTAAGGTCAAAGCTGAGCATCAGAAACCATCAGGTCTACTTCAACAACCCAAAATACCGGAATGGAAATGGGAAAACATTACCATGGATTTCATCACTAAATTGCCAAGGACTGCAAGTGGTTTTGATACTATTTGGGTAATAGTTGATCGTCTCACCAAATCAGCACATTTCCTGCCAATAAGAGAAGATGACAAGATGGAGAAGTTAGCACGACTGTATTTGAAGGAAGTCATCTCCAGACATGGAATACCAATCTCTATTATCTCTGATAGGGATGGCAGATTTATTTCAAGATTCTGGCAGACATTACAGCAAGCGTTAGGAACTCGTCTAGACATGAGTACTGCCTATCATCCACAAACTGATGGGCAGAGCGAAAGGACAATACAAACGCTTGAAGATATGCTACGAGCATGTGTTATTGATTTCGGAAACAGTTGGGATCGACATCTACCGTTAGCAGAATTTTCCTACAACAACAGCTACCATTCAAGCATTGAGATGGCGCCGTTTGAAGCACTTTATGGTAGAAAGTGCAGGTCTCCGATTTGTTGGAGTGAAGTGGGGGATAGACAGATTACGGGTCCGGAGATTATACAGGAAACTACCGAGAAGATCATCCAAATTCAACAACGGTTGAAAACCGCCCAAAGTCGACAAAAGAGCTACGCTGACATTAAAAGAAAAGATATAGAATTTGAAATTGGAGAGATGGTCATGCTTAAAGTTGCACCTTGGAAAGGCGTTGTTCGATTTGGTAAACGAGGGAAATTAAATCCAAGGTATATTGGACCATTCAAGATTATTGATCGTGTCGGACCAGTAGCTTACCGACTTGAGTTACCTCAACAACTCGCGGCTGTACATAACACTTTCCACGTCTCGAATTTGAAGAAATGTTTTGCTAAAGAAGATCTCACTATTCCATTAGATGAAATCCAAATCAACGAAAAACTTCAATTCATCGAAGAACCCGTCGAAATAATGGATCGTGAGGTTAAAAGACTTAAGCAAAACAAGATACCAATTGTTAAGGTTCGATGGAATGCTCGTAGAGGACTTGAGTTCACCTGGGAGCGTGATGATCAGATGAAGAAGAAATACCCGCATCTATTTCCAGAAGATTCGTCAACACCTTCAACAGCTTAAAATTTCGGGACGAAATTTATTTAACGGGTAGGTACTGTAGTGACCCGAACTTTTCAATGTTTATATATATTAAATGAGATAGATATTTACATGATTAAATGTTTCCAACATGTTAAGCAATCAAACTTGTTAAGACTTGATTAATTGAAATAGGTTTCATATAGACAATTGACCACCCAAGTTGACCGGTGATTCACGAACGTTAAAACTTGTAAAAACTATATGATGACATATATATGGTTATATATATAGTTAACATGATATTATGATAAGTAAACATATCATTAATTATATTAACAATGAACTACATATGTAAAAACAAGACTACTAACTTAATGATTTTGAAACGAGACATATATGTAACGATTATCGTTGTAACGACATTTAATATATATATATCATATTAAGAGATATTCGTACATCATAATATCATGATAATATAATAATTTAAAATCTCTTTTGATATTATAAACATTGGGTTAACAACATTTAACAAGATCGTTAACCTAAAGGTTTCAAAACAACATTTACATGTAACGACTAACGATGACTTAACGACTCAGTTAAAATGTATATACATGTAGTGTTTTAATATGTATTCATACACTTTTGAAAGACTTCAAGACACTTATCAAAATACTTCTACTTAACAAAAATGCTTACAATTACATCCTCGTTCAGTTTCATCAACAATTCTACTCGTATGCACCCGTATTCGTACTCGTACAATACACAGCTTTTAGATGTATGTACTATTGGTATATACACTCCAATGATCAGCTCTTAGCAGCCCATGTGAGTCACCTAACACATGTGGGAACCATCATTTGGCAACTAGCATGAAATATCTCATAAAATTACAAAAATATGAGTAATCATTCATGACTTATTTACATGAAAACAAAATAACATATCCTTTATATCTAATCCATACACCAACGACCAAAAACACCTACAAACACTTTCATTCTTCAATTTTCTTCATCTAATTGATCTCTCTCAAGTTCTATCTTCAAGTTCTAAGTGTTCTTCATAAATTCCAAAAATTCTAGTTTCATAAAATCAAGAATACTTTCAAGTTTGCTAGCTCACTTCCAATCTTGTAAGGTGATCATCCAACCTAAAGAAATCTTTGTTTCTTACAGTATGTTATCATTCTAATACAAGGTAATAATCATATTCAAACTTTGGTTCAATTTCTATAACTATAACAATCTTATTTTAAGTGATGATCTTACTTGAACTTGTTTTCGTGTCATGATTCTGCTTCAAGAACTTCGAGCCATCCAAGGATCCATTGAAGCTAGATCCATTTTTCTATTTTCCAGTAGGTTTATCCAAGGAACTTAAGGTAGTAATGATGTTCATAACATCATTCGATTCATATATATAAAACTATCTTATTCGAAGGTTTAAACTCGTAATCACTAGAACATAGTTTAGTTAATTCTAAACTTGTTCGCAAACAAAAGTTAATCCTTCTAACTTGACTTTTAAAATTAATTAAACACATTTTATATATCTATATGATATGCTAACTTAATGATTTAAAACCTGGAAACACGAAAAATACCGTAAAACCGGATTTACGCCGTCGTAGTAACACCGCGGGCTGTTTTGGGTTAGTTAATTAAAAACTATGATAAACTTTGATTTAAAAGTTGTAATTCTGAGAAAATGATTTTTATTATGAACATAAAACTATATCCAAAAATTATGGTTAAACTCAAAGTGGAAGTATGTTTTCTAAAATGGTCATCTAGACGTCGTTCTTTCGACTGAAATGACTACCTTTACAAAAATGACTTGTAACTTATTTTTCTGACTATAAACCTATACTTTTCTGTTTAGATTCATAAAATAGAGTTCAATATGAAACCATAGCAATTTGATTCACTCAAAACGGATTTAAAATGAAGAAGTTATGGGTAAAACAAGATTGGATAATTTTTCTCATTTTAGCTACGTGAAAATTGGTAACAAATCTATTCCAACCATAACTTAATCAACTTGTATTGTATATTATGTAATCTTGAGATACCATAGACACGTATACAATGTTTCGACCTATCATGTCGACACATCTATATATATTTCGGAACAACCATAGACACTCTATATGTGAATGTTGGAGTTAGCTATACAGGGTTGAGGTTGATTCCAAAATATATATAGTTTGAGTTGTGATCAATACTGAGATACGTATACACTGGGTCGTGGATTGATTCAAGATAATATTTATCGATTAATTTCTGTACATCTAACTGTGGACAACTAGTTATAGGTTACTAACGAGGACAACTGACTTAATAAACTTAAAACATCAAAATATATTAAAAGTGTTGTAAATATATTTTGAACATACTTTAATATATATGTATATGTATATATTGTTATAGGTTCGGGAATCAACAGTGGCCAAGTCTTACTTCCCGACGAAGTAAAAATCTGTGAAAGTGAGTTATAGTCCCACTTTTAAAATCTAATATTTTTGGGATGAGAATACATGCAGGTTTTATAAATGATTTACAAAATAGACACAAGTACGTGAAACTACATTCTATGGTTGAATTATCAAAATCGAATATGCCCCTTTTTATTAAGTCTGGTAATCTAAGAATTAGGGAATAGACACCCTAATTGACGCGAATCCTAAAGATAGATCTATTGGGCCTAACAAACCCCATCCAAAGTACCGGATGCTTTAGTACTTCGAAATTTATATCATATCCGAAGGGTGTCCCGGAATGATGGGGATATTCTTATATATGCATCTTGTTAATGTCGGTTACCAGGTGTTCACCATATGAATGATTTTTATCTCTATGTATGGGATGTGTATTGAAATATGAAATCTTGTGGTCTATTATTATGATTTGATATATATAGGTTAAACCTATAACTCACCAACATTTTTGTTGACTTTTTAAGCATGTTTATTCTTAGGTGATTATTAAGAGCTTCCGCTATCGCATACTTAAATAAGGACGAGATTTGGAGTCCATGCTTGTATGATATTGTGTAAAAACTGCATTCAAGAAACTTATTTTGTTGTAACATATTTGTATTGTAAACCATTATGTAATGGTCGTGTGTAAACAGGATATTTTAGATTATCATTATTTGATAATCTACGTAAAGCTTTTTAAACCTTTATTGATGAAATAAAGGTTATGGTTTGTTTTAAAATGAATGCAGTCTTTGAAAAACGTCTCATATAGAGGTCAAAACCTCGCAACGAAATCAATTAATATGGAACGTTTTTAATCAATAAGAACGGGACATGTAGTGACCCGAACTTTTCCATGTTTATATATATTAAATGAGATTGATATTTACATGATTAAATGTTTCCAACATGTTAAGCAATCAAACTTGTTAAGACTTGATTAATTGAAATAGGTTTCATATAGACAATTGACCACCCAAGTTGACCGGTGATTCACGAACGTTAAAACTTGTAAAAACTATATGATGACATATATATGGTTATATATATAGTTAACATGATATTATGATAAGTAAACATATCATTAATTATATTAACAATGAACTACATATGTAAAAACAAGACTACTAACTTAATGATTTTGAAACGAGACATATATGTAACGATTATCGTTGTAACGACATTTAATGTATATATATCATATTAAGAGATATTCGTACATCATAATATAATGATAATATAATAATTTAAAATCTCTTTTGATATTATAAACATTGGGTTAACAACATTTAACAAGATCGTTAACCTAAAGGTTTCAAAACAACATTTACATGTAACGACTAACGATGACTTAACGACTCAGTTAAAATGTATATACATGTAGTGTTTTAATATGTATTCATACACTTTTGAAAGACTTCAAGACACTTATCAAAATACTTCTACTTAACAAAAATGCTTACAATTACATCCTCGTTCAGTTTCATCAACAATTCTACTCGTATGCACCCGTATTCGTACTCGTACAATACACAGCTTTTAGATGTATGTACTATTGGTATATACACTCCAATGATCAGCTCTTAGCAGCCCATGTGAGTCACCTAACACATGTGGGAACCATCATTTGGCAACTAGCATGAAATATCTCATAAAATTACAAAAATATGAGTAATCATTCATGACTTATTTACATGAAAACAAAATAACATATCCTTTATATCTAATCCATACACCAACGACCAAAAACACCTACAAATACTTTCATTCTTCAATTTTCTTCATCTAATTGATCTCTCTCAAGTTCTATCTTCAAGTTCTAAGTGTTCTTCATAAATTCCAAAAATTCTAGTTTCATAAAATCAAGAATACTTTCAAGTTTGCTAGCTCACTTCCAATCTTGTAAGGTGATCATCCAACCTCAAGAAATCTTTGTTTCTTACAGTAGGTTATCATTCTAATACAAGGTAATAATCATATTCAAACTTTGGTTCAATTTCTATAACTATAACAATCTTATTTTAAGTGATGATCTTACTTGAACTTGTTTTCGTGTCATGATTCTGCTTCAAGAACTTCGAGCCATCCAAGGATCCATTGAAGCTAGATCCATTTTTCTATTTTCCAGTAGGTTTATCCAAGGAACTTAAGGTAGTAATGATGTTCATAACATCATTCGATTCATATATATAAAACTATCTTATTCGAAGGTTTAAACTCGTAATCACTAGAACATAGTTTAGTTAATTCTAAACTTGTTCGCAAACAAAAGTTAATCCTTCTAACTTGACTTTTAAAATTAAATAAACACATTTTCTATATCTATATGATATGTTAACTTAATGATTTAAAACCTGGAAACACGAAAAACACCGTAAAACCGGATTTACGCCGTCGTAGTAACACCGCGGGCTGTTTTGGGTTAGTTAATTAAAAACTATGATAAACTTTGATTTAAAAGTTGTAATTCTGAGAAAATGATTTTTATTATGAACATAAAACTATATCCAAAAATTATGGTTAAACTCAAAGTGGAAGTATGTTTTCTAAAATGGTCATCTAGACGTCGTTCTTTCGACTGAAATGACTACCTTTACAAAAACGACTTGTAACTTATTTTTCCGACTATAAACCTATACTTTTCTGTTTAGATTCATAAAATAGAGTTCAATATGAAACCATAGCAATTTGATTCACTCAAAACGGATTTAAAATGAAGAAGTTATGGGTAAAACAAGATTGGATAATTTTTCTCATTTTAGCTACGTGAAAATTGGTAACAAATCTATTCCAACCATAACTTAATCAACTTGTATTGTATATTATGTAATCTTGAGATACCATAGACACGTATACAATGTTTCGACCTATCATGTCGACACATCTATATATATTTCGGAACAACCATAGACACTCTATATGTGAATGTTGGAGTTAGCTATACAGGGTTGAGGTTGATTCCAAAATATATATAGTTTGAGTTGTGATCAATACTGAGATACGTATACACTGGGTCATGGATTGATTCAAGATAATATTTATCGATTAATTTCTGTACATCTAACTGTGGACAACTAGTTATAGGTTACTAACGAGGACAACTGACTTAATAAACTTAAAACATCAAAATATATTAAAAGTGTTGTAAATATATTTTGAACATACTTTAATATATATGTATATGTATATATTGTTATAGGTTCGTGAATCAACAGTGGCCAAGTCTTACTTCCCGACGAAGTAAAAATCTGTGAAAGTGAGTTATAGTCCCACTTTTAAAATCTAATATTTTTGGGATGAGAATACATGCAGGTTTTATAAATGATTTACAAAATAGACACAAGTACGTGAAACTACATTCTATGGTTGAATTATCAAAATCGAATATGCCCCTTTTTATTAAGTCTGGTAATCTAAGAATTAGGGAACAGACACCCTAATTGACGCGAATCCTAAAGATAGATCTATTGGGCCTAACAAACCCCATCCAAAGTACCGGATGCTTTAGTACTTCGAAATTTATATCATATCCGAAGGGTGTCCCGGAATGATGGGGATATTCTTATATATGCATCTTGTTAATGTCGGTTACCAGGTGTTCACCATATGAATGATTTTTATCTCTATGTATGGGATGTGTATTGAAATATGAAATCTTGTGGTCTATTATTATGATTTGATATATATAGGTTAAACCTATAACTCACCAACATTTTTGTTGACGTTTTAAGCATGTTTATTCTCAGGTGATTATTAAGAGCTTCCGCTGTCGCATACTTAAATAAGGACGAGATTTGGAGTCCATGCTTGTATGATGTTGTGTAAAAACTGCATTCAAGAAACTTATTTTGTTGTAACATATTTGTATTGTAAACCATTATGTAATGGTCGTGTGTAAACAGGATATTTTAGATTATCAATATTTGATAATCTACGTAAAGCTTTTTTAAACCTTTATTGATGAAATAAAGGTTATGGTTTGTTTTAAAATGAATGCAGTCTTTGAAAAACGTCTCATATAGAGGTCAAAACCTCGCAACGAAATCAATTAATATGGAACGTTTTTAATCAATAAGAACGGGACATTTCAGTTGGTATCCGAGCGTTGGTCTTAGAGAACCAGAATTTTGCATTAGTGTGTCTTATCGAGTTTTTTAGGATGCATTAGTGAGTCTGGACTTCGACTGTGTTTACTTGAAAAATGATTGCTTAACAAATTTTGTTGGAAACTATATATTTTTAACATGTGAATATTATGTGATATATTAATCTCTTAACGCGTTTGATATTATGTGATAGATGTCTACCTCTAGAACAAGTCCCATTGACTCACCTAATAATAATGAAGAGTTAAATGTAAATTGGAATGATTCGTGGACTGATTCACAAGTTCCCGAAGAGGAACCGGAAGAAGAGTCAGAACCGGAAGAAGAATCGGAACCGGAAGAAGAATCGGAACCGGATGAAGAAATAGAACCGGTGGGGGAAATAATAAAACGGTTAAGTAAAAGAAAATCCTCAACCAACTGACCAAGGTTAATTATGGTCAATGGTGTTTCCGCCAAGGAAGCAAAATATTGGGAGGATTACCAATTCTCCGATGAATCGGATTCCGACGAGAATTCCGATGATGTTATAGAAATTACCCCAACTGAATTTAAAAAGGCAAAAGAAAATAATAAGGGAAAGGGCATAAAAATAAAGAAATCGAATTCCAACCCCGATGAACTTTATATGTATCGTCAACCCCCGAAGTCCTTAAGTTGTAACAATGACCCGGGAACCTCTAAACCACCAGGTTTTTCTAAACCAATGTGGAAAATAATGGCTCGTATTAGGGGAACATCATATATCCCTAGAAACTTGGCAAAACGAACCAAAACCGAAGAAGAAGAAACAAGCGAGTCGGAATAAGATAGTTGTATTCGTGTGGTGTAATATATGTAATATAGTGTGCTTATGCTTTATGATATATGTAAAAATTGCTTGTATTAATAAGTATTTTTTTTTATGAATCTAACTCTTGTCTATTTTACAGTATAAAAAAACAAAATGGATAGACAACCCAATATTTTAAGAGACCTACCCGGAGACATGATTGATGAAATCTTGTCTAGAGTCGGTCAGAATTCTTCGGCACAACTATTTAAGGCGAGATCAGTTTGTAAGACATTCGAAGAACGTTCCAAGAATGCCTTGGTTTATAAAAGGCTTTCGTTCGAAAGATGGGGGATATCACATTGGGAAATCCATAAGTTACGATGTGTTTACTTTGACGCATATATTGCGGGGAACCCAAATGCTATTTTACGCAATGGGTTAAGAAATTATTTTGACTCAATATATCCGAATATTGGACTTCGTGATTTAGAAAAAGCGGCTAACATGCAACATAAAGAAGCATGTTATGCTTACGGATTAGTAATGTTCGCTTCTCACCAAAGTGAGAACAAGAACATCGGGCTACAACTATTAAACAAAACGTTCCCACAAGTGACGGAGTCGGTAATTGGGGTAAGAAATGAGGTTTTTAGATTGTTACGGGACTGTTGGACATTACGTAACCCTCGTCCCTTTGACAACGTTACAACACGCTGTCTTATCAACGGCCATAACGGTTATGTTCCACAAGACCAAGGATGGGAAGTAATCCTAGTAAAACCAGAATGCATGACTTGTTTCTGGACGTATGAATTACGTGTCTTTATTGCCTTTGCTGAACGACTTGTGTACTAGCTAGAATTATCTTCACAACCATCTTGTATCAAATTTATTGTGTGCTATATTTCATGCTATATGTAAAATAAGCGGTATTGTAAGTTTGTAAAATATTGTGTAAAAGTTTGAACGCGAAATATTGTTATAATCAGTTTTTCATATAGAATTGTAGTAGTTGAATTGTATATTAGCTACTAAGTATGAACTTAACGGGTAGGTACTACCCGAATTTAAACTTATAAAACGCTAATATGAAGAAAAAGCTTTTATAAATGAGTTCATATTATGCTACGAAATACTATTAACTACTCTTAATATTCTGTATGATTAACTTGTTCCATTTAACTATTTTGAAGGAAATGGCACCGACTACTCGACACACCATGAATATGAATGAAGAGGAATTCCGTACTTTTCTAGCTTCAAACATAGCCGCAGTACAGGCTGCGCTATATACCAACAATAACCTTGGATCTAGCAGTACAGGAAATCGTGTAGGATGCACCTACAAAGAATTCACTGCCTGCAAACCTTTGGAATTTGATGGAACCGAAGGACCGATCGGATTGAAACGGTGGACCGAGAAGGTCGAATCGGTGTTTGCCATAAGTAAGTGTACTGAAGAGGACAAAGTGAAGTACGCTACGCATACCTTCACAGGTTCTGCGTTAACATGGTGGAATACCTATCTAGAGCAAGTGGGACAAGATGATGCGTACGCACTACCGTGGTCAGCATTCAAGCACTTGATGAACGAGAAGTACCGTCCCAGAACCGAGGTCAATAAGCTCAAGACAGAACTTAGAGGGTTACGAACCCAAGGATTTGATATTACCACGTATGAAAGACGATTCACAGAATTGTGCCGATTGTGTCCGGGAGCATTCGAAGATGAGGAAGAGAAGATCGACGCGTTTGTGAAAGGATTACCGGAAAGAATCCAAGAAGATATAATTTCACACGAGCCCGCCTCCATACAACAGGCATGTAGAATGGCTCACAAACTAGTGAACCAGATTGAAGAAAGAATTAAAGAACAGACTGCTGAAGAGGCCAATGTGAAGCAAGTCAAAAGAAAGTGGGAGGAAAATGGTGATAAGAATCACCAATACAACAACAGCAGCAATTACAACAATAATCGCAGCAATTATCCCAACAATCGCAACATCAATCGCAACTACAACAAACGGCCCAACAACAACAACAACAACAACAGCAACTACAACAATCATCCCAACAACAATAATAACCGCAATAACAACAACAATCAGAAGCAGCTATGCCAAAGGTGTGAAAAGTATCACTCGGGGTTCTGCACCAAATTTTGCAACAAGTGTAAAAGAAATGGTCATAGCGCGGCGAAGTGTGAGGTCTACGGACCAGGGGTTAATAGAACGAAAGGAACAAATGGTGTCGGAACGAGTAATGGCGGAGCAAGTAGTGTCGGAGCAAGTTATGCCAATGTAGTTTGTTATAAATGTGGAAAACCGGGCCACATTATTAGAAATTTCCCGAACCAGGAGAACAAGAATGGACAAGGCCGCGTAAGAGTTTTCAATATTAATGCGGCAGAGGCACAAGAAGACCCGGAGCTTGTTACGGGTACGTTTCTTATTGACAATGAATCTGCTTACGTTTTATTTGATTCGGGTGCGGAAGAAGCTATATGAGTAGAGATTTTTGTGCTAAATTAAGTTGTCCATTGACGCCATTGGATAGTAAATTTTTACTCGAATTAGCAAATGGTAAATTAATTTCAGCAGATAATATATGTCGGAATCGAGAAATTAAACTGGTTAGCGAAACATTTAAGATTGATTTGATACCAGTCGAGTTAGGGAGTTTTGATGTGATAATCGGTATGGACTGGTTGAAAGAAGTGAAAGCAGAGATCGTTTGTTACAAAAATGCAATTCGCATTATACGAGAAAAAGGAAAACCCTTAATGGTGTACGGAGAAAAGGGCAACACGAAGCTACATCTTATTAGTAATTTGAAGGCACAAAAACTAATAAGAAAAGGTTGCTATGCTGTTCTAGCACACGTCGAGAAAGTACAAACTGAAGAAAAGAGCATCAATGATGTTCCCATTGCAAAAGAATTTCCTGATGTATTTCCTAAAGAATTACCAGGATTACCCCCACATCGATCCGTTGAATTTCAAATAGATCTTGTACCAGGAGCTGCACCAATAGCTCGTGCTCCTTACAGACTCGCACCCAGCGAGATGAAAGAACTGCAAAGCCAATTACAAGAACTTTTAGAGCGTGGTTTCATTCGACCAAGCACATCACCGTGGGGAGCTCCTGTTTTGTTTGTCAAGAAGAAAGATGGTACATTCAGGTTGTGTATCGACTACCGAGAGTTGAACAAACTTACCATCAAGAACCGCTACCCACTACCGAGAATCGACGACTTATTTGATCAACTACAAGGCTCGTCTATTTATTCAAAGATTGACTTACGTTCCGGGTATCATCAAATGCGGGTGAAAGAAGATGATATTCCAAAGACTGCTTTCAGAACACGTTACGGTCATTACGAGTTTATGGTCATGCCGTTTGGTTTAACTAATGCACCAGCTGTGTTCATGGACCTTATGAACCAAGTGTGTGGACCATACCTTGACAAGTATGTCATTGTTTTCATTGATGACATACTTATTTACTCAAAGAATGACCAAGAACACGGTGAACATTTGAGAAAGGTGTTAGAAGTATTGAGGAAGGAAGAATTGTACGCTAAGTTTTCAAAGTGTGCATTTTGGTTGGAAGAAGTTCAATTCCTCGGTCACATAGTGAACAAAGAAGGTATTAAGGTGGATCCGGCAAAGATAGAAACTGTTGAAAAGTGGGAAACCCCGAAAACTCCAAAACACATACGCCAGTTTTTAGGACTAGCTGGTTACTACAGAAGGTTCATCCAAGACTTTTCCAGAATAGCAAAACCCTTGACTGCATTAACGCATAAAGGGAAGAAATTTGAATGGAATGATGAACAAGAGAAAGCGTTTCAGTTATTGAAGAAAAAGCTAACTACGGCACCTATATTGTCATTGCCTGAAGGGAATGATGATTTTGTGATTTATTGTGACGCATCAAAGCAAGGTCTCGGTTGTGTATTAATGCAACGAACGAAGGTGATTGCTTATGCGTCTAGACAATTGAAGATTCACGAACAAAATTATACGACGCATGATTTGGAATTAGGCGCGGTTGTTTTTGCATTAAAGACTTGGAGGCACTACTTATATGGGGTCAAAAGTATTATATATACCGACCACAAAAGTCTACAACACATATTTAATCAGAAACAACTGAATATGAGGCAGCGTAGGTGGATTGAATTATTGAATGATTACGACTTTGAGATTCGTTACCACCCGGGGAAGGCAAATGTGGTAGCCGATGCCTTGAGCAGGAAGGACAGAGAACCCATTCGAGTAAAATCTATGAATATAATGATTCATAATAACCTTACTACTCAAATAAAGGAGGCACAACAAGGAGTTTTAAAAGAGGGAAATTTAAAGGATGAAATACCCAAAGGATCGGAGAAGCATCTTAATATTCGGGAAGACGGAACCCGGTATAGGGCTGAAAGGATTTGGGTACCAAAATTTGGAGATATGAGAGAAATGGTACTTAGAGAAGCTCATAAAACCAGATACTCAATACATCCTGGAACGGGAAAGATGTACAAGGATCTCAAGAAACATTTTTGGTGGCCGGGTATGAAAGCCGATGTTGCTAAATACGTAGGAGAATGTTTGACGTGTTCTAAGGTCAAAGCTGAGCATCAGAAACCATCAGGTCTACTTCAACAACCCAAAATCCCGGAATGGAAATGGGAAAACATTACCATGGATTTCATCACTAAATTGCCAAGGACTGCAAGTGGTTTTGATACTATTTGGGTAATAGTTGATCGTCTCACCAAATCAGCACATTTCCTGCCAATAAGAGAAGATGACAAGATGGAGAAGTTAGCACGACTGTATTTGAAGGAAGTCATCTCCAGACATGGAATACCAATCTCTATTATCTCTGATAGGGATGGCAGATTTATTTCAAGATTCTGGCAGACATTACAGCAAGCATTAGGAACTCGTCTAGACATGAGTACTGCCTATCATCCACAAACTGATGGGCAGAGCAAAAGGACAATACAAACGCTTGAAGACATGCTACGAGCATGTGTTATTGATTTCGGAAACAGTTGGGATCGACATCTACCGTTAGCAGAATTTTCCTACAACAACAGCTACCATTCAAGCATTGAGATGGCGCCGTTTGAAGCACTTTATGGTAGAAAGTGCAGGTCTCCGATTTGTTGGAGTGAAGTGGGGGATAGACAGATTACGGGTCCGCAGATTATACAGGAAACTACCGAGAAGATCATCCAAATTCAACAACGGTTGAAAACCGCCCAAAGTCGACAAAAGAGCTACGCTGACATTAAAAGAAAAGATATAGAATTTGAAATTGGAGAGATGGTCATGCTTAAAGTTGCACCTTGGAAAGGCGTTGTTCGATTTGGTAAACGAGGGAAATTAAATCCAAGGTATATTGGACCATTCAAGATTATTGATCGTGTCGGACCAGTAGCTTACCGACTTGAGTTACCTCAAGAACTCGCGGCTGTACATAACACTTTCCACGTCTCGAATTTGAAGAAATGTTTTGCTAAAGAAGATCTCACTATTTCATTAGATGAAATCCAAATCAACGAAAAACTTCAATTCATCGAAGAACCCGTCGAAATAATGGATCGTGAGGTTAAAAGACTTAAGCAAAAAAAGATACCAATTGTTAAGGTTCGATGGAATGCTTGTAGAGGACCTGAGTTCACCTGGGAGCATGAAGATCAGATGAAGAAGAAATACCCGCATCTATTTCCAGAAGATTCGTCAACACCTTCAACAGCTTAAAATTTCGGGACGAAATTTATTTAACGGGTAGGTACTGTAGTGACCTGAACTTTTCCATGTTTATATATATTAAATGAGATTGATATTTACATGATTAAATGTTTCCAACATGTTAAGCAATCAAACTTGTTAAGACTTGATTAATTGAAATAGGTTTCATATAGACAATTGACCACCCAAGTTGACCGGTGATTCACGAACGTTAAAACTTGTAAAAACTATATGATGACATATATATGGTTATATATATATAGTTAACATGATATTATGATAAGTAAACATATCATTAATTATATTAACAATGAACTATATATGTAAAAACAAGACTACTAACTTAATGATTTTGAAACGAGACATATATGTAACGATTATCGTTGTAACGACATTTAATGTATATATATCATATTAAGAGATATTCGTACATCATAATATCATGATAATATAATAATTTAAAATCTCTTTTGATATTATAAACATTAGGTTAACAACATTTAACAAGATCGTTAACCTAAAGGTTTCAAAACAACATTTACATGTAACGACTAACGATGACTTAACGACTCAGTTAAAATGTATATACATGTAGTGTTTTAATATGTATTCATACACTTTTGAAAGACTTCAAGACACTTATCAAAATACTTCTACTTAACAAAAATGCTTACAATTACATCCTCGTTCAGTTTCATCAACAATTCTACTCGTATGCACCCGTATTCGTACTCGTACAATACACAGCTTTTAGATGTATGTACTATTGGTATATACACTCCAATGATCAGCTCTTAGCAGCCCATGTGAGTCACCTAACACATGTGGGAACCATCATTTGGCAACTAGCATGAAATATCTCATAAAATTACAAAAATATGAGTAATCATTCATGACTTATTTACATGAAAACAAAATAACATATCCTTTATATCTAATCCATACACCAACGACCAAAAACACCTACAAAAACTTTCATTCTTCAATTTTCTTCATCTAATTGATCTCTCTCAAGTTCTATCTTCAAGTTCTAAGTGTTCTTCATAAATTCCAAAAATTCTAGTTTCATAAAATCAAGAATACTTTCAAGTTTGCTAGCTCACTTCCAATCTTGTAAGGTGATCATCCAACCTCAAGAAATCTTTGTTTCTTACAGTAGGTTATCATTCTAATATAAGGTAATAATCATATTCAAACTTTGGTTCAATTTCTATAACTATAACAATCTTATTTTAAGTGATGATCTTACTTGAACTTGTTTTCGTGTCATGATTCTGCTTCAAGAACTTCGAGCCATCCAAGGATCCATTGAAGCTAGATCCATTTTTCTATTTTCCAGTAGGTTTATCCAAGGAACTTAAGGTAGTAATGATGTTCATAACATCATTCGATTCATATATATAAAACTATCTTATTCGAAGGTTTAAACTCGTAATCACTAGAACATAGTTTAGTTAATTCTAAACTTGTTCGCAAACAAAAGTTAATCCTTCTAACTTAACTTTTAAAATTAATTAAACACATTTTCTATATCTATATGATATGATAACTTAATGATTTAAAACCTGGAAACACGAAAAACACCGTAAAACCGGATTTACGCCGTCGTAGTAACACCGCGGGCTGTTTTGGGTTAGTTAATTAAAAACTATGATAAACTTTGATTTAAAAGTTGTAATTCTGAGAAAATGATTTTTATTATGAACATAAAACTATATCCAAAAATTATGGTTAAACTCAAAGTGGAAGTATGTTTTCTAAAATGGTCATCTAGACGTCGTTCTTTCGACTGAAATGACTACCTTTACAAAAACGACTTGTAACTTATTTTTCCGACTATAAACCTATACTTTTCTGTTTAGATTCATAAAATGGAGTTCAATATGAAACCATATCAATTTGATTCACTCAAAACGGATTTAAAATGAAGAAGTTATGGGTAAAACAAGATTGGATAATTTTTCTCATTTTAGCTACGTGAAAATTGGTAACAAATCTATTCCAACCATAAATTAATCAACTTGTATTGTATATTATGTAATCTTGAGATACCATAGACACGTATACAATGTTTCGACCTATCATGTCGACACATCTATATATATTTCGGAACAACCATAGACACTCTATATGTGAATGTTGGAGTTAGCTATACATTAATAATATATATAAACCTATATATATCAAATCATAATAATAGACCACAAGATTTCATATTTCAATACACATCCCATACATAGAGATAAAAATCATTCATATGGTGAACACCTGGTAACCGACATTAACAAGATGCATATATAAGAATATCCCCATCATTCCGGGACACCCTTCGGATATGATATAAATTTCGAAGTACTAAAGCATCCGGTACTTTGGATGGGGTTTGTTAGGCCCAATAGATCTATCTTTAGGATTCGCGTCAATTAGGGTGTCTGTTCCCTAATTCTTAGATTACCAGACTTAATAAAAAGGGGTATATTCGATTTTGATAATTCAACCATAGAATGTAGTTTCACGTACTTGTGTCTATTTTGTAAATCATTTATAAAACCTGCATGTATTCTCATCCCAAAAATATTAGATTTTAAAAGTGGGACTATAACTCACTTTCACAGATTTTTACTTCGTCGGGAAGTAAGACTTGGCCACTGTTGATTCACGAACCTATAACAATATATACATATACATATATATTAAAGTATGTTCAAAATATATTTACAACACTTTTAATATATTTTGATGTTTTAAGTTTATTAAGTCAGTTGTCCTCGTTAGTAACCTATAACTAGTTGTCCACAGTTAGATGTACAGAAATTAATCGATAAATATTATCTTGAATCAATCCACGACCCAGTGTATACGTATCTCAGTATTGATCACAACTCAAACTATATATATTTTGGAATCAACCTCAACCCTGTATAGCTAACTCCAACATTCACATATAGAGTGTCTATGGTTGTTCCGAAATATATATAGATGTGTCGACATGATAGGTTGAAACATTGTATACGTGTCTATGGTATCTCAAGATTACATAATATACAATACAAGTTGATTAAGTTATGGTTGGAATAGATTTGTTACCAATTTTCACGTAGCTAAAATGAGAAAAATTATCCAATCTTGTTTTACCCATAACTTCTTCATTTTAAATCCGTTTTGAGTGAATCAAATTGCTATGGTTTCATATTGAACTCTATTTTATGAATCTAAACAGAAAAGTATAGGTTTATAGTCGGAAAAGTAAGTTACAAGTCGTTTTTGTAAAGGTAGTCATTTCAGTCGAAAGAACGACGTCTAGATGACCATTTTAGAAAACATACTTCCACTTTGAGTTTAACCATAATTTTTGGATATAGTTTTATGTTCATAATAAAAATCATTTTCTCAGAATTATAACTTTTAAATCAAAGTTTATCATAGTTTTTAATTAACTAACCCAAAACAGCCCGCGGTGTTACTACGACGGCGTAAATCCGGTTTTACGGTGTTTTTCGTGTTTCCAGGTTTTAAATCATTAAGTTAGCATATCATATAGATATAGAAAATGTGTTTAATTAATTTTAAAAGTCAAGTTAGAAGGATTAACTTTTGTTTGCGAACAAGTTTAGAATTAACTAAACTATGTTCTAGTGATTACGAGTTTAAACCTTCGAATAAGATAGTTTTATATATATGAATCGAATGATGTTATGAACATCATTACTACCTTAAGTTCCTTGGATAAACCTACTGGAAAATAGAAAAATGGATCTAGCTTCAATGGATCCTTGGATGGCTCGAAGTTCTTGAAGCAGAATCATGACACGAAAACAAGTTCAAGTAAGATCATCACTTAAAAAAAGATTGTTATAGTTATAGAAATTGAACCAAAGTTTGAATATGATTATTACCTTGTATTAGAATGATAACCTACTGTAAGAAACAAAGATTTCTTGAGGTTGGATGATCACCTTACAAGATTGGAAGTGAGCTAGCAAACTTGAAAGTATTCTTGATTTTATGAAACTAGAATTTTTGGAATTTATGAAGAACACTTAGAACTTGAAGATAGAACTTGAGAGAGATCAATTAGATGAAGAAAATTGAAGAATGAAAGTGTTTGTAGGTGTTTTTGGTCGTTGGTGTATGGATTAGATATAAAGGATATGTTATTTTGTTTTCATGTAAATAAGTCATGAATGATTACTCATATTTTTGTAATTTTATGAGATATTTCATGCTAGTTGCCAAATGATGGTTCCCACATGTGTTAGGTGACTCACATGGGCTGCTAAGAGCTGATCATTGGAGTGTATATACCAATAGTACATACATCTAAAAGCTGTGTATTGTACGAGTACGAATACGGGTGCATACGAGTAGAATTGTTGATGAAACTGAACGAGGATGTAATTGTAAGCATTTTTGTTAAGTAGAAGTATTTTGATAAGTGTCTTGAAGTCTTTCAAAAGTGTATGAATACATATTAAAACACTACATGTATATACATTTTAACTGAGTCGTTAAGTCATCGTTAGTCGTCACATGTAAATGTTGTTTTGAAACCTTTAGGTTAACGATCTTGTTAAATGTTGTTAACCCAATGTTTATAATATCAAAAGAGATTTTAAATTATTATATTATCATGATATTATGATGTACGAATATCTCTTAATATGATATATATACATTAAATGTCGTTACAACGATAATCGTTACATATATGTCTCGTTTCAAAATCATTAAGTTAGTAGTCTTGTTTTTACATATGTAGTTCATTGTTAATATAATTAATGATATGTTTACTTATCATAATATCATGTTAACTATATATATAACCATATATATGTCATCATATAGTTTTTACAAGTTTTAACGTTCGTGAATCACCGGTCAACTTGGGTGGTCAATTGTCTATATGAAACCTATTTCAATTAATCAAGTCTTAACAAGTTTGATTGCTTAACATGTTGGAAACATTTAATCATGTAAATATCAATCTCATTTAATATATATAAACATGGAAAAGTTCGGGTCACTACAGTACCTACCCGTTAAATAAATTTCGTCCCGAAATTTTAAGCTGTTGAAGGTGTTGACGAATCTTCTGGAAATAGATGCGGGTATTTCTTCTTCATCTGATCTTCACGCTCCCAGGTGAACTCAGGTCCTCTACGAGCATTCCATCGAACCTTAACAATTGGTATCTTGTTTTGCTTAAGTCTTTTAACCTCACGATCCATTATTTCGACGGGTTCTTCGATGAATTGAAGTTTTTCGTTGATTTGGATTTCATCTAATGGAATAGTGAGATCTTCTTTAGCAAAACATTTCTTCAAATTCGAGACGTGGAAAGTGTTATGTACAGCCGCGAGTTGTTGAGGTAACTCAAGTCGGTAAGCTACTGGTCCGACACGATCAATAATCTTGAATGGTCCAATATACCTTGGATTTAATTTCCCTCATTTACCAAATCGAACAACGCCTTTCCAAGGTGCAACTTTAAGCATGACCATCTCTCCAATTTCAAATTCTATATCTTTTCTTTTAATGTCAGCGTAGCTCTTTTGTCGACTTTGGGCGGTTTTCAACCGTTGTTGAATTTGGATGATCTTCTCGGTAGTTTCCTGTATAATCTCCGGACCCGTAATCTGTCTATCCCCCACTTCACTCCAACAAATCGGAGACCTGCACTTTCTACCATAAAGTGCTTCAAACGGCGCCATCTCAATGCTTGAATGGTAGCTGTTGTTGTAGGAAAATTCTGCTAACGGTAGATGTCGATCCCAACTGTTTTCGAAATTAATAACACATGCTCGTAGCATGTCTTCAAGCGTTTGTATTTTCCTTTCGCTCTGCCCATCAGTTTGTGGATGATAGGCAGTACTCATGTCTAGACGAGTTCCTAATGCTTGCTGTAATGTCTGCCAGAATCTTGAAATAAATCTGCCATCCCTATCAGAGATAATAGAGATTGGTATTCCATGTCTGGAGATGACTTCCTTCAAATACAGTCCTGCTAACTTCTCCATCTTGTCATCTTCTCTTATTGGCAGGAAATGTGCTGATTTGGTGAGACGATCAACTATTACCCAAATAGTATCAAAACCACTTGCAGTCCTTGGCAATTTAGTGATGAAATCCATGGTAATGTTTTCCCATTTCCATTCCGGGATTTTGGGTTGTTGAAGTAGACCTGATGGTTTCTGATGCTCAGCTTTGACCTTAGAACACGTCAAACATTCTCCTACGTATTTAGCAACATCGGCTTTCATACCCGGCCACCAAAATTGTTTCTTGAGATCCTTGTACATCTTCCCCGTTCCAGGATGTATTGAGTATCTGGTTTTATGAGCTTCTCTAAGTACCATTTCTCTCATATCTCCAAATTTTGGTACCCAAATCCTTTCAGCCCTATACCGGGTTCCGTCTTCCCGAATATTAAGATGCTTCTCCGATCCTTTGGGTATTTCATCCTTTAAATTTCCCTCTTTTAAAACTCCTTGTTGTGCCTCCTTTATTTGAGTAGTAAGGTTATTATGAATCATTATATTCATAGATTTTACTCGAATGGGTTCTCTGTCCTTCCTGCTCAAGGCATCGGCTACCACATTTGCCTTCCCCGGGTGGTAATGAATCTCAAAGTCGTAATCATTCAATAATTCAATCCACCTACGCTGCCTCATATTCAGTTGTTTCTGATTAAATATGTGTTGTAGACTTTTGTGGTCGGTATATATAATACTTTTGACCCCATATAAGTAGTGCCTCCAAGTCTTTAATGCAAAAACAACCGCGCCTAATTCCAAATCATGCGTCGTATAATTTTGTTCGTGAATCTTCAATTGTCTAGACGCATAAGCAATAACCTTCGTTCGTTGCATTAATACACAAACGAGACCTTGCTTTGATGCGTCACAATAAATCACAAAATCATCATTCCCTTCAGGCAATGACAATATAGGTGCCGTAGTTAGCTTTTTCTTCAATAACTGAAACGCTTTCTCTTGTTCATCATTCCATTCAAATTTCTTCCCTTTATGCGTTAATGCAGTCAAGGGTTTTGCTATTCTGGAAAAGTCTTGGATGAACCTTCTGTAGTAACCAGCTAGTCCTAAAAACTGGCGTATGTGTTTTGGAGTTTTCGGGGTTTCCCACTTTTCAACAGTTTCTATCTTTGCCGGATCCACCTTAATACCTTCTTTGTTCACTATGTGACCGAGGAATTGAACTTCTTCCAACCAAAATGCACACTTTGAAAACTTAGCGTACAATTCTTCCTTCCTCAATACTTCTAACACCTTTCTCAAATGTTCACCGTGTTCTTGGTCATTCTTTGTGTAAATAAGTATGTCATCAATGAAAACAATGACAAACTTGTCAAGGTATGGTCCACACACTCGGTTCATAAGGTCCATGAACACAGCTGGTGCATTAGTTAAACCAAACAGCATGACCATAAACTCGTAATGACCGTAACGTGTTCTGAAAGCAGTCTTTGGAATATCATCTTCTTTCACCCGCATTTGATGATACCCGGAACGTAAGTCAATCTTTGAATAAACAGACGAGCCTTGTAGTTGATCAAATAAGTCGTCGATTCTCGGTAGTGGGTAGCGGTTCTTGATGGTAAGTTTGTTCAACTCTCGGTAGTCGATACACAACCTGAATGTACCATCTTTCTTCTTGACAAACAAAACAGGAGCTCCCCACGGTGATGTGCTTGGTCGAATGAAACCACGCTCTAAAAGTTCTTGTAATTGGCTTTGCAGTTCTTTCATCTCGCTGGGTGCGAGTCTGTAAGGAGCACGAGCTATTGGTGCAGCTCCTGGTACAAGATCTATTTGAAATTCAACGGATCGATGTGGGGGTAATCCTGGTAATTCTTTCGGAAATACATCAGGAAATTCTTTTGCAATGGGAACATCATTGATGCTCTTTTCTTCAGTTTGTACTTTCTCGACGTGTGCTAGAACAGCATAGCAACCTTTTCTTATTAGTTTTTGTGCCTTCAAATTACTAATAAGATGTAGCTTCGTGTTGCCCTTTTCTCCGTACACCATTAAGGGTTTTCCTTTTTCTCGTATAATGCGAATTGCATTTTTGTAACAAACGATCTCTGCTTTCACTTCTTTCAACCAGTCCATACCGATTATCACATCAAAACTCCCTAACTCGACTGGTATCAAATCAATCTTAAATGTTTCGCTAACCAGTTTAATTTCTCGATTCCGACATATATTATCTGGTGAAATTAATTTACCATTTGCTAATTCGAGTAAAATTTACTATCCAATGGCGTCAATGGACAACTTAATTTAGCACAAAAATCTCTACTCATATAGCTTCTATCCGCACCCGAATCAAATAAAACGTAAGCAGATTTATTGTCAATAAGAAACGTACCCGTAACAAGCTCCGGGTCTTCTTGTGCCTCTGCCGCATTAATATTGAAAACTCTTCCGCGGCCTTGTCCATTCGTGTTCTCCTGGTTCGGGCAATTTCTAATAATGTGGCCCGGTTTTCCACATTTATAACAAACTACATTGGCATAACTTGCTCCGACACTACTTGCTCCGCCATTACTCGTTCCGACACCATTTGTTCCTTTCGTTCTATTAACCCCTGGTCCGTAGACCTCACACTTCGCCGCGCTATGACCATTTCTTTTACACTTGTTGCAAAATTTGGTGCAGAACCCCGAGTGATACTTTTCACACCTTTGGCATAGCTGCTTCTGATTGTTGTTGTTATTGCGGTTATTATTGTTGTTGGGATGATTGTTGTAGTTGCTGTTGTTGTTGTTGTTGTTGTTGTTGTTGGGCCGTTTGTTGTAGTTGCGATTGATGTTGCGATTGTTGGGATAATTGCTGCGATTATTGTTGTAATTGCTGTTATTGTTGTATTGGTGATTCTTATCACCATTTTCCTCCCACTTTCTTTTGACTTGCTTCACATTGGCCTCTTCAGCAGTCTGTTCTTTAATTCTTTCTTCAATCTGGTTCACTAGTTTGTGAGCCATTCTACATGCCTGTTGTATGGAGGCGGGCTCGTGTGAACTTATATCTTCTTGGATTCTTTCCGGTAATCCTTTCACAAACGCGTCGATCTTCTCTTCCTCATCTTCGAATGCTCCCGGACACAATAGGCACAATTCTGTGAATCGTCTTTCATACGTGGTAATATCAAATCCTTGGGTTCGTAACCCTCTAAGTTCTGTCTTGAGCTTATTGACCTCGGTTCTGGGACGGTACTTCTCGTTCATCAAGTGCTTGAATGCTGACCACGGTAGTGCGTACGCATCGTCTTGTCCCACTTGCTCTAGATAGGTATTCCACCATGTTAACGCAGAACCTGTGAAGGTATGCGTAGCGTACTTCACTTTGTTCTCTTCAGTACACTTACTTATGGCAAACACCGATTCGACCTTCTCGGTCCACCGTTTCAATCCGATCGGTCCTTCGGTTCCATCAAATTCCAAAGGTTTGCAGGCAGTGAATTCTTTGTAGGTGCATCCTACACGATTTCCTGTACTGCTAGATCCAAGGTTATTGTTGGTATGTAGCGCAGCCTGTACTGCGGCTATGTTTGAAGCTAGAAAAGTACGGAATTCCTCTTCATTCATATTCACGGTGTGTCGAGTAGTCGGTGCCATTTCCTTCAAAATAGTTAAATGGAACAAGTTAATCATACAGAATATTAAGAGTAGTTAATAGTATTTCGTAGCATAATATGAACTCATTTATAAAAGCTTTTTCTTCATATTAGCGTTTTATAAGTTTAAATTCGGGTAGTACCTACCCGTTAAGTTCATACTTAGTAGCTAATATACAATTCAACCACTACAATTCTATATGAAAAACTGATTATAACAATATTTCGCGTTCAAACTTTTACACAATATTTTACAAACTTACAATACCGCTTATTTTACATATAGCATGAAATATAGCACACAATAAATTTGATACAAGATGGTTGTGAAGATAATTCTAGCTAGTACACAAGTCGTTCAGCAAAGGCAATAAAGACACGTAATTCATACGTCCAGAAACAAGTCATGCATTCTGGTTTTACTAGTATTACTTCCCATCCTTGGTCTTGTGGAACATAACCGTTATGGCCGTTGATAAGACAGCGTGTTGTAACGTCGTCAAAGGGACGAGGGTTACGTAATGTCCAACAGTCCCGTAACAATCTAAAAACCTCATTTCTTACCCCAATTACCGACTCCGTCACTTGTGGGAACGTTTTGTTTAATAGTTGTAGCCCGATGTTCTTGTTCTCACTTTGGTGAGAAGCGAACATTACTAATCCATAAGCATAACATGCTTCTTTATGTTGCATGTTAGCCGCTTTTTCTAAATCACGAAGTCCAATATTCGGATATATTGAGTCAAAATAATTTCTTAACCCATTGCGTAAAATAGCATTTGGGTTCCCCGCAATATATGCGTCAAAGTAAACACATCGTAACTTATGGATTTCCCAATGTGATATCCCCCATCTTTCGAACGAAAGCCTTTTATAAACCAAGGCATTCTTGGAACGTTCTTTGAATGTCTTACAAACTGATCTCGCCTTAAATAGTTGTGCCGAAGAATTCTGACCGACTCTAGACAAGATTTCATCAATCATGTCTCCGGGTAGGTCTCTTAAAATATTAGTTGATTATAAGATAATATTTAAATTTTTACATAAAAACAAGTTAATCATTCATATTCTTATTATTTGGTTCTCCGGGTAGGTCTCTTAAAATACTTATTCGGTGGGGGAAATAATAAAACGGTTAAGTAAAAGAAAATCCTCAACTAACCGACCAAGGTTAATTATGGTCAATGGTGTTTCCGCCAAGGAAGCAAAATATTGGGAGGATTACCAATTCTCCGATGAATCGGATTCCGACGAGAATTCCGATGATGTTATAGAAATTACCCCAACTGAATTTAAAAAGGCAAAAGAAAATAATAAGGGAAAGGGCATAAAAATAAAGAAATCGAATTCCAACCCCGATGAACTTTATATGTATCGTCAACCCCCGAAGTCCTTAAGTTGTAACAATGACCCGGGAACCTCTAAACCACCAGGTTTTTCTAAACCAATGTGGAAAATAATGGCTCGTATTAGGGGAACATCATATATCCCTAGAAACTTGGCAAAACGAACCAAAACCGAAGAAGAAGAAACAAGCGAGTCGGAATAAGATAGTTGTATTCGTGTGGTGTAATATATGTAATATAGTGTGCTTATGCTTTATGATATATGTAAAAATTGCTTGTATTAATAAGTATTTTTTTTTATGAATCTAACTCTTGTCTATTTTACAGTATAAAAACACAAAATGGATAGACAACCCAATATTTTAAGAGACCTACCCGGAGACATGATTGATGAAATCTTGTCTAGAGTCGGTCAGAATTCTTCGGCACAACTATTTAAGGCGAGATCAGTTTGTAAGACATTCGAAGAACGTTCCAAGAATGCCTTGGTTTATAAAAGGCTTTCGTTCGAAAGATGGGGGATATCACATTGGGAAATCCATAAGTTACGATGTGTTTACTTTGACGCATATATTGCGGGGAACCCAAATGCTATTTTACGCAATGGGTTAAGAAATTATTTTGACTCAATATATCCGAATATTGGACTTCGTGATTTAGAAAAAGCGGCTAACATGCAACATAAAGAAGCATGTTATGCTTACGGATTAGTAATGTTCGCTTCTCACCAAAGTGAGAACAAGAACATCGGGCTACAACTATTAAACAAAACGTTCCCACAAGTGACGGAGTCGGTAATTGGGGTAAGAAATGAGGTTTTTAGATTGTTACGGGACTGTTGGACATTACGTAACCCTCGTCCCTTTGACGACGTTACAACACGCTGTCTTATCAACGGCCATAACGGTTATGTTCCACAAGACCAAGGATGGGAAGTAATCCTAGTAAAACCAGAATGCATGACTTGTTTCTGGACGTATGAATTACGTGTCTTTATTGCCTTTGCTGAACGACTTGTGTACTAGCTAGAATTATCTTCACAAACATCTTGTATCAAATTTATTGTGTGCTATATTTCATGCTATATGTAAAATAAGCGGTATTGTAAGTTTGTAAAATATTGTGTAAAAGTTTGAACGCGAAATATTGTTATAATCAGTTTTTCATATAGAATTGTAGTAGTTGAATTGTATATTAGCTACTAAGTATGAACTTAACGGGTAGGTACTACCCGAATTTAAACTTATAAAATGCTAATATGAAGAAAAAGCTTTTATAAATGAGTTCATATTATGCTACGAAATACTATTAACTACTCTTAATATTCTGTATGATTAACTTGTTCCATTTAACTATTTTGAAGGAAATGGCACCGACTACTCGACACACCGTGAATATGAATGAAGAGGAATTCCGTACTTTTCTAGCTTCAAACATAGCCGCAGTACAGGCTACGCTACATACCAACAATAACCTTGGATCTAGCAGTACAGGAAATTGTGTAGGATGCACCTACAAAGAATTCACTGCCTGCAAACCTTTGGAATTTGATGGAACCGAAGGACCGATCGGATTGAAACGGTGGACCGAGAAGGTCGAATCGGTGTTTGCCATAAGTAAGTGTACTGAAGAGGACAAAGTGAAGTACGCTACGCATACCTTCACAGGTTCTGCGTTAACATGGTGGAATACCTATCTAGAGCAAGTGGGACAAGACGATGCGTACGCACTACCGTGGTCAGCATTCAAGCACTTGATGAACGAGAAGTACCGTCCCAGAACCGAGGTCAATAAGCTCAAGACAGAACTTAGAGGGTTACGAACCCAAGGATTTGATATTACCACGTATGAAAGACGATTCACAGAATTGTGCCTATTGTGTCCGGGAGCATTCGAAGATGAGGAAGAGAAGATCGACGCGTTTGTGAAAGGATTACCGGAAAGAATCCAAGAAGATATAAGTTCACACGAGCCCGCCTCCATACAACAGGCATGTAGAATGGCTCACAAACTAGTGAACCAGATTGAAGAAAGAATTAAAGAACAGACTGCTGAAGAGGCCAATGTGAAGCAAGTCAAAAGAAAGTGGGAGGAAAATGGTGATAAGAATCACCAATACAACAACAACAGCAATTACAACAATAATCGCAGCAATTATCCCACCAATCGCAACATCAATCGCAACTACAACAAACGGCCCAACAACAACAACAACAACAACAACAACAACAACAGCAACTACAACAATCATCCCAACAACAATAATAACCGCAATAACAACAACAATCAGAAGCAGCTATGCCAAAGGTGTGAAAAGTATCACTCGGGGTTCTGCACCAAATTTTGCAACAAGTGTAAAAGAAATGGTCATAGCGCGGCGAAGTGTGAGGTCTACGGACCAGGGGTTAATAGAACGAAAGGAACAAATGGTGTCGGAACGAGTAATGGCGGAGCAAGTAGTGTCGGAGCAAGTTATGCCAATGTAGTTTGTTATAAATGTGGAAAACCGGGCCACATTATTAGAAATTGCCCGAACCAGGAGAACACGAATGGACAAGGCCGCGGAAGAGTTTTCAATATTAATGTGGTAGAGGCACAAGAAGACCTGGAGCTTGTTACGGGTACGTTTCTTATTGACAATAAATCTGCTTACGTTTTATTTGATTCGGGTGCGGATAGAAGCTATATGAGTAGAGATTTTTGTGCTAAATTAAGTTGTCCATTGACGCCATTGGATAGTAAATTTTTACTCGAATTAGCAAATGGTAAATTAATTTCAGCAGATAATATATGTCGGAATCGAGAAATTAAACTGGTTAGCGAAACATTTAAGATTGATTTGATACCAGTCGAGTTAGGGAGTTTTGATGTGATAATCGGTATGGACTGGTTGAAAGAAGTGAAAGCAGAGATCGTTTGTTACAAAAATGCAATTCGCATTATACGAGAAAAAGGAAAACCCTTAATGGTGTACGGAGAAAAGGGCAACACGAAGCTACATCTTATTAGTAATTTGAAGGCACAAAAACTAATAAGAAAAGGTTGCTATGCTGTTCTAGCACACGTCGAGAAAGTACAAACTGAAGAAAAGAGCATCAATGATGTTCCCATTGCAAAAGAATTTCCTGATGTATTTCCGAAAGAATTACCAGGATTACCCCCACATCGATCCGTTGAATTTCAAATAGATCTTGTACCAAGAGCTGCACCAATAGCTCGTGCTCCTTACAGACTTGCACCCAGCGAGATGAAAGAACTGCAAAGCCAATTACAAGAACTTTTAGAGCGTGGTTTCATTCGACCAAGCACATCACCGTGGGGAGCTCCTGTTTTGTTTGTCAAGAAGAAAGATGGTACATTCAGGTTGTGTATCGACTACCGAGAGTTGAACAAACTTACCATCAAGAACCGCTACCCACTACCGAGAATCGACGACTTATTTGATCAACTACAAGGCTCGTCTGTTTATTCAAAGATTGACTTACGTTCCGGGTATCATCAAATGCGGGTGAAAGAAGATGATATTCCAAAGACTGCTTTCAGAACACGTTACGGTCATTACGAGTTTATGGTCATGCCGTTTGGTTTAACTAATGCACCAGCTGTGTTCATGGACCTTATGAACCGAGTGTGTGGACCATACCTTGACAAGTATGTCATTGTTTTCATTGATGACATACTTATTTACTCAAAGAATGACCAAGAACACGGTGAACATTTGAGAAAGGTGTTAGAAGTATTGAGGAAGGAAGAATTGTACGCTAAGTTTTCAGAGTGTGCATTTTGGTTGGAAGAAGTTCAATTCCTCGGTCACATAGTGAACAAAGAAGGTATTAAGGTGGATCCGGCAAAGATAGAAACTGTTGAAAAGTGGGAAACCCCGAAAACTCCAAAACACATACGCCAGTTTTTAGGACTAGCTGGTTACTACAGAAGGTTCATCCAAGACTTTTCCAGAATAGCAAAACCCTTGACTGCATTAACGCATAAAGGGAAGAAATTTGAATGGAATGATGAACAAGAGAAAGCGTTTCAGTTATTGAAGAAAAAGCTAACTACGACACCTATATTGTCATTGCCTGAAGGGAATGATGATTTTGTGATTTATTGTGACGCATCAAAGCAAGGTCTCGGTTGTGTATTAATGCAACGAACGAAGGTGATTGCTTATGCGTCTAGACAATTGAAGATTCACGAACAAAATTATACGACGCATGATTTGGAATTAGGCGCGGTTGTTTTTGCATTAAAGACTTGGAGGCACTACTTATATGGGGTCAAAAGTATTATATATACCGACCACAAAAGTCTACAACACATATTTAATCAGAAACAACTGAATATGAGGCAGCGTAGGTGGATTGAATTATTGAATGATTACGACTTTGAGATTCGTTACCACCCGGGGAAGGCAAATGTGGTAGCCGATGCCTTGAGCAGGAAGGACAGAGAACCCATTCGAGTAAAATCTATGAATATAATGATTCATAATAACCTTACTACTCAAATAAAGGAGGCACAACAAGGAGTTTTAAAAGAGGGAAATTTAAAGGATGAAATACCCAAAGGATCGGAGAAGCATCTTAATATTCGGGAAGACGGAACCCGGTATAGGGCTGAAAGGATTTGGGTACCAAAATTTGGAGATATGAGAGAAATGGTACTTAGAGAAGCTCATAAAACCAGATACTCAATACATCCTGGAACGGGAAAGATGTACAAGGATCTCAAGAAACATTTTTGGTGGCCGGGTATGAAAGCCGATGTTGCTAAATACGTAGGAGAATGTTTGACGTGTTCTAAGGTCAAAGCTGAGCATCAGAAACCATCAGGTCTACTTCAACAACCCAAAATCCCGGAATGGAAATGGGAAAACATTACCATGGATTTCATCACTAAATTGCCAAGGACTGCAAGTGGTTTTGATACTATTTGGGTAATAGTTGATCGTCTCACCAAATCAGCACATTTCCTGCCAATAAGAGAAGATGACAAGATGGAGAAGTTAGCACGACTGTATTTGAAGGAAGTCATCTCCAGACATGGAATACCAATCTCTATTATCTCTGATAGGGATGGCAGATTTATTTCAAGATTCTGGCAGACATTACAGCAAGCATTAGGAACTCGTCTAGACATGAGTACTGCCTATCATCCACAAACTGATGGGCAGAGCGAAAGGACAATACAAACGCTTGAAGACATGCTACGAGCATGTGTTATTGATTTCGGAAACAGTTGGGATCGACATCTACCGTTAGCAGAATTTTCCTACAACAACAGCTACCATTCAAGCATTGAGATGGCGCCGTTTGAAGCACTTTATGGTAGAAAGTGCAGGTCTCCGATTTTTTGGAGTGAAGTGGGGGATAGACAGATTACGGGTCCGGAGATTATACAGGAAACTACCGAGAAGATCATCCAAATTCAACAACGGTTGAAAACCGCCCAAAGTCGACAAAAGAGCTACGCTGACATTAAAAGAAAAGATATAGAATTTGAAATTGGAGAGATGGTCATGCTTAAAGTTGCACCTTGGAAAGGCGTTGTTCGATTTGGTAAACGAGGGAAATTAAATCCAAGGTATATTGGACCATTCAAGATTATTGATCGTGTCGGACCAGTAGCTTACCGACTTGAGTTACCTCAACAACTCGCGGCTATACATAACACTTTCCACGTCTCGAATTTGAAGAAATGTTTTGCTAAAGAAGATCTCACTATTCCATTAGATGAAATCCAAATCAACGAAAAACTTCAATTCATCGAAGAACCCGTCGAAATAATGGATCGTGAGGTTAAAAGACTTAAGCAAAACAAGATACCAATTGTTAAGGTTCGATGGAATGCTCGTAGAGGACCTGAGTTCACCTGGGAGCGTGAAGATCAGATGAAGAAGAAATACCCGCATCTATTTCCAGAAGATTCGTCAACACCTTCAACAACTTAAAATTTCGGGACGAAATTTATTTAACGGGTAGGTACTGTAGTGACCCGAACTTTTCCATGTTTATATATATTAAATGAGATTGATATTTACATGATTAAATGTTTCCAACATGTTAAGCAATCAAACTTGTTAAGACTTGATTAATTGAAATAGGTTTCATATAGACAATTGACCACCCAAGTTGACCGGTGATTCACGAACGTTAAAACTTGTAAAAACTATATGATGACATATATATGGTTATATATATAGTTAACATGATATTATGATAAGTAAACATATCATTAATTATATTAACAATGAACTACATATGTAAAAACAAGACTACTAACTTAATGATTTTGAAACGAGACATATATGTAACGATTATCGTTGTAACGACATTTAATGTATATATATCATATTAAGAGATATTCGTACATCATAATATCATGATAATATAATAATTTAAAATCTCTTTTGATATTATAAACATTGGGTTAACAACATTTAACAAGATCGTTAACCTAAAGGTTTCAAAACAACATTTACATGTAACGACTAACGATGACTTAACGACTCAGTTAAAATGTATATACATGTAGTGTTTTAATATGTATTCATACACTTTTGAAAGACTTCAAGACACTTATCAAAATACTTCTACTTAACAAAAATGCTTACAATTACATCCTCGTTCAGTTTCATCAACAATTCTACTCGTATGCACCCGTATTCGTACTCGTACAATACACAGCTTTTAGATGTATGTACTATTGGTATATACACTCCAATGATCAGCTCTTAGCAGCCCATGTGAGTCACCTAACACATGTGGGAACCATCATTTGGCAACTAGCATGAAATATCTCATAAAATTACAAAAATATGAGTAATCATTCATGACTTATTTACATAAAAACAAAATAACATATCCTTTATATCTAATCCATACACCAACGACCAAAAACACCTACAAACACTTTGATTCTTCAATTTTCTTCATCTAATTGATCTCTCTCAAGTTCTATCTTCAAGTTCTAAGTGTTCTTCATAAATTCCAAAAATTCTAGTTTCATAAAATCAAGAATACTTTCAAGTTTGCTAGCTCACTTCCAATCTTGTAAGGTGATCATCCAACCTCAAGAAATCTTTGTTTCTTACAGTATGTTATCATTCTAATACAAGGTAATAATCATATTCAAACTTTGGTTCAATTTCTATAACTATAACAATCTTATTTTAAGTGATGATCTTACTTGAACTTGTTTTCGTGTCATGATTCTGCTTCAAGAACTTCGAGCCATCCAAGGATCCATTGAAGCTAGATCCATTTTTATATTTTCCAGTAGGTTTATCCAAGGAACTTAAGGTAGTAATGATGTTCATAACATCATTCGATTCATATATATAAAACTATCTTATTCGAAGGTTTAAACTCGTAATCACTAGAACATAGTTTAGTTAATTCTAAACTTTTTCGCAAACAAAAGTTAATCCTTCTAACTTGACTTTTAAAATTAATTAAACACATTTTCTATATCTATATGATATGCTAACTTAATAATTTAAAACCTGGAAACACGAAAAACACCGTAAAACCGGATTTACGCCGTCGTAGTAACACCGCGGGCTGTTTTGGGTTAGTTAATTAAAAACTATGATAAACTTTGATTTAAAAGTTGTAATTCTTAGAAAATGATTTTTATTATGAACATAAAACTATATCCAAAAATTATGGTTAAACTCAAAGTGGAAGTATGTTTTCTAAAATGGTCATCTAGACGTCGTTCTTTCGACTGAAATGACTACCTTTACAAAAACGACTTGTAACTTATTTTTCCAACTATAAACCTATACTTTTCTGTTTAGATTCATAAAATAAAGTTCAATATGAAACCATAGAAATTTGATTCACTCAAAACAGATTTAAAATGAAGAAGTTATGGGTAAAACAAGATTGGATAATTTTTCTCATTTTAGCTACGTGAAAATTGGTAACAAATCTATTCCAACCATAACTTAATCAACTTGTATTGTATATTATGTAATCTTGAGATACCATAGACATGTATACAATGTTTCAACCTATCATGTCGACACATCTATATATATTTCGGAACAACCATAGACACTCTATATGTGAATGTTGGAGTTAGCTATACAGGGTTGAGGTTGATTCCAAAATATATATAGTTTGAGTTGTGATCAATACTGAGATACGTATACACTGGGTCGTGGATTGATTCAAGATAATATTTATCGATTAATTTCTGTACATCTAACTGTGGACAACTAGTTATAGGTTACTAACGAGGACAACTGACTTAATAAACTTAAAACATCAAAATATATTAAAAGTGTTGTAAATATATTTTGAACATACTTTAATATATATGTATATGTATATATTGTTATAGGTTCGTGAATCAACAGTGGCCAAGTCTTACTTCCCGACGAAGTAAAAATCTGTGAAAGTGAGTTATAGTCCCACTTTTAAAATCTAATATTTTTGGGATGAGAATACATGCAGGTTTTATAAATGATTTACAAAATAGACACAAGTACGTGAAACTACATTCTATGGTTGAATTATCAAAATCGAATATGCCCCTTTTTATTAAGTCTGGTAATCTAAGAATTAGGGAACAGACACCCTAATTGACGCGAATCCTAAAGATAGATCTATTGGGCCTAACAAACCCCATCCAAAGTACCGGATGCTTTAGTACTTCGAAATTTATATCATATCCGAAGGGTGTCCCGGAATGATGGGGATATTCTTATATATGCATCTTGTTAATGTCGGTTACCAGGTGTTCACCATATGAATGATTTTTATCTCTATGTATGGGATGTGTATTGAAATATGAAATCTTGTGGTCTATTATTATGATTTGATATATATAGGTTAAACCTATAACTCACCAACATTTTTGTTGACTTTTTAAGCATGTTTATTCTCAGGTGATTATTAAGAGCTTCCGCTATCGCATACTTAAATAAGGACGAGATTTGGAGTCCATGCTTGTATGATATTGTGTAAAAACTGCATTCAAGAAACTTATTTTGTTGTAACATATTTGTATTGTAAACCATTATGTAATGGTCGTGTGTAAACAGGATATTTTAGATTATCATTATTTGATAATCTACGTAAAGCTTTTTAAACCTTTATTGATGAAATAAAGGTTATGGTTTGTTTTAAAATGAATGCAGTCTTTGAAAAACGTCTCATATAGAGGTCAAAACCTCGCAACAAAATCAATTAATATGGAACGTTTTTAATCAATAAGAACGGGACATGTAGTGACCCGAACTTTTCCATGTTTATATATATTAAATGAGATTGATATTTACATGATTAAATGTTTCCAACATGTTAAGCAATCAAACTTGTTAAGACTTGATTAATTGAAATAGGTTTCATATAGACAATTGACCACCCAAGTTGACCGGTGATTCACGAACGTTAAAACTTGTAAAAACTATATGATGACATATATATGGTTATATATATAGTTAACATGATATTATGATAAGTAAACATATCATTAATTATATTAACAATGAACTACATATGTAAAAACAAGACTACTAACTTAATGATTTTGAAACGAGACATATATGTAACGATTATCGTTGTAACGACATTTAATGTATATATATCATATTAAGAGATATTCGTACATCATAATATCATGATAATATAATAATTTAAAATCTCTTTTGATATTATAAACATTGGGTTAACAACATTTAACAAGATCGTTAACCTAAAGGTTTCAAAACAACATTTACATGTAACGACTAACGATGACTTAACGACTCAGTTAAAATGTATATACATGTAGTGTTTTAATATGTATTCATACACTTTTGAAAGACTTCAAGACACTTATCAAAATACTTCTACTTAACAAAAATGCTTACAATTACATCCTCGTTCAGTTTCATCAACAATTCTACTCGTATGCACCCGTATTCGTACTCGTACAATACACAGCTTTTAGATGTATGTACTATTGGTATATACACTCCAATGATCAGCTCTTAGCAGCCCATGTGAGTCACCTAACACATGTGGGAACCATCATTTGGCAACTAGCATGAAATATCTCATAAAATTACAAAAATATGAGTAATCATTCATGACTTATTTACATGAAAACAAAATAACATATCCTTTATATCTAATCCATACACCAACGACCAAAAACACCTACAAACACTTTCATTCTTCAATTTTCTTCATCTAATTGATCTCTCTCAAGTTCTATCTTCAAGTTCTAAGTGTTCTTCATAAATTCCAAAAATTCTAGTTTCATAAAATCAAGAATACTTTCAAGTTTGCTAGCTCACTTCCAATCTTGTAAGGTGATCATCCAACCTCAAGAAATCTTTGTTTCTTACAGTAGGTTATCATTCTAATACAAGGTAATAATCATATTCAAACTTTGGTTCAATTTCTATAACTATAACAATCTTATTTTAAGTGATGATCTTACTTGAACTTGTTTTCGTGTCATGATTCTGCTTCAAGAACTTCGAGCCATCCAAGGATCCATTGAAGCTAGATCCATTTTTCTATTTTCCAGTAGGTTTATCCAAGGAACTTAAGGTAGTAATGATGTTCATAACATCATTCGATTCATATATATAAAACTATCTTATTCGAAGGTTTAAACTCGTAATCACTAGAACATAGTTTAGTTAATTCTAAACTTGTTCGAAAACAAAAGTTAATCCTTCTAACTTGACTTTTAAAATTAATTAAACACATTTTCTATATCTATATGATATGCTAACTTAATGATTTAAAACCTGGAAACACGAAAAACACCGTAAAACCGGATTTACGCCGTCGTAGTAACACCGCGGGCTGTTTTGGGTTAGTTAATTAAAAACTATGATAAACTTTGATTTAAAAGTTGTAATTCTGAGAAAATGATTTTTATTATGAACATAAAACTATATCCAAAAATTATGGTTAAACTCAAAGTGGAAGTATGTTTTCTAAAATGGTCATCTAGACGTCGTTCTTTCGACTGAAATGACTACCTTTACAAAAACGACTTGTAACTTATTTTTCCGACTATAAACCTATACTTTTCTGTTTAGATTCATAAAATAGAGTTCAATATGAAACCATAGCAATTTGATTCACTCAAAACGGATTTAAAATGAAGAAGTTATGGGTAAAACAAGATTGGATAATTTTTCTCATTTTAGCTACGTGAAAATTGGTAACAAATCTATTCCAACCATAACTTAATCAACTTGTATTGTATATTATGTAATCTTGAGATACCATAGACACGTATACAATGTTTCGACCTATCATGTCGACACATCTATATATATTTCGGAACAACCATAGACACTCTATATGTGAATGTTGGAGTTAGCTATACAGGGTTGAGGTTGATTCCAAAATATATATAGTTTGAGTTGTGATCAATACTGAGATACGTATATACTGGGTCATGGATTGATTCAAGATAATATTTATCGATTAATTTCTGTACATCTAACTGTGGACAACTAGTTATAGGTTACTAACGAGGACAACTGACTTAATAAACTTAAAACATCAAAATATATTAAAAGTGTTGTAAATATATTTTGAACATACTTTAATATATATGTATATGTATATATTGTTATAGGTTCGTGAATCAACAGTGGCCAAGTCTTACTTCCCGACGAAGTAAAAATCTGTGAAAGTGAGTTATAGTCCCACTTTTAAAATCTAATATTTTTGGGATGAGAATACATGCAGGTTTTATAAATGATTTACAAAATAGACACAAGTACGTGAAACTACATTCTATGGTTGAATTATCAAAATCGAATATGCCCCTTTTTATTAAGTCTGGTAATCTAAGAATTAGGGAACAGACACCCTAATTGACGCGAATCCTAAAGATAGATCTATTGGGCCTAACAAACCCCATCCAAAGTACCGGATGCTTTAGTACTTTGAAATTTATATCATATCCGAAGGGTGTCCCAGAATGATGGGGATATTATTATATATGCATCTTGTTAATATCGGTTACCAGGTGTTCACCATATGAATGATTTTTATCTCTATGTATGGGATGTGTATTGAAATATGAAATCTTGTGGTCTATTATTATGATTTGATATATATAGGTTAAACCTATAACTCACCAACATTTTTGTTGACGTTTTAAGCATGTTTATTCTCAGGTGATTATTAAGAGCTTCCGCTGTCGCATACTTAAATAAGGACGAGATTTGGAGTTCATGCTTGTATGATATTGTGTAAAAACTGCATTCAAGAAACTTATTTTGTTGTAACATATTTGTATTGTAACCATTATGTAATGGTCGTGTGTAAACAGGATATTTTAGATTATCATTATTTGATAATCTACGTAAAGCTTTTTTAAACCTTTATTGATGAAATAAAGGTTATGGTTTGTTTTAAAATGAATGCAGTCTTTGAAAAACGTCTCATATAGAGGTCAAAACCTCGCAACGAAATCAATTAATATGGAACGTTTTTAATCAATAAGAACGGGACATTTCAGTTGGTATCCGAGCGTTGGTCTTAGAGAACCAGAATTTTGCATTAGTGTGTCTTATCGAGTTTTTTAGGATGCATTAGTGAGTCTGGACTTCGACTGTGTTTACTTGAAAAATGATTGCTTAACAAATTTTGTTGGAAACTATATATTTTTAACATGTGAATATTATGTGATATATTAATCTCTTAACGCGTTTGATATTATGTGATAGATGTCTACCTCTAGAACAAGTCCCATTGACTCACCTAATAATAATGAAGAGTTAAATGTAAATTGGAATGATTCGTGGACTGATTCACAAGTTCCTGAAGAGGAACCGGAAGAAGAGTCAGAACCGGAAGAAGAATCGGAACCGGAAGAAGAATCGGAACCGGATGAAGAAATAGAACCGGTGGGGGAAATAATAAAACGGTTAAGTAAAAGAAAATCCTCAACCAACCGACCAAGGTTAATTATGGTCAATGGTGTTTCCGCCAAGGAAGCAAAATATTGGGAGGATTACCAATTCTCCGATGAATCGGATTCCGACGAGAATTCCGATGATGTTATAGAAATTACCCCAACTGAATTTAAAAAAGCAAAAGAAAATAATAAGTGAAAGGGCATAAAAATAAAGAAATCGAATTCCAACCCCAATGAACTTTATATGTATCGTCAACCCCCGAAGTCCTTAAGTTGTAACAATGACCCGGGAACCTCTAAACCACCAGGTTTTTCTAAACCAATGTGGAAAATAATGGCTCGTATTAGGGGAACATCATATATCCCTAGAAACTTGGCAAAACGAACCAAAACCGAAGAAGAAGAAACAAGCGAGTCGGAATAAGATAGTTGTATTCGTGTGGTGTAATATATGTAATATAGTGTGCTTATGCTTTATGATATATGTAAAAATTGCTTGTATTAATAAGTATTTTTTTTTATGAATCTAACTCTTGTCTATTTTACAGTATAAAAACACAAAATGGATAGACAACCCAATATTTTAAGAGACCTACCCGGAGACATGATTGATGAAATCTTGTCTAGAGTCGGTCAGAATTCTTCGGCATAACTATTTAAGGCGAGATCAGTTTGTAAGACATTCAAAGAACGTTCCAAGAATGCCTTGGTTTATAAAAGGCTTTCGTTCGAAAGATGGGGGATATCACATTAGGAAATCCATAAGTTACGATGTGTTTACTTTGACGCATATATTGCGGGGAACCCAAATGCTATTTTACGCAATGGGTTAAGAAATTATTTTGACTCAATATATCCGAATATTGGACTTCGTGATTTAGAAAAAGCGGCTAACATGCAACATAAAGAAGCATGTTATGCTTACGGATTAGTAATGTTCGCTTCTCACCAAAGTGAGAACAAGAACATCGGGCTACAACTATTAAACAAAACGTTCCCACAAGTGACGGAGTCGGTAATTGGGGTAAGAAATGAGGTTTTTAGATTGTTACGGGACTGTTGGACATTACGTAACCCTCGTCCCTTTGACGACGTTACAACACGCTGTCTTATCAACGGCCATAACGGTTATGTTCCACAAGACCAAGGATGGGAAGTAATCCTAGTAAAACCAGAATGCATGACTTGTTTCTGGACGTATGAATTACGTGTCTTTATTGCCTTTGCTGAACGACTTGTGTACTAGCTAGAATTATCTTCACAACCATCTTGTATCAAATTTATTGTGTGCTATATTTCATGCTATATGTAAAATAAGCGGTATTGTAAGTTTGTAAAATATTGTGTAAAAGTTTGAACGCGAAATATTGTTATAATCAGTTTTTCATATAGAATTGTAGTAGTTGAATTGTATATTAGCTACTAAGTATGAACTTAACGGGTAGGTACTACCCGAATTTAAACTTATAAAACGCTAATATGAAGAAAAAGCTTTTATAAATGAGTTCATATTATGCTACGAAATACTATTAACTACTCTTAATATTCTGTATGATTAACTTGTTCCATTTAACTATTTTGAAGGAAATGGCACCGACTACTCGACACACCATGAATATGAATGAAGAGGAATTCCGTACTTTTCTAGTTTCAAACATAGCCGCAGTACAGGCTGCGCTACATACCAACAATAACCTTGGATCTAGCAGTACAGGAAATCGTGTAGGATGCACCTACAAAGAATTCACTGCCTGCAAACCTTTGGAATTTGATGGAACCGAAGGACCGATCGGATTGAAACGGTGGACCGAGAAGGTCGAATCGGTGTTTACCATAAGTAAGTGTACTGAAGAGGACAAAGTGAAGTACGCTACGCATACCTTCACAGGTTCTGCGTTAACATGGTGGAATACCTATCTAGAGCAAGTGGGACAAGATGATGCGTACGCACTACCGTGGTCAGCATTCAAGCACTTGATGAACGAGAAGTACCGTCCCAGAACCGAGGTCAATAAGCTCAAGACAGAACTTAGAGGGTTACGAACCCAAGAATTTGATATTACCACGTATAAAAGACGATTCACAGAATTGTGCCTATTGTGTCCGGGAGCATTCGAAGATGAGGAAGAGAAGATCGACGCGTTTGTGAAAGGATTACCGGAAAGAATCCAAGAAGATATAAGTTCACACGAGCCCGCCTCCATACAACAGGCATGTAGAATGGCTCACAAACTAGTGAACCAGATTGAAGAAAGAATTAAAGAACAGACTGCTGAAGAGGCCAATGTGAAGCAAGTCAAAAGAAAGTGGGAGGAAAATGGTGATAAGAATCACCAATACAACAACAACAGCAATTACAACAATAATCGCAGCAATTATCCCAACAATCGCAACATCAATCGCAACTACAACAAACGGCCCAACAACAACAACAACAACAACAACAACAACAACAACAGCAACTACAACAATCATCCCAACAACAATAATAACCGCAATAACAACAACAATCAGAAGCAGCTATGCCAAAGGTGTGAAAAGTATCACTCGGGGTTCTGCACCAAATTTTGCAACAAGTGTAAAAGAAATGGTCATAGCGCGGCGAAGTGTGAGGTCTACGGACCAGGGGTTAATAGAACGAAAGGAACAAATGGTGTCGGAACGAGTAATGGCGGAGCAAGTAGTGTCGGAGCAAGTTATGCCAATGTAGTTTGTTATAAATGTGGAAAACCGGGCCACATTATTAGAAATTGCCCGAACCAGGAGAACAAGAATGGACAAGGCCGCGGAAGAGTTTTCAATATTAATGCGGCAGAGGCACAAGAAGACCCGGAGCTTGTTACGGGTACGTTTCTTATTGACAATAAATCTGCTTACGTTTTATTTGATTCGGGTGCGGAAGAAGCTATATGAGTAGAGATTTTTGTGCTAAATTAAGTTGTCCATTGACGCCATTGGATAGTAAATTTTTACTCGAATTAGCAAATGGTAAATTAATTTCAGCAGATAATATATGTCGGAATCGAGAAATTAAACTGGTTAGCGAAACATTTAAGATTGATTTGATACCAGTCGAGTTAGGGAGTTTTGATGTGATAATCGGTATGGACTGGTTGAAAGAAGTGAAAGCAGAGATCGTTTGTTACAAAAATGCAATTCGCATTATACGAGAAAAAGGAAAACCCTTAATGGTGTACGGAGAAAAGGGCAACACGAAGCTACATCTTATTAGTAATTTGAAGGCACAAAAACTAATAAGAAAAGGTTGCTATGCTGTTCTAGCACACGTCGAGAAAGTACAAACTGAAGAAAAGAGCATCAATGATGTTCCCATTGCAAAAGAATTTCCTGATGTATTTCCGAAAGAATTACCAGGATTACCCCCACATTGATCCGTTGAATTTCAAATAGATCTTGTACCAGGAGCTGCACCAATAGCTCGTGCTCCTTACAGACTCGCACCCAGCGAGATGAAAGAACTGCAAAGCCAATTACAAGAACTTTTAGAGCGTGGTTTCATTCGACCAAGCACATCACCGTGGGGAGCTCCTGTTTTGTTTATCAAGAAGAAAGATGGTACATTCAGGTTGTGTATCGACTACCGAGAGTTGAACAAACTTACCATCAAGAACCGCTACCCACTACCGAGAATCGACGACTTATTTGATCAACTACAAGGCTCGTCTGTTTATTCAAAGATTGACTTACGTTCCGGGTATCATCAAATGCGGGTGAAAGAAGATGATATTCCAAAGACTGCTTTCAGAACACGTTACGGTCATTACGAGTTTATGGTCATGCCGTTTGGTTTAACTAATGCACCAGCTGTGTTCATGGACCTTATGAACCGAGTGTGTGGACCATACCTTGACAAGTATGTCATTGTTTTCATTGATGACATACTTATTTACTCAAAGAATGACCAAGAACACGGTGAACATTTGAGAAAGGTGTTAAAAGTATTGAGGAAGGAAGAATTTAAGTTTTCAAAGTGTGCATTTTGGTTGGAAGAAGTTCAATTCCTCGGTCACATAGTGAACAAAGAAGGTATTAATGTGGATCCGGCAAAGATAGAAACTGTTGAAAAGTGGGAAACCCCGAAAACTCCAAAACACATACGCCAGTTTTTAGGACTAGCTGGTTACTACAGAAGGTTCATCCAAGACTTTTCCAGAATAGCAAAACCCTTGACTGCATTAACGCATAAAGGGAAGAAATTTGAATGGAATGATGAACAAGAGAAAGCGTTTCAGTTATTGAAGAAAAAGCTAACTACGGCACCTATATTGTCATTGCCTGAAGGGAATGATGATTTTGTGATTTATTGTGACGCATCAAAGCAAGGTCTCGGTTGTGTATTAATGCAACGAACGAAGGTGATTGCTTATGCGTCTAGACAATTGAAGATTCACGAACAAAATTATACGACGCATGATTTGGAATTAGGCGCGGTTGTTTTTGCATTAAAGACTTGGAGGCACTACTTATATGGGGTCAAAAGTATTATATATACCGACCACAAAAGTCTACAACACATATTTAATCAGAAACAACTGAATATGAGGCAGCGTAGGTGGATTGAATTATTGAATGATTACGACTTTGAGATTCGTTACCACCCGGGGAAGGCAAATGTGGTAGCCGATGCCTTGAGCAGGAAGGACAGAGAACCCATTCGAGTAAAATCTATGAATATAATGATTCATAATAACCTTACTACTCAAATAAAGGAGGCACAACAAGGAGTTTTAAAAGAGGGAAATTTAAAGGATGAAATACCCAAAGGATCGGAGAAGCATCTTAATATTCGGGAAGACGGAACCCGGTATAGGGCTGAAAGGATTTGGGTACCAAAATTTGGAGATATGAGAGAAATGGTACTTAGAGAAGCTCATAAAACCAGATACTCAATACATCCTGGAACGGGGAAGATGTACAAGGATCTCAAGAAACATTTTTGGTGGCCGGGTATGAAAGCCGATGTTGCTAAATACGTAGGAGAATGTTTGATGTGTTCTAAGGTCAAAGCTGAGCATCAGAAACTATCAGGTCTACTTCATACAGGAAACTACCGAGAAGATCATCCAAATTCAAGGATAGACAGATTTGTTGGAGTGAAGTGGGGGATAGACAGATTACGGGTCCGGAGATTATACAGGAAACTACCGAGAAGATCATCCAAATTCAACAACGGTTGAAAACCGCCCAAAGTCGACAAAAGAGCTACGCTGACATTAAAAGAAAAGATATAGAATTTGAAATTGGAGAGATGGTCATGCTTAAAGTTGCACCTTGGAAAGGCGTTGTTCGATTTGGTAAACGAGGGAAATTAAATCCAAGGTATATTGGACCATTCAAGATTATTGATCGTGTCGGACCAGTAGCTTACCGACTTGAGTTACCTCAACAACTCGCGGCTGTACATAACACTTTCCACGTCTCGAATTTGAAGAAATGTTTTGCTAAAGAAGATCTCACTATTTCATTAGATGAAATCCAAATCAACGAAAAACTTCAATTCATCGAAGAACCCGTCGAAATAATGGATCGTGAGGTTAAAAGACTTAAGCAAAACAAGATACCAATTGTTAAGGTTCGATGGAATGCTCGTAGAGGACCTGAGTTCACCTGGGAGCGTGAAGATCAGATGAAGAAGAAATACCCGCATCTATTTCCAGAAGATTCGTCAACACCTTCAACAGCTTAAAATTTCGGGACGAAATTTATTTAACGGGTAGGTACTGTAGTGACCCGAACTTTTCCATGTTTATATATATTAAATGAGATTGATATTTACATGATTAAATGTTTCCAACATGTTAAGCAATCAAACTTGTTAAGACTTGATTAATTGAAATAGGTTTCATATAGACAATTGACCACCCAAGTTGACCGGTGATTCACGAACGTTAAAACTTGTAAAAACTATATGATGACATATATATGGTTATATATATATAGTTAACATGATATTATGATAAGTAAACATATCATTAATTATATTAACAATGAACTACATATGTAAAAACAAGACTACTAACTTAATGATTTTGAAACGAGACATATATGTAACGATTATCGTTGTAACGACATTTAATGTATATATATCATATTAAGAGATATTCGTACATCATAATATCATGATAATATAATAATTTAAAATCTCTTTTGATATTATAAACATTGGGTTAACAACATTTAACAAGATCGTTAACCTAAAGGTTTCAAAACAACATTTACATGTAACGACTAACGATGACTTAACGACTCAGTTAAAATGTATATACATGTAGTGTTTTAATATGTATTCATACACTTTTGAAAGACTTAAATACACTTATCAAAATACTTCTACTTAACAAAAATGCTTACAATTACATCCTCGTTCAGTTTCATCAACAATTCTACTCGTATGCACCCGTATTCGTACTCGTACAATACACAGCTTTTAGATGTATGTACTATTGGTATATACACTCCAATGATCAGCTCTTAGCAGCCCATGTGAGTCACCTAACACATGTGGGAACCATCATTTGGCAACTAGCATGAAATATCTCATAAAATTACAAAAATATGAGTAATCATTCATGACTTATTTACATGAAAACAAAATAACATATCCTTTATATCTAATCCATACACCAACGACCAAAAACACCTACAAACACTTTCATTCTTCAATTTTCTTCATCTAATTGATCTCTCTCAAGTTCTATCTTCAAGTTCTAAGTGTTCTTCATAAATTCCAAAAATTCTAGTTTCATAAAATCAAGAATACTTTCAAGTTTGCTAGCTCACTTCCAATCTTGTAAGGTGATCATCCAACCTCAAGAAATCTTTGTTTCTTACAGTAGTTTATCATTCTAATACAAGGTAATAATCATATTCAAACTTTGGTTCAATTTCTATAACTATAACAATCTTATTTTAAGTGATGATCTTACTTGAACTTGTTTTCGTGTCATGATTCTGCTTCAAGAACTTCGAGCCATCCAAGGATCCATTGAAGCTAGATCCATTTTTCTATTTTCCAGTAGGTTTATCCAAGGAACTTAAGGTAGTAATGATGTTCATAACATCATTCGATTCATATATATAAAACTATCTTATTCGAAGGTTTAAACTCGTAATCACTAGAACATAGTTTAGTTAATTCTAAACTTGTTCGCAAACAAAAGTTAATCCTTCTAACTTGACTTTTAAAATTAATTAAACACATTTTCTATATCTATATGATATGCTAACTTAATGATTTAAAACCTGGAAACACGAAAAACACCGTAAAACCGGATTTACGCCGTCGTAGTAACACCGCGGGCTGTTTTGGGTTAGTTAATTAAAAACTATGATAAACTTTGATTTAAAAGTTGTAATTCTGAGAAAATGATTTTTATTATGAACATAAAACTATATCCAAAAATTATGGTTAAACTCAAAGTGGAAGTATGTTTTCTAAAATGGTCATCTAGACGTCGTTCTTTCGACTGAAATGACTACCTTTACAAAAACGACTTGTAACTTATTTTTCCGACTATAAACCTATACTTTTCTGTTTAGATTCATAAAATAGAGTTCAATATGAAACCATAGCAATTTGATTCACTCAAAACGGATTTAAAATGAAGAAGTTATGGGTAAAACAAGATTGGATAATTTTTCTCATTTTAGCTACGTGAAAATTGGTAACAAATCTATTCCAACCATAACTTAATCAACTTGTATTGTATATTATGTAATCTTGAGATACCATAGACACGTATACAATGTTTCGACCTATCATGTCGACACATCTATATATATTTCGGAACAACCATAGACACTCTATATGTGAATGTTGGAGTTAGCTATACATTAATAATATATATAAACCTATATATATCAAATCATAATAATAGACCACAAGATTTCATATTTCAATACACATCCCATACATAGAGATAAAAATCATTCATATGGTGAACACCTGGTAACCGACATTAACAAGATGCATATATAAGAATATCCCCATCATTCCGGGACACCCTTCGGATATGATATAAATTTCGAAGTACTAAAGCATCCGGTACTTTGGATGGGGTTTGTTAGGCCCAATAGATCTATCTTTAGGATTCGCGTCAATTAGGGTGTCTGTTCCCTAATTCTTAGATTACCAGACTTAATAAAAAGGGGCATATTCGATTTTGATAATTCAACCATAGAATGTAGTTTCACGTACTTGTGTCTATTTTGTAAATCATTTATAAAACCTGCATGTATTCTCATCCCAAAAATATTAGATTTTAAAAGTGGGACTATAACTCACCAACATTTTTGTTGACGTTTTAAGCATGTTTATTCTCAGGTGATTATTAAGAGCTTCCGCTGTCGCATACTTAAATAAGGACGAGATTTGGAGTCCATGCTTGTATGATATTGTGTAAAAACTGCATTCAAGAAACTTATTTTGTTGTAACATATTTGTATTGTAAACCATTATGTAATGGTCGTGTGTAAACAGGATATTTTAGATTATCATTATTTGATAATCTACGTAAAGCTTTTTAAACCTTTATTGATGAAATAAAGGTTATGGTTTGTTTTAAAATGAATGCAGTCTTTGAAAAACGTCTCATATAGAGGTCAAAACCTCGCAACGAAATCATACAAGCATGGACTCCAAATCTCGTCCTTATTTAAGTATGCGACAGCGGAAGCTCTTAATAATCACCTGAGAATAAACATGCTTAAAACGTCAACAAAAATGTTGGTGAGTTATAGGTTTAACCTATATATATCAAATCATAATAATAGACCACAAGATTTCATATTTCAATACACATCCCATACATAGAGATAAAAATCATTCATATGGTGAACACCTGGTAACCGACATTAACAAGATGCATATATAAGAATATCCCCATCATTCCGGGACACCCTTCGGATATGATATAAATTTCGAAGTACTAAAGCATCCGGTACTTTGGATGGGGTTTGTTAGGCCCAATAGATCTATCTTTAGGATTCGCGTCAATTAGGGTGTCTGTTCCCTAATTCTTAGATTACCAGACTTAATAAAAAGGGGCATATTCGATTTTGATAATTCAACCATAGAATGTAGTTTCACGTACTTGTGTCTATTTTGTAAATCATTTATAAAACCTGCATGTATTCTCATCCCAAAAATATTAGATTTTAAAAGTGGAACTATAACTCACTTTCACAGATTTTTACTTCGTCGGGAAGTAAGACTTGGCCACTGTTGATTCACGAACCTATAACAATATATACATATACATATATATTAAAGTATGTTTAAAATATATTTACAACACTTTTAATATATTTTGATGTTTTAAGTTTATTAAGTCAGTTGTCCTCGTTAGTAACCTATAACTAGTTGTCCACAGATAGATGTACAGAAATTAATCGATAAATATTATCTTGAATCAATCCACGACCCAGTGTATACGTATCTCAGTATTGATCACAACTCAAACTATATATATTTTGGAATCAACCTCAACCCTGTATAGCTAACTCCAACATTCACATATAGGGTGTCTATGGTTGTTCCGAAATATATATAGATGTGTCGACATGATAGGTCGAAACATTGTATACGTGTCTATGGTATCTCAAGATTACATAATATACAATACAAGTTGATTAAGTTATGGTTGGAATAGATTTGTTACCAATTTTCACGTAGCTAAAATGAGAAAAATTATCCAATCTTGTTTTACCCATAACTTCTTCATTTTAAATCCGTTTTGAGTGAATCAAATTGCTATGGTTTCATATTGAACTCTATTTTATGAATCTAAACAGAAAAGTATAGGTTTATAGTCGGAAAAATAAGTTACAAGTCGTTTTTGTAAAGGTAGTCATTTCAGTCGAAAGAACGACGTCTAGATGACCATTTTAGAAAACATACTTCCACTTTGAGTTTAACCATAATTTTTGGATATAGTTTTATGTTCATAATAAAAATCATTTTCTCAGAATTACAACTTTTAAATCAAAGTTTATCATAGTTTTTAATTAACTAACCCAAAACAGCCCGCGGTGTTACTACGACGGCGTAAATCCGGTTTTACGGTGTTTTTCGTGTTTCCAGGTTTTAAATCATTAAGTTAGCATATCATATAGATATAGAAAATGTGTTTAATTAATTTTAAAAGTCAAGTTAGAAGGATTAACTTTTGTTTGCGAACAAGTTTAGAATTAACTAAACTATGTTCTAGTGATTACGAGTTTAAACCTTCGAATAAGATAGTTTTATATATATGAATCGAATGATGTTATGAACATCATTACTACCTTAAGTTCCTTGGATAAACCTACTGGAAAATAGAAAAATGGATCTAGCTTCAATGGATCCTTGGATGGCTCGAAGTTCTTGAAGCAGAATCATGACACGAAAACAAGTTCAAGTAAGATCATCACTTAAAATAAGATTGTTATAGTTATAGAAATTGAACCAAAGTTTGAATATGATTATTACCTTGTATTAGAATGATAACCTACTGTAAGAAACAAAGATTTCTTGAGGTTGGATGATCACCTTACAAGATTGGAAGTGAGCTAGCAAACTTGAAAGTATTCTTGATTTTATGAAACTAGAATTTTTCGAATTTATGAAGAACACTTAGAACTTGAAGATAGAACTTGAGAGAGATCAATTAGATGAAGAAAATTGAAGATTGAAAGTGTTTGTAGGTGTTTTTGGTCGTTGGTGTATGGATTAGATATAAAGGATATGTTATTTTGTTTTCATGTAAATAAGTCATAAATGATTACTCATATTTTTGTAATTTTATGCGATATTTCATGCTAGTTGCCAAATGATGGTTCCCACATGTGTTAGGTGACTCACATGGGCTGCTAAGAGCTGATCATTGGAGTGTATATACCAATAGTACATACATCTAAAAGCTGTGTATTGTACGAGTACGAATACGGGTGCATACGAGTAGAATTGTTGATGAAGCTGAACGAGGATGTAATTGTAAGCATTTTTGTTAAGTAGAAGTATTTTGATAAGTGTCTTGAAGTCTTTCAAAAGTGTATGAATACATATTAAAACACTACATGTATATACATTTTAACTGAGTCGTTAAGTCATCGTTAGTCGTTACATGTAAATGTTGTTTTGAAACCTTTAGGTTAACGATCTTGTTAAATGTTGTTAACCCAATGTTTATAATATCAAAAGAGATTTTAAATTATTATATTATCATGATATTATGATGTACGAATATCTCTTAATATGATATATATACATTAAATGTCGTTACAACGATAATCGTTACATATATGTCTCGTTTCAAAATCATTAAGTTAGTAGTCTTGTTTTTACATATGTAGTTCATTGTTAATATAATTAATGATATATTTACTTATCATAATATCATATTAACTATATATATAACCATATATATGTCATCATATAGTTTTTACAAGTTTTAACGTTCGTGAATCACCGGTCAACTTGGGTGGTCAATTGTCTATATGAAACCTATTTCAATTAATCAAGTCTTAACAAGTTTGATTGCTTAACATGTTGGAAACATTTAATCATGTAAATATCAATCTCATTTAATATATATAAACATGGAAAAGTTCGGGTCACTACAGTACCTACCCGTTAAATAAATTTCGTCCCGAAATTTTAAGCTGTTGAAGGTGTTGACGAATCTTCTGGAAATAGATGCGGGTATTTCTTCTTCATCTGATCTTCACGCTCCCAGGTGAACTCAGGTCCTCTACGAGCATTCCATCGAACCTTAACAATTGGTATCTTGTTTTGCTTAAGTCTTTTAACCTCACGATCCATTATTTCGACGGGTTCTTCGATGAATTGAAGTTTTTCGTTGATTTGGATTTCATCTAATGGAATAGTGAGATCTTCTTTAGCAAAACATTTCTTCAAATTCGAGACGTGGAAAGTGTTATGTACAGCCGCGAGTTGTTGAGGTAACTCAAGTCGGTAAGCTACTGGTCCGACACGATCAATAATCTTGAATGGTCCAATATACCTTGGATTTAATTTCCCTCGTTTACCAAATCGAACAACGCCTTTCCAAGGTGCAACTTTAAGCATGACCATCTCTCTAATTTCAAATTCTATATCTTTTCTTTTAATGTCAGCGTAGCTCTTTTGTCGACTTTGGGCGGTTTTCAACCGTTGTTGAATTTGGATGATCTTCTCGGTAGTTTCCTGTATAATCTCCGGACCCGTAATCTGTCTATCCCCCACTTCACTCCAACAAATCGGAGACCTGCACTTTCTACCATAAAGTGCTTCAAACGGCGCCATCTCAATGCTTGAATGGTAGCTGTTGTTGTAGGAAAATTCTGCTAACGGTAGATGTCGATCCCAACTGTGAAAACAAATATATATCATATTAAGAATGCCTTGGTTTATAAAAGGCTTTCGTTCGAAAGATGGGGGATATCACATTGGGAAATCCATAAGTTACGATGTGTTTACTTTGACGCATATATTGCGGGGAACCCAAATGCTATTTTACGCAATGGGTTAAGAAATTATTTTGACTCAATATATCCGAATATTGGACTTCGTGATTTAGAAAAAGCGGCTAACATGCAACATAAAGAAGCATGTTATGCTTACGGATTAGTAATGTTCGCTTCTCACCAAAGTGAGAACAAGAACATCGGGCTACAACTATTAAACAAAACGTTCCCACAAGTGACGGAGTCGGTAATTGGGGTAAGAAATGAGGTTTTTAGATTGTTACGGGACTGTTGGACATTACGTAACCCTCGTCCCTTTGACGACGTTACAACACGCTGTCTTATCAACGGCCATAACGGTTATGTTCCACAAGACCAAGGATGGGAAGTAATCCTAGTAAAACCAGAATGCATGACTTGTTTCTGGACGTATGAATTACGTGTCTTTATTGCCTTTGCTGAACGACTTGTGTACTAGCTAGAATTATCTTCACAACCATCTTGTATCAAATTTATTGTGTGCTATATTTCATGCTATATGTAAAATAAGCGGTATTGTAAGTTTGTAAAATATTGTGTAAAAGTTTGAACGCGAAATATTGTTATAATCAGTTTTTCATATAGAATTGTAGTAGTTGAATTGTATATTAGCTACTAAGTATGAACTTAACGGGTAGGTACTACCCGAATTTAAACTTATAAAACGCTAATATGAAGAAAAAGCTTTTATAAATGAGTTCATATTATGCTACGAAATACTATTAACTACTCTTAATATTCTGTATGATTAACTTGTTCCATTTAACTATTTTGAAGGAAATGGCACCGACTACTCGACACACCGTGAATATGAATGAAGAGGAATTCCGTACTTTTCTAGCTTCAAACATAGCCGCAGTACAGGCTGCGCTACATACCAACAATAACCTTGGATCTAGCAGTACAGGAAATCGTGTAGGATGCACCTACAAAGAATTCACTGCCTGCAAACCTTTGGAATTTGATGGAACCGAAGGACCGATCGGATTGAAACGGTGGACCGAGAAGGTCGAATCGGTGTTTGCCATAAGTAAGTGTACTGAAGAGGACAAAGTGAAGTACGCTACGCATACCTTCACAGGTTCTGCGTTAACATGGTGGAATACCTATCTAGAGCAAGTGGGACAAGACGATGCGTACGCACTACCGTGGTCAGCATTCAAGCACTTGATGAACGAGAAGTACCGTCCCAGAACCGAGGTCAATAAGCTCAAGACAGAACTTAGAGGGTTACGAACCCAAGGATTTGAAATTACCACGTATGAAAGACGATTCACAGAATTGTGCCTATTGTGTCCGGGAGCATTCGAAGATGAGGAAGAGAAGATCGACGCGTTTGTGAAAGGATTACCGGAAAGAATCCAAGAAGATATAAGTTCACACGAGCCCGCCTCCATACAACAGGCATGTAGAATGGCTCACAAACTAGTGAACCAGATTGAAGAAAGAATTAAAGAACAGACTGCTGAAGAGGCCAATGTGAAGCAAGTCAAAAGAAAGTGGGAGGAAAATGGTGATAAGAATCACCAATACAACAACAACAGCAATTACAACAATAATCGCAGCAATTATCCCAACAATCGCAACATCAATCGCAACTACAACAAACGGCCCAACAACAACAACAACAACAACAACAACAGCAACTACAACAATCATCCTAACAACAATAATAACCGCAATAACAACAACAATCAGAAGCAGCTATGCCAAAGGTGTGAAAAGTATCACTCGGGGTTCTACACCAAATTTTGCAACAAGTGTAAAAGAAATGGTCATAGCGCGGCGAAGTGTGAGGTCTACGGACCAGGGGTTAATAGAACGAAAGGAACAAATGGTGTCGGAACGAGTAATGGCGGAGCAAGTAGTGTCGGAGCAAGTTATGCCAATGTAGTTTGTTATAAATGTGGAAAACCGGGCCACATTATTAGAAATTGCCCGAACCAGGAGAACACGAATGGACAAGGCCGTGGAAGAGTTTTCAATATTAATGCGGCAGAGGCACAAGAAGACCCGGAGCTTGTTACGGGTACGTTCTTATTGACAATAAATCTGCTTACGTTTTATTTGATTCGGGTGCGGATAGAAGCTATATGAGTAGAGATTTTTGTGCTAAATTAAGTTGTCCATTGATGCCATTGGATAGTAAATTTTTACTCGAATTAGCAAATGGTAAATTAATTTCAGCAGATAATATATGTCGGAATCGAGAAATTAAACTGGTTAGCGAAACATTTAAGATTGATTTGATACCAGTCGAGTTAGGGAGTTTTGATGTGATAATCGGTATGGACTGGTTGAAAGAAGTGAAAGCAGAGATCGTTTGTTACAAAAATGCAATTCGCATTATACGAGAAAAAGGAAAACCCTTAATGGTGTACGGAGAAAAGGGCAACACGAAGCTACATCTTATTAGTAATTTGAAGGCACAAAAACTAATAAGAAAAGGTTGCTATGCTGTTCTAGCACACGTCGAGAAAGTACAAACTGAAGAAAAGAGCATCAATGATGTTCCCATTGCAAAAGAATTTCCTGATGTATTTCCGAAAGAATTACCAGGATTACCCCCACATCGATCCGTTGAATTTCAAATAGATCTTGTACCAGGAGCTGCACCAATAGCTCGTGCTCCTTACAGACTCGCACCCAGCGAGATGAAAGAACTGCAAAGCCAATTACAAGAACTTTTAGAGCGTGGTTTCATTCGACCAAGCACATCACCGTGGGGAGCTCCTGTTTTGTTTGTCAAGAAGAAAGATGGTACATTCAGGTTGTGTATCGACTACCGAGAGTTGAACAAACTTACCATCAAGAACCGCTACCCACTACCGAGAATCGACGACTTATTTGATCAACTACAAGGCTCGTCTGTTTATTCAAATATTGACTTACGTTCCGGGTATCATCAAATGCGGGTGAAAGAAGATGATATTCCAAAGACTGCTTTCAGAACACGTTACGGTCATTACGAGTTTATGGTCATGCCGTTTGGTTTAACTAATGCACCAGCTGTGTTCATGGACCTTATGAACCGAGTGTGTGGACCATACCTTGACAAGTTTGTCATTGTTTTCATTGATGACATACTTATTTACTCAAAGAATGACCAAGAACACGGTGAACATTTGAGAAAGGTGTTAGAAGTATTGAGGAAGGAAGAATTGTACGCTAAGTTTTCAAAGTGTGCATTTTGGTTGGAAGAAGTTCAATTCCTCGGTCACATAGTGAACAAAGAAGGTATTTAGGTGGATCCGGCAAAGATAGAAACTGTTGAAAAGTGGGAAACCCCGAAAACTCCAAAACACATACGCCAGTTTTTAGGACTAGCTGGTTACTACAGAAGGTTCATCCAAGACTTTTCCAGAATAGCAAAACCCTTGACTGCATTAACGCATAAAGGGAAGAAATTTGAATGGAATGATGAACAAGAGAAAGCGTTTCAGTTATTGAAGAAAAAGCTAACTACGGCACCTATATTGTCATTGCCTGAAGGGAATGATGATTTTGTGATTTATTGTGACGCATCAAAGCAAGGTCTCGGTTGTGTATTAATGCAACGAACGAAGGTGATTGCTTATGCGTCTAGACAATTGAAGATTCACGAACAAAATTATACGACGCATGATTTGGAATTAGGCGCGGTTGTTTTTGCATTAAAGACTTGGAGGCACTACTTATATGGGGTCAAAAGTATTATATATACCGACCACAAAAGTCTACAACACATATTTAATCAGAAACAACTGAATATGAGGCAGCGTAGGTGGATTGAATTATTGAATGATTATGACTTTGAGATTCGTTACCACCCGGGGAAGGCAAATGTGGTAGCCGATGCCTTGAGCAGGAAGGACAGAGAACCCATTCGAGTAAAATCTATGAATATAATGATTCATAATAACCTTACTACTCAAATAAAGGAGGCACAACAAGGAGTTTTAAAAGAGGGAAATTTAAAGGATGAAATACCCAAAGGATCGGAGAAGCATCTTAATATTCGGGAAGACGGAACCCGGTATAGGGCTGAAAGGATTTGGGTACCAAAATTTGGAGATATGAGAGAAATGGTACTTAGAGAAGCTCATAAAACCAGATACTCAATACATCCTGGAACGGGGAAGATGTACAAGGATCTCAAGAAACATTTTTGGTGGCCGGGTATGAAAGCCGATGTTGCTAAATACGTAGGAGAATGTTTGATGTGTTCTAAGGTCAAAGCTGAGCATCAGAAACTATCAGGTCTACTTCAACAACCCAAAATCCCGGAATGGAAATGGGAAAACATTACCATGGATTTCATCACTAAATTGCCAAGGACTGCAAGTGGTTTTGATACTATTTGGGTAATAGTTGATCGTCTCACCAAATCAGCACATTTCCTGCCAATAAGAGAAGATGACAAGATGGAGAAGTTAGCACGACTGTATTTGAAGGAAGTCATCTCCAGACATGGAATACCAATCTCTATTATCTCTGATAGGGATGGCAGATTTATTTCAAGATTCTGGCAGACATTACAGCAAGCATTAGGAACTCGTCTAGACATGAGTACTGCCTATCATCCACAAACTGATGGGCAGAGCGAAAGGACAATACAAACGCTTGAAGACATGCTACGAGCATGTGTTATTGATTTCGGAAACAGTTGGGATCGACATCTACCGTTAGCAGAATTTTCCTACAACAACAGCTACCATTCAAGCATTGAGATGGCGCCGTTTGAAGCACTTTATGGTAGAAAGTGCAGGTCTCCGATTTGTTGGAGTGAAGTGGGGGATAGACAGATTACGGGTCCGGAGATTATACAGGAAACTACCGAGAAGATCATCCAAATTCAACAACGGTTGAAAACCTCCCAAAGTCGACAAAAGAGCTACGCTGACATTAAAAGAAAAGATATAGAATTTGAAATTGGAGAGATGGTCATGCTTAAAGTTGCACCTTGGAAAGGCGTTGTTCGATTTGGTAAACGAGGGAAATTAAATCCAAGGTATATTGGACCATTCAAGATTATTGATCGTGTCGGACCAGTAGCTTACCGACTTGAGTTACCTCAACAACTCGCGGCTGTACATAACACTTTCCACGTCTCGAATTTGAAGAAATGTTTTGCTAAAGAAGATCTCACTATTCCATTAGATGAAATCCAAATCAACGAAAAACTTCAATTCATCGAAGAACCCGTCGAAATAATGGATCGTGAGGTTAAAAGACTTAAGCAAAACAAGATACCAATTGTTAAGGTTCGATGGAATGCTCGTAGAGGACCTGAGTTCACCTGGGAGCATGAAGATCAGATGAAGAAGAAATACCCGCATCTATTTCCAGAAGATTCGTCAACACCTTCAACAGCTTAAAATTTCGGGACGAAATTTATTTAACGGGTAGGTACTGTAGTGACCCGAACTTTTCCATGTTTATATATATTAAATGAGATTGATATTTACATGATTAAATGTTTCCAACATGTTAAGCAATCAAACTTGTTAAGACTTGATTAATTGAAATAGGTTTCATATAGACAATTGACCACCCAAGTTGACCGGTGATTCAAGAACGTTAAAACTTGTAAAAACTATATGATGACATATATATGGTTATATATATAGTTAACATGATATTATGATAAGTAAACATATCATTAATTATATTAACAATGAACTACATATGTAAAAACAAGACTACTAACTTAATGATTTTGAAACGAGACATATATGTAACGATTATCGTTGTAACGACATTTAATGTATATATATCATATTAAGAGATATTCGTACATCATAATATCATGATAATATAATAATTTAAAATCTCTTTTGATATTATAAACATTGGGTTAACAACATTTAACAAGATCGTTAACCTAAAGGTTTCAAAACAACATTTACATGTAACGACTAACGATGACTTAACGACTCAGTTAAAATGTATATACATGTAGTGTTTTAATATGTATTCATACACTTTTGAAAGACTTCAAGACACTTATCAAAATACTTCTACTTAACAAAAATGCTTACAATTACATCCTCGTTCAGTTTCATCAACAATTCTACTCGTATGCACCCGTATTCGTACTCGTACAATACACAGCTTTTAGATGTATGTACTATTGGCATATACACTCCAATGATCAGCTCTTAGCAGCCCATGTGAGTCACCTAACACATGTGGGAACCATCATTTGGCAACTAGCATGAAATATCTCATAAAATTACAAAAATATGAGTAATCATTCATGACTTATTTACATGAAAACAAAATAACATATCCTTTATATCTAATCCATACACCAACGACCAAAAACACCTACAAACACTTTCATTCTTCAATTTTCTTCATCTAATTGATCTCTCTCAAGTTCTATCTTCAAGTTCTAAGTGTTCTTCATAAATTCCAAAAATTCTAGTTTCATAAAATCAAGAATACTTTCAAGTTTGCTAGCTCACTTCCAATCTTGTAAGGTGATCATCCAACCTCAAGAAATCTTTGTTTCTTACAGTAGGTTATCATTCTAATACAAGGTAATAATCATATTCAAACTTTGGTTCAATTTCTATAACTATAACAATCTTATTTTAAGTGATGATCTTACTTGAACTTGTTTTCGTGTCATGATTCTGCTTCAAGAACTTCGAGCCATCCAAGGATCCATTGAAGCTAGATCCATTTTTCTATTTTCCAGTAGGTTTATCCAAGGAACTTAAGGTAGTAATGATGTTCATAACATCATTCGATTCATATATATAAAACTATCTTATTCGAAGGTTTAAACTCGTAATCACTAGAACATAGTTTAGTTAATTCTAAACTTGTTCGCAAACAAAAGTTAATCCTTCTAACTTGACTTTTAAAATTAATTAAACACATTTTCTATATCTATATGATATGCTAACTTAATGATTTAAAACCTGGAAACACGAAAAACACCGTAAAACCGGATTTACGCCGTCGTAGTAACACCGCGGGCTGTTTTGGGTTAGTTAATTAAAAACTATGATAAACTTTGATTTAAAAGTTGTAATTCTGAGAAAATGATTTTTATTATGAACATAAAACTATATCCAAAAATTATGGTTAAACTCAAAGTGGAAGTATGTTTTCTAAAATGGTCATCTAGACGTCGTTCTTTCGACTGAAATGACTACCTTTACAAAAACGACTTGTAACTTATTTTTCCGACTATAAACCTATACTTTTATGTTTAGATTCATAAAATAGAGTTCAATATGAAACCATAGCAATTTGATTCACTCAAAACGGATTTAAAATGAAGAAGTTATGGGTAAAACAAGATTGGATAATTTTTCTCATTTTAGCTACGTGAAAATTGGTAACAAATCTATTCCAACCTTAACTTAATCAACTTGTATTGTATATTATGTAATCTTGAGATACCATAGACACGTATACAATGTTTCGACCTATCATGTCGACACATCTATATATATTTCGGAACAACCATAGACACTCTATATGTGAATGTTGGAGTTAGCTATACAGGGTTGAGGTTGATTCCAAAATATATATAGTTTGAGTTGTGATCAATACTGAGATACGTATACACTGGGTCGTGGATTGATTCAAGATAATATTTATCGATTAATTTCTGTACATCTAACTGTGGACAACTAGTTATAGGTTACTAACGAGGACAACTGACTTAATAAACTTAAAACATCAAAATATATTAAAAGTGTTGTAAATATATTTTGAACATACTTTAATATATATGTATATGTATATATTGTTATAGGTTCGTGAATCAACAGTGGCCAAGTCTTACTTCCCGACGAAGTAAAAATCTGTGAAAGTGAGTTATAGTCCCACTTTTAAAATCTAATATTTTTGGGATGAGAATACATGCAGGTTTTATAAATGATTTACAAAATAGACACAAGTACGTGAAACTACATTCTATGGTTGAATTATCAAAATCGAATATGCCCCTTTTTATTAAGTCTGGTAATCTAAGAATTAGGGAACAGACACCCTAATTGACGCGAATCCTAAAGATAGATCTATTGGGCCTAACAAACCCCATCCAAAGTACCGGATGCTTTAGTACTTCGAAATTTATATCATATCCGAAGGGTGTCCCAGAATGATGGGGATATTCTTATATATGCATCTTGTTAATGTCGGTTACCAGGTGTTCACCATATGAATGATTTTTATCTCTATGTATGGGATGTGCATTGAAATATGAAATCTTGTGGTCTATTATTATGATTTGATATATATAGGTTAAACCTATAACTCACCAACATTTTTGTTGATAGGTTTATAGTCGGAAAAATAAGTTACAAGTCGTTTTTGTAAAGGTAGTCATTTCAGTCGAAAAAACGACGTCTAGATGACCATTTTAGAAAACATACTTCCACTTTGAGTTTAACCATAATTTTTGGATATAGTTTTATGTTCATAATAAAAATCATTTTCTCAGAATTACAACTTTTAAATCAAAGTTTATCATAGTTTTTAATTAACTAACCCAAAACAGCCTGCGGTGTTACTACGACGGCGTAAATCCGGTTTTACGGTGTTTTTCGTGTTTCCAGGTTTTAAATCATTAAGTTAGCATATCATATAGATATAGAAAATGTGTTTAATTAATTTTAAAAGTCAAGTTAGAAGGATTAACTTTTGTTTGCGAACAAGTTTAGAATTAACTAAACTATGTTCTAGTGATTACGAGTTTAAACCTTCGAATAAGATAGTTTTATATATATGAATCGAATGATGTTATGAACATCATTACTACCTAAAGTTCCTTGGATAAACCTACTGGAAAATAGAAAAATGGATCTAGCTTCAATGGATCCTTGGATGGCTCGAAGTTCTTGAAGCAGAATCATGACACGAAAACAAGTTCAAGTAAGATCATCACTTAAAATAAGATTGTTATAGTTATAGAAATTGAACCAAAGTTTGAATATGATTATTACCTTGTATTAGAATGATAACCTACTGTAAGAAACAAAGATTTCTTGAGGTTGGATGATCACCTTACAAGATTGGAAGTGAGCTAGCAAACTTGAAAGTATTCTTGATTTTATGAAACTAGAATTTTTGGAATTTATGAAGAACACTTAGAACTTGAAGATAGAACTTGAGAGAGATCAATTAGATGAAGAAAATTGAAGAATGAAAGTGTTTGTAGGTGTTTTTGGTCGTTGGTGTATGGATTAGATATAAAGGATATGTTATTTTGTTTTCATGTAAATAAGTCATGAATGATTACTCATATTTTTGTAATTTTATGAGATATTTCATGCTAGTTGCCAAATGATGGTTCCCACATGTGTTAGGTGACTCACATGGGCTGCTAAGAGCTGATCATTGGAGTGTATATACCAATAGTACATACATCTAAAAGCTGTGTATTGTACGAGTACGAATACGGGTGCATACGAGTAGAATTGTTGATGAAACTGAACGAGGATGTAATTGTAAGCATTTTTGTTAAGTAGAAGTATTTTGATAAGTGTCTTGAAGTCTTTCAAAAGTGTATGAATACATATTAAAACACTACATGTATATACATTTTAACTGAGTCGTTAAGTCATCGTTAGTCGTTACATGTAAATGTTGTTTTGAAACCTTTAGGTTAACGATCTTGTTAAATGTTGTTAACCCAATGTTTATAATATCAAAAGAGATTTTAAATTATTATATTATCATGATATTATGATGTACGAATATCTCTTAATATGATATATATACATTAAATGTCGTTACAACGATAATCGTTACATATATGTCTCGTTTCAAAATCATTAAGTTAGTAGTCTTGTTTTTACATATGTAGTTCATTGTTAATATAATTAATGATATGTTTACTTATCAAAATATCATGTTAACTATATATATAACCATATATATGTCATCATATAGTTTTTACAAGTTTTAACGTTCGTGAATCACCGGTCAACTTGGGTGGTCAATTGTCTATATGAAACCTATTTCAATTAATCAAGTCTTAACAAGTTTGATTGCTTAACATGTTGGAAACATTTAATCATGTAAATATCAATCTCATTTAATATATATAAACATGGAAAAGTTCGGGTCACTACAGTACCTACCCGTTAAATAAATTTCGTCCCGAAATTTTAAGCTGTTGAAGGTGTTGACGAATCTTCTGGAAATAGATGCGGGTATTTCTTCTTCATCTAATCTTCACGCTCCCAGGTGAACTCAGGTCCTCTACGAGCATTCCATCGAACCTTAACAATTGGTATCTTGTTTTGCTTAAGTCTTTTAACCTCACGATCCATTATTTCGACGGATTCTTCGATGAATTGAAGTTTTTCGTTGATTTGGATTTCATCTAATGGAATAGTGAGATCTTCTTTAGCAAAACATTTCTTCAAATTCGAGACGTGGAAAGTGTTATGTACAGCCGCGAGTTGTTGAGGTAACTCAAGTCGGTAAGCTACTGGTCCGACACGATCAATAATCTTGAATGGTCCAATATACCTTGGATTTAATTTCCCTCGTTTACCAAATCGAACAACGCCTTTCCAAGGTGCAACTTTAAGCATGACCATCTCTCCAATTTCAAATTCTATATCTTTTCTTTTAATGTCAGCGTAGCTCTTTTGTCGACTTTGGGCGGTTTTCAACCGTTGTTGAATTTGGATGATCTTCTCGGTAGTTTCCTGTATAATCTCCGGACCCGTAATCTGTCTATCCCCCACTTCACTCCAACAAATCGGAGACCTGCACTTTCTACCATAAAGTGCTTCAAACAGCGCCATCTCAATGCTTGAATGGTAGCTGTTGTTGTAGGAAAATTCTGCTAACGGTAGATGTCGATCCCAACTGTTTCCGAAATCAATAACACATGCTCGTAGCATGTCTTCAAGCGTTTGTATTGTCCTTTCGCTCTGCCCATCAGTTTTTGGATGATAGGCAGTACTCATGTCTAGACGAGTTCCTAATGCTTGCTGTAATGTCTGCCAGAATCTTGAAATAAATCTGCCATCCCTATCAGAGATAATAGAGATTGGTATTCCATGTCTGGAGATGACTTCCTTCAAATACAGTCGTGCTAACTTCTCCATCTTGTCATCTTCTCTTATTGGCAGGAAATGTGCTGATTTGGTGAGACGATCAACTATTACCCAAATAGTATCAAAACCACTTGCAGTCCTTGGCAATTTAGTGATGAAATCCATGGTAATGTTTTCCCATTTCCATTCCGGGATTTTGGGTTGTTGAAGTAGACCTGATGGTTTCTGATGCTCAGCTTTGACCTTAGAACACGTCAAACATTCTCCTACGTATTTAGCAACATCGGCTTTCATACCCGGCCACCAAAAATGTTTCTTGAGATCCTTGTACATCTTCCCCGTTCCAGGATGTATTGAGTATCTGGTTTTATGAGCTTCTCTAAGTACCATTTCTCTCATATCTCCAAATTTTGGTACCCAAATCCTTTCAGCCCTATACCGGGTTCCGTCTTCCCGAATATTAAGATGCTTCTCCGATCCTTTGGGTATTTCATCCTTTAAATTTCCCTCTTTTAAAACTCCTTGTTGTGCCTCCTTTATTTGAGTAGTAAGGTTATTATGAATCATTATATTCATAGATTTTACTCGAATGGGTTCTCTGTCCTTCCTGCTCAAGGCATCGGCTACCACATTTGCCTTCCCCGGGTGGTAACGAATCTCAAAGTCGTAATCATTCAATAATTCAATCCACCTACGCTGCCTCATATTCAGTTGTTTCTGATTAAATATGTGTTGTAGACTTTTGTGGTCGGTATATATAATACTTTTGACCCCATATAAGTAGTGCCTCCAAGTCTTTAATGCAAAAACAACCGCGCCTAATTCCAAATCATGCGTCGTATAATTTTGTTCGTGAATCTTCAATTGTCTAGACGCATAAGCAATCACCTTCGTTCGTTGCATTAATACACAACCGAGACCTTGCTTTGATGTGTCACAATAAATCACAAAATCATCATTCCCTTCAGGCAATGACAATATAGGTGCCGTAGTTAGCTTTTTCTTCAATAACTGAAATGCTTTCTCTTGTTCATCATTCCATTCAAATTTCTTCCCTTTATGCGTTAATGCAGTCAAGGGTTTTGCTATTCTGGAAAAGTCTTGGATGAACCTTCTGTAGTAACCAGCTAGTCCTAAAAACTGGCGTATGTGTTTTGGAGTTTTCGGGGTTTCCCACTTTTCAACAGTTTCTATCTTTGCCGGATCCACCTTAATACCTTCTTTGTTCACTATGTGACCGAGGAATTGAACTTCTTCCAACCAAAATGCACACTTTGAAAACTTAGCGTACAATTCTTCCTTCCTCAATACTTCTAACACCTTTCTCAAATGTTCACCGTGTTCTTGGTCATTCTTTGAGTAAATAAGTATGTCATCAATGAAAACAATGACAAACTTGTTAAGGTATGGTCCACACACTCGGTTCATAAGGTCCATGAACACAACAACAATTTAAAATAAAATATAGTGAAATATAGACATTTAACATTAAAATTATTTGTCAATATTTATTTCATTAAAATATGTATCAATTAGCTTTTATATATGGACAAGGCCGCGGAAGAGTTTTCAATATTAATGCGGCAGAGGCACAAGAAGACCCGGAGCTTGTTACGGGTACGTTTCTTATTGACAATAAATCTGCTTACGTTTTATTTGATTCGGGTGCGGATAGAAGCTATATGAGTAGAGATTTTTGTGCTAAATTAAGTTGTCCATTGACGCCATTGGATAGTAAATTTTTACTCGAATTAGCAAATGGTAAATTAATTTCAGCAGATAATATATGTCGGAATCGAGAAATTAAACTGGTTAGCGAAACATTTAAGATTGATTTGATACCAGTCGAGTTAGGGAGTTTTGATGTGATAATCGGTATGGACTGGTTGAAAGAAGTGAAAGCAGAGATCGTTTGTTACAAAAATGCAATTCGCATTATACGAGAAAAAGGAAAACCCTTAATGGTGTACGGAGAAAAGGGCAACACGAAGCTACATCTTATTAGTAATTTGAAGGCACAAAAACTAATAAGAAAAGGTTGCTATGCTGTTCTAGCACATGTCGAGAAAGTACAAACTGAAGAAAAGAGCATCAATGATGTTCCCATTGCAAAAGAATTTCCTGATGTATTTCCGAAAGAATTACCAGGATTACCCCCACATCGATCCGTTGAATTTCAAATAGATCTTGTACCAGGAGCTGCACCAATAGCTCGTGCTCCTTACAGACTCGCACCCAGCGAGATGAAAGAACTGCAAAGCCAATTACAAGAACTTTTAGAGCGTGGTTTCATTCGACCAAGCACATCACCGTGGGGAGCTCCTGTTTTGTTTGTCAAGAAGAAAGATGGTACATTTAGGTTGTGTATCGACTACCGAGAGTTGAACAAACTTACCATCAAGAACCGCTACCCACTACCGAGAATCGACGACTTATTTGATCAACTACAAGGCTCGTCTGTTTATTCAAAGATTGACTTACGTTCCGGGTATCATCAAATGCGGGTGAAAGAAGATGATATTCCAAAGACTGCTTTCAGAACACGTTACGGTCATTACGAGTTTATGGTCATGCCGTTTGGTTTAACTAATGCACCAGCTGTGTTCATGGACCTTATGAACCGAGTGTGTGGACCATACCTTGACAAGTTTGTCATTGTTTTCATTGATGACATACTTATTTACTCAAAGAATGACCAAGAACACGGTGAACATTTGAGAAAGGTGTTAGAAGTATTGAGGAAGGAAGAATTGTACGCTAAGTTTTCAAAGTGTGCATTTTGGTTGGAAGAAGTTCAATTCCTCGGTCACATAGTGAACAAAGAAGGTATTAAGGTGGATCCGGCAAAGATAGAAACTGTTGAAAAGTGGGAAACCCCGAAAACTCCAAAACACATACGCCAGTTTTTAGGACTAGCTGGTTACTACAGAAGGTTCATCCAAGACTTTTCCAGAATAGCAAAACCCTTGACTGCATTAACGCATAAAGGGAAGAAATTTGAATGGAATGATGAACAAGAGAAAGCGTTTCAGTTATTGAAGAAAAAGCTAACTACGGCACCTATATTGTCATTGCCTGAAGGGAATGATGATTTTGTGATTTATTGTGACGCATCAAAGCAAGGTCTCGGTTGTGTATTAATGCAACGAACGAAGGTGATTGCTTATGCGTCTAGACAATTGAAGATTCACGAACAAAATTATACGACGCATGATTTGGAATTAGGCGCGGTTGTTTTTGCATTAAAGACTTGGAGGCACTACTTATATGGGGTCAAAAGTATTATATATACCGACCACAAAAGTCTACAACACATATTTAATCAGAAACAACTGAATATGAGGCAGCGTAGGTGGATTGAATTATTGAATGATTACGACTTTGAGATTCGTTACCACCCGGGGAAGGCAAATGTGGTAGCCGATGCCTTGAGCAGGAAGGACAGAGAACCCATTCGAGTAAAATCTATGAATATAATGATTCATAATAACCTTACTACTCAAATAAAGGAGGCACAACAAGGAGTTTTAAAAGAGGGAAATTTAAAGGATGAAATACCCAAAGGATCGGAGAAGCATCTTAATATTCGGGAAGACGGAACCCGGTATAGGGCTGAAAGGATTTGGGTACCAAAATTTGGAGATATGAGAGAAACGGTACTTAGAGAAGCTCATAAAACCAGATACTCAATACATCCTGGAACGGGGAAGATGTACAAGGATCTCAAGAAACATTTTTGGTGGCCGGGTATGAAAGCCGATGTTGCTAAATACGTAGGAGAATGTTTGACGTGTTCTAAGGTCAAAGCTGAGCATCAGAAACCATCAGGTCTACTTCAACAACCCAAAATCCCGGAATGGAAATGGGAAAACATTACTGTGATGACCCGGAGATTTCCGAACAAATTTAAACTTTAACCTTTATATATATCCGACACGATAAGCAAATCTGTAATAATTGAGTCTCGAAAGTTTTAAAATTATATTCATTTAATTAAATACCCTTTGACCATGCCTAACGATTCACGAACAATTATGTGTAAATAAATATATATGCATATACATGTGTGCTTATTAAATTGAGATATATTAATAAAACATTGAATGGATTGGTTAATATGAATATAAGCTATGAGATCTTTTTTTTTGAACTTGGAAATGCTATCAAGGTATTGAATGAATAATATGTTACATAAACATATTTGTTCGGTGTAAGTTTATCGACGAGATTAAAAGATAATATCAAATGATTGAATTATCGGATACATTGAACTATGATTATGAGTCTCTGTTATGAGGTCCACTTTGAATTAGAAAACCCTTACTTTTAACGGTATTCGGAATATTTGGAAAAGTGATTGTATATAAGAACAAAAGTGTTAATTATTGGGAATTAGACAAAAGTTGGTGGAGGATTGAATTTCATAACCCTTGTTATTTGATTCGATCGATACTAAGTTATTTTATTTAGAAAGGTTAAGGAAACTAAAATAAACGTTAGCATATAAAGGAATTACAGGTTTATAGTGTAAATGTTACGTGTTATAATATTTCCTAAACGAATTTAAAATAAACTTTGAACTATTATTAGTTTTCAAAAACTAATTATTATATTATTATATTAATACTTCCATGATATACAATATGTACAAGTTTATATATTTTAAATAAAAATATATTTATATGTTACAAAAAGATGAATTACAATATCAAACTAGTCATAAAACGTTTTGATTTAAATTAATATTATTATATATGTTTTGATAAACAATGAGACTAGGATTTATAAAAGGAAATGACCAAAACACTCAAAAGATTAAGTTACACTTTGAGTGGGTTAGTTTTTAATTAATTTAAGTCTAGTTATTAATAAAGGTACATGTCACAAAACGTTTAATTTAAAATAAAATATTTTGACAAACAACGAGTCACTGATTTATAGAAGTAAATGACCACAACGCTCAATTTTATAAGTTATATTTTTATAAAGGAAATTTATTGATGAGTAAGTCTAATTTTTGTAAAAGGTACACGTCACGTAACGTAAAAGGCTAGTTTTCTAAATGTACGAAAGTGCGCCCGAAAAACCGAAAGTGGTACATGAGTCGTGAGACCACGACCGTGTCATTTTTGTAAAAATTATATTTTTACCATGAGCGTAAATATAATATAATATTTAATTAATTATATAAATATAATATATTAAAAAAAATCTATATATTAAAGATGTAAACGTCCATGTTTTTAGGCGCACATTATGGTTCTTTTTCTTTAATCACTCCGCAATTTTAGTGTTAATGGGGTCCGGTTCAGGGCTATAAAGCTCGAAGTTTTACGTAGCCATTTCATTCATTCATCTATCGTCTCATACTCTCTCTATATTATATATTTATATTTATATTATGATTATTATTAATATTAAGATTAATAATATTAATCTTATTATTAGTATTTAGTATTATTAGGGAGCGATAATATGAGTATTATACATAAAATATTACGACGAGGTCATGAGCGGGTCATTTCAAGACAAGTTTTATGAGTAGGATAGGACTAAGGAAATTATGAGTTATGGCTATGGAGGTGATGGGTATGGTTCATGGGTATGCCCGTGAAGTCAATTTAGTGTTTGTCATCTCCGTTGCGTCTACGTACCTTTCCTACAATATTGAACCTCAATATTGATACGTGAGCACTCATAACTTAACTTTTATTTATCAATAGTGTATCCCTGACTAGTGCTCGAGAAAATAAAATTATGCATGCTTGTATATTTTATATTGCCCCTAGATAGGTTATGTTGAATCTTAAAGGTTGTTATACTAGGGATGAGATAAGATATAAGATATGCATGTCGTTGGAAAGCTAGCGAAAAATTAAGAACTTTTCCTTTAGATGTCGAATCGTTCCGATGAACGGATTAGAAGTTATAGCCATTTGAAATTGTGTAAAAATGATTATTATTATCGTCGTTCTAAATTTTAAAACTATCAATTTTATTAAAGTTATCATTTTGATAAAATATCATTATAATTATAAAATATCATTACTATCACCATTTTGAGTAGAATTATTATTTTAAAGTTAATATTAAAAAGTATCGTAAATTATCATAATTAGAATTATCACTTATATATATATATATATATATATATGTATATATATATATATATATATATATATATATATATATATATATATATATATATCTTTTTTAGTAAATATAGATAATGATATTTTTATTAATAGAATGATATTAATTATTATTGCAAAATAATATAACTTTTACTTATTATTATCAATGTTGTTTTATCAAATAAATATGTAATACAAAGATATTTTACTACGTATATTATAATAATCCCTACCATATTATTTTTATGACACTAAATAAACTTTATAAATTTTATTATTTAATATATATAAAAGTATAATTTATTATATAAACCTTAATATAGAATTTTATGTATTAATAAATGAATTATGTTATTTACTCTAATAAATCTTTTAAAATATTTAATAATATAAAACGACGATATTTAAACCATATAATAATCATGTAAAAACTTTGGAAATCATTTTGAGTCAAACTGACTTTTATTAACTTTTGCATATTAGCCTCGAGCATTAGGATTGTGGTACACTATGACTTGACTTAATTTATTAAACAAATATTGACAAATACACGAATATATATAATTACTATAGGTTCGTGAATCCGAGGCCAACCTTACACTTGTACAATGATGTTATATGTATTTTTACTACAAAATACAGTATGGTGAGTTTCATTTACCTTTTTACCCTTTATATTTTTGGGCTGAGAATACATGCGCAACTTTTATAACTGTTTTACGAAATAGACACAAGTAATCGAAATTACGTTCTATGGTTGAATGATCGAAACTGAATATGCCCCTTTTTATTAAGTCTGGTAATCTAAGAATTAGGGAACAGACACCCTAATTGACGCGAACTCTAAAGATAGATCTATCGGGCTCAACAAGCCCCATCCAAAGTACCGGATGTTTTAGTACTTCGAAATTTATATCATGTCCGAAGGAGGATCCCGGAATGATGGGGATATTCTTATATATGCATATTGTTAATGTCGGTTACCAGGTGTTCAATCCATATGAATGATATTTTTGTCTCTATGCATGGGACGTATATTTATGAGAAATGGAAATCTGAAATCTTGTGGTCTATTAAAATGATGGAAACGATTGTTTAAGTTAAACTAATGAACTCACCAACCTTTTGGTTGACACTTGAAAGCATGTTTATTCTCAGGTTTGAAAGAGATCTTCCGCTGTGCATTAGCTCATTTTAAAGATATTACTTGGAGTCATTCATGACATATTTCAAAAGACGTTGCATTCGAGTCGTTGAAGTTCATTAAAGATTATTATTAAGTAAATGACAGATTAGGTCATTTATAGTTTGGATATTATGAAATGGTATGCATACATGTCAACTTTCGATGTAATGAAAGATTGTCTTTTAAAAATGAATGCAATGTTTGTAAAATGTATCATTTAGAGGTCAAGTACCTCGCGATGTAATCATATGTTATTGTATTCGTCCCTATGGATTGGGTCGGGTCGTCTCATGTGGTATCAGAGCGGTGGTCTTAGCGAACCAGGTCTGCATTAGTGTGTCTAACTGATAAGTCGTTAAGATGCATTAGTGAGTCTGGACTTCGACCGTGTCTGTATGTCAAAATTTTGCTTATCATTTTGTGTCGAAAATCATACTACTTATCATCTGTAGGAAATTACCTGCTTATCATTCCTAAGTCTAGACGCGTTTTCTTGCATTTATTGCATAATAGTGTATAGACAAAATCTTATCCTGGCATATCTGTTACTGTGAACTTTGAATGACATTTTTCAAAGATTCTTCCGTAATTTATGGGTTTTTGGTAATATATATACATATGTAAATTATGTATTGAAGAATACCAAATCTAATTCCTATAATCTATTTCATATCAAAAATTCATTCCCTTGATCATACGAGATGGATCCCTCAACCAGTTCGAATTCCTCAGATTTCGACAGCTATTCCGATATGGAGTCTCATTCGAGCTTTGACAACAGTGTGACCGGAATGGATCAACCAATCAGCCATCATCTATTTTGGATAAAATGGGGATGGGTTCGTAGCCTCCTCAATCATTGGAGACAAGAAGAAGGTGATCCCTTCCATCCACCACATTGCCCTCTTGGCGATGAACCTGAAGCACTTACCGGCGAACCTGTTCGAGGAACCATTTTCTCTCTCATCTCCAGAGTATCTCGTCACGACTATATACTACACCAAATTCTAGATTATATTTATCCGCTCGTCCGAACTACTGATCATCCCGGCGTAATAGAAGAAGTTAATGAACTTCGCGCTCGCGTTACGGCTTTGGAAAATACGGTGCGAAGATTACAAACACCATCAGCAGCACCAGCGGCATAACCAATACCGCCAATAACATCCACATCGCAAGCCTCAATACCATAAGCACCAACAGCATCACCGGAATCAACAGCAACCACCATTATTAACACCAACAGTATCAATACCACCACCAACAATCACATCCGCATCATACGCCTCAATATCACAATCTGTACCTCGGATATCAACATCACATGCACCATAAATACCAAGGAGTACCAACAACAACAAACGATGAAGTATTGATTCATAACCTCATCGGAGAAACATCCTGCGGTGATTATGTAATCTCTAAAGTCATAGAGACTACCTATCTCAGCCTTAACCATAAATCAGATGAGTGAACCAGAATGATAAAAGAAAGAGTAGAAACCCTAACAAGAATTGTGCGTAAGGTACAAGCTAGACTTGTTTTACCAACAGCATCAACAGTACCCTTAGCCTCACCAACACAGTCAGCGTTGTCAACATCGCTAGAATCGTCAGCACCTCTAACATCACCAACTCCGCCAGTTCAAGGAATCACCGTGGACATCATTACGAATCAACGAATATATTGAATCAACGAGTTATGAAGTATTAACTCAGTTCCTCCGAAGAATTTATATGTATATCCTATATATATAAATTTTTAAACCATGATAAATCTTTCTGTACTAAGCTATTATGTATGGAACTTAACTATCTGGTTAATTCATATTATTAATTTGCTATGATGTACATTCTTCGTTAACAATTTAATCATTGCTAACTACAATCTCTGCTTCAACTCAATAAATTTTATTTCATAATAAATCAAGTGTATCATTCAATAACATGTTTGATTATACACTTTCATCTTCGATATACCCGAAATTTATGAGAAAACAATATTCGTATCTTGCTAAGTTAGCAAGAGTTCTATGAGCATCAGCATGATTCACTAAGGAAATACATATAAATATTGAAGCATTGATTACATTAGTGAAATACTCCGCAAAGATTATGTAATCTCTAATGTTTTAGAGAAAATTCATTTCTAATTCAATCCGAAAATCAAATGAGCTTAGTATGATATTAAGTCATTGAATCTGTACTACATCTGAAGAAAATATACCCACATATATTTTCATAAAGATTGTAATGAGAATTCTTGTTCAAAATATTATTTGTGAAATTTTTTTTAAATGGTAGGTAATACCCGAGAGATATATAAAATCACAATTAATATGTTACATTCTTCAATTCTGATTCAATAATCATCAACTAAACCAATATACATTCTTCTATAGAAATCAAAACAACCATACTCATTCGAATCTAATTACATATACTGATTTTGGGAATTTCAGAATTCAACTCGAGATACAACCAAAATCATCACTCTTAGATCTTTACATTTTTCAAAGCTATACTTTGACTTCAAAACTGTGATAGAACCTCACTTTTAATCGTAACACATAAGATGGATATGAAAAATCATTCGGGATTTAGGACGATTTCATCATTTGGATATTGACTATGACAATCTGCAATTAAAACCCTTCGAAATTCTAGAAGACACTTCAAATAATAAACAACTGAGATGATGATCCAACCACACGTTACCCGAAGTTTTGTACCTGAAAAACTCTCGAAACCAAAGTCATAATCTAACATGTACCTGCGTCGAATTCTTCTAGCAAAAACAACATTTCAATTCCTTTTCAAAGTAGCCAATTTTGTCACAGCTCCAGCAAGTCAACTTCGATTTTTCAGTCGGACCAGTCTTATTATAACCCTGATAGATACGTTGCCCTTTCGTCATTTTTACTGGGGAACCTTTCATAATCCACCATATTACCATCAGCGTTTAATCATCTAAAACACGATTCTTCTGAACCCATCTCGAATTGATAACCAGTGATTCAGATATTATAGCATTAAATGCAGAGGAAACATAAACATGATAGACGATCTAAACGGTCAAAAGTTTGATGAGAAAAGATAGTGAGTTGGTAAAGCTCAGAAAAAGAAAGGATTTGGTACTGAAAAACGAATTGAGCAATGTATGAACGAAGCAGTGGACAAATCACAGAGACTAAATCTGCCTTCAAGGGATCCAAATGATTCAGTGCCTGCTGAACTCGTTAGTAAATACCTTACTTCTTATTCTAAACCTTCACAGACAGATATTCTTCATCATCATCTCACCTTAAATATTATAAGATATCTTCGTATCTTTCCTTATACATATTCTCCATATTCATGGAGATATTATCACAACGATTTTTATCTGAGATCATTTATCTCTCCGCGATACCTGCAACATAAAAGAAACGGTGTTAGTTTCTAAATTCTGAAAAATTTTAAATATGAATGTTTTGAAGTAATGTTGGGAACTGATGCATGGGTTAATATAATATAATGACCCTTGATCAACGTCATTATATTACAGTAATTCATGCTGAGTTTCTAATGGAACGTGATGATTCACAGAACATACCGTCATCATGTGCCATTTACACGACTCTTACATTCTACCTAATCTCTAAATATATCAAGAAAATATTTTTCTTGATGATTCGGTCTTTTCCAGGGTATTCTGGTAATTTGACAAGTCAAATCGCGCCATCACCATTTCCTTCTTAGAACATTAGTTATGTTCATTCCGAATTTCATACCTACGAATTCCGGACCATTACTCGCTTGACTCGAGGACGGGAAGAAGAAACGAAAGAATGAAGCTCCAAACTAGAAATTGGAGCATAAACCGCAACAAATAAAAGAGAGTATTAACTATGGGTGACAATGATTATAGAAGACAGAAGCAGGGGCATCAAAATATAAGGGAAGGTGTAAAATCTAACAACAACCCGGAAATTACAACCCGTATATATCGATGCATATAGCAATGTAAAGACATGGGAGAACTAGAAACACTATAAACCCAAGAGTATAGTAGAAGTAAATAGATTCTTCTGGTGGCAGATTAAAAAGAAGAATGACAGATATGCAAGTTAAGAGGATATCAAGGATCAGGATGGGATGGAGCATATTAACGAATACTTTAAAGTAGGAATTGAGAAAGAAAGAATAGAAGGTGTGAGTTGTAAGGAAATGGAGAGGATGGATTTATAGGAAAATTTTCGACAGAGCAATCGAAGCAGATTATCGCATTTAATCAAGGAAGATCTGAATCTCCTTAATTACCGAAGAATCAAATCTTAATATGAAGATTTCTTCTAAATTCCTTAAATTCCGGAAATCAATCTTGACTACGACACCGGTTAAGTCAAACTTACTTTTATTCATTTTCACTCTTAAGTGATAGCTTCATTCGTGCTCTTCACAAAAACAAATCATTTTATCTATATTAATCAATGATGATAAAACCCTAATTATCAGTTCATATACGTCATGAAAACACTCTTACTGTTAGCCATGACAACCTCTATCAAATTTCGGGACGAAATTTCTTTTAACGGGTAGGTACTGTGATGACCCGGAGATTTCCGAACAAATTTAAACTTTAACCTTTATATATATCCGACACGATAAGCAAATCTGTAATAATTGAGTCTCGAAAGTTTTAAAATTATATTCATTTAATTAAATACCCTTTGACCATGCCTAACGATTCACGAACAATTATGTGTAAATAAATATATATGCATATACATGTGTGCTTATTAAATTGAGATATATTAATAAAACATTGAACGGATTGGTTAATATGAATATAAGCTATGAGATCTTTTTTTTTGAACTTGGAAATGCTATCAAGGTATTGAATGAATAATATGTTACATAAACATATTTGTTCGGTGTAAGTTTATCGACGAGATTAAAAGATAATATCAAATGATTGAATTATCGGATACATTGAACTATGATTATGAGTCTCTGTTATGAGGTCCACTTTGAATTAGAAAACCCTTACTTTTAACGGTATTCGGAATATTTGGAAAAGTGATTGTATATAAGAACAAAAGTGTTAATTATTGGGGATTAGACAAAAGTTGGTGGAGGATTGAATTTCATAACCCTTGTTATTTGATTCGATCGATACTAAGTTATTTTATTTAGAAAGGTTAAGGAAACTAAAATAAACGTTAGCATATAAAGGAATTACAGGTTTAGAGTGTAAATGTTACGTGTTATAATATTTCCTAAACGAATTTAAAATAAACTTTGAACTATTATTAGTTTTCAAAAACTAATTATTATATTATTATATTAATACTTCCATGATATACAATATGTACAAGTTTATATATTTTAAATAAAAATATATTTATATGTTACAAAAAGATGAATTACAATATCAAACTAGTCATAAAACGTTTTGATTTAAATTAATATTATTATATATGTTTTGATAAACAATGAGACTAGGATTTATAAAAGGAAATGACCAAAACACTCAAAAGATTAATTTACACTTTGAGTGGGTTAGTTTTTAATTAATTTAAGTCTAGTTATTAATAAAGGTACATGTCACAAAACGTTTAATTTAAAATAAAATATTTTGACAAACAACGAGTCACTGATTTATAGAAGTAAATGACCACAACGCTCAATTTTATAAGTTATATTTTTATAAAGGAAATTTATTGATGAGTAAGTCTAATTTTTGTAAAAGGTACACGTCACGTAACGTAAAAGGCTAGTTTTCTAAACGTACGAAAGTGCGCCCGAAAAAACCGAAAGTGGTACATGAGTCGTGAGACCACGACCGTGTCATTTTTGTAAAAATTATATTTTTACCATGAGCGTAAATATAATATAATATTTAATTAATTATATAAATATAATATATTAAAAAAAATCTATATATTAAAGATGTAAACGTCCATGTTTTTAGGCGCACATTATGGTTCTTTTTCTTTAATCACTCCGCAATTTTAGTGTTAATGGGGTCCGGTTCAGGGCTATAAAGCTCGAAGTTTTACGTAGCCATTTCATTCATTCATCTATCGTCTCATACTCTCTCTATATTATATATTTATATTTATATTATGATTATTATTAATATTAAGATTAATAATATTAATCTTATTATTAGTATTTAGTATTATTAGGGAGCGATAATATGAGTATTATACATAAAATATTACGACGAGGTCATGAGCGGGTCATTTCAAGACAAGTTTTATGAGTAGGATAGGGCTAAGGAAATTATGAGTTATGGCTATGGAGGTGATGGGTATGGTTCATGGGTATCCCCGTGAGGTCAATTTAGTGTTTGTCATCTCCGTTGCGTCTACGTACCTTTCCTACAATATTGAACCTCAATATTGATACGTGAGCACTCATAACTTAACTTTTATTTATCAATAGTGTATCCCTGACTAGTGCTCGAGAAAATAAAATTATGCATGCTTGTATATTTTATATTGCCCCTAGATAGGTTATGTTGAATCTTAAAGGTTGTTATACTAGGGATGAGATAATGAAATGTCCCGTTCTTATTGTTTAAAAACGTTCCATATTAATTGATTTCGTTGCGAGGTTTTGACCTCTATATGAGACGTTTTTCAAAGACTGCATTCATTTTTAAAACAAACCATAACCTTTATTTCATAAATAAAGGTTTAAAAAGCTTTTCGTAGATTATCAAATAATGATAATCTAAAATATCCTGTTTACACACGACCATTACATAATGGTTTACAATACAAATATGTTACATCGAAATCAGTTTCTTGAATGCAGTTTTTACACAATATCATACAAACATGGACTCCAAATCTTGTCCTTATTTTAGTATGCAACAGCGGAAGCTCTTAATATTCACCTGAGAATAAACATGCTTTAAACGTCAACAAAAATGTTGGTGAGTTATAGGTTTAACCTATATATATCAAATCGTAACAATAGACCACAAGATTTCATATTTCAATACACATCCCATACATAGAGATAAAAATCATTCATATGGTGAACACCTGGTAACCGACATTAACAAGATGCATATATAAGAATATCCCCATCATTCCGGGACACCCTTCGGATATGATATAAATTTAGAAGTACTAAAGCATCCGGTACTTTGGATGGGGTTTGTTAGGCCCAATAGATCTATCTTTAGGATTCGCGTCAATTAGGGTGTCTGTTCCCTAATTCTTAGATTACCAGACTTAATAAAAAGGGGCATATTCGATTTCGATAATTCAACCATAGAATGTAGTTTCACGTACTTGTGTCTATTTTGTAAATCATTTATAAAACCTGCATGTATTCTCATCCCAAAAATATTAGATTTTAAAAGTGGGACTATAACTCACTTTCACAGATTTTTACTTCGTCGGGAAGTAAGACTTGACCACTGGTTGATTCACGAACCTATAACAATATATACATATATATCAAAGTATGTTCAAAATATATTTACAACACTTTTAATATATTTTGATGTTTTAAGTTTATTAAGTCAGCTGTCCTCGTTAGTAACCTACAACTAGTTGTCCACAGTTAGATGTACAGAAATAAATCGATAAATATTATCTTGAATCAATCCACGACCCAGTGTATACGTATCTCAGTATTGATCACAACTCAAACTATATATATTTTGGAATCAACCTCAACCCTGTATAGCTAACTCCAACATTCACATATAGAGTGTCTATGGTTGTTCCGAAATATATATAGATGTGTCGACATGATAGGTCGAAACATTGTATACGTGTCTATGGTATCTCAAGATTACATAATATATAATACAAGTTGATTAAGTTATGGTTGGAATAGATTTGTTACCAATTTTCACGTAGCTAAAATGAGAAAAATTATCCAATCTTGTTTTACCCATAACTTCTTCATTTTAAATCCGTTTTGAGTGAATCAAATTGCTATGGTTTCATATTGAACTCTATTTTATGAATCTAAACAAAAAAAGTATAGGTTTCTAGTCGGAAAAATAAGTTACAAGTCGTTTTTGTAAAGGTAGTCATTTCAGTCGAAAGAACGACGTCTAGATGACCATTTTAGAAAACATACTTCCACTTTGAGTTTAACCATAATTTTTGGATATAGTTTCATGTTCATAATAAAAATCATTTTCTCAGAATAACAACTTTTAAATCAAAGTTTATCATAGTTTTTAATTAACTAACCCAAAACAGCCCGCGGTGTTACTACGACGGCGTAAATCCGGTTTTACGGTGTTTTTCGTGTTTCCAGGTTTTAAATCATTAAGTTAGCATATCATATAGATATAGAACATGTGTTTAGTTGATTTTAAAAGTCAAGTTAGAAGGATTAACTTTTGTTTGCGAACAAGTTTAGAATTAACTAAACTATGTTCTAGTGATTACAAGTTTAAACCTTCGAATAAGATAGCTTTATATGTATGAATCGAATGATGTTATGAACATCATTACTACCTTAAGTTCCTTGGATAAACCTACTGGAAAAGAGAAAAATGGATCTAGCTTCAATGGATCCTTGGATGGCTCGAAGTTCTTGAAGCAGAATCATGACACGAAAACAAGTTCAAGTAAGATCATCACTTGAAATAAGATTGTTATAGTTATAGAAATTGAACCAAAGTTTGAATATGATTATTACCTTGTATTAGAATGATAACCTACTGTAAGAAACAAAGATTTCTTGAGGTTGGATGATCACCTTACAAGATTGGAAGTGAGCTAGCAAACTTGAAAGTATTCTTGATTTTATGAAACTAGAACTTTTGGAATTTATGAAGAACACTTAGAACTTGAAGATAGAACTTGAGAGAGTTCAATTAGATGAAGAAAATTGAAGAATGAAAGTGTTTGTAGGTGTTTTTGGTCGTTGGTGTATGGATTAGATATAAAGGATATGTAATTTTGTTTTCATGTAAATAAGTCATGAATGATTACTCATATTTTTGTAATCTTATGAGATATTTCATGCTAGTTTCCAAATGATGGTTCCCACATGTGTTAGGTGACTCACATGGGCTGCTAAGAGCTGATCATTGGAGTGTATATACCAATAGTACATACATCTAAAAGCTGTGTATTGTACGAGTACGAATACGGGTGCATACGAGTAGAATTGTTGATGAAACTGAACGAGGATGTAATTGTAAGCATTTTTGTTAAGTAGAAGTATTTTGATAAGTGTCTTGAAGTCTTTCAAAAGTGTATGAATACATATTAAAACATTACATGTATATACATTTTAACTGAGTCGTTAAGTCATCGTTAGTCGTTACATGTAAATGTTGTTTTGAAACCTTTAGGTTAACGATCTTGTTAAATGTTGTTAACCCAATGTTTATAATATCAAAAGAGATTTTAAATTATTATATTATCATGATATTATGATTTACTAATATCTCTTAATATGATATATATACATTAAATGTCGTTACAACGATAATCGTTACATATATGTCTCGTTTCAAAATCATTAAGTTAGTAGTCTTATTTTTACATATGTAGTTCATTGTTAATATACTTAATGATATGTTTACTTATCATAATATCATGTTAACTATATATATAACCATATATATGTCATCATATAGTTTTTACAAGTTTTAACGTTCGTGAATCACCGGTCAACTTGGGTGGTCAATTGTCTATATGAAACATATTTCAATTAATCAAGTCTTAACAAGTTTGATTGCTTAACATGTTGGAAACATTTAATCATGTAAACATCAATCTCAATTAATATATATAAACATGGAAAAGTTCGGGTCACTACAGTACCTACCCGTTAAATAAATTTCGTCCCGAAATTTTAAGCTGTTGAAGGTGTTGACGAATCTTCTGGAAATAGATGCGGGTATTTCTTCTTCATCTGATCTTCACGCTCCCAGGTGAACTCGGGTCCTCTACGAGCATTCCATCGAACCTTAACAATTGGTATCTTGTTTTGCTTAAGTCTTTTAACCTCACGATCCATTATTTCGACGGGTTCTTCGATGAATTGGAGTTTTTCGTTGATTTGGATTTCATCTAACGGAATAGTGAGATCTTCTTTAGCAAAACATTTCTTCAAATTCGAGACGTGGAAAGTGTTATGTACAGCCGCGAGTTGTTGAGGTAACTCAAGTCGGTAAGCTACTGGTCCGACACGATCAATAATCTTGAATGGTCCAATATACCTTGGATTTAATTTCCCTCGTTTACCAAATCGAACAACGCCTTTCCAAGGTGAAACTTTAAGCATGACCATCTCTCCAATTTCAAATTCTATATCTTTTCTTTTAATGTCAGCGTAGCTCTTTTGTCGACTTTGGGCGGTTTTCAACCGTTGTTGAATTTGGATGATCTTCTCGGTAGTTTCTTGTATAATCTCCGGACCCGTAATCTGTCTATCCCCCACCTCACTCCAACAAATCGGAGACCTGCACTTTCTACCATAAAGTGCTTCAAACGGCGCCATCTCAATGCTTGAATGGTAGCTGTTGTTGTAGGAAAATTCTGCTAACGGTAGATGTCGATCCCAACTGTTTCCGAAATCAATAACACATGCTCGTAGCATGTCTTCAAGCGTTTGTATTGTCCTTTCGCTCTGCCCATCAGTTTGTGGATGATAGGCAGTACTCATGTCTAGACGAGTTCCTAATGCTTGCTGTAATGTCTGCCAGAATCTTGAAATAAATCTGCCATCCCTATCAGAGATAATAGAGATTGGTATTCTATGTCTGGAGATGACTTCCTTCAAATACAGTCGTGCTAACTTCTCCATCTTGTCATCTTCTCTTATTAGCAAGAAGTGTGCTGATTTGGTGAGACGATCAACTATTACCCAAATAGTATCAAAACCACTTGCAGTCCTTGGCAATTTAGTGATGAAATCCATGGTAATGTTTTCCCATTTCCATTCCGGGATTTCGGGTTGCTGAAGTAGACCTGATGGTTTCTGATGCTCAGCTTTGACCTTAGAACACGTCAAACATTCTCCTACGTATTTAGCAACATCGGCTTTCATACCCGGCCACCAAAAATGTTTCTTGAGATCCTTGTACATCTTCCCCGTTCCAGGATGTATTGAGTATCTGGTTTTATGAGCTTCTCTAAGTACCATTTCTCTCATATCTCCAAATTTTGGTACCCAAATCCTTTCAGCCCTATACCGGGTTCCGTCTTCCCGAATATTAAGATGCTTCTCCGATCCTTTGAGTATTTCATCCTTTAAATTTCCCTCTTTTAAAACTCCTTGTTGCGCCTCCTTTATTTGAGTAGTAAGGTTATTATGAATCATTATATTCATAGATTTTACTCGAATGGGTTCTCTATCCTTCCTGCTCAAGGCATCGGCTACCACATTTGCCTTCCCCGGGTGGTAACGAATCTCAAAATCGTAATCATTCAATAATTCAATCCACCTACGCTGCCTCATATTCAGTTGTTTCTGATTAAATATGTGTTGAAGACTTTTGTGGTCGGTATATATAATACTTTTGACCCCATATAAGTAGTGCCTCCAAGTCTTTAATGCAAAAACAACCGCGCCTAATTCCAAATCATGCGTCGTATAATTTTGTTCGTGAATCTTCAATTGTCTAGACGCATAAGCAATCACCTTCGTTCGTTGCATTAATACACAACCGAGACCTTGCTTTGATGCGTCACAATAAATCACAAAATCATCATTCCCTTCAGGCAATGACAATATAGGTGCCGTAGTTAGCTTTTTCTTCAATAACTGAAACGCTTTCTCTTGTTCATCATTCCATTCAAATTTCTTCCCTTTATGCGTTAATGCAGTCAAGGGTTTTGCTATTCTGGAAAAGTCTTGGATGAACCTTCTGTAGTAACCAGCTAGTCCTAAAAACTGGCGTATGTGTTTCGGAGTTTTCGGGGTTTCCCACTTTTCAACAGTTTCTATCTTTGCCGGATCCACCTTAATACCTTCTTTGTTCACTATGTGACCGAGGAATTGAACTTCTTCCAACCAAAATGCACACTTTGAAAACTTAGCGTACAATTCTTCCTTCCTCAATACTTCTAACACCTTTATCAAATGTTCACCGTGTTCTTGGTCATTCTTTGAGTAAATAAGTATGTCATCAATGAAAACAATGACAAACTTGTCAAGGTATGGTCCACACACTCGGTTCATAAGGTCCATGAACACAGCTGGTGCATTAGTTAAACCAAACGGCATGACCATAAACTCGTAATGACCGTAACGTGTTCTGAAAGCAGTCTTTGGAATATCATCTTCTTTCACCCGCATTTGATGATACCCGGAACGTAAGTCAATCTTTGAATAAACAGACGAGCCTTGTAGTTGATCAAATAAGTCGTCGATTCTCGGTAGTGGGTAGCGGTTCTTGATGGTAAGTTTGTTCAACTCTCGGTAGTCGATACACAACCTGAATGTACCATCTTTCTTCTTGACAAACAAAACAGGAGCTCCCCACGGTGATGTGCTTGGTCGAATGAAACCACGCTCTAAAAGTTCTTGTAATTGGCTTTGCAGTTCTTTCATCTCGCTGGGTGCGAGTCTGTAAGGAGCACGAGCTATTGGTGCAGCTCCTGGTACAAGATCTATTTGAAATTCAACGGATCGATGTGGGGGTAATCCCGGTAATTCTTTCGGAAATACATCGGGAAATTCTTTTGCAATGGGAACATCATTGATGCTCTTTTCTTCAGTTTGTACTTTCTCGACGTGTGCTAGAACAGCATAGCAACCTTTTCTTATTAGTTTTTGTGCCTTCAAATTACTAATAAGATGTAGCTTCGTGTTGCCCTTTTCTCCGTACACCATTAAGGGTTTTCCTTTTTCTCGTATAATGCGAATTGCATTTTTGTAACAAACGATCTCTGCTTTCACTTCTTTCAACCAGTCCATACCGATTATTACATCAAAACTCCCTAACTCTACTGGTATCAAATCAATCTTAAATGTTTCGCTAACCAGTTTAATTTCTCGATTCCGACATATATTATCTGCTGAAATTAATTTACCATTTGCTAATTCGAGTAAAAATTTACTATCCAAAGGCGTCAATGGACAACTTAATTTAGCACAAAAATCTCTACTCATATAGCTTCTATCCGCACCCGAATCAAATAAAACGTAAGCAGATTTATTGTCAATAAGAAACGTACCCGTAACAAGCTCCGGGTCTTCCTGTGCCTCTGCCGCATTAATATTGAAAACTCTTCCGCGGCCTTGTCCATTCGTGTTCTCCTGGTTCGGGCAATTTCTAATAATGTGGCCCGGTTTTCCACATTTATAACAAACTACATTGGCATAACTTGCTCCGACACTACTTGCTCCGACATTACTCGTTCCGACACCATTTGTTCCTTTCGTTCTATTAACCCCTGGTCCGTAGACCTCACACTTCGCCGCGCTATGACCATTTCTTTTACACTTGTTGCAAAATTTGGTGCAGAACCCCGAGTGATACTTTTCACACCTTTGGCATAGCTGCTTCTGATTGTTGTTGTTGTTGCGGTTATTATTGTTGTTGGGATGATTGTTGTAGTTACTGTTGCTGTTGTTGTTGTTGTTGTTGTTGGGCCGTTTGTTGTAGTTGCGATTGATGTTGCGATTGTTGGGATAATTGTTGCGATTATTGTTGTAATTGCTGTTGTTGTTGTATTGGTGATTCTTATCACCGTTTTCTTCCCACTTTCTTTTGACTTGCTTCACATTGGCCTCTTCAGCAGTCTGTTCTTTAATTCTTTCTTCAATCTGGTTCACTAGTTTGTAAGCCATTCTACATGCCTGTTGTATGGAGGCGGGCTCGTGTGAACTTATATCTTCTTGGATTCTTTCCGGTAATCCTTTCACAAACGCGTCGATCTTCTCTTCCTCATCTTCGAATGCTCCCGGACACAATAGGCACAATTCTGTGAATCGTCTTTCGTACGTGGTAATATCAAATCCTTGGGTTCGTAACCCTCTAAGTTCTGTCTTGAGCTTATTGACCTCGGTTCTGGGACGGTACTTCTCGTTCATCAAGTGCTTGAATGCTGACCACGGTAGTGCGTACGCATCATCTTGTCCCACTTGCTCTAGATAGGTATTCCACCATGTTAACGCAGAACCTGTGAAGGTATGCGTAGCGTACTTCACTTTGTCCTCTTCAGTACACTTACTTATGGCAAACACCGATTCAACCTTCTCGGTCCACCGTTTCAATCCGATCGGTCCTTCGGTTCCATCAAATTCCAAAGGTTTGCAGGCAGTGAATTCTTTGTAGGTGCATCCTACACGATTTCCTGTACTGCTAGATCCAAGGTTATTGTTGGTATGTAGCGCAGCCTGTACTGCGGCTATGTTTGAAGCTAGAAAAGTACGGAATTCCTCTTCATTCATATTCACGGTGTGTCGAGTAGTCGGTGCCATTTCCTTCAAAATAGTTAAATGGAACAAGTTAATCATACAGAATATTAAGAGTAGTTAATAGTATTTCGTAGCATAATATGAACTCATTTATAAAAGCTTTTTCTTCATATTAGCGTTTTATAAGTTTAAATTCGGGTAGTACCTACCCGTTAAGTTCATACTTAGTAGCTAATATACAATTCAACTACTACAATTCTATATGAAAAACTGATTATAATAATATTTCGCGTTCAAACTTTTATACAATATTTTACAAACTTACAATACCGCTTATTTTACATAAAGCATGAAATATAGCACACAATAACTTTGATACAAGATAGTTGTGAAGATAATTCTAGCTAGTACACAAGTCGTTCAGCAAAGGCAATAAAGACACGTAATTCATACGTCCAGAAACAAGTCATGCATTCTGGTTTTACTAGGACTACTTCCCATCCTTGGTCTTGTGCAACATAACCGTTATGGCCGTTGATAAGACAGCGTGTTGTAACGTCATCAAAGGGATGAGGGTTACGTAATGTCCAACAGTCCCGTAATAATCTAAAAACCTCATTTCTTACCCCAATTACCGACTCCGTCACTTGTGGAAACGTTTTGTTTAATAGTTGTAGCCCGATGTTCTTGTTCTCACTTTGGTGAGAAGCGAACATTACTAATCCGTAAGCATAACATGCTTCTTTATGTTGCATGTTAGCCGCTTTTTCTAAATCACGAAGTCCAATATTCGGATATATTGAGTCAAAATAATTTCTTAACCCGTTGCGTAAAATAGCATTTGGGTTCCCCGCAATATATGCGTCAAAGTAAACACATCGTAACTTATGGGTTTCCCAATGTGATATCCCCCATCTTTCAAACGAAAGTCTCTTATAAACCAAGACATTCTTGGAACGTTCTTCGAATGTCTTACAAACTGATCTCGCCTTAAATAGTTGTGCCGAGGAATTCTGGCCGACTCTAGACAAGATTTCATCAATCATGTCTCCGGGTAGGTCTCTTAAAATATTGGGTTGTCTATCCATTTTGTGTTTTTAAACTGTAAAATAGACAAGAGTTAGATTCATAAAAAAAATACTTATTAATACAAGCAATTTTTACATATATCATAAAGCATAAGAACACTATATTACGTATATTACACCACACAAATACAACTATCTTATTCCGACTCGCTCGTTTCTTCTTCTTCGGTTTTGGTTCGTTTTGCCAAGTTTCTAGGGATATATGATGTTCCCCTAATACGAGCTGTCGTTGTCCACATTGGTTTAGAAAAACCTGGTGGTTTAGAGGTTCCCGGGTCATTGTTACAACTTAAGGACTTCGGGCGTTGACGATACATATAAAGTTCATCGGGGTTGGAATTAGATTTCTCTATTTTTATGCCCTTTTCCTTATTATTTTCTTTTGCCTTTTTAAATTCAGTTGGGGTAATTTCTATAACATCATCGGAATTCTCGTCGGAATCCGATTCATCGGAGAATTGGTAATCCTCCCAATATTTTGCTTCCTTGGCGGAAACACCATTGACCATAATTAACCTTGGTCGGTTGGTTGAGGATTTTCTTTTACTTAACCGTTTTATTATTTCCCCCACCGGTTCTATTTCTTCATCCGGTTCCGATTCTTCTTCCGGTTCCGATTCTTCTTCCGGTTCCGACTCTTCTTCCGGTTCCTCTTCGGGAACTTGTGAATCAGTCCACGAATCATTCCAATTTACATTTGACTCTTCATTATTATTAGGTGAGTCAATGGGACTTGTTCTAGAGGTAGACATCTATCACATAATATCAAACGCGTTAAGAGATTAATATATCACATAATATTCACATGTTAAAAATATATAGTTTCCAACAAAATTTGTTAAGCAATCATTTTTAAAGAAAACACGGTCGAAGTCCAGACTCACTAATGCATCCTAACAAACTCGATAAGACACACTAATGCAAATTTACTGGTTCTCTAAGACCAACGCTCGGATACCAACTGAAATGTCCCGTTCTTATTGTTTAAAAACGTTCCATATTAATTGATTTCGTTGCGAGGTTTTGACCTCTATATGAGACGTTTTTCAAAGACTGCATTCATTTTTAAAACAAACCATAACCTTTATTTCATAAATAAAGGTTTAAAAAGCTTTTCGTAGATTATCAAATAATGATAATCTAAAATATCCTGTTTACACACGACCATTACATAATGGTTTACAATACAAATATGTTACATCGAAATCAGTTTCTTGAATGCAGTTTTTACACAATATCATACAAACATGGACTCCAAATCTTGTCCTTATTTTAGTATGCAACAGCGGAAGCTCTTAATATTCACCTGAGAATAAACATGCTTTAAACGTCAACAAAAATGTTGGTGAGTTATAGGTTTAACCTATATATATCAAATCGTAACAATAGACCACAAGATTTCATATTTCAATACACATCCCATACATAGAGATAAAAATCATTCATATGGTGAACACCTGGTAACCGACATTAACAAGATGCATATATAAGAATATCCCCATCATTCCGGGACACCCTTCGGATATGATATAAATTTAGAAGTACTAAAGCATCCGGTACTTTGGATGGGGTTTGTTAGGCCCAATAGATCTATCTTTAGGATTCGCGTCAATTAGGGTGTCTGTTCCCTAATTCTTAGATTACCAGACTTAATAAAAAGGGGCATATTCGATTTCGATAATTCAACCATAGAATGTAGTTTCACGTACTTGTGTCTATTTTGTAAATCATTTATAAAACCTGCATGTATTCTCATCCCAAAAATATTAGATTTTAAAAGTGGGACTATAACTCACTTTCACAGATTTTTACTTCGTCGGGAAGTAAGACTTGACCACTGGTTGATTCACGAACCTATAACAATATATACATATATATCAAAGTATGTTCAAAATATATTTACAACACTTTTAATATATTTTGATGTTTTAAGTTTATTAAGTCAGCTGTCCTCGTTAGTAACCTACAACTAGTTGTCCACAGTTAGATGTACAGAAATAAATCGATAAATATTATCTTGAATCAATCCACGACCCAGTGTATACGTATCTCAGTATTGATCACAACTCAAACTATATATATTTTGGAATCAACCTCAACCCTGTATAGCTAACTCCAACATTCACATATAGAGTGTCTATGGTTGTTCCGAAATATATATAGATGTGTCGACATGATAGGTCGAAACATTGTATACGTGTCTATGGTATCTCAAGATTACATAATATATAATACAAGTTGATTAAGTTATGGTTGGAATAGATTTGTTACCAATTTTCACGTAGCTAAAATGAGAAAAATTATCCAATCTTGTTTTACCCATAACTTCTTCATTTTAAATCCGTTTTGAGTGAATCAAATTGCTATGGTTTCATATTGAACTCTATTTTATGAATCTAAACAAAAAAAGTATAGGTTTCTAGTCGGAAAAATAAGTTACAAGTCGTTTTTGTAAAGGTAGTCATTTCAGTCGAAAGAACGACGTCTAGATGACCATTTTAGAAAACATACTTCCACTTTGAGTTTAACCATAATTTTTGGATATAGTTTCATGTTCATAATAAAAATCATTTTCTCAGAATAACAACTTTTAAATCAAAGTTTATCATAGTTTTTAATTAACTAACCCAAAACAGCCCGCGGTGTTACTACGACGGCGTAAATCCGGTTTTACGGTGTTTTTCGTGTTTCCAGGTTTTAAATCATTAAGTTAGCATATCATATAGATATAGAACATGTGTTTAGTTGATTTTAAAAGTCAAGTTAGAAGGATTAACTTTTGTTTGCGAACAAGTTTAGAATTAACTAAACTATGTTCTAGTGATTACAAGTTTAAACCTTCGAATAAGATAGCTTTATATGTATGAATCGAATGATGTTATGAACATCATTACTACCTTAAGTTCCTTGGATAAACCTACTGGAAAAGAGAAAAATGGATCTAGCTTCAATGGATCCTTGGATGGCTCGAAGTTCTTGAAGCAGAATCATGACACGAAAACAAGTTCAAGTAAGATCATCACTTGAAATAAGATTGTTATAGTTATAGAAATTGAACCAAAGTTTGAATATGATTATTACCTTGTATTAGAATGATAACCTACTGTAAGAAACAAAGATTTCTTGAGGTTGGATGATCACCTTACAAGATTGGAAGTGAGCTAGCAAACTTGAAAGTATTCTTGATTTTATGAAACTAGAACTTTTGGAATTTATGAAGAACACTTAGAACTTGAAGATAGAACTTGAGAGAGTTCAATTAGATGAAGAAAATTGAAGAATGAAAGTGTTTGTAGGTGTTTTTGGTCGTTGGTGTATGGATTAGATATAAAGGATATGTAATTTTGTTTTCATGTAAATAAGTCATGAATGATTACTCATATTTTTGTAATCTTATGAGATATTTCATGCTAGTTTCCAAATGATGGTTCCCACATGTGTTAGGTGACTCACATGGGCTGCTAAGAGCTGATCATTGGAGTGTATATACCAATAGTACATACATCTAAAAGCTGTGTATTGTACGAGTACGAATACGGGTGCATACGAGTAGAATTGTTGATGAAACTGAACGAGGATGTAATTGTAAGCATTTTTGTTAAGTAGAAGTATTTTGATAAGTGTCTTGAAGTCTTTCAAAAGTGTATGAATACATATTAAAACATTACATGTATATACATTTTAACTGAGTCGTTAAGTCATCGTTAGTCGTTACATGTAAATGTTGTTTTGAAACCTTTAGGTTAACGATCTTGTTAAATGTTGTTAACCCAATGTTTATAATATCAAAAGAGATTTTAAATTATTATATTATCATGATATTATGATTTACTAATATCTCTTAATATGATATATATACATTAAATGTCGTTACAACGATAATCGTTACATATATGTCTCGTTTCAAAATCATTAAGTTAGTAGTCTTATTTTTACATATGTAGTTCATTGTTAATATACTTAATGATATGTTTACTTATCATAATATCATGTTAACTATATATATAACCATATATATGTCATCATATAGTTTTTACAAGTTTTAACGTTCGTGAATCACCGGTCAACTTGGGTGGTCAATTGTCTATATGAAACATATTTCAATTAATCAAGTCTTAACAAGTTTGATTGCTTAACATGTTGGAAACATTTAATCATGTAAACATCAATCTCAATTAATATATATAAACATGGAAAAGTTCGGGTCACTACAGATAAGATATAAGATATGCATGTCGTTGGAAAGCTAGCGAAAAATTAAGAACTTTTCCTTTAGATGTCGAATCGTTCCGATGAACGGATTAGAAGTTATAGCCATTTGAAATTGTGTAAAAATGATTATTATTATCGTCGTTCTAAATTTTAAAACTATCAATTTTATTAAAGTTATCATTTTGATAAAATATCATTATAATTATAAAATATCATTACTATCACCATTTTGAGTAGAATTATTATTTTAAAGTTAATATTAAAAAGTATCGTAAATTATCATAATTAGAATTATCACTTATATATATATATATATATGTATATATATATATATATATATATATATATATATATATATATATATATATATATATATATATATCTTTTTTAGTAAATATAGATAATGATATTTTTATTAATAGAATGATATTAATTATTATTGCAAAATAATATAACTTTTACTTATTATTATCAATGTTGTTTTATCAAATAAATATGTAATACAAAGATATTTTACTACGTATATTATAATAATCCCTACCATATTATTTTTATGACACTAAATAAACTTTATAAATTTTATTATTTAATATATATAAAAGTATAATTTATTATATAAACCTTAATATAGAATTTTATGTATTAATAAATGAATTATGTTATTTACTCTAATAAATCTTTTAAAATATTTAATAATATAAAACGACGATATTTAAACCATATAATAATCATGTAAAAACTTTGGAAATCATTTTGAGTCAAACTGACTTTTATTAACTTTTGCATATTAGCCTCGAGCATTAGGATTGTGGTACACTATGACTTGACTTAATTTATTAAACAAATATTGACAAATACACGAATATATATAATTACTATAGGTTCGTGAATCCGAGGCCAACCTTACACTTGTACAATGATGTTATATGTATTTTTACTACAAAATACAGTATGGTGAGTTTCATTTACCTTTTTACCCTTTATATTTTTGGGCTGAGAATACATGCGCAACTTTTATAACTGTTTTACGAAATAGACACAAGTAATCGAAATTACGTTCTATGGTTGAATGATCGAAACTGAATATGCCCCTTTTTATTAAGTCTGGTAATCTAAGAATTAGGGAACAGACACCCTAATTGACGCGAACTCTAAAGATAGATCTATCGGGCTCAACAAGCCCCATCCAAAGTACCGGATGTTTTAGTACTTCGAAATTTATATCATGTCCGAAGGAGGATCCCGGAATGATGGGGATATTCTTATATATGCATATTGTTAATGTCGGTTACCAGGTGTTCAATCCATATGAATGATATTTTTGTCTCTATGCATGGGACGTATATTTATGAGAAATGGAAATCTGAAATCTTGTGGTCTATTAAAATGATGGAAACGATTGTTTAAGTTAAACTAATGAACTCACCAACCTTTTGGTTGACACTTGAAAGCATGTTTATTCTCAGGTTTGAAAGAGATCTTCCGCTGTGCATTAGCTCATTTTAAAGATATTACTTGGAGTCATTCATGACATATTTCAAAAGACGTTGCATTCGAGTCGTTGAAGTTCATTAAAGATTATTATTAAGTAAATGACAGATTAGGTCATTTATAGTTTGGATATTATGAAATGGTATGCATACATGTCAACTTTCGATGTAATGAAAGATTGTCTTTTAAAAATGAATGCAATGTTTGTAAAATGTATCATTTAGAGGTCAAGTACCTCGCGATGTAATCATATGTTATTGTATTCGTCCCTATGGATTGGGTCGGGTCGTCTCAATTACCATGGATTTCATCACTAAATTGCCAAGGACTGCAAGTGGTTTTGATACTATTTGGGTAATAGTTGATCGTCTCACCAAATCAGCACATTTCCTGCCAATAAGAGAAGATGACAAGATGGAGAAGTTAGCACGACTGTATTTGAAGGAAGTCATCTCCAGACATGGAATACCAATCTCTATTATCTCTGATAGGGATGGCAGATTTATTTCAAGATTCTGGCAGACATTACAGCAAGCATTAGGAACTCGTCTAGACATGAGTACTGCCTATCATCCACAAACTGATGGGCAGAGCGAAAGGACAATACAAACGCTTGAAGACATGCTACGAGCATGTGTTATTGATTTCGGAAACAGTTGGGATCGACATCTACCGTTAGCAGAATTTTCCTACAACAACAGCTACCATTCAAGCATTGAGATGGCGCCGTTTGAAGCACTTTATGGTAGAAAGTGCAGGTCTCTGATTTGTTGGAGTGAAGTGGGGGATAGATAGATTACGGGTCCGGAGATTATACAAGAAACTACCGAGAAGATCATCCAAATTCAACAACGGTTGAAAACCGCCCAAAGTCGACAAAAGAGCTACGCTGACATTAAAAGAAAAGATATAGAATTTGAAATTGGAGAGATGGTCATGCTTAAAGTTGCACCTTGGAAAGGCGTTGTTCGATTTGGTAAACGAGGGAAATTAAATCCAAGGTATATTGGACCATTCAAGATTATTGATCGTGTCGGACCAGTAGCTTACCGACTTGAGTTACCTCAACAACTCGCGGCTGTACATAACACTTTCCACGTCTCGAATTTGAAGAAATGTTTTGCTAAAGAAGATCTCACTATTCCATTAGATGAAATCCAAATCAACGAAAAACTTCAATTCATCGAAGAACCCGTCGAAATAATGGATCTTGAGGTTAAAAGACTTAAGCAAAACAAGATACCAATTGTTAAGGTTCGATGGAATGCTCGTAGAGGACCTGAGTTCACCTGGGAGCGTGAAGATCAGATGAAGAAGAAATACCCGCATCTATTTCCAGAAGATTCGTCAACACCTTCAACAGCTTAAAATTTCGGGACGAAATTTATTTAACGGGTAGGTACTGTAGTGACCCGAACTTTTCCATGTTTATATATATTAAATGAGATTGATATTTACATGATTAAATGTTTCCAACATGTTAAGCAATCAAACTTGTTAAGACTTGATTAATTGAAATAGGTTTCATATAGACAATTGACCACCCAAGTTGACCGGTGATTCACGAACGTTAAAACTTGTAAAAACTATATGATGACATATATATGGTTATATATATAGTTAACATGATATTATGATAAGTAAACATATCATTAATTATATTAACAATGAACTACATATGTAAAAACAAGACTACTAACTTAATGATTTTGAAACGAGACATATATGTAACGATTATCGTTGTAACGATATTTAATGTATATATATCATATTAAGAGATATTCGTACATCATAATATCATGATAATATAATAATTTAAAATCTCTTTTGATATTATAAACATTGGGTTAACAAAAGTGGGACTATAACTCACTTTCACAGATTTTTACTTCGTCGGGAAGTAAGACTTGGCCACTGTTGATTCACGAACCTATAACAATATATACATATACATATATATTAAAGTATGTTCAAAATATATTTACAACACTTTTAATATATTTTGATGTTTTAAGTTTATTAAGTCAGTTGTCCTCGTTAGTAACCTATAACTAGTTGTCCACAGTTAGATGTACAGAAATTAATCGATAAATATTATCTTGAATCAATCCACGACCCAGTGTATACGTATCTCAGTATTGATCACAACTCAAACTATATATATTTTGGAATCAACCTCAACCCTGTATAGCTAACTCCAACATTCACATATAGAGTGTCTATGGTTGTTCCGAAATATATATAGATGTGTCGACATGATAGGTCGAAACATTGTATACGTGTCTATGGTATCTCAAGATTACATAATATACAATACAAGTTGATTAAGTTATGGTTGGAATAGATTTGTTACCAATTTTCACGTAGCTAAAATGAGAAAAATTATCCAATCTTGTTTTACCCATAACTTCTTCATTTTAAATCCGTTTTGAGTGAATCAAATTGCTATGGTTTCATATTGAACTCTATTTTATGAATCTAAACAGAAAAGTATAGGTTTATAGTTGGAAAAATAAGTTACAAGTCGTTTTTGTAAAGGTAGTCATTTCAGTCGAAAGAACGACGTCTAGATGACCATTTTAGAAAACATACTTCCACTTTGAGTTTAACCATAATTTTTGGATATAGTTTTATGTTCATAACAAAAATCATTTTCTCAGAATTACAACTTTTAAATCAAAGTTTATCATAGTTTTTAATTAACTAACCCAAAACAGCCCGCGGTGTTACTACGACGGCGTAAATCCGGTTTTACGGTGTTTTTCGTGTTTCCAGGTTTTAAATCATTAAGTTAGCATATCATATAGATATAGAAAATGTGTTTAATTAATTTTAAAAGTCAAGTTAGAAGGATTAACTTTTGTTTGCGAACAAGTTTAGAATTAACTAAACTATGTTCTAGTGATTACGAGTTTAAACCTTCGAATAAGATAGTTTTATATATATGAATCGAATGATGTTATGAACATCATTACTACCTTAAGTTCCTTGGATAAACCTACTGGAAAATAGAAAAATGGATCTAGCTTCAATGGATCCTTGGATGGCTCGAAGTTCTTGAAGCAGAATCATGACACGAAAACAAGTTCAAGTAAGATCATCACTTAAAATAAGATTGTTATAGTTATAGAAATTGAACCAAAGTTTGAATATGATTATTACCTTGTATTAGAATGATAACCTACTGTAAGAAACAAAGATTTCTTGAGGTTGGATGATCACCTTACAAGATTGGAAGTGAGCTAGCAAACTTGAAAGTATTCTTGATTTTATGAAACTAGAATTTTTGGAATTTATGAAGAACACTTAGAACTTGAAGATAGAACTTGAGAGAGATCAATTAGATGAAGAAAATTGAAGAATGAAAGTGTTTGTAGGTGTTTTTGGTCGTTGGTGTATGGATTAGATATAAAGGATATGTTATTTTGTTTTCATGTAAATAAGTCATGAATGATTACTCATATTTTTGTAATTTTATGAGATATTTCATGCTAGTTGCCAAATGATGGTTCCCACATGTGTTAGGTGACTCACATGGGCTGCTAAGAGCTGATCATTGGAGTGTATATACCAATAGTACATACATCTAAAAGCTGTGTATTGTACGAGTACGAATACGGGTGCATACGAGTAGAATTGTTGATGAAACTGAACGAGGATATAATTGTAAGCATTTTTGTTAAGTAGAAGTATTTTGATAAGTGTCTTGAAGTCTTTCAAAAGTTTATGAATACATATTAAAACACTACATGTATATACATTTTAACTGAGTCGTTAAGTCATCGTTAGTCGTTACATGTAAATGTTGTTTTGAAACCTTTAGGTTAACGATCTTGTTAAATGTTGTTAACCCAATGTTTATAATATCAAAAGAGATTTTAAATTATTATATTATCATGATATTATGATGTACGAATATCTCTTAATATGATATATATACATTAAATGTCGTTACAACGATAATCGTTACATATATGTCTCGTTTCAAAATCATTAAGTTAGTAGTCTTGTTTTTACATATGTAGTTCATTGTTAATATAATTAATGATATGTTTACTTATCATAATATCATGTTAACTATATATATAACTATATATATGTCATCATATAGTTTTTACAAGTTTTAACGTTCGTGAATCACCGGTCAACTTGGGTGGTCAATTGTCTATATGAAACCTATTTCAATTAATCAAGTCTTAACAAGTTTGATTGCTTAACATGTTGGAAACATTTAATCATGTAAATATCAATCTCATTAAATATATATAAACATGGAAAAGTTCGGGTCACTACAGTACCTACCCGTTAAATAAATTTCGTCCCGAAATTTTAAGCTGTTGAAGGTGTTGACGAATCTTCTGGAAATAGATGCGGGTATTTCTTCTTCATCTGATCTTCACGCTCCCAGGTGAACTCAGGTCCTCTACGAGCATTCCATCGAACCTTAACAATTGGTATCTTGTTTTGCTTAAGTCTTTTAACCTCACGATCCATTATTTCGACGGGTTCTTCGATGAATTGAAGTTTTTCGTTGATTTGGATTTCATCTAATGGAATAGTGAGATCTTCTTTAGCAAAACATTTCTTCAAATTCGAGACGTGGAAAGTGTTATGTACAGCCGCGAGTTGTTGAGGTAACTCAAGTCGGTAAGCTACTGGTCCGACACGATCAATAATCTTGAATGGTCCAATATACCTTGGATTTAATTTCCCTCGTTTACCAAATCGAACAACGCCTTTCCAAGGTGCAACTTTAAGCATGACCATCTCTCCAATTTCAAATTCTATATCTTTTCTTTTAATGTCAGCGTAGCTCTTTTGTCGACTTTGGGCGGTTTTCAACCGTTGTTGAATTTGGATGATCTTCTCGGTAGTTTCCTGTATAATCTCCGGACCCGTAATCTGTCTATCCCCCACTTCACTCCAACAAATCGGAGACCTGCACTTTCTACCATAAAGTGCTTCAAACGGCGCCATCTCAATGCTTGAATGGTAGCTGTTGTTGTAGGAAAATTCTGCTAACGGTAGATGTCGATCCCAACTGTTTCCGAAATCAATAACACATGCTCGTAGCATGTCTTCAAGCGTTTGTATTGTCCTTTCGCTCTGCCCATCAGTTTGTGGATGATAGGCAGTACTCATGTCTAGACGAGTTCCTAATGCTTGCTGTAATGTCTGCCAGAATCTTGAAATAAATCTGCCATCCCTATCAGAGATAATAGAGATTGGTATTCCATGTCTGGAGATGACTTCCTTCAAATACAGTCGTGCTAACTTCTCCATCTTGTCATCTTCTCTTATTGGCAGGAAATGTGCTGATTTGGTGAGACGATCAACTATTACCCAAATAGTATCAAAACCACTTGCAGTCCTTGGCAATTTAGTGATGAAATCCATGGTAATGTTTTCCCATTTCCATTCCGGGATTTTGGGTTGTTGAAGTACACCTGATGGTTTCTGATGCTCAGCTTTGACCTTAGAACACGTCAAACATTCTCCTACGTATTTAGCAACATCGGCTTTCATACCCGGCCACCAAAAATGTTTCTTGAGATCCTTGTACATCTTCCCCGTTCCAGGATGTATTGAGTATCTGGTTTTATGAGCTTCTCTAAGTACCGTTTCTCTCATATCTCCAAATTTTGGTACCCAAATCCTTTCAGCCCTATACCGGGTTCCGTCTTCCCGAATATTAAGATGCTTCTCCGATCCTTTGGGTATTTCATCCTTTAAATTTCCCTCTTTTAAAACTCCTTGTTGTGCCTCCTTTATTTGAGTAGTAAGGTTATTATGAATCATTATATTCATAGATTTTACTCGAATGGGTTCTCTGTCCTTCCTGCTCAAGGCATCGGCTACCACATTTGCCTTCCCCGGGTGGTAACGAATCTCAAAGTCGTAATCATTCAATAATTCAATCCACCTACGCTGCCTCATATTCAGTTGTTTCTGATTAAATATGTGTTGTAGACTTTTGTGGTCGGTATATATAATACTTTTGACCCCATATAAGTAGTGCCTCCAAGTCTTTAATGCAAAAACAACCGCGCCTAATTCCAAATCATGCGTCGTATAATTTTGTTCGTGAATCTTCAATTGTCTAGACGCATAAGCAATCACCTTCGTTCGTTGCATTAATACACAACCGAGACCTTGCTTTGATGCGTCACAATAAATCACAAAATCATCATTCCCTTCAGGCAATGACAATATAGGTGCCGTAGTTAGCTTTTTCTTCAATAACTGAAACGCTTTCTCTTGTTCATCATTCCATTCAAATTTCTTCCCTTTATGCGTTAATGCAGTCAAGGGTTTTGCTATTCTGGAAAAGTCTTGGATGAACCTTCTGTAGTAACCAGCTAGTCCTAAAAACTGGCGTATGTGTTTTGGAGTTTTCGGGGTTTCCCACTTTTCAACAGTTTCTATCTTTGCCGGATCCACCT